>NC_134701.1:106727792-108020708 GCF_043290135.1 Rhipicephalus microplus
GCCAAGATCCTGCCGAAACGGCTGAAGATCTCAGACTACCACTCACGAGTCAAAGCCAAAGCGGAGAATATGCAGCCATCAAACGCTTTGACTCTGGAATCGTCCTCATGACCATGTACCTCGCACCCAACCTGTCGACCGGGAACATCAAGACATTCATAGACACTGCGTTACGAAATTATGAGAACAAATACAAGAATGGACCATTTGTACTACTTGGAGACTTTAACGTGGCTATCATAGACAATAATTGGCTTATCCAACATATGGCTTCTAGATATGCACTCAGACGTATATCGTTTGACCATATGAAACCTACCACGATCCGAGGAACATGCATAGACCTAGAATTTGCAAATTGCCCACTGCAATTCATAAAGGAACCGCTCTCCCTTCATTTCACAGACCATAAAGCCGTCATAATGAAGGGACATCGCAAGCCATCCATCGTCTAAGAACAAATAAAAGTTGATTTGTGTATATACACACACAGCGTTTCTCACGTCTTTACATGATGATCGACTGTGCGAATTACATGGAAGATTCACAGTATACCAATGAATCCCTCCGGAGCTTCGCCCATTCATCATCATTCACCCCGTGAATATGCCGTAATTTTTATCTCATGTCGTTTTATTCATGCGGTCAGTTTCATGATATTCCCGTTGAGGTTTCATATGTTTTTAGAGCATTTTAGGTTGTCTCTATATAAAAATTCTTGTTTCGGCTATTATACACCTATATATTGTCGTTTATATCCTGATTGCATCTTAAATTGTCATCCAGAATCTCACAACGCGATGCACTATGGTATCTGCCTAGGCCCAGTACCGTTTTCTCCCCTTTGAGATTTCGTCTGGTTGTGGAGATTTTTCGGTTATCTCCACATTTTAACTTCTGTGTTGGCTACCGCACACCTATTGATTGTCGTTTGTATCCCGACTAGGAACTTCGTTTATCATCCCAAATCTCACGGCACATTGCAACGCTGTTGTGTGCCATGTGATTACATGTGGCATTAACGAATGTGCTTTCAAATCCTATTGAAGTGGACAGTAGTGCAGTTCGAATCTTTTCCACCTGGTAGAAGACACTTGAGCCTATTTTATGGTACTGTCCATCCTACCAGATTTAACTATGTCGTCTGAAAGCCAAGCTTCATTGTATGAATGCAAGAACACAAATCTAAATAATTATACTAGTACCTTAGTTAATAGCTTCGTACAAGTACAATGCTACGTCCGATAACACATTTGTGCCTCGTTAAGACGACCAGATTTCATGAGCGTTGGTTAACTAACAGAACTAGTGCGTGCAAGGTGTGTTCGAACTGTGACTTCTTCCTCATTTATCTAGATTTTGCTCTTTACGTTTCCTCCTTTTCTATGTGTATTGTAGCCAACCGACCCGAAGCTCGTTGAACTCCCTCCCTTTACTCTTCTTTACTCTTCTTTACTCCCTACCTTTACTCTCACAGAAAGTTCTGCAGTTTAGTCTGTTATGTTTCGGGGTTTGATTCCTGAACTTTTTTGTTAGATATTTTTCTCCTGGTGGTGCTTGCCAGGGTAACCTCTTAAGACTGTACCTTTCGTGCCTAGTGATTTTGCTAAAATGGTAATAATTCCGCCAATTTTAGGGTGCTTTTCCTCGCTTGGAGCAGAGTGTATGTTCTGGAGGGAGTTTTTGAACGATCGTATGTTTCCTGTCTGCGCTGAATGAATAATTGAATTCTTTCGTATCAGATACAATCATTCTTTCCACATTTACAAGATTAATTGAGACAACAAGGTCCTATGACTATGACGTCTTGTCTCGTGAGCCTCTTGCTCATCTTCCACGACACCAGGGCGTGAGTGCACTGTGAAGTTTATTTCATTTTTGTTATCATCACGAGAACCCTTGCATATATGCTCGCGGTTCTCCAATGCTCGATAAAAAGTATGCAAAATTCGTAACTATTTTTATGAAGTATACTAATAGCTTCCTTTTGTGAGATATAGTAGGAAATGTGACAGTGGAACATTAAGGGAAAAAAAGATGGTGGTGTGAGTCGGCCAACAAACATGTGCTGAGTACATTTTAGCAGAAATCAAGGAGATATAGTCTTGGGGGGGAAATGTAGCCCGCATACGGAATCACCACTGGTCATTAGGAGTAACGAAGTAGACTCCAACACAAGGCAAACATTTGAGGAAAAGTGGAACTTATATGGGCTGATGAGAAGTGTGATAAAGCACATGCAGCAAAAACACGACTGGGTCGAATAGCCGAACATGGGAGATGCCTTTTTTGCCCTGCAGCGAGGTCGCCAAGCTGCTGGTTCTGCCTATGGTGATGATGATGATGATGATCATTATGATGACAAACGGCACTTACTAGAGCATCTAAAGTACGGTGATGTCTGAACTCAACGCTTGTTTGAGCGATTGTGTTTTGGGGAATTCCATATTCCCAGGATTAACGTCCTTGGTCTCATTACCGTGTAATACAAAGGTTCATTTTGTCTAATTCCGAATGAGGATAAAGTGCGAGTCTTAGGCGTCTGATTTTCCATCTGCTATCTGTAAGAGGACATAGTGAATTTTATTGTTCTATTTTGGAGGTACTTGTTCGAAAGATATTGTTCAACACTAAGGTTCTACTAATACCCAGATTATTTTTATTTTGGTGCTTCGTAAAATGCAAGCGATTGTCAACTGTGTGCTAGAAGAACAAAAGGAGCAACTTCTGTTATAACATGTATTGAAATAAGCACCTCCTAGTTCCAACGCTACTTCTGAAATTGTAGGATTTAGTCACTCATTTGCCGCTGACTGAAGCGTTTCTATGATAATGTTAGTAGCAAAATGGCGCCAGAGTGTCCATTCGTTCTGCTGGCAGCTTCGCTCTTTGCGATGGTCATTTAGACACATACGTAGGTTGAAATTTGCAATATTGACGACTTTTCTTTCATTATTTCTTGACAATTCTTAAAAATAGTCCTTATACAGACGCTTTTCAGTCTAATACAGATAAAACTCGTCACATTCAGTGTTAGGAGCACCATGTATTTTCAGCAAAAGAAAAACGAGCTAAAACAACAAGGTAAGAGTTGGTGAAATTCGGGAGGTTGTTCTAACTCAGCAGCATACGCAGCGCAGCTGTGCCGATGAAAACCGTGGGTATGCTCTATTCTAGATGGCATAACAATTAGAGGGCCCGCTTTCCATGCAGTATAAACCATCAATACACCAAGAACAGATCTCAATAAACAAAAGCTCCTCAAGTAAATATGTTTTCTCAGCTACACCCGCTAATATTCATCGGCAGCTTAACAAAACAGGCTTGCGGTATTCGATAAAGAAGGCTTATGTCGGGAACTCTGATTGAACAGAGGCGGGTACTCAGAGTGAATTGAAATGAACACTAACACATCAGAGATTTGATATATCAGGCGTAGCACGCATATTGCGGAGCAAGAAGTAAACATTGTCTGTAAGCAAACGAAGAGGCAACGATGAAAGGGTAGTCTGTATTGTGCAACCGAGATAACTTTATTTAATTAGTCAGTGGTAAATGTAGACTTTAACTGACAACAATACTGCGAAACTGGAAAGTAAAAAGGAGGAAGAGGAATAAACATTATTATAAGAAACAAGCAAGTTTAGGTGGCCGGGCCTAAGCCTCCCATGAGGGGATGTCAAGGGCCTGCCTCGACGCCGCCTCACGGGCGAGCTGGGTCGTCAGGTTTGGTCGTAGAGAAAGGGACTGCGCAGAGCCTCATGGAGCTTTGACGAAAGGGTCGTGGCGTTAGTGTGTCTGTGCTGTGTCAGAGCCAAACAAATTATTAGGTGTATGCTGAGATCTTGTTGGTCAAATTCTAGAACAATATTAAGGAATGTTTGGACGTGTCATATATGAACGTCTCATATAATTTCATCATCCATTCACGTTCCGTAATACCAAATTTATTATATGTGAAGCTAGCAAAACAACCGCGAGTACACTAAGAGCGTACCGTGTAGTCATATTTTCTATGACATGCATGTCATGATTTCCACATTAAAGTCTGTCACTTATGTTCACCATGCAGTTAGGACATACCATAGTAACTATGGCTGTTTTCGAATATGCCATGTCAACGAAACCACCACAAGAGCAGCAAGACCCTGAAATGTAAATCAAGACATTCAAATATAGCTCTGAATACTTTCATGTATGACAAGTCACTTATGCTCGCCATACAATCATGTTACACCACACCAAGTTTGGTTATGATAGCAATATCCAAATGGCCAGGAGAGCTCAAAGTCGTAAGTCGCTAGATAGATAGAAAGATATATAGATAGATACAGAGCCAGTCAAACACACACACATATATATATATATATATATATATATATATATATATATATATATATATATATATATATTATTACGACGTGTATGTGCCGGATTGATAAGAGGGAATAGAAGTGTGGACTTGGGAAGAAGAAGATCTCTCGGCAGTTTTATCCGGTGCGGCCTCGCCATCCCAGCTTCCGTTCAATAAACCCCCGTACCCCTACTTCAGGCGTAACAGAGTGGTGGAAGGTGCTGGGTACAGTATACGTCGACGAACCACGGAGCCACAGCTGTTCGAACTTCGCCGGAGCCGTCGTATTGCCGGTCTGCCACCGACACCAACTGCCATGGCCGAGAGCGAAGGTCACGCCTTCTCAACCACACAAAGGTCAGTGCCAGCTGCACCTCGATATCACTATATGGAACCCCGCCCGTTCGCGGGAAGAGCAGGAGAAGATGTGGATGCGTGGCTGACACAGTACAAAAGGGTGAGCCGGTACAACTGCTGGGATGCCACCGACCAACTGGGAAATGTCGCGCTGTTTCTCACGGAAACAGCTCTGATGTGGTACGAAAACCACGAAGATTCCTTAACAACGTGGGATCGTTTCACTGAAGAGCTCAAGAAATGCTTCGGCGACTCTGATTCAAAAAAGAAGAGCGCGGAGCGCACGTTGGCTCAAAGAGCTCAGACTCCTGGAGAAACGTGTACCACCTACATAGAGGAGGTCCTGATGCTCTGCAAGATCATAGACCCGTACATGACTGAAGAGGACATGGTCGGCCACCTTCTGAAGGGTATAGCAGAGGACGTCTACAACTTTTTGATAGGCAGGGAAGACCTCACTTCCGTCTCCGCCGTCCAACGTCACTGCCGTACTTTTGAGAAGCTAAAGACCCGTCGTATTGCCCCGAAATTTGGTAGGCTGGCAAATGTAACAACGGTCGCCAGCGTCGACGTGAGCCCGCCCGCCGACCTTGCCGCTACTATCCGGACAATAGTGCGGGAAGAACTACAGCGACAAGACACACTGTTCCACGACACCATCCGCCATACGCCTACCTGTTCATCCTACTACCCGGCCCCGTTCGCTCCTCTGCCACCATCAGTATGTGTGACAGACGTTCGCGAAGCTAGGGCTTCGTGGCCACGCCGAGACTCATTCGCGTCTGACCAGCGGTATGACCAACGTCTTCGTCCCGGCCCCGCCCCACAGAGGCGCGCAGCTCCCGTTCAGCAATCTGCTCCACCCCGTTCGGTTAGGCGACCCTACACAGCCCAGCGCTCTCAGCAGTGGTTCGGCGAGCGACCCCTACCCATCTGCTACAACTGTGGCGTCGAAGGCCACATTGCCAGGTACTGTAACTACCGGCAGCCGCCGAGGTACGACTGGCCACCGAGATCCCACCTGTCCGACTTTGCACAAGCACCAACGTTCCCTGGAAGCGCATCTTACGAGACACCAAGGCCGCTGCGAAACCGTTCTCCAGCCTCTGACCGCAGTCTGACACCCCCGCCAGCCCCTCGCTCCAATCGGTCGCCGTCTCCTAGGCGCCGCTACCCTTCGCCGCCTCCGGAAAACTAGGCAGCGCGGCCGCTGGGGGTGAGGTCGCTGGTGATTCGCTGCAAGAAGAGATACCTCCACCGGTGCTTATGTTTAAAAACAAAGTGCAAGTTTTTGTTGATGGTGTACATACGATGGCTTTGGTGGACACTGGAGCCGCCGTGTCGATCATGAGTGCTGCGTTCAAAGCTCGTTTGGGAAGAAAGGTGACCTTTTTGTTGGAGAAAGCGATAACGTTCTGTGGCGTGGGCGGCAACTCGTTGTGTCCGATTGGTGTTTGTACCGCGGCAGTGTTACTGAGTGATCAAGTGTTTGTGACAGAATTCACGGTTCTTCCGCGGAGCACTCATGACATCATTCTAGGCATAGATTTCTTGCGAATGTGCGGAGCCACTGTAGACTGTCGAAATGGCGAAGTTATCATAAGTGACGCTGTTCCTCATGGACTTATCGAGAATTCGGGTACGGAAAGCGGTGCGCTCCGAGTCTATGAAGATACCGTTATCCCGGCCTTCTGTGCTGTGCGCGTTCCAGTAGCTTCTTCGCATATTAACGACAATAAGACCAGTTTCGATGCGCTAGTGGAGCCTTTCCATCTAAGTTGTATAAAGAAGAACACGTTGGTACCCCACAGCATAGTTTCAGTGAGTGAAGGTCGTTCAGACCTTTGGACAACGAATTATTCAAACGAACCGGTGCTGCTACCAGGAGGACTTAAGCTAGCGTCGTTTAAAGAATACTCGCCAACAACAGTAGCTGTCCTCAGTGACGTTCGACGGGATGAACAAGTGACCGCCTGCTCAGACAGTTCGAAAGTTTTACCTATGGTTGACAAGGCGCTGACTGCCGACAAGCGCAGAATGCTTGTGGACGTTTTGTTAAAGTACTTGCAAGTTTTTGATTTCTCCCAGAGTGACCATACGCCTTCCATTCCTCCATTTCGTATACGCCATAGGATAAATACACAAACAGCACAGCCAATCCGACAAAAACCGTACCGAGTATCGCCGTCCGAGCGCAAGATAATAGACAATCAAGTGCGTGAAATGCTCCAAAAGGGCATCATTCAAGAATCATCGAGCCCTTGGGCAGCTCCTGTGATCCTTGTGAAAAAGAAAGACGGTACCTGGAGATTTTGTGTCGACTATCGCCGTTTGAACTCCATCACGAAGAAAGATGTTTATCCTCTTCCACGAATTGATGACGCCTTGGACTGTCTCCATTCGGCGTCATACTTCTCGTCTATCGATTTACGTTCAGGCTACTGGCAGATTCCCATGCATCCAGCGGACAAGGAAAAGACTGCTTTCATAACTCCAGACGGACTTTATGAATTTAACGTGATGCCGTTTGGATTATGTAATGCTCCTGCCACATTCGAAAGGTTCATGGATACCATTCTGCGTGGCCTAAAATGGAACGTCTGTATGTGCTACCTAGATGACATCGTGATCTTTGGGCGCACATTTCGTGAGCACAACGAACGCGTGGACATTGTTCTGGAATGCATTAGAAACGCTGGCCTTGTTCTTAATTCGAAGAAGTGTCATTTCGGCGAGCGACAAACCTTAGTACTTGGGCACCTTGTGAACAAAGATGGGATCAGGCCTGACCCGAGCAAGACAGCAGCTGTGAAAGCGTGCAAACCACCTCGCTCAACGAAAGAGCTTCGCAGCTTCCTAGGCCTGTGCTCGTACTTTCGCCGATTTATTCCCGCATTCGCCGACGTTGCCTTCCCCTTGACCAGTCTGCTACGTCAAGGTACTAGCTTTGAATGGACACATGACTGTGAGACGTCTTTCAACCAACTCAAGTTCTTACTCACATCGCAGCCCATTCTCCGACACTTCGACCCTTCGGCGCCGACCGAAGTTCATACTGACGCCAGTGGCATTGGCATAGGTGCAGTTCTAGTACAACGACACAGTGGAAAGGAACATGTCATTGCGTATGCCAGCAGAACTTTAAGTAAACCAGAACGGAATTACACAGTGACTGAGCAAGAATGTTTGGCACTCGTCTTCGCTGTACAGCGATTCCGTTCATACCTGTACGGTCGTCCCTTCCAAGTGGTCACAGACCATCATTCCTTGTGCTGGCTTGTAAGCCTCCGAGACCCATCTGGCCGCCTGGCACGCTGGGCCCTCCGCTTGCAAGAGTATGACTTCACGGTGTCATACAAGAGTGGCAGGAAGCACGCTGACGCTGACTGCCTTTCGCGGATGCCGCTTACTACAACACTTTGCGATGCCGACAATTTCGATCACCTAATTGCGTCAGTGACTCCAGTATTCCCGGACAAGACCACCTTTGAAAATGAACAGCGGAAGGATGTCAGCTTGGAGCCATTATTTGCTGAAGCACGAGCGTCCACTTTAGCCGGACGCTTTTGCGTTCGTGAAGGATTACTTTACAAGAGGACCTTCTCGGCCACGGGTTCCCGCTTCTTGCTGGTGGTGCCGCACACACTCCGTTCCTCCATTCTGCGCGCCATGCACGACGACGCAACTTCGGGTCACCTGGGAATGACGCGAACACTCCTTCGTACACAGGAGCGATTTTACTGGCCACGCATGCGCCAGTCAGTTGAGCAGTACGTGGCCAGTTGCACTCAATGCCAGACGCACAAATCAGTCACGACTGCTCCGGCTGGACTTCTACAGCCTGTGACGCCTCCCAGCACTCCCTTTGAGCAAGTTGGCATTGACCTCGTGGGCCCTTTTCCACGCTCGGCAAAAGGCAACCGTTGGATTGTAGTGTGCGCCGATTACCTGACCCGCTACTGCGAAACGGCCGCCCTGCCATCTGCGACTGCTGGCGAAGTATCCTCCTTTCTCCTGCACTCTATCATACTGCGCCACGGACCTCCTCGCGTCATAATAAGCGACCGCGGCCGTCAGTTTACGGCAGACGTTGTTGAGGAACTGCTCCGTATGTGTGGCTCGGAACTTCGTCATTCGACACCTTACCATCCACAGACGAATGGCCTTACTGAACGAACGAACCGGACACTGGTGAATATGCTTTCAATGTACGTGGCGTCCAATCACAAGAACTGGGACGACGTCTTACCGTTCATCACGTATGCCTTCAACACTGCCCAACACGAAACCACCGGCCACAGCCCTTTCTTCCTTCTTTACGTTCGACCCCCTCGTTATACCCTGGACACTATCTTTTCGTTTTATGACAATGACGATCCTTCATTAGCTGAAACACTATGCCTTGCAGAAGAAACTCGGCGTCTTGCCCGCCTGCGTACTATAGCATCGCAAGACCGCTCAAAGCTCCGCTACGACAGCAAGCACCGCCACGTCACATATGAACCGGGAGACCTTGTAATGGTGTGGAAGCCTATCCGCAAGCGTGGCTTGTCCACAAAACTTCTCGCCCACTACACTGGCCCATTCGTTGTCCTTGAGCGCCTCAGTGCAGTAGATTATAAAATAGCACGACTGACAGCTAGTGGGAGACGATCAACCAAGACCGAGGTTACCCATGTGGCTCGCCTCAAAGCTTTTAGACTGCGGGACGATGCATGAAACGCGCGGTGCGCTTCGTCTGCGAAGGGGGAAATATTACGACGTGTATGTGCCGGATTGATAAGAGGGAATAGAAGTGTGGACTTGGGAAGAAGAAGATCTCTCGGCAGTTTTATCCGGTGCGGCCTCGCCATCCCAGCTTCCGTTCAATAAACCCCCGTACCCCTACTTCAGGCGTAACAATATATATATATATATTTAGGAGATCTAACAGACAGTAATGCCGAGGAATGTATAGGGGAAGTCATTAGAGCAAATGGGGAAGTAGAGAACAAATAACTTCCCCGATACATTCCTTGGCATTACTGTCTCTTAGATCTCATTATTTTGTGTCAAAACACGGAAAAACGAGCCCTTACGTTTACACTTCTTTCCGCGATATATATATATATATATATATATATATAATATATATATACATTGTGGGCATTTGTTACTTGCATTGTCCTCATCCCTGCATGATCGCAATCACCATCATCCGCTTGTCTCTTTGTCCTCATTGCCACTCTGGTTCATCATCATCGTCATCGTCTGTGTACTGGCTCTGCCCGTTCGTTTTGCGAGGTCTTTCCTCAATTAAACGCTGTCGCAACCCAGACTACCAAGACTTCATACGTGGTGGAGGTGGATTTTCGGTCCTCTTACCTCCCGCAGCCCGCTCTACCCACTGGAGCTTCGTTCAGGCCGCCGATTGCGCCCACTGTCAGGCAGCATGTCCCAGACCGAGCCTACCGGCGCTCATGTCATCAACCATGCACCGACGCAAGCTGCCCCTCCTATTTACATACACGGACATCAGCGGGAACCCCCGCTCTTCGCTGGTCGTCGTGGAGAAGACGTAGAAGACTGGCTCGACGACTACGACCGCGTAAGTGTCGCTAATCGGTGGGACGAGGCCGCCAAACTGCGTTACGTCCCATTTTATCTGACCGGAGTCGCAAAGACATGGTATTTTAACCACGTCATTGACTTACCCGACTGGGCTACCTTCCAGCAGCAGCTGCGACACGTTTTTGGCACCCCGGACATTCGATCCGCCGTCGCGAAGAGGACACTTGATACTCGCCGACAACATCCCGGTGAATCGTACACATCATACATCGAGGATGTCCTCGCACTGTGCCGGCGTGTCAATCAATCCATGCCGGAATCGGACAAAGTGCGCCACGTATTGAAAGGCATTGGGTCTGTTGCCTTTAATGCACTCGCTGTGCAAAACCCAGCTACCATCGCTGATGTCGTGACGACATGCCAGCGGCTTGATGCGCTGGACTCCGTTCGCCTCCAACCAGACATTGGCGACCACCACTCCACGTCAGATGGCCACCTGCACGACCTCATCCGGGACATTATACGCGAAGAATTGTGGTCCATGGGCTTCACACCTCCTACACCACGACCTACACAGCCTTCGGGAATGCCCTTACGTGACATCATCAGGGAGGAACTTACATCCCTGACTGGCTCTGCGCCCGTACAGCCACATGCTTTACGCCCCATACCCACGTACCCTGAAGTTGCTGCCGTGCCTCCCAGCGACGCCCACGCGACATTGCCGCGTCCATCCTACGCGTCAGTTGCTGCCGCTCCCCCGGTCAACTACCATTCCGTACCCCCTGACCCTCCGGCCCACCTGACCGCGCTATCTACAGGTACCCCGAATGTCTTCTATTCCCCACCGTGGCACTCGTCTCGCCCTGTTTGCTACTACTGTGGCTATCGCGGCCACATATCTCGTTTCTGCCGAAAGCGCCAGCAAGATGAGCGTCGGAACGACGTGCGCGAACGGGATTTGTACGCCGGGGCGTCTTATCAAGGTCGGCGTTATTCGTCTCCCCCGCACCGTTCTCCATCTCCTCCTGCATCGACTGCACCACGAAACAGCCGAAACACGAGACGCCGCTCGCCTTCGCCCTTCCGCCGTTCCACTTCTCCACTTCGGCCCGCCTCATTCACCTCTGAAATTCATTCGGAAAACTAAGTGATAGTTTGTGGAGGAAAAACTGCATTCGGAATCAGAACTGAAATTCCTCCATCGGGCCCGTGTAACATGGTTTCTGTGGAAGTGGAAGGAGTGCGAGTCGATGCTTTGGTGGACACAGGTGCGACATTGTCTGTGATACGTGCTGATTTGTGTGAACGTTTAAGGAAAGTAATGACGCCTTACGATGGCCCCACATTAGTTGCTGCCCAGGGGAACGTCATTCGCCCTTCCGCGTTTTCTACTGTGCGTCTTTTCATCGACGGCATCCGCCATCATGTCCAGTTTGCTGTCCTGTCCCGCTGCTCTCACCAACTAATTTTAGGGTGGGATTTTCTATCATCTGCTTCCGCGGCGATTTGTTGTGGACAACGCGTCGTTCACCTCGCTGACACGGACTACATGCTTGACGACGACAATCAGAAGCCACTTCGTCTGGTCGCTGCGAAAGACATCGAACTGCCGCCACTACAAGAGCAAATTGTCAGCATTACGTCCAACGACATCTATCACGGAGATGTATTGGTCTCACCGTCACCACTTTGCGTTCGCAAAGGTATAGTTCTTCCGTCCGGTGTCGTTCGTTTTTGCAATGGCTCGGCACTTGTCACCGCCGTCAACTCTACACCGGAGAAGATCTTACTGCCACAGGGCACTACTGTGGCCCATGTTGCTGACTTCGAGCCTGCATTTGTCACGCCACTTCAGGCCATCGCATCCAAAGAGCCTTGCCTCGGTGAGCATGTTTCTTCCTCCGCCTTTACCACCACTATCAGCAGCGAATTGACATATTCACAGAGCCAGCAGCTGCTCGCACTGTTACAGAAACATGCAAATTCTTTCGACATTTGCTCGTTTAAGCTGGGCCGCACTAATACTACAGCACATCGAATTCAAACTGTTGGGACATCTATCGTACACCGCCGACCCTACCGCGTGTCTCTGACTGAAAGAGAAATTATAGAAGAAAACGTTGCGGACATGCTTAAACGGGAAGTCATCCGTCCTTCATCTAGCCCTTGGTCGTCTCCCATTGTTTTGGTCCGCAAAAAGGATGGCTCTGTGCGTTTTTGCGTGGACTACCGGGCGCTCAATAAGATCACACGCAAGGACAAGGACGTGTACCCTATGCCACGCATTGACGACGCCCTTGATTCCCTACAAGGCGCGGAATTCTTTTCAAGCATCAACTTGCGTTCTGGGTACTGGCAGATTCCCATGCATGAAGACGATAAGCATAAAACGGCGTTTGCAACCCCCGACGGGCTATATGAATTCAACGTGATGCCTTTCGGGCTCTGCAACGCACCCGCGACTTTTGAGCGCATGATAGATACCGTGCTGCGCGGTCTGAAATGGAAAAGTTGCCTGTGCTACCTGGACGACATTATTATCTTTTCGTCAACGTTTCCTGAGCACCCAGAACGACTGGATCAAGTTCTGACGTGCCTTGCCGGCGCCGGGCTTCAAATAAACACTAAGAAATACTCTTTCGCTAGCAAATCTATCAAGGTCTTAGGACATGTCGTTAACAAAGATGGCATCCGGCCCGACCCTGACAAGATTTCTGCAGTCCTTCACTTTCCGCGTCCCGAAAAACCAAAGGACCTTCGCAGTTTCCTTGGCCTCGCCTCCTATTTTCGCCGGTTTATCCAGAACTTCGCTTCTATTGCTGCTCCATTACACCAGCTACTCGCTTCGAACGTCCCCTTTCTGTGGTCTCAAGAATGTGAAACGGCATTCGAGCTGTTGAAGCGGTCACTCACGTCTGAACCTCTGCTCTGCCACTTTGACGAAGCCGCACCGACTATCCTTCATACCGACGCTAGCGGCATTGGTATAGGAGCCGTTCTTCTACAACGTGACAAGTCTTCCCTAGAGAAAGTTGTTGCATATGCCAGTCGCGTACTCACCCCTGCTGAAAAGAACTACACTATAACTGAGCAAGAGTGTCTGGCTGTGGTTTGGTCGGTCCAGAAGTTCCGTCCCTATCTCCACGGCCGTCACTTCACAATCGTTACGGACCATCATGCCTTATGCTGGCTTTCTACACTAAAAAACTTGTCCGGACGCTTGGGTCGGTGGATTCTACGCTTGCAGGAGTACGACTTTGACATAACTTACAAGTCAGGCAGAAAACATCGAGACGCCGATGCTTTATCTCGTTGCCCGCTTCCAACTACCCATATCAGCGTTGGTGAGAACTCAAACGCCACATCTACCAAAGTTCATACGCTCGCATCAATAACGCAACCCTTTTCGGACGACCAGGCAACATTTATCTCCCACCAGCGGTCCGATTCATACTGCAGACGCATAATGGACCACCTTTCGGGAGTTTCTCATCCACCAAATGCGCGACTCCGTCGTCAACTCCTGCACTTTAAGCTGGACAATGGGGTTCTCTACCGCCACGTCTACCACCCTGACGGTCAGCGCTGGGTTCCTGTACTGCCACGCTCTCTTCGACTTCAGGTGCTCGAAGCCTTCCACGACGACTTGACTGCTGGTCATCTTGTTTTTAAAAAAACTCTTGACCGCATTCGATGTCGTTATTACTGGCCTGGCCTTTCTTCTAGTGTAGCGCGGTACGTCGGTTCCTGCTACCCATGCCAGCGTCGTAAACTCCCCACGTCTGCACCTGCTGGACCTCTACAGCCACTTCCGTGCCCGTCAATGCCTTTCGAGGTTGTAGGTGTTGACCTTTACGGGCCTCTCCCCGTCACATCTGCTGGCAAACGATGGATAGTGACCGCCGTGGACCACCTGACACGATACGCTGAGACTTCCTCTGTTATTACAGGCTCAGCTGTGGAAGTTGCAGACTTTATTCTTCACGCAATAATACTGCGTCATGGGGCTCCTCGTGTACTGCTTAGTGATCGCGGCAAAGTGTTCCTGTCACAAATGGTAAATGAAGTACTCCGCGCTTCTGGAACTACTCACAAGACAGCTTCAAGCTACCACCCTCAGACAAATGGTCTCACAGAAAGATTTCACCGAACCCTTGCAGACATGATAGCCGTTTACGTCCAACCCGACCACAAAAACTGGGATACTCTTTTACCATTCCTGACATTCGCTTACAACACCGCCGTTCAGCGAACAACTTGCTACTCACCGTTTTACCTCGTGTACGGACGCACCCCGACTACCTTTCTCGACGTCTCCTTCTTTAGCAGCCATGGGAATTCGTGTCAGTCTTCTAGCGAAGAATACATTTCCCGCCTGGCTCAGTCTCGCCATCAGGCTCGCATCAATACTGAAGCGAGACAGCACGAGCGAAAGATCACCTATGACGAATCCCACCGCGTTGTGTCTTTCCAACCTGGTGACGAGGTGCTGCTTTTGACACCTATTCGCACTCCTGGTCTCTGTGACAAATTCCAACCACGCTTCATCGGCCCATACATTGTTTTAGAACAGACTTCTCCAGTTAATTATCGTGTGACACCACTCGTCGCCCCAACAGACCGCCGCTACCGCAGCACAGAGATTGTCCACGTTTGTCGCATGAAACCTTTCACGCGACGTTCCCCGTCACTTTGACTTACGGCGGCCAGGATGTCCGCTTCCAAGTGGGGGGAATTAGTGTGGGCATTTGTTACTTGCATTGTCCTCATCCCTGCATGATCGCAATCACCATCATCCGCTTGTCTCTTTGTCCTCATTGCCACTCTGGTTCATCATCATCGTCATCGTCTGTGTACTGGCTCTGCCCGTTCGTTTTGCGAGGTCTTTCCTCAATTAAACGCTGTCGCAACCCAGACTACCAAGACTTCATAATATATATATATATATATATATATATATATATATATATATATATTGCCATGACCAAGAAGGACGCTGGCGCTTCGGCGCGGGGATAGCTAGAGCAAAGAAGAGAAGAACGAAGTCAGAATAAGTACAGCTGGCCCAGGATCGGGTGTTGTATCTTGTTCTTTCTCTTGCTCATCACAATGGCGCAGTCGACGAAGAAGAAGTCTTACGTCGCGGCTTCGTCATCCAGGACAGCTGTGATAAGCGCCACTTGAGGACGGCGTCAAGGCCTCCTCGGCAGCTGTCCACCTGCCGCCACTGCCACCACCATTCGGAGACAGCGTCAAGGCCTGCTCGGCAGCTGCAGTACACGCTACCGGTACCATTTCACAAGGGACGCTGTTCACGCGTCCTTGGCTATGAATTCTGCCGTCAGCGCAGTCGACAAGTGAACTCTCTGCGGGAAACCCCCGGTACGTGTCTTCGTAGTTCGTCGGCAGTGCGGGCTTCTCCATCAAGGAACGCCGTCCACGCTTTCTTGGCAATTGGGTCCCAACCGCCGCTTCAGCTACCCTTCGAACCACCAGTGGACGGCGTCCAGGCATCCCCGGGGGTTGTAGGGCATGACCTTATTGACACCGTGCCACCATTTCGCGGCAGTGATCCGCACCGGCTCCTGTCCTTTGGGAATGCCGCTCACGCTTCCCATGGCCTACATTCCCGTTGCCGCACTCTTTCAACATACGAGCTGCCAGGGAACGCCGTCCAGGCTTCTCTGCACGTCAACCTCACCGGCGTGAGTGCTGCAGCCGCTACTCATTCGAAGACCACGATAACCAACGCTTCGGACTTCACACACGACAGCGCCGCGAACCTGCGGCGTACCTTTGCGCTACTCCGCGTCAAGACTGACGAACTGACAGCGTCAATCTCCGAGCGAGCTCCAACATTGTTGCCACAATTGCGTGCCACTAATGCCGTGTTGAACGTAGCTGCCTCGCACGATCTTGAGGCATGCCCATTGGAGCAACGCAGGCAGCTTTGGGGCACCCTCTTGCAGCTCTCAGACCAGCTCGACGGCGTTGCCTCAGTAATATCCGCATTCTCACGTGCCGCCCCACCATCGCCGTCCACCTACAAACTGCCGGAATTTGACGGGGTCCGGAACGACGCCGACACCTGGGAGGTAACCGTCAACGCGCAAGCAATGCGCGAGGCCTGGACGGAATCTCAGAAATGGACCGTGGCTGTAGACCGTCTTCGGGAAGGTGCAGTGGCGTTGCACCGGTGTGACGGTAGTTAGAGCGCGAGAACAAAACGACGACACAGAGACAAGAAGGACACGAAAGTGTCGTCGTTTTGTTATCGCGCTATAACTATCGTCATGCCATACCAACTAGCCCAAGCTGCCACACCGGTATGAAGGCTGGAAGCAGCCCTCATGGGCGGAGTGGAGCTGCAAGGTCATAGCTGCTTTCGGTCGTAATCCTTACCACCTCTCCACCACCACCCCGGCAAACCTGGCCGGTATCGAGGAGCAAGCTCCAGAGGCTTTCCACCTCGAGGCTGCAGCTGTGCGCTGCAGCTTACCACACGAGAAGTTCCCGAAGCAAGTTCACTGCGGCCAGAGGCTGCTACCCGAAGCAAGTTCACTGCGGCCAGGGGCCGCTACTGAAGTCGGACCTCTTGAAGGGCGTTGCTCCAACGAAACAGCCGCAGAGAATCATCTCGACTGTGCTGCATTGCCCTTCACCGACGCAAACCCATTCGCACACCGAGCTGAAGTGATGCAACACCTCGAAGGTTCCTCGGAGCCCTCCAGCCGCGCGGCAGAAAGCTTCCCCTGTCCTACGAATGACGTCAGACGCAGGTGCGACACGCCACTGCTGCTCTCAGTACCCGCGCTGGTACACGATGCCATCATGTCAGTGGAAGAGGCTGATACCAGTCCTCATACAACTCAGTTAGAGAAGCCAGCCCCAATATCAACTTTACTGAGGCAAGTGGAGACACCAGCATTGCCTATGCTTGAACCGCCTACAGTGATGGCGCCTTTAGAGCCCAAGGTAACCACTGCTGGTGTCACTGACCAAGATCAAGAGGAGAAAGGTGGCGCTCAAGATGCAGACAGCAACCAGTCTCGACCTCCCGATAGACTTGTGGAAGACTCTGGCACTCAGTTTCAGCGTGGCCAAGGCCGACCTCCGAGATGCAGCCGCATCAGGTGTGGCTCGCTTCAACAATGGATCAACTGTCCTCGCTGCTACCAACACCACACAAGATAAAATTTTACTGCCACGGGCACTACTCTCGCCTGTGTTGCCGATCTGGAGCCTGTGTACGTTGTGCCTATTACCCCTGTCTCCTCTAAAGGCCATCCTGCAGATCATGCTGCTTCCTCAGCCCTTACAACAGCCATCAACAAAGACTTGACAGAATCACACAAGCAGAAGCTGCTCGATTTGTTGGAAAAGCATGCAAACTTTTTTGACGTTCATTCATCCACCCTGGGTCAGACAACCGATACAGCACATCGTATTCAGACCGACGGAACATCCATCGTGCACCGCCGTCCGTACCGCGTCTCCCTAGCCGAACGAAAAATCATTGAGGAAAACGTAGACGATATGCTGCAACGGGAGATAATTCGACCCTCAACCAGTCCTTGGTCGTCTCCAGTGGTTCTGGTGCGTAAAAAAGACGGTTCCGTACGATTTTGCGTCGATTACCGAGCACTCAATAAGATCACTAGGAAGGACGTATACCCCATGCCACGCATCGACGACGCCCTAGACTCCTTACAGGGTGCTGAATACTTTTCGAGCCTCGACTTGCGTTCCGGCTATTGGCAAATCTCCATGCACGAAGATGATAAAGAAAAAAAAACTGCGTTTGCAACCCCGGACGGCCTATACGAATTCAATGTTATGCCGTTTGGTCAATGCAATGCACCCGCACCTCTTGAGCGCATGATTGACACCGTGCTGCGTGGTCTGAAATGGAAGACTTGCCTATGTTACCTCGATGACATTTTTGTCTTTTCATCGACGTTTCCTCAACATCTGCAACGCTTGGACGAGGTCCTGACTTGTCTTGCGGGCGCTGGTCTTCATATTAACACTAAAAAGTGCCATTTCGCCAGCAGATTTATCAAGGTACTCGGTCATGTTGTGAGCAAGGACGGAATTAGTCCAGACACTGATAAAACTGCTGCAGTGCTTCGCTTCCCTCGCCCTGACAAACCGAAAGATTTGTGAACTTTCCTTTGTCTCGCCTCTTACTTTCGGCGATTCATACAAAACTGCCTCCATGGCCGCACCACTTCATGAGCTACTTGCTTCCGGTATGCACTTTCAGTGGTCTCAGGAATGTGAATCGGCTTTCGACAGGCTGAAGAGTGCCCTCACGACCAACCCTGTACTTTCTCATTTTCCCGATGATGCACCCACCTTCCTGCCCACAGACGCTAGCGGTCGCGGTTTAGGAGCCGTGCTCCTGCAACGCGACAATTCTTCGTGAGAGCGAGTCGTTGCATGCGCCAGCCGCGTCCTCTCCACAGCCGAGAGGAACTATACGATCCCCGAGTAGGAGTGCCTCGCCATCGTTTGGTCAGTACAGAAATTTCGTCCATATCTGCATGGCCGCCATTTCACCATTGTGACCGACCACCACGCTTTATGTTGGCTTTTGACACTCAAGAACTTGTCGGGACGCCTCGGACGCCGGTATCTACGCCTCCAAGAATGTGATTTTGAGATCGTATACAAGTGTGGCAGGAAGCATAGTGACGCCGACGCTCTTTCTCGCTGCCCACTGCCAGCGACTCCACTCGGGGTTTCCGCAATCTATTTGCACAACACGCCCTCGACGTCCACGTCTACGGCGGTTTCCTCTCTCGCCTGTATGGACCAGCTGCCTTCGGACGACCCCCACGATTTTCCTTCTCGACAATTGGCTGACCCATACTGTCGACGTAATATAGGCTACCTCACTGGCAGTTCCCGTCCACCTAATGCAAGGCTTCGTCGCCAACTCTCGCAATTTAAACTGAACAACTCGGTGCTGTACCGCAAAATTTACCATCCTGATGGTCAGCGCTGGGTTCCCGTTCTACGCCGAACGCTTTGGTACGAAGTCTTCAGAGCGCTGCATGACCATCCGACTGCTGGTCACCTTGGTTACCATAAAACCTACGATCGCCTTCGAAGCCGGTTTTATTGGCCAGGCATTACCACTAGTGTAGCTCGGTACGTTGGGTCCTGCACTACCTGCCAATGTAGAAATCTACCAACATCTGTTCCCGCCAGTACACTATAGCCTTTTCTGTGCCCAGCCACACCATTCGAAGTTGAAGTGTCGATCTTTATGACCCCCTCTCAGTCAGTGCTGCTGGAAGCCGGTTGATAGTAACAGCCGTTGACCATTTGACGCGCTACGCCGAGATGGCATTCGTTACTACTGGTTCAGCTTCTTAAATTGCCGATTTCATCTTCCGAGCGATTATACTGCGTCATGGTGCTCCACGTGTGTTGCTCAGTGACCATGGAAGGGCCTTCCTTTCACAAATTGTGAACGAACTTCTTCACGCCTCCGGCACAACTCACAAGACTGCCTCTAGTTATCATCCCCAGACTAACGACCTCACTGAGCGATTCCACCGCACTCTTGCTGACATGATCGCCGCCTATATTCAACCAGACCACAAAAACTGGGACGTTGTTCTACCATTCGTCACTTTCGCCTACAATACGGCCATTCAGCGAACAACCAGCTACCCGCCATTTTACCTAGTTTATGTACGCTCCCCTACTTCTTTCCTGGACGTCTGTTTCTTTACCTGCCAAGCGAATTCATCTCCATCCTCTTCAGAGGAATACCTTTCACAACTCGCACAGTGCCGCCAACGTGCTCGTGTAAACATTGAAGCCCGACAGCAAGACAGAAAGCTAGTTTATGATGAATCGCATTGTGCTGTATCCTTCCAACCTGGAGACGAAGTGCTTCTTTTGACGCTTGTTCGCAAACCTGGTTTGTGTGACGAATTTCAGCCTCGGTTTTTCGGGCCGTACACAGTTCTTGAAGAGACTTCACCAGTGAATTATCGCGTGACGCCACTTGTAGCCCCAGCAGATTGCCGTTTCCGAACTACAGAGGTCGTCTATGTCTCCCGTATGAAGCCCTTCATGCGACGTTGATTGATTGATTGATTGATTGATTGAACGTTTATTATCATTTGTCACATGAGGTTTACAAACACTGATTGGGCCCATAGCCTGAGGCTAGTGTAGGGTCCAATGAGAAAAGTAATGGACAGAAGCGGAAAATATCAATTACACATAATACATATGTAGCTATACACACATTGTGAATATACACATATACAGAGTAGAGAAGTCTTTCTCTTCCTAAACAATCTGGTCACACCAAACAAAACTGCATGTGCGCATTCAAAAAGTTATGACCGATAACTTCGTGGACACACCCAAAAAACATCAGTTAAAATACACAAAGAACATTAAACTATCACAAGTTTTAGTTAGAAGGAAAAAAAATGCTAGGTTTACAAGATTCACCAGCGTATATTTATACAAATACGTTCTTTGTCCCCTCGACTTGTCGTGGCCAGGCTGGCCGCGTTCACAAGGGCGGAATTGGTGTGGGCATTTAGTATACGCATCCTCTTCACCGGTACATTATCATCATTATCATGTGTGGCTCATGCATCCTCATCGTTGTCACGTAGCATCATCATCGTGGCTCATTCATCGTAGTTGTCGGCTGCTGGTTCCTCGGGCCTAATAAAGGTAATCCAAACCAAGACTTCATTAATTATATATATATATATGTATATATATACATATATACATATATATATATATATATATATATATATATATATATATATATATATATATATATATATATATATATATATATATATATACATATATATTGGTAGTACGCGTTGAGCGTTTAGTAGGCGACGCGTTTGTTTATTAAAAAACGAACACAGGTCAAGCGCTCAGTGACTCGAATCGAAGCTATCACAAGCAAGAACCACGGTCCTTTTCCTTGTCTTTTGCAGATGTGATGGTTAAGGACGTTCGTCACTATGTTTGTTTATAGCGAACGAGAAAGGATTAATATGAGTAATTTAGGCAAACAAAAGAAGCCTTAAATTGTACACTAGAGAAGGAAGTGGCAGGAGAAAATAAAACTATATATATCCAACCCTATACGCCAAGCATCACGCAACATGCACGAGAGTCAGACCGCCATTAATCTGCGCAGAGTTTGCGGCTACGCTAACTCAGGGTCCAGCGCGTATAGTTCTCGGTTCATAAGAAGAAACCGCTGTCTCACAGTTTGGGTCCCCGACGTCCCAACATGATGCGGTCGTCGACGTGTGCGAGGGCAAAGGTGGCACGGCGGAAACGGCTGACGGCACACGGATGCGCTACCTTGTGCAGCGCCGTTGAGTCGGACGTCGCGGATAACCCAGCAGTCAGGGTCGCAACTCCTGAGGTCCAGGATCAGGCCACGGCTCACGAGGACCACACCCGGTAGGCCTCGCCCACGAACCTGCTCCCGGCCACTGCACGCAGGCAGGAGCCGTTCAGCAGGCCCCGTCATTGGACCTTGTACATGCCGACGGACTCGACCTCGAACAGACACACCGGAGCTCGACCTGGCCGACACGTACGGGTCCCACGTCCGGCTCAGGAACGCTGCCAGGAACTCGTCCTCTCGAGCGGCGCACCGCTTCATCTGCCTTCGTAGCCTCAACCCTCGAGCTCTCTTTCCCGCACGTTCCTTCTTCTTCTCCTCTTCTTTTTCATTCCTTGTTGTTGCCTTCGTGCCACCTGCCCTCCGCTTGTCTTCTTCTGTTTTGGTTTTACGTTCCTCGGCGTGTTTAAGTTCTTTTTTTCACAAATCGTCCCTAACACACAGTGCTGTTGTGTCCTTTCCTTACAATATCCCCCTGCTCAAGAAAGTTGTTTAGGAGAAAACAACTTTCTACAAGCGCACGGGGTGGAGTAAGCAAAAGCAAAAGAAATAGCCAAAACAATAACATTATTTACAGAAGTCCATTGCGTTAGGGAAAGGACGACAACATGAAAAAAAATTGTGCGACCACTAGACGCTAACCAGCGGAGAAGTCAAATGCGGCTGAGGTAGTCGGCACCTATGTTCTCGGAGCCCTTAATGTACTCAACCACGAAGTCACACTCAGTAAGCAATAGACTCCAGCGGAGTACTTGGCTGTTGATTTGTTTTGCGGAGTTCATTTAAGCGAGAGGCTGGTGGTCAGTTTGCAGCACGAATCGGTTTCCGAACAGGTACACATGAGACTTTTGGATAGCCCACACAAGAGCCAGCGCCTCTCTTTGGATTGTTGAGTACCGTGACTCCCGTTCGAGCAGTTTACGGCTTGCTTAGGCTACTGGATGCAACATGCTGTCGTGACGCTGCATTAAAACGGCTCCAATGCTGGATGAAGATCCATCCGTGCGCAATATGAATGGCTCTTGTAAGTCCGATGATCGCAGTACCAGACCAGACGATAGTAGACGCTGTAGTGTTACAAACGCTTGTTCATGACATTCTTCCCAGATGACATTAATATGACCTCGCTTCCTAGTGAGTTCCGTTAGAGTAGATACTACAGCGGAGTAGTTGGGGACGAAATCTCGATAAAAACCAGTTAGACTTGAAAAGTAGCGAACTTCGTCCTTCGTCTTCGGTCTCTTTGCGGCCTGAATCTTCTCCACTGTCTCAATCTGCGGTCGGAGAAGATTGTTAACGACGATGTGTCCCAAGAATTTCACTTCGGCAAAAGCCACCTCACTTTTCGATGGCTTTATTGTCAGATCAGCTGCCCTGACACGTTGCAGAAACTTGGTGAGAGTTGGCATGTGCTCGTCCCAAGTTTGTGTGGCTATGAGCACATCGTCAAAATAGTGATAGATGGTCGGTATTCCATCTACCACTCGTCTCATTAGGCGGGTGAACACAGCAGGTGCTGTTTGCATGCCGAAAGGCGTGAATATGAATTGGTAAAGACCAGAAAAGTACTGAAATTTGGTGAGGGCGTTCTATGCTTCGTGCATCGGCACCTGCCAGTACCCTTTTGTGAAGTTGAACTTCGAAAAGTAGCGGCTCTGACCTAGTTTGGCAAACATGATGTCCACTCGTGGCATCTGTTCGTTGTCTGTAACGACGACTCGATTCAGCTGTCTGCAATCAATGCAAAGTCGGATGTTGCCGTCTTTCTTCTTGACCATGACGATTGGAGCTTCATACGGGGACTCCGAGTGCTCAATGATACCTTGTGATAGGATGTCCTGTACTTCTTTTTCTACAGTTTCTTCGACGGCAAATGGTATAGGGTACGGGCGTACCTTTACCGGTGTTTCAGTGGTAAGGCGTAACTTTCACTAGACGAGGTCCGTCTTCCCTGGCACGTCAGAAAATACATCATGGAACTCTCTCAGGAGTTCATTAATTTTGTCTGTCCACGGGCTGTTCAAGTTAGGCGCTACTAACACATTTTTATATGTTTCCCTTTGGTGCAGATCAACGAAGGGAATTTCTCGCTCGTCAACAGTGTCTGACTGCACAGAAACGGCAGCTTGTTGTGCTTCATTTTTGGGCTCCCGTTCGTGGTATTTCTTGAAAAGGTTAATGTGAAAAAGACTTCTCCGAGTTCCGAGATCTATCTCGTAGTTATAGTCACTGCGTTTTTCAAGCACAGTGAAGGGTCCCTTCCATGTCAAGATCAATTTATTCTTATCTGATGGTAGCAAGAGCAATACTTTGTCTCTGGGTGATAGGTGTCGAACTCTTGCTTTCCTATCGTAATATTTATTCTGTGTCAATTTCGCCTTCAGGAGTTCTTCGTGCGCTGCCTTGCAGGTTTCTTGCATTCGCTCCTGGAGACCTATAACATACTCGTATGTTGTTTTCGTTTCAGGATCGATGTTGGCCCCTGTCCACAGTTCCTTAAGGATCGACATTGGCCCGCGTACAAAGCTGCCGTAGAGAAGATCGAACGGCGCGAATTCAAGGCTCGTTTGGGGAACTTCACGGTATGAAGAGAGCAGGGGAGCCAAGTATCTGTCCCAATGTTGCGGCCGTTCTTGATACATGCGGCGAACCATTTCTTTGAGAGTGCCATTAAATCTCTCCACAAGTCCGTTGGCCATGGGGTGATAGGCCGTTGTGGGTAGCTGACGAAATGAAAGTAGCCGACCGAGTTCCTGCATGAGACTCGAGGTGAACGACTTTCCACGGTCGCTCACTATCTCACGGGGCACTCCAACGCGCGAGAACATCTCTACTAGTGCTTCCGCTATGCGCTCTGTCTCGATGCTCGGTAGTGCCATCACATCCGGGTAGCGCGTAGCGAAGTCTACCATCGTTAAGACATACTTGTTGCCCTTGGATGACGTTGGTGACAGAGGGCCAATAATATTGATGGCGACCCGCTGAAGAGGTGTGTCTATGATAGGCATATTTCCCAATGGAACTCGTCGGACGAGGTGTTGAGGCATGGTCCTCTGACATTAGTCGCACGACTTCACGAACCGTATCACATCAGCCTGTACACCCGGCCAATAAAACTCTGTAAGGACATGGTCTGTTGTCCTTCTTTGCCCTTGGTGACCAGACAAAAGGCCTTCATGAGCCATCTTCATTACGGTGTTCTGAAGATCCTGGGGTACTACAAGTTTCTCCAAGTCTCGCCTTCCTGCCATGCGGTGGCGCCGGAAAAGAATGTCGCGTACCAGCACAAACTCAGTGACTGTTGGCTTCTTAGATATGATCTTCCCCAATGCGGCGAAGCCAGTTTTCAGTGAGGGATCTGCGTGCTGTAAATTCTTCAGCGCTTCACGGCTGACATCCAGGGGTTGGATTCGAGGAACAATGAGTTCACTGGGCTTTTTTCTTTCTTTTCCTGCAGCCGCTAACATGTCATCTTGTCGTCTTCTAGCTGATGAGGTTGCATCTTCAGGTTCTTCTTCAGTGCATACTGGATCACGGTGAATCTGTGGTATTTTTGGTCGTTCTGCTGGCTGCTTCGGAACTGGTTGGGGAGCTGACAGTACACCCGCAATGTTGCCAAGCACGACTTCATACAATGGATTCTCCATACAAACAGCAAGCACCTGACCCCTGAAAAGCGGAGAATCTATGTACACCTCTGCTTCTGGTAAGTCTTTTGCAGATCGGTCCAATAAGCGAATGGTACGGGTGTTGCCAGTCAAGTTGCAGTCAGGAACTAGTGATCGTTTCACCACTACTGTATTGCAACCGGTATCCCGCAATACGGTAACCAGCTTCCCTTCTAGATAGCCCTTTACAGTTGGCATCTGTTTTGACTCGTTGTCGCAAGTTGCGTTGCTTTGGGTCCCATCGCACATGTCATGACAATGTTTCTCATCCTGATTGTGAGGCGCATCTTCCATTGATTTCTTATGCGGGGCTTTCTGGTATCCCAAGATGGAACATGATGCCTCTCTACGTTTTCCCGAATTTGAGGGACAGCTATCGGATTTGTGCCCTGACTTCTTACAGATCCAGCATGACGTCGACTTGGGCGCTGGAGACTTTGTCCAGCAATCGGAAGCTCAATTACCCGGCTTGTTGCACAGAAAACAAAGCGGTTTTCCTTTGCTTTCACTAACAGTGTCAACTTTAGCTGTAGCCATCAGTTTCCCTTTTTCGTCTTTTCCTCTAGCGAGATTTACAGTTCCCTGGGCTTCCAAATAGTGACCAGCCGTCGTTGCCAACATGTCGAGGTTATGACATCCTCGCTCCTTCAGGAAGATAGCCAACTTCTCGTCGCACCGCCTGAGGAATTCCTCGGACACCATTTTGTCTCACAGTGCATCATATGTTTTGGGAGTCTTCGCCAGCTCCTGCCAATGGTCGAAGTATCCACAGAGACGTCCCACGAACTGTCGACCGGTCTCAGTATTTTCGGGCCGGGCATCCCTAAACTTCGTGCGGTATCCCTCCTCTGTATAACGAAACCGCTGTAGGAGCATCTGCTTGAGTTTTGCGTAGTCCGTAGAGTCTTCTACAGACATCCGTCCTACCACGGTCAAGGCTTCTCCCATTAGACACAAGCTCAGTGACAGGGCCCACTTGTCGGTTGGCCAGCCTTGGCTCATGGCAACCCTCTCAAATCTCTGGATGTACGCATTCAGTTCGTCCCTACTCTCACTGTAGGGCGGAATCATTTTGTGTGGGCTGTTGAAACTCTGATCACCACCCATACTATCGTCCGCAGAACTCGTGCTCGGACTCTGCGCTTCTGCGACACGACGTCGCTCCTCGAGCAGGAGCCTTTCAGCCTCCATGCGAGCTATTTCACGATCATGCTCCACCTGTGCTGCTAGACGTGCCTCCTCTCGATGTTTCGCTCTCTGGTCCCTCATTTCTTTTTCCTCAGCACTCACTCATGCCAGCAAAGCCTCTCCACTCAGCCCCATCTCCTTCCCTAGCTCAACTAGCTTTATCTTGTCATTCATTCTCGTCTGCCACACAAACAACGTGAGGCTCTCAGATGTAACGCGAGAGCTTAGTCCTGTCGCGGACGCCAGATATTGTGATGGTTAAGGACGTTCGTCACTATGTTTGTTTATAGCGGACGAGAAAGGATTAGCATGAGCAATTTAAGAGAACAAAAGAAGCTTTATATTGTACACTAGAGAAGGAAGTGGCATGAGAAAATAAAACTGTATATGTTCAACCCTATACGCCAAGCATCAGGCAACATGCGCGAAAGTCAGACCGCCATTAATCTGCGCAGAGTTCGCGGCAACGCTATCTCAGGGTCCAGCACGTGTAGTTCTCGGTTCGTAAGAAGAAACCACTGTCTCACAGTTTGGGTCCCCGTCGTCCCGACATGATGCGGTCGTCGACGTGTGCGAGGGCAAAGATTGCACGGCTGGAACGGCTGACGACACACGGATGCGCTACCGTGCGCAGCGCTGTTGAGTCGGACGTCGCGGCTAACCCAGCAGTCAGGGTCGCAACTCCTAAGGTCCAGGATCAGGCCATGGCTCACGAGGACCACACCCGGTAGGCCTCGCCCACGAACCTGCTCCCGGCCACTGCACCCAGACAGGAGCAGTTCAGCAGGCCCCGTCCTTGGACCTTGTACAGGCCGACGGACTCAACCTCGAACAGACACACCGGATCTCGACCTGGCCGACACGTACGGGTCCCACATCCGGCTCACGAACGCTGCCAGGAACTCGTCCTCTCGAGCGGCGCACCGCTTCTCTGCCTTCGTTGTCTCAACCCTCGAGCTATCTTTTCCGCACGTTCATTCTTCTTCTCCTCTTCTTTTTCATTGCTTGTTGTCGCCTTCGTGCCACCTGCTCTCCGCTCGTCTTCTTCAGTTTTGGTTTGACGTTTCTCGGCGTCTTTAGGTCCTTTTTTCCACAAATCGTACCTAACACACAGTGCATTTGTGTCCTTCCTTACAGCAGGCACCGCTAACTGCACCCTATGCGTTCTACAAATCATCACTCCCCCGCGAAAAAGGAGCCATCCTGGCGACCTAAGGCACAAGTACGACTGGTGGGTCATAGTGCGGCTTTAGTCGGTCGACGTGAACAGTCTCACGGCTGCGACGGTGGTGGTCTGTGAATGACTGTACGGGCTCTATATACCGGGGATGCTTGACGCAGGGTGTGGTAGGGGCCTTCATACTTCGGCAGCAGCTTTGAAGAAAGGCCTGGAGCTGAGGAGGCTGAGCCTTGGCAGCGCGGCAGGCTCAGCATACCGTGTCAAACGATCAATAGTGACAACCACCCAGCGATTCCCGTCAGGTGTGTATTGAAGTGGACCGTATAAGTCAATTCCGATGCGATCAAAAGGTCGGGTTGAGCAGGGCAACGGCTGGAGTGGTCCAGCGGCGGCATGCAGTGAACTCTTCAGGCGTTGACATTTTGAGCATGAACGCAGGTATTGGCGGACCATTCGGTACATTCCACGCCAGTAGTACTGCAGCCGGAGGCGTGCATACGTCTTTATTACACAAGCGTGGCCGCATTGGGGGTCCGCATAGATCGAGTGGCAAATATGAGCACGTAGATAGCGAGGAATCGCCCCGCCGCGGTGGTCTAGTGGCTAAGGTACTCGGCTGATGACCCGCAGGTCGCGGGTTCAAATCCCGGCTTCGGCGGCTGCATTTCCGATGGAGGCGGAAATGTCGTAGGGCCGTGTGCTCAGATTTGGGTGCACTTTAAAGAACCCCAGGTGGTTAAAATTTCCAGAGCCCTCCACTACGGCGTCTCTCATAATCATATGGTGGTTTTGGGACGTCAAACCCCACAAATCAATCAATGGCGAGGAATCACCAATAACCATTTGCAACCTTCACTGAGGTAATTGCGGTGGTAAACTAGCCCATCGCGCATGGTGAAATGGCGAGCTGTGCGCCGCCGCGAGCGACTGGCGGTACTCGGTGATGGCTTCGGTAGGAACTCCATTAAAGACACTATCCAAGGGTCTTGACGCTGCTCGGATGGCATGTCAGCGTGTGTGAGGGAGGTAGAATAGTAGGTAGAAACAGGCGCATTTACACAGTCATCGGAAAGCGGAGATCGAGAGAGAGCGTCGCCGTCTGAATGTATGCGCCCTGACCTGTACACGACGCGGATGTCGTAGTCTTGGAGTCGTAATGCCCAACGGGCTAGGCAACCAGTTGAGTTTTTTAGAGACGACAACCAGCAGAGGGCGTGATGGTCAGTCACGACATCAAGTGTCCGACCATATATGTAAGGTATAATTTGAGCGATTGTCCAAACGATGGCTAGACATTCTTTCTCCATGACCAAATAATTTTCTTCAGCTCTGGTCATAGTGCGACTTGCGTAAGAAACGACGTCTTCATCAAAGCCAGACTTTCACTGCGCAAAGATAGCGCCACGGCCGACTCCACTAGCATCCGTGTGGATTTCGGTAGGGGCGTCAGGGTCGAAGTGACGGAGAATTGGCGGCGATGTCAGAAGATGACGTAATTTCGCAAAAGCGTCGTCACTGGTGGACGACCATGCCAACATACCTTGGCTATCAGCAAGTAGACGTGTTAAAGGGAATATATAGATGCGAACTTACGAATAAATCGTAGAAAATACGAGCATAGCCCTATAAAGCTCCGGAGTTCATTGAGTGTCGACGGCTTAGGAATCTCGGTGACGGTGCGGAGCTTGTCTGGGTCTGGTAGAACACCGTCCTTGCTGACAACGTGCCCTAAGATTGCGAGCTTCCGTGTGGTGAAGTGACATTCCTTCAAATTTAGTTGTAGCCCAGCCTGTGTGAGGCATTCCAGGACACTTGCGAGGCGCTGGAGTTGGGTATCGAAGTCTTTTGAAAAAACCACGACGTCGTCCAGATAGCAAAGGCACGTATGCCACTTGACACCTCGAAGTATGATGTCATAAGACGCTCGAATGTGGCTGGGGCATTACAAAGACCAAACGGCATCACGTTGAACTCATACAAGCCGTCAGGAATTGCGAACGCAGTTTTGGGGCGGTCGGCTTCATCCATAAATACCTGCCAGTACCCCGGCCGAAGATCCAGCGAAGAGAACTCCGCTCCTTGCAAACAGTCGAGCGCGTCATCAATTCTGGGGAGTGGATAGACACCTTTGCACGTGATCTTGTTAAGGCACCTATAATCAACACAGAAGTGAATGCTACCGTCTTTTTTTTTCACGAGCACCACCGGGGATGCCCAGGGACTATAGGACAGCTGTATGAATTCCTGACTAAGTATGTCAGTCACCTGGTCTTTAATAACCCGACGTTCAGCTTGAGAGACGTGGTATGGACGCTGGCGCAGGGGTGCATGGCTGCCAGTGTCTATATGATGAGCAATTGAAGTTGTTCTTCCCAAACTGGGTTGCTAGTAATCGGAAGACATCCGAAAGCGGCCGAGAAACTTCAAGAGTTGCGTCCGCTGAACGCTAGGAATGTCCGAAGCAATGGATGGAAGGAAGGCATCTGGGGTAGATGTGTCAGCCGTGGTATCGAGATTAACGCTCGCGACCTGGAGGCTTGCTGCGCGACTAGGTAGTGAGTTAGGGCAGACTGAATCAATGTCCACAAGTTGCCCTATACATTCTCCGCGGAACATAGTGGTTGGGACCGAAAACAGGTTCGTGACATAAATGGTTGCGGAGAAGTTTTCGATCGTGATAAGAGCAAAAGGGAGAAGAAAGTTCTTACGGGAAGTGAATTTCGCTGACAGCGTAAACAAGGCGGCAGAGAAAGCATAGTCGCAGGAGATTGGCACACTAGCAGAAGACATAGGTGAGATGTCCGTGTCTTCGGCGATGACGACACGAGAAAAAGATGACTTGGCAGGAGCAATGTCCGAGATTGTTGATAATTCAAGCTCAGCACGGGCACAATCGACAACGGCATGATGCATGGAAAGAAAATGCTAGCCCAATATAGCGTCATGCGAGCAGTGCAGAAAGGCGACGAATGCAACCACATACAAAACGTCCTAAATGACTACACAAGCTGTGCATGTGTCAGAAGGTTGTTTTTGATGTGCGGTCGCCGTACGGAAAGAAACATCAGAAAGCGGAGTCGTAATCTCCTTCAACTTGTGGCACATTGCTTCGCTCAACACGGACACAGCAGTTCCAGTATCGACTAAAGCGGACACGGCAACACCTTCAATGAAGATTGGGATTTAGTTTGCAGGTTGGGAACGAGGCCTTGTAGATTTCGACAGTGGCGCAGTTCTTGCCTCGGGAACTGCGGTGGTCAGTTTTCCGTGTGGACGGGCGCTGGTGTCAAAGCATTTGCGATAGCGAGCTCCGGCGCGCGGTGGGCGATCGAGACGAGTTGGAGGTGCGGCGGTTCAACCATGAGGTGTTTGAAGGAGCGTGGGAAAGCATTGGCTGTTGCGGCCCTGAATGGTCGTAGCTGTAATTGGCTTCAACGGCAGTTGGACGAGGAACGCGGTGGTAGCAGAAACGCTCGACATGCCCGGGTAGACCACAGTAATAGCATATTGGTCGGTTGTCCAGTGTGCGCCAAGGATTATTGGAAAGGGTAGCAGAACGTCGATAAAGCGGAACTTGCGGGCTTGTCGGCGCCTGTGGTGCGTTGAAGACATGAGGGCGTTGAGGAGGGCTTGTGCTGTATGGCACTGCATGTGAAGGCCTTCTCGCGACGTGGACATAGGTCAACGGCACTGATACAGGGGTTGGCTGGTGCGTAGGCGGAAAAGCTTCTGATATTTGCTCCTCAATGGTTTGGTACAGTGAGGAGGGGAGTCCATGACTATTACTAGGGAGAAAGAGAGCAATAGACAATTGGCGGGCAATTTCCTCGCTGATGAACTTGTAGTGCCATCATCACCATCATCATTTCCCAATCACCGCGCCGCGCCTCTCGCGCAGCTGATGCTAGCTCGAGCTGCGCGAGGATTAGAACAAGCTAGCGCACTTGGTGTGTCGTACGTGGAAAGCCCCGAGGCTCCGCTTCAGGCGTGGATAAAGTGGCGAGAGAACCACACGACCTCGTTGGCCGCCGTCCCGTCTTCCTCTCTCGCTACATTGGTGACCCGTAGAACACGCCCTTCGCCGAGCGGCCCACTGCCATGTTCCCGCAACTCAGCCCGCCAGTGCCGCCGTTCAAATCGACCTACCCCAAGATATGGTTCATGCAGCTCGATGCCGTTCTTGCGTTGAATGGCGTCACGGACCAGCCGTTTATGCACGCCATTCTTCAAGACGCCCTTCCGGTAGAGTTGCGTTATCTCTCTGCCACTTCAACCTCCACCCAGCAGCCATACGATGACCTCTGCTCTGCGGTGCTTGCCAGCTTTGGCCTCACGTACCGACCACTTCCAGGGACCCGCGACTTTCAGGTTTTCCCTGCGTCGCAGCCTGCTGGACCTTCCGGCCCGAAGCTCTCACTTGACCGCAACCTAACTTCCAGACAACGTCTCCCTCCACCTTTGGTCCGGCCACTAGCGCAGTGATTCTCGCACCCGGTCACAGATCCAACGAGGTTCTTGAAGTCGTTCGTGCTGCCGACAACCTGTCTAACACAAAGTGCGTTTTTTTCGAAGTCCTCGGCCGATGATCCTTCTGGCACGCTTGCTACCTGCACGTTTTTCACGATAGCGACAGCACGCGACACTGTGGTCCCACCAGACTCCATGACGACCACCTTGCCGCGGGCCTCGGAGCCTGGCACAGGCGACCTTTCACCCGTTATTGACTACCCGACCTCGAAGCTTTCGCCTTCAACAACGCCCGATAAACGAGACTTAACCTCTCATCTGGCCCCTAGCGACGCGTGTCCTGCGCCCGACTGCCCATCTGCCAAGGTTCTCGACATTTGGGCTGAATGCAACCAGTCAGCCACGGGGTTTGTGTTTTCATCGTCCTCGGCCGACGACACTGCAGGCATGCTTACCACCGGCTTGTCTCGGCCGACCTCCATGGCTCACAACACGGCTGACACGTCAGGTTCTACGACGGCAACATCACCGAACGCCCTGGTGGCTACCACGACTATGGGCATTGTCACACCCGCTATTCACTTGCCGGTTGCGGAACCTTCACCCTCCCCGATGTCCGAAGGCGACTGTCGACCAGCCTCAATGCTTTGCACGACTTGCCAGCAACGACCACCATCGTCCTGGCAGTTTTCCGCAGCTGAGGTTAAAGCCACCAGCCATCAACCACGGCCAAGCTTCCAAGACGCTGCCACTACGACTGACGCGCTTGAGGACGACGTGCCCGGTCCGCTTCAGACAGGGCTCCCCAGGCATACCACGCCTGTTGTAAAGCAATTCAGGAGGTGTTGGCTAGAGGCAGCCATCAATTATGCAGACCTGCACGCCAACCCTCGTGCGTGGACTACCGGAGGTCATTACACGAGCACAGGTGTCCCGTCCAATACTCCGGGCGAGCCCACGCTGACTGCGTTCCACCACCACCATTTCCCGGAGCCTTTGCCTCCGGACGGCAACAACCAGACGTGTGTCCACATCGCCAGCTCGAGCGTCACAACCGCGACGACATTCATACCTCATACGTGTCTACCACCCATTACCCTACGTCGGCGACGACAACGTGCTTAGCGTCACACATTGCGGCAACTTTTGAGCCGCCCTGCTTCGCAGCCACGAGTTGCAGTCACAGCCCTGAAGACGGCGCAAGCGCCTACTCGGCCTATCCGACGCAATGTCCCACCACTAGTCGTGTACCCGACTACCCACCTTACACTTGGCAGCATTGTTAGGACACGTTCCTGCGTGCGTCGGCTCGTCTATCTATACCGGCACGTCAGACGCCGCTCGACTTTGAGATCTGTGTTGCGTCGACCCAAACGTCAAAACCCGCACTGCCGACCCTCTGCCCACGTTAGCAGCATGACCTCGCGACACACGGTCTACTCTCGGCCGTTTCGACCAGGTCATCGTGAGACCCGCTTGTCGGCGACCACAGCGACCCGGCACTTCCTTCTTCGTCCCTTGCACTTCTCCCAGAGTCACGCACCGGAGACACACTGCTTACCGATGGCCCATAAACGTTGACAACGTGGACTGGCCGAATAAACACTTTATGGATTGTCGTTCATGTATATAGCATTTGTCGCTCTCCTTCTTTTTTCTAATGCCTTCAAATCGCGCAAAGTGCTAGGGGGGAGTCCTGTAGTGCCATCATCACCATCATGATTTCTCAATCACCGCGCCGCACCTCTCGCGCAGCTCATGCTTGCTCGAGCTGCGCGAGGATTAGAACAAGCTAGCGCACTTGGTGTGTCGGACGTGGGAAGCCACGCGGCTCCACTTCAGGCGTGGAATAAAGTGGCGAGAGAACGACACGACCACGTTGGCCGCCGTCCTGTCTTCCTCTCTCGCTACAAACTGTTTGATTTGGTGCGTCAATACCACCGGATCTGTTGAGATCGCGCCGACGGTCAGTGCTGACGTGCTGGTCGTGTCGAAACTGTGACGTCGCGTGGAAATGCGCTGCTTTCACAACTCGTCGTAGCTTTGGAAGTGCTGAATGATGTGTGTGACGGTTCGAGGAGTTTTCGCCACAAGCATGTGAAACGCATTGTGCTGATGCCCTTCATGATATGCTTGACTTTGTCGGCTTCGGACATGGCCAGATTGAAGCGCCGGCAGAAGTCAACGACGTCCTTCATGTAGGACGTGAAAATTTCTCCTGTCAACTGGGCACGATCGCGTAAACACTGCTCCGCGTGGAGCTTGCGCACTGCCGGTCGGCCGAATACGTCTGCGAAGGTCGTTTTGAAAGAGACCCAGGTTTTAATCTCAGCCTGATGGTCGTTCAACCAAAGCTCCGCGACACCCCTCAGGTAAAAGTGGACGCGACCGAGTTTGTCGTTATCGTCCCACCGGTTGTTGACAGTCACTTTTTCAAACAAAGCAGGGCAGTCCTCGACGTCCTGTTCATCAGTTTCGTTAGATAGAACTGCGTCGCACTCCCTCGGAATACAGGGGCAGAGGAGATCGGAGGTGCGGCAGCATTCGGTTGTGCTGCAACATCGTCAGGCATGATGGACGGCGAAGGTCGAGTCCGGCTACGGAGTTCCAGGGTGAAAAAGAAAATTAGCACTCTCCACCACTTGGTAGTACGCGTTGAGCGTTGAGTCCGCGACGCGTTTGTTAAAAAAAACGAACACAGGTCAAGCACTCACCGATCCGAATCGGAGCTATCACGAGCACGAACCACGGTGCTCTTCCTCGTCTCCGCAGGCGCCGCTAATTGTAACCTATCCATTCCACAATATATATATATATATATATATATATATATATATATATATATATATATATATATATATATAATATATATAATATATGTATAGTATTTATATATACAATATATATATATATATATATATATATATATATATATATATATATATATATATATATATTGTAGGGAACTATGCGAACGACGACGAAGGAGCAAGAACCGGAAAGCCACAGCGTTGGTGCACACGCGCGACCCGAGCTTTTTTTTATTTTTATTTATTTATTTATTTATTGATACTGCGATCTTTTACAAGATCATAGCAGGGGTGGTACAAAAACATAAACATAAACATCAGTGGAAACAGGCAAACAAACAATCAAAAACAAATGTAATACAAACTTATGTAACTGATAGCTGCAGTGATTCTTCGAGACAAGAGAATCAGCAAAAAGCAAGGTATAAACATAGATAACAATCATTTCTGCAGTGACTCTTCAAATGCAGACAATGTATTTAGGGTAACAACATCGTTATGTAGACTGTTCCAATCCACGATAGTCCTCGGAAAAAAAAGAATATTTGAAACAATTTGTTCGTTGCATCAATGGAGAGATAGTAAGATTGTGTCTCTGTCTTGCTTCGTAACCCAATGAAAAGTGAATGATATGTGATGTGTCAACTGCATAGTGACCTTTTATTAACTGGAAAAGAAATTTTAAGCGCAATATTCGACTTTGGTCCGGAATGTTTGGAAGTTTGCTTTCCAAGAGAAGTTTTGTAATTGAAGTAGGACCGTACTAGTTATAAATGAACCTAACAACCTTTTTTTGCACCCTTTCAAGTTTTTGAATATCATTCTGAGTGAACGGGTCCCATATGACCACAGCATACTCCAGTATAGGGCGGATAATGGCATTGTAAGCGAGGAGACGAATACTTGGTGTGGTTGATCTTAAAGAACGCCTTAGGAAAAAAGTTTACGGAGAGATTTAGCTACTACAAAATCTATGTGCTTTGACCAGGATAGATTTTTTGTAGTCCAGAGACTAAGGTACTTGTATTGAGTTACTTCTGACAGAATTGTATTGTTGGTAGAGTACTGGAACAAAAGAGGTTCTTTTTTAAGGGTAATTCTCATAAAAACTGTTTTAGCGAAATTAACAGGCATCTGCCATTTGTCACACCACGAAATTACTTTTAGAAAATTCCGATTTAGTTTAATTTGATTGTCAACTGAGGTGATCTTTTCATATAAGACACAGTCGTCGGCGTACAACCTAATGTGAACAGAAAGGTCAGAGATGATATCATTTATATATAACAGAAAAAAAAGAGGCCCAAGGACGGATCCTTGAGGAACGCCTGAGTTTACAGGAGCTTGTTTAGAAGATGTATTTTTTACCGTAACAAATTGACGCCTGTTTGTTAGATATGCCATTATCCAGTCAAGGATCTTTTTGTTTTGTAGAATACAAGTTAATTTGTGAAGTAATTTAGCATGCAAAACTTTATCGAAGGCTTTTTGAAAATCCATAAATATGGCATCCGTCTGCTTCCCTTCGTTAATTGCTTGAGCAAAGTCATGCGTAATTTCCACTAATTGAGTATTCGTTGAAAAGCCCCACCTGAACCCATGTTGAGCATTTGTTAATACTTTATGGGAATTAAGGAAAGTAATGATATGTTTATGAATAATGTGTTCTAGAATTTTACATGATGTTGATATAAGGGAAATCGGTCGGTAATTCAGAATAGATGACTTGTCTCCCGCGTTGTGTAAAGGCCTAATTTTGGCGATCTTCCAGTCATCTGGCAGTTGGCCCTCATTCATCGAATGGGTATACAAAATAAACAAATAGCGAGAACACCATTCTGCGTAGCGCTTCAAGAAGGCATTTGGAATGCCATCTGGCCCGGTTGATTTTTTAACATGCAGATTCAGCAGTAAGTCTAAAATGCCATTCTCGGAAATGACTAAGTCTGGAATAGGTGGGAGTGATATTGAAAAATCAGGAAGGATGCCGTTATCACAAGTAAAAACAGACTTGAAGTGGTTGTTGAAGGCGGAACAAACTATTTCTTCATTGCATGTTCTTTGGCCGCTTATCGTGAATGAGTCAATCGAGCGAGCAGTTGGCGTGATCAGCCTCCAAAATTTCTCGGGTGATGTTTTGATAAAAGTTGGAAGCGATGTTTCGTGGCATCTTTCCTTATCGCGCGCTACTTGCAGTTTTAGTTCGCCCGACAGATTAGCCATCAGCGGTGTATAGGCAGCTTTATCATGAGATTTCGCTGTTTTGCTTTTTATTCGTTTAAGTTTGCGCTGTAAATGTAGCGTTTCTCTTGTAATCCAGGGGTTCCGGCATTCAGTTTTTTTAACGATTTTTGGTATGAAACGCTCCACGCATTCAAAGACAATATCTTTAAAAGTAAGCCACAGATCATTCACACTGCTACCCGAGTGTTTAAAATCGTCGTAATGAAAATCAAGGATATCTAGAATGGATTCATCGTCAGCTCGGGAAAAATTCGGAAAGGAAGTTTTTGTACAGCAGCGGTCAACACACATATCTAAAAAAGTTAGCAAAACTGCCCTGTGATCCGAAATACCACTGATAACTTCACATATTGCCGTGTTTTGGATTGAGCCACTCAAAAAAAATAAGTCCAAGATAGATTTTGAACCATTTAGTTCTCTAGTGTATTCCTTAACAACCTGCAGTAAATCGAACGAAAAAACAATATCTAGCATTTCGTGATTAGCATTGCTAGTAGAATGAGAAGAAAAATTTTCTCAGTCAATATTAGGCAAGTTAAAATCTCCTGACAAGATGAGTTTGTCATGTGGCTTTATATTTTGCCGCAGGTAGGTTCTAAGCGTATCCAGAACACTATCAGAAGAGTTCGGGGGACGATAAACCGCACCTATAACATAACGAACTTTGCCTATATAGACTTTGCAAAATATGCCCTCAACTTCTAATATATCAGGCAATTGTTGCGGATGTATTGAGCTCTTGAAAAGTATCGCAACTCCTCCTCCTCTTCGGTCGCGGTCCTTGCGGAACACGTTATAGCCTTTTGGGACAAATTCGCTATCAAAAATTTCACTGCTTAACCACGTTTCAGTAAGTACGGCTACATCGGCATCGTGCGACAGTATGAGACCCTCAAGCTGGACTGATTTGTTGACAATGCTACGGCAATTTACGTTTAAGATAATGAAAGGCGATTTCGTTTTGTTATGAAGTCATTCGGAATTTCCGGAAACCTTATAACGCTTGCCTTTTTTTTCATCCCATCTGTATATTTTCTTGTCGATGCTTAGCTTATCAAAAATCATTTTGTCCTTACTACCAGCTTCTCTTTCTTCTACAGAACTCTGCCAGAGCTTTTTGCGAATTTCCCGCACTCTCTTAGAAAAATCTTCCGAGACCGAAAACGGGGTTCCTTTTAATTTAGGACACGACTTCAGAATCTTCACCTTGTCACGATAATCTAGGAGCTTAATTATAACCGGGCGAGCTTTCTCGTTCTTTTCGCCAAGTCTGTGGCACCTTTCGATACTGCTCACAGAGATTTTAAGCTTGCCTTCGAAAATATTCGTTTTTATCTTCTCGACAAGTTCTTCGGGTGTTTCAGACGGGTCTTTATCGATACCGTACAGAATCAAGTTATTTATTCTACTCCTATTTTCTAAATCGTCTACCTTTCCCAAAAGATACGACACGTTTTTTTCTAGTCTCACTACAGTATCCTTTAGTGCACACATATCTGTTTTCAAAGCACTTATTGCAGACAGCTGAACTTCAAGGCCATTTAAACACTCTGTAACTGACGTGATATCTGCCTCAAGTTTCGTTTGCTTACTCAGAATTTCATTGATAGATGCTGTCATAGCAGTTTGACCTGAAAGAAGTTTAGCCAACATTTCCTTCTCGCCGGGACCAGGGTTTGATTCAACGTCTCCGCAAATCAACAAGTTCTTAGCAAAAGTGCACACATCGAAGTGTAAATTGAGAACACACAGTGGGCACGGCAGCAGAAACAAAAAACGGTCATCGCTACGATAACATTTTCCATAAGATTAGGGACTAACCTGCAGCGTACAAAGAAATGGATTGTTGAGCATCTTGCCCGTCGTGCTGCTGCCGAGCCCACTGGAGGGGATGGCTGACGTGAGGCAATTTATACGAGCTGGTAGGACCACGTGGTAGTCCGTTCCTAAGGCAGGCGCCGGCGCAGAAGATACCGCAACCGGCATGATGAATTCCTCCGCTTCACACCGGTCGCAGGACATTTGATAAGCCTCCGTTGATGCTCTGCAGTCGACAACGCTGGACGAAGGAAGCGGTAAAGGATTCAAAGCACAGCCATGCTCCGAAACTTGCGACACAAAAAGTGAAGCAAGAACCTGCAGCGTACAAAGAAATGGATTGTTGAGCATCTTGCCCGTCGTGCTGCTGCCGAGCCCACTGGAGGGGATGGCTGACGTGAGGCAATTTATACGAGCTGGTAGGACGACGTGGTAGTCCGTTCCTGAGGCAGGCGCCGGCGCAGAAGATACCACAACCGGCATGATGAATTCCTCCGCTTCACACCGGTCGCAGGCCACTTGATAAGCCTCCGTTGATGCTCTGCAGTCGACAACGCTGGACGAAGGAAGCGGTAAAGGATCCAAAGCACAGCCATGCTCCGAAAATTGCGACACAAAAAGTGAAGCAAGAACCTGCAGCGTACAAAGAAATGGATTGTTGAGCATCTTGCCCGTCGTGCTGCTGCCGAGCCCACTGTTGTGCTTGTTTTGTATTTTCGGCCTGTTGACGTTCCTCGCTCTTCTGGCGTTCCTTGGCCTTCAAGTAGGTCTATACGTAAATAAACTACGTGACATCTGGTGGAGTCGTGTGGACTCCCGTACAAACCTGGAACTTCGCTCCCGTAAGCTTCCTCCTCTACGTGACACGAACATGGCCACCGAGACGCCTCTCCAGGTAGGACCTTCGGCCGTCCTCGTCACTTGCGGCGCCGTGTATCCTCAACGAGACCCTCCTATCTTCACGGGCTCCACTGAGTCGGACGTCGGAGATTGGTTAGTGAGGTACGACAAAGTCGGCGCAAGTAACAAATGGAACGACCCAAGTAAGCTGGGCTACGTCACGTTCTACCTTGCCGACACCGCGCAACTGTGCTTTAACAACCACGCAGCTGACATTCCTACGTGGTCTGCATTCAAGACTGCTATTACGGACGTCTTTGGATGACCTGCGGCACGCAAGCTTCAAGCCGAGCACCGTTTACGTCACCGCGCGCAGCAACTAGGCGAGACCTACACGGGCTACACTGAAGATGTGTTGCATCTATGCAACCGCGTCAACTCTACCATGCCTGAGGAAGAAAAAATCAGGCACATTTTTAAAGGAATTGACGACGGCGCCTTTCAGATGTTACTCGCGAGAAATCCCCCCACAATTGCTGTGCTCGTTTCTCTGTCAGAGCTTCGATGAGTTGCGTAGGCAGCGCGCAATTGCTCGTCAAGCCCTCACGACGCCAGACACGCTCGCAAGCTTGCACCTAGCTGCCCATCCTACCGATCAGCAGCCGCTGCTTTCGACAATCAAGAACTTCGTCAGCAAAGAGGTAGCGCGCCATCTGCCACTGCTGCCACTAACACATGAGCCCGCACAAGCTTCGGCACCGGACCTCCAACACGCCATTCGAACCCAAGTCGCTGAGGCCCTTCCACCGATGCATCAGCAACCACCTGTCACTACGCCTCTCACGTACGCCGCCGTCGCTGCTCGGCCTACGTAACAGCGTATGCCGTATGCTCAACCTGCCACGCCGCCCTATGTCATGCCTACAACCCCAATCACTGCGCCGTATCCCTACGCGAGATCTTCAGCTCCATTTTACCATCGCGCAGACACTTGGAGGACGCTGGAGAATAGGCCCATCTGTTTCGCCTGTGGTATCGCTGGACACGTCGCCCGCCACTGTCGCCGAGATCCCCCTCCAGTTGACACCGTGGGCAGGCCAATGGCGTTGTCGTCTTGGATGCCATCAAGGTACACCACTGACGGTCATCGACCCTACGCAAACCATCGGTCACCATCGCCCCGACGACGCTCCCTGTCACCTATGCGTCGCCGACCTGCTACGGAAGAGGGAACCTGATCGCTGCAGCTCCGGAGGTAACAGCTGCATACCATTCGAACTGCTTAAGGCCTCCATCTTTCTCGCCGCAAAACGTTATCGACGTCAATGTTGAGGGGACCGCCGCACAAGCGCATATCGACACAGGAGTCGCCGTTTCCATAATCTGTGAGACCTTATGCCGCAAGTCGAAAAAGGTGACGACGCCTCTTTTGAGCCTGATGCTCCCCACGGCCAACTCGCAGTGCATAGAACCTACAGCTGTGTGCACTGCACGTGTCATTATCCAAGGTGAACTTTATGCCATTGAATTTTTTTGTGCTGGCATCATGCTCCCACGAAGTCATTTTTGGATGGGACTTTCTTTCGCGCCATTGGGCCATCATAGATTCCTCACGTGCAGAGGTTGCCCTTATACCACTGCCAACCTCTTGTTTCGTAGATTCTCTTTCTGAATGATACACACTTGTTGTTCCAGACACGGAAATAGCACCGAGATCATCCACCCTTGTAGCCCTGACCTGTACGGCCGCTCCTGCCGGAACTGTTTTGTTCACTTCATCTGACGTATTTACCCGCCGCCGTAGCCTACATCTGCCCTTTGCCATAATCACCGTGGAATGCGGTGCTACCGCCATGCTCATTGTGAACACGCTATCGTCGCCAGTTACCTTACTTCGCGGAGAATGTTTGGGTAACATACAAGACGTTGACCTCTTGCGCCCTCAGGAGTTTGCCGAACACCCGCCTCACTTCCAGCTCAATGCTATGACGCCACCTGTGGCAACACTGCCCGCGCCAGACTTAATCCAGCCCTCTGTTGCCGCTGAGCTATCGCCAACACAAAGACGCGAACTCTTGTCTCTTCTTCGAGAGTTCCGTTCTGCGTTCGATTGCGCTCAACCACCTTTGGGTCGCACAGTGAACATCACGCACCACATTGACACCGGTACTCATGCTCCCTTACGCCAACGACCATATCGAGTTTCAGCGGAAGAGAACCGTATCAACAAACAAGTCGATGATATGCTCAAGCGTGGTGTCATCCAGCCATCGCAGAGCCCTTGGTCGTCCCCTGTTGTACTTGTGCGCAAAAAGGATGGGTTTATCTGATTCTGTGTCGACTACCACCGACTCAAAAAGATAACTCGGAAGGATGTGTACCCATTGCCACGCATCGACGATGCTCTCGATTGCTTGCAAGGAGCAGAATATTTCTCCTCTTTAGATTTACGCTCTGGGTATTGGCAAGTTCCATCGGCTGATCCTGACCGATCGAAGACTGCATTTGTAACACCTGATGGGCTGTATGAGTTTAACGTCATGCGGTTTGGACTCTGCAACGCCCCAGCTACCTTCGAACGGATGATGGACACCATCCTTCGCGGCTACAAGTGGAACACGTGCCTCTGCTACCTAGACGACATCGTCGTTTTTTCTCGCGACTTTTCAACTCACCTTGTTCGTCTTCGTACTATTCTCACGTGTCTCACCTCTGCTGGCCTTCAACTTAACATCAAGAAGTGCCATTTTGCCGCACGTCAGCTTACTATACTGGGTCACGTCGTCTCTAAAGAGGGTGTTCTCCCGGATCCGGCGAAACTCCGCGCCGTGGCCGACTATCCGAAGCCCAATTCCATCAAGACGATTCGATGTTTTATCGGCCTGTGCTCATACTTTCGTCGATTTGTGCGGAACTTCTCTTCCATCACCGCGCCTCTTACCAACCTGTTGACAACTTCCAAAGGCATTTCTGCTTGGTCAAAAGAGTGCGACGAATCTTTCACCGCGCTTCGGCGGTTAATATTATCACCTCCAATACTACGTCATTTTGACCCCGATGCGCCTACGGAGGTCCACACTGACGCCAGTGGTGTCGGTCTTGGTGCTGTATTGGCTCAACGACAACCAGGATACCAAGAATACGCGGTCGCTTACGCGAGTCGAACCCGCAAGAAAGCCGAGTGTAATTATTTCGTCACGGAGAAGAGTGCCTCGCAATTGTGTGGGCTTTGACGAAGTTCCGCCCTTACCTTTATGGCCGCCCTTTCGAAGTCGTTACGGACCACCACGCTCTATGCTGGCTATCATCGCTCAATGACTCGTCGGGGCGCCTTGGTCGTTGGGCGCTTCGCCTACAGGAATACGACATTTGGGTTGTATACCGATCCGGCCGCAAGCACTTCGACGCTGATGCGCTATCCCGTTCGCCACTACCGCCTTACCCAACCTCCTCGTCACCTTCTTCAGCTGTCATAACACCAATCGACTCACAGACAAGGCATCGGAAGAACGCAAAGATGTGTGGATTACCCAACTCCTCGCCTTTCTGACTGATCCGTCAGCTAATTTGGTCTCAAGAACTATTCGCCGTCAAGCCACACAATTCGCCATTCCAGACGACCTCCTCTATCGGCGGAATTACACGTCTGAAGGTCGGAGGTGGCTGTTAGTGATACCCAACCACATGCGCTCGGATCTGTACAGCTTTCCACAACGAACCGTAAAGCGCTCACGCCGGCGCTCTCAAAACGTACAGCCGTCTACGACAGCGGTACTACTGGCGCGGCGTGTGCACATTTGTTCCCAAGTATGTACGTGCTTGTACTGCGTGCCAGCGACGTAAAGCACCACCTCAACGCCCTGCCGGTGCACTTCAGCCTCTCCCTTGTCCAGCGCGTCCATTTGACCGCGTCCGTATTGACCATTACGGACCACTTCCCACGTCGTCTTCTGAAAAAAGGTGGATAATTGTCGGCGTTCACCACCTCACGCGTTACGTGGAGACGGCCGCACTACCCGCAGCAACCGCCAGGGAAGTTGCATTTTTCATCTTGCACAATTTTGTTCTTCACTATGGTGCTCCCCGCGAACTTTTGAGCGACCGGGGGCGTGTTTTCTTGTCTGACGCCATTCAAGCCTTGCTCGCTCAGTGCAACATGGTTCATCGCATGACGACAGCATATCACCCGAAGACGAATGGCCTCACAGAACAATTTAATCGCACTCTCGGTGATATGTTGACGATGTACACAGCTTTAGACCAGACCAATTGGGACACTGTACTTCCATTTGTCACGCATCCGTATAACACCGCTACTCACGCGAAAACAGGGTTTCCCCCCTTCTTTTTGCTATACGGACGCGAACCATCATGCACGCTGGACGCTATCCTCCCATACACTCTTGACTCCTCTGAGTACACTGCAATTTCTGATGTTGCCAGGTACGCAGAAGATTGCAGATGATTGGCCCGTTCACTGACAACCGAGAACCAAGGCCACCAGAAGCTACGGCGTGACACCGACCGACATCTCTCTACTTTCACGACTGGTGCTCTCGTTTGGCTCTGGATTCCACCGAGTACTCCTGGCCTTTCCTCGAAATTACTGGCACGATACCACGGGCCCTACCGCATTCTCGCTCGTACGTCACCAGACAATTATGAGATTGAGCCTTTGACACAGTCTCATAACTTACGCCATCGTGGCCGAGAAATTGTGCATGCGAGTCGCCTGAAGCCGTATTACGACCCCGCTATAATGACTACGCCTTAAGTCACCAGGTTGGCTACGCTATTCACCGGGAGCCAACGTAGAGAACTATGCGAACGACGACGAAGCAGCAAGAAACGGCAAGCCACAGCGTTGGTGCACATGCGCGACCCGGGCTTGCGCTTGTTTTGTATTTTCGGCCTGTTGACGTTCCTCGCTCTTCTGGCGTTCCTTGGCCTTCCAGTAGGTCTATACGTAAATAAACTACGTGATAATATATATATATATATATATATATATATATATATATATAATAATTGATAGACGATAGATATATAGATACCCTCAAACTCGCCGAAGTTTAAGAAAAGCTTCGCATTTATTATCCTAACCGCAGGAAGCACAGGACCGTATTCAGTGGACAAACAAATCAGCTGGCGTAGCCATGCTGCTGATGATGATGAAAGTTCGGCTGCCTAAGCATAATATGAGCACTTATTTACTTCGTGTATTATATTTCAGAATTATGCACCTCACGCGCTCGGGCTATCGGCGTTTCCTGTGGTCTTTGCCAGTCCAAGTGTCTCTTGTCATTGTACACATAAGCAAAGGAGCCTTTCACTGTGAGAAACACCGACGCTTGGCAAGTCTCTAGTTTTCAAGTTATTGGAGCTGTTTCTCCAGAAGTCCAGCAATCGACACCACCCCATGTAACCAGTGCCAGGAATGCAGCGCGCATTTTTTAAGGGATGGCCCAAGTATGGTTCTAAATATGCTATAAATTCAAATTGCATTTCCTTGAAGGTCCACTTGTGATATCGTGCAAGTGCAAATCATCACGAATAGCGGGAACTTGGTTTAACCAACGCTTAATATTGCAGCGCGAAACCTTAATACATAAGCCTACAACAGAATACTAGCCGAAAATGTTGTAGGCCCATGTGCTAAGATTTGGGTGCACGTTAAAGAACCCCAAGTGCGTAGTCAAAATTTCTAGAGCCCTCCACTACGGCATCTCTCGTAACCTTATGGTGGTTTTCTTATGTTCAACCCTACATATTAGTCAATCAATCACTCAATCATTCATTACAACGAAGTACTGCAGTAAACTGTCCAGTAGGATTATTTCATTCCGTGACTAATCACAGCCAGTAGTGCACAAGAAACGTTCACTTCTCCCACATTATGCAAGTTGCGGCTCAGTTCCTTATCCTAACAGGCAAGAAAAATGAGTTTACTATATTCAAGCGTACTCAATATTTTTGAAAGTTTTATACAAATACAACCGTGACTATTTCCTTTTGTTCTGGTTTGAGTGGCGTCAGTTGAGGATAGTTTGTCTATTCGTATTTTGTTATGAAACAAGTATACTGTGATGCATTTGCAAGGTATATCATAAAAAAACTGTCATGTAATGTTGATAATGTAGTATCACTGTTAGTTTTATTTTTCTAACTTTGTCATTTCTTGAGTATTCACACGAACAAAAACTTCCATGATGTTCGGAAGTGCAGTGTTGATGTTATATTGCCATATTTCTATGCTATTTGCAAATATGTACAAAAGAGCCCCGGTACTTTAAGATAAATGACCTGAGTATACAATTTCTGTGCGAATCCTTCTAATACGGATAACATATTCTATGTCATGTTTTCGAGGACGCACAAATACATCACATTCGGAAAGCACCAATCTAGTTATGGAAATTATTCCTAATTTGTTATGGAAATTAATAAATATACATATATATATATATATGTGTGTGTGTGTGTGTGGTGAAAAATTGTTTGTGTCTAGATACCTAAACACATTTTCTTACCAAACTGCTAAAGAAAACGCCCATTTCTGATATAAATGAAACGAAACTTTTCTCTTTGTATAGGCTATGAAACAAGGCAAGTCTTGTTTACTTCAATGTTCTTATTTTGTGGTACTTTATTAGCAAGTTTCGAACAAGGAAATGTGAACAAAGCCTTCGCGTCCAGCGCTTTGCATTGCCAAAGTAGCTGTTTGATGGCACTTTGAAAATGGCATAGTACCAGCGTAAACACAGATGATATTAATTGAATCGAGTCCTTTTGCCTTTACAATTCCGGAACACACTCTAAGACATTTTTGTAAAGTAAGTTGTAAACTGTGTTTTGAATATCTTTTGTCGGAAAAGAAAGTCCATGGGCTTTGTGTCGGAAAGCAACTAAGCTTTTGCAGCACAAGAAGCCCATGTTTACAACAGGAGGCAGTTCACATACGAAAATACTTGTTTCTCGTTTTCTGTGACGTGCAGTTTTTAAACTGAAATTAAGGCATTAGGCTTTATAAAAGGGAAGTGTTTTTCAGATGTGATCGCCTTTTAGAATTTTCTCCGTATGTGGAGCTGTTTACGTGAAATTTGTTAATAACAGTGAAATAAAGATGAATAAAAACATTTTGGATAGTTTTTTTTTCACAACTGAACACTATTAGACGTAGCTGTGAGTTATTCAAAACGCATATGCCCAGGTCGTCCGAAAAACCCCATACACCTGCTTTGATAACGGAAACCGAAAAGTCACTTGATGAATGTGAGTAGATATATGATTTTGTATGTTATATATGGTGCTGACTCGAACGGATAGATTTTCGTCAATATTTGAACATTTCCGTCACGTGTGCAGAAAAAGCAAAATTTCGGAAAAGTGAATGTAATCTTGAGAAATGCACATTGTCCAAAGCAGGCCAAACATAGTTGCCAGCCACAATCTTCGTATTCACGGGCGTGCGTGATTAATTCTCTAGGTAGCTTTACAAGCAGATTCTTCTGGGAAATATTGAGTGTGAAAAAGAGGAAATGTAAAGACATACATCGATGCTCGAAGACACCTAGGCTCATGCTTTTCGGCTAGAGAGTTCTTCCTAACTTTCTGTTTCCTCCAGCTCAGACTTATGATTTGACATTGTTTATAGCTCCTACCATCAATGGTGCATACTGAAAACTATGTTGAAAAAAAACAGTAGCCAACCCTTTAAAAGCGTGATTGTAGCTTAGGTTCAACAATTTTAAGTTCTCCGTGATTGCAGGATTGTTAAATTTGCGATTTTTGAAAAGTAAGGTAAAAACCCTATTGAAAACCCTTGGTTGGTGAATGCTGGTATCGTTGGTGGATATGGTGGAAATGAGAGTGGATATATTAGAACCTGTAGTGGTCATTGAGAGTGAGAGACCTTGAGAGTGAAAAAAGAGGTGGCAGATGGTGGTGGCGGTGATGGTGGCAAGCCATTGGTGGCGATAGTAGAGAATGCTGGCTGATGACGGCAAGAGTGGAAAAAATGGCAGCATGTTCATGGGGTGAGTGATGGAGAGTGGGGTGAGGAATCCGTTCGTCCATTCGTTCTTGCTTCCTTCCGTCCATGCGTCCGTCTGTGTGACTGCCCATGCGTCCATCCGCCCGTCCATCCCGGCGTTCGTCCATGCATCTGCCCCTGCGTCCGTCCATGCGTTCATCCGTTCATGGAGCCATCCATGCGTCCGTCCATACGTGTGTCCGTTCGTCCATCTAGTCAACACTTAAAGTACCACCATTTCGCATCTTTTCATCATATATGCGTCCGTCTGTGTGAACATCCATGCGTCCATCAGCCAGTCAGTGCGTGCGTGTGTTCATGCGTCCACACGTCCATCCGTGCGTCGGTCCATGCATCCACCACTGTGTCCGTCTTTGCGTCCATTCGTCCGTGCAGCCATCTGTGCGTCCGTCCATGCACCTCTCATTGTGTCCGTTCGTTCTAGTCAACACTTTAAGTACCACCATCTCGCATCTTTTCATCATATGTGCGTCCGTCTGCGTGACTATCCATGCGTCCATACGCCCCTCCGTGTGTGCGTATGTCCATGCGTCCGCACCTCAATCCGTGCGTCCGTCTCTGTGTTCGTCCATGCATCCGCCGCTGCATCCGTCCATGCGTTCATCCGTTCGTGCAGCCTTCCGTGCGTCCGTCCACGCATCTCTTTCTGTATGCGTTCGTCCATCTAGTCAACACCTTAAGTACCACTATCTCGCATCTTTTCATCATATGTGCGTCCGTCTGTGGGACCGTCCATGCGTCCATCAGCCCAAGCGTCCTTCCGTCCGTGCGTCCTTCCGTCCACCTAGTCAACGCTCCAAGTAAAACCATCTTGCATCTTTTCTTTATATATTCCGCATATAGATGCACCGTCATCCAGCGGACATTCCAAGGACTAAACAATATGTGGCTCACGCACACTCTCTTACGACTTGCGCTACTTATCTCGTTCCGACCTTTAACCACCTCGAGTTCATGGTATATGCTGGTTCACCGTATTCATGGCACTGCTGCCCAATGCTCGCTAAACCTTTCTAAAACCAAAGAGGTTATGCCCAGCGAGTATAACCTAGAAACACTTTCTTGTTAGATAGTGCTCAATAAACATGCCAATGGCTGCTAATGGGAATGAGAGACAGGGGAACTTGGCTTCTAGTTAATGCGGACGTAGCGAATTTTTTATTGTTCAACAACGCACAGGAGAAATCTCCCGTCGGCCCCACCTTGCAGGTCAAAGTGTAAGACTGGATACGCACTACGATTACGACGAGGGATGAATGGGTGCCGCTTTAAGGAACTTCGCCCTCAAAATGTTGGCAGAAGATGATGGTGGTGGCTAGCCAATGGTGGTTGGTTGGTTGGTTGCGAAACTTTATTGAGGTCCTGCAAGGCGCGCGTCAGCGCACAGTGGGCGACTCCCACGTCCGGACCGTTAGGCCAAGCCTATCGGCCGCTCCGCGGGCCTGCTGGACGGCCCTAAGTTGGTCGGCCAGGAGAGAGCTGCGTAAGGCCGCCTCCCACCTGACCGATGTAGTGTTGGGGTTAGTGTACAGTGCCTTGCACTCCCACAGCATGTGCGCCAGCGTGAATACATCCCCACATGCGGGGCAAGCGTCATTGAGAAACACGTCAGCAAAAATAGCGTGAAGGAATCTCAGGTTAAGGTACGTGTCGGTCTGCAGTAGTCTTAGCGTAAGGACCTGTGGCCTATTAAGATTTGGATGAGGGAGGGGATATAGTCTCCGCGCGAGGTAAAAATATTTTGTTATTTAGTTGTACGTGGCAGGCGCGTCCCTGTTTTCGGCAACCCCGTTGGCCCCGAATCGTTGCTGGGAACCCGCGTGGTCGGTTAGTGCGCGCGTGGCCTCGTGGGCAGACTCGTTGAGGTTGGGGGGAGCGCCTAGGACCTGTCCAACATGTGCAGGAAACCAAATCAGTACGTATTGCTTGATGCCGTCGCGGCCACCCCTCTGGAGCACGCGCAGGGCTTTCTTGAAGATTACACCGTGCTCGAAAGCGTGAAGTGCTGACCTAGAGTCACTATAGATTACCTACCTTTCACCTTCCAGGATGGCCAGGGCGATGGCCACTTGCTCGGAAATCTTCGGATCTTCAGTGTGAACCGATGCGCAGTTGATGGTTTGTTGTTTGGAGTCGACGACGACTGCGGAAAGGCGCGACTCCCACGGTACGCTGCCGCGTCGACAAAGCTGACGCCGTGCTCCTCACTTTGAATCTGCTTGAGAAGAGTGGCAGCTCTAGCCCGTCGCCTACCACGATTGTGCTCAGGATGTACATTCCTCGGTATCGGTGCCATGGTGATGAGGTCGCGAATCTCACGGGTTATCTGTCTCATCTTCTCATTCACTTCAGCTGGAGAGCGACCGAGCTCTCGGAGTATATTTCTGCCGCTCTGGGAGCTCGAAAGGCGCGCGAGCTGGGCCCGCTCCTGCGCTTCGACATCTCCTCCAACGTATTGTGTGCTCCGAGGTGGAGCAAGCGCTCGGTGCGCGTCCTGATATGGATACCGAGGGCCCGCTTGGTAATCTTTCTGAGCAAGACGTTCATCTTGTCACGCTCGGCACGCTGCCAATTTTGCATGGCCGCGACATATGAAAAGTGGCAGAGCACAAAGGCACTGGCCAGGCGGATTAGGTTGTCTTCCTTGAGGCCTTGGTAGCGGTTGGCCACCCGCCGAACCAGCCGAACCGCGTTATTCGTCTTGGCGGCGAGCTTGAGTATACACTTGCCGTTGAAACCATTGGACTCGATGGTTATGCCGAGGACCCGAATGGAGTCGCCTCTGGGTATTGCGCTGCCATCTCCGGTGTAGAACTTGATATCACTCTTCGAGATTGGCTTCCAGTTTTTGTGCTTGGGCCCTCGCCTAGTGGGTTGGTAGAGGAGGAGCTCGGAGTTGCTTGGGGAACAACTCAGGCCTGTGGGACGGAGGTAATCTTCCGTGGTGTCTATGGCCTCCTGCAGGGAGCGCTCGACTTGCCCGTCGCTGCCCCCTGTGCACCAAATGGTAACATCGTCCGCGTAAATTGTGTGGTTTATGCCTTCTATACATGAGAGCCTCTTGGACAACCCGACCATGACAAGATTGAACAGGGTGGGCGATATCACTGACCCTTGTGGCGTGCCGCGCGATCCCAGCTCGATCTCCTCGGAGACAAGGTCTCCCACACTGAGGGTGGCTCTCCTACGGGTCAAGAACGATTTGACATATTAGAATCTGACTCCAAGGCTGAGCTCAGCAATCGACCGCCACACGAAAGAGTGAGTAACATTGTCGAAGGCTTTCTCTAAGTCGAGGCCGAGAAGGGCCCGCATGTCTCGAGTGTTACAGTCGATGACTTGGTGCTTGAGCAGCTTCATAGCGTCTTGCGTCAAAAGCTTGGCCCAAAAACCAATCATAGTGTGCGGGTGGAGCCTATTGTCTTCCAGGTACCAAGTCAACCTATTAAGGACCACATGCTCGGCTACCTTTCCGATGCAGGATGTGAGCGAAATGGGGCGTATGTTGTCCAAGTTGTGTGACCTCCCCGGCTTGGGAATGAGCACGTTGTGTGCGACCTTCCACGGGTCGGGGACCTCGCCGCTCTTCCATGCCTCGTTGATGACCTCGGTAAGGTAGTCGATTGACTGGTCGTCCAGGTTGCGCAGGGTCTTATTAGTTATGCCGTCGGGGCCCGCGCAGACCTCCCATTGAGCCCGTGGAGCGCCTGCCTAACCTCTTCGTGGCATATCTCGGCGTCCAGTTCAGTGTTGGCCGGTCCTGAGAACTCGGAGTACGTTGTTGCGGGGTTCGAGTCGACAGGGAGGTACTTTTGCACCAGCTGCTTCAAAACCTTCTCTTCTGAAGAAGACTGCTTTGCTTCGTGTACTGCTCGCGCTAGTACGTTCCGCTGGTTGGTTTTGGTGTTAGTCTCGCTGACCAAGTGCTTGAGCAGGTTCCATGTCTTGCCATTACGCATCTGGCTATCTACCGAATTGCACACCTCGTCCCACTGCTGCTTGGAGAGGACGCGACAGTGCTCCTCGATGGTCTTGTTTAGGTGGGAGATTTTCTTGCGTAACCTGCGATTGAGGCGCCGGCCTTTCCAGTGGGCAAGAAGTGACTGCATGGCCTCGAGCAGGTGGGCAAGGCGGCTGTCCATTTTTTCAACCGGAAGGTCAGTACTAATATTCTTCGTGGTACTTATGACGTCCTCTCAGAGCTGGCCAATCCACTGCTGTAAGCTTGGCCTCGTTGCAGGTAGGGGTTGGTCGTTGCGGACTTTGCGAATCTGGTCCCAGTTTGTCCAAGAAAACTCCCGTGCCCTCTTTCGGACAAATAAGAACTGCGTCACCAGGACGTAATGGTCGCTACCTAAGTCAATGTTTGAGTTCGTCCACTGTACATCGGGGAGATTATTGACGAAGGTCAAGTCGGGAGTGGAGTTTCTGCAGGATGAGGTGCCCAACGAAGTTGGAAAGGCCTTGTCGGTGATTAGAGTCAGGTACATGTCCGTCGCGTTCTGCCACAGTTCCGCGCCCTTGCTGGTATTGTACGGGTAGCCCCAAGTGTGGTGCGGAGCATTAAAATCGCCCGCCACAACCAGGGGGTTGGGACCCACCAAGTTGACGGCTTTCTTTATGAGGGCCCTGAAGCGCTGCTGTTGGTCCTTAGGACTACTGTACACGTTGAGAAAAAAGATGCTGCTTCGGTCCGAGCTGCGCGGCAGAATCTCGGTCATGACATATTCGGCGCTGCTGGTGGCCATTTTGAGGTCGTGAGAGATGTGTGTGAGCTTGTTACTGACCAAAGTGCAGACGCCCCGGCCATCAGAATAACGCGAGACGGCCTTGTAACCTGTCAGTGTGACGTTTGGGGTTAATGTTTCCTGAAGCAGAACGACGAGGGGTTTTTCGCTAGAGCATCGAATGTACTGCTGCAAGGACGCCTTTTTACTAGGGAAGCCCCTGCAGTTCCATTGCCAAATGAGAAACGTCTCACTTGGCTTGGCCATCTTGGTGTTTTTGTAGGCTGGTGCTGCCCTCAGATTGGCTAAGAATAGCGTGGACGATGGGGTCGTAGCGCCGGGCTGGGGTTGTACGACGGCGGTTGAGGTCAGAGCTGGTTTCACTACGCTTTCGAGAAACGACTCTACCTTGGATACTCGGTCGTTTTGCGCAGCCAGGGTGATCTGCAGATGGGTGAAATTCTCCCCGAGCTTATTGATGATTTCACTGAGCACGGATAGCGTGTCTCGAAGCTCAGACCTGACTCGAATCACTACACCTTCCTGCTCGTAGGCGACGGCCCTCTTCTTGGGAGCACTTTGACCCTCACTGCTGCTGTCGCCGGCTTTAGTGCTGTGCACCTCCATGGGTAGGGGCATTGTATCGGTGACACATGCGCCGGCGGGTTGGCGTGATAGGTTCCTCGCGTTCCTAATTTCAGCAACTTTGGACATAAGCCTGTTTATGGTTTCCTTCATCCCTGCGTTCTCGCGTTTCAGCTGGGAAATCTCGCGCACGCTCTCCGCATGCTCTGAGAGTGACCCCGACAGTACCTCAGCTGGCCCTCCTCGAACCGTGTCGGCCCAGGTTATAGAGCCCGACTTCTTGCTTCTCGCTGACACCCCGCTAGGCTGCTGTTGACGCTCGGTAGACCTGGATTGAGACCTGGAGCGGCTCCCAGACTTGTAGCGCCGCGCTCCTCCTCGGGACCGGGAGTGGCTCCTGGTCCGGGAACGACCCCTGGAATGGGACCGAAAACGTCGCCTGGAATGGCCCCTGGAACCGCGTGACTGCTGGAAGTCCTGGCCATTCGTGGGGGGTGATGATGTTGCCGTGGCTTGGCCTTGATCGGTGGCGTGAGACTTTTGCCAGCGCCTTCGTCGCACGACATACGGGATCTGGAATCTTTGCCTACAGTGCTTGTCAGCCTGAGGTGTTGCCCACAACACAGCCTGCACTTGGGGGTACACTTGTGTTGTGCGTCAGGATTTGAAGCCCCACAGCAGCGACATACGACGTCGCCTGGGCTGGGACACACATCAGGACGGTGACCGAGCCGACCACAAGCGTAGCAAATGTCTATTTTCTTGCGATAAAGCGAACATTGCACAAGGGCGAGCGGATTCCTTTCATTTAAGATCTTGTTGTCAATATCATTCGGGCCGTGTACGAGTGGAACCTCGGAACACGCCCTTGCACGTGGAATGAAGGGCGGCCTCGTAGGCACTGACCTCGTATGTTCGGCCCATGACGACGATCTGCCGAACTTTGACGTAGTGGTTGGCATTTTTCCTTCTAGGTGTGCTGACAGCCATAATATTCTGCTGCACGTTGGGGCATAGCGTGTCGCCCCGCAAAACTTCGGCGCAGATGCTTGTGGCCGCCAGGATTGCATCAGACACCACGGTGCAGCCGGTCTTGACAATATTGAGGCCTCCGCGGGGCCGAATCACGATCTTCGTGTCCTCCCTGGGGAGCTGGGGCATCCGGTCAGCGCGGATGATTCTAGCCTTGATGCTATTGCGACTGCTGCGGCCTCGCCAGACCTCGGCCGTTGTCGGCTTCGTCTTGTTGATAGTAGCACCATTAGGAATAGCGCCTGCCGAGCGCGCGCCAGCTCTTCTGGCGCCTGCAAACTCCCAACCTTGTACTTCTGTCACCTCTTCGGGGGTTATGTCCTCCCCCACCACCTGATATTCCATTTTTTTGAAAATAAGCCCTGAGAAGAGTAAAAAGGGCACCCGGGAACGGCGACGCGGCTGGCGTCGCTCCGGCGTGGGCTTACCTCGTTAGGCGTAGCCCAAGCGATGGCCGGCTCCGGAGAAAAAACGTTCCAAAACGTGAAAATAGCCCACTCACGCAGCAGGTTTTGGCATCAAAATAGTCATGGCACTTTCACTGATTCGACACAAACAAAGCTGAACGCGTACTAAAAAATTCACTTGAATATCATTGTAAGAAGCAGGAGCCACTCAGAGGTCGTCTGAACAACACAGACGCCGCGCCGCGTCTCCCAGCCAATGGTGGTGTCAGCGGGAAATACCGGCTGAACATGGCGAGAGTGAATCAAAATTGTGGCAGGTGGTGGCGGTGGTGGCGAGTCAATAGTGGCGACAGTTAAAAATGCCTGCTGATGGTGACGATGATTCAAAACGTGTTTGGTGGATGGCTTGGTTAACACGCTGGATGACGGTGGCATGATGGAAGCTTGGTGAATGATGGTGGCATGATGAAAAAGCAGATGGCAGTATGTGAAATCACTTATTGTTCGTAGCGTTCCACTCTGGAATGCGCAAAGAAATATGTTGAAAGTCGAAAGAAACCAGCGCTGCTCATTACGTTTTCTAGCACGTTTTTGTTTGTTCGTCAACAACGCTTCAATTTTCGCGGAGCGTAGATTGTGGCCGTGAATGTTTACATTTCGTGTACATATACATAAGTTTGAAATGCTCTGTGTGGTGTTTGTTGTTATCTTTGGAAGGCTAGAAGTGTCGCTGTGCACAGCAACAGTAAGTGCGTGACGTCGCTGCGTAGTGGTCGAGAATTAAATTATCTCCAGTTCGCAATGACCCTTTTAAACGGTACGCCATTATACAGCTGTCTTTTGATGCTGACACGCTACAAATGCAACTCTGGCTATTCTTGCAGACCCAATCACTTGAGTGTACAGTTAAGCTGACAAAGCTCTACCTTCCACATGAGTTGAGATGAGTCCGAGCAAGCTAGACTTTCACCCTTCTGTTCTACCACAATGATTTCCACTAGAGGTTAGGCTGATCGACCGAGCGTGTACAAGTATTATCGTTGCTTCTGGATTTCAGTATACACAATTTTGACGAGTAAGAACCACAATACAACACAGCAATGGCATCATAAAAACTAACTGATTTGATTGATCTGTGAGGATTATCGTCTCAAACCCACCATACGTATATGAGAGACGCCGTAGTGGAGGGCTCGGGAAATTTCAACTACCTAGGGTTTATTTAACACGCGGCATCAGTTAACCTATATGAAGCGTTTTAGGGGCGGAGCTCCTTAAAGCGGCACCCATTCATTCCTCGTAGTCGTAGTCGTAGTGTGACCAGTCTTACGTTTTGACCTGCAAGATGGTTCCGGTAGAAGATTTCTCGTTTGCGTTGTCGAACAATAAAAAATGGCAGCATATCCACGGAGTGAATGATGGGGAGTGGGGCGAAGCATTCGCCGTCCATTCGTGCTTGCTTCCGTCCGTTCCTGCGTACGTCTGTGTAACCGTCCATGCATCCATCCACCCGTCCGTGCGTGCGCCTGTTCGTGTGTGCGTCCCTACGTTCGTCCATGCATCCGCGCCTGTGTCCGTTCATGCGTCCATCCATGCATCGGTCTGTGTGTCCGTTCGTCCATCTATTCAGCACTCCAAGTACCACCATCTCGCATCTTTTCATCATATATTCTTCATACAGAAGCACCGCCATCCAGCGGACATATCAAGAACCAAACGGGAGGTGGCACATGCACACTTTCTTACGGCTTGCGCTTAGGGTTTACTTCCCACCTTTACACCTTGAGTTCATGGTATATACTAGTTCACTGTATTCATGGCTATGCGGCCCAACGCTCACTAAACCTTTCTAAAACCAAGGAGGTTACACCCAGCGAGTATAACGTAGCAACCCTTTTTTGTCAGATCTTGCTCAATGTACATGCCAATAGCTGCTACTGGGGATTGCAGCCTGCGCGTTACCTAAATGCCGAATGCCCCTGTCTCTCATTCCCTCTTAGCAGCCATTAACATGTGCATTGAGCACTATGTTTTATTGTTCAACAACGCACAGAAGAAATCTCTCTCCGGAACCACCTTGGAGGTCAAAATCGTAAGGACCGCTATTTCGGGTATGTGCCACTGGTGGATACGTGCTACTAGGGACGCACAAGCCACGCCATAAGTAGCTTCGCCCCTAAAAATATCAGCATAATCACAGAGTGAATGATGGAGAGTGGGGCGAAGCATTGGTCCGCCCATTAACTAAAAGCTGAATTCTCCTGTCTCTCATTGTCCATTAGCAGCCATTCGCATGCAGATTGAGCACTATCTGACATCAAAGGGTTGCTTGTACGTTATACTCGCTGGGCGTAACCTCCTTCGTTTTAGAAATGATTAGCGAGCGTTGAGCCGCAGTGCCATAAATACAGTGAAGTAGTATATGCCATGAACTCAAGCTGGTTAAAGGTGGGAAGTAGATACAAAGCGCAAGCCGTAAGAAAATAAAAGCCGAATGCTCCTGTCTCTAATTCCCCATTAGCAGCCATTGTCATGTACATTGAGCACTATCTGACAACAAATGATTGCTGCGTTATAATCGCTGAGCGTAACCTCCTCGCTTTTAGAAAGGTTTAGTGAGCGTTGAGCCACTGTGCCATGAATATAGTGAGCAAGTATATACCGTGAACTCGAGGTAGGTAAAGGTGGGAAGTAGACACGAAGCGCAAGCTGCAAGAAAGTGTGCGTGTGCCACCTCTCGTTTAGTCCTTGGAATGACCGCTGGATGGCGGTGCTTCTATAAGGGGAATATATGATGAAAAGTTGCGAGATGGTCGTACTTGGAGTGTTGAATAGATGGACGAACGGACACAGAGACAAATGCTTGCATGGACGCACGGAGGGCTGCACGGAAGAATGGACGCATGGACGGGCGCAGGGGCGGATGCATGAACGGGACACACAGATGGACGTGTGGACGCACGAACAGACGCACGCACGGACTGTCGCACAGACGGACGCATCGAAGGACGGAAGCAAGAACGAATAGACGGACGGATGCTTCACCACACTTTCTATTATTCACTGCGTGAATATGCTGCCGTTTTTTTTTAAGTCCGAGCAGGAAGCGACAAACATCGATGTGATGCAGTGCCAGTACTCTCTGCAAACTTACGCCTCCCCTCACTGACAGCCGCCGGTCACACTCGCCGGCTCTTCCTGGCTTTTATGCAAGAACACAGACTTGTCTGTTCATATGCTTACTGTACCAATATGATAGCATAATGTTTCCTGTTGACTGCATTTGTTTTGGCCAAGCCGTTATGTATTTAATGCTAACGATAGAGCTACAGCAGTGCGCTGACATGACTGCGTTGTAAGTTGCGCGAAAAACATCGCATTACTCAATAACTTGTGTGGGCGTATCTATCAAATCAGCCTAGAGGTGTCATAAAGCCTGAGCAGATGTCACCCTTTAGTACGAGCGAGAAACGGATAATAAACTTCACGGTAACTACAGTAAGCTGTACCTGCTCATCAGTCCACTTCGTTTTTTTTTCTTATTGTGGTTGCGAAATGTAGGAAAAGCATAGCGCTGTTACCATTATCACTGTGGAAATCGTTCGTGAAAGCAGTTGTTGGTGGTAAATAAACTTGCCAGTTCTGGTAACAGGTGCATATCCCGTCTATCTGGAGTAAGCAACAAACAAAACTGAAGTTGAACGGTCAGTTCGTAAGTTGTCTGGCGACTAACAGCAAAGCTCCATTAATCCGGCATGGCGCATTAGTTAGCGTGTTCAGTTAAAAATCCCAATGTTGCACGTTCGAATCCTCACGGTTAAGTTCCTTTTTTTCTTTTTGAGGGAGCTTTCTTCATCGTTTTTTATACAATTATTCTTGTTATTTTCTTAGTGGCAGCTCTTCACGGTGATTATGACGCCGTTTTGTGCTCCAACACTGCCGGCACGCTATCATCCTCCTTGTGCCACCATAAACCTTGTGCCACCAATATTTCCAGCACCACAATCCACCAAAATGGTGGCATATAGAATCCACCATTCCTATGGTGGACGTTTTTTTAATAGAGAAATTCTCGTTCTTTTCGTTGGATTTTTTAGCGTAAGCCAAAACTTGTGGGAATCTTGGAGTGGCTAATGTAATAAATACTTGACGTTTCCTAGAGCACCAGGCAACTAGAAAAATTGTATCAGTATAAAAAAAATAATTACCCTGGAAATTCAATGAATAATGACGTTGTTCATGGTGCGGAACAATTAGATTTTCAGTTGCACACCCCTTCAACAGCCTCAGTTTTGCTCAAAAACGCCTGGTAATTATTGCGCGCTGTGCCTTCAGCTCTTTAGGCACGCATATTGACGCCAGCAGAAGTAGAATCGTCTGAACTGTTGCGGCCAGATATGCTGAATAATTTTATTTTTGCCTATTATATTTATTTTCGGTTCTATGCATTAAACGACACCCTTTCCTCCAAACCATCCAATAACCCATTTTTTTGTTTTCCTTCGGCAATAAGCGACATTCAACCTTAATAATGAGTTTTACTTTGCTTAAGCAGCACAAGTAATATACTTAGTTGACGCCAGCAGCCGAAAAATTTCAAATAGGCACCTATTTTTTTCATCACACAAGCTTGCAGTTCATCCAGCTTTAAATGGAGTGAGTTTGCAAACTAACGGCTACACAAAACGGCAGCATATCAACGGAGTGAATAGTTGATAGTGGGGCGAAGCATCGCCCGTCCATTCGTTCTTGCTTCCGGCCATCCATGCGAGAGTCTGTGCGGCCGCCCCTGCGTCCAACCGCTCGTCCGCGTCTGCGTCTGTTCGTGCGTCCGCACGTCCATCTGTGCGTCCGTCCCTGCTTTCGTCCATGCATCCGCTCCAGCGCCCGTCCATAGGTCCGTCCGTCCATGCAGCCATCCGTGTGTCCGTCTGTGTATCTGTCTGTGTGTCCGTTTGTCCACCTATTCAACACTCCAAGTACCACCATGCCGCATGAATTACAAGTACCAAGTACCACCAGATAAAAGCACCGCCATCCAGCGGACATTCCAAGGACTGAACGAGAGGAGGCACACGCACACTTCTTACGGCTTGCGCCTCGTGTCTACTTCCCTCCTTCAACCACTTCGATTTTATGGTATATACTATATTACTGTATTCATGGCACTGCGGCCCAACGCTCGCCAAACCTTTCTAAAACCTAGAAGGTTACACCAAGCGAGTATAACGCAGCAACTTTTTCTTGTCTTGTGCGCGTTGTTGAACAATAAAAAATTCGCAGCATGCGGGTTAACTAAAAGCCGAATTTGCCTGTCTCTCATTCCCCCTTAGCAACCATTGGCATGTACATTGAGAACTATCTTTTATTGTTCAACAAAACACACAAGAAGTCTTTCACCGGCACCACATTGGAGGTCGAAATGAAATACTCCTTACCCACTACGACTATACTATAACTACGAGGCACGAACGCGTGTCGCTATAAGGAGCTCGCCACAGGCTCATGATGTACTGGAGAGGTACACTAAAAGGTTCTTTCATGGCCAATCCGTACATTGAACCACGAGCAGAAGTTCCGGTTAAGTTTTACAGAGCTGCCAGGGGCTTAAAAAGAACAGTGGAATCAATAGGTTCATGCAGTCTGGAATATGTTTCATCACAAGAAATAAGCGAAATGGTGACAAGTAGCACACTGAGCAAAGAGGAAGAACCAGCATCCTCCACGAGAAAATGGAAACGATGGCGTTGCCATCGCGTACCTAATCAGGTGCGCGAATTCGATTGGTTGATAAGATGGAGGGCAATGCCTACACGCGACCGGTTAGCACAATGGGGAGTCGTTCCAAATGACCGCTGCCCAAACTGTGGCAAAAGAGAGACGACCCAACATGCTCTGTTTCAGTGCTCGGTGGCGAGGGGCGTCTGGCACATGGTACAACGCCTCTTTGGTTTTCGCACGGCGCGCATGGGAATAGAATGTGGGCTGTTTGCAAGACTGGTCTTTACAGTAACCTTGTACGTACTGTGGCTGCGACGCTGTTTAGCAGAAGTATGACACAAGCCGCATGGAGGCGCCTATCTCTCACTACAGAAAATTCAGCTCATTGTGTGGAATTACCTAGATCAGCAGCTGGAAACGCACGGCGAAGAGGCCTTCCTTCGACGATGGCACCCACGTTTCTTCAAAGTAAGAGAGGGACAGCTGAAGTTTCCAGTTGTCCCGTACTAGCCATGTTCTTACACTAGTACGCATAGATAAGTTTTATCCTGTTAAATGTGATTAACTTGATTCTTTTTAATTTTCCTTTCACTTGTGACATTTAGATGCTCAGTGATCAATTAGATTTTGGTGCACAGTTGTAAGATGTATACACTGTATTTGCTTGTTTTCGATGTTTCTTTTGTGTACGTACAAGTTGAGTGTACAATAAACTTCCCTTTTTCGCCATCAGCGTTCGTGTTTTATTGTGTGTGTGTGCGGCTATCGCCGACGCCTGCGTCCACCACCTACCGCAGTCGTGGCCTAGTTGGTAGAGTGTCCGCCTCGACTGCGGGAGGTGGTGGGTTCGAATCCCGCTGCCGCCGGTCACCCACTGGTTTCCTTAAAATGGGCACAAGCGCTCACCGGCCTGACACTCTGGCCTTCTTAACGCTTGGGAAAGGAGCCTGCGCTTAAAAAAAAAGCCCGTCAAAAATCTCGTGAGTGGCTTAACGTGAAACCTCCTCTGGGGGAGACGCGTGGTTTGATGTCTGTCTGCCATAGACAAGTCCGTGCAGATTACTCTTGGCCGCTGTTGTATACAAAACAACTTGGCAGAGAAACATGGATAGTAGGTGCTGGTTCTGGTCGCAACAAGGAGTGCTCTGCACTATCGGCTCTGCCGAGGCAACAAGCGACGGTTCCGGCGGTCAAGTCTTGTAAATATGTACATACGTTTGTGTATATAAAATCGAGTTGTTGTCACGTTTGAGATGTGCTGGCTTCCATCTCTGAACAAGCAGCAGCAGCTACGAGAACACAAGACGGACACCGAGAAGCAACCAACCTTCCACTCCCTCTCGTAGCAACAGCCGCTACGCAGCTGGGAGAGCTCTGCTCAAGGGAACAGAGGGAGTGGGTAGAAGGTTGAGTTTTACTGGCGCAGTCTGACAGGATCGAGACGACGACGACAAGGAGCGCTCTGCGCAACAAGGATATCGTCGTGTTGCAGAGAACACGCAAGACCAAAAGCCAAGACATCGGCTGTTTTAACGAAGAGCCAAGCCACCAAGCTGAGGAAACGGCAGTGTGGCAGCCATCGACCCGAGGAAGCCAGGGGTCCAGCTACGGTCATTCCAGTTCATCAGTCCGGCGACAACCCCGGCGACATCGAGCAACCAGCGAGCAGGAACTTCAAAAGTGGTGAGTCCTCTGGTGTTCTTACATCTCAGGGGTGCCGCTGCCTTTATTTTTGAATTTTAAGGCGTCCCATGGACACGAGGTTTGCCCACTTGAGCCCGGACAGGCGAGCGCAGGCCATGAGTCGTGAGTCGAGGGACGAGAGCGACGTGGGAAACCCGGTAGAGGGTAGTGCGCGGGAGAGCCAGAAAGATGACCGTTACGGAAACCTCACGCCGGAGCGTAGACTGCAGGAATTGCGGTTGGAGATGGAAAGGCTATCGCAGATGATGGGCGGAAGCTCTCGGTGGAGTGGACCCGAGTTCGGCAGGCGGGATCCGTGTAGTGAACTGAGACGCTACTCAAAAGTCCTCACCGGGGTGTTACCGAAATTTCCAGCCGAGGCTGAAGCACCGGTGTGGTTTGAGTCCGTGGAAAGTGCCTTAGAAGCGTACGAGGCACCGGGGGAGTTTTGGGGACGTTTAGTTTTCCCGTTAGTAGCGGAGAGAGTCCCGTTTTTGTCCACGCGGATAAGCCTAACAGAGCACAAAGATTACCAGGTAATCAAGCAAACGGTGCTAGAGGAGCTCAGACTTTCAGCCGGAGAATATCTAAAAAGATTTTCGGGGTCAGGCAAGCGTGTGAACGAGGGGTGGAGACCTTTTTTGACACGTTTAGAGAGCTACCTCCACTTTTACCTTGAGGCAAGAGGGGTGTCGACATTCGAGGGCCTGGTCAAGCTTTTGGTGGCCGACCAATTAAAGAAAAATTTGTCGAAGGAGGCCTTGCGATATATCACACTCCAAGAAGGTAGAGCGTGGATGAGCGCCCCAGAGATATCCGCGTTGCTGCGAACGTTTGAAGAAGCACAGGGGACAAACAGCGCCGCGAGGCAGGCGAAGCGAAGTGTGGCGGAGTCGAAAAGCGCGAGCAGGGCTTGATCCGACGAAGAGACAATGAAGGGCCGCGGGGCTGGGAAAAACCGTATCGTGGAGGGGAAACCAAAGCCCAGGGCCTGCTACAGTTGCGGCAGTGCAGGGCACCAGAAATGGAAAATCCCGCAGCGTCAGAAACAGCCGACGGAAGTGCTTCCGAACCGTAAAGAAGACAGCTTGGCGGCGCGTGTTTCGATTGAAGGTCCCCCAGCCGCACACAGTGATTTAATCCCAGTATCACTCGGCTGCAAAGACAAACATATAGGAGCAGTGTTAGACACAGGTGCGGAAATTACAGTAGTCCGTGAGAGCGTGGTCCCGCCAGAGTTGGTGCAACCGCATGGGATGGTCAACCTGACTTTGGCGTTCGGGGAGAAAGTACAGGCCAAGCTCGCAGTTATTCCACTGACTATGTCGAGTGAGCGTGGAGTGTTTTCCGACGTTAGAGAACCAGTCCCAGTGTTGTGCGCGTTAACGGACCGTCTAACGGCACGAACAGATTGCCTACTTTCCGAAGTAGCATGGAAACTACTACACGAGGAGAGCACCCTCGAAGGGGTAGTGAAGGGTACCTCAGAAGTGGGCGGCGCTCAGCCAGAGTTTGTGTATATAAAATCGAGTTGTTGTCACGTTTGAGATGTGCTGGCTTCCATCTCTGAACAAGCAGCAGCAGCTACGAGAACACAAGACGGACACCGAGAAGCAACCAACCTTCCACTCCCTTCCGTAGCAACAGCCGCTACGCAGCTGGGAGAGCTCTGCTCAAGGGAACAGAGGGAGTGGGGAGAAGGCTGAGTTTTACTACGTCAGTGTTCTGTATGTGTGGCTTTACACTAGAGAAAACGTACATAAGTAATTATAAGGACCGTAGCGTTTATCACGCTGCGCTGACAATGCAGTGCTATGCACGAAGAGACAAGTGTTTCCAACGTTCTGCTAAAACCACATGAGGGTGGCACCTGCTCGTTGATTTGCGTTCTACACCTTATCGCCTCCGAGACAGGCGCGCACGCCTTCCTTCGTTTTCGAAATTACCTGCGAGATAGCGCTCGTGTCTCACGTGCTTCGATGTGCTCATTCGCCTTCGCTGCATGGATCGAGACACTCTAACGCAGCGCCTCCAGAATACATTTCTCCAATTTCCTCGTGCAGCACATCAAATAAACATTTTTTTTCACTTTCTCCAGACGTAAGACTATAATCTTTCGACGACGTTTTCAGTGAAACAATCAAATAACGGGCCAATTTTTTTTCTACTGGGAGAGCTTGCTGGCTAGACATGACACTTTTAAATGCGAATCATTTCTTAGTGAACTTCATTGACTTTGAGCGTATCTATCTATCTATCTATCTATCTATCTATCTATCTATCTATCTATCTATCTATCTAGCCGCTTACTTTTGGGTGCTCTCGTGGTCACCTCCTCAAATTGCGTACTGAACCAAAATAAGCATGGGAGAGTGAGATGGTTTCACGAATATGACGCGCTGGTTAATACATGAATAATGCCACAATCTCATCACGTACTTCGTCAAACACTTCTCGCCAGACAGTGGCGCATACGCACGGGTGGGTATTGGCCGCTGGTAAGCGGGTATTGATTGACACTTCGTATCTACCCAGGAATAACGAGAACACACATGGGTAATTTTAACCCTCGAGCGTTAAGAAATACTCGACATCGCCAGCATCGACCCGATGAATGCAAGATTAAATGTCAGGGTCCCAGCTGGAATCAAATTCAAGCATTCTGTGTGGCAATGAACCATTTTATTACAGAGCTACGCCACGTCTCGGAACTACTTTTCAAATAGACGCTAATTTTTGTTGAACGTGAAAAGTGGTTCCAGTGCTGTTTACCAAATTTCGAAAACATTACGTATATACTCTTTTCATACAGCCGCCACGTCTGGTGAACGTCAATTGTGCTTAGTTGTCTTGCGCTGAAGTTTATTTATCAGCGTGTCCAAGACCAGCATCTCTGCGAGCATCAGCGCTTCATACCAGTTTCTCGTGTTACTAATACGCATGCTGATGTTGGTATTGTTGCGCAAGTGAAAACAACTTTTTATATAAGCATCTGCTACTTTTCAACATATGTCTGTGCATGCAACATTCCTACAGTTATTTAGAGTCTTTTAATGACGTGTCACTCAATAAAAATTGCCTTACGGTCACCTTCCGTCCTCAGGCTTCGTGTATCGTCGATTTCCACGTACGTAGGTCCTTCAAATGTTTATTGCTGTCATTTTGCATTGCAAACAATTCTGTACGTAAAGCTGTATTAGTGAAATGTCCAGTGGTGAAAGCGTCTTTCTCCGGGGAAAAGTCACGAAGATGGCGGTGATCATCCTCGGGAAGCAACAAACCCGGTTTTGCTTTACCACCATGAACGTGGGCCGAACGCTATACCGATTTCCGACAAAAGGGTTGTCTCAATGTCTTCAAAACAAATTCGCTCTTTTTGTCTTAGTTTGAGGCCCATTTGTAGAAGGTGCACTTTACGCAAAATTCAGTGCGTTTGTTTTTTTCTCGCGTGTATCCTCTCATTTCACTTATTGTAATGATCAACGTTGACGCCGCAGCAGCTTTTGCAAGAACGCTTTATTGCACAAGCTATACAAGGATATGTAGATACGGTGCGTTGCTTTCTCGATTCACTTGGTGGGGCTAGTTCGAACACAAGACCTGCGCAGTACATACTGGTTCAATCAGTTCACGCTGTTATCACATCCCTTCCCCCCTAGCAGTCAATGACATAGCGAAGCACAGGTCGTAGTACACAAGTAGAGCGGCGGCATGCTTGCGCAGTATCAGATACAGTCGATGTAGGCTCATCATCTGCTGCCATTGCAGCTTCTCGCACAGGCGATCTGGCCACCAGAGCTGGCGTCGCCGGAAACTGGAAGTTAGTGTCAGCGGTATCTGGTGGGGCAGACTTCCATGCTTTCCACACATGGTCACGATGACGTCTGTGTATCACACCACTCGTTGTTTGCACTTCGTAAATGACGTGACCTAACCTCAGTACGGACGACACTAGCCATTTTGACCCACGAGAGAAGATCCCACGTACACAGGATCATCACGTTGGAATGTCGACTTTGGCTGCCCCGTACACCTTGCGCCTTCGACGTCGGGTTGCATGCTTGACAAGGCAGAATGGAAGCTCTTTCCCAGCGTGAGTTCTCCTGGCGTTTTCCCGGTTTCCGTGTGTGGCGTGGAGTTCTGCTTGAATAAAAAAACGAAAGACTTCACACGCCACTGTGCCCTGGCTTTGCTTTCGAAGCGCACACTTTAGCTCGCGAACCATGAGCTCGGCCCTTTCATTGCTTGCGGTATGGTATGGCGCAGTAAACAAGTAGCGGACACCGTTCCGCTTCAAGAATGATTGCATTTCTTCGCTTGAAAACGCCGTCCCATCATCAGAAACGACCAACTCGGTAATCCGTACGAAGCAAACATCCTGCGCAGTTTATCAATCACCACTGACGAGTGAAGCGATGACACGATTTCTATCTCAGCCCAGTTTGATAGCGCGTCCACGACAACAAAAAAGAAAACACTTCGAACTGGCCCAGCAAACATCTAAATGGATTCTGCTCCATGAAAGTTTGGGCTCCGTTCATAAGTAAACAGGCGTCTTAGGTTCGTTTTGCCTGTTTGGCATAGTTGGCGATGAAGAACAAGTTCTTTGATCTGTGCATCAATCTTTGGCCACCCCACAAATGATCTTGCCAGTTTTCATGGCCGCAATGCCAGGATAGTTTGCATGTATACTGCAGAGAACATTTTTTCTGAGTTCGTCTGGCAGTATCACACTGTTACCCCACAAGAAGCATGCAGTGACGGTGAAGTGACAACTCTTTGCGCCTCACCTGATAGGCGGCATACTCTTGGGGTACACCTTGTTCTGGCCAGCCAGCCCTGACCCATTTCTTCACCCTGGACAGCCAAGGGTCGCGCAGATTGGCTGATGCGACATCTTCTGCACTCACAGGCGGGTACTCGACTGCTTGCAGCATGTGGACGTCTCCTGGCGGCTCGATGTCTGGCCGGTCTCCATGCATTGGCAGCCTACTAAGGCTTTCAGCATTTCCGTGGTTTTGCGTCTTTCTATACTCTAATTTGTATTGATAAGCAGAGAACGTGACAGACCAGCGCAACATACGCGGCGACAGCACTACCGGAATCTGCTTATCTCGTTGAAAAATGCCTAAGAATGGCTTGTGGTCGTTATTAAGTGTGAATTCTCGACCACAGAGGTACCGGTGGAAATGTCGAACGCCATACACAATGACGAGCGCTTCGCTGTCAATTTGGGCGTAGTTACGCTCCATCTTAGTGAGTGTTCTGGACTCATAAGCAACAGATTGCTCTAGCGCTTTAGCACCTCTGTGAGCCAACACAGCTCCTACGCCCACCGGGAATGCATCGCAAGACAGAATAATTGGTGCATCGGGATTGTGGTGCACTAGAAGCGACTGACCTCAGCAGCTTCTTTAGCCCTTCGAAAGCTCGCTGTTGCTCTTCACCCCACCTCCACGTACTGTCACTATCTAGTAGGCGGTATAACACTTCGGCAATTTCAGAACGACCTTTTAGGAAGCGATTGTAAACATTCACCATACCTAGAAAGGCTTGAAGCTCATTTTCGTCCTCTGGTGTAGGTGCTTAGTGAATGGCCTCGACATTGCTTTTCGACGGATAGGTACCCCTTCCATCTATGCGGTGGCCCAAATACTGCAGGCTTTCTTTGATGAAATGGCCCTTGGCACCATACACACGCAGTTTGGTCTTCGAGAGTTGGTTGAAAACCTCTTTCCTGACCTTGTGATGCTCCTTAGCAGTAGCAGTTTCTTTTGCTACCAGAATGTCGTCGAGGTAAGCCACTACCTGCAGTAAGCCTGCAAGCAATGTATCAATTCTTTTTTGAAATAATCCGGGTGCCACCGACGCACCGAACGGCAAACGTCGCACTTTGTACAGGCCCTTTAATGTGTTGATAGTGAGCACATCTGATGAAGCATCATCCACTGCAAGTTGCTGGTGCGCCTGCGTCAAGTAAAGTTTTGACAAAATACGGCCTTTCTCTAGCCTTACGAAAAGTTCTTTGCTAGTAGGTAAAGGGCAAACATTGTTTCTTACCGCTTGGTTAACTGTGCTTCAGTAGTCACCGCATAATGCCAGCGAACCGTGCTTTTTTCGCACAATCGCCACAGGAGTGGCTCATTCCGCATACCGGGTTGGTTCTAGAACACTCTGACGTTCTAGTTTATCCAGCTCGGCAATAACATCATTCTTAAGAGCAAAAGCAATGCTGCGGCATTTAAGAAACTTGGGCTGGGCATCAGGCTTCAGTTCAATGTGTACTGTTGGTAGGGCTGCGCCGGGAAATGTCTCACCACAAACATCCAGGAGTTTTTCGACAAGCGCTTCGGCACTGTGTGCAATGCTGTGAATCCCAGTAACACTGATGTTCAAAGCCTTGAACCAGCCACGACCCAGGAGAGTGCTACTTTCGTTCCTTAGAACGATAAGTGGCAACTTGCAGTTCCGCTCTTTAAACATGATTGGCAGTGTAGCTTTTCCGATGACGTCAAGTCCTTCTTTGGTACACGTGACGAGCTGCACGTCTGCTTCCTCAAGATTTGTGCTTGTTGCCACCTTGATCTAGCTGCTCCGGAATCCACTTTCATCGGTACTGTTTTTCCACCAATGCATACGGTAACCATAAACGTAGCACAACTGCTGGTTACTTGGCTGATACTCCGCAAGTCATCAAACTCAGGTTCCGCTGAACTTGCGGTACCTTCCAGCTGATAGTTCACCTGCCCACTTTTTTTATTCCGACACACCCTGGCTATGTGACCTTGGCCGCAACTGTTAAAGCATAGCGTGCTTTTAAACTTGCAGCGGCGTAGTTGCCCGAGCACCGTAAACACCATTGTTCAGACTGCGTATCTGACGCCTTTTTCTCTTGCTCTTCTTAAGAGTTTGCATGCCTATCTTGGTCGTGACATCTGGGCTTTCCTGACGCTGACTTTCGATAGCTTTTTGATGTCTTGCCGCAGATTCGACTGAGTTTGTCAGGTCATAGACTGTCGCAAAGGTCAAGTTGTTTTCCGCGAACTGGTACTGCTGCAATATGATTGATTGATATGTGGGGTTTAACGTCCCAAAACCACTATATGATTATGAGAGACGCCGTAGTAGAGGGCTCCGGAAATTTAAACTACCTGGGGTTCTTTAACGTGCACCCAAATCTGAGCACACGGGCCTACAACATTTCCGCCTCCATCGAAAATGCAGCCGCCGCAGCCGGGATTCGAACCCGCGCCCTGTGGGTCAGCAGCCGAGTACCTTAGCCACTAGACCACCGCGATGGGGCTGCTGCACTATGCTGTCGGCGATCCCAAAAACAAAGCAGTCCCTGAGCATAATATCAAGCGCAAGTTGTTTGTCGTTGAATCCACAGTTCTCGGCCAGCTTGCGTAAAGCAGTAACATAGTCAGTGACTGTCTCCCCGTTGTGGTGATCTCGTTTGGAGAACACATACCTAGCATACAGCTCGGAGGGCTTCGGATTGATGTGATTTTTCACTGCCTCTACGATGAACTGAGAGTCGGCGTTCGGTGGTCTTAGAGGCGTTACGAGGGTGGCTATAAGAGAGTAGGTCTCTTCCCCACAGGAACTTAATAACGCTGCCCTCTTTCCAGCGTCTTCTGTGAGCTTGTTAGCTGCGCAGCATAATTTGATACGCTCAACGTAGTCTTCCCATGAAAAGTTGCTATTCAGGTGAAACTCGCCGATGCGAACGCCCATGGCCATCCTGCTGAAACCGCCCCGCCCACGTGGGTATAACCAAGTTTCGTCGCCACTGTAATGACCGACGTAAACGCCACAGCAGTTTTTGCAAGAATGATTTATTGCACAAACTATGCGAGTATATGTAGGTATGGTGGGTTGCTTTATCGATTCACGTGGTGCTGCTAGCTCGAACACAAGACGTGTGCAGTACACACTGATTCACTAAGTTCATGCTGTTACCACACTTATATTGTTCAAGGACTGGTGCCCCAAAAAGAGTCCTAATCACAAATTTAAGCTCTACAAACCTAGTTAGAGGGTAGTACAGCAGCAAAGAAGTCGACACTCTGCCAGAAACCACGCAGCAAATTTACGTCAGAAAACTGCTTCGCGTGCCACAAGCTGCTGGTAGTATACAGAGTTTTTAGGTGCTTTAAGAGTTCATGCTTCTCTAATGTTCCGCTTCCGAAGTACCGAGGTAATGTTTAGGCCGCGTCTTCCGACCAGAGCCCCAATTGTCTTGAATAGCCTGTCAGCTTCTTCACTGCTGCATTGCCCTCTAATTTGGTATGACGACCCTAAATTTTTTAGTAAAATTCTTTTCGGGCCGGCAAAGAAGTAGGCTTCTTTGGACATTTTTCCCAAATTGCACAGATGCGAATAAGTAATGTAAGCATGACCGCACATAAAGCGTGGTGCGGGCATTACGAAGGTTATGGAGTACTTTCGAATTTATTACCATTGTTTATATAAGTTGTTCCAATATCCGACACATGATTTCGCTGCAATAAAATTATCTAAATCATCAGGAAGGCTACGCCCGTTCTATCTCTGTTTTTGTAGTGATTGCTTCACCCTGTATTTGCTACAACTCCAACCATCACAAACGTTCGTTATGAGATGATATAGCATTCAAAGACGCAGCTGGTGTAAGCATGCCTTTTCTCGGTGTTGCGTTTGTGAAGCAGTTGATGTGACTCCAAGCCAACCACTCCTTCCATGATGAAGTGGGTGATGTGACTGTCATTGAAAATTATCACTGTAGTTTAGGGGCTATGAATGGTACTTTACTCTAGGTGGCTATACATAATCAGCAATACTTTTTACTATTCGTGCCACACATATTGAATGTACGTGGTTACTGTTTGTCGAATATTGAAGAAAATGACGAGTTTGGCAACTTTTCACTCATTCTCTGGTGATATTTCTCGAAAGTCAGCGGCAACCCTGTTATTATGGTTATACATAACCTTTCACTTTTCATGGCTTGCTGCATCGTCCTAAGTGTGACCCTTGCCTAATTTGTTTTTGCCCCTCACATGTCTACAGTAAGGTTATAACGTCTTTAAACTTCTTTTTCTTGAAGACTACTGAAAAACACACCATGATCTGTGAATACCTCTCATGTGTGCTTCACTCTGTTCTTCTAATACCTTCAGTCTCATGGTTAAATTGCATTCTAAGGCATAATATTGTGGCATAGCAGTAACGGAGCACAATAAATAAACGCTATGAACGGACTGGTTGTCGCAAAGGGAAATGGAGAGGAACACGTTTTTTTTATATTCTGAAAAATGAGCAACCACGCGCAGATGCAGGTCGTGGGCAGAGATGTGTTCCGTATTGGTGCCCACGTAATATATTAGAGCCCGCCACTCTTCGTTCACTTCTATTGATATATACTTACACCTTCAGTCCGCCGACGTACTTTTTTTACAAATATAATAAATTTGCATCAAATGCGCAAATTCATCGAAAAGGCTATCTTTGTGCACTGAATAACCATACAAGCGGAAAGAATATTGAATTGTTATATCCTAACAAGTTGAGCAGCTGAATAATTCCAATAAGTAAACGCATACAATAAGGCACGAGCCAATAATTAATCCCTGCAGCTTTACCAGCGATGTATGGAAAAAAGCATTGCAATTCAGAGCTTCCTGTGTCTCGGTTTTAGACGAAAGCATGCAATTAATCACAGATAGTATGGAAATACATAAATGCCGTGCATTTACATGCCAGTCGGGCAGAAGAATAGAAGAAATTGTGCAATCAAGTTTGACAATTCATTAGAGATTTAATGATTTGTAGGTTGCATTGAGGAACAGTCAGGTGCCATGAGCCGCGACTAACTCTAGGCCGCGCCAATACGTACCCATATCCTGGCCGATTTGTTAATGCTAGGCAATATTGCGTGTCCAAGGATCACATTCTTATCAGAAAAATTGTTCCTTTGTTAGTTACTCTCCCCAAAAAACGGCTTCTGCTTTACGCGGTGTTAACACTTTTTAGTGCTACTTCAGTCCGTCAACAATAACCTAAACGTTTTGTATTCAACAAGTAAACGAAACAGGAGACCAAGGGCCAAGGTTTCGTTTCGTTTCTTTGCTAGGTGCAACCTACTGGAAGTGAACACAGACTGACACCAAGGAAGTTATCGGGGACGTTATTTACAGTTCCTGCCTTTAGTGCAATACAGTAAGATGGACGCTAATCAATAGAGATAAATAAACAAAACAGACTGGTGTTGAGTCAGGTGAGATGACAGATACGTTATATCCAACAAGAATAGTCAGTCGTTGAAGGAAATGTAAGTACTGTCTTGATTATGACGTTCATAGACAAACAATGCAAAATTGTACTGGTTGCTCTCATGGAAGTGTATACCACTCAAGAAGAGCGACTGGTTTGTTAATGAAGAATGGTACACAATCAATATATTCATTAAAACGTTCTTCTAGGCATCATTGGCAACACAGCAATCATGCTCGCATTCTGAAGATTGTCAATTTCTCTGCAACAGTGAGCGCTCTCCAAGCAATGAAATATTTTAGGAAGGTGCACTTGCTGCTCTTATGTGACAAGAAAGCTTACTTCAATTCAGTATATATTTGCGCACTGCCACTAAAGAAACACTTGATCCGTCCACTCTAGGCCCAATACTCCCAGAGATTGAATTGCATATAGATTCCTAGCAAATATCAGGCTTACCGAGCCTCTCGGACTCGGTCGCCTAATAACCCGCGTTTTTTTTTTTGCCAATGATACTGTCCAGGCAGTCGTGCCACTTCGTGTCAGGCCAAACAATATCCGTTGCCGTTTATATCTCCATTAGGCAGTGTTGCTGATGGGGGCAGAAAGTACCCAACATAGCGAGACGGCCTTCCCGAACAAGCGTAGCGTTCATCGACAGCCGCTAGGTTACGCCTGATATCCAAACAATGAGCTCCGGGTGTGCACGTGTATGTCACTCGTGTCAAGCAGGGTCACGGTAATGGGCCCGAAATTGCTGCTGGTACAAAATGTTGGCTCCCGACATATTGCAGCCGAAGCTGCAATATGTCGGTACCAATACTTAGCAGCCATTTCATGGCTGCTAAGAAATGGTATACAAAGAAGAGAACGTCTGCTGTGGCGCTAACTGGCATGGTAAACAAGCTAAAGTAGGAGACGCTTGAGCCTTATGTCTGAGATGATCCAATAATTTATTATTTATTAACCATTATTCGCTCATTGAATTAGTCTTTGATCTTTAATTCAATTCAATGTGTTGTAATCACTTAATCGATCAGTTGACGTTTATATGCCTGCTTTAAAATCTTGGGACATGCAGCAAGGGTGTTTCAGCTTCACCCGCGTGAACCCAGGGTAGAGGCGAAGCAAGCAGTGGCACGAAACTAATAAGAGCTCCCAGTTTTGTAGCTGTCGTAAAACGTTAATGTAATCAACTAGCCAACTGCAAGTGAGTAAAAAAGACATAGTTACTAGCCAGGCACAAAGCCAGAAATTTTGTTTCGGGGGGGGGGGGGGGGCACTACATTGATTTCGGGAGTGCTCCCGGCCCTTCTTAATGTGGCCAATTTTTGCTCTCTCTGCCATGTAGAAAAAAAATTTGGGGTCGAGGATGACACGTGCCCGGTGTGCCAGCCTCTGGCTACGCTCTCCTACCAGCGGGATAGGACGCGCACGTTCACTGCGATGTCTCGTCAGGCGTCAGATGGCACGGTGATGCAGTTATATGTGACCATAATCGCCACTCACCCATCCCGACATTTTGCCTACGGGTGCACTTTCTCCATAGCAGAGGTCTCAAACTCACCTCAGCTAGCGGGCAGCAGTCATGGAATTAGGTTCCGCAAGGGCCGAAACAGACAAGGTGAGAGCGGTGGGGAAGCGAATTGAAAAAAAAATTCAGTAATGTTGCCAATTGAAAGCAAGCATTTTCTATGCCATATATGGGTCACTTTTAAAGGGACGCAGTGTTTCGAGAAACGTAACAATGTTGTTATCCATTAGTACAGCAATCTGGATGCAGATTTTGTTAGTTACGCAGTTCTATATTCTAGCACCGCCATGGTGGCCTAGTGGCTAAGGTACACGGCTGCTGACCCGCAGGTAGCGTGATCAAATCCCGGCTGTCGGAGCTTCATTTTCGACGGAGATGAAAATGCTGTAGGCCCGTGTGCTCAGATTTCGGTGCATGTAAAATAACCCAAGGCGGTCGAAATTTCCGGAGTTCTGCACTACGGCATCTCCCACAATCACATGGTAGTTGTGGGACGTAAACCCTACATATCGATCAGTTTAATATTCTAGCATATTACCTGTAGAGCAGCCTCAGGAAAATACTGGTTGTGGTCAATCATGGTGGTGCAGCTCAAGAACAAACTTATTCAGGAAAACTGACAGTTTCGCTACAAGGACAAAATAGTGAATACTATAGCATGAAATCGGACTGCCACGCTAAGATCGACGACCAGCTCGACACTCTCTGCTTCCAGATAAAGCAGAAAAATGACGCTTGGAAAGTACACGCTCACATACTCAGAGTAAGAACAAACTAACAACTATCACAGTTGTGACGCGTCTATGTGACACGTCACAACTGTGATAGTTGTGACGCGCCTCTTCAAGGGAATGTCTTGGCCACAGTGCTCGCGGACCTTGTGAAGAATTTCTTGCTTGATCTGCAGCACCGTCGTGCCTTGCGTGAAGATCCAATCCAGTAGAAACTTGCTTGGCTCTGGATCGTTTGGCGACAGGAGGTAGATGTCCATGCGGTGCTCGCCAGGCTTCAGTGCCCGTCCCAGCTTGATGACAAACTTGGTGTCTTCGGCGTACGAGACGAGACTTGTGACGCGTCGTTTAAGCCGCGGTGCACGCAATGCCCCCTCTGCGTCTCCTGTGGTGGTGTCAGGTGCAAGCTCTAGGTGGAGCTTCTTTTCAATATAGTAGTTCTATTTCACTAGTCGGTAAGGAAAGGGCCTCTTTCTTGTAGGCATATCGAGGATAGTTTTCAAGTAAAAACAATTTGGGAGCGTTCAGTTTTAGAAAGCGTGCTAAATCTTCTGCGAAACCTGTCTATCACCAGCTGTAAACGGTTTCTATAAATATCTTCCGATTTTGAAGCCGGCGCATGCATTGCGTGTGGTCGAACGCAGCGCGCTGCGAAGCGGGCGGGGAGTCACTGGTTTGAATTCTCTGGAGGGGGCCTTCGAGTTTATTGTCGTCCTTCATTTTTTTCTTGTTTGTCGTTTATAACAATAATTACATATACATATCTGGAGCACGGCAGCGACAGAAAGGGCAAAGTTCCCCATTTGTTGTTAGCACAATTATTGGTGCAACTTAGCGATGAAAGGGGCTTTTTTTCTTTTCTGTTCACTAAGAAGATCTAAAATGGCGTTGGTATCACACGAGTTTGCAATAACACCTTTGCAAGGCACAGAAAGAGTCGTTTGAGACAATTCATCTGGTCAAAAAGCGATGTTGGTTTTTCAAAAAGCGATGTTTTCTCTTTTAAAAAAGCGAGGCAAGTTTTCGAATGAACCCCAAGCAGTCGCGTGGCTTATTAACGCATATAAATATTAACGCAATATCCGAAACAATAGTAACGCAATTTATTCATCTGATTTTGTAACCAAACAAAAAAAAAACGTCTGCGCAGTTGTTTTGTGGCGAGACCACCGAGGCCTGCTTTTGACATCAAGGGAGCCATTCGTGTTAGCTCGGGACATACTGAGTGCGATGCTGTTATAAATTTGCGCACTATCTTGATATTGCCCTTCTTTCAAACAATTTCGTTTTACTGCCTCTACCACTCTGAAGCTGTACACACTGAGACAAAGGCACATTCACACTGCATTTAGCCAAAAAACTCCTCATTAAATATCTTTGTGAGCTGCCTGAAGTGGTAGATGTGCATTTCTTATTCGTAATATAAAAAGAGTCAAAGCTTGGCATCTCAAACATGTGGAATAACAAAGCTTTGAGATATAGTGGCATTCTACATAAATGGAGTGAGCTCATATAATGGATCTTCTCTTGGCACACGAGCCTCTTGAATTGGCAGTAAGTTCGTTGAGTTGGAGCCGTCCCTGACGCTTTATGCCTACCAGGCTGGGGATGTTTCATAAAAAGCTCCGTATCGCTAGCACAGCACTTTCGAAAAGAAGACGTTATAAGTAGCTGCAAGAAACGGGTCGTCGTTGCAGAACACGACCGACCTTATGTTCCGAAGAGACGCAGGCGTCGAACCATGCACGTGCGTTTGCACTAAAACGAGATACAGAACAGCCGCACAGATTTCGCGTGCACTGTCACTGTTTCGCGACACCCGGATTCACCGATAAACAATGGTGGGTAGTTTCGCGAGATGTGCTAGTGTGATCCCTCTCCAAACTCTACTTTTTAGATGCGGAAGCATCTTATACTCGCGCCTTGTAGTGCGCCGTCCGCGCTGTCCGCACCGCTTCTCGAACATTCGACAGCTGACGCGCGCGCATGCGCCGTCGCCCACTCTTCCACCATCTGTGCATCCCTTCCTCCTCTACACACCGCGCGCGCTTCTCTCCTCCACCATCTGTGCACCCTTCCTCCTCTACACACCGCGTTCGACATCTACAATTCTCCTGATTCTCCAGTGGACGCGCATGTGGCGTCGCGCTTCGAGAACATTCAACAGCTGACAGTGCATGCACCGTCGCGCTGTATATATACTCAAGGTCGGCGCTCGCTCGCTCAGTTGCCGCTCGTCGGTTGGTTTGTACGGCGCGTCGACGTCCAAGGTCGCGGTGAAATGAATTCCAACGAATCCACAAACACAATGATCGACGTCCCTTCGACCAGCGCCGCCCTTTCGCATACGTGTGTACGTGTTCACTCATTTAACACCCCCTCCTACAACCACGTTAACCAATTTAGCCATCGACCCAAGTAAGTCGCAATTTAACACCCCATTTCACAACCACGTTAACCAATTTAGCCATCGACCCAAGTAAGTCGCACTTTAACACCCCGTTATCCAATTATATGCTCCGCATCCTCCTCAGTGTTCCCCCGAGGGAAGCTGCGGGCAATTTTTTTTCTTTTCTGAGACTATGCATTCCGGCACAGACGACATACAGCGAGAAATGAGCAATGTCTGCAAGTGGCCGTGATTTGAGAGCGTTCCTCGGACGTTCTGAGTCACATAGGCAGAAAAATACGGACATTTAGTATACATATAGAAACATGTGATACCACACCGTGAAGACAAGAATTAGGACAGCATTCCTAAATATTAAGCAACATTATGTTTGTGCTAATGCTTTCTGCGTCATGCGTGTGTGTGAGGAGAGGCACTTTGTCGCAGCTTGGGAAACGGCGTCTGTATGTGCACCTAAAATTCAACCGAGGTGGAAGAGTACTTTGATATCTGAATCTTACAATCACTTCTACTTTTCTCTGTGCTCTGTTATGATTGATCCTTTCGGTCACAATTATTGAATTAACATGAATAGTTGCAATTTCATCAATTTTAACAAGTAGGATTGGATAGTATTTAAGCCAAATAAAAATATTTTGCGCATCGCGTAGCATGTGATATTTTTTATGCATAAACTATGGTCATGTTTGCATGGAAGTGAGTGAGAGTGAGTGAGCATAGTGTTTCTCTGAATTGCGATTGAAACAGTGTCTTATAACGCAAGTACAAGTTGATCAATATGCAGAAATACTGGGGGGAAGAAAAATTACTCTTTTCCAAGCACCAGAGAAGTATGGCACGCTAGGGATTGTTCATTGACTTTTCTTACGGTTCACTTGAGGAATTCTGTAGGAATTTCTTCGTAGAACTCTGATGGAGAAAAGGATATTTTTACAGCAGAGGTGATGCTTAGCGCCTTTTTTTACATAATGACAATAAATTTTTGAGCAAAGTGTCAGCTAGTCAAGTTCGTTGCCCGTAAATGTGAAGGCCATTGCCAAAATAAACCAACTCAATAGCAGCATCGCTCACGCTTGTGAGTTGGTTTACAACAAGCAAAGTAACGAAGATAGTAGCTGGATATATGAATACGAGCAATATCTGTCCATATATATACACACACACACATATATACATACATATATATATATATATATATATATATATATATATATATATATATATATATATATACATATAATGAGATCTAACAGACAGTAATACCTTGGCATTACTCTCTGTTAGATATCATTATTATTGTCTCAAAACACGAAAAAACGAGCTCTTAGGTATACACTTCTTTCCCTTATATATATATTTCAATAGAGAGTGCCTATTTAGGAGAGGTAATAACCGCGGAGCCGAACCACAAGATTTAAGTAAGTGGAAGCATAAGAATGGAGTCGAGCTCATTCGGCCAGCAATATTGCACTAAGGCTAGTATATTGCCCCTATCTCTCATTAGGAACATAGGTTCTGCATCTTTAGCAGTACCTATGTACCGAGCATAAACCTGGAGGTTTACAAACAGGGTGCAAGTTAAGTTGACGATGACGCAGCTAGAAATGAAAAGGAAAACGATAAGTGTAATCCTAAGGAAGAGCAGGAGAGCAGAGTGTATCACGTAAGAAACGGCTGTTAAGGGCATGATAGTCAAAGTCTAGAAGAGCAATAAATGGTAATGAACAGAACACGTAGGGCGAAGAAGGCACAATAACCACTGTCAATTGAGGATCACAAACTGGATTTCAAGGGAAGGTGAGCGAATGAGGGGAACGCAGAAACTTAGGTGGGCATAATATGAGATTACGCATTTCGTTTGTTAGCATCAATCACAGGATCGAGTTGATCGGCGGAACATGGCGGTGGCCTTTGTCCTTTGCCCTTTACTGAGCTTAGTATATCTGATATATATATATATATATATATATATATATATATATATATATATATATATATATATATATATATATATTGTAAGGACGAGAAATAAGACACAACGCCTTTGCTGCAGGCCGGCTGTTCTTATTCTGCTTCGTCTTCCTCCGCTTTTTTCTAGCATGCGAGTCTGTGCCAGAGAGAGTTCCAGTTTCGGTTTTCGTCATTACACTCGGCCATGACTGCTAGCGCGCAAAGGGCAATTTTCTCTGGAGGGCGGCACTGGGAGTGCCGTGGTAGTCTGTCATGTGCACGCCTCGAGCTGTCCTGTGGAACTGTCCTGTACTCTGGTGGACGACCCTGGCTGTGTCGAGGTGGTCGTTGCAGGTCGCGTCCGCGCGGCAAGTTAATGTAGTCACCTGGAGAATGTAAACCCAGCAGGTGATACTGGCTGGTGCGGAGTGATCGCATTGGTGGCGGACCATCGCGATGACTACCCCTTCGCTGCTTGGATGACATTGCAGGGACACCAGTATGCAGTACTGCGGCCCACACTGAGCGGGGACGCCTGCGTTGTTCAGAGCGAGGGAAGGTACGATGGGCTATATCGATAGATATCAGCGACATCGCTGTGTAGACTTTGCGCGTAGACTTGCGACGCAAGTCGTGCTCTAGCGTCTTCGCTGATGCACTGCTGGTCGAAGTGGAGGTTTTTGCCAATCCGTCACGTGCGTTCATGTCGACATGGCCAGTTGCCTCGCCATCCGGAGCAACCGTGAACTGCACCGGAATGACTTCGATGGCATCCTCCTCAGGTGGAGTAGGCACTTGTGGCTCGTTAGGGGAGACGGCATTTGGCAAGTTACGAGCGTCCACGCACTCGGCCAATGACGGCAAAGGTGGCAGGGGATGGTGCGGCTCCTTACTATGGGTCAAACTGGCCGTTGTGACGTGTGCTTGGTCTCCGGCTGGTTGTGAAAGAGCCGCCGTCGTCACGCAGCAGGTCAATGGATCCAGGCCATTTGGGGCTGACCAGCTTGGAGGCTGGCTCACTGGCTTCTGTGCTTTATAGGCGGTCCTAAGTTGGGTCAAGGGTAATTGTGTGTCAGGTGTCGACGCGGAGTCAGAGATCTGCCCGGAGGAGTACACCGTCCAGCTTGTCTCGATGATTGCCGCAGGGTACTCTGGGAAGCTGTCCGGGGAGGGGGCACGCGGCACAGCTGTAGGGGGGCGCGGCGCCTCGTGAGGTTGATCTCCGAGGTAGGGCAGGTTGGCAGAGGGTGCAGCTGCCTCGTCGTTGTGCTTCTCAATAGCCCCTTGCTCGGTAGTGGCGAGGGTAGAATGAGAGGTAGCAGTGAGGTCAGACTCAATTCTTCCAAACGCAGCAATGAGCTTGGCGCTCCAGTCCGCCCAGGACTGCTGCCGCACGCCTTCGTACCTGTGCCACGCAGCAGCAGGATTTTGAAGGCGGTCTAAGGCCACGCACCACTTCTGATTGTCGCTCCATCCCTTGCGAGCTCCGAGAGCATTGATGGTAGCCACCCAATCGACGGCATCGTCCTGGAAGCCGCGAAACTCGGGTAGCTCGGAGGCAGCCGGTGGTGGTGTCACGGCAGGCGAAGCTCCAGAAAATAGCGACGCCACACAGCCAAGTTGGTGTGAAAGAGCCGCGAGAGTATACTGGAGCTTGCTGCGGCTCTCGGGGGAAGTTGTTGAATGGTCTTGCGAGGCGGCCGCGGCCAACGCCTCATCGATAATGTGAAGTCCCGGCAAGGCAGCAGGGAATATCGCAGAACTCGACGCTGTCAGGGCGCCGACCTCGAGGCGGAGTCGCGCAATGGTGCGCGAAAGCTCGGTGGCACTCTCGGGCGGCCCACATGCGGAGCCAGTGGGGACGTGTTCCCCGATCAGCGTACTCACTGCTGTGGTACCCTCGGCCGAGGGAGCTTGAACAGCACCCCTGAGCGGCTGAGGTGCCGATGAAGCACTGAGCAGGACGTTGTCGCAGTGGGAAGCGTGAACGGCATTCCCGGTCAACGACAGGCCATGTACTGTCGTGGTGGGGCCGGGGCAAGCCTGCCCAGGAGCCATCGAGAAGGCCTGGACGCCGTCCCCGAATGGCGGCACAGGTGCTCCCGGCTGCAGGAGGGCTGTCGGCTCCATGATCGAGGAAGCGTGAACAGCGTTTTTACGATGAGAGAACCACGCTGCCGATGATCCACGAGGGTACGGACAGGTGGCTTGTGCCGCAGGGTTCACTTGTCGACCTGTGCTCACGGCACAATCCGTGGCGAAGGACGCGAGTTGTGACCTGGTACTGTGGCGTAGATGAAGCGGTCTTGCGCCGCCGGGTAGGCCTCGACGCCGTACACGGTGGGTGCTTGAAGCGCCGACAGGTTGCCAGGTATGGAGGAGGCATGTACGCCATCCCTAGGTGAGAGAGGCCCGTGCGCATGGTTGCCGCGACGTGTCGCGTCCCAGGACAAGTTTCCTACCGATGCAGAGTCCGGGACCTGTAGTGTAGGATTCCAGCCACTTCGGTCAGGGTCAGCAGCAGGGAACTCCTGGCAGCATTCCGTTGACGAGCTGCAACGAACGATTGCAGCCTCGAGGCGGGGCGCTGCCTGGGCTCCATCCTCGGCCTCGGGGAAGATCGAGCTGGACTTGCTGGAGTCACAGGAAATCCGTCCGAAAGCGGCAATCAGGGCTGCACTCCATTCTGCCCAGGACTGCTGCCTGACGCCTTCGTACCTGTGCCATGCTGCGGCAGCATCCCGCAGGCGATCTATGGCCATGTCCCACTTCTGCTCTTCAGTCGTTCCGAGAGCGTTGACGGTTGCCACCCATTCCTCGGCGTCGTCCTGGAAGCCGCGAAATTCCGGTAGCGCGAAGGAAATCGGCGATGGCGGGACGGCGGGCAGAACTCCGAAATGTGCCCCCGCCAAGCAGTTCACTTGCTCCGATACCTCCGCGAGAGAACGCCGGAGATTGCGACGGTTCTCGGGCGAGCTTACCTCGAAGTTTTGTGCGGCGGCCGCAGCCAACATGGCATTGAGTGCGCACAATGTTGGCAAGATGGCAGGACATAGCTTGGAACTCGACGCTATGAGGGCGTTGGTCGTGACACGGAGTTGCGCGATGGTATGCTGCAGCTCCGCTGCGCTGTCGTGTGATCCGCACGAAGAGCCAAGGCCCGCCTCTGCGGAGGATACAGTGACTGCGGTATTCGAGGTGGTACAATTCTTGACCAGTTTCGGTTTTCGTCATTACAATATATATATATATATATATATATACATAGATAGATAGATAGATGTATGCCTCACCGCGGTGGTCTAGTAGCTAAGGCACTCGGCTGCTGACCCGTAGGCCACGGGATTGCATCTCGGCTATTTCCGATGAAGGCGTAAATGTTGTAGGCCCGCGTGCTCAGATTTGGGGGCACGTTGAACAACCGCACGTGGTCGAAATTTCCGGAGGGGTTCCGTATGGCGTCTACCATAATCATATGGTCGTTTTGGGACGTTAAACCGCACATATCAATTCACACACACAAATATATATATATATATATATATATATATATATATATATATTACAACGAGCAAGGTTGCGTAAAAACACAGGTTATTATTCCAGAAACGTTAGCCGCAACAAGCTGGTACAGGCAGGAACCCGGTAAGCACGAGCCACACACGGACGTCAACGTCTTCTTTCACGCTGGCACAGAGCTGGCGCCACTATGCTTCGGTACAATTACTCCCCGCGCAGAAAGGAGCCAACCTGGCGACCTAGGGAAGGGACACGACAAGGGGGTCATAGCACGGTTTGAGGCGTGATACGTGTACTGTGTCACGCCCATGGCAGCGTTGGTCCGAGGGTGGATCAATGGGCTGAACTTCATAGTTGACAGGAGATGTTTGCCGCACCACACGGTAGGGGCCATGGTATTTCGACGAAAGCTTCGGGGAAAGACCGGGAGGGGTAGACGGGACCCAGAGCCAAACCAGCATTCCTGGGTTATAGTGTACAGTAGACGCAGAGGAATCGTGGTCAGTTTTCTGGCGCCATTGGTCTTGTGCGGTAAATGAGCGAGCGAGTTGACGACACTCTTCGGCATAAGCAGCTGCTTCGAAAACAGGCGTCGCTTCGGAAACATCAGGCCTGTAAGGGAGAATGGTGTCCATGGAGCATGATGGCTCACGTCCGTACAGAAGGAAGAAAGGAGAAAAGCCAGTGGTTGTTTGTGGCGCAGAGTTGTACGCGTACGTGACAAAAGGGAGCACTTGGTCCCAATTAGTGTGGTCATCAGAGGCGTACATGGCAAGCATATCTCCAAGGGTACGGTTAAAGCGTTCTGTCATGCCATTGGTTTGGGGATGGTATGCCGAGGATTTCCTATGGACAGTGCGACATGCCCTGAGTAGCTCGTCGACAGCGTTCGAGAGAAACACGCGTCCACGGTCACTGAGTAATTCACGAGGTGCACCGTGTCGCAAAATGAGATGGTGAAGAAGAAAGGACGCAACGTCTTTCGCAGTGGTAGCAGGCAGCGCAGATGTTTCAGCGTAGCGTGTTAAATGATCCACGGCGACGATAATCCACCGGTTGCCTCGAAGAGAGTTGGGTAGAGGACCATATATATCAATTCTGACGCGGTCGAATGGTCTCGCTGGGCAGGTTAAGGGTTGCAAAGGGCCAGCAGTGCTGTGAGAAGGCGTCTTGCGTCGTTGACACGTGGTGCATGACCGAACGTACTGGCGAACGTGCCGATACATGCCGCGCCAGTAGTATCTTAGACGAAGGCGAGAGTAAGTCTTAAATACTCCAGCGTGGCCACACTGGGGGTCATCGTGAAAGGCAGCGCAGATGTCCGAACGCAAATGACGAGGGATGACAAGGAGCCACCTACGGCCATCCGTCACGTAATTGCGGCGATACAACAAGCCTTCACGGACAGCAAAGTGTCTTGCTTGACGAAAGAGGGAGCGTGAAGTCGTTTCTGACGAACTGTGAGAGAGGACGTCGAGCAAAGAATTGATCCAGGGATCCTTGCGCTGTTCGGATGGCATGTCAGTGATGCTCAACGATGACGAATCGCAAATGGCAGTTGATAAGCAGGCAAGGTCAGGAGGCAGTGGAGAACGGGATAGTGCATCGGCGTCTGAATGTCTGCGTCCTGAGCGATAAACAACACGGATATCGTATTCCTGAAGCCGTAAAGCCCAACGAGCGAGGCGGCCAGTAGGATCTTTCATGGACGCTAACCAGCATAAGGCATGATGATCTGTGACAACATCAATCTGGCGTCCGTAAAGGTAGGTGCGAAATTTTCCTATAGCCCAAATGATAGCCAAGCACTCCTTTTCCGTGACGGAATAGTTGGACTCTGCCTTCGTTAGTGTACGGCTGGCATAGGCGACAACGTACTCGTCGCAGCCATCCTTGCGTTGAGCGAGAATGGCACCGAGGCCGACACCGCTTGCATCCGTGTGAATTTCAGTGGGTGCATTGGGATCGAAGTGGCGGAGAACTGGCGGAGAGATGAGTAGCCGGCGTAGCGCCGTGAATGCCTCATCGCAGTGGGAATTCCAGCCAGAGAGGTCCGTGCTACGGGAGAGAAGCTGAGTCAGAGGGGCAATTATAGAGGCAAAATTGCGAATGAAACGCCGAAAATAGGAACACAAGCCTATGAAACTACGAAGCTCCTTTAGGGTAGTAGGCTTGGGGTACTCGGCAACGGCACGCAGCTTGGCAGGATCTGGCGATATTCCTTCTTTTGAAACGACGTGGCCGAGAATTGTGAGTTTGCGGGCGCCAAAACGACATTTCTTGAAGTTAAGTTGCAACCCGGCTGCCGTAAGGCACTGGAGAACTTGTTCCAGACGGGAAAGATGAGTTTCGAAATTCGCCGAGAATACAACTATGTCGTCTAAATAGCAAAGACAGATGTGCCATTTAAGTCCCCTGAGGACACTGTCCATCATTCTTTCAAAAGTCGCAGGCGCATTGCAAAGACCGAAGGGCATTACATTAAATTCATATAATCCGTCAGGGGTCACAAACGCCGTTTTTGGACGGTCTGGTTCAGCCATTGGTACTTGCCAATATCCAGAGCGCAGATCCAGTGAAGAGAAAAACTCCGCACCTTGAAGGCAATCCAAGGCGTCATCAATGCGTGGCAGGGGATAAACATCCTTGCGTGTGATGTTGTTTAGTCGACGATAATCTACGCAAAACCTGATGGAGCCATCCTTTTTTCGCACGAGGACCACTGGCGAAGCCCAAGGACTGTGTGAGTGCTGAATAACACCACGTTGCAGCATCTCGTCGACGTGTTGAGTGATGACGTCACGCTCGGCCTGCGAGACGCGGTAGGGGCGCTGACGAAGTGGAGTATGATGACCTGTGTCGATATGGTGAGCGACAACTGACGTGCGTCCCAAGAGAGGTTGTCCGTGGTCGAAGGAGGCGCGGAAACGGTCAAGTAGTTGAATGAGCTGATTGCGCTGGTCTTGCGTAAGGCCGGTGTCTACGCTGCGCAACAGAACGTCTTCGTCAGGTAGTGAGGGCGCGGTGCCAGCTGTGACAGCATCCACGGACATCGGTGTCGTATCAGAACGGGCATCGAAAGGAAAGATGTCATCATAAGTGTCAAGACTCCCAATGCATTCGCCATGCATTAAGGTAGCGGGACAAGGGAACGGATTGCACACGTACACGGCACTGGAGCCATCGGCAAGTGTTATGACGGCAAACGGGACGACAAGGTTCCGGCGACGAGCGCATTCTTGTGACGGCATAAATAGGGCAGTTGAATCGGAAACGGAGTTGCACAAAAGAGATACCGCGGTGACCGAAAAAGCAGAAATGACGACGTCAGCGGCGACGATCACCTTTTTGGGTGAGCGAGGGAGATCTATGAATGTCGTGCTGAATGGAAACAAAACGAGTTGAGCACGAGCGCAGTCGACAACCGCATGATTAGCGGAAAGAAAGTTCCAACCCAGGATGATTTCATGTGACGCATGTGGAAGGACGACAAATTCTACGATGTAAAGCACTCCTTGAATCACAACACGAGCAGTGCATGTGGCAGAAGGTTGGACGTGTTGCGAACTCGCCGTGCGTAAAGAAATTTCAACCAGTGGAGTCGTCACTTTGTTCAGTTTGCGGCATAACACTTCACTGATTATACAAATAGCGGCACCTGTGTCGACAAGAGCAGTTGTGGCGAAACCGTCCACAAACACGGCAATCTCGTTAGGGGGCGATAGATGAGGCCTTGGAAATTTCGTCGGTGGCGCAGCTCTTGCCTCAGGAACTGCGACTGTCAGTTTTCCTCCTGGGCGTGGTTGGAACGGCGAAGCATGGGGGAAGGAGACCGAAGACGGGGTGAAGAAGATCGACGTCGGCTGAAGTCTGGTCGACGTGAGCGGGGGTCATGCGAATCAGGTGTCACATGCGATTCTGATGGCCAAGGTATGTTGCCGGAATGCTGCACATCATTAAAATAGAATCCACGGCGACGACAGTAGCGCGCGACATGTCCTGGAATACCACAGTTGTAGCAGATGGGCCGGTTAACCGGAGTACGCCAAGAGTTGGCAGGTGCTCGAGGTGGTGGGATGGGCCGATTTACCGGATAAACTGAAACTGGTGACCTGTAGTAGTTGGTGGCTGGACTGTATGAAGGGAGCGGCGGTTGGGCAGAAGGTCGGCGGACGGCTTCTGCATAAGTCAGCGGTGCAGCCACTGATATTGGGTATGTGGGCGAAGGGAGAGCCTCGGCAACTTGCGTCTGAATAGCACGGCGAAGTGAGTGGTCCAGTGTTGTGGGGGTCTCGTTGATGGTGGCGACAAGAGAGAGCTGTCGAGCAACTTCCTCCCGGATGTACTGTTGAATTTGAGGCATTAACACGCTGTAGTCGGGGCCACTGCTTTTGCACTCCAAGGCCGAAATATCAGCTGTCTGCGTATTAGCGCGACGTGTAGAAACTCGTTGCTTGCGCAGCTCATCGAAACTTTGACATAACTGAATCAAGGCCGTGACGGTCTGTGGGTCTTTGGCCACAAGCATATGAAAAGCGTCGTCATCAATGCCTTTCATTATGTTCTTTATTCTGTCAGCCTCCGTCATCCTGTCATCAACTCGCCTACAGAGGCTGATCACATCATCAATGTAGCTTGTGAAGCTCTCACCATTTCGCTGAAATCGTCCCCGCAGTCCCAGTTCAGCGCGAAGCTTACGCATGGCTGGACGACCGAAAAACGAGGTGACGGCCTCTTTGAAAACCGACCAGGTGGGGATGTCGGCTTGGTGGTTGGTGAACCATAGGTTGGCCAAATCCGTCAAGTAGAAGATGACGTGAATCAGCTTCGCAGGGTCATCCCACTTGTTAATCGCGCTGGCATGCTCGTACTCTGCCAGCCAGTCCTCGACAGCTTGATCTTCAGTGCCGTTGTATACTGGTGGGTCACGCAGACGAAGTACACCAGAACACATGACGGGTGGCAGCGTGGAAGAGCCTTGTGGGGGATCGACGCGCTCGGTCATCGCGGACTGAGATGGTAGCTTACGGCTGCGGAGCTCCAGGACGTTACCCAGCACGTTTCCACCAAATGCAACGAGCAAGGTTGCGTAAAAACACAGGTTATTATTCCAGAAACGTTAGCCGCAACAAGCTGGTACAGGCAGGAACCCGGTAAGCACGAGCCACACACGGACGTCAACGTCTTCTTTCACGCTGGCACAGAGCTGGCGCCACTATGCTTCGGTACAATATATATATATATATATATATATATGAAGGGGAGAGGGGAAAGGGGGGAGAGAGATGGGGGGAAGTGGAAGGAAAAGTGGAAGGGGGGCACCCGAGGGGCGTCCACCGTATATTATTTTTCTCTGTTTTCTTTTTTTTCTTTCCTTTTCTTTTCTTCTTTTTTTCTTTCCTTTTTTTTCCTTGCCCTCTGATTTGAGATTGTATAAAGCTGAGCACCGACAAACTGTATCTTTATTCCTGATGAAGGCCAGACTCTAGGCCGAAACGTCGAAATAAACCACGTTGTGACCGCTCACGGAGGATCTACTATATATATATATATATATATATATATATATATATATATAAGGAACAAGGTATACTAAAGAGAAAGGGCTCGTGTTTCGTGTTTTTACACAATATAAATGAGATCTAAAAGATAATAATGCCAAGGAAGGTATAGGGGAAGTTATTAGGCCGATTGTAATGTAAGTGAGAAGTAAGAAATGTGGGTGAAAATATAACTTGCCGTGGGCAGGAGGTGTCAGCACCTTGGCTTTTGCCAAGGTGCTGACACCTTCAAATGACATCATTTACAGAAGGGTAAAGACTACTAAGAAAATGTATTTAGTCACTACAGTATTAACCTGAGAATTACACAATTGGGCAATTATGCTTGCAACAAATTGTTTATGTTATCACCCACTCTATTGCTCCAAGTTTTGTCTTTCTTTCAGTATGAGGCGTTCTAATTCACGAAAAAACGTATAGTCCTCAGTATGCAAGATTCACTCTGACGAAACTGGTTCAGAAGCGGTTGGTAAAAAACCGATTCGTCGAGCTGGAGTGCTATTTCGCCTCTCATTTTAGGCGCTTTACATCCTGAAGAGCCCACGAACGTTTTCGATACTCCTGTGTGCGTGTCTTTTTTTAATTGTGTGTTTCTTCGTACGCCAGTGGCCACAGTTTAATTTCATGCACGTGGTCTTCTTGCTTCCGCCAGGACAGATATGTCGCCAACTCTGGCGGAGACTTTCAGATTGGTGACCGTGGAGCGAGGAGTCTCTGTGACGCTCCAGTGCCGTGCCCGTAAAGTGCGACATTAGGGAGTTTTAGTTTGTACGTATACTTCTTTACGTTACCGTGTTACCGGATACCGAATAGAATCGGCGCATGCGCGAGTCTTCACGGAACGTGAACCTTTACGTCACGTAAACTACTCGCCGGATAGGCTTTACGTTCACGGCCCGGAGCAAGCCACCGAGTCAAGACAAGCGGAAGCAGAAGCGCCAACGGCGAACACGTTGTCTTGTAGCTCTGTCATCAACGGAATCGATGTCCGGGCGCAAGCGATTTACTCTTAGCGATGACATCGCTCTGGTAAAGGAGGTATTATATGTAAATCCTTTCCTTGACCCTGCGAGGTGGCTAAAGATAACCGGTCAGCTCTCCGAGGTGCTCGGCAGGTGCTTCAGCATTCGCAGTGTCATGGAAAAGCTTAACCTAATCCTCCTGCGTTTTTTTTGCGAGATCAGAAGAAGAAAATTAAAAGGTAAGTATGTCTCGTATTGGACTTTGTTATGTACTGTTCTTTCCCAGTGACAAAAATTGCGATTGCTGGCTCCGCAATAGCTCCGGTACAGAAGAGGAGCAGTCCGAGCTGGAGGACCTCCTGCAGCAATCGGCTGACATAGCGCGCGAGCGCGGCTACACGCCACCGCCGTCAACCGCACGACAGCTCTCTGAACGCGACATCAAAAAAAGAGCCACAAGAAACTCGGTCGCCCGACCGCCAGCAAAACGTCGCGTCGACAACGGGGAAGAAGATGCCCTGGCGGCCTACGCGGAGTTAACAGCGGGGGACGGTGTTGAGCCTGGTAAGTAATGTGCTGATTTTGCAATTTTTACTCGTACTTAAGTGATAGTGAGCCGTACACTTGGCCTGTGTTGAATTTACAGGTGGTGTCATTTGATCAATTGCATGATACTACAGTGTTTCACCGGTTGAGTAAGTTAAGAAGAGAGTATGACAAACTGGACAAATATTTGTAAACGTTTGCTTTCCGCACGATCATAGCGGGCACAACCTCTCGAAGTTTTCTGTGTGAAATCTGAAGGCAGCAGCTATGCTCGCAGCACACTTTGCGGCCTGTTGTATGACTTAGTTAGGTGCTACCTTTGTGGCGCTGTGGTATATTTTACCAGATAGGTTGAGACAAAGATATAGCAATGTTTAATAAGATTCCTGGAAACGTTTACTTGGTTGCCTGGCTTGCTACTTCTGGTGTCAGGTGATTACCGTGATGTAAAAAAGGATCACATGTGCAAAAAGATGTCTACTCACAAACACACACATGCTCAGAAAAGAGTCACGCAGAGAACCTTGAACATGGGTTATATCAAGTGGCAAAATTGACAATGCTATTGACATGCAGTCAGCTTGCACAACATGGGCGAATTGGAATATCTTCATGCAAGCCTTCATCCTGCAGTAGACATGAAATTCTTAAGAATATGCAATTGTTTTCTATGTTACATATTCATTTCACCAGTTACAGAACATTTTACTAGGTCAGAGCTTGAACTGTTCTTCCAAAGGTTGAGGAATAGCTCTCACCAGAGAAGGCTGTGATATGCCATTTAGTGTCTAGCAAAAATTAGAACAACTTCACTCTTCTGAACCAAACAGTGGGATTCATAGTCAGACAGATTGTTGGGCTGAGGTACTGGCTAGATTTAAGGATCAAGCAACATGTGAATGCGATGAAATGTTTATTTCAAGGAATTAGGTGACACTTTTGCCTTCAACAGGTTTGCACAAGGCTGAAATAGACTATTTATAAGTGTACCTGAAATAATTGTCCAGCTGGAGTTTGTAGATGTTTTTTTAGCATGGTTCTCCATTTTTCTATACTTATTCTTATTTATGTGTAACCTACTCATTATCTATATGTACTTGTATTCTCTTTCTTTTGTTTCTTGTTCCTTGGTTTAGAGCCCTTATGTTATAACAAATCAAATTTCTGCTGGCTATATTAAGTAGAGCTCAATAAAAACTTCTGTTTTCTTCCTGACCAGCAGATGGTGCAAGCACGTCAAGGCTCAGACACTTCTTAATTCAATGTATGAGCCGGAGAACATAGAGATTCACATAGATCTGCCTGACTGTGGTCAGTGAAAATACAGTGAGAAACACTAAACGTTTTTCATTACACACGTGCTGAATACACTGTTGCATAAACTAGTGGATGCTGTAGCACGTATAATTGGGATAGTTGGTGTTAATTCATTTTAAGACTGAAAAACGCACGTACACGAACACACGGAAGAAATGGCAACACCATGGACCCCTTAAAATAGTCCTAAATAGTCAATTCCAGTCAAGCGAGCCTCTCAGCATGGCCCGAAATTACTTTCCATTATTGTTTTCTTGTCTCCTACCTGTAATTTTTAGCCTTGCAGTGGGTTTTTGAAGCTTTTAAGGCGGCAATAGGGGCTGGTTGATAGCTTGTGCATCACCCTGTGTTGTTTGTCATTTTTTTGGTCCATGTTATACCTGAGAGATCATAGAAAATAAGGTTTTTCAAGTAATTGCACTGGCACTATTGAGCCCTAGCCTCCAGCATGTAAATAAGGCACTAGGAAAAGCCTGTATTTCTCATTAAAAGAGCTGCTGCATGAGAGGAGTTATTGCTGATGTGTATTGGAAAGGAAAGCTGGGTTCAAGCTCAAAGCACACAGCACTGCTCTTAAGTTGGTTGACTTGTGATGTACAGATCTCGAAGACAACCGGACGGCCTCATGCCCAGCCCCAGACCGCATCACAACTGCTGCTCCCAGTCGAGCTCAAACTCCAACATCTAGTCTTTCAGATGTTGCTGCTGCAGGTTTGTAATCCCTAGTTTTGTTGGTGCATGCCTCCAGATTCAAATGATTTTCGTCACTAATGCTTTCAACATCAACAAAAGCGACTTTAGGTGCAGCTATTGAGTCTAGGAAATCATTCAAGATGGCCTGAAAAATTCTATTTTGTGCTATGAAAGAAATACAGGGTCAGATTTTAGCTGTTGCTAACATTTGCACCAAGTCCTTAATTAAATTAATATGAGCTCAGCGAAGGACATTGTTTTGTTTTTCAGTACAATATTTTTGTTCTATGCAATATTAAATTAATACGAGAATAAGTACCTAATAAGTGTAAGTAGTTTCAGTATGTTCAAAAACTAGTTGCATAGTTTCATCATGGATCCACTTCCTTTAGTTGCCCTTGATGCTTTTCTATCTTTTCTTTGTCTCCCTGAGAATAAGTCTGCTTTATGTGCATTAGACTCAAGTAGCAGCCTCCTTCTGAACTTGTTTACTTGTGATCTCTTGGACTACCAGGAAATGCAACTGTGCATGGGAGCCCCCTGACTCCCACACTGGTGAAACCAGACGGGTGGCCAACACTCGTGTGCCTCTGCAAGCTGTGTAACAAAAAAAAGAAAGCTTGGTCATATCAGTGTATCTTGTATTTTGTCTAGTAGAAAACAAGAGTATCATTCAAAATGCAGGTACACAACTGTAAATGAAAATGCTTGCTATTGAAGGCAAGAGTAAAAAACACTTTAATTGTGTAGTAAGTCTTTCCTTGAGAAAGCTTATTTCTCTGTCCCCTAAAATCTCCGAGTATATGGCTTTATCGCACCTTTAGTCTTGGCCAGGAAAGGAGACATGGGCAAACTGGTGTCTCATGTGTCCTTTTATGTTAGGCAAATTTATGACGTGGCATGTGCTTAGGTATGCCATTGTCTGGGTGCTGGTGTGGCCTTCAATAGATCCACACTCTCAGGGACATCTGGCCACTCTCACTGTGAGAAATGTTTGAGCACACGTAATCATCTTCCAGTCGGTTGCAATGATGTGAACTTGCAGTGAAGTCAAGGTGGCAATAAAAGGTGCAACTTTTTAGTGCAGTGAAGTGTTGCATATTACGATTCATATGAAGCATTTGCTGCACTAGGAGACTATGGAACTATTCCAGTAAATATTCAAGAACTAAATTGTAAATAAAAATCTCATCACCTTTGCTCCGCTGCCATAAAATATATAATGTGTGTAGCCAGAGAGTCTTTGCATTAACTCTAAAGAGCCATAGACATAGAATAGGTCATCTTTGTTTTAAGATTAATTTTTGGAAATTTGTGCATGATTTTTTAGCACAAGTCCATGCAGCTTTGTGAGTAATACAGAACAAGCTCGTTAAGTTGACCTCAATGAATTATTAAGAAAATTGGATGACTCGGGAGTTTTACCTGGCCCCGGTCAGTATTTGTATAGTTTATTGCCATCAAACCTGTTGATTCGGCTACATTTGGTTCCAACGTGAGTAATATGAATAATCCGCGAAGCCCACCAAGCATGAGGTGCCGCATCCCAACAGCGGATGTGGCCGCAAACTGCCTGAGAGAGAGAGTAGCGAGAGTTGTTGATTTATGACTTGCTTTAGTATATAGCAGAATTCCTTATAATGAAAACATTACTTCAAAAATAGTAGGAGGACCGCTTTAGGCAACAGCGTATTTCTGTGCAAGCCACTGCGACCGAGGCTACAAACTTGGTCAAAGCGAAGTGAGGTTAGGGAACGCGCTTGCCAGCAAGTGTACTTTGTGGCGAGTGACACTAAACTTGCTCGTGTGACAACGCGCAAATGACACTCGCAGCTAAGTGTACTCGCTCGAAGTGCACTTATATTGCCAGGTGTGATAAGGGTATAAAAGGCATTTCTTCGTTTTCTTGGTACAATCGATAATTCAAGATTAAATAACTAAAACATTTTTTTGGTCCTGTGTTGTTTGACTTAACGAGCTTTTACTGTATCAGAAATCGGACAGAATCAGCCAGGTAAAAAGAGGTGGGTTGAAATGTATTGCATAAATTCGCATGACTCAGTCACTGATTGCCCTTTCAGAGTTGCCAGTTGATTCGCAGCAGCGCAGGGCTTAAAGTAGCCCATGCTCACCGTTGACTGCTGTGACTCGCACTTCAACTCAAGTGCACCCCCGAGCCACTCCAATCAGAGGTATGCATGTAGACAGTTGTAAGTGCACCAACACCGATTTTCAAAGCTGGGTTTACTCTCTTATACAAATCTCCTGTGTACAGACACGTCTCTGAGCGAATATAAAGGTCCGGAAGTGCTGATAAGACTTAAATGGTACATGCATGACGTCAGGCTACAGTATCAATTCTGGTGACTTCACACACACAAATAAACACATGCGATGTCACATACCAAATCATAAGAAATTGCTGCTTACATGTTGCTTTTCCTGTTACTTCTCCTCGCTGTTCGATTGCAGTAGTTCATCATACCTTTCAATCGAGCAAAGTAAAACATGGCTTCTGTCATTGTGTGCATTCCAACATCGTCTAAATTGATCACAAGGCAAGCAAATAATTTTATTGTGATTTGTTGTCATGACAGCAACCATTTGCCCTGTATAAACTTTCAGTAGCAAAACAGGCCGCAATAGATACAAGTTCCATAAATTCGTTCACTATTGGGTGCTACAACAAGTGTGCAGCAACTGGATGCCAGCCAGAACAATACTTGGTCCTTCTTTGACTCATATGTGTATAGCAATAGATGATGAAACGCCCGTGTAATGTCATCATATCACCATATCTAGCGTGAGCATGTCGCCAACTCATGTGGCTACACAGTGTGTCTTGACGTCAGTATACAGTATATGAAACAGAACCAGCTTTTTAAAAACGTGTTGCATTTGCTTTTTAAAGTGTAGTCAAGTGTATAAGTGAACTTTCTTGGTTTTGAGGGCTTGACCTTTCATTTTATGCATAGAAACAACTTATCAGATTTCTCCCAATACTTTTTTAAGTAATCGCAACATTTTGTTGTAAGCAATTTTGTGTGTACAGAGGCAGCTTGACTAATATTACAGTATTGACGTGCCTGTGTTTTATAAGTCTAGTGTTTTAGAATAGTACTGTACAGTAGACTCTCGTTAAATGGAATGTGAAGAGACCAGAAAATGTTTTCCATTTAACAGTAGCTCCGAGATAAAAAAAAAAGTAGAGAATCTAAGTACGAAAGCAACCGTGTTGAATGAAAATGTTTCATTTAAGCAACAATTCCCTTTAATAGATTTCAGTTTACTGAGAGTCTACTGTGTTAAAAAGAACCATGTGTGCTCAGTAGAATATCATGGTGCTTTGTAAACTGTTGCACTTGCTCATCCATTTGAACCTAAGACAGTTAACTGTTCTCTGTAAATGTGTGCAGGTCCACAGCGGTGCGCTGAGGCAACATATGCCCTCATTGAGGCCCGCTGTGATCGGGACACTGCAATCGAGAACCGCCGCCTCCAACTTAAAGTGGACCGGCTCTGGTTCGAGATAAAGCGCCATGAGGAGAAATTGAAGCTGAAAGAAATGGAGCTTCAACATAGGCAGGTGGAGCAGGAGGCAAAATTCAAGCTAAAAGAGCTTGAGTTAGAGGCGCTAGCTGAGGAGCGCAGGCACAACAGGATCTATCAAGAAGCGCAGCTTGAAATCATAAAGTCATTCATAAATAAGTAGATGTATTCGTTTAAACCTCCATGTAACTAAGTCTGCCATAACTAAGTATTTGTCTGGGGCCATGACAAAGTCACCCTCCGTACTGCTATTCTAAGCTAAAGATTGTAGAGCGTCTATTGTCGCTGTAAATGTATGAAAAACAGACATTAAAAAATACTATCTAATTGCTAAGTCAGCTATAGAAGTCTCCAGCTATAAACTCCGCCCACTGTGAGCTACCGTTATGTTGCCATGGGGTGTGGGACGTCATGTGTTTCATGCAGGAGATCTGTCTGCTCCCGAACTTCAGCCAGTGCAAATTCTTCAATTTTTCAATTCCAAGGCATACAAAAGTTGAAGTAGCTTCATTGTACCGCAACTGACTATGAAACAGTTGTTGGGCGGAGTAGATACGCTCACGAAGCAAGTGTCTTATTATGTCATGGTTCACATGTACTGTTGTGAGGCTACCGGGGCACATGCGTGTTTATAACAATCCTCATTATAAATTAAGTGTTCAGCCAAATGTGCTGAAATTTCACCAGCTCATTTGTCAACAGCAAAGAACCAACTTTTATAATACAGATTATGAAAATTGCTTGTCATGGCTCCTTGGAATGAACATTAAAGAGATACAATGACTTGGTTTTAGGTTGTCAAACTGCACTCTGAGAACTCTAACCCCATGTTTCACAGTTAGAAATTAATCAATCGTGGAGAAAACTAAGGGTGAAGTTTCATTTTTATTTAGCACCTGAATGTCCATGCGCTTTATAAAAAAATCGATAAAGGCAGGCAATACACTAAAGCATCTGCTAGTGCCAGTGGTCAAAACATGTAGTTTTACCGTTTGTCAAGTTATCTTCTGTGCAACAGAGACCAGCCACTACAGTTGAAGGGTAATACATTTTTCTAAATTTTGGAAAGAGTTGAAGTGAAAAAAATGCAGTGTGGTAATCTAATACCGAAGTCATAAAATCACTTGAATAGCACTGCAGAGTGTTTCGCCATAGAAGTACCAACTGTTATGCGAAGAACCTTCAATGCGATGATTTGTATCGGTGATGTTTCGTACTTTGTTACATGGAGGTTTATGCATATTTTATGAACAATTTTATGGGTGTACAAAACTGCAACAGCTGCTGTTGATGATGCTTTGCTGTTAGCTGTTCAACAAGCTCTGTAGATAGCGCCTCCCGTTTGCCACTTGCTGTTGCCAGTACATTGCCCCTCTGGCTCACATAAGGCCATTGGAAAATGTACGAGATCTGTTAGAAAAGTATCCGACCCTTTTTTTTGCAAGCACTTCATGAATTTCGAACAAGCGCGCTTGCATTAGCCGATTTTGAACCTTCGTGTGCACGTGTGAATTTTTTCCCGCCTGGCAATTTTGTCAGTCGCTGAGATGCAGTGTTTGAGTGAGGTATGCACAGTGCTCTCATTGGTTTTTCATTGCAAGGAAAGTGAGGGAGCGACTGGAGCAGTGCTAGAATGCTTCCATCAATGACAGCACCTCTGAGAGCAGTCTCTAGAGTCCAAAGGGGACTACTTTGAGGGTGTTTAGGTTCACAATGCTCCAATAATGCCCGTTTTTGCTGTTCCACCAAAGTTTGGATACCTTTCTAACCGACCTCATATGATACCTGCAGATGCATATATGCTTTCGTTGAGTTACAGCCTCCTCTTCATTGTTGAATTTGTTGTTTCCCTAATTTTATTTCAGGCTGAGACATTTTAGCTATGGGACACAAGCTCGAGATTCAGATGTTGCCTCTTTCACTCACTTCATGGTTCAAAGGATACAACATTCATAAGGGTTGACAGGCAGGCTTGTTGGTACAAATTCATAATGAAAAAATTGGAAGTGCAAACCAACAGGACAACGGGCTTGTTTGTCTCTTTTTTTGTGTCCCGTTGGTTCAATTCATAATGAAAAAATTTGAAGCGCAAACCAACAAGATAACGGGCTTGTTTGTCTCTTCTCTTGTGTCCCGTTGGTTTGCGCTTCCAATTTTTTCATTATGGATACAACTTTATCGAATGTCTATCAAGGTTCAATGCAATATCGGCTTGGTCTCGCACGGGGAAACGTGAAAGCTTTGCCTCAAAGCTGCCTCGTGAGGTTGCTGGACTGCTCACATTTAGACGCCAAAGTTTGAGATGTGCAGAGCAGTAGCCAACCTCAATGAAAGGGTGTCCAGAGGAACTGTAAGCATTCTGGCAACATAACTACATTCCTATAACATTTGTTAGAGTGTTGCACGTCTTTTCTGGTACGAATTTTACGTGTCGTCCTGATGGTTGTTCGAATATATCCATCTCAGACGGACTGGATTATGGAAGTTGTTCATCTAGAGCTACCCCCAGAAAATGGCCTGTCTGCTGTTTTGTTTGGGACTAAGTGGTGGGAATATCCTTCTTGTGTTAACATATGCCTTTGTTTTTCTCATTATAGCTAGTGATCCTATCCTTATACATGAGGTATGTTCCTTATTGTACGAGAGGCATGTCCATGTTCAGCGCAGCATGTCTCTGGCCATCAAGTGTGTAGTCTCGTTTTTATTTGGGGAATATCACGTTCCGTTGGTGATGTGAGTGGGGAACTACAAGATGGTCGAGCTCACGTTTGGGGATCTGCCCGCTTTTGCCAGAATGTCCAAGGCTTCCTTGGGAATCGTGCTTTTAGCGTAGTATTTTCATTGCTGTTTCGGATTTGCATTAGACAACTTTGCATACCTGATTTTTTAGGGCCAGTGGAATATTGTTGCACCATAAAGAACGAAGAAACTCACTTAGCTTGGAAGCAGATGACGTGACTCGTCACCCTGTGGACAACTGCTGAAATTATTGTCAATATACCAACTATGCACTCGTGTGCCTCTGCACTCTTCCCGCAACATTTGGTGAATGTGCTGGGTACCACGATGGAGCTTTGCAGTAAACGTCATGTGCTTGACGCTACCCTGGAAAACCGACAGCCAATGTCTTAGTCAGCGACAATGGCAAACCAAGCGTCAACGGTTATGCCAGTCGCAACCACTTGCTGCTCGATGATCATACCTTCTCGCCCTACACGCCGAACCAGATCACTATCGTCGACCAGATCAATTTCTCGCCAAAATCTTACCACTCCCCGTCTTCGCCAGGTCATCGGACACGTTCGCCGCTCATGCACCACTCTTTGTCCCCATCCACTCCTACATCCACTCCTGCATCTGACCATGACCACAAGGTATAAGACGCCCCAACTGCGACTTAGCTTCCCTCCGAGAGGTACATTTCCTCAAAGCCCCCATGCGCAGCTTCGTTGCACGTGCCTGCCACATGCACATCTTCCGTGACATCGACGGCACACGACACCGTGGCCCTATCCGACTCTACAACGGCTACCTGGCCGCACGCCTCGGAGTCTGGTGCAGACATCCTTCCACCCGCTATTCACCTCCCGGTCGCTGAACCTTCACCATCCCCAATGTCCGAAGGGGACTCTCTACCAGCCTCAACGGTCTGGGCGTCCTGCCAGCAGCTACCAGCATCGCCCTTACAGTCTCTCGCAGCCGAAGTTAAAGCCACCAGCCATCGATTCACGGCCAAACTTCCGAGAGGCTGCGAGTATGACCGACGCTCCTGAGGAGGATGTGCCTGGTCCGCCTATGTCACAGCAGACCGCAGATCTCACGCCTGCCATACAGGCACCCGTCTCCATACTGACCTGCGCACGAACCCACGTGCACCGACTACTGAAGGTGCTTCCCCAAGTCAAGGTACGCCCACAGAGCCTTCTCCAGAATGCACATCTGCTGGATCACATGACAAGCCTCCTACTGAGTTCTTGCTTCGCGCGCAGGGGCCAAATCGACTTTTGTACACCCACCCTCATCTCACCCTGAACGCACCTCTACCTGCAATGCTCACTTGCGACACCCTGTGCGCTCCCAGCTGGCCCCAGCTGGTCATCTTGTCACCCACTTGTGTTGCAAACACAGCGACCGAACGCTTACTTCTTCGTCCACTGCGCAACTCCCAGTGTCGCCCACCAGAGACCCACTGCTCCTCGATGGTCAGTACGTGTTGACAAACTGGACTTCCCAAACGGACACCTTGCGGATTGTGGTTCACGTGTATAGTCTCTTTCTTTGTTATATACACTTCTAATCACGCAAAGCGCTGGGGGGAGGCCTATACGCATGATTATTATTGTCATTTATCGATCACCGCACCGCGACTTTCGCGCAGCTGATGCTAACTCGAGCTGCGTGAGGATTAGAACAAGCTCACGCACCTGGCAGTTTCGGCGTGGCAGCCGCCGCCGCTCCACTTCGGCAATCGAATAAAGCAGCGAGTTTGACACGACCACGTTGGCCGCAGTGCCGTCTTCCTCTCTCGCTACAGGTGGATTGTCATTGTGGCAGATTATGCAGCAAGATACGCCATTGCACAAGCAATGCCGACCAGCTGAGCAGCAGATGTTGTGAACTTTCTACTCCCTGATGTTACTCTACGCCACAGCACCCTTCCACAGTTACTAACGGATCGTGGCCGTTACTTATTGTCAAAGGTTGACGATGGCCCTTTACACTTTTGAGCTTCTGAACACAAGATTGCTACCACATACCACCATCAAAGGAAGGGGCTCACTGATCGACTAAACCACACTCCTAAGTGACATGCTGGCCATGTACGTTTCCGACAATCCCCATCATTTTGTCCACCGCTTTACTGTACAATCATTTTGCTTACAATTCGTCTTGTCACAAAACCGCTCGATTTTTCCCATTTTTTTTGTATGGCTGCGGCCCTGTCTTGCCGTTCGACACATTCCTACCATTTGGTGTTATATTCTCAACGACCAATTACGCCCACGATGCAATCACTTCGGCCGTCCATGCCTGAGAGGTCGCTCGTCAAGACGTCGCAACCTTCTCAAAAGCGACGCTACGATCATCAGCACAAAGACACAATGGCCTCTTGGTTCTCTTGTACTGCTCTGGACGCCCTCGTGCCGTGTTAGCTCGGCGGAAAAACTTCTCTCTTGTCATTCTGGTCCGTACAAGACCTTACGCCAATTTTGTGACATGGTATACGAAATAGCACCAGCTGACGTGTTTTTGCTACGTCACGTCGATAGTGACGTTCATGTCGCTAGGCTCAAAGCATATATATATCGCCTTAACTAATGCTCCATGATTTGTACCCGGATGGAGCTACGCTTGCCGGGAGGATGATGTTGCACTAAAAAAAACGAGAAAGCTCGCTTAAATTGGAGGAAATTGACCTGACTGATCACACCCTGCGCAATCACTACAAATACTGTCAAAACACCAACTCTGCACTCATGTGCATGTTTTTTTCCTGCAACAATATGGATACTTCATCTGCTATTTCCGAATTTTCCATGCGCATGCTGCCTGTAATTTCAGCTTTGAAACCTGTCTATTCCTACGGCAGTGTAATTGTGGCCCTTGTCACTATTACATTACTCGGTCACGTCAACAAGCATGCAAAAAACAAATCAAAGCCTCCGCTTTGGCCTTTCGTCGGCCTCTGTTGTAGTCGAGGTGCACGTGTCCATGAATATTAGCCACTGCAACGGTGTTTCCAATTTTTGTTGAGATATAAATTTTCTGGCCATGCTGGTGGTAAATTGTGCCAAGTTTGTTGATAATTTGTTTTCTTATGGTAGTGGTTGACACGCATTCAAGCTGCGAAATGCATTGTGCTTTGGCTATTTCTTTTAAGGTGTTGTGCATACCCAGCTTGGTCAAAAGCTAGATGAAATTTTTTGGCTGTGCAGAAAGTGTCTTCAATGCAGGGGCTATCATGATAGATTATTGTGATAGTAGATGTACCTGAAATTTGTTACATGTACATAAGGTCTTGAATGTCCCCGAGCTACTTCTCAATAAGTCTAGTCGGTTAATTATGTGATAGACAATAAACACATGTATATTTACATTGCTTAGCCGGCTCTTGTTGAGATGTTGCCTCTTGCTTTCTCTTTGTAGATCAAAGTTTCTGGCTGGGCTAAAATAGTTTTCATTTTGTGGTCTCATGTGATACATTCTGTGATGCTTGTTGTACCTGAAATTTTACAAAGATGCTTCGGAAACCTTGAGTGCCCCAGCGGAGCAGTAACTTTGGTAATAAAATATGTGAAACAAAATAAAATCAAATATCTTTTTCACCAGGTTTATGTCACAATTTCATGCACACTTTGCGACTTTGAGTGAGCAATGAGTCTCTACCCTAGCCAATCAGTTTTCTACTCCAGACTACTGTATGCCATTTCAAAACATCGACACTGGGTGAGATACTGAACAATCCCTCAATTTCACACAGCTGCAGAAACCTGCATAAAGTATACACATCTTTCAGAACCAAACAGATATACATCTATGCAACTGCAAACATCCCATCAAGTTATACAACAATGTAACCCCAAATCCTAAGAGTGCATAACGTAAAAGGCACAAAGTATTTTAAGGGCTTTTTTATGTGTGTTGGGTATGCGTGAACAAGATATGCTGAAACAGACACAACAGAAGTCTTCAAAGTCGTGTACGAAGACCCATCAGAAGCACTCAACAAGCATAATTAAGCGTGCCATCGATATGAAACTCTGCGTGGTGCGTAATTTTGATTGAGTGTCTCACTTTTTGCACTCGCTACTTCGCAGACTTAGCACAAGCAACCTTTGCAAAATATTTGACCATTATTGCCCAGCTATGTGCATCAAAATGGATATATATATCTGCATATTTTGCAAAATGGGCATAAAAGTTTACTCTAAATTTATTTAAGGTGTGTTGCAAATAAATAAAAATGGGTTTAGAGCACGAGCATCGGCAGAGGGTGCTGCTACAGGTAGTTGCTTTCACTCCTTCCACATAGCAAGGTGTCTGGCTCTCATCCCCGTATTTTCATTACATCGTAGTTCATAAAAAAAGTTGGAGATTTTTAGCTGGGGAGCGACCCGATAACACCATCATGATTACCTTGTCATGTGCATACACACACACACACATGTAGTTCACCAAACTTAATCGCGGCCTTCAACAGACCATCTTACAATAGACTAATGAGAAAATGCAGACATGAGTAGCTGTTAGGTTCTGTTGGTACAACGAGCAAGTTTTGTTATTTTTGGAATGTCAGAGGCGTCTTCTAAACACTCCTTGATGAACTGACACCACTAGAGAACAACTGCACTTAAACCAGAACACATAACACCTAAAAAGACAGAAGATAATAGTGTAGAAATAATCACCCCTTCAACTGAAGAGAAGTCATGGAGAAAGGCATAAGCTAACTGCCTAGTGTCAGACAGTTGTGCACTACTTTGTTTTTAACATACTGTTATGTGCAGAGAGAAGGGATGACAAAGGAGCTGATCTCATCAAGGTAAATTATGAAGAAGATGCCTAAAGCGAAGCACAGCAGCCAATAAAGGGTACCTTAGCCATTCGTGTGTAGTGGCTCAAGGATTTGTCATATTGGGCAACCTCCCAAAGATCGGGCTATAGGTGCCAGCACCGCACCCGCGCAAGTGTGGATAGGCGGTCGACGGCGCATATACAAATACTCGCATCCGCGCTTCGTTCAGTGGCTCAGGGGCTGACACTATACTGCATTTACCACATGTACGCACATGTTCTCGCACCAGTAAACACATAAAAATTTTATATAAGAGTTCAGCAGAAAGCTTTCATCGATAGATTACGTGCATGACGGTGCTACAACAAAAGCCGGATTAATGAGACAAGCAAGTTTTTTTTACACAAATTATCACTGCCTTCACTCAGTCACTAACAATGCCACATAAACGCTGAAGACAATGTAACAAAGATGAAATTTTCAGATAAGTTACACGACATTACATATAAGGCATGCTGTCTGAATTATTTCCAATGTCTGGCTTCTTTAAAGCATTCTTAAATCTAAGCACACGGTTGCACACAGTAACTCTGTTTTCAGTACAGTTTAAGTACCGATGTGTCACTGTTTATGTGGTAGTAATATTCCTATGTAGCGATACCACGGCCAAATAAACACAACTAAGGCTCCTAGCACGATCAATAAACTACAGTGCTGTAATTGTACACCTACCCACAGCACCCAAATGTATGGCCTAGAGCCTGTTTTTTTTTTTTTTGCTACCAAGTCTCTATAGTAAAACGCTGCATTTATACACTATTTAATAGTCCTCATGTTTGGGAGGATGCCCAGAGCATTTTGTGATATGCTTGAAACAGAAAGCAACACCCACTCTGAAATTATTCTGGTGAATGGAAGGTACAACGACAATAAACGGCACTTTGGAAAGTTGCACTCGCTGATCTTATTACAACGCATAAGCATCCGAAAGATAAAATGCTCTCGTACGTCGTTATAGGCATAGGTAAAACAGTTACACTCGCACTGACATGACTAGACAAACCACATTTTGAAAATTTCCAAGACGTACGCGCACATAGAAGCATGACGTGGCTAGCAGACGACGCACGGAGCAATCCGCCGTCGATATCCAACACGCCATTCTCGTGAAGGTTCCTCCGTGGCTGCGGCTGTAGCAGATTCATAATCAGTAGATTGTCGATGTACTTCCACGGTAGATTTTGAGCCAGGAATGAATCTTGGAGCACACTCTTTGCCATATCGACGACCACTTCTTTGCGAATGCGGCTAGCCGCTGACCGTTCAACCAGAGAGGCTTAGCCAGAGAGGCTTAAAAAATTAAGCAGTGGCTCCTTATAGCCTTCTGCACGCAGCCAACTTTAATGGGTTAGGTGAATATATAGCACCAAAACACTTGATAATTTACATGTTAAAAGTTATTATATTTGCGCCACAGCGCTGGTTCAGTTTTATTTAAAAGAAAACGAATATGTGTGCATCCATGATCATCATCATCGGCGAACGTAAACTTTTACGTAAGAACGTAAAGGTTCCCGTATGTGTAGCAAAACGCTGCTAAAACTCGGGCGCCGGTAACACGGTAAAGTAAACCGGTAACACGGTAACGTAAAGAAGTATACGTACAAGCTAAAACTCCCCATTAACTGGGCCATTGATGGCGAGTGCATCCATCCATCGCAAAATACTCAGGATCACTGCCGGACACTCCGCGTCTGACGTGAAGTTCGGGCTTCACATCTAACGCGCAAGACTTCGAGATAGTGAAGAGTAGAGTTGCACAAGATTACATAATAACTTACCCTCGTTCAGCCATAATGGATCTCCAAGAAGCACCCTTCGTGCGACCACAACATAACGTCACCATTGGATCGGTATTCATGCTTAAACTACGTGTCTGAACAGCGGCTATTCTATAAAGTCATGTATGGGAGAAAGTTGAGTACTATGAAGCCTCCATTGTGTATCTCCGGAACAAGCTTGGTACAAAGGCGAAAAATAACAGGGGAATAGAAAGAGGCTTTAGTGAAAGTCGCTGTGGAGGCGCCATCTCTTCTGGTGAGAGCCGACATGTGGCTTTCAGAGAGGGCTTTTGTGGTGTGCGCTTGTGGTGGCGTAAACAATTAAACTTTTCGTGTTAATACACAACGCTGCTCCAGCGGCGCACATGATCCAATACACGCATGCACCGATTTCGTGCCTTTTGTGCCAGACATTATTGCAGCTAATAAAAATTATAAGCATCGCCAACGTACTAAGGAACACAGTGTTAATGAGAACAGTTTTTGAGGAGCTATATGTATACCTTTGCACTTCGTTTTTTTTTTTGTTACGTGAAGACTGTAGTGTTGCACTGCTGTCTAAAGTCGCAGTGTCTGCGACGGTAGCTTGGAAAGCACTTGATTGTGTCGTGAAACAAATATTGTTTTATGGCCTCCCAAAACCTGAGCACTGGCTATGAGAATCGACTACGAGAGGAGTTTATTGAAGCCATGGTGCCCGTTATATTCAGTGTTCGGCCGTATGCTTCAACGAGGTCGAGCTACGCTACACTATACAGACTCAGTCACAGTGAAAATACGTGAAGTTTATTGCAACCATGGTGGCCGTGATTGTTTTGTGGAGTCTAAATACATAGATATTTCTCCAAAATAATATCGACGAATGGGTTTATTCAGAGAAGCGGATATTGGTCTTCATTGGTCTCTCCTTGATGTTTCGTTCACGTCAAATTTAATTTGTTGTTTCTTTTTTGACAAGAAGGGAATATTTTAGACTGTTTTGTATTGGCGATATCACAATCTGAGTGCTAGAGGAAATTACCTACAACCTCGGTTAGGTCTTTCTTGCCAAAGAAAAAGAAGCGGTAAATGCAACTTGATGTCCATGAAAAAGATACCCCACAACATGAAACAAATGGCACAATGAATAGGAATGTTCTTTACCCTAAAGCTACGTCTGATGCAACCGTAAAGGTCAAAAGCACAGCCTAATAGAACAACCGCGGCATAAGTAAAGCTATTTCTACTTACTCTAAATTAGTAATACCTTAGTAAACGGATACTTGCAGTATGCAAAATGCTGAACAAAAATAATCGAAGCATGAAAAGTTCGCGGTGGAAGTTCAAGAGTTTCCGGAAGCGAAGCTCCCCCAGGGAAAATAAATAGGTCGGTCGCGCACAAGCCACAATTAATTCTCTTACAGCAAACACTCGGGCGAGGAAAGCTCTCCGTATTGGGTTATTGTTCAATTGTGTAAAAGGTGATAAAGTTAAAAATAGTGCACTGTTTATTGAAAACGTTATCTTGTACGTGGTATTCTTATTTACTCATCTTAAGCATTATAATCAGCCTACGTGAATTCACAGTTATACTCATGCCTACTCACATGTGTTCTGAAGCAGTATCAATTACACAATATTTATTTAAACAAATTTTGACAAAAGCCGTGAATTACTTAGAGGGTTGCCTTGAACACGACCTCCCCGCCAACTATCTTAGAGTTGTTCGTGGCCATTATATCCTATGTCGTGACATCTTTCAACAAAAATGTTCTTACTTATTTGTAATTACTCATAACTCGCACGCCAAGATACAGTACTAAAGTACATCAAAAATAAAAGCACCGATTACATGAGATATTGGTGTTAAATGTCATTGATAACGTGGTCGAACAAGCTAATAAGAGGCTAAACACCTAAGGAGTCCACTAACTCGGACTCAGATCGTCACGTATGCCGGAGTCGGAGCGAGTCCAGGGGAGTTTGGTGAGCTTGAGTCAAAGTGACTTCGCTTGATAAAAATTTTCGTTAGCTGAGTCCAAGTGCGCCCAGCAGGGGAAAACTTTGGTAAAACGACATCTGAGTAAATCCTAAGCATGAAATATATTTGAATGGGGAACAAACAAAGGCAACCGGCACATATGAATATTTATGAAGAGGTTCTGAAAATTGTTGAAGTGATAAAAAACGAACATTTCCAGGCAGCTATTGCAGGCTTTGTAGTTGAAGAAAAATTCAGTGTGGGTTTTTTAAAAAAGCTCGAAATCTGGAAAACTGAGATATGATTATAGGGTGCTGAAAAGAAACATATTTAGAAATTGTGCAGGGATTTTACGCATTCAAGCTGGCGGCGCTTTGAAATTGTAGTGGGACCTAGCTGGGGAAGGAAATACCTTGGGGCGAAATTCCTGTCATATCTCTTGCATATAAAGTCAGCAGATCTTTTTCGAACAGATTCAAGTTTGTTGATGTCAGAATTTTTATGGCGGTTTTAAATCACATTTCCATATTCAAGAATGGGGCGAATAACAGTTTTGTAGGTAAGAAGTTTGGTTTTCTGAGGAGCAGGATGGGGCGTACAATGATTGATTGATTGATTTGTGGGGTTTAACGTCCCAAAACCACCATTTGATTATGAGAGACGCCGTAGTGGAGGGCTCCGGAAATTTTGACCACCTGGGGTTCTTTAACGTGCACCCAAATCTGAGTACACGGGCCTACAACATTTCCGCCTCCATCGGAAATGCAGCCGCCGCAGCCGGGAATCGAACCCGCGACCTGCGGGTCAGCAGCCGAGTACCTCGTACAATGAAAAAGTCACAACATATTAACGGAGTAAAAAAAAAAATCATTAGTGGGGCAAAGCAGTCATCAGTTTGTCCGCGCTTTCGTCTATCCATTCTTTCGTGGGTCGGTGCGTTTGTCTGTCTCTGCATTAATCCACGCATCCGTCCGTGCGTTTGTCCATCTATGAATTCGTCAGTCCGTCCGTAAGTGAATTAGACAGACAGATAGACAGACAGACGACGGACGGACGTGGCCAGTGAATGATTCACGGTTTGCCGGTAAAAGCCTTCGAAGCTTGGCCGTTCTTATCATCATTCACACCATAGATATCCTGTGAGGTGGTTACTACATACATTGGTAGTGGTAACAAATGTATGTAACGCACAGGCAGTTGACGAACGACCCACGCCTTCAGGAGCTTCGCCCCTAAAAACGCTAACTCCTAAGGGCTTTGTTGATTGTGAGATCAATATATCTAGGCCATAATAAATACGTGTCATAAGAATAACAAGGTTCTTATATTCGGACACCCTACACAGGCTAACGTTGTTAAAACCATACTCAAAATCAACTGGCATGAACGTCTCGCAAATGACTAAATGAGTGTTTTGGAGAAGTTCTCATTCGTTCACCTAGATTTACACCAGTTACAAAATCGAGAAAATGAATCCTTAAGAATAAAATGATTCACTAAAATATAACAGTACAATACAAAAAGCAGTCACCTGCCAAAAGGCGCATTTCCACAGGGCCGTGCAAGAGCAGATTATTACTATAAAGTGGGAATAAAAAGGGTCCTAACACAGAACGCTGGGAAGCTCCTGATTAAACCAGCATTGAAGCTTAGTTGGTAGAGTTGAAACAAACACATCGTGAACGCTGCATAAGAAAGACAGATATCCGGCCAACCAATGATACATTTTTTAGTATGAGAAACAATTTCCGTAACAATTTAAGTTGAGTTCTAGTGTCGAAGGCCTTGGCGAAACCAATGAATATACAATCAACCTGGTCACCTATGTCTGAGTGAGTCTGAGTGAGCGTCGCAATTTTCGCAGATGTGTGACTGAGAGGACAGCCTCCCGTCAAAGTCACTACACAAAACACTGAGTCACGTCGCTGTGCCGCACAAGCACTACAAGAAGTAACGTGGGTGATGAGTGGCACTCTCTGGTATATCATAATATAATGCTGAGAGAGTCATAAGCAGCCCTGTTTAGAGACTAGCATAGTGTACAGACTAAGAAAACGTTATAGAAAAATTGAAAGCATAAATCAAGTTGAGGGAAGTGCCAGTGCTTTCTGCTACCCAGTCGTGTGCAATCGTCTCTTCCTTGAACGTCTCGCGATAGTGTTTCCTAATTCTCATTTATGTGATCATTTAATGAACAAAAATGTCGCCCAATATACTCAAATACGTTCGTAGTTATTCTATTTTAAAATGGAGACAATGAATGCGCTTGCTTTTGCTGTTTTATGAGCACACTATGTAACTCCGTGGTGATTGCAGAATTGTTACAAAGACTACGAAAGCGCAGTGAGAGACTGCGCATAATTAGGGTATACGTTGTTGTGGTGAAGTTTCAGGCTAAAAATAGGTGAGTTAGAGCAAAAAACAACTCAATACCGAAAGATTTTGGAGCTTACAATAGTAGGCTGATTTCAATCATGACGATGTTCGTCGTTAGTAAACTTAAGGTGAGAGGGAAGTATTGAGTGCGCTTTGACGTACATTTCGGTGCAGAAAGTGACGAGGTCACGATGAGACGTTATCACACTGCGTCTTCCTGTTTTCTTGTCCCAACAGGTGCATCAGTTAATGCACGTTCTAAACGCTGCGTTACGTTGACGAAACATGAATGGGACAGTTGAACGCACAGTTGATCTTGTTGCGCAACGCCCTTAAAGCTGGGGAACTGATTCTATCTACAGAATGCTGCATCGGAAGATCAATGAAAGACGAGAAAACGAGAGAGAACTTTCACAACATGGTCACACAGCCATTATGGTATTTTTCGTGGTTTACGCAAATGCGCAAAGCTAATATCCTAGTATAAACAAGTTCCATCAGCATGAGGAAGGAAAAAGTTAAGACGCACAGGAAGGAATATCCTGCTATTTCAGGAAGCATCTTGGGGCCCTGATTGCCAAGGTATTAGGGACAGGGCAGATGCGACAGTTTGTTTTCTTTAATCGGCGCGCTTGCCTTAATGAAGGTGACCACGAAAGCGCTAAGCGAGAATGCACGCACCCGTTAGCGCGCTTTTCTTAATGAAGGAGCCGATGCAATGAAGGTGCGTATGAGCATTGTCATGTGATAAAGCGGTGGCGTAATTTCTTAAATTTTTGGCCCTTTGTTTATGATCTAGGCTACAAGGTTCCATGTTTATTTATTCGGTTGCATAATAATTAACCTAATCGTAGGTAGTGAAGGCATATTTTATTAGAAAAGTGACGTAGCTGCCTGACACAATTGTAAGCAAAGAGGCTTACATCATCAGATTTCAACCTCCACGGCTCTTTAGAGGGGTGATGAACTACCACTCCGGCTTGTGAAAAAGAAAAATATCCTGCGAAATTCAAGCGCTGCTATGAATAGCTCAGCCAAATCATACAGTAGTGTACGGCAAGAAGAGTTAAAAAGCGCAGTGCAAAGTTTCTATTTCATAGGCACGCCAGTGGTCACTGTCTTTAAAGCTGTCCGGACGTTAAGGAAGGAAGGAAGGAAGGGAAACGAGACAAAGGAAAGTCATGGATAATAACCAGGTTGGTGCACCTAGCATGCAGATAACACTGCATTACCTAACAGTAAACTGGAAACAGTATACTAAGGTGCCTACACACGAATAAAGAGCGGCTTGGGAAGAAGATCCACTTATTCCTTGATGCCACGAACCGCAGTGTACTAACGTTAAACAGTAGAAGCACCAGTGCACTAGGGTGATCGCGTTTCATCAAGCGTGTTCAGGAAAATTATGCGTGTGGACATAACGCCTTTCTCCCGTGTCACGCATCTATAGGTATCTTTTTGGACTGCTCATCCCGGCGGAAAACAGACAGAAAACCCATGAAGCATGCGAAAAGTACCTTTGCGCCGCTTCTCTTCAACTGAAGTGAGGAGTTTTTTTTTCGACAATTGATTGGTGAGGAAATAAACTGTGACACTGACGTCATTCAATCATTAACTAAAAAGGAAGCACAAAACAACTTTGAAGAACGTTCTCCGTAACTTTCTTGCCTTCTTGTGTATCTCAGGTTTTGTGCGTTTCCGCAGTCTCCCGACTGAAAACATTGCAGTAAGGTTTTGAACTATAAACTCTTTGAAAAATATGTCTCCAAGTAGCGTAACCTAAAATCCGGTGAATCTTTTTGACTATATCAACTTGGAATTGAGCGGACCACTTCAACACAATACTATCAGCATCTGGTTGGTCAAACGGGATTGAAGTTATATGTTATCGGGAAGCAAAATAAATTTCTTAAAGTGGCATGCATGAACTATATAAAAGCAAACACAACCGCTTTCATCAATCATTTCTCAATAAGTTTTTTACAACAGATTTTAGGCACGTGCTTCGAAGCAGATGGAAACACTATTTTGCTAGCGCACTACAAACTGCCCCCGGAATTCACTGTTGGTGTGCTTCTTCTATTATCTCTTTACTTAATTCAATTACTTTACATAGTTACATGAATGTGTCACGTGTTCACTTTAATTTTGATATTCCGCTTGTCATTGATTGTTATAAGTAAACTAGATGGATATTTAAAACGTTTATACACCGCAACAAGCTCTTCTGCAAGCTCGTTTGTGCCCTTATTCCTGAAGCTAACATTGGTTGTTCCTCATTATTGTACGAAATAAAATCTGAGGCACAATATTGTTGAGCTTGCGCACATGTTATTCTACTCGATGAGTATGTCGCTAGATTTGAATTTTGTACTGATAATTTATATCGTAGTTTGTAAGTAAGCCATGAACTATTCCCTTGTGAAGCACAACACCACGTCCTTTGTAGAAATTTGAGCGTTGTAGAGCTGGCGAAAGTACTTAGATTAAGTCGTGGAAAACTTCTTAGGTGTTCAGAGATACACTGCATATTAAACGCGGTGGCATTTCAACTTCTTACATGTATGGGGATGCGCTGTGTTGTTTTTGCAAGTACATTTTCTATATGGTATTCATTCACTGAAAAATGAAACGATAAAACACGTAAGCTGTCTGAATGTCTACGGTGACATTGCCCTGTTGAACCTATCGCCATGCGCCACCCGCAGTGACATGAAAAAAAAACGTGACAATATGTCTTTTTTTGAATTTGTGTGTTTAGCTATTGGTGATGTGCCTAAATGAGACTCAACGAGAAAATTTGATACCAAAAATAGCCAGTGCAGTCTCCAAGCTTAATGCACTTTTTTTTTGCTTGCCGATTCCCATCACCTGGTTTTGCGAAATATACTTGCAGCACCAAGATTGGCTTGAATATTCTCTCAGAACCTTTCCACGTAAGACGGTTTTAGGAATGTGAGAATATGTCACGTATTTTGATGTATTTGTGCTTGCATGTAGAACAAAAGATCACCAGCATGAGGTGAATCCCGCCGAGAGGCTGCTTATAAGCAGTAAAAAATATGGGTAGCTTGCACTGCTGGGGCAGTGCTTGGCCAGAAGAAGAGTTTGTAGCAGAGCTAGCTATCGACGGCTTCAGCAATCTCTACTGAGTCATTGCTAAGTTTTGATAGGCATTGCGAAGCTTGGCTATGTGAAACAGAGAACTATATTTTTTTTAGTGAACTGTCATCGTGGCTGTGTGAAGGGAGCCATTTACTAGTATGTTTTTCGTCAGACGTGTCAGCAGTAGTGAGTATCTAAATATCAAATTTGTAATTAGGATTGTATTATGAGCAAGTCTTTATTTACTAGGATCTTAAGAAGGGAAATTTAAAAGCGTTGTCTCAATCACTTTCATCCTAATTGCGTAATCTCATGTGACCTAATAACTCTACCTAGCTGTGAGGTCTTCCTATGCAGTACAGCTAGATTTAACAAACCTGCACTAAGTGAGCGATGCTAATCCAGATGGATTCTAGGCATTGTGGGCCGGGGAACAGCTGGTGCCGAGTTTTCTGTGGGCTCTGCACGATATAACGAAACACTTGACAGCTCCTTTGAGAAACATTATGGAGTAGTACGAGTTTGAGCATGTGACTTTTTTTTGCAACCAAAAACGACAAGGTGTACTTTAGTGTATTTTTTGTGAGCACATAAAATATCAAAATAAACTTCGCATGCGCTGTAAATATACATTGGAAATCTTCATTTTGTAAGATAAAAAAACAGTTTGTTGAGAAAGAGAATTTATTTGCGAAAGATAGAAAGGCGAGTAGAGTTGGCTATTACCAAACTGTGCTGCAGTAGAGAACAGTAGTCGTTAAAACGAAAGCAAGTAATAACACAAGTGAGTCATCAGACTCTACGAGCCATGGTCTAGCTGAATTTAAAAAAAAACACCCAAATAGAGCGCGAAAGTAAGACTGCACAGCCAGCAACAATGTTGCGCCCAAAACCAACCTCCTATTTTATATGCACATACCAGGTGTAGCAAAAACAAAGCGTTGGACGGCCATAGTATCAGCCTCAACAATAAAGAGGGCTTCGCAGCGCTCTTTCACGCTGATCTAGCTAAGAAAGGCTCCTTCACACCTAGTTTTATTTGTATGAGAATCCATGAAGCGAGCGTTCGCAAAAATGAGATTAGAATTACTTCATGTTAGATTTCCTCTCTGCGACAGGGAGATCTCACACTTAAGATATCTTCAAAGAATGCTTTAGACAATCAGGATAGTAGGCACATGAATACAGATAATGGCCCAACCATGGACAAGAGTTGACATGAAAGACACTCTGTGTGAATTGCGTCCATCATGTTCAAAATATTCCGTACACTATTATTAACATCAAGCAGATGTTAAAGTTTCTGGACCCTAACTATACTGTTATAACTGCATTGCAGTCATTGTGACATACAGGGCGTTCGTAGAAAGTCACAGTTTTTCCTTAAAAAATTGTAGTAGTTGAGAACTTGCCATGTTCGCGGACAAATTTTACGCTGACGTAGAAACACTTTGCCACTATTTAGATCATCCGAAAATGATTTGTTGAGAAAATTATTTTCAAGAGGTTTTTCTTTCAATTTCGTGTGGTTTTTACATGGAGAAAAAGTTTTACATCACAAATTATTGCCAGCGCGCTTTCAAGAATTGAAAATATCGTGCGCATTTTCATATATCAATCGTCAATTTTACAAACCGAGTGGCAGAAGAAACCACAACTAAATGCCCCGGATGCGCCTCAAGATTGGTTCCTGTGATGCTTTACGCGCGAACTTCCCATTACGTAATCGCAGCGAGCAGAGAACCTAGTCTGTCTCTTTACCGCATGCATTCGTACTCTTGCAGTTTCCGCATCGTGCAAACGCCATCCGTATTCCAGCACTCAAAACGCTCATTCAACCTCCTGCCTTACGTGAGAAGAAGACGCCGTAGCTCACATCGTGCCAGGGAACCTTCGCGCTAATATTCGAATTTGGCCCTTTTCAGGAGTTGAAATTACTAACAATCAGACAACCAAGACTGCGAGCTAGCCAAAATGTTGTCTTGGTGCATCAGCACGTCAGTGAGGAAACATGGGGCTCCATATACATTGAACCAGTAACTACAGTACCTAGGGTGTGGAGACTTCCTAGAACCAACCGAAGAAGATAAGGGTATCCGGTACCAATTAAAAATAAATATACATCGATATGTTCTTCGGCAGTAATTTGACGCACTATGGTAGGATCAAGCTCTTTAATACTGGAAGTGCGCTGTGTCCTCTGACACCTCAAGTGAGAGATTTTTTTCGACCTTGGTATCACAAGAAAAGGAAGAAAGTACGAACTGCAACTTCCGAAGGGAAATTTTTTTTGTCATTTCAGCGTTGATAAATATTAAAACTTTTCTAAAGTTGAATAAAAATTCGCTAACCTTCGAATCAGGCGTATCAAGCATACATAGGCGTCCTTCGTTCTTACAGGCTGTTGAATAGCCTGTAAAGCCTATAAACAAATGAACACCTGGAAGTTTCTCGGTACGAGAACTTTAGGCCCACATGAGTGAAGTATTACCAGGCTGTGTTGTCGTGTGTCCTCAAAAGCCGGGCTGAGGTGGCGTAAGCACTCGTTTCGAGACCCACGATAATCGAAACCCACATTTTATTCTTTATAAGTTTCACCTGGGTTAATGACCACCAATAATTACGTAGTTACCGTATATGTAATCCAACAATAACGATTATTTGAACCCCTGCCTTAGTTCCCTCGACCTGCGAGAGGAAACTGTGGTGACGTTGTTACGCTCCACAGTTGCAATACCAATAGGAAATTCTTAGGAAAAACAAAAAAAACACAAAAGAAACATAAAAAAGGTGTGGCATATATTAGCCGTTCAGACCGTACACTACTTGCATTTTGGCATGGTGGCTGTCAATTCAATTTGTGGTTTCAAAGTGCATGCATGCAGGTATCTTCAGATATTCACAACATATACTTACGCTCATGTGAGGGAGGCTTGAAGTGAGAAATAGCCTAAGAGCAGGAAGTATCACTGCAGTCAACCTTTCGAAAAATGTGATGTGAGCTTTCTAAAGTTGGCTTGTTGAAATAATTGCACAAGCTACATTTCCTGTTGAATGATTGGAAGTGTATATCATGCACCAATATTATTATTCAGTGTGTCTTCTAACTTATGCGTCCATCGTATCTCTATGTGGAATGTTACTTCAGTATATATTTGTGCTGTGTGATTACGCTTGTGATTGTGTGAAATAATGGTCCATTAACACCGTGATTCGCCAAGCCGACTTTTCAATTTGTATCTCTCAATATTGTGCCATTATTATTCACGTCATATTCATGAAGTTATTGATAATGAGTGGAACGAAGCGTTCGTCAGCCCGATCGCGTTTCCGTCCTTCCATTCGCTCTTGCTTTCGTCCGTCCATGCGTCCATCCGCCCGTCCGTTCATCAGTGCGTCAGTCCGTATGTGCATCCATGCGTACGTCAATCTGTGCGTCCATCCCTGCGTTGGCCTGTGTGTCCGCCTGTGCATCTGTATATTTTTGCGTCAAACAGACGGACATACAATGGAGGGACGCGGCCAGTGAATGATTCATGGTTTGCCGATAAAACAATCCGAACATTCACCCCACTCATCACCATTCACTCCGTGGATATGCTGTGAGGTGGTTACTACATACATGCATGCATATCGGTGACGACCAGCCCACGCCTTTAGGATCATCGCCCTTAAAAGTATGCCTAATGTAGGAAGGAAAGCAGCACTTAAAAAGAGAATCGTCGTACACACATTGTTAAATGTTTCTTTACATTTCCACCATGATTTTTTTTTCTACAGAACAGTTGAAAATATGCCACTTGAACTAACAAAGTAATCATCACAATTACCATTTTTAAGACAGTGCGTGTGAGCTAACGCTATTCACTAGCTCCGATGGCAATCATTCTCACTGTATTCTTTGTTATTACATTCACTTAGCAGCAGAATAGTGCTTTTTTGAGTAATACTTGCGAATTATTTAGTAAGCATATGCACCGAATAATTTTACTTATTGTAAAAAGCAGCCACCTGACGCCAAAATGTGTTTAGTTTAAAGAGCTGTCTACTTCAATTATTCACAGAAAAAAAAATATGCTGCGATGGCGATTTTCCTCACCACCAAGTGTTTGACATTCTTTTCTTTCGTTCTGCAGCTGCCATGCATGCTCCACAAAATTTTACCGTAGCCAGCCCGTTAGCTGCGCGACAAGAGGACTCTCCATTGCTCTTTAATATAATGAGTCCGGTTTCCGCCTCATCTGTCATTCCTAAGAAAGTGACCAAGCTTAGTAATTATTCATAAGTTCCGTGCCGTCAGGACGGGATAGCCACGCTTGGAAGGGCGACTCACCAGCTTCCAACGACAACGCGTGTGCTCAACCTAAAGCGTGAACCTGTATGACTAAGATTCATAGGAATTTCGCAGAAATTAGAACTATCAACGTCCTGTCACCTTGGAGCACGCATTAGGTAAGCTATGGCACAATCATAGTTTAATGGCTACCTGTTCCTTGTGTTTCTGTGAGGTTCTTTTTTTTTGCAGGGAGGGAGGGGTGGTTGTTTAAAAGTAGTAGTGTTTTGTTTGTCTCATTCGAGACCTACCTTTCGTCGCACCGAAATAGCTCTCTTAGGAAAAAATCCACTCTAACCAGAATGTTCAACGGTCATTATGCAAATAATAAAATTGAAGTGGTCCGTCGTTAACTACAATTTCTTATTGGGCAAACACGGGATACTTCTGCTTATTGCGCGTTTTAGTAAATTCAACTGAATGAAATGTTGTGTAATGCAAGATAATATCGCCACAGTCCGGGAGAGCAAGAACTCACTTTGCCTACATTGTGCACACAAACATATCCCAAGACCCTGACACAACTGAAAGAGGCGAGGCACAATCACATAGTAATGCAGCGAAGAGGTGTTTTAGTAAACAGAACTGTAGTGCCAATACGTTCTTTTTGCCTGCTTTTGTCCGTGACTATATTCCTTACAAAGAAGTTGCTCATAGCCTAGTTTTGGGTTTTGATAGGACTTAATAGCAGGTTTAATTACTAATATAGTACATCGCCATGTTCATTTGTAGAAACGTGGTGTCTGTAACTCTGCTTACGCCAAGCTTTGAAAATTTGAAAATATGGAGGTATTGTTGTTGTTTGCTCACCTGGAGTTGCGAGCAGAAGCAGAATTGAATGAGCTGCACTCGATTAGCTGTAAACGCCTAAACTTGTCACTTCTCTTTCTCTTTGGTCTCCCAGGCTGCCTTCACTTGTGTAGAAGGAACTACAGCTACAACCATAGGCGTCATATGACAGGCAGTGACTTTGTACTAAGGAACATACATGGCAGACAGAAGTATTGACTATGTTTCTCATATAAATAGCTATTTGAACTTACTTCTCTAATACTGCATCTGCGGATTATGCTTAGCTCAATTGTATGTAAACCAGGCAATAATCCCAACCTGCGAACACGCATCACTGGCACAGCGTACACGATGAAGATGACTGCTTACGTGATCCAGCCATAAGCTGGTCTCGGGCGCGCATCACTACTTCCAAGCCTTGAAACTAGCTGCGTCATGTGCACACATAAGCGAAAACTAGCACGTCTGTAAGGCCCTTCATACATGTCAAAATAACTAAGATACATTGAACGAACCTATAAAACGTATCTAATGAATTTTTACGCACACATATTGCTCCGTTTGATGAAATTTCTCATGCTAAGTGCGGTGGGAATCAAATAAAATTTGAACACGTCCTGGACCATGAGAAAAATCGTTTTTGAGAGCACATTTTGGTATACGAGGACATTATTAAGCTTTCAATAAATGAGAGTTCTCTTTATGCTCTTGTGTTTAATGTCTTGAACCAGGTAAACCTTCATACGCGCGAATAATCAATTCTACGAGAGATATCAATATAGCACAACTTACACTGCTTGGCACTCATTCAAAATTTAATTAAAAAGGCACTTCACGCACTCAAATATAAGTTTTTGTGGCAGCACCACCTAAATCGCCAGATATTCGGGCCCCCAACTGTCGAAATGCCTCTACTAGTGCAATTGAAAGCAGAGAAGAAAAATCGACAGGTAAGTACTGTTTGCTGCTTAATGAACTGAGTCCACCCCCAGACCAAAATATTGATTGATTGTTGGTTTTCATTTTGTTGTCTTATTCAAAAGCGCCATATACACATAAATACTGATTTCTAAGTACAACCGTATTTTTGGATGCTTTGTTTGCTTTTAGGCAGCTACATTCATTAGCCCATTGCCAAAGCAAATATTGTTTTTCTTTGCATGTTCAGTAGATACGTTTCGGTATCACTTTTGCGTTTCTTATTCACTTTAAGTGAACTATTTGGTGCCATTTTCAAGTACAAATACTCCTACCATCAACTATATAAAAACATCTCGAAATATATTCTGCGTACCGAATCTTTTAGCATTAAAAATCAGTCCAAATTCATAATGTTAGGCAGACAAGCGCTGAGTCTAAGGTGGTCTTTGTTTTTTATTTTGTCCTACCAGTTGCTTATGTGCCGTAAATCAATCCATGATGAATCAATATTTAGGCCACTCCTCTAACCTATTTTATTGATCACTTCAGGAGAGGAAAGTTAAGGCGAGTGAGTAGTTTTCCGTACTGTACATTGAAACCGCAAAAATTGAATAGGGTACGAGAGAAATATATGGGGAGTACTGACTTTAAACTAACGCTTGAATGCAGGTCCCTATGCGCGCTTGCGTATGGTCATCAGCTGCAATAAACCATGAGAGTTTTTCATGTCATGAAAGCACTTCTCCTTTTTCTATGTCGATCCAGTTCAGTTTTTCTTGCTCTATGATTAGTGCACTAAATGGTCGTAGCAGACTATTAACGTGAGCTGAGCGAACGCTTAGTGCCTTACATCCACTAGAGTTAGACCAGTTCCGCCAAACTTGCACAAGTACAGTCCGCACTCATCTATAATGCCACCGTAAAGAGCATTACGAGCGGTCGATCTTCGAAAAAAGTAGTTCACAACTCATATACCGCATGGTGTTTTCCCGACAACTTCATCAATTATGTGCTCTTTACCAGTGAATATGCACCACTCACATCAGCAATCAAATATGTATAGTTGGTGCTTGGAGCCATGCTTTGCGCATGACAAGCCTGGATCCGCCACACACACACAAACACACACACACACACACACACACACACACACACACACTATACGCGGATAACGGCTATCGAAAATACACGTGTTTCTGTATCAGTATCTGTATCACGATAAATCTAGGCAAATGAGCATTAGTGTCTCGTAAGTATTTAGGTAATTCATTTGTACTTCATGGTATTGGTTATATCAATGGGAGGAGTCTTAGTCAAGGTCCCCTTTAGCCTAAGCCGCCCGTTCAATCCGGCCGATCAGCGCTTAGTGGTCGGTCATGTCAGGACTGAACAGTCACCCATTCCGCTGCTATAAGGTGTACGTTGGTGTCAATTTGGAACGTTTTAGGTTCCCGTTGCGGGACCTCCGATTCAAGGAAGCACGCACAATATGTCCTCACACCTGTTACGTCGAACGCCACCGACAATAGTATGCACGGCAAAACTAAAATGTTCTTGTTGTAGCGGCAATGGCGACTGGTGGTGAAGGCACCTCACAAACGGAATCTGTGTGAGCATCAAACACGTAGCACTTTTTGTTTGCATATAGTTTTTGTACCACAACTTGAAAGGCACTTTTAAACCAACGCCGTACTCTGTCATTTTTTACCAGCATGGCAAGTTGATGTAAAGAAATCTTCTGACATACCAACGACACTACCCCGCAAAGCAGATATCTTAGATTGTAGGATCATATTTTACTTGGAACTGCAAAATTTAACAATGAGTAATCTATTTTTGCCTGCAACGTATTTGCCTATGCGGTGTGCCCATGCTATGTCTCCCGATGATATGTGAACATCCAGTTTGTCTCGCGTCATGACGATAATTTTTGTTCAGATTGGTGGGCCTTTTCGTCTGGGACGTCTGGTAAGCCGTAAAACAGCAGGTTATCACGTCGGGACCTGTCCTCACCCTCCTCAAGTTGTGCTCGCAGTTTATTAGCCTCTTTTTTCACGCAAATTACTGACTACCTTGTGATAGATAGTTTTTGTTGTTTGTTTGGAATATTGTTAATCATTTTTTCTACCACTTGTAGCCACACGGTAATGTCGACCACAGCAGTAGCAACCGTATTATAGGAAACTAAGATCTGCCATTGCCCGTGACATACCGGACTGGTTAGTCTCAATTCTAATACAACGCTCATTAGTCTCCTAAACCATCTCAATCAGCTGCGTAATTCCCTTGTCCAGCCCTGGATTTCCTTCAAGATCGTCACAAACTAAAAGCAGTAAGAAAGAAAAAGGTTGAAGCAAAGCTTGTGGGCATGGAAGCACAATCGCACACGGGTCACTAGTCTTGTAACGTTTGCAAGGTAAGAGATATGGGCCACCAACCTGCACAACAAGACAGAAGTGCCGCGAGACCTTCATTCTGTTTGTACCGCCGTGCCCACTGGCGGGGCGGCAAGTGGCGTGTGCTTTTAAACCGTACCCTGTTACACGTGACGATGACGGTGACGTTGCACTGCGTTGATGGTGGTCAGTTCAAGCAAGCACACTGCTGAGAAGACAGGGAGCTCCGCTTTCAAGTGCACGTGAAGATTCAGTCAGTGCGCAGACCCCTGAGTGCGTCGATGTCCAGCCGCCGCAAAGAATCTGGTCGGCAGACAGTGATCGCTGATGCGGTCGATGGCTGGCAAGAACGCCCAGGAGCTGCACAACAAAAAAGATGTGCCGTGAGTCCTTCATTCTGTTTGTACCGGCGTGCCAGCTGGCGGGGCGGCAGGTGGCGTGTGCTTTCAAACCGTCCTCCGTCACACGTGACGATGATGGTGACGATGCACTGCGTTGATGGTGACCAGGGCAGGCCATGATGCTGCTGAGAAGGCTGAAAGCTCCAATTTCAAACGCACGTGAAGATTCAGAGAGTGCGCAGGCATCCGAGTGCGTCGATGTCAAGCCGCGCAAGGAATCTGGGCGGCGGACAGTGATCGCTGATCTGGTCGATGGCTGGCAAGAACGCCCGGGAGCTGCACAAAAAGAAAGATGTTCCGTGAGTCCTTCATTCTGTTTGTAGCGGCGTGCCAGCTGGCGGGGCGGCAGGTTGCGTGTGCTTTTAAACCGTCCCCTCTCGCACGTGACGATGACGGTGACGTTGCACTGCTTTGACGGTGGCCAGTGCAGGCCATGACGCTGCTGAGAAGGCTGGGAGCTCCGCTTTCAAACGCACGTTAAGATTCAGTGAGTGCGCAGGCATCCGAGTGTGTCGATTTCGAGCCGCCGCAAGGAATCTGGTCGGCGGACAGTGATCGCTGATGCGGTCGATGGATGGCAAGAACGCCCAGGAGCTGCACAACAAGAAAGATGTGCCGTCAGTCCTTCAATCTGTTTGTACCGGCGTGCCAGCTGGCGGGGCGGCAGGTGGCGTGTGCTTTTAAACCGTCCCCTGTCAGACGTGACGATGAGGGTGACGTTGCACTGCGTTGATGGTGGCCAGGGCAGGCCATGACGCTGCTGAGAAGGCTGGGAGCTCCACTTTCAAACGCCCGCGAAGATTCAGCGAGTGCGCAGGCATCCGAGTGCGTCGATTTCGAGCCGCCGTAAGGAATATGGTCGGCGGACAGTAATCGCTGATCCTGTCGATGGCTGGCAAGAACGCCCAGGAGCTACACAACAAGAAAGATGTGCCATGAGTCCTTCATTCTGTTTGTACCGCCGTGCTCGCTGGCGGGGCGGCAGTTGGCGTGTGCTTTTAAACCGTCCCCTGTTGCACGTGACGATGAGGGTGACGTTGCACTGCGTTGATGGTGGCCAGCGCAGGCCATGACGCTGCTGAGAAGGCTGGGAGCTCCGCTTTCAAACGCACGTTTAGATTCAGTGAGTGCGCAGGCATCCGAGTGCGTCGATGTCAAGCCGCGCAAGGAATCTGGGCGGCGGACAGTGATCGCTGATCTGGTCGATGGCTGGCAAGAACGCCCGGGAGCTGCACAACAAGAAAGATGTGCCGTGAGTCCTTCAGTCTGTTTGTACCGGCGTGCCAGCTGGCGTGGCGGCAGGTGGCGTGTGCTTTTAAACCGTCCCCTGTCACACGTGACGATGATGGTGACGTTGCACTGCGTTGATGGTGGCCAGAGCACGCCATGGTGCTGCTGAGAAGGCTGGAAGCTCCGCTTTCAAACGCACGCGAAGATTTAGTGAGTGCACAGGCCCTCGAGTGCGTGGATGTCAAGCCGGCGCAAGGAATCTGGTCGGCGGACAGTGATCGCTGATCCAGTCGACGGCTGGCAAGAACGCCCAGGAGCTACACAATAAGAAAGATGTGCCGTGAGTCCTTCATTCTGTCTGTACCGCCGTGCTCGTGGGCGGGGGGGCAGTTGGTGTGTGCTTTTAAACCGTCCCCTGTTGCACGTGACGATGATGGTGTCGTTGCACTGTGTTGATGGTGGTCAGGGCAGGCCATGACGCTGCTGAGAAGGCTGGGAGCTCCGCTTTCAAATGCACGTTAAGATTCAGTGAGTGCGCAGGCATCCCAGTGCGTCGATGTCGAGCCGCGCAAGGAATCTGGGTGGTGGACAGTGATCGCTGACCCGGTCGATGGCGAGAACGCCCGGGACCTGCACAATAAAAAAGATGTGCCCTGAGTCCTTCATTCTGTTTGTACCGGCGTGCCAGCTGGTGGGGCGGCAGGTGGCGTGTGCTTTTAACGTCCCCTGTCAGACGTGACGATGAGGGTGACGTTGCACTGCGTTGATGGTGGCCAGGGCAGGCCATGACGCTGCTGAGAAAGCTTGGAGCTCCGCTTTCAAACGCACGTGAAGATTCAGTGAGTGCGCAGGCATCCGAGTGCGCCGATTTCGAGCCGCCGCAAGGAATCTGGTCGGCGGACAGTGATCGCTGATCCGGTCGATGGCTGGCAAGAACGCCCAGGAGCTACACAACAAGAAAGATGGGCCGTGAGTCCTTCATTCTGTTTGTACCGCCGTGCTCGCTGGCGGGGTGGCAGTTGGCTGTGCTTTTAAACTGTCCCCTGTTGCACGTGACGATGAGGGTGACGTTGCGCTGCGTTGATGGTGGCCAGGGCAGGCCATGACGCTGCTGAGAAGGTCGGAAGCTCCGCTTTCAAACGCACGTTAAGATTCAGTGAGTGCGCAGGCATCCAAGTGCGTCGATGTCGAGCCGCGCAAGGAATCTGGGCGGCGGACAGTGATAGCTGATCCGGTCAATGGCTGGCAAGAACGCCCGGGAGCTGCACAACAAGAAAGATGTGCCATGAGTCCTTCATTTTGTTTGTACCGGCGTGCCAGCTGGTGGGGCGGCAGGAGGCGTGTGCTTTTAAAACGTCGCCTGTCAGACGTGACGATGAGGGTGACGTTGCACTGCGTTGATGGTGGCCAAGGCAGGCCGTGACGCTGCTGAGAAGGCTGGGAGCTCCGCTTTCAAACACACGCGAAGATTCAGCGAGTGCGCAGGCATCCGAGTGCGTCGATTTCGAGCCGCCGCAAGGAATCTGGTCGGCGAACAGTGATCGCTTATCCAGTCGATGGCTGGCAAGAACGTCCAGGAGCTACACAAAAAGAAAGATGTGCCGTGAGTCCTTCATTCTGTCTCTACCGCCGTGCTCGCTGGCGGGGCGGCAGTTGGTGTGTGCTTTTAAACCGTCCCCTGTTGCACGTGACGATGAGGGTGACATTGCACTGCGTTGATGGTGGCCAGGGGAGGCCATGATGCTGCTGAGAAGGCTGGGAGCTCCGCTTTCAAAAGCACGTGAAGATTCAGTGAGTGCGCAGGCATCCGAGTGCGCCGATTTCGAGCCGCCGCAAGGAATCTGGTCGGCGGACAGTGATCGCTGATCCGGTCGATGGCTGGCAAAAACGCCCGGGAGCTGCACAACAAGAAAGATGTGCCGTGAGTCCTTCATTCTGTTTGTACCGCCGTGCTCGCTGGCGGGGCGGCAGTTGACGTGTGCTTTTAAACCGTCTCCTGTTGCACGTGACGATGAGGGTGACGTTGCAATGCGTTGATGGTGGTCAGGGCAGGCCATAACGCTGCTGAGAAGGCTAGGAGCTCCGCTTTCAAACGCACGTTTAGATTCAATGAGTGCGCAGGCATCCGAGTGCGTCGATTTCGAGCCACCGCAAGGAATCTAGTCGGCGGACAGTGATCGCTGAAGCGGTCGATTGATGGCAAGAACGCCCAGGAGCTGCACAACAAGAAAGATGTGCCGTGAGTCCTTCATTCTGTTTGTACCGGCGTGCCAGCTGGCGGGGCGGCAGGTGGCGTGTGCTTTTAAACCGTCTTCTGTCACACGTGACGATGATGGTGACGTTGCATTGCTTTGACGGTGGCCAGTGCAGGCCATGACGCTGCTGAGAAGGCTGGGAGCTCCGCTTTCAAACGCACGTTAAGATTCAGTGAGTGCGCAGGCATCCAAGTGCATCGATTTCGAGCCACCGCAAGGAATCTAGTCGGCGGACAGTGATCGCTGAAGCGGTCGATTGATGGCAAGAACGCCCAGGAGCTGCACAACAAGAAAGATGTGCCGTGAGTCCTTCATTCTGTTTGTACCGGCGTGCCAGCTGGCGGGGCGGCAGGTGGCGTGTGCTTTTAAACCGTCTTCTGTCACACGTGACGATGATGGTGACGTTGCACTGCGTTGATGTCGCCCAGGGCAGGCCATGGTGCTGCTGAGAAGTCTGGAAGCTCTGCTTTCAAACGCACTCGAAGATTCAGTGAGGGCGCAGGCCCTCGAGTGCGTGGATGTCAAGCCGGCGCAAGGAAACTGGTCGGCGGACAGTGATCGCTGATCCGGTCGACGGCTGGCAAGAACGCCCAGGAGCTACACAAGAAGAAAGATGTGCCGTGAGTCCTTCATTCTGTCTGTACCGCCGTGCTCGCTGGCGGGGCGGCAGTTGTGTTGTGCTTTTAAACCGTCCCCTGTTGCACGTGACAATGAGGGTGACATTGCACTGCGTTGATGGTGGCCAGGGGAGGCCATGATGCTGCTGAGAAGGCTGGGAGCTCCGCTTTCAAAAGCACGTGAAGATTCAGTGAGTGCGCAGGCATCCGAGTGCGCCGATTTCGAGCCGCCGCAAGGAATCTGGTCGGCGGACAGTGATCGCTGATCCGGTTGATGGCTGGCAAGAACGCCCGGGAGCTGCACAACAAGAAAGATGTGCCGTGAGTTCTTATTCTGTTTGTACCGGCGTGCCAGCTGGTGGGGCGGCAGGTGGCGTGTGCTTTTAAACCGTTCCTGTCAGACGTGACGATGAGGGTGACGTTGCACTGCGTTGATGGTGGCCAGGGCAGGCCATGACGCTGCTGAGAAGGCTGGGAGCTCCACTTTCAAACGCCCGCGAAGATTCAGCGAGTGCGCAGGCATCCGAGTGCGTCGATTTCGAGCCGCCGTAAGGAATATGGTCGGCGGACAGTGATCGCTGATCCGGTCGATGGCTGGCAAGAACGCCCAGGAGCTACACAACAAGAAAGATGTGCCATGAGTCCTTCATTCTGTTTGTACCGCCGTGCTCGCTGGCGGGGCGGCAGTTGGCGTGTGCTTTTAAACCGTCCCCTGTTGCACGTGACGATGAGGGTGACGTTGCACTGCGTTGATGGTGGCCAGTGCAGGCCATGACGCTGCTGAGAAGGCTGGGAGCTCCGCTTTCAAACGCACGTTTGGATTCAGTGAGTGCGCAGACATCCGAGTGCGTCAATGTCAAGCCGCGCAAGAAATCTGGGCGGCGGACAGTGATCGCTGATCTGGTCGATGGCTGGCGAGAACGCCCGGGAGCTGCACAACAAGAAAGATGTGCCGTGAGTCCTTCAGTCTGTTTGTACCGGCGTGCCAGCTGGCGTGGCGGCAGGTGGCGTGTGCTTTTAAACCGTCCCCTGTCACACGTGACGATGATGGTGACGTTGCACTGCGTTGATGGCGGCCAGGGCACGCCATGGTGCTGCTGAGAAGGCTGGAAGCTCCGCTTTCAAACGCACGCGAAGATTCAGTGAGTGCACAGGCCCTCGAGTGCGTGGATGTCAAGGCGGCGCAAGGAATCTGGTCGGCGGACAGTGATCGCTGATCTGGTCGACGGCTGGCAAGAACGCCCAGGAGCTACACAATAAGAAAGATGTGCCGTGAGTCCTTCATTCTGTCTGTACCACCGTGCTCGCGGGCGGAGCGGCAGTTGGTGTGTGCTTTTAAACCGTCCCCTGTTGCACGTGACGATGATGGTGTCGTTGCACTGTGTTGATGGTGGTCAGGGCAGGCCATGACGCTGCTGAGAAGGTTGGGAGCTCCGCTTTCAAACGTACGTTAAGATTCAGTGAGTGCGCAGGCATCCCAGTGCGTCGATGTCGAGCCGCGCAAGGAATCTGGGTGGTGGACAGTGATCGCTGATCGGTCGATGGCGAGAACGCCCGGGAGCTGCACAATAAGAAAGATGTGCCGTGAGTCCTTCATTCTGTTTGTACCGGCGTGCCAGCTGGTGGGGCGGCAGGTGGCGTGTGCTTTTAACGTCCCCTGTCAGACGTGACGATGAGGGTGACGTTGCACTGCGTTGATGGTAGCCAGGGCAGGCCATGAAAAGCTGAGAAAGCTTGGAGCTCCGCTTTCAAACGCACGTGAAGATTCAGTGAGTGCGCAGGCATCCGAGTGCGTCGATTGCGAGCCGCCGCAATGAATCTGGTCGGCGGACAGTGATCGCTGATCCGGTCGATGGCAGGTAAGAACGCCCAGGAGCTGCACAACAAGAAAGATGTGCCATGAGTCCTTCATTCTGTTTGTACTACCGTGCTCGCTGGCGGGACGAAATGTGGCCTGTGCTTTTAAACCATCCGCTGTCACACGTGAAGATGACGGTGACGTTGCATTGCGTTGATGGTGGCCAGGGGAGGCCATGATGCTGCTGAGAAGGCTGGGAGCACCGCTTTCAAATGCACGTGAAGATTCAGTGAGTGCGCAGGCATCCGAGTGCACCGATTTCGAGCCGCCGCAAGGAATCTGGTCGGCGGACAGTGATCGCTGATCCGGTCGATGGCTGGCAAGAACGCCCAGGAGCTACACAACAAGAAAGATGTGCCGTGAGTCCTTCATTCTGTCTGTACCACCGTGCTCGCGGGCGGGGCGGCAGTTGGTGTGTGCTTTTAAACCGTCCCCTGTTGCACGTGACGATGATGGTGTCGTTGCACTGTGTTGATGGTGGTCAGGGCAGGCCATGACGCTGCTGAGAAGGTTGGGAGCTCCGCTTTCAAACGTACGTTAAGATTCAGTGAGTGCGCAGGCATCCCAGTGCGTCGATGTCGAGCCGCGCAAGGAATCTGGGTGGTGGACAGTGATCGCTGATCCGGTCGATGGCGAGAACGCCCGGGAGCTGCACAACAAGAAAGATGTGCCGTGAGTCCTTCAGTCTGTTTGTACCGGCGTGCCAGCTGGCGTGGCGGCAGGTGGCGTGTGCTTTTAAACCGTCCCCTGTCACACGTGACGATGAGGGTGACGTTGCACTGCGTTGATGGTGGCCAGGGCAGGCCATGACGCTGCTGAGAAGGCTGGGAGCTCCACTTTCAAACGCCCGCGAAGATTCAGCGAGTGCGCAGGCATCCGAGTGCGTCGATTTGGAGCCGCCGTAAGGAATATGGTCGGCGGACAGTAATCGCTGATCCGGTCGATGGCTGGCAAGAACGCCCAGGAGCTACACAACAAGAAAGATGTGCCATGAGTCCTTCATTCTGTTTGTACCGCCGTGCTCGCTGGCGGGGCGGCAGTTGGCGTGTGCTTTTAAACCGTCCCCTGTTGCACGTGACGATGAGGGTGACGTTGCACTGCGTTGATGGTGGCCAGCGCAGGCCATGACGCTGCTGAGAAGGCTGGGAGCTCCGCTTTCAAACGCACGTTTAGATTCAGTGAGTGCGCAGGCATCCGAGTGCGTCGATGTCAAGCCGCGCAAGGAATCTGGGCGGCGGACAGTGATCGCTGATCTGGTCGATGGCTGGCAAGAACGCCCGGGAGCTGCACAACAAGAAAGATGTGCCGTGAGTCCTTCAGTCTGTTTGTACCGGCGTGCCAGCTGGCGTGGCGGCAGGTGGCGTGTGCTTTTAAACCGTCCCCTGTCACACGTGACGATGATGGTGACGTTGCACTGCGTTGATGGTGGCCAGAGCACGCCATGGTGCTGCTGAGAAGGCTGGAAGCTCCGCTTTCAAACGCACGCGAAGATTCAGTGAGTGCACAGGCCCTCGAGTGCGTGGATGTCAAGCCGGCGCAAGGAATCTGGTCGGCGGACAGTGATCGCTGATCCAGTCGACGGCTGGCAAGAACGCCCAGGAGCTACACAATAAGAAAGATGTGCCGTGAGTCCTTCATTCTGTCTGTACCGCCGTGCTCGTGGGCGGGGCGGCAGTTGGTGTGTGCTTTTAAACCGTCCCCTGTTGCACGTGACGATGATGGTGTCGTTGCACTGTGTTGATGGTGGTCAGGGCAGGCCATGACGCTGCTGAGAAGGCTGGGAGCTCCGCTTTCAAATGCACGTTAAGATTCAGTGAGTGCGCAGGCATCCCAGTGCGTCGATGTCGAGCCGCGCAAGGAATCTGGGTGGTGGACAGTGATCGCTGACCCGGTCGATGGCGAGAATGCCCGGGACCTGCACAATAAAAAAGATGTGCCCTGAGTCCTTCATTCTGTTTGTACCGGCGTGCCAGCTGGTGGGGCGGCAGGTGGCGTGTGCTTTTAACGTCCCCTGTCAGACGTGACGATGAGGGTGACGTTGCACTGCGTTGATGGTGGCCAGGGCAGGCCATGACGCTGCTGAGAAAGCTTGGGGCTCCGCTTTCAAACGCACGTGAAGATTCATTGAGTGCGCAGGCATCCGAGTGCGCCGATTTTGAGCCGCCGCAAGGAATCTGGTCGGCGGACAGTGATCGCTGATCCGGTCGATGGCTGGCAAGAACGCCCAGGAGCTACACAACAAGAAAGATGGGCCGTGAGTCCTTCATTCTGTTTGTACCGCCGTGCTCGCTGGCGGGGTGGCAGTTGGCTGTGCTTTTAAACTGTCCCCTGTTGCACGTGACGATGAGGGTGACGTTGCGCTGCGTTGATGGTGGCCAGGGCAGGCCATGACGCTGCTGAGAAGGTTGGAAGCTCCGCTTTCAAACGCACGTTAAGATTCAGTGAGTGCGCAGGCATCCAAGTGCGTCGATGTCGAGCCGCGCAAGGAATCTGGGCGGCGGACAGTGATAGCTGATCCGGTCGATGGCTGGCAAGAACGCCCGGGAGCTGCACAACAAGAAAGATGTGCCATGAGTCCTTCATTCTGTTTGTACCGGCGTGCCAGCTGGTGGGGCGGCAGGTGGCGTGTGCTTTTAAAACGTCGCCTGTCAGACGTGACGATGAGGGTGACGTTGCACTGCGTTGATGGTGGCCAAGGCAGGCCGTGACGCTGCTGAGAAGGCTGGGAGCTCCGCTTTCAAACACACGCGAAGATTCAGCGAGTGCGCAGGCATCCGAGTGCGTCGATTTCGAGCCGCCGCAAGGAATCTGGTCGGCGAACAGTGATCGCTTATCCAGTCGATGGCTGGCAAGAACGTCCAGGAGCTACACAAAAAGAAAGATGTGCCGTGAGTCCTTCATTCTGTCTGTACCGCCGTGCTCGCTGGCGGGGCGGCAGTTGGTGTGTGCTTTTAAACCGTCCCCTGTTGCACGTGACGATGAGGGTGACATTGCACTGCGTTGATGGTGGCCAGGGGAGGCCATGATGCTGCTGAGAAGGCTGGGAGCTCCGCTTTCAAAAGCACGTGAAGATTCAGTGAGTGCGCAGGCATCCGAGTGCGCCGATTTCGAGCCGCCGCAAGGAATCTGGTCGGCGGACAGTGATCGCTGATCCGGTCGATGGCTGGCAAAAACGCCCGGGAGCTGCACAACAAGAAAGATGTGCCGTGAGTCCTTCATTCTGTTTGTACCGCCGTGCTCGCTGGCGGGGCGGCAGTTGACGTGTGCTTTTAAACCGTCTCCTGTTGCACGTGACGATGAGGGTGACGTTGCAATGCGTTGATGGTGGTCAGGGCAGGCCATAACGCTGCTGAGAAGGCTAGGAGCTCCGCTTTCAAACGCACGTTTAGATTCAATGAGTGCGCAGGCATCCGAGTGCGTCGATTTCGAGCCACCGCAAGGAATCTAGTCGGCGGACAGTGATCGCTGAAGCGGTCGATTGATGGCAAGAACGCCCAGGAGCTGCACAACAAGAAAGATGTGCCGTGAGTCCTTCATTCTGTTTGTACCGGCGTGCCAGCTGGCGGGGCGGCAGGTGGCGTGTGCTTTTAAACCGTCTTCTGTCACACGTGACGATGATGGTGACGTTGCATTGCTTTGACGGTGGCCAGTGCAGGCCATGACGCTGCTGAGAAGGCTGGGAGCTCCGCTTTCAAACGTACGTTAAGATTCAGTGAGTGCGCAGGCATCCCAGTGCGTCGATGTCGAGCCGCGCAAGGAATCTGGGTGGTGGACAGTGATCGCTGATCCGGTCGATGGCGAGAACGCCCGGGAGCTGCACAACAAGAAAGATGTGCCGTGAGTCCTTCAGTCTGTTTGTACCGGCGTGCCAGCTGGCGTGGCGGCAGGTGGCGTGTGCTTTTAAACCGTCCCCTGTCACACGTGACGATGAGGGTGACGTTGCACTGCGTTGATGGTGGCCAGGGCAGGCCATGACGCTGCTGAGAAGGCTGGGAGCTCCACTTTCAAACGCCCGCGAAGATTCAGCGAGTGCGCAGGCATCCGAGTGCGTCGATTTCGAGCCGCCGTAAGGAATATGGTCGGTGGACAGTAATCGCTGATCCGGTCGATGGCTGGCAAGAACGCCCAGGAGCTACACAACAAGAAAGATGTGCCATGAGTCCTTCATTCTGTTTGTACCGCCGTGCTCGCTGGCGGGGCGGCAGTTGGCGTGTGCTTTTAAACCGTCCCCTGTTGCACGTGACGATGAGGGTGACGTTGCACTGCGTTGATGGTGGCCAGCGCAGGCCATGACGCTGCTGAGAAGGCTGGGAGCTCCGCTTTCAAACGCACGTTTAGATTCAGTGAGTGCGCAGGCATCCGAGTGCGTCGATGTCAAGCCGCGCAAGGAATCTGGGCGGCGGACAGTGATCGCTGATCTGGTCGATGGCTGGCAAGAACGCCCGGGAGCTGCACAACAAGAAAGATGTGCCGTGAGTCCTTCAGTCTGTTTGTACCGGCGTGCCAGCTGGCGTGGCGGCAGGTGGCGTGTGCTTTTAAACCGTCCCCTGTCACACGTGACGATGATGGTGACGTTGCACTGCGTTGATGGCGGCCAGGGCACGCCATGGTGCTGTGGAGAAGGCTGGAAGCTCCGCTTTCAAACGCACGCGAAGATTCAGTGAGTGCACAGGCCCTCGAGTGCGTGGATGTCAAGGCGGCGCAAGGAATCTGGTCGGCGGACAGTGATCGCTGATCTGGTCGACGGCTGGCAAGAACGCCCAGGAGCTACACAATAAGAAAGATGTGCCGTGAGTCCTTCATTCTGTCTGTACCACCGTGCTCGCGGGCGGAGCGGCAGTTGGTGTGTGCTTTTAAACCGTCCCCTGTTGCACGTGACGATGATGGTGTCGTTGCACTGTGTTGATGGTGGTCAGGGCAGGCCATGACGCTGCTGAGAAGGTTGGGAGCTCCGCTTTCAAACGTACGTTAAGATTCAGTGAGTGCGCAGGCATCCCAGTGCGTCGATGTCGAGCCGCGCAAGGAATCTGGGTGGTGGACAGTGATCGCTGATCGGTCGATGGCGAGAACGCCCGGGAGCTGCACAATAAGAAAGATGTGCCGTGAGTCCTTCATTCTGTTTGTACCGGCGTGCCAGCTGGTGGGGCGGCAGGTGGCGTGTGCTTTTAACGTCCCCTGTCAGACGTGACGATGAGGGTGACGTTGCACTGCGTTGATGGTAGCCAGGGCAGGCCATGAAAAGCTGAGAAATCTTGGAGCTCCGCTTTCAAACGCACGTGAAGATTCAGTGAGTGCGCAGGCATCCGAGTGCGTCGATTGCGAGCCGCCGCAATGAATCTGGTCGGCGGACAGTGATCGCTGATCCGGTCGATGGCAGGTAAGAACGCCCAGGAGCTGCACAACAAGAAAGATGTGCCATGAGTCCTTCATTCTGTTTGTACTACCGTGCTCGCTGGCGGGACGAAATGTGGCCTGTGCTTTTAAACCATCCGCTGTCACACGTGAAGATGACGGTGACGTTGCATTGCGTTGATGGTGGCCAGGGGAGGCCATGATGCTGCTGAGAAGGCTGGGAGCACCGCTTTCAAATGCACGTGAAGATTCAGTGAGTGCGCAGGCATCCGAGTGCACCGATTTCGAGCCGCCGCAAGGAATCTGGTCGGCGGACAGTGATCGCTGATCCGGTCGATGGCTGGCAAGAACGCCCAGGAGCTACACAACAAGAAAGATGTGCCGTGAGTCCTTCATTCTGTCTGTACCACCGTGCTCGCGGGCGGGGCGGCAGTTGGTGTGTGCTTTTAAACCGTCCCCTGTTGCACGTGACGATGATGGTGTCGTTGCACTGTGTTGATGGTGGTCAGGGCAGGCCATGACGCTGCTGAGAAGGTTGGGAGCTCCGCTTTCAAACGTACGTTAAGATTCAGTGAGTGCGCAGGCATCCCAGTGCGTCGATGTCGAGCCGCGCAAGGAATCTGGGTGGTGGACAGTGATCGCTGATCCGGTCGATGGCGAGAACGCCCGGGAGCTGCACAACAAGAAAGATGTGCCGTGAGTCCTTCAGTCTGTTTGTACCGGCGTGCCAGCTGGCGTGGCGGCAGGTGGCGTGTGCTTTTAAACCGTCCCCTGTCACACGTGACGATGAGGGTGACGTTGCACTGCGTTGATGGTGGCCAGGGCAGGCCATGACGCTGCTGAGAAGGCTGGGAGCTCCACTTTCAAACGCCCGCGAAGATTCAGCGAGTGCGCAGGCATCCGAGTGCGTCGATTTGGAGCCGCCGTAAGGAATATGGTCGGCGGACAGTAATCGCTGATCCGGTCGATGGCTGGCAAGAACGCCCAGGAGCTACACAACAAGAAAGATGTGCCATGAGTCCTTCATTCTGTTTGTACCGCTGTGCTCGCTGGCGGGGCGGCAGTTGGCGTGTGCTTTTAAACCGTCCCCTGTTGCACGTGACGATGAGGGTGACGTTGCACTGCGTTGATGGTGGCCAGCGCAGGCCATGACGCTGCTGAGAAGGCTGGGAGCTCCGCTTTCAAACGCACGTTTAGATTCAGTGAGTGCGCAGGCATCCGAGTGCGTCGATGTCAAGCCGCGCAAGGAATCTGGGCGGCGGACAGTGATCGCTGATCTGGTCGATGGCTGGCAAGAACGCCCGGGAGCTGCACAACAAGAAAGATGTGCCGTGAGTCCTTCAGTCTGTTTGTACCGGCGTGCCAGCTGGCGTGGCGGCAGGTGGCGTGTGCTTTTAAACCGTCCCCTGTCACACGTGACGATGATGGTGACGTTGCACTGCGTTGATGGTGGCCAGAGCACGCCATGGTGCTGCTGAGAAGGCTGGAAGCTCCGCTTTCAAACGCACGCGAAGATTCAGTGAGTGCACAGGCCCTCGAGTGCGTGGATGTCAAGCCGGCGCAAGGAATCTGGTCGGCGGACAGTGATCGCTGATCCAGTCGACGGCTGGCAAGAACGCCCAGGAGCTACACAATAAGAAAGATGTGCCGTGAGTCCTTCATTCTGTCTGTACCGCCGTGCTCGTGGGCGGGGCGGCAGTTGGTGTGTGCTTTTAAACCGTCCCCTGTTGCACGTGACGATGATGGTGTCGTTGCACTGTGTTGATGGTGGTCAGGGCAGGCCATGACGCTGCTGAGAAGGCTGGGAGCTCCGCTTTCAAATGCACGTTAAGATTCAGTGAGTGCGCAGGCATCCCAGTGCGTCGATGTCGAGCCGCGCAAGGAATCTGGGTGGTGGACAGTGATCGCTGACCCGGTCGATGGCGAGAATGCCCGGGACCTGCACAATAAAAAAGATGTGCCCTGAGTCCTTCATTCTGTTTGTACCGGCGTGCCAGCTGGTGGGGCGGCAGGTGGCGTGTGCTTTTAACGTCCCCTGTCAGACGTGACGATGAGGGTGACGTTGCACTGCGTTGATGGTGGCCAGGGCAGGCCATGACGCTGCTGAGAAAGCTTGGAGCTCCGCTTTCAAACGCACGTGAAGATTCATTGAGTGCGCAGGCATCCGAGTGCGCCGATTTCGAGCCGCCGCAAGGAATCTGGTCGGCGGACAGTGATCGCTGATCCGGTCGATGGCTGGCAAGAACGCCCAGGAGCTACACAACAAGAAAGATGGGCCGTGAGTCCTTCATTCTGTTTGTACCGCCGTGCTCGCTGGCGGGGTGGCAGTTGGCTGTGCTTTTAAACTGTCCCCTGTTGCACGTGACGATGAGGGTGACGTTGCGCTGCGTTGATGGTGGCCAGGGCAGGCCATGACGCTGCTGAGAAGGTTGGAAGCTCCGCTTTCAAACGCACGTTAAGATTCAGTGAGTGCGCAGGCATCCAAGTGCGTCGATGTCGAGCCGCGCAAGGAATCTGGGCGGCGGACAGTGATAGCTGATCCGGTCGATGGCTGGCAAGAACGCCCGGGAGCTGCACAACAAGAAAGATGTGCCATGAGTCCTTCATTCTGTTTGTACCGGCGTGCCAGCTGGTGGGGCGGCAGGTGGCGTGTGCTTTTAAAACGTCGCCTGTCAGACGTGACGATGAGGGTGACGTTGCACTGCGTTGATGGTGGCCAAGGCAGGCCGTGACGCTGCTGAGAAGGCTGGGAGCTCCGCTTTCAAACACACGCGAAGATTCAGCGAGTGCGCAGGCATCCGAGTGCGTCGATTTCGAGCCGCCGCAAGGAATCTGGTCGGCGAACAGTGATCGCTTATCCAGTCGATGGCTGGCAAGAACGTCCAGGAGCTACACAAAAAGAAAGATGTGCCGTGAGTCCTTCATTCTGTCTGTACCGCCGTGCTCGCTGGCGGGGCGGCAGTTGGTGTGTGCTTTTAAACCGTCCCCTGTTGCACGTGACGATGAGGGTGACATTGCACTGCGTTGATGGTGGCCAGGGGAGGCCATGATGCTGCTGAGAAGGCTGGGAGCTCCGCTTTCAAAAGCACGTGAAGATTCAGTGAGTGCGCAGGCATCCGAGTGCGCCGATTTCGAGCCGCCGCAAGGAATCTGGTCGGCGGACAGTGATCGCTGATCCGGTCGATGGCTGGCAAAAACGCCCGGGAGCTGCACAACAAGAAAGATGTGCCGTGAGTCCTTCATTCTGTTTGTACCGCCGTGCTCGCTGGCGGGGCGGCAGTTGACGTGTGCTTTTAAACCGTCTCCTGTTGCACGTGACGATGAGGGTGACGTTGCAATGCGTTGATGGTGGTCAGGGCAGGCCATAACGCTGCTGAGAAGGCTAGGAGCTCCGCTTTCAAACGCACGTTTAGATTCAATGAGTGCGCAGGCATCCGAGTGCGTCGATTTCGAGCCACCGCAAGGAATCTAGTCGGCGGACAGTGATCGCTGAAGCGGTCGATTGATGGCAAGAACGCCCAGGAGCTGCACAACAAGAAAGATGTGCCGTGAGTCCTTCATTCTGTTTGTACCGGCGTGCCAGCTGGCGGGGCGGCAGGTGGCGTGTGCTTTTAAACCGTCTTCTGTCACACGTGACGATGATGGTGACGTTGCATTGCTTTGACGGTGGCCAGTGCAGGCCATGACGCTGCTGAGAAGGCTGGGAGCTCCGCTTTCAAACGTACGTTAAGATTCAGTGAGTGCGCAGGCATCCCAGTGCGTCGATGTCGAGCCGCGCAAGGAATCTGGGTGGTGGACAGTGATCGCTGATCCGGTCGATGGCGAGAACGCCCGGGAGCTGCACAACAAGAAAGATGTGCCGTGAGTCCTTCAGTCTGTTTGTACCGGCGTGCCAGCTGGCGTGGCGGCAGGTGGCGTGTGCTTTTAAACCGTCCCCTGTCACACGTGACGATGAGGGTGACGTTGCACTGCGTTGATGGTGGCCAGGGCAGGCCATGACGCTGCTGAGAAGGCTGGGAGCTCCACTTTCAAACGCCCGCGAAGATTCAGCGAGTGCGCAGGCATCCGAGTGCGTCGATTTCGAGCCGCCGTAAGGAATATGGTCGGTGGACAGTAATCGCTGATCCGGTCGATGGCTGGCAAGAACGCCCAGGAGCTACACAACAAGAAAGATGTGCCATGAGTCCTTCATTCTGTTTGTACCGCCGTGCTCGCTGGCGGGGCGGCAGTTGGCGTGTGCTTTTAAACCGTCCCCTGTTGCACGTGACGATGAGGGTGACGTTGCACTGCGTTGATGGTGGCCAGCGCAGGCCATGACGCTGCTGAGAAGGCTGGGAGCTCCGCTTTCAAACGCACGTTTAGATTCAGTGAGTGCGCAGGCATCCGAGTGCGTCGATGTCAAGCCGCGCAAGGAATCTGGGCGGCGGACAGTGATCGCTGATCTGGTCGATGGCTGGCAAGAACGCCCGGGAGCTGCACAACAAGAAAGATGTGCCGTGAGTCCTTCAGTCTGTTTGTACCGGCGTGCCAGCTGGCGTGGCGGCAGGTGGCGTGTGCTTTTAAACCGTCCCCTGTCACACGTGACGATGATGGTGACGTTGCACTGCGTTGATGGTGGCCAGAGCACGCCATGGTGCTGCTGAGAAGGCTGGAAGCTCCGCTTTCAAACGCACGCGAAGATTCAGTGAGTGCACAGGCCCTCGAGTGCGTGGATGTCAAGCCGGCGCAAGGAATCTGGTCGGCGGACAGTGATCGCTGATCCAGTCGACGGCTGGCAAGAACGCCCAGGAGCTACACAATAAGAAAGATGTGCCGTGAGTCCTTCATTCTGTCTGTACCGCCGTGCTCGTGGGCGGGGCGGCAGTTGGTGTGTGCTTTTAAACCGTCCCCTGTTGCACGTGACGATGATGGTGTCGTTGCACTGTGTTGATGGTGGTCAGAGCAGGCCATGACGCTGCTGAGAAGGCTGGGAGCTCCGCTTTCAAATGCACGTTAAGATTCAGTGAGTGCGCAGGCATCCCAGTGCGTCGATGTCGAGCCGCGCAAGGAATCTGGGTGGTGGACAGTGATCGCTGACCCGGTCGATGGCGAGAATGCCCGGGACCTGCACAATAAAAAAGATGTGCCCTGAGTCCTTCATTCTGTTTGTACCGGCGTGCCAGCTGGTGGGGCGGCAGGTGGCGTGTGCGTTTAACGTCCCCTGTCAGACGTGACGATGAGGGTGACGTTGCACTGCGTTGATGGTGGCCAGGGCAGGCCATGACGCTGCTGAGAAAGCTTGGAGCTCCGCTTTCAAACGCACGTGAAGATTCAGTGAGTGCGCAGGCATCCGAGTGCGCCGATTTCGAGCCGCCGCAAGGAATCTGGTCGGCGGACAGTGATCGCTGATCCGGTCGATGGCTGGCAAGAACGCCCAGGAGCTACACAACAAGAAAGATGGGCCGTGAGTCCTTCATTCTGTTTGTACCGCCGTGCTCGCTGGCGGGGTGGCAGTTGGCTGTGCTTTTAAACTGTCCCCTGTTGCACGTGACGATGAGGGTGACGTTGCGCTGCGTTGATGGTGGCCAGGGCAGGCCATGACGCTGCTGAGAAGGTCGGAAGCTCCGCTTTCAAACGCACGTTAAGATTCAGTGAGTGCGCAGGCATCCAAGTGCGTCGATGTCGAGCCGCGCAAGGAATCTGGGCGGCGGACAGTGATAGCTGATCCGGTCGATGGCTGGCAAGAACGCCCGGGAGCTGCACAACAAGAAAGATGTGCCATGAGTCCTTCATTCTGTTTGTACCGGCGTGCCAGCTGGTGGGGCGGCAGGTGGCGTGTGCTTTTAAAACGTCGCCTGTCAGACGTGACGATGAGGGTGACGTTGCACTGCGTTGATGGTGGCCAAGGCAGGCCGTGACGCTGCTGAGAAGGCTGGGAGCTCCGCTTTCAAACACACGCGAAGATTCAGCGAGTGCGCAGGCATCCGAGTGCGTCGATTTCGAGCCGCCGCAAGGAATCTGGTCGGCGAACAGTGATCGCTTATCCAGTCGATGGCTGGCAAGAACGTCCAGGAGCTACACAAAAAGAAAGATGTGCCGTGAGTCCTTCATTCTGTCTGTACCGCCGTGCTCGCTGGCGGGGCGGCAGTTGGTGTGTGCTTTTAAACCGTCCCCTGTTGCACGTGACGATGAGGGTGACATTGCACTGCGTTGATGGTGGCCAGGGGAGGCCATGATGCTGCTGAGAAGGCTGGGAGCTCCGCTTTCAAAAGCACGTGAAGATTCAGTGAGTGCGCAGGCATCCGAGTGCGCCGATTTCGAGCCGCCGCAAGAATTCTGGTCGGCGGACAGTGATCGCTGATCCGGTCGATGGCTGGCAAAAACGCCCGGAAGCTGCACAACAAGAAAGATGTGCCGTGAGTCCTTCATTCTGTTTGTACCGCCGTGCTCGCTGGCGGGGCGGCAGTTGACGTGTGCTTTTAAACCGTCTCCTGTTGCACGTGACGATGAGGGTGACGTTGCAATGCGTTGATGGTGGTCAGGGCAGGCCATAACGCTGCTGAGAAGGCTAGGAGCTCCGCTTTCAAACGCACGTTTAGATTCAATGAGTGCGCAGGCATCCGAGTGCGTCGATTTCGAGCCACCGCAAGGAATCTAGTCGGCGGACAGTGATCGCTGAAGCGGTCGATTGATGGCAAGAACGCCCAGGAGCTGCACAACAAGAAAGATGTGCCGTGAGTCCTTCATTCTGTTTGTACCGGCGTGCCAGCTGGCGGGGCGGCAGGTGGCGTGTGCTTTTAAACCGTCTTCTGTCACACGTGACGATGATGGTGACGTTGCATTGCTTTGACGGTGGCCAGTGCAGGCCATGACGCTGCTGAGAAGGCTGGGAGCTCCGCTTTCAAACGCACGTTAAGATTCAGTGAGTGCGCAGGCATCCAAGTGCATCGATTTCGAGCCACCGCAAGGAATCTAGTCGGCGGACAGTGATCGCTGAAGCGGTCGATTGATGGCAAGAACGCCCAGGAGCTGCACAACAAGAAAGATGTGCCGTGAGTCCTTCATTCTGTTTGTACCGGCGTGCCAGCTGGCGGGGCGGCAGGTGGCGTGTGCTTTTAAACCGTCTTCTGTCACACGTGACGATGATGGTGACGTTGCACTGCGTTGATGGCGCCCAGGGCAGGCCATGGTGCTGCTGAGAAGTCTGGAAGCTCTGCTTTCAAACGCACTCGAAGATTCAGTGAGGGCGCAGGCCCTCGAGTGCGTGGATGTCAAGCCGGCGCAAGGAAACTGGTCGGCGGACAGTGATCGCTGATCCGGTCGACGGCTGGCAAGAACGCCCAGGAGCTACACAAGAAGAAAGATGTGCCGTGAGTCCTTCATTCTGTCTGTACCGCCGTGCTCGCTGGCGGGGCGGCAGTTGTTGTGTGCTTTTAAACCGTCCCCTGTTGCACGTGACAATGAGGGTGACATTGCACTGCGTTGATGGTGGCCAGGGGAGGCCATGACGCTGCTGAGAAGGTCGGAAGCTCCGCTTTCAAACGCACGTTAAGATTCAGTGAGTGCGCAGGCATCCAAGTGCGTCGATGTCGAGCCGCGCAAGGAATCTGGGCGGCGGACAGTGATAGCTGATCCGGTCGATGGCTGGCAAGAACGCCCGGGAGCTGCACAACAAGAAAGATGTGCCATGAGTCCTTCATTCTGTTTGTACCGGCGTGCCAGCTGGTGGGGCGGCAGGTGGCGTGTGCTTTTAAAACGTCGCCTGTCAGACGTGACGATGAGGGTGACGTTGCACTGCGTTGATGGTGGCCAAGGCAGGCCGTGACGCTGCTGAGAAGGCTGGGAGCTCCGCTTTCAAACACACGCGAAGATTCAGCGAGTGCGCAGGCATCCGAGTGCGTCGATTTCGAGCCGCCGCAAGGAATCTGGTCGGCGAACAGTGATCGCTTATCCAGTCGATGGCTGGCAAGAACGTCCAGGAGCTACACAAAAAGAAAGATGTGCCGTGAGTCCTTCATTCTGTCTGTACCGCCGTGCTCGCTGGCGGGGCGGCAGTTGGTGTGTGCTTTTAAACCGTCCCCTGTTGCACGTGACGATGAGGGTGACATTGCACTGCGTTGATGGTGGCCAGGGGAGGCCATGATGCTGCTGAGAAGGCTGGGAGCTCCGCTTTCAAAAGCACGTGAAGATTCAGTGAGTGCGCAGGCATCCGAGTGCGCCGATTTCGAGCCGCCGCAAGGAATCTGGTCGGCGGACAGTGATCGCTGATCCGGTCGATGGCTGGCAAAAACGCCCGGGAGCTGCACAACAAGAAAGATGTGCCGTGAGTCCTTCATTCTGTTTGTACCGCCGTGCTCGCTGGCGGGGCGGCAGTTGACGTGTGCTTTTAAACCGTCTCCTGTTGCACGTGACGATGAGGGTGACGTTGCAATGCGTTGATGGTGGTCAGGGCAGGCCATAACGCTGCTGAGAAGGCTAGGAGCTCCGCTTTCAAACGCACGTTTAGATTCAATGAGTGCGCAGGCATCCGAGTGCGTCGATTTCGAGCCACCGCAAGGAATCTAGTCGGCGGACAGTGATCGCTGAAGCGGTCGATTGATGGCAAGAACGCCCAGGAGCTGCACAACAAGAAAGATGTGCCGTGAGTCCTTCATTCTGTTTGTACCGGCGTGCCAGCTGGCGGGGCGGCAGGTGGCGTGTGCTTTTACACCGTCTTCTGTCACACGTGACGATGATGGTGACGTTGCATTGCTTTGACGGTGGCCAGTGCAGGCCATGACGCTGCTGAGAAGGCTGGGAGCTCCGCTTTCAAACGCACGTTAAGATTCAGTGAGTGCGCAGGCATCCAAGTGCATCGATTTCGAGCCACCGCAAGGAATCTAGTCGGCGGACAGTGATCGCTGAAGCGGTCGATTGATGGCAAGAACGCCCAGGAGCTGCACAACAAGAAAGATGTGCCGTGAGTCCTTCATTCTGTTTGTACCGGCGTGCCAGCTGGCGGGGCGGCAGGTGGCGTGTGCTTTTAAACCGTCTTCTGTCACACGTGACGATGATGGTGACGTTGCACTGCGTTGATGGCGCCCAGGGCAGGCCATGGTGCTGCTGAGAAGTCTGGAAGCTCTGCTTTCAAACGCACTCGAAGATTCAGTGAGGGCGCAGGCCCTCGAGTGCGTGGATGTCAAGCCGGCGCAAGGAAACTGGTCGGCGGACAGTGATCGCTGATCCGGTCGACGGCTGGCAAGAACGCCCAGGAGCTACACAAGAAGAAAGATGTGCCGTGAGTCCTTCATTCTGTCTGTACCGCCGTGCTCGCTGGCGGGGCGGCAGTTGTTGTGTGCTTTTAAACCGTCCCCTGTTGCACGTGACAATGAGGGTGACATTGCACTGCGTTGATGGTGGCCAGGGGAGGCCATGATGCTGCTGAGAAGGCTGGGAGCTCCGCTTTCAAAAGCACGTGAAGATTCAGTGAGTGCGCAGGCATCCGAGTGCGCCGATTTCGAGCCGCCGCAAGGAATCTGGTCGGCGGACAGTGATCGCTGATCCGGTTGATGGCTGGCAAGAACGCCCGGGAGCTGCACAACAAGAAAGATGTGCCGTGAGTTCTTATTCTGTTTGTACCGGCGTGCCAGCTGGTGGGGCGGCAGGTGGCGTGTGCTTTTAAACCGTTCCTGTCAGACGTGACGATGAGGGTGACGTTGCACTGCGTTGATGGTGGCCAGGGCAGGCCATGACGCTGCTGAGAAGGCTGGGAGCTCCACTTTCAAACGCCCGCGAAGATTCAGCGAGTGCGCAGGCATCCGAGTGCGTCGATTTCGAGCCGCCGTAAGGAATATGGTCGGCGGACAGTGATCGCTGATCCGGTCGATGGCTGGCAAGAACGCCCAGGAGCTACACAACAAGAAAGATGTGCCATGAGTCCTTCATTCTGTTTGTACCGCCGTGCTCGCTGGCGGGGCGGCAGTTGGCGTGTGCTTTTAAACCGTCCCCTGTCACACGTGACGATGATGGTGACGTTGCACTGCGTTGATGGCGGCCAGGACACGCCATGGTGCTGCTGAGAAGGCTGGAAGCTCCGCTTTCAAACGCACGCGAAGATTCAGTGAGTGCACAGGCCCTCGAGTGCGTGGATGTCAAGGCGGCGCAAGGAATCTGGTCGGCGGACAGTGATCGCTGATCTGGTCGACGGCTGGCAAGAACGCCCAGGAGCTACACAATAAGAAAGATGTGCCGTGAGTCCTTCATTCTGTCTGTACCACCGTGCTCGCGGGCGGGGCGGCAGTTGGTGTGTGCTTTTAAACCGTCCCCTGTTGCACGTGACGATGATGGTGTCGTTGCACTGTGTTGATGGTGGTCAGGGCAGGCCATGACGCTGCTGAGAAGGTTGCGAGCTCCACTTTCAAACGTACGTTAAGATTCAGTGAGTGCGCAGGCATCCCAGTGCGTCGATGTCGAGCCGCGCAAGGAATCTGGGTGGTGGACAGTGATCGCTGATCCGGTCGATGGCGAGAACGCCCGGGAGCTGCACAATAAGAAAGATGTGCCGTGAGTCCTTCATTCTGTTTGTACCGGCGTGCCAGCTGGTGGGGCGGCAGGTGGCGTGTGCTTTTAACGTCCCCTGTCAGACGTGACGATGAGGGTGACGTTGCACTGCGTTGATGGTAGCCAGGGCAGGCCATGACGCTGCTGAGAAAGCTTGGAGCTCCGCTTTCAAACGCACGTGAAGATTCAGTGAGTGCGCAGGCATCCGAGTGCGTCGATTGCGAGCCGCCGCAATGAATCTGGTCGGCGGACAGTGATCGCTGATCCGGTCGATGGCAGGTAAGAACGCCCAGGAGCTGCACAACAAGAAAGATGTGCCATGAGTCCTTCATTCTGTTTGTACTACCGTGCTCGCTGGCGGGACGAAATGTGGCCTGTGCTTTTAAACCATCCGCTGTCACACGTGAAGATGACGGTGACGTTGCATTGCGTTGATGGTGGCCAGGGGAGGCCATGATGCTGCTGAGAAGGCTGGGAGCACCGCTTTCAATTGCACGTGAAGATTCAGTGAGTGCGCAGGCATCCGAGTGCACCGATTTCGAGCCGCCGCAAGGAATCTGGTCGGCGGACAGTGATCGCTGATCCGGTCGATGGCTGGCAAGAACGCCCAGGAGCTACACAACAAGAAAGATGGGCCGTGAGTCCTTCATTCTGTTTGTACCGCCGTGCTCGCTGGCGGGGTGGCAGTTGGCTGTGCTTTTAAACTGTCCCCTGTTGCACTCGACGATGAGGGTGACGTTGCGCTGCGTTGATGGTGGCCAGTGCAGGCCATGACGCTGCTGAGAAGGCTGGGAGCTCGGCTTTCAAACACACGCGAAGATTCAGTGAGTGCGCAGGCATCCAAGTGCATCGATTTCGAGCCACCGCAAGGAATCTAGTCGGCGGACAGTGATCGCTGAAGCGGTCGATTGATGGCAAGAACGCCCAGGAGCTGCACAACAAGAAAGATGTGCCGTGAGTCCTTCATTCTGTTTGTACCGGCGTGCCAGCTGGCGGGGCGGCAGGTGGCGTGTGCTTTTAAACCGTCTTCTGTCACACGTGACGATGATGGTGACGTTGCACTGCGTTGATGGCGCCCAGGGCAGGCCATGGTGCTGCTGAGAAGGCTGGAAGCTCTGCTTTCAAACGCACTCGAAGATTCAGTGAGGGCGCAGGCCCTCGAGTGCGTGGATGTCAAGCCGGTGCAAGGAATCTGGTCGGCGGACAGTGATCGCTGATCCGGTCGACGGCTGGCAAGAACGCCCAGGAGCTACACAAGAAGAAAGATGTGCCGTGAGTCCTTCATTCTGTCTGTACCGCCGTGCTCGCTGGCGGGGCGGCAGTTGTTGTGTGCTTTTAAACCGTCCCCTGTTGCACGTGACAATGAGGGTGACATTGCACTGCGTTGATGGTGGCCAGGGGAGGCCATGATGCTGCTGAGAAGGCTGGGAGCTCCGCTTTCAAAAGCACGTGAAGATTCTGGGAGTGCGCAGGCATCCGAGTGCGCCGATTTCGAGCCGCCGCAAGGAATCTGGTCGGCGGACAGTGATCGCTGATCCGGTTGATGGCTGGCAAGAACGCCCGGGAGCTGCACAACAAGAAAGATGTGCCGTGAGTTCTTATTCTGTTTGTACCGGCGTGCCAGCTGGTGGGGCGGCAGGTGGCCTGTGCTTTTAAACCGTTCCTGTCAGACGTGACGATGAGGGTGACGTTGCACTGCGTTGATGGTGGCCAGGGCAGGCCATGACGCTGCTGAGAAGGCTGGGAGCTCCACTTTCAAACGCCCGCGAAGATTCAGCGAGTGCGCAGGCATCCGAGTGCGTCGATTTCGAGCCGCCGTAAGGAATATGGTCGGCGGACAGTGATCGCTGATCCGGTCGATGGCTGGCAAGAACGCCCAGGAGCTACACAACAACAAAGATGTGCCATGAGTCCTTCATTCTGTTTGTACCGCCGTGCTCGCTGGCGGGGCGGCAGTTGGCGTGTGCTTTTAAACCGTCCCCTGTTGCACGTGACGATGAGGGTGACGTTGCACTGCGTTGATGGTGGCCAGCGCAGGCCATGACGCTGCTGAGAAGGCTGGGAGCTCCGCTTTCAAACGCACGTTTGGATTCAGTGAGTGCGCAGGCATCCGAGTGCGTCAATGTCAAGCCGCGCAAGAAATCTGGGCGGCGGACAGTGATCGCTGATCTGGTCGATGGCTGGCGAGAACGCCCGGGAGCTGCACAACAAGAAAGATGTGCCGTGAGTCCTTCAGTCTGTTTGTACCGGCGTGCCAGCTGGCGTGGCGGCAGGTGGCGTGTGCTTATAAACCGTCCCCTGTCACACGAGACGATGATGGTGACGTTGCACTGCGTTGATGGCGGCCAGGGCACGCCATGGTGCTGCTGAGAAGGCTGGAAGCTCCGCTTTCAAACGCACGCGAAGATTCAGTGAGTGCACAGGCCCTCGAGTGCGTGGATGTCAAGGCGGCGCAAGGAATCTGGTCGGCGGACAGTGATCGCTGATCCGGTCGATGGCGAGAACGCCCGGGAGCTGCACAATAAGAAAGATGTGCCGTGAGTCCTTCATTCTGTTTGTACCGGCGTGCCAGCTGGTGGGGCGGCAGTTGGTGTGTGCTTTTAAACCGTCCCCTGTTGCACGTGACGATGATGGTGTCGTTGCACTGTGTTGATGGTGGTCAGGGCAGGCCATGACGCTGCTGAGAAGGTTGGGAGCTCCGCTTTCAAACGTACGTTAAGATTCAGTGAGTGCGCAGGCATCCCAGTGCGTCGATGTCGAGCCGCGCAAGGAATCTGGGTGGTGGACAGTGATCGCTGATCCGGTCGATGGCGAGAACGCCCGGGAGCTGCACAATAAGAAAGATGTGCCGTGAGTCCTTCATTCTGTTTGTACCGGCGTGCCAGCTGGCGTGGCGGCAGGTGGCGTGTGCTTTTAAACCGTCCCCTGTCACACGTGACGATGATGGTGACGTTGCACTGCGTTGATGGCGGCCAGGGCACGCCATGGTGCTGCTGAGAAGGCTGGAAGCTCCGCTTTCAAACGCACGCGAAGATTCAGTGAGTGCACAGGCCCTCGAGTGCGTGGATGTCAAGGCGGCGCAAGGAATCTGGTCGGCGGACAGTGATCGCTGATCCGGTCGACGGCTGGCAAGAACGCCCAGGAGCTACACAATAAGAAAGATGTGCCGTGAGTCCTTCATTCTGTCTGTACCGCCGTGCTCGCGGGCGGGGCGGCAGTTGGTGTGTGCTTTTAAACCGTCCCCTGTTGCACGTGACGATGATGGTGTCGTTGCACTGTGTTGATGGTGGTCAGGGCGGGCCATGACGCTGCTGAGAAGGTTGGGAGCTCCGCTTTCAAACGTACGTTAAGATTCAGTGAGTGCGCAGGCATCCCAGTGCGTCGATGTCGAGCCGCGCAAGGAATCTGGGTGGTGGACAGTGATCGCTGATCCGGTCGATGGCGAGAACGCCCGGGAGCTGCACAATAAGAAAGATGTGCCGTGAGTCCTTCATTCTGTTTGTACCGGCGTGCCAGCTGGTGGGGCGGCAGGTGGCGTGTGCTTTTAACATCCCCTGTCAGACGTGACGATGAGGGTGACGTTGCACTGCGTTGATGGTAGCCAGGGCAGGCCATGACGCTGCTGAGAAGGTTGGGAGCTCCGCTTTCAAACGTACGTTAAGATTCAGTGAGTGCGCAGGCATCCCAGTGCGTCGATGTCGAGCCGCGCAAGGAATCTGGGTGGTGGACAGTTATCGCTGATCCGGTCGATGGCGAGAACGCCCGGGAGCTGCACAATAAGAAAGATGTGCCGTGAGTCCTTCATTCTGTTTGTACCGGCGTGCCAGCTGGCGTGGCGGCAGGTGGCGTGGGCTTTTAAACCGTCCCCTGTCACACGTGACGATGATGGTGACGTTGCACTGCGTTGATGGCGGCCAGGGCACACCATGGTGCTGCTGAGAAGGCTGGAAGCTCCGCTTTCAAACGCACGCGAAGATTCAGTGAGTGCACAGGCCCTCGAGTGCGTGGATGTCAAGGCGGCGCAAGGAATCTGGTCGGCGGACAGTGATCGCTGATCCGGTCGACGGCTGGCAAGAACGCCCAGGAGCTACACAATAAGAAAGATGTGCCGTGAGTCCTTCATTCTGTCTGTACCGCCGTGCTCGCGGGCGGGGCGGCAGTTGGTGTGTGCTTTTAAACCGTCCCCTGTTGCACGTGACGATGATGGTGTCGTTGCACTGTGTTGATGGTGGTCAGGGCAGGCCATGACGCTGCTGAGAAGGTTGGGAGCTCCGCTTTCAAACGTACGTTAAGATTCAGTGAGTGCGCAGGCATCCCAGTGCGTCGATGTCGAGCCGCGCAAGGAATCTGGGTGGTGGACAGTGATCGCTGATCCGGTCGATGGCGAGAACGCCCGGGAGCTGCACAATAAGAAAGATGTGCCGTGAGTCCTTCATTCTGTTTGTACCGGCGTGCCAGCTGGTGGGGCGGCAGGTGGCGTGTGCTTTTAACATCCCCTGTCAGACGTGACGATGAGGGTGACGTTGCACTGCGTTGATGTTAGCCAGGGCAGGCCATGACGCTGCTGAGAAGGTTGGGAGCTCCGCTTTCAAACGTACGTTAAGATTCAGTGAGTGCGCAGGCATCCCAGTGCGTCGATGTCGAGCCGCGCAAGGAATCTGGGTGGTGGACAGTTATCGCTGATCCGGTCGATGGCGAGAACGCCCGGGAGCTGCACAATAAGAAAGATGTGCCGTGAGTCCTTCATTCTGTTTGTACCGGCGTGCCAGCTGGCGTGGCGGCAGGTGGCGTGTGCTTTTAAACCGTCCCCTGTCACACGTGACGATGATGGTGACGTTGCACTGCGTTGATGGCGGCCAGGGCACACCATGGTGCTGCTGAGAAGGCTGGAAGCTCCGCTTTCAAACGCACGCGAAGATTCAGTGAGTGCACAGGCCCTCGAGTGCGTGGATGTCAAGGCGGCGCAAGGAATCTGGTCGGCGGACAGTGATCGCTGATCCGGTCGACGGCTGGCAAGAACGCCCAGGAGCTACACAATAAGAAAGATGTGCCGTGAGTCCTTCATTCTGTCTGTACCGCCGTGCTCGCGGGCGGGGCGGCAGTTGGTGTGTGCTTTTAAACCGTCCCCTGTTGCACGTGACGATGATGGTGTCGTTGCACTGTGTTGATGGTGGTCAGGGCAGGCCATGACGCTGCTGAGAAGGTTGGGAGCTCCGCTTTCAAACGTACGTTAAGATTCAGTGAGTGCGCAGGCATCCCAGTGCGTCGATGTCGAGCCGCGCAAGGAATCTGGGTGGTGGACAGTGATCGCTGATCCGGTCGATGGCGAGAACGCCCGGGAGCTGCACAATAAGAAAGATGTGCCGTGAGTCCTTCATTCTGTTTGTACCGGCGTGCCAGCTGGTGGGGCGGCAGGTGGCGTGTGCTTTTAACATCCCCTGTCAGACGTGACGATGAGGGTGACGTTGCACTGCGTTGATGGTAGCCAGGGCAGGCCATGACGCTGCTGAGAAAGCTTGGAGCTCCGCTTTCAAACGCACGTGAAGATTCAGTGAGTGCGCAGGCATCCGAGTGCGTCGATTGCGAGCCGCCGCAATGAATCTGGTCGGCGGACAGTGATCGCTGATCCAGTCGATGGCTGGCAAGAACGTCCAGGAGCTACACAAAAAGAAAGATGTGCCGTGAGTCCTTCATTCTGTCTGTACCGCCGTGCTCGCTGGCGGGGCGGCAGTTGGTGTGTGCTTTTAAACCGTCCCCTGTTGCACGTGACGATGAGGGTGACATTGCACTGCGTTGATGGTGGCCAGGGGAGGCCATGATGCTGCTGAGAAGGCTGGGAGCTCCGCTTTCAAAAGCACGTGAAGATTCAGTGAGTGCGCAGGCATCCGAGTGCGCCGATTTCGAGCCGCCGCAAGGAATCTGGTCGGCGGACAGTGATCGCTGATCCGGTCGATGGCTGGCAAAAACGCCCGGGAGCTGCACAACAAGAAAGATGTGCCGTGAGTCCTTCATTCTGTTTGTACCGCCGTGCTCGCTGGCGGGGCGGCAGTTGACGTGTGCTTTTAAACCGTCTCCTGTTGCACGTGACGATGAGGGTGACGTTGCAATGCGTTGATGGTGGTCAGGGCAGGCCATAACGCTGCTGAGAAGGCTAGGAGCTCCGCTTTCAAACGCACGTTTAGATTCAATGAGTGCGCAGGCATCCGAGTGCGTCGATTTCGAGCCACCGCAAGGAATCTAGTCGGCGGACAGTGATCGCTGAAGCGGTCGATTGATGGCAAGAACGCCCAGGAGCTGCACAACAAGAAAGATGTGCCGTGAGTCCTTCATTCTGTTTGTACCGGCGTGCCAGCTGGCGGGGCGGCAGGTGGCGTGTGCTTTTACACCGTCTTCTGTCACACGTGACGATGATGGTGACGTTGCATTGCTTTGACGGTGGCCAGTGCAGGCCATGACGCTGCTGAGAAGGCTGGGAGCTCCGCTTTCAAACGCACGTTAAGATTCAGTGAGTGCGCAGGCATCCAAGTGCATCGATTTCGAGCCACCGCAAGGAATCTAGTCGGCGGACAGTGATCGCTGAAGCGGTCGATTGATGGCAAGAACGCCCAGGAGCTGCACAACAAGAAAGATGTGCCGTGAGTCCTTCATTCTGTTTGTACCGGCGTGCCAGCTGGCGGGGCGGCAGGTGGCGTGTGCTTTTAAACCGTCTTCTGTCACACGTGACGATGATGGTGACGTTGCACTGCGTTGATGGCGCCCAGGGCAGGCCATGGTGCTGCTGAGAAGTCTGGAAGCTCTGCTTTCAAACGCACTCGAAGATTCAGTGAGGGCGCAGGCCCTCGAGTGCGTGGATGTCAAGCCGGCGCAAGGAAACTGGTCGGCGGACAGTGATCGCTGATCCGGTCGACGGCTGGCAAGAACGCCCAGGAGCTACACAAGAAGAAAGATGTGCCGTGAGTCCTTCATTCTGTCTGTACCGCCGTGCTCGCTGGCGGGGCGGCAGTTGTTGTGTGCTTTTAAACCGTCCCCTGTTGCACGTGACAATGAGGGTGACATTGCACTGCGTTGATGGTGGCCAGGGGAGGCCATGATGCTGCTGAGAAGGCTGGGAGCTCCGCTTTCAAAAGCACGTGAAGATTCAGTGAGTGCGCAGGCATCCGAGTGCGCCGATTTCGAGCCGCCGCAAGGAATCTGGTCGGCGGACAGTGATCGCTGATCCGGTTGATGGCTGGCAAGAACGCCCGGGAGCTGCACAACAAGAAAGATGTGCCGTGAGTTCTTATTCTGTTTGTACCGGCGTGCCAGCTGGTGGGGCGGCAGGTGGCGTGTGCTTTTAAACCGTTCCTGTCAGACGTGACGATGAGGGTGACGTTGCACTGCGTTGATGGTGGCCAGGGCAGGCCATGACGCTGCTGAGAAGGCTGGGAGCTCCACTTTCAAACGCCCGCGAAGATTCAGCGAGTGCGCAGGCATCCGAGTGCGTCGATTTCGAGCCGCCGTAAGGAATATGGTCGGCGGACAGTGATCGCTGATCCGGTCGATGGCTGGCAAGAACGCCCAGGAGCTACACAACAAGAAAGATGTGCCATGAGTCCTTCATTCTGTTTGTACCGCCGTGCTCGCTGGCGGGGCGGCAGTTGGCGTGTGCTTTTAAACCGTCCCCTGTCACACGTGACGATGATGGTGACGTTGCACTGCGTTGATGGCGGCCAGGACACGCCATGGTGCTGCTGAGAAGGCTGGAAGCTCCGCTTTCAAACGCACGCGAAGATTCAGTGAGTGCACAGGCCCTCGAGTGCGTGGATGTCAAGGCGGCGCAAGGAATCTGGTCGGCGGACAGTGATCGCTGATCTGGTCGACGGCTGGCAAGAACGCCCAGGAGCTACACAATAAGAAAGATGTGCCGTGAGTCCTTCATTCTGTCTGTACCACCGTGCTCGCGGGCGGGGCGGCAGTTGGTGTGTGCTTTTAAACCGTCCCCTGTTGCACGTGACGATGATGGTGTCGTTGCACTGTGTTGATGGTGGTCAGGGCAGGCCATGACGCTGCTGAGAAGGTTGCGAGCTCCACTTTCAAACGTACGTTAAGATTCAGTGAGTGCGCAGGCATCCCAGTGCGTCGATGTCGAGCCGCGCAAGGAATCTGGGTGGTGGACAGTGATCGCTGATCCGGTCGATGGCGAGAACGCCCGGGAGCTGCACAATAAGAAAGATGTGCCGTGAGTCCTTCATTCTGTTTGTACCGGCGTGCCAGCTGGTGGGGCGGCAGGTGGCGTGTGCTTTTAACGTCCCCTGTCAGACGTGACGATGAGGGTGACGTTGCACTGCGTTGATGGTAGCCAGGGCAGGCCATGACGCTGCTGAGAAAGCTTGGAGCTCCGCTTTCAAACGCACGTGAAGATTCAGTGAGTGCGCAGGCATCCGAGTGCGTCGATTGCGAGCCGCCGCAATGAATCTGGTCGGCGGACAGTGATCGCTGATCCGGTCGATGGCAGGTAAGAACGCCCAGGAGCTGCACAACAAGAAAGATGTGCCATGAGTCCTTCATTCTGTTTGTACTACCGTGCTCGCTGGCGGGACGAAATGTGGCCTGTGCTTTTAAACCATCCGCTGTCACACGTGAAGATGACGGTGACGTTGCATTGCGTTGATGGTGGCCAGGGGAGGCCATGATGCTGCTGAGAAGGCTGGGAGCACCGCTTTCAATTGCACGTGAAGATTCAGTGAGTGCGCAGGCATCCGAGTGCACCGATTTCGAGCCGCCGCAAGGAATCTGGTCGGCGGACAGTGATCGCTGATCCGGTCGATGGCTGGCAAGAACGCCCAGGAGCTACACAACAAGAAAGATGGGCCGTGAGTCCTTCATTCTGTTTGTACCGCCGTGCTCGCTGGCGGGGTGGCAGTTGGCTGTGCTTTTAAACTGTCCCCTGTTGCACTCGACGATGAGGGTGACGTTGCGCTGCGTTGATGGTGGCCAGTGCAGGCCATGACGCTGCTGAGAAGGCTGGGAGCTCGGCTTTCAAACACACGCGAAGATTCAGTGAGTGCGCAGGCATCCAAGTGCATCGATTTCGAGCCACCGCAAGGAATCTAGTCGGCGGACAGTGATCGCTGAAGCGGTCGATTGATGGCAAGAACGCCCAGGAGCTGCACAACAAGAAAGATGTGCCGTGAGTCCTTCATTCTGTTTGTACCGGCGTGCCAGCTGGCGGGGCGGCAGGTGGCGTGTGCTTTTAAACCGTCTTCTGTCACACGTGACGATGATGGTGACGTTGCACTGCGTTGATGGCGCCCAGGGCAGGCCATGGTGCTGCTGAGAAGGCTGGAAGCTCTGCTTTCAAACGCACTCGAAGATTCAGTGAGGGCGCAGGCCCTCGAGTGCGTGGATGTCAAGCCGGTGCAAGGAATCTGGTCGGCGGACAGTGATCGCTGATCCGGTCGACGGCTGGCAAGAACGCCCAGGAGCTACACAAGAAGAAAGATGTGCCGTGAGTCCTTCATTCTGTCTGTACCGCCGTGCTCGCTGGCGGGGCGGCAGTTGTTGTGTGCTTTTAAACCGTCCCCTGTTGCACGTGACAATGAGGGTGACATTGCACTGCGTTGATGGTGGCCAGGGGAGGCCATGATGCTGCTGAGAAGGCTGGGAGCTCCGCTTTCAAAAGCACGTGAAGATTCTGGGAGTGCGCAGGCATCCGAGTGCGCCGATTTCGAGCCGCCGCAAGGAATCTGGTCGGCGGACAGTGATCGCTGATCCGGTTGATGGCTGGCAAGAACGCCCGGGAGCTGCACAACAAGAAAGATGTGCCGTGAGTTCTTATTCTGTTTGTACCGGCGTGCCAGCTGGTGGGGCGGCAGGTGGCCTGTGCTTTTAAACCGTTCCTGTCAGACGTGACGATGAGGGTGACGTTGCACTGCGTTGATGGTGGCCAGGGCAGGCCATGACGCTGCTGAGAAGGCTGGGAGCTCCACTTTCAAACGCCCGCGAAGATTCAGCGAGTGCGCAGGCATCCGAGTGCGTCGATTTCGAGCCGCCGTAAGGAATATGGTCGGCGGACAGTGATCGCTGATCCGGTCGATGGCTGGCAAGAACGCCCAGGAGCTACACAACAACAAAGATGTGCCATGAGTCCTTCATTCTGTTTGTACCGCCGTGCTCGCTGGCGGGGCGGCAGTTGGCGTGTGCTTTTAAACCGTCCCCTGTTGCACGTGACGATGAGGGTGACGTTGCACTGCGTTGATGGTGGCCAGCGCAGGCCATGACGCTGCTGAGAAGGCTGGGAGCTCCGCTTTCAAACGCACGTTTGGATTCAGTGAGTGCGCAGGCATCCGAGTGCGTCAATGTCAAGCCGCGCAAGAAATCTGGGCGGCGGACAGTGATCGCTGATCTGGTCGATGGCTGGCGAGAACGCCCGGGAGCTGCACAACAAGAAAGATGTGCCGTGAGTCCTTCAGTCTGTTTGTACCGGCGTGCCAGCTGGCGTGGCGGCAGGTGGCGTGTGCTTATAAACCGTCCCCTGTCACACGAGACGATGATGGTGACGTTGCACTGCGTTGATGGCGGCCAGGGCACGCCATGGTGCTGCTGAGAAGGCTGGAAGCTCCGCTTTCAAACGCACGCGAAGATTCAGTGAGTGCACAGGCCCTCGAGTGCGTGGATGTCAAGGCGGCGCAAGGAATCTGGTCGGCGGACAGTGATCGCTGATCCGGTCGATGGCGAGAACGCCCGGGAGCTGCACAATAAGAAAGATGTGCCGTGAGTCCTTCATTCTGTTTGTACCGGCGTGCCAGCTGGTGGGGCGGCAGTTGGTGTGTGCTTTTAAACCGTCCCCTGTTGCACGTGACGATGATGGTGTCGTTGCACTGTGTTGATGGTGGTCAGGGCAGGCCATGACGCTGCTGAGAAGGTTGGGAGCTCCGCTTTCAAACGTACGTTAAGATTCAGTGAGTGCGCAGGCATCCCAGTGCGTCGATGTCGAGCCGCGCAAGGAATCTGGGTGGTGGACAGTGATCGCTGATCCGGTCGATGGCGAGAACGCCCGGGAGCTGCACAATAAGAAAGATGTGCCGTGAGTCCTTCATTCTGTTTGTACCGGCGTGCCAGCTGGCGTGGCGGCAGGTGGCGTGTGCTTTTAAACCGTCCCCTGTCACACGTGACGATGATGGTGACGTTGCACTGCGTTGATGGCGGCCAGGGCACGCCATGGTGCTGCTGAGAAGGCTGGAAGCTCCGCTTTCAAACGCACGCGAAGATTCAGTGAGTGCACAGGCCCTCGAGTGCGTGGATGTCAAGGCGGCGCAAGGAATCTGGTCGGCGGACAGTGATCGCTGATCCGGTCGACGGCTGGCAAGAACGCCCAGGAGCTACACAATAAGAAAGATGTGCCGTGAGTCCTTCATTCTGTCTGTACCGCCGTGCTCGCGGGCGGGGCGGCAGTTGGTGTGTGCTTTTAAACCGTCCCCTGTTGCACGTGACGATGATGGTGTCGTTGCACTGTGTTGATGGTGGTCAGGGCGGGCCATGACGCTGCTGAGAAGGTTGGGAGCTCCGCTTTCAAACGTACGTTAAGATTCAGTGAGTGCGCAGGCATCCCAGTGCGTCGATGTCGAGCCGCGCAAGGAATCTGGGTGGTGGACAGTGATCGCTGATCCGGTCGATGGCGAGAACGCCCGGGAGCTGCACAATAAGAAAGATGTGCCGTGAGTCCTTCATTCTGTTTGTACCGGCGTGCCAGCTGGTGGGGCGGCAGGTGGCGTGTGCTTTTAACATCCCCTGTCAGACGTGACGATGAGGGTGACGTTGCACTGCGTTGATGGTAGCCAGGGCAGGCCATGACGCTGCTGAGAAGGTTGGGAGCTCCGCTTTCAAACGTACGTTAAGATTCAGTGAGTGCGCAGGCATCCCAGTGCGTCGATGTCGAGCCGCGCAAGGAATCTGGGTGGTGGACAGTTATCGCTGATCCGGTCGATGGCGAGAACGCCCGGGAGCTGCACAATAAGAAAGATGTGCCGTGAGTCCTTCATTCTGTTTGTACCGGCGTGCCAGCTGGCGTGGCGGCAGGTGGCGTGGGCTTTTAAACCGTCCCCTGTCACACGTGACGATGATGGTGACGTTGCACTGCGTTGATGGCGGCCAGGGCACACCATGGTGCTGCTGAGAAGGCTGGAAGCTCCGCTTTCAAACGCACGCGAAGATTCAGTGAGTGCACAGGCCCTCGAGTGCGTGGATGTCAAGGCGGCGCAAGGAATCTGGTCGGCGGACAGTGATCGCTGATCCGGTCGACGGCTGGCAAGAACGCCCAGGAGCTACACAATAAGAAAGATGTGCCGTGAGTCCTTCATTCTGTCTGTACCGCCGTGCTCGCGGGCGGGGCGGCAGTTGGTGTGTGCTTTTAAACCGTCCCCTGTTGCACGTGACGATGATGGTGTCGTTGCACTGTGTTGATGGTGGTCAGGGCAGGCCATGACGCTGCTGAGAAGGTTGGGAGCTCCGCTTTCAAACGTACGTTAAGATTCAGTGAGTGCGCAGGCATCCCAGTGCGTCGATGTCGAGCCGCGCAAGGAATCTGGGTGGTGGACAGTGATCGCTGATCCGGTCGATGGCGAGAACGCCCGGGAGCTGCACAATAAGAAAGATGTGCCGTGAGTCCTTCATTCTGTTTGTACCGGCGTGCCAGCTGGTGGGGCGGCAGGTGGCGTGTGCTTTTAACATCCCCTGTCAGACGTGACGATGAGGGTGACGTTGCACTGCGTTGATGGTAGCCAGGGCAGGCCATGACGCTGCTGAGAAGGTTGGGAGCTCCGCTTTCAAACGTACGTTAAGATTCAGTGAGTGCGCAGGCATCCCAGTGCGTCGATGTCGAGCCGCGCAAGGAATCTGGGTGGTGGACAGTTATCGCTGATCCGGTCGATGGCGAGAACGCCCGGGAGCTGCACAATAAGAAAGATGTGCCGTGAGTCCTTCATTCTGTTTGTACCGGCGTGCCAGCTGGCGTGGCGGCAGGTGGCGTGTGCTTTTAAACCGTCCCCTGTCACACGTGACGATGATGGTGACGTTGCACTGCGTTGATGGCGGCCAGGGCACACCATGGTGCTGCTGAGAAGGCTGGAAGCTCCGCTTTCAAACGCACGCGAAGATTCAGTGAGTGCACAGGCCCTCGAGTGCGTGGATGTCAAGGCGGCGCAAGGAATCTGGTCGGCGGACAGTGATCGCTGATCCGGTCGACGGCTGGCAAGAACGCCCAGGAGCTACACAATAAGAAAGATGTGCCGTGAGTCCTTCATTCTGTCTGTACCGCCGTGCTCGCGGGCGGGGCGGCAGTTGGTGTGTGCTTTTAAACCGTCCCCTGTTGCACGTGACGATGATGGTGTCGTTGCACTGTGTTGATGGTGGTCAGGGCAGGCCATGACGCTGCTGAGAAGGTTGGGAGCTCCGCTTTCAAACGTACGTTAAGATTCAGTGAGTGCGCAGGCATCCCAGTGCGTCGATGTCGAGCCGCGCAAGGAATCTGGGTGGTGGACAGTGATCGCTGATCCGGTCGATGGCGAGAACGCCCGGGAGCTGCACAATAAGAAAGATGTGCCGTGAGTCCTTCATTCTGTTTGTACCGGCGTGCCAGCTGGTGGGGCGGCAGGTGGCGTGTGCTTTTAACATCCCCTGTCAGACGTGACGATGAGGGTGACGTTGCACTGCGTTGATGGTAGCCAGGGCAGGCCATGACGCTGCTGAGAAAGCTTGGAGCTCCGCTTTCAAACGCACGTGAAGATTCAGTGAGTGCGCAGGCATCCGAGTGCGTCGATTGCGAGCCGCCGCAATGAATCTGGTCGGCGGACAGTGATCGCTGATCCGGTCGATGGCAGGTAAGAACGCCCAGGAGCTGCACAACAAGAAAGATGTGCCATGAGTCCTTCATTCTGTTTGTACTACCGTGCTCGCTGGCGGGACGAAATGTGGCGTGTGCTTTTAAACCATCCGCTGTCACACGTGAAGATGACGGTGACGTTGCATTGCGTTGATGGTGGCCAGGGGAGGCCATGATGCTGCTGAGAAGGCTGGGAGCACCGCTTTCAAATGCACGTGAAGATTCAGTGAGTGCGCAGGCATCCGAGTGCGCCGATTTCGTGCCGCCGCAAGGAATCTGGTCGGCGGACAGTGATCGCTGATCCGGTCGATGGCTGGCAAGAACGCCCAGGAGCTACACAACAAGAAAGATGGGCCGTGAGTCCTTCATTCTGTTTGTACCGCCGTGCTCGCTGGCGGGGTGGCAGTTGGCTGTGCTTTTAAACTGTCCCCTGTTGCACGTGACGATGAGGGTGGCGTTGCGCTGCGTTGATGGTGGCCAGTGCAGGCCATGACGCTGCTGAGAAGGCTGGGAGCTCCGCTTTCAAACACACGCGAAGATTCAGTGAGTGCGCAGGCATCCGAGTGCGTCGATTTCGAGCCGCCGCAAGGAATCTGGTCGGCAGACAGTGATCGTTGATCCGGCGGTCGATGGCTGGTAAGAACGCTCAGGAGCTGCACAAAGAGAAAGATGTGCCATGAGTCCTTCATTCTGTTTGTACTAGCGTGCCCGCTCCAGCGTTCTCAGCCCGTGCTACGATAATATTGCTAGCGCTCATTCTGTCATTATTACAGTCCTTTGTGTTGCTCGCACTTAATGTTAATAACGCCTAAGTGGTTTGTAATCGTTGTTAAGTACAATTGCTACGCTGCATTCTGGCAATCAAGCAGATTTCTAATGCAGATTGGTGTGTGCTTTTGAAATGAGAAATCTGAATGATCAGTATTTAAAAAGCAGCGTTCACAGTATAATAAGCCCGAGGCTTTCGCCAAATGAACATAACCTGTACTGCTGACGTTAGTTTAATGCGTAAAAAAATTAATTTTAGGTGGTATGGTTCAGTCCGGGAATTACACTTCTGCCCCCAGAAAATGAGTATCGCGGTATCAGTGCAACATCCCCTCATCAAGCGAGGTGCACACTGCAAATGCAATTTCTTTTTTTTTGCGTTCGAAAACCACGATATGATTAGCAAAGACGCCATAGTTATGAATTCCGGAAGCTTCGGCCATCTTTTAGCGTGCATCGATATGGTACAGCACAAATATCCCTTTGCATTTTACCCCCAAATACACTCAATCACCACGGCTGTGGTCAAACCTGCGACCATGTGGTCAACCAGCCCAGCACTACAACCTCTGCTTCGCCGTCGAATCTACGCTACAATGACAAAAGACGTCAATTCAATTGAAGACCACAGCCGCCACTCTTGGAAGGAGTGCGACGCAGGAACATTCGTATTGTGGTGCACATCGAAGAACCGGAGGTCGTTAAAATTATTCTGCCGGCCCCTACTTTACGGCATACTACGTATCCATCTCGTCTTTTTCAGTTCGCGAAACCTCAGAATACATCTTTCTACTGCAATAATATTCTACTCAACAATTCCTTATTTGTTGCCGTCCATGTTTTCTCGGCTTCACTGCAAATTGCAATTCATGTGCCACGTTGGCATGCGGTGACACTTTCAATGACAGATGGTACTCGCCGATGTCCCTTCAGAATAGGAGAAATAATAAAAACGTCGCCAAAGCTGTTTTCTCCGTGACATCTCGCGAATCCAGTGACAAGCAACGAGGTCCTTTGGTGAAGCCCTGAGATGTCCTACTTTTTGAATACCGTGAAAGCTACGTTCGGCGCCCGCATGCTTATACGATTGAATTGGAACGGCTGTCAACGCGACCATATGCAGACGCGTATAAATACGCTCATGCGTAAAGGATGAGGTTTCGCAGAGTGGCGTACGTAAAGTGTGTATCCTAAGCGTAGCTGTGATGTGGCAGCGAAATTCATCGTGCATGTCAGCTATAGCTGTTGTAACAAAAAAGCCAAAACTTTTCCGAACTACGTTCTCAAAAAGGCAGTGTTTGTATCAGAATACGCCATTGTGGAATATTTTCAATATATAGCTTGAACTTTGCAGTAGTGTTCCCGTATTTTGAAACAGGATTTGGTCCACATGTCAAAGAGAAACTTTTGCGACCTTCAACACTTCAGCTTGCCCCTGCGAATGTTCGCTGAAACCTACGTTTTTCGACAAATTTGAATGCAGGCAAACACGTCAAGAAAGAAATGATTCTTTTGTAGCCACAGGCATCCTGTGATAAACTAAGGTATCGTTTTGCACACTATATATAGGTAAAAAGGTGAAATATTAAAGCCTAAATTTTGGGAGGTACGCTTTTAAATTAAATGAGAGAAGTGAAGCTTTTTCTGTAAAAAACCTATTGCAGCATTTAGATTTTAATTAAAGGGACACCTAGTAATAAATACGAATTAAATAATTATTAACAAAGAACATCATAATGCTCCCCAAAAACAGCGACAGATTACCAGTAAAGAAAGGTGTAGAACACGGGAATACCTTCCCCCAACGCTATTTACTTCCTGCTCACAGAAGGTTTTTAGAGGCCTTGAATGGGAATAGTTGGAGAAAAGAGGTAATGAAAAGTACCTTAGTAACTCGTTGATGCCATTGCAATGCTGAGTAACTCGGGGTTCAAATTGCAATTCATGATTGCTTATTTAGACAAGGAGATGGTGACATTCATAAGTACAGTTTAACATTCCAAAACTCCGATAAAACTACAAGAAATGCCTTAGTAGAGAGCTCAGAAAGCTTCCAGCACTTTGGGGTTCTTTTAAGTGCACCTGAATCTAAGCACATGGTGCTCAAGCATTCTCATCTCCATAGAAAACGCGAACGCCGCAGCCACGCTTCAATCCGCGACCTGCTGGCCAGCAGCCGAGCGCCTTAGCCACTATATTACCATGACAGGTTACGTGACACCCTTTCAGCACAGCGAGAAAGGAAAGCATTATGTGTGCGTTGAACTCCTATTAGCAGTAATTCGTATTTCCCGATGCAAGAGCTGTGCGCTTCTCAAACACATTCATACTTTCGTTTTACTCCAACGGTATCATTTGTTTGTAGAGTTGAAAATGTACCGCTTTCCTGTACTCGACAGCTGTGGTGAAGAATAACTTCTTTTATCAAGGCTTGCATTCTTTACTTCAAAAAGAAAACGTTTTTTTCTCGTCCGCCGTGGAGGAGCTCTGCTTAGGGTGCTCAGCTATACCGACACGAACGTCGGCGGTTCAGTCCTAGCTGCGGCTGTCACAATTTGATGGAGGTGAAATTGTGGAGGTCCTGTGTAATGTCAGGGCACGTTAAATAACACCATATGGTCGAGATTTCTAGAGCCACTCACTATGATGTTTTTTTTGGAATCCTTCCATGTTTTTGGAGTCTAAGATCCCAAATATTATATACTGTAATTCTTCAAATTGCCGCGCACGCTCCATTTCTTCGATCTATATAAATATGCGATGGGGTTCGCTGGAACCATGGATAAATCAAATAAGAACCGTGAGCAATATACAGAAAAGCTATCTATCTATTCACTAGAAATAACTTGTACTCGGCTGAAAATGCAGTAAAGGAGTAGTTCTTGCTCGAAAAGGATGCAACTTTATTTGCAGAAAGTTTCTTTTGGCATGCACCACGTATTTTCTACTTTAAAAAATAAAGAATGTTCACTGGGGATGCACAAAATTACCTTATAAGAGAAGTGCTAAAAAGTTCATTGCTTTTCACAGAAAGCACTCATCCACATTGTCGAAAGTACTCGGTGGTGGTTTAAAGCCCGGGCTGGAGAGAAATGCTTCTAAAATGTATTCCAGAATAGAGATACTGCACTAGCGGTTATGATCCTAAAGAGCAATAATGAAATAGATTTGTCTTTGACACAGGGATATACTTCAGAGATACACTTGCAATAATATAAATATAGTATTTCAGAGTAGGGCTACAATTGTATGGGCACTAAAATAGTTTTTTTTTTACTTCGAAGATGCTAATAGGTCGGACACTGCGACAACATTTTCATAAAAATGCACCAAAATATTGTGAATAATGTTGCACAACATTTAAATATAAAAGTAAACAAGGTAACCCTATTTATTGACGAACACATGTCACTATAACAAAGCGTGCAATTCTATTCCACACAGAACATGGTTTGCTGATAAGGTTGTTCCTTTGACTGCATTTTGGCATCTGAAGCTGCCCAACCATGATCAGTGCGAGACCGCATCGGTTCGGCTTTAACGGGCAACTTACTGTCGGCGTCACTCAGTTTCCTCTTCCACTTCCCCGACGTGGCGGCTGTCGGCGGCGTCATGTCTGGAGGGTAGGCATGCGAGTTGGCTCCCAGCATGGCCAAATAAATACCGATGACTACGCGAGGAGCATGAAAAATCAGTGCAAATCGTCACCCGTTAAAGAAAGTGCTGCGCCAGGGGCACAATAAGTCGTCTTTCTTCCTTACACGCCAAATGTTGTGTTGTTCACAACCTACAAAATATTGCCGTTAACCTCGTAAATGAAGCACGAAGATTCTTTCAGAATGCGAGACACCGCACAATGACGCTCTGCTTTATTTTTCCTCGTTATGCTATGGTATGACGCCTCTGATCTGAAATTGTCGGCTATTTACGTTTGCAGAATTTTTTTCTCAATGGTAACAATGTTTTTTCTTTGTTTTTTACTTGTAGTGGCTATTGTAATAACAGTTTCTAACGTTTTCTCCGACCTATGAAGGCAGGATTTATATAAAGGGGGAAGTTATACCATACCAATGCTTTCTCTATGGCCTGAAAGTCTATCTTGAATAACTGTGATCGTTTGCTAACTATACATGCAGTAACACCTATTTCCATGATTTTGGGTGTATCAGTCCTGAAAGGGCACAAGACACGGCTCGTGACCATGATTTTGAGGTTCTGTTGTCTTTATTGTGACGACCAAAGTTTTCGGCCGGCTCATTTCGCGTGTACAGTAGCAACATTACTGAAGTGTTGAAAACATTTTGATAGTACGACCATATCAAAATACTCAGCGCAGTAATCACATAGTTTAATTTGTTCTGCGAAATTTTCTAACGATAATAAGTGATCCAGCATTCGTTACTTTGATTGCCTTCTTGCTAAACTTGTATATTTTAGGGTTCAGTGGTGAACGTACTTTTATATTGCACGATCAAACACTGACAAGGAAACACGTGACACACACAGTCGCTGTGTTACGTCTTTCTTTATCCGTGTTTTTTTCGTGCGCTATAAAAAGGCAGTACACTCTAATCGCTACGTTGCTATATAAATTTTAGTCCCAACATTTGTGTTACATCACATTATAGAACGCCTGATATATACCATAATTAATTCGATTGATGTATATTCATAGGATTTTTTTCAGAGCAGATTTCCCAGTAAGTTTCAATGTAATTGCAAGTCTTTGTTGACTAGGTAACGAAGAGCAGTGTAGCCGTTTATTTAAAGTGCATTGCTCTCTCGAACATGCATCATAGCTGTTATTGTAGCGTAACCAGATACCCTCAATATCTTTTACTAAGAATGTCCCTTTATCTTACTATCTAGATAAATAGTAAGATGAAGTAGAATACGCAAAAATTTTGTCCACTATACAGTTCCCATCAGTCAGGTAACCAAAGAATAAAAGAGGAAAGCATACTTATGACCCAGCTCACGATCCAATGGTGCAGAGAGACCCCAACAGTAAGTCAGACAACCTCCCAAAGGCGCTATAGCAGAAACTCTTAGTGAGCGTCACATCGCCTCTCGCAATGAGAAAACAACAGCCTGCTGCTGCCATTTTAATAATACGCGCTCTTAGTAGTGCACTGCCGCCGTAATTCCTATAGGCATGAATACTTAAACGAAGCTATCTTGCAGTGCATTTATCAGTGCACGGAGATAGCTTAACCCAAAGATCTTATCAGACTGTTATGAGGGTAAATATTTTTTATCACGGATAGCAGCGATCTCACTTTATAATATTTTTTGTCAACTCTCCCAGTCATCTTAACCCTATATTTTTTACCATGGTTGTAAATTCATTTACTAATGAGATAACAACTTATATCTAAAACGGAAAAATAATGTTTTTAAAGAAATACAAACCGGCGAGTTGTGTTGACCCGTGTGCTAAGCACCACACCTCCACGTTTAACAAAACTACCGAAAACCGCACCACAGTAGTTATCAAGAAGCTACACAGTAAAAAAGTATTCTTAAAAAAAGTTGCATACACGTCGCAAAGACGTAAGAAAAAACATGCGTGAATTACAAAACTTACAAATTACAAATTACAAAACTTCCTAATTACAAGTTACAATTTGTCAAGACATTAGCACTAACTAGTAAGCTGAAAGCCAGCATATGCCACCCAAATGTTGGCCGATACGACGACCTAATTATAAATTTTAGTAGTTACAGTGGCCTCACCACCATAACGCCTTCTATGCATTTATGGCTCATTGATGTTACGCGCTTTGTTGTGTGTTTCGTAAGAGTGAGGTTTCACCAACAGGTGCATGGCTTCTCGCTTACATGAACACTTACACACACAAAAACAACACAAGGAATATTAATTATTAGGAATGCAAACCCATAAAACCACTATGAAGAATATAATTTCAAATCTTAATGTTGTGTGCTATACATCTTAGAACGAGCGTTTCACAAACAATATTTGGGAATCCGCAAGTCAGACGTTTATTATTAGTACAAACACTCTCTTGACTTTATTGTAGGTGCGCTAGACACAATCTTTTGTGTGTACCTAACTTGCGCTCACAATTTTTTTGGGTATGCAAAAAATACCTACAATTAAGAAAGCTATAACATGTCCTTGGTCTTTCTTACAAGTTCGGCCAGCATATATACATAAAAACTTTTTGTTTTAGAGACACCCGTTTCTTTTTGTTTTTAAAAGGTAAGCGGGACTTCAGTGTTTCAAGGAAACGTAACTATTCTACCAATCTTGATTCAATTAAAGCGGAAGTTTTAAAAGTTTATGAGTTATAATGCTTAGCTATATAGGCATATTTCTCACCTTGAGACGATTGTGTGCCTATACGTGTAGAAATGTTGTGGTTTACACTATACACTTCCCGTGAAACAGTGCACGGCAAAAGTGCTACTGTGTGGTAAATGGACTGTTCACGGGAATATGACCACTTAAGGCAAAATATTTAAACGTCTTTTTTCTGCGTCATGTGAGCTATCATTGATGCATTGTAGTAAACAGTGTGCGCGAGCTGCTCGAGCACTTTTTTCATTCACCTATTCCAGATTTGAGGGAGATATAGCCCAACTTCGTTTACACCCTATTTGTGGTGTCGGCGTGAGAAAAGAAAACTGTGGCAGGTGTCAGAATTTCTTGGGTGACTGTGAAAGTATAGTTTAACTAATAACAATGTGTTAGCAAGCGCAGGACGCCATGGAGGAATAAGAGGTGAACCTGTACAGCCACTGCAAATTAAGTAGATTGCCAAATTGGGCGCTAACACCGAAGATTTGTCTAGTTACCAAGGAAATGTCTCAACTAAAGTCACTGAGCACATACATCTCCTTAGGTAGCAAACACACATGGGACACGAAACGACATTTATGGAAGTATGAAGAGAGCTAGCGAGTACATGTTGACATTTACCACATATTCCATTCACATTCACGCCGCTTACCACGCACCTAATTCGAAACTATTCATGACTCAAAACCACTTCTATTATCCTCTACTAGGAACACACGCTTGTATTCAGGCATGCGTAACATTACATCGAGGTGGAAAGATTGATCCCGTCTCCACGCAAGCTAGCGACGCACCGGACGACATAGAAAGGAAGTGGCTACCACTGTCCAATGTTATCCACGATCAACGAACCTTTGTTTTCTTTTGAAATATTTCTAGTTCGCCGAGGTACAATTAGCTGTTCACAGGGAAGCCCACAGTCGCATCTCTACAAAAAACAGTGACCCTAATGAACCCCTAAATAACACGTTTTATTGTTGCACATTACAGATTCAATAAAAATTCGTTATTGGAAGCACTGGTTGCTCCACACACGTGAACAGTTTGCCCTAGAAGTGTCATTCTTTTTTACTTTTTGTGAAGGTTGTTTACTTGACGGCTTTGAAATCAAAATAAGTCCTAGTTATTCAAACTTATCCCGAGTTTTTGTATACACGAAGCAGTGAGTGGTGCAGGCATACTGGGGTGTGTCTGAAGATCCCCGACGCATTCGTTCATGAAAATTGAAATTTTACTGCTGTTTTAAGTAATGTGACAGCTGTGGCTTATGCCTAGAACATTCTAGTACCTTTTACGTGAGCAGGTTTTACATAAAATACATTCCCACAGCAAAAGAAACCACTTTCTTTGACTGTGCCAAATGTACAGTTTACAATCTGCTTTCGACTTGTAGCAGCAATTATGTTGATCAGTGTAGAAGATGACGCGAATATAGGTTCCGGGTGCGTCGTTTCATCTTTCAAGAGATGAGAGTAGGAGGAGGCGTTCGTTGTGGACTCTGTTTTGCATAGTTATGCTTGCGTGTGGTACAGTTCACAATGAGTGTTCAGTTGTGAGCAGACATGAAAGTCAGTTCACCCACGAAATGACTGAGGCTGAGGTATTTGATAGATACGAGACGCATGGTTTTATAATCATCAATTTGTCTTTCAATCAAAAAGCCATGTTTCTGTCGTCATGGCAGGAATTTCGGGCAGATTGTGCACACGTGACGTGTAAAGGTTTCTCGTCTATAGATGCGTTTACGTATTTCTAAATAATATACTGTCGTCAGCTAGCGCTCGTGTTTCTCACACTTCTGTTTTTTTCTTCTTGTCATGCGCTTTCACCCGGTATCAAGTCAAATACGCGTTTCTTAATTATAAAATTGCTAAAGATGTACCACTGGTAGTAGACCATACGCGATGTTTAGATATATGCTATGCTACTGAAGTGTGCGTGCCACAGTTTAGCGCGAAGTTATATTAGACCTTCAGTTAAACGCTTACGGACATATTGGGTGCTCTGTAAGCAAAAAAACAATCATTGGCCTCAACACAATAGGTTTTTAGGCACGAAGATTCTTGTAACATCACCTGATCGGTTGTACTTCGGTCCTGCTTAGCCAGTGCATCACAAGAGTGAATGATAATGTGTGAGGCAAAGCGTTCATCCGTAAAATTCATGCTGTATTGTAGTAGGAGCGGGTGGACGGACGGATGAATGGACAGACAGACAGATGAACGGACGAATGGAGAGACGGATGGAGAGACAGACAGACAGACAGACAGACAGACAGACAGACGCAAGAACAGACCAACAAACACACCTACGCATGGACGAACGCATGGAGGGGTGCACAGATAGATGCATGGATAGACACACGGATGGACAGACGAGCGATGGCACAGAGGCTTCGTCCCCGTCACCGTCGTTTGCTCCGTGAATATGCTGTAATTTTTTTAGTTGGCCGTATGAAAACGGGCAGTTCACATAGTTGCGCAGGAATACTTGACATTGATATAACTCGATATATTTTAACTCGTACAATTCCACATTACTCTGCAGAACTCAGCGTGTTCCGCAGGTGTGTTATGTCGAGAAGCGAGTGAGTAGCGCCATTTAGAAGAAATGTTACGTTTCCTTTGTTGTCAGCCGCGTTTGCATTGTTCATGTTTGCCTTCCCAAACCATTCTATATGATGGCAGGCCTGGCTGATAAAGGCCGCGTTTCGCCGAGGCTAGCAGCGACGGGGAGTCGCCATAACTGTGCAGATACTCGTGCCAGCAATGAATCGTTCATGCCACGTGGATATGATTGCGCATGAAAATGTAACAACACCACTACGTGCCAGAAATAGTAAAAGTAAAACAAAGTAATCGTCAAGGTTCAGAAAAGTGCATTGGAATAAATTCTTGCATTTGTGCCCCCCATGAACGGTCGCTAAACGAATAGAAGAAAGACGTCGGGCGAAGGGTGCTTTTTATGATAGCGCTGTGCGAATATAAAAAAAGATTATTCGAAAAGCTGCACAGTGTTATAAACTATGAATATGTGAAGCATTTATTCTGATGTGTACTACACCGGCCGCTGTGCTGTTAAGGGTAACAGGAACCAACTGAGAAAACCTAATAATCGCAGTGAATGATGGATAGCCATTTCGTGTCGTGGTACAACCACTTCTAAAGTATTCAGACATAGAGTGGCCTCAACCACTTGTGCACGAAGCATACTGCTTGTTTCGCATATGATAACCACACTTCATGCGTAAATGGCATATCGGCTTCAGCGTTTTAAAACTTCCACAGGTTAGTTGGGTTGAAATGTGTATTCGCACAAACTTTGAGAACTGATTATTGGCGAGCTCCTTGAGCAACAATTATCTAAAAGGGGAACTTCGACAATTGTTTTTATATTAGCCCACTTCAATGAAACTTCAAAATTGTGTTCGATTCAATGTTGAAGTATATATGTGACAAACTTTACAGCCGTAAGTCATTAATTTTTTTTTGAAGGAAGTTTAAAAATTGGTAGTCCATATTAGAAAGACACTTGTAAACGCGGGCTACTCTGTGTATGTGACATTAGTGTTTACTGTTTTTAGAAATCCCGCCTCTCCCAGCAGCGCGCACTTCCTTCTACGAGCTGATGACGACGTGAGCACAATACGGACTTGTCAGATACATACCGTGTTAATGGATGTTGACACGGGTCTTACACTAAGCAACGCCTCCTAAAAAAATTATGCCTGGGACGTGAGCCGCGAACGCGCTGCCATACCCTCAGATTTTATCCTCCTCCTTCGGTACGGAAGCGAGCGTCTCCGACGGCCGCCCCCTGCGAAGACAGCAGTGCTCTCACAGTTGCCTCCTAGCAGCCGTTATGTCAGGTGACAGGGCGGTATTGTTATGTCACGTGACTGAACGGTACGGAGGCGAGCGGTCTCACACGGCGGCCGGTCGCAACACAAGGTAGGAGGCATGGCCTCCGAGATTGCGTGCTGGCAGGAGGCTCCCAATTGAAAAGAGAGTGACGCTCCAGGCATAGTTTTTCTAGGAGACGTTACACTAAGCATGGACATTATTTAGCAACTAAGAGGTTGATTCGGCGCATGTCAGATGCTTCACCTTTCGGGTAGGCCCAAATAAAAAGGTGATGATTCTGCCCTCAGATACTAGATGCGATCTTTATCAATAAGCTTGTCACTGGTAAATTAAGACGAGCTGGCAAAGCTTTATTCCGCGTAGAATGACATCACCAACTTGCTGTTATCGTGACAGAAGAAGCTGCTGTGCTTTGTCTACGTCTTGTTCAGCCATGGTGGCGTGTAGTGACGTCAATATATAACTATACTGGAGAAGCTGCATGTTTCGTTATCTTTTTCACTCATTGCTTTATACTTAGTTAAAGTGATTGAACACTTCCTTGGAGAAATAAACCACCCTAGTCGTTAGAGGAGTGTTAGTGCTATTGTAAAACGGCGTTACATCAATATGGTAAAAAGTCAGCCGGGGTTTTCCTTTAGGTAATTATTTGTATACCTGTCAAGTTTTGCGCGAACAAAAATGATGTCTAGAACAGTGCTTTACGTTTAGGACACGCCCATATAAATGTATTCACATGACACCCAAAATCGCAATTTTACTTCAGGGATTGCGCACTACGTCACCATGTGTCACCCGCTCCCCCACACCGGCTTCGGTCCACGTCGCCAGAATTGTGAACTATGGAAGCAAAAGTCACAGTTGCTCTCCTTGGGAGCAATGCCGAAATCCTCGCTTGTAGCATGAATTCTCCCCTGTCGTGTTAAGGGTGGTTTCAGAGGGATCCGAATCACGTCACATGTCATGTGACTGATCTGTCTGCGATTATGGCCATAGTGTGAATACAGCTAAACGTGAAGAATTTCGAGGGTGCACTGTTTTCATGATGCCATAGGCTTGTTGCTGTCTCTTTTGTTTGTGCCCTCACATTCTTGAAGATATGTACTATGTGGAATAAAAAAAGATATTTTAGGCTTAATTTTAATTTATGATTGGTGTTGGTGACATCAATAATTAACGAACAGGCAACTAGAACGTGAATTCACAGCTCTTGTGTTACTAAACACACCACATTTTCCAGTGAATGGACTCTAAGCATCTCGCTGTTGCAAATTTACAGTTTTTATAAATAGTAAAATGAGAATGCACGAGGCTGCTGATGGTTACCGTTACAGAAATAGGGTCTGAGCAAGTGATGCGCAGATGGCAAAAAAAAACAGTAATGGCACGCATAAAGTAGTAACAGCTAGAACCTTTAGGCGTCTGATTGCGTAGATAATGAAAAGGTCACAAAAAGTTATTAACTGCCCAAGGAAGTTAAAGACAGCTCCGGTTACTGCTTGCTTGTGGTTACAAGCTTTTGCCTAAGTTTTTCAAGAGTCTAACCCGAAATTAGTATGGGTAGGTAAGATGGTTTGATGAATATGAGTCACTGATAAAGGCATGAATAATGTCTCAGTGCCAGCACTTACATTATCGAACCCTTTCCGCCAGATGAGTGGCATATGTCCACGGGCGGGTATGCGCCACCGGTTATTGTTGATATCTACTCAGGAAGGGCTTGAGGATACATAAATAATTTTAACACGTGAGCGAAAAAAAAATCTCAGATCAGCAGCGTTGACCTGACTGGAATGGGGGAGGCGCTGCCAATTTGGTGCCGTGGGCCAAAGCAATATATTATTATTATATCTCTTGTAAACTTACCTAGCTCTGCACGACTTGTTCTCAATGGGAGCTGCTGCGCTTCGCTCATCCACTCTTTCATTTAGGGCTCGAGAGACTTTGGTCTTTCACTTGTTCTTGGGCCAGGCAATTTGTAGTGAAAGCGAGATAATCAATGGGCAGTTGTAGATCGTGGCGGGCAGCCGGTGTATGCGGTGGCTTGTATACGTGTCACACATCTTGATTGTCTGGTCTTGTATCGAGTGAAAAGGCGAGGTTCTCTTGATCCGACGAGCTCCTTTTAAAGTTCAACAAAAAAACCACAATGCTTTCTTTTCAACAACGTACACAGCAACAGATGACAAGCCCCCAAGAACCCGCGCTGCAGCACGCGAACTGCCGTAGGTACCCAGCGAGGTACCCGGGCATGGCGGGAGAGGGTGACAACAGTGGAAGCGACATCACATGAACACTATGTATAACCACGTCATGGCGCGCAACAAATAATGTCGCTAGAATCGTCAGAAGCCGGTTGAGTGGCGCCCGGAAAACAGTGGCGCAACTCTGCTACCTAAAGGTAGCATATAGAGTAACTCTGAAGGATATATAAACACAACGCCATTTATTGATGAATTCATACATTAGAGATGACTGCTACTGCATACGGAGGAGAGCGCCGCCGCGGCGGTCTAGTGACTAAGGTACTCGGCTGCTGACCCGCAGGTCGCACGATAAAATCCCGGCTGCAGCGGCTACATTTCCGATGGAGGCGGAAATGTTGTAGGCCCATGTGCTCAGATTTGGGTGCACGTTAAAGAACCCCAGGTGGTGGAAATTTCCGGAGTCCTCCACTACGGCGTCTCTCATAGTCGTATGGTGGTTTTGGGATGGTGAACCCCACATATCAATCAATCAATCAGCATACGGAGGAGAAAACGACCCACGGTTTAAGGAGCTTCGCCTCTGGAAGGTTCCTCTTTGGGCTTCCGCGTTAACAGGGCCGCGCGTTTCACGCATACATGTCGTTTTTTCTTGCTTTTAAGTATACCACGGTAAAAAGCTAACTGTTTAGCTTCTCTGTATATTGCTTCATTTACGATTTCACTTGATTGAAGGTATGTTTTCTTTTATTATAGAGCGTGTAGTCAATACATTGTCGTTATGACGCAATAAGTCGTCTCAATTTTTTCACCCGCTTCATCTTTCAAAAGCAGGCACTTGTGCGTAATTACTATAGCCTACGAAATGCTCTTGAATGTATTGAAAATTATTTGGGTGTGCCTTCATCAATACTGTGAATTCGCCAAAGTTTACGTTTGTACAGCAATTTATTTCTAGATGTGAAGCATGTAATGGTGGAGTTCAATCTGGTGTGAGGCGTGACTGCCCTTACAGCACATGGTCGCCCTCCTCTCTCTTCACTTACGCTACCGCTCTCTCCCCTCGAAACGCTTATGCAGGCAGCGCCTTCTCGCTGCACCTTTTTCTCCTTTAAGCATCCCCCCATCGTTTGCATCCCCATCGCACATGCGCGTTCTCTGCCCATCTCTCATATAACGCAGATGCAGCCGCGTTCGCTTTTGAGTTGTTTTTATAAATCTTTATTCTTGAAAAAAAAACCACATAGGCAGTTGTACTCGAAGAAGTCAAAATTAGCTATGAAAGGCTCCAGGAGGCTCTAGAAAGCGGCGGAGATCATTCCTCAGGAAATTGTTACCCGACTCCTCACTGTTCCATTTTGCATGAGGACTTCACCAAAGCGACATGCTCAGAATAAATATGATTTTCGGGCTCCAATATTGAAAGAGACCTTAGACAGTGCGTCATTGTCGCGCAGATAAGTCTTCATTTTTTTTTCAAATCAAATTTTCGTAACCCACAATTTCCGACAGCTTCTTGAGTTTGGAAATTTTTTTGCAGTTGTTATAATTATATTAGGATACAATTTTTTTCAGATTTTATTTCACCATGTGACCACAGCAATTATCGTCTTTGAAATGTCGTTAAGTTTATATGCTTAGCGAACTAAAAGCAAACAGTTAGCATGACATCAGTTTTTAACACTTTTTCAAAACAACATTTTTTAATTTTAATCCACAACGCACACTTTCTCGAAAGTTATTTGAGTTCTACAGTTAGCGTGGGCCACTATGACACATAACTGGGGCGCAGTCATAACAGTTTACAGGTGAAAGTGGTGCGTTTAAAAAAAAGGTGATATTTAACACAACGATTATTTTGCAGCCTGTCGACAAGTGCCGTAAGCGCGTTTGCTAAGAGCTGGTTTTGCTGCAGGAGCGCAGCCCTCTCCTGAAGCCGCTACTCTTGTGCTGCCTCAAACTCATGCATTCGTTGCTGCAGCTCAAGCTCTCGAATGGCCAGGCGCCTTTCTTCAATGCTAAGGTGTCTTTCATTGAGGGCTGCCTCTCTTTCGCGCATTTCGGCCTCTAAGGCGAGCCGCTTCTCAAAAAACTCAAAGTGGCGGTCAGCAGGTCGACTCCTTCCTGAAAGTACAGCATGCACGGCATCCTACTAGACATTGCAAAACACAAAAATCAAGGAAACAAATTCCTGGAGCATTACACTAAAATAAACATTTTTATGCATTCTGCACCGTGTGACCTGATCTACTTTTTTTCCGCCACAAGTAGGCAGCAATGTACTCTGACATGTAACTGACATTGAGAGTACACTAGTTCAAAGAGTTAAACCATTGTGGTTGCGCAATCGAAAAAAACTCTAGCATTCCACACGACAGAGAAGCCAAGGGAACTCCCAGTACTTGATGCTTTGCCAGCGATGCGAGCTGAAAGGAAGAGTAATTCTATTGCCACGACTGGTAGCCTCGCCGCATTTGTTTAGCCTCGTTCGGCTACATTTTTTTAACATCGCGGTTAACATTTCTTTCAACTCGCAGGAAATATGTCCAACTGGGCACATTTGTTGTGAGATATGTCTTGCTTCGTTTCAAAGAGAAGTGCTGCAGTGGGGTATTGACTGCGTGATGTTCATTGCGCACTGCTCTACCTTCGTGACCCAGTGAAGCTCTATGCACGTTGTACGTTCGACTTCAAGCTGCTATGTCACCGAACTTTTTAGCACAGCGTCCGTCAACCTTGTAAGTTTCATACGTCCCTAGGTTGGCAAAACTATTGTACTTCAATTAGCAGAAAAAGTTCCCTCTTAGGGCTTGGTTGAATTTGCACTCTCTGCAAAATTCTAAACGCTCACCTGGGCTATGACTGATTAAACCTTACCCAGACTTCATCTCACTATAATAAGCTCGTGGCACGCTCAAGGTCACATCAGCGGACTAACTCATGATCAAACTCTGCTTTTTTTTTCTTCGACTACGCCTATATAGTCTCTAGGCCCACGTGGAGTCCATCGGCTCATCAGCAAGTTTTCCAACTTATGCATATGTCACATGATCTCACTGGGAGCCTTGCTTGTACAGACGTGCTTACACAGAAGTTCGTGTTTGCTGTATGAGTTGTATGTGCCATTTCCTTTGTGTTACAGCGTGCTGTTCTGGTATTCCGAGATGATGTTTAGTCATGTTACATTTCAATGCTGTTTTAATGGTTCATGTACCAGTTGTCTCAGGAGGAGGAGGAGGAGGAAAGAACTTTATTCAGAGTCCGGCGAGTAGATGGGTTGGGCGATTGGCCCCGCCAAGGTTACGGCCAGGAATCCTTGAATCCTGGCGGATTCCTCGGCCCACTGGATGGCCCACATTTGGTCTTCGAGGACGGAACTGAGCATTGCGGCTCCCCAGCGCGCGCGAAGGCTGTCAGCAGAGGCCGCATACTTGTTATGAGTACTAATCCCTCTACATTCCCATAACATATGCTCCAGAGTGGCTTTGGAGTCGCAACGCTTGCACCTGTCCGTTTTGTATATATCAGGATATATAATGTGCGATAGTGCAGGGTTCGGATATGTCCTAGTTTGTAACTGCCGCCATTCGACAGGCTGTCTTTTTGTTAATTTTGAATGAGGGGGCGGGAATATGACCCTCTGTAATCTATATTGTTTTGTAATTTAATTGTATGTGGTCATTCTGTCTTCCCACTTACACTCGTCTGCCACGCCGTAATCACCGGAGGAGGCTGGAGCGGCACTTGAGAGGGCAGCTCGGTCGGTGAGCCCTCGAGCTGCGTCATGTACAGCCCCGTTGTTGCTGTCCCCCACGATGGCATGAGCAGGTGTCCATATATGTATTTCTAGGGCTTCTTCGACACCCTCCTTTGAGAATACGTAATGCCTCCGGGGAGATGCGGCCGTTGGCAAAGTTTCTCACTGCCGTTTGAGAGTCACTGACTATCACGGTTGCGTTTGTCTGAGCTACAGCGAGCGCTATGGCTACCTCTTCCGCTGTCTCGGTACTTGTGGTGCGTATCGTTACGCATGTCGTACAGCGTTTGTTGCTATCGATTACTGCTGCGGTAAACCCCCGTTTGCGCTTGTATCGAGCACCGTCTACAAAAACTGCCTTCTTGTCATTACAGAACTTTTTTTGTATTTGTTTAGCTCTTGTCTCTCGTCTGGCCTTATTTTGTTCGGGTGCATGTTTTTTGGCAAGGGTGGTATCATCATTGTTTCCCTGGTCTCTTTCGGGATGTCTACCTTAACGCCGTGTTGCGTGTGATACATTATGCCTAGTCGCTCTAGAATATGTCTTCTTGCTCGTGTTTCAGAGAGACGTTCATATTGCGCCGTACTCTGCGCCTCAATAAGCTCATCTATTGTATTGTGCAAGCCTAGCTGTAACAGTTTGTCGGTGCTTGTGCTAATCGGTAGCCCTATAGCAAGTTTGAATATTTTTCGAATGAGGCAGTATAGCTTGATCTTTTCCGCGACTTGCCATTTTATTATGGCGCTACGTATACTATTCTGCTTATTACTAATGCCTGTATCAGCCTTATCATGTTTTCCTCCCTCATGCCACTGTGCTTAGTTGCTATCCTTTTTATGAGTCTCAGTATTTGGGCTACAGTTGCATCCAGTCACCTGAGGATTTCTCCATTGTTGCCCTTGGCTTCGATCAGCAGACACAGTACCCTGATCCTGTCGACTATAGGTATGGTTTTTCTATCGGCTGTTCTTAACTGTATTTCTTCTCTATGAGCGAGAGCTTGCAGGCAGTTGCCTGGTTTGCGACCTCTACGAGTAGGTCTGTACAGCAACAGCTCCAATTTTTCCGCAGAGCAGGCTAGCCCAGTACCTTCATGATACCACTCGACCGTTTCGACTGCTGTTTGAAGCGTTTCCTCTATTTTGCCATCACTACCATTTCTCACCCATAGGGTGATGTCGTCCGCATATATAGTATGATTCAGTCCTTCGATTGCTTGGAGTTTGGTTGGCAGTCCAATTAGAGCCAGATTGAATAACATAGGTGATAATACCGAGCCTTGCGGCGTTCCTGCACTGCCCATCTCAACTTTCTCCGAAACTAGGTCCCCTATCATGATCTTTGCCTTCCTTCCTGTCAGGAAATTACGCACGTAATTGTACGTCCGTTGTCCCAGATCTAGATCGTTTACCCTTTTAGCATCGTTGCATGGGTTACATTATAAAAGGCCTTCTTGAGGTCTAAGCCTAGAATGGCCTTTGTTGCTGTTCCCGGATTATCTATAATCTGATGTTTTAACTGTAGCATTGTGTCTTGCGTTGAGAGGTTCCTCCTGAACCCTATCATTGTGGGTGGAAGCGCATCCCGGTCCTCGAGATAGGTAGTTATCCTCTCCAGAATCACGTGCTCCATGAGTTTCCCCACGCAAGATGTGAGAGATATGGGTCTCAAGTCCGCAATCTGCAGTCGCTTGCCTGGCTTGGGTATTAACATGATTTTTGCCGTCTTCCGTTGTTGCGGAATCTGTCCTGCCTTCCATGATTTGTTAATGAATTCAGTTAACTGAGTTATGGGCTCGTCACCCAAATTGCGTAGCATTTCGTTAGTTATGCCATCTGGTCCAGGCGCTGATCTAGTATTGAGTTTTAGCAAGACGACCCTCACTTCTGCCTCCCCGATCTTGTTGTCTAAATCATCTTTTGCCAGCCCTGTGTAATCAGGGTGTGTAACGGGAAGCGCTTGAGAGATGTATGTTTTCTTGATTTCATTCAGGAAATCCTGCTCTGTACCTTGATATCTTTGTATTAACCGATTATTATTGTGCCTTTCTGCCAACTTGTTTTCGTCCGAGTTTAACAAAAGTCTAAGGATTGTCCACGTTTTCGCCATTCCTATCTGGTTGTCTATGTCATTGCACTTTTTCTCCCAGTGTTGTCTGCACAGCTGCTGGGCATATTGCTCTATATTCCTGTTCAGTTTAGCTATCCTTCTACGAAGTGTCCGGTTGCACCTTTGGTTTTTCGACCTCCGTTGTAAACCTTCCTTAGCTTCCCAAATGCGAAGAAGCTTATTGTCTACATACTCTAGCTGCGCCTCCGGTGGCACCGTTTTCGTAGCGGCCTCCACGTCTCGTTGTACCTTTTCGATCCATTCCACAATACTCTGTATCATTTCGTCGGGCTCCTCTCTGATGTTCCGGAACTTGTCCCAATCGAGAAGTTTAAGTTGTCTGCCTTTTGCCTTCCGCGGCCCTGCCCTCACCGTTAGTTCAAGTATAAAATGATCGCTTCCCAAGTCATGTTGCGTATTGGTCCATTGCGTGTCCAGTATGTTTTTGGTGAACGTCAAATCTGGCGTAGTATCCGCGCAAACGCTAGTACCTGTTCTTGTAGGAATGAATGGATCGGTCACGAGCGTCAGGCCCTCCTCCTGTGCGCCCAACCACAAGTTCCTGCCTTTCTGGTGTTCGATCCTGTATCCCCATGCACCGTGTGGGGCGTTGAAATCTCCTCCAATCACTAGCGCCCGGTTGCCCGTTATAGCGAGGGTTTTTCGAAACAGCGTGCGGAATTTCTTCTTTCTGCATTTAGGACTGCTGTAAATATTCAATACAAAAAGACTGTCCTCTGTTTTCAGCGTCGGTATGAGTTCGAGGAAAATGTGATCTATTGCCTTGATTTCTGTGTCATGTTGCACCACCGCGTGATTTCGCTTAACCAACGTTGCTAATACCTTTGTCTCCCAATCAGCACTGCTGAATGACTTATATCCCGACAATTTGGCCAGCCTGTGCGTTTCTTGCACCAATATAACATCCGGGGTGCTAGAGTCTTTAAGATGATGTTGCAAAATGTATCGTTTTCGATTATATCCTCGACCATTCCATTGCCAAATCGTGTAGCTATTTTGTCTGCCAATGACGGCGTTACAGGCTCTCTAATCTCTCGGTGGGCACCGAGGTCCTAGAGTACGGTTTGAAAGACGTCTTAACCGGGCCCCCACCACTTGACTGCGATCCCCATATTGCTAGCTTGGCGTTGAAGTCAGCCACCATTTGCTGCACTTTCTGCAATATCGTCTTGCCTAGCTCTTCGATTTTGGCCTCTATGTTTTCCTCAAATATAACTTCTTGTTGTTCGAGCTTAGTTTGAAATTTTCTCTCAATTTGTTCCATTTTGGCTTTCATGGTGTTTGCGAATTCCTCGTGTATTTCTTGTGGCGTCGCCACTAGTTTTGGTTTCGTTACCACGCTTTTATTCGGAGCGTTCTCTGGTTTACGTTTAACAGGGGTGAGGGCTGCTACCTCTTCGTCCATTCCTGCGCCTTTTTCCTCTATTATAACTTGCGAGGTTTCCTCATTGCGTGTAACCCCTCCGTTTTTCAGATAATCATTTTCTTTCCTGAGTTTTCTAATGTCATTCATAAATGCAACATTTTTCTGCCTGATCTGCGCCAATTCGTTCTCTAGCGCCTTAATCCTACATTGAAGAGCAGCCTCTGCATCCGCGCGCGCCCCGGAAGCTACATCAGCCCAGCTCCTGGAAGGTTCCCGCGGTGCCACGGACGCCGCTCGGTTCTTTTCGGCTTTGGGATCCTCCTTCCTCCTGTGATCAGGTAGACCTGGTATTGCCGGTCTTGGGTCTAAACCTCAATCTGCACCTCAATCTGGACCTCGATCTGGATCTCGACATTGATGTGGTGGTAGTCAACGTAGAGCGGCATTTGTTTTGTGCTTGAAGCTGAGTGAAGGCTTCTGGTCCGGATGCGTCCCGCGTCCGATGTTCCGATCGTTGACCTGAGTCGTCCCATCTTTGCCTGCGAAGTGCTTTCGCTTCCGTCTCGTAGTAAAGTGCTTCTTCTTCCTCTCGTCGGGCTTGTTCCCAGCGGCGTCGTTTCACCAGGTACGGTACCTTGAATCTGGCCTTGCAATGTTGATCTGCCGTCGGGTGGTCTTTGCAACACCGCTGGCATTTCACTTCGCACTCGTGCTCCTGCGGTGGGTTGCCAGTGTCACCACACTCTGCATATTCTGCTATTCGGGCTCGGGCAGACGTCAGCTCTGTTACCAAGCGTCCGCACTGGTAGCACACGTCTATTTTCTTGCAGTATAGTGAGCAGTTGACCAGTGCTCTTTCGTAGCTCACATAACTTGGAACGCGATGCCCATCGAAGAGGACGATGACGTTCGTGGTGTTTCCCATTCTTTTGGCCATGAGGACTGTCGGATTTCTCGAGGTTACCAGCTTTTCCACGATCTCTCTTGGAGACACGTTCTGCGTTACTCCTCGAATCACCCCTTTAGATGTATCTTCCGGAGCTGACTCGTACGCATTGGCTTCGAATTCCTTGTCCCCAATCTTCAGTTGAGCGATGGTTCTGTATTTTTCGGTGCGCTCCTCTGATGGTGTGCTGACCACTAAAATGTTCTGTTTATAGTTGGCTCATACCGTGTCTTCTTCCGATTCATTCCTGGGTAATTTAGCGGCGTTGGCGACGCAGCATTCCAGACGATTGATCCCGTAGTCAGTGACCTTGAAGCCGTCACGTGGGCACACAATTATCTTGTAATCTTCCTTCGACAGACGGGGCATCCTGCTTGCAGCCACAATTTGTCTTGCTCTCTGTCCCTTCCTCCACCTATTACTGACCGCATTCTCGCTTGAGAAGTGCGTTTATTGGTCCTTGGCTTCATGAGTTAAGGTTTCTTTTTTGACTCGTCCTTTTCTGTTTACAAGGCGCCAACCGGCTTCGTTCTCATACTCTTGTTGCGTGATATCGTCACCATCCACGCTCATCGTAGCCATCCTGTGGCATTAACCTGAGAAGACGCCGCCTTGAGGGGGCTCAAGACGCCAGCGTCCGTGGGCTTGGCTAAGCGCATTATGCACAGCAGCAGGAGGCAATGGCGTCGTGCGTTTGTCGGCGTTACAGAAATGTGGTCGATGTGCCGAAATTTAACCGTCCACCTACTTGAGAGCGGTATCGCGGGGCTCCGTGGAACTTCCACTTTCTTAACTGTAAGAAGGCGTCCGTTCATTTTTCGATTTCACGCTGAGAATCACTGAGAATCTGCAGAGCCGACACGACATGCGTGTATGCACTCTCAGTTGTCTCAGCCTAATAAAAATTTTCAGGTTCCGCAACAACTTCTCCTTATTTGCATGTGGCAAAATGTTCAAGAAAGCGTATGCACATCTTACACTTTCTCCACGTGCCCGGCCCAGGAACGCTTCCATTAAGTAATAGTCGGATACAACCTTAGAAGTCCACAAAGGGTCAGGCCCGGTTACCGAAGCATGGCAGGCAGTTGTTCGTGTGGCTCAAGAAAGAGTTCTAAGACTGCACCTGACAATGCTCGGCGAAAAATAGTTCATCAGCCAATAGTACAACATTTCTGTACACAGAATGCCCATTTAGACAGGCTTGTGTTCGTTCGCCTTTGAGAAGAATGTATGGCAGACTTTTAGGGTTGTATTCAGATGGAGTACTTTTTCCTTATTGCATGCTACTATAACGGAAAGCTTAAAGCCTTTTTCTTTCATTTTTTGTTCTTCGGCTTCTTTTGGTGTCTTTATAATTAGAACATAGCCAGTGGAATTTCTTACTGCCGCCGTGGTTTCACGACAATTAACTATGCGTGCCCTTGCTGCACCTGAGGCAGGACCAGCATCGACTGCTGGACCGGTGCAGCTAGCTCGACCTTGGAAGGGCTGCGCTCTTCCGTGCGCGGCAAGGTTACGGGGACCAGACCTCGTACGGCTCTTGAGGGGCCGAGGAAATCACTTCCACACTTTCAAAAGCGCCCGTCGCCCCTAAATGAAATGACAATTGCTCATGAAATTGCAGTTCACATATTTACCATTTCAGTGTGTCGCAAATGCTTCATGACATGCGAAATCGTTAGAGGATGAAATAGTCTTGTGTAGACCTACCACTGCACATTTTCCTTATGAAACTATGTTGAAGCAGTGTTAAAAACCACACAGTTGTGCGACCAACGACAGGCAGCAATCGAAACATGCGTAAGCTACAGCTGAATCTTGCGCATGTTTCAACCTCCCTAGCAAGGGCAATGTGCGAACTGCTTCAAGAATGCATGTCAGCTGCCTGCACACAGCACATGTCGTCTATAGTTTACCGATGCACCATGTTCAATTATTTTCCCAACATTCAACTTCATTATGCAAAGCATTCTCTTTTTTCAGAGCTTTGAATGACTGTTAACAGGGAAACTATGGTTGCTAGTAAGGTGCTTCGTTTCCTGGCACACCGTTTAAATTATTAGTATACCTTCCATTCAAACCATATCACCTTCCCTGCACGAAAAGTTTTCATTAGACATAATATCTTCCATTAAGTATTACGAAAATTACCTTCACATATAACCGCTTCCTTCCACTCTTTCCACCACTGCGCTATTCACTGCGCTATGTTTATTCTGCCTTCTTACTGAATAGGCATGCTAAGCACGTCAAGTGCGTAAACTGAGATCAAGCACCTCCCTCATGCATGCTACGACCACGCACCACAACACGCCCAGATGCCACGGTATTCCTGCGTCGATAAAGTGACATTTGCAAGCTTGCCTTCGAGTATTTATAATTACAAAAAAGAAAAATGGCATAGAAAGTTTCATTTTAAAGAAGGACAGACATTTTCTGTCACTGCTTGCGTTATGTTCACTGAGGACGCACAATTGCAATCTCCACATACACAACAATCCGACACTTTTTTTTTATTTGCTGTGCCTTCACTACGTAGCAGACGACACTTCGGGGCCACGCCTTTCAAGTGCTACTATGTGTTGCGGGAGCTTTGATGAATCCTCCACAATTCTTCGATTTACTAATCATAATACTCACAGACACTCGGCTCTCTGACGCCGGTGGTCGCTGCGCCATCCACGGAGTCCTCTCGTAATGCGACACACGCGGAGTCACGCTCCGCCATCGCGAGCCTTCGCTCGGCCCGCTCAACGCTTCCGGCTGCAGCTGCTGGCAACGGAGCCTGGCAGAGCGAAGCACTGCTGCACACCGCCGCCCTCCTGGCCGCCCCAGGACGGATTCGGTAGCCATGTCCTCTGGCGACCTCGAGTATTTCTTGGAGAACATGTTCTTTCTCCCCGTATTGTTCTTCTGTTCCTGATCTACAAAAGTGGCACCTTTAGCTTTGACACGCCCAAAACTGCCTCGGAGAAAGTAAGTGCACTTACTTTCTCAGGTTGGCGCGGTCTTCCCTAACGAATTGCGCCAGGAGAAGGTCGCACCTCTCACTGATGGCTCGCGCGCTGATAGCTTGTGCGAGCGCCAGGGAGAATTTTTCCGCTATTGAGAACCAACGCGTGGGTTCTTTGTAGGGGTCTTGCTCCCTAACCTCACGCAACTTGTATATGTCACTTTCAATGGTGAAACGAAACCGCTTCTGTGGAGGCTCCATTCCGGCGTTTCGTTCGCTTAAAAGTGAGTGGCAAAGCAGCGACTTGCATGGACTTGCCGCTCGGCTCGCCTTGGCCGTGGTTTCGGCTACAGCCATATCGTGATTTCAAGCTGCGACACTGTAGCCTCGAAACCAACGCTTGTGGGCGACATGTGGGCCGCCATTACTGCACGTCGTTTCGGAATTTTTGCGTGTGGTCCGCAAACGCGAATGCCAACTTGCGTACGACGCATGCGCAGTGGCAGCGACCGCACCGCAAGAGCTCGCGGTGCGCTATTCTAAAACTCCCTAATAACGCCTTCAAACGATTTTGTTTTCAACTAGTTGATGACAAATCCACATTTGTTTACTTAGCGAGAATATTTGTCCGGACTGCTTCATGGGGATGATGGCGATGTGTGATTGTGGGCAAGTTTTTTTGTTTGTTTGTTTGTTTAGATCGTTTGGAGTACAAAGCAGAGTGAGCGTGTGCCGCTAAGGATCAGCGAAGAAATCAAACAAATTTTTGCGGTGCCCTTTGTTGGCAGCCATGTTTAACGGGGCCCGCTCGTGATGCTCATCAATTTTAGTTTACTAAGTAATACCTGTGTGGAGACAACGCCTGTTAGCTGTAAGCATCAACCGTATCGAAGACGCATATGCTTGGGCATGTTGGTAGGTTATTTACTCTTTTTTTATTGCACAAAAAGGCCAAGAACGAAAAACAAGGGCGTGGTGTCCATGTCGTTTTTTCGGTCCTTTTTTGTTATGTGCGGTAACACTACCGTGATAACTCGGGTTGATGCATCGGGTTACAACACAGCATACTGCATCGCGTTAGGTGCGCCTCGCGAAGTTTGCCTACTTGCTAATACATTTAATTTCGTTAAATTCGTCTTCACCGGTACTTTTGTTCACCCACAACGTAGCGTGACACTGCCGGCAGCTGTGCTTGTGTAGCGGATCGAGCATTGAAAATGGACTTTCGTTTTAACAGACCTTTCGTCTGGGTGTGTGGTTGAATTGCCTACTTGAACAGTGCAAACGCTTGTTTGAGCATAACTGCTAACGTTTGAGCACATTTCATTAAGATTGTTTCCATAATGTGTATCTTTCAAAATATTCTTGTTATTAGGAATTTTATTGCCATCGACTCACTTTGGCATTTAACTTCGCTAAGAACTTCAGATGTTAAAGATATTTTCGCTATGTGAAGCGTATGATTAGTTTTTTTGTTGCACAAAAACACTTTATTGTTATACATACTGCACGGTATCTGAGCATGTGATGCAGCCAAAATGTAAGACTTGGCATCATATTTATCTGGGAACACTACGCGCACAGCCACTGAACAGCCTACGCTGCATCAGGAAGGAGTTATGCTTTCTTAGCATGCCAACGTGATTGAAACAAATGCCCTAATTTAGCAATGTGCAATAATCATGGGGTGAAAATAACAGGGTCACTTTATTACAAATTTCCCAGCCAATTTCACAGCTATGGCAATTGTGTTTGAAAAAAAATCGTGCTAATTTAATGCACTGAAAACAGTAAACTGCTTGAATATTTCGGAGAGAAAAATATTTTGGTTACGTGGTTGTCTTTTAAACTTCCCAGAATGTTGTCTGAGTGTTTGTGAAAAAAATATTTTATAAGTACTGCTCCTTCTTTTTATACCAAGCTTGGTACATGAGAAGTAGAGCGGCTTCTGTAAGGTGTTTGAAACTCAGTAATATTAAGAAAATTTTTCGGTCACATACGTCTGCAAGAATTTAGCCAAATTGTGTTATGTTTGCATTTTCTCATTGCGATACTGCACTTTGTATGAGTATCTTAGCTGTGACTTCTTACTTCACAGAAAAAATATCTTCATGAAAAATTATTTTTAGACGTCTTAAGCTGTTAGCCTCTACGAGAAAATATCCCTCATTTCACAGAATTGTCATTTTTGTCCATATTGAGACGCAATTTGCACCTTGTGGTGGTCCAATTAGAGATTACCTTTTACCTAAATTGAAAGCAAATAATTAGTTCTTTGTATGTGACAAGTTTCATCATCACAGTTTCTATTTCAAGGAATAAAATACGTTTTGAATTTTCCCATCGATGGCAATGGGGAACTTCGAGGCGTGAGCTGCCGTATGACCAAATGGCAAATGGGGAACTTGGAACTTCAAAAATCATTTAGCGGCAAAGCTTTCGAGGCTGTGGGTCGTTCCCTCCTCTATGGTCATACTAGTATTATGTAGCCACTTTACAAATGGTGTAGTTGTACTAGTATTGTGTAGCCACTTTATAAGTTGCGCAATACATAGCGTTAGTTGTTTTCACAGCATATACACAGACAAAACTATGATTCGTTGGGTGAATCGTTCGTCCGTACATTTGTGCTTTCGTTCGTTTGTCTATGCATCCGTCTGTCCGGGCTTCCGTGTGTTGGTCTGTCCATGAGTCCGTCCGTTTTTCTGTCCGTTTATACTTGCGTCAGACTGGCTGTCCATTCGTTTGTGCGTTCGGATGGACGGACGCTACGCCCCACTCATCATCAATCACTCTGTGGATGTGCTATAATCTTTTTCTCAAAACATAAATTGCTATGACATAATTTGGCACATGAAAAGAACTGTTTATTTGCTTTCAATTAAGGTACAAAGTCTATTTCACCTTAACCACCACATGGTGCAAGTTGCGTCTCATCTTAGACAAAACAATTATTTTGTGAATTTTGTGATTTCTTTCTCGTTAAGTTTGACAGCTTGAAAGGTCTAAAATATTTTTTCCTCCAAATATACCTTATGTGGATTAAGCATTCACTCATCATCATCACGCATCTCATTGACACGTAACAGCTTCTCCTGTACTTTTCTTGGCATCATTGTTAGCTTTAATCGGTAACGTGTCTTAAAAAACGAGCCCTTAAAATTCGAACTTTCACTAAAGACAGAGTACGCTTATAAATGTTAAAGTACAAATATCTCATATAACAACAAACACAGATACATCCAGACGGTAATGAAGACATAAATCGGAAGAGAATTGTTCAACCTTTGGCGTTTTTGGAATACTTATATACATGGGATGCAACGGGATCATTTATTATATCCTGCATATTTTCCGGTTTAGCAATAAAACATCACGCTGAACAACAGAAAACAGGAGCACGCAGAACAATGGTGTTTTCGCCACCTATGTCTTCCTTTGTCATCCGTTCGCGGTAAACAACACGTGAGTACCAACTAACTCACTAGCATACGCCTCTACAGGATTTCTATTCGAGGAGAAAGTTTCATAATCGGGCCACACCCCCCTGAGTCAAGGTAGACTATACTAGAAAAAAAGAAGGCTTGGAACGAGGTTGAAAATATTGAGCCTGAACTGACTGCAGCACCTTACGGCGCTGTTATCGGTAGCTTGCATTGTGTGGTCGTTTAAAAGCTAAACACAGCCCCACCCTTAAGGTGGAGTGGTAGAGTATCTCCTGCTGACCCGAATTCCACCAATTCGATCCAAGCAGTGGCAGTCGCATTTCGATGGAGGCGAAAGGCTAGATGCCTGTGTACTGCGTGATGTAAGTGCATCGTAAAGAGCGCCCAGTGGTCCCATTTTTAAGAGGACTTTTTGTCCTTGGTGATTCGCACTGTTTCAGAATAAAACAAAATAAACTAGTCTATACCTTCTTTCTGCAGAACATGAATGTGTGCAACGAGCTGACCTGTAAACTTGCATACGCAGGCTGTGTCTCCTTCATAGTAACTTGTCTCGACTGCGAATTATGTCAATGACGCGTAGCACGCATAGACCGCGTAAGAGTGAAAACACCTGCTTCGATCGATTCGCTTGTAGCGGCCGGAAATGTCGGCTGCCGGAGGCAGCGAGAAAGGAGACGTGAAGCAGGTTTGGAGTTGCAGGGCAAGACTGTTTATTTCCACTCCGTGCGAGTGACGGGAGCTCCCCTCGACGAGGGAGAGAATGAGGCACCCCCGCGTTCTTCTACAAGAAAGAGGAAAAGGGGGGCCACCGAGCGAGCAGACGTAGCATGCAGCCGGTCTAATCCCCAGAGCCTGCCCCGACAACACGTTGTTCCCCGAACACGGAGGAGGAGGAGCTGGCGCCGCGAGTAGGCGCGCTGTCGACGGCCGGCTGCAGACGGGATAGAAAAGAATGCGGTGGTGGTTAGCAGCTTCCGCTACAAAGGCTCCCCCCCCTAGATTGCGGAGCTTTTAAAGAAGGACAGCAGTTACGGGCTGAATAGTGAAAGGTCACAGTCCAATGGTTAGCACTGAAATCGTACGTGAGAGGCTGCTTGAATGGAAACTTCAATATGAGCAGGCTTGGCGCGGTCAACGGCGACGACTTCTCGTTTCCCCCGCACGTCGATTGCGATGGTTTTGTTAGTACGTCCCAAAACTTTGAATGGGCCATCGTACTGCATGGTCTCGGTAAGGTGTTGCAGTTTCTCCTCAAGGCGCGACAGTCGATCTGGTTGCTCATGTGTTCTTGCAGCAGCTATGGGCGCAAAGGTTGGAGTTGAGTATTCCGTGATGCGATCGGCAAGTTGCGCTAGTCGATCAAGGGACGTCTCATTTGAACCCGCGAGAACCACGCGCACCGACTGGGGGAGCCGTTGCAGGAAAAGTTCACGAAGAAGTGGGAGCTGGCCGTCCTGACGCGCGTGCACACCGAGTAGTTGCCGCATACGGTGCAGCAGTTGGGTAGGTCGTTGGTCGCCCAGCTCTTCGCGACACAAGAGCTGCTGCAGTCTGCTTTCTTCAGGCGCCTCGAGGCGGTCCAGCACCGTCTTTTTGAGGGTGTCATATTCTTCTTGCGCGGGGGGTGAAACCAAAATGTCGTCGATAGCGTCGGCGATTTCGGGGGGCAGGGCTGCGACGACGTGAAGGTATTTTGTCGACTGCGAGGTGATGTGCCGGAGTTGAAAACGGGCCTCCACTTGGCTGAACCAAACTCTTGGATTTTTCGGCCAAAAATTTGGTAGCTTCAGTTCTGTGGCGATGACCGCAGGCGTGGAGGCAGCAGCGTTGTCGTTGGAGCTCATCGCGGCGTGTTCGTTGAAGCGTTCGGGTCACCAATTTTGTAGCGGCCGGAAATGTCGGCTGCCGGAGGCAGCGAGAAAGGAGACGTGAAGCAGGTTTGGAGTTGCAGGGCAAGACTGTTTATTTCCACTCCGTGCGAGTGACGGGAGCTCCCCTCGACGAGGGAGAGAATGAGGCACCCCCGCGTTCTTCTACAAGAAAGAGGAAAAGGGGGGTCACCGAGCGAGCAGACGTAGCATGCAGCCGGTCTAATCCCCAGAGCCTGCCCCGACAACACGTTGTTCCCCGAACACGGAGGAGGAGGAGCTGGCGCCGCGAGTAGGCGCGCTGTCGACGGCCGGCTGCAGACGGGATAGAAAAGAATGCGGTGGTGCTTAGCAGCTTCCGCTACACGCTCAATGGGACAGCGAGGGTGGCATATCTTTAGTGTCTCTGTATGCTCGTTTGATTTCTATAGCTCCTCCTTTCTTTCGTTATCAAACGAGAGGAAACAGGGAAAGTGGTTTGAGGTTGACCAAGAGAGAGCGCTATGTGAGCGCTGCTGGTTCTTAAGCATCAGAAGAAGTTGATTGGAATCTCAAGCATGGTAAGAAATCAGAAGTGGAAGTCTTTCAATCGAGTTGCGAAATCAGCTACTCTTGGTAACCTGGAGTCTTCGTCAAGTCCTTGTCTCAAATGACGGCCAGCGTGTACGTGCAGTTACCGTGGCCATGACCAATGTAAAACTGGCGTGGTGTGCGCTGAGAGTATGCTGTCGTAGCTTTAAAATACCTTTGTCCGAACTGCTTCAGACACTGTCACGTGGTCTCGAGCCTAATCGAAGCCCCATTAGCTACACAGTACAGTTTTGGTACCTAGTAAACTTTTTCTACTGTTAATATGACAACTACCCGACTGATGTATTAGGATGGCCAATTAACACTTTGGCACCTTTGGTAATGTGCTATAGAGCTTCGTCGGGCTCGCATGTCGGCCAAATTTGGCACGTTGCTCACTACCACACAAAAAACTTTTTGGGAGAATACGATTAAGCACTTCCAAGGATACGTTGGTCTTTCCTTGAGACTTGCGTCTATCTGAGTCGGCTTTGTCGAGAGGACTTAGCATAATAAAAAAGCAAATGTGAATTGCCACATTTTATCATGCAAGCTGCACCATATATTTTTAAACATATTTGTCTTCTCGCAATGAGTGATGCTTTTCGGTACCTGTGGTATCAGTTCCGCTTTCGTTAGCTATAGTCACCCGGATTCCACACATAGCCACGAAGTATACCGAACATTGTGTAGTGCGGAATTCGCAAGCCAATGACTAGTGGGACCATCGCTGAGTGCAAAGCGCGAGCGGGTGCACGAGCTGTACACGCTGGACTGCCCGAGCATTTGTTTCCGTACCGGCTGTCTGCCTATTACCTGGCGTCGCTATTAAACCCCCTTGCAATTGTAACACCTTCCCACATCTGGGTGTTTTAAAGAAATGATTCAACAAAAACATTCATTTCAGTGCGTGGCCCTTCTTTAAACAAGCAACATTACCTGGTGCTGTTGATTATAGGCACTATATATTCACTATCTTCTTAAATAGAATGCCATGCAATCAGAGCACGGGATGCTCAACTTATGATCAGTACACAAGAATTCAAGTACTAAAAGAGAGACTGTTTCATACGAAAATACAGTTATATCTCAAATGAAGAGAGAAAAAATTTCAGTCAGACTCATTTGCCGTCGTTGCTTTCATAAAAAAATAAGTACATGCAATAATAAAGAAGGCACGGCAAAAGCGGCAGTAAATCTTTGTGCACCATTCGTCAGCAGTGAAGCTTCATTTGTTGTAAGTAGCGCACTTTGCTGCAAATAGCGTGCGTCAGCGAGACCCGCAGTACCCGGTGGTAGTTACTCGTTATCAGGCTCACAGCCACTTTCCTCAGTGGACATGAAACGAGCGCCTCAAACGACCAACACTGCTGCAATGAAATGGCCTGGCAAAATGGTGGCTCTGACAGCGTTTTATGACCAAAGGCTGTGCCACAACAAATACAAGCAGCCCATTAAACACTTTCATGCCGCTTCAAGAAGTACCAGCGTTTGAGTGATGTGTCTTCAGGATGTCTCGGTCTACAGAAAAAAAAGTATCAGCCAGGCCATGCTCAATGAAAACAACACGCATGTCAGGACAGTAGTGAATACTTGTGTTCATTGCCATCAGTCTTTTATAGCAAATTGAGGGAAGGGAGGAGGGGTTTTAGTAGGTAGTAAAGAAAGCCAGCTGTGGTTCAACTAAGGTGCCTTGCTGACCTTGATACGATACACAAACTAATTGATTTAGAAAACAAGAGGCAAGCTCGAGTAGTTTTTGTGGATCTGGCGTTGTTTAAAGCCCCCAGCACACTTCTTTTTGTATAGTGAATCCCCGCACCTACCACGACATTCACATAAATCTTGATTCCACGCGCGTAGTGCATGCCCGTTGCTAATATACACGACTGCTTGCTAGGTAAATGAAAACAAGAACCAATTACGTTATCATAGATGTTCAAAACGTAAAATTATTTAGTGTGTTTTCGTGACATTTGTACGAAGCTCGCAGATAAGACCCCTTACAAGAATAGACCCATAAGTGCAACAAATGGACCCGTAAATAGGCTTCACAATGACAGGCCGATAGTGTCACAGGTCGACTCAGTTGCAGGGTTCTAGTGCACCGACACATCAGAAGAATAGATGATTGTGTAGACTTATCTTTTGTTTGACGAGCCTACAGGTGACGTTCAGTACGCACGCCTTAAAATGACTCTCTTTTGTTAGAAACAACAAAATTGTCTCTAATCTTCGATAAAAAATGCCACTAGGATATGATATAACACGGTTGCGGCGTTGACCTTTGGCTTTTTGTGAGGCTCTTTCAACTTCATAAAATAGGCGTGTCTGAATACACATCCGCTTGTGTTTGCCGTGTCCGCTGCTTATGCAAGTTTTCTCTTTTCAAGTTTTTTCGACGCAATGTAGGCCTTTCTGCTCCCTACCCTTACCTTCAGAGCAGCTGTAACGCAAAACGTCGACAGTTACTTTATGGGCGTGGCCTGTGGATTGAAGATGGTAGTCAAACTTCACGGGAAAACATGTGAAAAATAGACTCTAAAAAGTGTACATGGAGGTTCAAACCATGCTTGTGTTACGATGGACGATATGGGCTTTCTTAATAATACTTCTCCCTGTGCTATCAGCGTCAAATGAAACCCCAACGGTGGCAATTCTTCGTGATAGTGTAGTACGTGCCATCCGGTTATCACAGTGTAGATGCGCGCACGTCCTGTTCGGCAGCTCTGCGCTTATATGCGTGCCCCTCCATAGCGATAATTGGACGGCGCGCACTGTACCGTCGTGAAGGCTTGCTGCTGTTGGGGTTTCATATAACGATGATTGCACGTATGAAAGGGGAGTGCTTTATGGGCTCACTTCTTTGTTTGGCACGTTCTTGATGAAAACCAGCAGATAATGAAGCCAAGGAACGTGTAGAAGACGCTCGTGACACTGGTATAAGGCTATTGTAGTGAATTTGATAAAGATGCAAATGATCTAAAGTTGACGAAAAGTCAACTTGCCGCCGGCATGTACCACACATGCAACCTTTTCTTTAGTGCCCCCCTGTTCCACCAACTGAGCTTCAGCTGTAGTTGTTCTGACATTCCTGTTATTGGGTATTTAGGTTAACCAGTGAGTGCAAGCCGGGGCCGCTGGCTGCCACGTCAACGAGTGAGAAATAATCTTTACCAGCTCCGCTTGAAATAGTTTTATGAAGTCTCACCATTTTTCCTGACACAGGCGTCGTTAAGCGTCACAAAGTAAGAATGATCTCTGGTTTAGATTGACAAGAAATTCGCATGTGTCTGTCTGGAAATTCTCTGTGATGTCCCATTTTTCTGAAATGGAAGCTTTTAAGCACGGCCGGCTGAGTGTCTTAATAATCAGCCCATGAATATGAAAGTTGGTCAAATATTTATTCGTCGATTTCAATATGTTACAATACTGTGACCACTTGTACTATTGGTTGTGAGGGACGTGTGTTTTCTTATTCAAGTGCAGTCGATAAAGTGCATATCTAAATGCATTGTAGAGGGACAACAAAATGCACTAACGAATATTTCAACGAAATATCGTTTTAGAATCTTCTTCACCCCAATGAACCCTTTCATCACATAGTTGTGTATATGTGCAGGTCATCTCTTATACATAATGCACGTATCCCGTAATTTGAATTTGAACACGAGCAATATTCTTGCAGGTTGTTGGCAGTGCTACCGAAGAATTTTCGTTTCAATTTTCCGCAATATTTGGCAGCCTGTTAAAGAAAAAATCCCGTACCGGAACCCTTATTATGCCAAAGGGAGAGCTAACGTGGATGAGGAGGAGGAAGGTCAGGGAGGTTAGTCAATTCGTAGACTGACTGGCTACACTTAAATCGAATATTGTAAGGTATAACAATATTATGAGTAGGCTTGGAGTAAGACACGTGTGCAAACAAAGTACTGCGTTAGCGTCACTTCGCGGACATTTTTGCATCGTATGAAATGAATACAAATTATATCAACCTGAATTATTCTTGTCGAAAGATACCATTGCCCAGGCGTCTTTTAATCTGTTTAATTTCACGAGTTAGTGGTCCCGCTACACAGCAGAAACATTTTCAAATGTAGGCGATGTCACCATTCGCCAAAACATCTTACGAACCAAAGTTACAAGAGAGCAGCATAGACACATTGAAGAAAACTAGAGTAGAATAGAATACCAATCATGTAATCAGCTAGACTGGCTGTTACAGAATTATTTTTTGTACAGCTGGTTATACATCTAACGCCGTCGTTAGGTCGGAAGATAAAAAACCACCGTGCAGCTCCAGCCGAATCGTAACAACGCGTCGCTTGGTAGAAAAACCCGTACCATTTAAAGTGTGTGAAAATTGACTCCTTTCGTGAACAATAAGCAACGATGATTCCTGCGTTTCGTTTTCAAGAGCCTTTGCCAACTGGACATTCGGCTAATTGTTTCATTGAGCTATCGCTCTGTAACAATTCCAAGGTGCTTTTATCGGCCACGACTTTAGAGTATTTCTCTCAAAAGGTCAAGAAGAGGGCAAGATGCAGTATAGCTCAAGTTGCTTTCAGGGACACTCAAAGATAGCCTTGGGTGACTTATTTTGAGGAAGCAGTAACTTTTCCCTCGTGTAATTTTACACATTCACTCTAGAATAGGCAGAGCTATTCCCAGAAGAGATAGAATGCGATAATGTTTTAATGACCATTCTTGCACAATTGAGATGGTAAGCTTTCGTTTATATAAAAAAGAATGTTTGAGGCAGAAGTATTGAGAAATGTCCAACCAAAATATATTTTTGCAAAGCTAACGCGGCTTCTTCCTTAGGGGTGAGAAGACCCGAGATGTGCGGCGCTTATGCAGCATTGCTTGCCGTGCGTGAGAGAAACCTTAGAACTGAAAGCGGACGTTTTGCTCTAGAGGACCGATGGCCCTCTTGGTTCTCTTTTTTTTTCTGGGAAGACAGAGCTTAGTGCAATCCACGTATTCTTTCAGTGGAAAATACTGCAATTAGGTAAACGTTCAGATTGAAGCAGTCATTTAAATTTTCATCAATACCAAAGCGTGTTTTAAGTTGGAATTTCCTTCTTCTAGCTACTATTCTTTTGTAGATTTGGCTGTAACTGACATGAAGAGCTATCGTTTAAGTTAACCATATATGTTGACATTTCAAAGTGCTGTCTTTGTAGCTGGATGGCATGAATACTACCAAGTAAGCTTAGAAAAAGAATTATACATCTTATCACAAAAAACAGTGCTTCCTTTTCCTGTACTGTAGATAATTATTCATGTGAGTTAATCGTGTTATGACGTATCGTATGGTGAGATTGTTATGATGAGTTTTATCTTAGGTATGTTCATATCATTAAATTATGCCAAGTCCTATCATATGGTGACATAGTATGACGAGTGTCTTGTCAGGTATGTTCATGCCAATAAATTATACCGCGTTGTATCATATAATGCTAGTATTATGACGAGTGCCTTGTTAGGCAGGTACGTTTGTGCAATATTTATTCACACCGCGTCGTAAGATGTGTTGGTGTTATTATCACCAGTGTCACGTTAGAATGTTCAATTCATTAAATTTACCACGTCGTATAATATTGTGGTATTATTGTGAGAACTGTCTTGTTAGGCAGGTATATCTGTTCAATATTTATTCATGCTAGCTTGTATGACATGGAGGATATTATTATGAATACCGTCGTGTTACGCAGGTGTGCTAAAGTTGTTTATTTATGCCACGTTTTATTATAGCGTTCCATTATTATGACCTGTGTCGGATTAGGCAGGTAAGGTCATCGCGCTTAATCATACTGCGTCGTATCGCACTTCGATATTATTATGAGATATGTCAAACTAGAAGTTATCTTAAGATAATATTAAAAGTTTATCACGGAGGACTATATATATTACGAGCATTAAGGCGGAACTCCAGATACGCGCCTAAGGTTGCTATATGTAACAATATTGCGTGCTGGAAATTTCAATGGGAATTAGTTGTTTTTTTTAATAGTACATCAGAAATAGTGTAAAGTGTTACTTAGTACTGTCATTGTATGCGCAGAAAATATGAGATATTAGCGATTCGAGTTGGTGTATATTAATGTGTGTTTCCAAATGAACATGATTTGAGGCTTTAGTATTTATGCTGATTGGACTTTTTATTCTGAGTTTGTTTTCTTTGCGCCGCAAATTCAAAGTACTTCGCACTCAGGACTCTAACAAAACTTTAGCCCCGAAAATTCTCATAGTCTGTTTTGAAATTGTGATGCTCATGATAGTAAGTATAGTTAGAGCAAAGCAACACAGACAAAAAAGCGCCAAATGCAGGGTTACTGGAAGACTCGGTTACAAAGTAAAAGCGAGGCTGACAAATAAAATCGTAGTAGATAGCACCTAGAATTAAGAGTAAAGGCTCTGTGCGATAAGTTTGGAAATAGTTAAAACCAATGACTCTACAACGTTTCGCAGAGTCGCCAACAGTCTTTGTCAGGGCTAGTTGTGTGTGTTGCATCACATTTGAAAAGGAAATTACAGTGCTTACCTTCGGATTTCGAGAAGCCTGTTGTTAAAAAGAATAAGAAAGAAAATGTATGAACCTTACCCCAGCTAGGGATATTAGTAGACGAGCGTTTTTACCAAAGAAAACAGAGTGAATATGGCGGTATGTGGGATTCGTACAGTGGCGCTCAGTATAAGTAGCAACAATCTGTCTAGGATCTGCATGGTGCCAGCGCAGAAAATCGGCGCATACATAGAAAGAAATGTTGAATATAACTCTAGGAGTTAGAGTTGAATCTTTGTCGGGATCTAGCCTCGGCGACAGTCCTAGTTAAGACAAAGAATGCATGTTGCATCACGTTTGAACGTTAAGTTAAAGTGATTACTTCAACATTTAGCGAAACCTGAGATTAGTAAGAATATAAAATGAATCATACGAAGCCTACGCTAGCTACAAATATTAGTAAGCATGGTCTCCTCCCCAAGAAAAAAGCCGCAGCATAAACATGGAGTAAATGATGATGATTGGGACGAAGCGTTCTTCTGTCCGTCCGTTCATCTGGACATGCGTCCGGATGAAAGGACGGGCACAGTCACGGCTGCACGGAATGACAGCCACACGGACGGACGCAAGAGTGAACAAACAGATAGAGAGAAGCACGGATGGACGAACAGATGGATGGACTCACGGATGGCAGCACGGAAAGGTAGAGGCTTAGGTGAACGGAAGGACAGATGCATGAACGAATGAACAGACGGACAGGCTAAAGAATGCACAGAATGACAGACGGACGGACGCATAGACAGATGGACAGATGGAAAGACGAGTGCTTCACCCCACTCATTATTATTCCCTCCGTGACAATTTTGTGAAAGCCACTTACGCCATCTAGTTATATTATTCCCAAAGACATACAAACAACGCCATTCATTCAGCTATGTCAGAAACTAGAGGTGGCTAGATTATACATACGGAGGAGGGAATGACCAACAGCTTAAGGAGCTTCGCCCCTTAAAAGAGGGCATATGGTGGTATGTGGGATAGGTACGTCCACAGTCACTATGAGTAGCAACAGGCTGTCTGGGTTTAACTAGTGCCAACACTGCAAATCAGTACCTGAATATTAACTAATGATGAAATTGAGACAATTTGTGGATTAAGCTCTCACAGTTAGTGTTAATCTATCAAAAAATTTAACCTTTTTCAATATCATTGTTCAGGCTTGGTTTATTTTTAACTACACTAGTATCTTTAAATTCATACTGAGCGTGACTCTGCAGCTCTGGAAAGCGAAAGCTCCATCGAGTTTCGAGGCACAGACACATGCCTAAAAAACTCTTTTCTCGTGAATATCAACTTGTTTCTGTGTATCGCTTGGCAGTAGAAAAAATCAGACATTTCAGGAATTGTCAGTCATCGGAATTATCAAAACTAGGAAATATCAGACACCAGACATTCTCGATATCCAGGAAAAATCTTGTTTATTAAAAAGTTGTAACTAAGTACACCCTTTTGTGTGTTACACTCGGATCTTGAGCTTGACGTCTGTGCTGTACCTTGTCCACGGGAATGCTGAACCTGCATTTAGATACATTTGGAGCATTAGAGACATTTAGAGACTTCCCAAAAAGGAAACCTCATTGAAAGAATATAACTTACACAATACGTAAAAAACTTATGAACATTCATTGTATAAAAATAAATGAAGGAAGAACAAATGTATGAATAAAAATGGGCCAAATTTTTGCACTTGTGTTTCATAAATATGTAAACTGTGCTTGATATTTTTGTGCGCTTGTTCCAGATAAATTTGCCAATGACCCAATAACCTCTTGATGGTGAGCTGTTGCAAAAGCTGAGGGAAACCTTACGTTTAGCTAGACTAAACAGAAGGTTTGAAAGTTGTTCACTTGTGAACTTTCATCTAAGTTTCTTCCGCTCTATGTGTGTTTAACTGTCCCACTGTTCCATACCTAACTTTTAACTCAATTAGGATTAAATTCGTACTGACATTTTTCCCTCATCTAAATCACTGAAATTTTTACTTTGGCGTTGTAGTTTTTAGTAAACGTGAAAGATACGCATATCATGAACATAAAAGGGTTGATTTGTCTACCACAATGCAGCATGAAAGATGCATGCTATATTTGCGGCTGTAGATTGTGATTCTTTGAAGAAGCATCGCTTTCCTAAGTACAGCTCAAAGCGCTCCTCAGTGCACACAGCCCGTGAAACTTTCCCACACATACACACACAAAAGTAAGCTGCGACAAATGTCGGCCATTGTGTGAACCAAAGTGCACTCACCTGTGGAAAAGGTTTATTGGCAAGAATTTGACAAAGCCCTTTAAAACTGCACCTTATACGAGTTTGGACGCATGAATAAAAAAAAACATTGTTAATGATCTCACGTGTTTACCATACCTCCAACGCTGGCACACCGACGCATTTGCCAGAGTTTCTGTCTGGCCTTGCTTTCTGGGGTCGATGGGGAGCTCTCGCAAGTGGTAGCGGGAACGTAAATGCTATCAAAGGCGTTCTTTTTCTTTTCTGCATGCCACCACTGTAAAAGTAAGCAGAGTATAGAACTGGCGTGTGGGTGTTTCACGCGCACAAATAGAAACGCAGCTTTGTCAGTTGAGCACACAAATGGAGAAGAAAATAAAAATGAATACTAGGGTGAATAGAGACACGCAAAAAGAAGTAAGCAGAGACGACAGCCATACGGCATACTTCCACGAGTGCAACACGTTTAAGGCACAACTGCCAACATCGCAAGAGACGAGCAAGTGGTTTTGGCGTGGCATGCAATTGTAAATTTCAATTCTGTGTCATGGGGTGAAAGTGTTCAGAAACGGTACGATGTATGGATTTTCTCCTGCTTTGTAGAAGCACTCACGGGAATCTACCAAGATCAATTATTGTCTCGTCGCTGAGATGGAGGATCGAAAACTATGCTTGCGTTCTTTTCCTGTACGAGGCTCTGCTGCGACAAAATAGAGGTGACACCTTTTGACGCTTATCAGTGCAAAAAAAATGGATCAAAATACTCTTCTTTCATTATACTTACGAATTTCTTTATGTTGAGAAGCGCGAAACCAACCACCTATACCAGACTTTGCACCTTCCTACATGTTTTGCAACCCACAATAAAGTATTGAGGTTACGAATAACTTGACTAATGGATGGTGTCACTTAGAACATTTAAAATCTTTTGACTTTATTGTGGTGTACTGCGAATTATTTAACTGATGGACCGCATTTACAGTTTCTCGCAATTTCGAAGGAGTAGACAGTCATCACTGAAATTACACGAGTGGTAGTGACCATGAAGGCGCAAGCAGAAGCGAAGTGTGCTATATTAGTCTGCCTCAACGGTAACGTTCACAATTAATAATACAATGATGTACTGTAGACATTCGGAAATGTGTTTGGCCACACTGGTTTTAATGCACAGAAAAATAAGTTGGAAAGAGTATGACGAAACCGTTGACACATGTGCAGGTATCGCATTCGGTGCAGTGTGGGTGAACGTCATTTCTCTCTTTACGAGACAGCTAGGCATAACATGGCGACTTGAAACTTCAGAAACTATGCATGAGAAGATGCGGTCTTGTGAGCAGCAGTCTTTGTTCTGGAATCAGAGGACGAAATTGTGAGGCAGCGTTGCTACGCTAGAAAAAAAGGACACGTCATTGAGTTTTCTTTTTCCATTCCTGGTGAATGCGGGAACGATTGCCATGATTCCTTGGATAACACTGCTTGTGTGTTACACGAAGAAATAAAGAGCTTGAGGTTTGTACACTCTTTGAGTTTATGTGGTTAAGCTGATTTCAAATCAAATCAAAGTTTATTTTTCGTTCTTCTGTACAAAAAATGGCAGCATATCCACGGAGTGAATGATGAATAGTGGGGCGAAGCATCCGTCCATCCATTCGTTCTTGCTTCCGTCCATCCAAGCGTGCGTCTGTGTGGCAGCCCGTGCATCCATCCGACCGTCCGTGCGTGCGTCTGTTCGTGCGTCCGCACGTTCATCTGTGCGTCCGTCCCTGCTTTCTTTCATGCATCTGCTCCTGCTTCTGTCCATGCGTCCATTCATCCCTGCAGCCATCCATGTGTCCGTCCATGCATCTGTCTGGGTGTCTGTTCGTCCACCTATTCAACACACCAAGTACCACCATCTCGCTTCTTTCCATCATATATTCCTCTCATAGAAGCACCGCCATTGAGCGGACATTATAAGGACTGAACAAGAGAAGGCACACGCACACTTTCTTACGGCTTGCACTTCGTGTCTACTTCCGACTTTTAACCGCCTCGAGTTCATGGTATATACTAGTTCACTGTATTCATGGCACTGCGGGTCAACGCTCGCTAAACCTTTGTAGAACCTAGGAGGTTACGCCCAGCGAGTATAACGTAGCAACCTTTTCTTGCTTTCTGTGTGTTGTTGAACAATAAAAATTCGCAGCGTCTGTGTTAACTAAAGCCGAATTTTCCTGTCTCTCGTCCCCCCTTAGGAGCCATTGGCATGCTCATTGAGCACAATTTTTTATTGTTCAACAAGGCACAGAAGAAATCTCTCACCGGCTCCACCTCGGAGGTTAAAGTGTTATACTTGTTACACACTACTACAACAGCTACGAGGGACGAATGGGTGTAGCTATAAGGAGCTTCGCCCCTAAAATGAACGGTGAAAAAAAGCTGTGTTTTAAAAGAGCTTGACCTTAGTTCACAGCCCTTTGAATCATTTGGTCCTTGTACTTTGGTTCTGTTTCGTAGTCTTCACGAAATCGAAGCCATTTCACTTTCAGGACTCTAACAAAGGTTTAGCCCAAAACAAACCCTCATCGCCTCTTCAGAAATTGTCATGCTCATGGTGATAGATAACAATGGCGCAATGCAACACAGGCTGAAGAGCACCGAATGCGGACTCAGCTGCAAAGTAATCATTGATTTTATATGTGGGGTTCAATGTCCCATAACCACCATATAATTATGAGCGGCGCCGTAGTAAAGAGCTCGGGAAGCTTAGACCACCTGGGGTTCTTTAGCGTGCGCCCAAATCTGAGCACACGGGCCTATAGCATTTTGGCCTCCATGAAAAATGCAGCCATCGCAGCTGGGATTCACTCCCGTCACCTGCAGGTCAGCAGCCGAGTACCTTAGCCACTGGACCACTGTGGTAGGGCAGTGAATAACAATTTATGAAGCCGAGGTGTCCAAGACCATACTAGAAAGGCGCACGGGCGAAAGTGAGCTGGGAGTATAAGGCCGGCGTTAAACAACGTTGTGGGTAGGCGGTACAGAAAGCTGGAGAACGCCAAGCAGTTCTTAGCTCAGAATAATCATGCATAGCGTAGTAGAGAAAGGCTGAGTGTAGAAAGCTAGAGTGAATATTTCTGCCGCGAAGATGAGGAGGAATAAAAGTAGGATGGGTGAAGCTAAGTCATGACATTTATTTCCGCGAAGATAGCGGAAAAAGCGAGAATCCGGAGTTTTCCTTTTTGGGTTGAGATGAGGTAAGAAGGTGCTGAAACGGTGCACCACATGAGCGTCATGTACAGCCTAGTATAGCAAGGGGTTAGATGAAGAAGTGGAAAGCGGTTAAGAGAAGTTAAAAGATCCAAGTTGCTAGTATAGACAACAATAGATACAAGCGAAAAAGAAAAAAGTAATCTTGCGTTCGAGAGGCGCTTGAGCTTACTGGCCTGCACCGGTGTTTATATGTGTTTTAAAAGCTTGAAATTGGCTTTCAGTATTGTTTATTTTGAAAACATTGTGACTCTTGACAACACGTCTTGTACAACCAAAACGCGAAAAAATTGCCTCGCAAATGCTTTCCTCCAACTGCATGGCGCACTTATAACTACAATGGTGGTTCTTTGCGAAAAAAGAGTACTCTGGTCGTCTCGTCTTCTATCTATCTATCTATCTATCTATCTATCTATCTATCTATCTATCTATCTATCTATCTATCTATCTATCTATCTATCTATCTGTGTGTGTGTGTGTGTGTGTTGTACGGAAGGAGCGGCGCAGCCCCACCGCGTTGGTCTAGTGGACAAGGTACACGGTTGCTGACCCGCAGGTCGCGGGATCGAATACCAGATGCGGCGGCTACATTTTCGATGGAAGTGGAAGTTTTTTTGGCCCGTGTCCTCAAATTTGGGTGCATGCACCCCAGGTGGCCGAAATGTTCGAAGCCCTCCTCTACGGCGTCTCTCATATGCATTTGGTGGTTTTTGGATGTTAAACACCGCATATAAATATATATATATATATAACAATCAATCAATCAATCAGGAGCGGCGCAAGAAATAACAGCTATAATTGTAGAGTGGGTATCATGCATCACAAAAGTAACGTTATTTAGACACCTACAATTTTGTCAGAGACCTATGCAATGAGAAGAACCGGATTGGTTCACTGGCTAACGTATAATCCTATTATTTTGCAGCCTCGTTGGGTATTTAACGTTTACGTAATACACATAAGAAAACGCCTATAATTTATGAATTGAAAATTGTTAATTATAAGAAATTATCTCAATAGCTCTTTGAGGGAAGCACATAATGTTCGCATGTATTTTAATTGAAAGGCAGACATACCTCACATGAAACACACGAGACATACTAAAACACACAAGATATACATTACACGAGACAGAAAAGGCAACTGATACCACAAATGGAGGTGAGTTTTTTGCGGTGCCAGTTTACACGTTGCGCGACTTAGAGTTTCCTAAATATACATTAGAACGAACTCTGGTGCTGGTGTATAACTGACCTGCAACGCGTAGCGCTGCAGCGAGCTTAGGAATTATGGGTATGAGATATATTTGCCTAGTCTTTGTACTTTACGTTCCTTCGGGCTTCGTGCGTCTTGAAGGTGCTATGTCACAAAACAACAATCGGCAAATCTTCGGCAGTTACGCTTCATCAGCTTAACATTTAGGCTCACCACTTCAAATCTTGTCTCGAAGTGAAAACGGTTTCTTCTTTCTTTTTTAACAAAACTATACACAGCAATAAACGAAGCCACAAGTGATTCGCCGCCCAGAAGCACGAACAATATATAAATCATTGTCATGTCTGTAATTTTCATGGTCGCTGAACTATCGCAGTGCCACTGTCCCCTCCAGTTAATTTTAGGAATCTGTATGAGTTGCGACGTCCGGAGTACTGTGACATTTATTGCGTGAGCTGCCAAGACAGTTAGAACTGGAGCCTGCGTAATAAAATAAAGCACAATATTTTAATGAAGTGGTCACATCTGTTCCCGTTGCTACTGAACATTTCCTACTCGAAAGAATTCGGGGTCACTTATTGAGAAAGGAAAAAAAAAATAGGAGAGCACAGTCACTCTACCTGAGTTACAGAGCGATGCATCTCATTCATTTGAAAGAAAGCTAACGAAATTTGTTCAGTATAGTAATAGTAGGGAATACTACACAACAAGAGAGGTTGCTGTACCGTTCGTTGCTTTACATGAAAAAATAGCATTCAAGTACAGTTAGAATAATCCATTACATCCAAATTAAATATAAAGCACAATTTCACACCTTGAAAGAGATTCACTGCTTGAACTATGTGAAGGAAGGCTTTTTAAGGTATGCAGGTCGTGTTCAAGAATCTTCACAGAAAAGCGACGACGAATATTCAGAGGTTACCATGTATTCATACTATGTAATTAAGCTAATTTTCACAGCACGAAGTTAGTACGGCACATAAAAAAGCCACAACGACTGAGGATTCCGCATTTTAGTATTATGAAGGATCTAGCCCAGCAGCTAGTTGTTTAAACACGTATAAACTTTTGTCAAACTAATTTGTGAAAACTTGAGTGTGTTCGTGAGAACCACTTGCAGGCTTTCTCTAGCGCGTTGGAAAAACGACATGGGTGGCTAAGTGATCGATTCGAATAGTTTATACGGTACTTGTCAGTGACTAAGAAAATTCTTCAGGTTTGTGGATTTAATTTTTCCCGTAATAGAGTTGTTACCCTGTGGGAATCAGTTGGTTTTTTTTAATTGTACATCTGAAATAGTGTATAAAGGCGTTTGCTATAGTCGTTGGCTTGATTTACTACAGAATAACAGGCGTGCAGAAACGGAAAATTCTAATGAATGTTATTTTGCGATATGACAGTAACGGATATCATGCTCGATCGTGTAACAATAAATTTCGATTGGAAGCTGCACCCCGGCTGCACCACACTTACTAGGGTCACTATCAGAAAATCCTCTGCCTGTCGCATCGTGGGCTGCAGACCAAACCGGTCGCAGGCGTTCGGACAAGATCAAGTGCAGGCAGAGCAAGTTTTGAAGTTCTTTAGAAACTTTTGGTGAATGTAAAGGGAGGCAATGAGTAAAGTTGATCAGAATGGTTTGCAGGACATTTCTCATCCACAAGGCTACGTCAAACAAACTCTATAAAGGTTTTGTGACTGACCTGCAGTACAAAAATTTAGGTGAAGAAGCTTTTGAAGACAAGGCACTGGAATACAGAAAATGAAGGAAGTAGCGGATCTGGTGACGGAGCAGGTGAAAGTTCCGCTTAGTCACTTCACAGTGGCATTTGCAATCGGTGCTATAATTGAAGTATGCAACGGTACCTACAAAGAAACTTTCACCCCGCCGCGGTGGTCTAGTGGCTAAGGTACTCAGCTGCTTTCCCACGTGTCGCGGGTTCAAATCCCGGCTGTAGCGGCTGCATTTCTGATGGAGGCGGAAATGTTTTAGGCCCGTGTGCTCAGATTTGGGTGCACGTTAAAGAACCCTTAGGTGGTCGAAATTTCCAGAGCCCTCCACTACGGCGCTTATCATAATCATATGGTGGTTATGGGACGTTAAACCCCACATATCAATCAATCATTACATAGAAACTTTCACTTTGAAATAAGAAATAAATAGCGTCAAGATAAGTCACTACTGCTCGCCTTTTGTAACTAGCGCAAGAACTTCTGGCAACACCTATAGGTTACCGAGTGTGGACCTAACACCAGAAAAATGCTGAAATTATTCTTTGTAGCATAATAGTCATCGGATGTAAAGGAGTGCTCGGAACGTCCAAAGCACCGCCGCTTTCAAGGAATAAACGGCCGGCTAGGATGGTCGACAAAGGAATGGTAGTTGCATTCTTTGCACGAGTGAATGATTGGGTGAACGACTCCAGAAACCACACGTCGCTTTTCGAGTCGATGAACGAACTTTCGTTATCCTCAGTACCGGTCTCTTTGTCTAAGGCTTAATTTCTTCGTTATTTTGTATACATTTTCTCTACTTTGTGTCAGAAATACTAAAAGAAGGTTGTCGTGAAGTTCTAATAGAACAAGCAATCATGGGGAGCTTGATTGACTCACGCTCGATAAATAATGTCACCAATTTCTTCATATGACCACAAAAACAGTTCTACGGCGTAAAAGCTGCACCATCATTTTCGGCAATCAGCATTTTGCGTGTTTCAATATCTGGACAATTTTGTTCACTCAGAAAATCATCGAGGTTTTCAGCGTATCACATATGATTATCGAATAATGCAAGCGCTGCTACTGCTGTTATCTTTAGGGCTTTCTGGTATTAGCTTGTGTTGAACTCATCGCCTGAAGGCACAAGCTCTTGGGACTAAGTTCGTTAAGCTTCTTATTAGGCATCGGCAAACTTGCCCCATCGCATCAACACTTGCTTTTATTTTGACAAGAAAGGATGACGCATGCACTGGCAGCGAGATGTTCTTGTTATTTGTCTGATTACCTTGCCAACAGACACAGAGTGATATAGCCTAGGGCTTAGCTGGCCTGCTGAAAATGAGATAAATAGGAATCACAAGCTGTTAGCTGTCTGTAGAACCATCGCCGCTCACCCACCGGTTATACGTAGTAAAGCTTCCAGAGTGATGTTCCATAACTTACTTTGGTAGAAACTGTCATTATAAACATCAGATCAGGTTTCAGGGGGAATATGCAAGCTGGTCTCAATCGGACAAGTCACAATCGCTATGATTGTAATACTTCCGTAGCTTCCCCATTTTACCTTCTTTACTAACACTTGGAATAGCTCTAAATGCTTTGATAGCAGTGTCCACACTAACGCAAGTAGTTCACCTCTAGGCTAAGTAACGTTCTTCAACAAAAGCACATAAGATAGTCAGGTTATCAACGATTGCAAAGAAAAACGCTGTTGCACCTGGCACTGAAGTTTCAGCGAAAATTCAAGCACCGTAACGTACGCAAAAAACACTTACACTGAGTGTAGCAATATCAACCAATAGCACCGTTGTCGCCCCTCTTACACACACACACTCGGGTCACCAAGCAGCAAGCATTACGTGATTTTCTGAGCGGAATATGAATATGTGCTCAAGTTCTATGCACTTTGCCCGTGTTTTTCCCCATGTACTTTTTGTTGTGCAGTCCTACCGAAGGAATGCATCACCAAGTTAGCAGAACTGCTGCTATATTATTATCTACTCAAAAAAATTACTCTGCACTTCGCATTCTTTCAACACTGGCGCCATACTAGTAATATAGTTGTGTGACGTTCGTCACGCAGAATTGGGGTTATATGTGAGAAAGTTTCGCTTTACGAATGGTGCTCTCAACAGGAGGTCTGACCTGAACTATTGCTTGACCCCTTGTGGCCTTTGTCTCTCGAGACATCAGCACTAAACGGTGAGTATTTCCTACTGAAGCGCGGAAAGAGCCCTTTGGGATATTCGCTAGGCCTGGGCTTTCACATTAAAAGACACATCTGGGCTTCAGACCCAGGCTCACGTTACAGATAAGGCATGCGCCACCGTGGCTCGAAGTCCCTGTAGAGGGACTTCCTCCTTCCTAATCAAGGGGAATGAAAGAGTGGAAAGCCATGAAAAAATTGTAGCAAGGCGTGATCTCTTGGAGTGGAGGTTTTTTCTGGCTGTGGTACTAAGATAATGCTACGATGTTATGGAAGAGAATGCTACGACTTTCAAGCGTATCTGAGAGTTAAAGTGACACGACAGTGTCGGATAGCTGTGCTGCCATCAACTGTGAGGGATCTTTTCGCTTTGGAACTGGAGAAACTCGCACAAACTTACAAAGAAAGGATTTGCCAAGCTCTACTCTCTATCAATTTCAGATCTATTAGAGGAGAGGTGCCGCACCACCGTTGATCAAAATGGTTGGTTTTAAGCTTATAAAGTGTAAATTTAAGGCATGTAAATTGCAAAAGTTTTTTGTGTGCCGATACCTTTCGACATCAACCTATACGAGCATTTCCAGCAGACTTATTCACTTCAGTTAACAATTGCCAGTTTCCGTCATTGCATACCAGTCTGATTTCTTGCACGCTTACGAACACCTTTGGTGCTGAGTTTTATCGGGCGTGTTAACAAATTAGTACTGCATTTTTTTTCGGAAAGCTGCAATAACGTAAAACCAGAGCGAAAAAAAACGCTAGGCATTTTGTCTCAATTAAACTGGGCATGCCCTTCAATTCTGAATGCTGCAAAACACGGGTAAATGCGGCATTGTTCCAAATGAAATATATGTACACAACTTAAAAATATGTCATATGTTGAGCCACCATTGGATCAGGCACGAGACAGAGAATGTAACAAGGTGAGTCACCATAATGCGGCCTCGACATCTCGCTGGACTTATGTAGCACTTTTACACAAAAACTAAAATGATGAAACACTCTACTGTCTCCCACTGAAGTGCCCGGAAAATTTGGTTTGATTGGTATACACGAAATAGGGGTTGTAATATATAAATTTTTGTCCCCTGCACCATGTATAGGAATCAAATTGCGTGACAGAAGGCATTTACGGGGCGTGTACAAGATTGTAATAGCTCAAGGTGAACCTCTAGGTGTGTTATCAAAACTAATTCCTATTTTTCAGAAAACATAACAAAATTAGATGTGTCAACTTACGTTCATCATTGAAGAGCTCAGGGAGCAATCAGTAAGGAGCATGATATGGTGGCGACAGGGACAGATGCCTGCAGTGTGCGCACTGGCCTTGCTTACCCGTGTATATCAAGGAGACAGCGTCCCGCTATCATAACGCCTTACGCAAGCTGTGTCTACATCACGTAAAAATGTTGACAAAAAGTAAGCGATATGACAGCCTCACCCCTACCTTTTGGTATAACGAGATGATAAAATATTTATACTTGACACGGAGACAATATCCTCCACCACACCGAAAACTAAGCACACCTCGAGTTTTGCCACTTAGCCTTGTTCAAGTTGGGGCATTTTAACTCCGCGCCAGTGCACAAGTATTATCTCGAAATACAGTTAACTAAGACTAGTTGTTTCTGCAATGATATAGCTATTTAACAACACACGCTCTGGCGGTGCCCCGCGTTACGCTGCGGTAAAGCCATTATGCCTCTCAAACGGGAGGATGCGATTAGCAGGTCCGAACTCGAACAACAGTTATGCGCAGTCCAACGGGCCTGCGACGCAGCAGAGAGACTTGATCTTTTTGTTCCGACATGGAAATGGCGTGGAACTTGCTGATGAGCGTTTCGAAGGACAAAACAAAGTTCGTGCCTTCAACGATTCACCCGCTTCGGACATTGATGTTACACTACACAATCTACGGCTACTCGCATTGCAAATTGTATCACCTAAACGTGCTTTCAATAAATTCACCTACACACTACCACTAGGGGATTTCCAGCAAGTTATAAGCTGTTTGAAATCTGTGAGCTATTTTACATTTGTCTCACTTGTTGGGCATCTGGAGTTATCGCAGTTAGAGCTGTTTCAGTTAACAGGGTAGTGCAACTTCGATTATATCATCATCATCATCATCATCTTATGCATCATCATCATCTTATGCATCATCATCATCATGATTATTATGATCATCACTATAATAATGCCCACTCACAGTTCCGCCTGTCAACTCGTTCCTGGGCTTGCTGCTGCCTTTTTATACCCGCAAAAACTTCCTTACCTTATCTGCTCACCTAACGGTCTGTCTCCCCCTTACCCGCTTGCCTTTTCTGTGAATCTAGTGGCTTAATCTTAATGACCAGCGGTTACACTGCCTACAAGCTACGTGTCCGTTTTATGTCTCTTTTTTTATTTCAACTATATCCTTAATCCCGCCTTTTCCTCTGACCCATTGCGCACTCTTCTAGTCTCCTAATGGTACCCCTATCAATCTCATTTCCATCGCCTTCTGCATTGTACCCAATTAAAATAAACCCTCTTTGTAGGCCTCCACGTTTCTGCCCCGTGCGTAAATACCAGCAAGACGCAGCTCTTATGTACATTCTTGCTGAGGAATAGTGGCAATGTACCAGTCATGATATCAGAATGCTTGCCGATTGTGCTCCATCCGATTTTCATTCTTCTAGTTTCTCAATGTCATGGTACGGCTCCACGGTTACTGCCTGCCTAGGTAGACGTACTCTTCTACAAATTTAAGTAGACCGCTACCTGTGTCTCCCGTGGTGTAACATTACCTTTATTTTCTGCAGAATATTTTAAGACCTAGCTTTCTGCTCTGCTTGTCTAATTTTGTAATCATGAATTGCGATTCGTCCTCTGAGTTACTCAGCAACTCCATGTCATCGGCGAAGTGCAGGTTGCTGAGGAACTTAACTATAATTCTTATCTTTTACTCTTCTCATTCTTGGCGAACGAGAGTCTGCTGTAAGCACGCGGTAATAGCACTGTGAAAATTATGTCCCATTGTCTTACATCCTTTCTTTAACAATTCACAACGACTCTGTCACACAACGACGCTGTCACACAACGACGCTGTCAAACAAGACAGCCATGGATTTCCAGACTTGTCAAGAGAGATTTAGGGTGCATCTTTACTAGACAGTAATACATGTGGTGATGAGGAACAGTAAAATCTCATTCATTTATTAAGCAAACAACAAGAGTATTACATTGCCTTTGCCCTCCAATGCTGCATTTAAACTGGTTTTCATGAAATATTAGTGCACTGATTAGATCGGACGTTATGCTTTGAACGAAAGCAGGGCTATAGGAGAATACAGTACTTTCTTGTGGCCGACAACGACAAAGTGTTTTTCTGTCGAACGCTGCTTGTTTCGTCTGGGTTTTTCTTTGTGAATTTACGCATTATCCAAAGATCATCGCTCTCCTGCAGGCAGCAGTGGACCCAGACCCCAACGTACGCAATCCGGGCTTGGCATCACCTTTGACGTCAACCTCAAGGAAGCGCAACAATCGAGATGGCGAGAGCACCAGTGACAGCACTGAACTGTACACGGCGAGTAGTAAAGATAGCGACGACGACTTCATCCTTGCAGTGAAGCATAAAGTTAAAAGGAGAATGGTCGGCGTGTCTCCGCCAGCTAGCGTCTCCACCGTGGAGGCTGCATGCAGTTCTAAACACCATACCATACTCTTTGTTCCTGTCGACTCTTCGATCAACCTGGAAAACATGAACCGGGAAGTGATATCAGCGTGTCTCGAGGCTATCGTGCCTAACGATATAAAGGATATTAGGCTCAACCCACGGAAGAATATCTTGGCCATATACGTTGATCACCCGGGATCACTACATACCTTGCGAACAGTCTCAGAGCTTGGAGGCATCAATCTTAGTGCTTACATTCCACAAGACAGTGATACGACGTCTGGCGTCATTTATGACGTTGACAATTTTATACCGAACGCAGGCCTTCCTGTGCTGATAAAGCCAGCTACTGAGGCAACGGACACATTGCAAGAATGCCAGCTTGGCAAATCCCATTGCATTAAGGTGACCTTCAGAGGTTATTGCATCCTATCACGTGTAAAGGTTGGTCACTTTCGTCACGTGTCCGACCTTACATCCCAAGGCCACTACAGTGCCACAGCTGTCTAAAACTGGGTCATGTTAGTGCTGTGTGTAGCAACAAGGAAGCATGCCCACGTTGCGCCGGACCTCACAAAGCAGAGGCTTGCCAAGAAACTCTCCTAAAATGCAGCAACTGCAATGGGAACCATGAGACCTCATCCAAAAACTGCCCAGTACTAAAGAAGAAGAGGAGCATTCTGAGACAAATGGTGAAAGACGGATCCTCACGAAAGGACGCGGTAATTGTTGTTCAACGACGGCGTTCCTGTCGATGGCGGTGCTCGAAGAAAAGAAAAGCAGTCCTGTGCTGAAAGTGCCTTTACTTACACCGCCACCACCACCGCCGCCACGACCACAGTGCCCTCCCCCGACCCCCCGCCACCAGGTGGTGTATGTCCAGAGGTGGCCGAAGACACTGGGGCGCAACAGAAAACATCTGGCTCTGACTGGCCCGCTTTACGGCGGGTACATGTGTCTGCAGAACCTCAGCATCGACCGTCAACAACGAATATGCCCCCAGCAGACAGTCTATCCGTCCAAGAGGTACAAGTTTTCTCTGTATTGAGGTCGTTCATGAGTGTTATTCGTACTCTATTACTCTATTGGCTACTGTGCAGATCCCTGCCGCTAAATGCGCACTGCAAGTCTTGGACACACTAGAACCAATTCTTGCCGGACTTCAGTAACAAGATGGCGCACTATACACCACATCAGTCTTTTAGAGAAAAAGTACAGCGTGCTTCCATAATTCAGTGCAACGCCAGAGGTCTACAGTCAAGAACGCCTGAGTTTCGACATTTCGTTTTCGAGAATAAGTTTCCCATCATCGTCATTTGTGAACCGCATTATTCAAAAATACCTCGATTATCAGGCTATGAATCGTTCGTTTCTTCATCGTGCATTGAGCGAAGTCAAGTTGCTGTATACATTCGTAAAGAACTCACTTATGTTCACCAAAGAGTAGAGTCCCACAATGGAAAACACTAAGTGTGTCTATATGTTAAAAAGAAGAAATTGTCGTTTATGATGATAGACGTATATATAGCGCCGTCACATCGACTGCATCAACAGATAATACCTGATATATTTGCAACGACTCCAGAACCTTGGATATATATGGGTGACTTCAATTCCCAACATCCATTGTGGGGAAGCATCAGGACAAATCGAAAAGGCACGAACTTGGTTGATCTCGCATCAGAGCGTGGGCTTCAGGTGCTCAACGACGGCAGCCCTACTTATCTCCGAGGAATAACTTGTAGCAGTTGCCTGGACTTGACATTAGTGTCATATAGCATTGCCACGAAAGTCCAATGGTTCACGGATATTGAAACGCATGGCAGCGACCATATTCCCACGTACGTGACAGTAAGAGGTCTGGACAATTCTTCTTTCCTTGACACTCAAGACAATCGACTGGAAAGAGTATCAGATATAAGGGGAGAGCAAGTGCATGCTCGAACCGCCGGCATCCATTGAAGAAGTGATTTGTTGTGCGATGGAGACTTCCACGAAGATATGTCCGAGAGAATCGAGACGTACCACAGTTGACCAAGAGTTGGAAAAACTCCGAGCGGTCCGCCGACGTGCCGAAAGACAATACAGACGCACAAAATCTATCTATGACCTCAGAGAATCCAGACGCATTCAGAAGAAAATCCAGCGTCGTATGCACAAACTCCAGGAGCAACGATGGAAGAGTTTTTGTGACTGACTAGACCCTCGAAAGCCTTTGTCTCCCATATGGAGGACTCTTCGAGGTATTCACTCACATCCGCAACAGCGTCCTCCCTTCGCCGCTCATGCGCTACAACAACGTCGCTCACAGCTTGATGTTTCTGGGGAATTTTGTGCAAAGATCGCTGGCGACATCTTTTTACTGATTGATCTATTGCCACAGGACTTTCCAGTCGCACGAGATCAGCAAATGGAGGTTGCATTCACTATGGAAGAACTTCATGCGGCATTGAACACATGCAGACGCTCATCGTCTCCAGGTCCGGATGGAGTAACTTATACTATCCTATGTCACCTAGGCCCGCAGGCCCAGCGCTGTCCCCTGGACATTTTCAATATGTCTTGGCATGATGGAATGTTGCCTGATGAGTGGAAGTGCAGTCGACTGGTGCTTTTGTTGAAGCCCGGAAAGTCTCTATTCAATTTGGCATCATACTGGCCTATAGCACTAGCAAGCTGCGTCGGCAAGGTCATGGAGAGGATGCTGCTTACACGCATGGAATGGTATCTGGAACGTTATAACATCTATCCTGATGCTATGGCAAGCTTTCGATGAGGTCGGTCCTCAATTGATAGCGTCATTGACTTAGTGACCTCTGTTCAGCAACAGAAAGCTTAGATGGGGCTGTCGGTAGGCCTGTTCCTAGACGTGAAATGTGCCTATGACACCGTGACCAATGAGACTGTTCTCAATGCTCTTGAAGCAGCTGAACTTGGAGGTCGTGTCTTTCAATGGGTAAGAAGCTATCTCACAAAGAGATCGATGTTCGTTCTAACTGAAGATTGGCCTACGAATAAGCACTTCAGAAGTCGTGGGGTGCCACAAGGCGGCGTTTTGAATCCGACTCTTTTCAACTTGGTTCTGGTGAGCCTCACAGAAACGCTACCACAGATGGCTTATATATCTCTCTACGCTGATGATATCTGCATTTGGGCGTCCGACGCGACACGGCCTCAAGTGCGCGCAAGGTTGCGGCAACGATACATCAGCATACCTCAGCCAGCAAGGGTTGACCATTGCCACAGATAAATGCGCAGCAGTGGCGTTTACACGCAAACCGATGTCTTTTTACCCATTGTCCATCGATGGCAAAGCAATCGCATTTAGGAGCCGTCAAAGATTCTTAGGTGTTATCGTAGATCGTGACCTAACCTGGAGCCCACATGTCGCATACCTGAAGAAAAAGCTCATTGGCATTCAGAATGTATTCAAGTTCGTCGGCGGAAAATCATGGGGCCAATCCGTGCACTCCATGTTGCAGCTTTATACAGCCCTCTTTCTCAGAATTCTCTGGTACAGCCTTCCTCTCCTGTCCAACACGTGCAAGACTAACATCCGTGCACTACAAAGCGTAAAAGCACAAGTACTTCGGACATGTCTTGGCCTTCCAAGATACTCATCGACAGTGGCAACTATTGTCATCGTGCAACAACAGCCGGTCACAACGCATATCATTGTCGAGACTCTGAGAGCGCACGTTCGGCATATATAAAGGCTACCGTCACATCATTTAGCGTCTTTGACAGTGCGGAGGCCCCATAATTCGTTCTGCGGTATTGTGACAAAGCATCGTGACATATTACCATCTGGATTCAAACTTGCAACACATTCAGCAGCTGCGTTATGGAGTATTCGTCAACCTAACGTGCACTTATCAGTTTTTGGAATCATTAAGAAGGCACGCATGTCACCGCTAGTTCTTAAGCTATTGACTTTGCGACTGTTGGAGAAAAGATACTTCGACCGCCTACAAGTTTACACCGATGGCTCCACTAATTCCTACAGCTCTACAGGAGCAGTGGTTGTTCCATTTGATAATGTGTTGCTTCGATACAAGTTCTCTCACACAACAGCGTCGATAGCAGCAGAGCTCGCAGCCCTTCAAGGGGCAGTAAAGTACATTCTTCTGCAGCAACCTAACCAAAGGGCCATCTTTTGCGACTCGAGGTCAGCCTTACAGACACCACGGTTTGCTATGCAGCACGGGTTACACGAACAATTTGTATATCAAATACGACACGACTAGCACGAAGCGCTCAAGGAAGGTCAAGATATTGTATTTCAGTGGCTGCCGAGTCATTGCGTAATTGTCGGCAATGACCGCGCGGATGAAGCTGCTCGATCGGCTTATGACAAAGACCTACGTACGCCCATACTACTCTTGAGAACGGACGCTGCAAGACGACTACAATCACTTGCTCCCCGTATAACTCTCCTACAATGGACTACACCATGTTTCTCAAACATGCACCTGTATTGGATCAACCCAAACTTGCAACTTCGTTTGCCATACGAGCTCCCACGATGCGCTGACACTTTACTGTGTCGCATGAGGTTGGGCGTGGCATTTTGCGAATGCGCACTCTCGTCTCCTTGAAATGACGAGCACTTCGGCATGCAACATCTGCGCCTTCGAGGAACCGCTCAAGCACATTCTAGCCCAGCATACCAGTCTGAACGACGTATTATGGAAGCCAAGCTCCGTCAGCTGTATTCACGGCCGCTTACAGAAGAGAAGATCCTGGGACCTTGGCCGACGGACTCCCATACATGCAAAGCCATGAAAGCCCTCTTGCACTTCTCAAGGACCACCAGACTTCATGACCGCTTGTGAAAGAACAGTGTGACACCACGCTGTGTAGTCTCGAGCTGACTATTCATCCTTCTATTTTTTACTCCTCTTTTTTTTCTCTTTCTTTTCTATTATTCTCTCTTTCTCCCACCCCAAGTGTAGGGTAGCCAACCGAGCCAAGCTTGGCTAACCTCCCTGCTTTTCCTCTCTATTTATCTCTCTGTCTCTCTCTCTTCTTGTGTGAACACGTACACAAAGAGAAGACTATTTCCAAAGATAATCTGTTACAGGGAAAGTATGGCCCTTTATTCATGGTCAGCACTGAGATACAATGAGCGGTTTTTGCAAAACAGCGGTTTGGACTTTTCTTAGGTAATACTAACCAATGGTGACTATATATAGCTAATCTATGGCAAATGTTGCTTATCACTCAAAAAGTGCACTGAATGTTTTGATCTAGTATATAGCCAAAAGATTGACATAAACCTTTATGCTTTTTTGCTTTTCTAAAAGCAACATTGTTTTCAAACTTTCTAACTCCACGAATTGACTTGGTTTTTGAGACTCTAAAGAGGTGTCCTGGCCAGCCTCTTTTTTTTGTTTGCGCTTGTTAGCATAAGCAGCTGATAAATAGACGACGAAATGTTAAAGTTAAACAAAAGACAGCCTGGTGCATTTCGAAAGGCTTCCGCTTTTTGAGCCTACTACTGTGAATAAATCCTCCGCTTCCTTGAGGTCTATGTTTAGTAATTCCACTGTTTCAAGCCCTCACCCCAAGACAAATAATTTTAGTGGCTAACTATCCGCTTCCCATAGAAAGCGCGCGTTTCGCTTAGCATCGAAAACCCAACAGACGACGAAGAGCCTTCGCAAACGCCTCAATCGTCAAAGAGCGACTCTTGTTTGCACACGCGCTTTGAAAAAGTTTGCACTGTATCCTTTGCGAATCAGAAGGGCAGTGGCCCATGCAACATCTATGGTTTTTCTTCCTTTCCCATCAAATAAACTATTCTTAGCCGTAATTGGCAGCAGCCAAGTGACATCGCTGCTTTTGAGCATTAAGGAAATGAACCAGAGAGAGTTCAAAAATTTATTCTGCATGTTACAGCCATTTCGTTTTGCTTTAGTCATCAGTGTGAATGCCTGCGGAAATATACCACTCTTGAAACAGCTTTGAGAATTTGCACACCTAAGCGCTTTTGTAATGTAATAGTCGAATTTTGAAGCCTTTTTTTCGAATTTGGGAGTATGTTTGGGTAATTAGGCATTTTATTACTCTGTAGTAGTTTGTAAGCTAGGCGAACTTCGAATGATGCCCACCTATTTTTAGTAAGAAAAATATATACATATATAAATATATAAGGGTTAACGTCCCAAAACCACCTTATCATTATGAGCGATGTCGTAGTGGATGGCTCCGGAATTTTCTACAACCTGGCATTCTTTAACGTGCGCCCGAATCAGAACACACGGGCCTACAGCGTTTTCGCCTCCATGGAAATTGCAGCCACCACAACCGGGATTTGACCCCGCGACCTGCGGGTTAGCAGACGAGTACCTTAGACTCTATTTTTCTATGGCGGGGCAAAATGAAATATATAAAGAAATAGAGACACAAAAACACGGATGGCTTGAAACAGTTGTGCTTTCGAGTGGCCAAATATTTCATTTCTTTAAATTGGGAAATTTGCATGTTTAAAAAAGTTTGTGTAACCTGGTCACAAAAACTCTGCTTTTTACAGGATGATACTTGAAATATAATGTCGCCTAAGGTATTTATCATAATTAGGCGGACAAGCAACATTTGAAGGGTGTTTTTATTCGTTCATTTTGTAGTGCCACTCTTAACAATTGCAGGCATTCTGTTAAGTGCTCATAATGCAATAACTGGGAAAGTTTGAGAAGGAGGACTGTTCAGTTAAAAACGGCACATACTCGTGGCAGTACAAATTATTTTAACATACTAAAACTTTACTCTGAGAAATAAATGTATTCGCTTTTCCTTTCTACTTACTATTGTAGGCGTCGAAGCGTTCATGAATTGAATATGGTAATTCAAGCAACCATTCCGAAAGCATGTCTATATTTACCACTGCAGATGGCTGAAGACTTATGAGCTAAATTTGTTTGATGTAATTAGGCAAATATATGAAAAGCAAGAAGTGCAAATACCCTATCGTTCCTAGCGTGTGAGAAGTGTAAAAGTATAGTGAAATTATAGAAACGCAATTACTTGAAGTAGTTTTTCGGCAGCTATGCTAATAACAATTTCATAGGAATTGCTTATTTGATGTAGGCAACACCCAAGGGAGCTCAAACGATTTCTCTACAAAACAAGCGGTTTCACAAATACTTTTCACGACCACAGCTGATTCTCTGAAGCACAAGTCAAGCACCTGAATTCGAGCAGTTCAAATATTGAGGTCGTTATCTAACCGTTCAATATATAAAGTGCACTGCAATTCCAACAGAAAACTTCCAGCGGTCTTCCGTATTTCGTACGCAACATACCTTAGCCAATACCAAGGTGCCCACAAAAATGTAATAAAAATGTTAGTCACAAAGTACTGTCACTCAATCAGACTGTCTTGTCACTCCACCATAGCTCATCTTTAGCGCAAAATTTCTCAACAATTTTTACAATACACTGTGTAGCACAAGGACTACCGGATACATGTGCATGTAGATGTACTTTGGAAGCCAGAACTGAGTGCTTTAGTGCTTTAGAAACCCTTAATTATTTAAAATCTGAATTCACGATAACACACTTGAAGAGGTCAAGCACGGTTTGCTCAGATGACTCTCTAGTCTTGCTCGAGGAGACCAAACCTGTAACAATTTTAAGATTCTCTAATCAATCGCTACTTATTCACCAGTTTGGCCAGTATAGGACTTTTGTATACTGACACTAATTGTTAAAGATGTCGTGTGTTCTCGTAATCGGCAGGTAGTGTAGGGTGAATATGCTGAAAATTCATTGCCTAAATATCAGGACTTTTTTCGCTGCATGCCGCTTTCAGAATTGTGTTCGTGGGTATGTTCCCGTAAATATTCTCGCATTAAGCAAACAGCTCAGACCACTGATGTTTTATTGCTGCGTGCATGTTATGGCATGTGTTTGGTTTGTTTTACTTCTTTCGTGTGACATTTCTAAATTGCTATCGAATAATCGTGTATATCTTCAGTGCATACAGACACGCACTTCATTGATGCAGCCTGCTCTGCCTTGTTTAGAGCATTCAACTTCGTACGAGAGGGACATCTGACCAAGTTCTCAAATATTTTTGCTCCTCCATTCAATAAAGCACAATTGCAAGGTAATATCACAATTGCAAGGTAACAATTGAAAGTCAACCTCGTGACTTTTTTTTTTCACACAGTAGTGAAGCTCAAAGGGTTCGTACATTAGCTGTCCTTCGACAATCGTGTAGGAGAATTGATTGCAAGAATTATAACGCCCGTTTAGCATAAGAGAATACAGTCCATTAACTTCGACCTCCATTCCGCTCTCATCAACGTGAACCTTTACATCTCTGTTGGCTTTGGCTCAGAGTACTTTTCAAGAAGGAATATTCAAGAATAATTGGAATTACAGCGTGACAAGCGAGTCTTATTGCACTGAAGAAAACATTGACCCTTCACTAGGCTATTGCCCTTAATTTGAATCGTAAGAGCGAGTGCTTTGGAATGCGCTGTCGCAACAGGGCAACCGCCTACTTTCCCTAACGATTCTACCACAAGCCGTGTCCATCTCTCATAAGCTCCCTGTGCAGTAAAGACACTTGCATGTTTTGAAGACTCATGCCTCTTACTTGTGGTGCAGTCAATGAGACACATGTGACCTATCTGCATCTCTTCCTTTCTCTTCTCTTTCTAAACTTCCTATACCCTTTCCCTCTTATAACATAGTAATCGTGAAGCGTTTCCAATTAACGTCCCTGCCTTCAGCCTCTTTGTTTCTTTCCACTCTTCGCTTTCTGGTATATAATTGGTCTTTCGTGGTATGAATGGCCTTGATGGTTTAAATGTTGTTTAGTTAGAACAGTTTCTTATGACTGCTGGCTTTCCATATACAATTTCAATAACAGATACAACTAAGAGCCAGCTGTCCAGGCCCTTTCTCGCTTTGATGCCTGTGCGTTTTTGGTATTGTTATCAATGATTCCTTCATCCCCGATCCTTATCACGATCCTTATCATGAAAGTCTTCTTTCATACGAATCTTCGCTCTGCAGCTTTGATAAACAGCAAGTTCACTATGATACAATGTGCAAATATACATGTACGAGAAATACCTATGGTATCAAATAGTTGCAGCCAGCATGGCATTTTGTTCACTGGTAGAACATGAGAGAGGCCTTTGTCCTGCAATGAGCGTTGCCAGGCTGATGATGATGATGAGGACGACATAAGAAAACATGAATTTCAATCAGTATGAACTTGCAATGACTAAAAATTGATGACTTCCAAGGCATACCTAACAGGCCCCCTACGACCAACAACTAGCATAGGCTGAGAGCAAGGAAAACACCGATGAAATCAACTTCGCTCACCATAAAAGGATGAAAATCTGGCCAGTCTTAAGGAGATGATTTCAACTAAGAGCTACTTGTAAATGACTTCACAAAAGCCACTAATATATCTAGTATCTTCTGATCAGCTGACATGGTTCTGGGAAACTTTCGATTATTTTAACTCATCTTGTATAGATATGTAGTAACATTTAAGGGCAACAACTAGATTTACATGGTGCTGAAAGTATGGTATGGCTGACTGCTTGCAGGCATGTCAGACAAACATATTTATATATTCGTCCTAAAGAATGAAGAAGTTCAAACCAGTGATGTTAGTTCGAAATATCAGAAGTTGCTTCGTAGCCAAAGCCCGTTAATCTTGGGAATGTGCGCAGTTATACTTAATTTTTTGCTGAGATAGTTTCGCACCACTCGTTCGGCTGAGTTCAAAACTCTCTCTTTCATACCATAAAGAGAAATGATATTTTAGAGTCTAAAAAAGAACTTTCACTAACGAAGTTCTGTTTTAGTAATTTTTTTTACTCAGAACAGAATAATGATACGCTCGTGACACTACTGGCTTAATATTATGAAAAAGAATTTTTTCTTATACTAGTCAGACCTAACCAAGCCATTCATGTTGGAGATATTTCAGTGGGAACACAGAATTGAAATACTCATAGATCAGTTCGTTTTAAAATACTGTCACACAAGTTTCTTGGTAACGTTAAGGTTGGAAAAGGGCCTGCAAGCAGATTCTTTGAGTGACTATTTGTGGTTGGTACAGAATAAAATTTCCATAATGAAACGTTTACACGAGCTGGTTGAATTGAAGAATGCGTGGCCCTCTATAATACACTCTATGAGGACGAAAATAAATTAGGCGGTCGAGCACAGTGTGCTTATGTCTGTTCCATTGTTTTACTTGTGTTCTGTTTTCTAACTCAGTTCTACAGAGGGCTTGAAAATGTTGTATATTCCAATGTGCATGAACTTTTCTTGGCACTCAACATTATTGCAGACAAGGTAACAAATCCGAAGAGACGAAATACGTTTTTTTCTAACTGTGTTTGTGTTTGATTAGCAAACCATCAAGCACGCTCATACGCAACTGTAAATTTACGATTCGCTTCTGCAAATAAAATGTTTTTTTTTGTAATTGTGAATTGGAAAAGAATGGTAATAATGTACATGTCAAGGAAACAAGGATGACGGAGGAGATGGACTCTACAAGGCACTGCGCACATGCAGTTGCATCGATGGTACTGGCACACATTCATACTACCTCACGCACATATACCCTGATATGCTAACATAAGCCATGTGGTACAAAAACATGTAATGGTATTCATATTTTGTCACAGATGAACTGTCATTCATTTTGCATAGGCGTTGATCTTTTATTTTGAAGTATACTTTATCCTCTTTTATGCAGACCTATAATGAAATGCCTGACGTGACATTGCTAGTAATAATTGTTTGTGTTGCACGTAAACAAATGCCCCGAAAATCTACACGACTTCATGGTTTTGAACGTTCCACTGAAACACAGTGCATGACTGTCAAGCATTTCGGTTTGCATGAAAAACTCGGCTGCTGAGGCGGGAATTCACTCCCATGATACCCCACTTGGCGTTTTTTATTTAATGGTATTTTTGTTTTTTTTTTTGTAGACACACGCTCTTGTGACATATCTTCAGCCAATATAGAAGAATCTGAACATCGAATAGTATGTGCATTTGACTACGTGCCACAATTTTGATGTCATATACGCTGTTATCTAATTTATAAATTTTAGTTCATAAAAATGCTTCACAGAGATCGTTAATTATGCCTTGATTTCATGACAAACACAAAATGATTGTCATCGTACTTCTTTTACAAGTACGGGGAACGAAACAACTCGGTCACCCGACATAACTGGGGGTACTAACGTCGAGCTATTTGTATACAGTACTGTCCACTTGTCTAGACTTCAGTTAGAGTGAACACGCTGGTGTGTGGCCGGCGGCCCGCGGTGCGCTAACTTCTATTGATATTTCGAAATTTGGTACATGCGCATTTGGTCATTAGTGCGGTACGTGTCCCGCGTCATCTGCTACTTCTGTGAACATGCACTTTGTGCACGCGATCGAGTGACGATCCTTCGCGCTTGTCACTCTCGTAGTGTAAATCAACTGATATCAACTCGGCCTTCCGCTTGTTTTTTTAACCAATATTTCATGGTCGCAAAGGAAAATTTAGAATGTTCGCTGTATTAGACTTCAATAGCCTTATCCAATATTAAAGTTGAAATGAGAAATATCAACTGTTGAGTGTGTTTTTTGTTCAGCGAAATCTTCAAACCTTTACGCCTTTGCATGCGTGTACTTGATGCAAAATATAAAAATACCATCTGCCTTGCTGTCATGACTTTGCTTTGTTGAGTGCAGCACAGTCGTTATATTGAGGTCAGTAATAACATTGTCCCTATGAAAGGAACTTAGCGGAATCATTAGGTAATGGCGAGTGCAGACTACGCTACTGTCATGCTTTGTACTGCTAAATTCAAATCAGAACATTACAAGAGCATCCTCTTATTTTTGGCTTACGCTGTAGCACCCCAAGACTATATATCATACCAGATCTATATACTATACCAGATTACATATATATATATATATATATATATATATATACCAGATCAATTCAATTTTTTATACGATAGGCCTACTGCGACTGTTCAAAACTGACTGAGCTACAGAACCTTCGTTTGTCGCGGTGTCGAAGATTTATTGCTACAATAAAGTTATGTAATTCAGCATGATCAGTACTTTTCAATAAATATAGTGGCGGAAGTTCTTCCAACACGCTGTAAGTGAAAAAAATCTATCAGTTATTCCTATTTACGTTGGATTAAGTTATTGGAAGCAATTATGGCTGTTGAGCCTGTTACTTTCTTCACGGTGTCACTCTCACCACTCACAAAAAAAAAACGCTGAAACGTAGCCGGAGCAAAGCCAAGATATGAAAATGACAGGTAATTACCGGAGATGCCATTGGGCTAAAGCTGATCGTGACATCAAAACCTGCTTCCCTCGACACTATGAAAACTGATAACTTCACCACAGAGCAGATGTCACCTTCTGCACGCCTGCCGTGCAGCGTCACCTAATAATAAATGCACTCTTGGGGACTTCTGGCATTCAACTTAGATATTTTGATGGAGATTCATTTTTGTTTTGCGTACGTCATCTATGTGAATATCCGGCCAGTCATCGCGAAAGCGCATATTTACTCTGCACGACAAGTTGAAACTTTACTTTCGTCATAAGTGACTACACTCTAAAAAATAAATCAAGAGTGAACAGAAAATGCACTGGGAAACTTGCGTAATTACGTGATAAAAAGCTGCTTTCTTCGTACTCTCTCTCTTTTCGTCCAAGGAAAGTGGATGAGCTTTTGCTTCGGTTCTGCACTGTAAACAGAGACATCAAGGTCTAAATAAAAACAAAATACACGAATTTGAAAGCTATCTGTAGCATCGGTTCCTGTCTTAGCTGATGCGAAGACACGAGCTGGTCCGACATCAGAATTAGACATAAAAAAGTTTTAGTGAGTGCGTTGGAGTGCATCTATCTTTAACGTGAGAACATTAGAAAGATCTTTTCGCAGAAAGTCCAACGCCAGCGTCGGTGTCGGCGTCTTTGGATGTGAGCCAAAAATCATCATCTCATGCGAGACCGAAAAATCGATAACAATGCAAATAAACAAAAATTGGCAGATCCCACGTGTAGTGGGAATCGGCAAAACGGCCGAGAGCACGCTAAAGCGTAGCAAGTACTCATGATTTACATGACACACTTATCATTATTATCATGCTTGGACGTGTCTTTTACATTCGTCATCGATTCACGTCACGTAATACCAAGTTTGGGATATGTGGAAGTACATTCCTAAAAAAAGTTCGTAAAAAGCTTAACCACGAGCTGACTGTTAGTAGCAGTAGCTGTTAAGGCTGGTGCACACCGGCGACTAGCAGCGGTCGCGCGACCATTTGCGACTGGTCGCAAACAGTCGCGAACGGTCACAAACGGTCGCAAAGCGACTGCTTTGGCTAGTCGCTTCCTGACCGATTTTTCAGTCGCGCTACAGCAGTCGCAAAGTGGCTGGAACCAATCAGCGATGCCCAAATTTTGTTGTTTTGTTTTTTCATTGTGCTGGCTTCCGGCCGCCAGATACAAACTATTGCGTTCCTCTGGGTCTGTGGCACCATGGCCACCATGGAATATTTGGCTTGGAGTTGGCGGGGCGCTGCAGCTCAAGCAAAGCGTCGAATTTACGTGGCGGTAATTGTAAGAAGGTAAACACCGTCAAAGTAAAGAGAAAATAAATTGTGCACTATCTTTTCCCCAAATTCAGAACCGTTTTATTGTCTCGAACTTGATTTGTCACCACCTTCAATGCAGTGCGTTTGGAATGCGTTTGTGCTTCATGCCTTGGCAACGACTTAAGACACCGCGTTCGAGACGCGTTGTGCGAGACGCGTTAGACTGTGGCCAGTCAATTTAAATTCAAGGACCGTTTCTGAATACGTACGACTCTCGAAAATACTCCTCGTCGTCTCAGCGCAGCTCGGGAGGCAGGTGGCTTGCAAGGCCGGCCAACTCCCGTGATCGAAACGACGGTAACGCCCACTACCATTTTTTTAAATGCATCTGTGATGCCAGTGCTGACACCATGGCACAGGGCATCAGCACCATGACAATGTCTTGTTCTTCGCTTAAATCGAGTTTGACGCTGTTAAAAACGCTGTGCGAAAACAGACGAAAACAATAAATGCGGCGCGCCCGGTTTTCTCCGGCCACTCAGCTCAGTCAGCTGGCGGTGATCAGCTGATCGGCGCTGGTGTCACAAAACGAGCGCTCAAAAAGGGCGCGCTGCCAAATTCTCGCCACAAAGCGCCGGAGTGATGCCGCGAGGTCAACGATAAAAAAAGACAACAAGCATCCAAAGACTCCCCGGGCGCGCGTCCCTCTTCCCTCTCGGGAAGAGGGACGCGCAGAACCTCCTCGAAGAACCTCCTCGCATCGGCAACCGAGCAAGCCCTAGCAAGTTCTCGATGAAAGGGGGCGTGGTGATGCAGGGTTGCGTCATCTTTTGCGGACGGCCATCGTACCGTCTCGCCCTTTCCCCCAGCCTTCGCTGCGTATCGCGCCAACGAAATGATGAGAATTTTCTGGAATCTCGCGTGGAAGGTATTTAACCGAGCAGCAGAGATAGGAGATCAGGAGAAGAAGGAAGTTAGCGCCAGTGTGCGTGGGGTATTCCGCCGCGTCTGTCGGGGAAGGTTTTGTCCTTAGTGACAAAGCAGGAGAAGAGGAAAGTATGCGCCAGAGTGCGTAGGTTGTTCCGCCTTGTGGGCGAAGCCTTTTGTCTTCCGTGATAAAAGGAGGAGAAGAAGAGGATTTCCCCCTGAGGGGTGAAGACTCGAGCTACAGGCAAGAGTGTGTGTCTACCGCTATCGAGCAAAGACGCGTGGCAACAGCTGCGTGTGGGAAGCCGACGTGTTTCCGGCGAAGAAGTTTGAAGTTTGGAGAGCGGTCAATTGAAGACGCGAGGTTTCCTGGAAGAGAAACTTCGGAGGCAGCGGAGCGACAACAACACTGGACTTTGAGTGAGTGATTCTCGGAAGAGTCTCATTCAGACTTTTGTTCCAAGAACTTTGGACTGAATAAGTTTTCTAACTCTTTAGTCTTTAAGTGCCTTGGTTGTTCGATGCATGCGACTGCATTGTAGTGCGTATTGTTGTCTGTGTCCGTTGTTTCGAGTGTGGCTGATTGTACTGTGTAGTACATTGTTTGATTGGTGACATATTGTATTCAACTATTGCTGAGTGTGCATACTTGTGTATCGTTTCGATCTGCCGTAATTGATAATATAATTTTGTTTTGTTTATCAACTCTCGGCTCTGACTTGTTCTTTGGGCCACAGCCGGCGTCCGCTGGCGCGCCAAATAGGACCACTTCTAAATTGTCCACGCTTTCGTGGTGCGGTTCGGGGGGCCAATACTTCGGCCCTTTGAATTAGCCCGGCGATCGCCTCCCGCATTAGCGGTACCCGCGTGACAGCCGGTCTCTAGAGTTCTCGCTGATAACGAGATCCGGACGTGACTCTCAGCTTTTGCGACTTCCGGTCGCTCGCATGCAGCCCCTGCCGGTGTGAACATCAGTCGCTTTTTGGTCGCCAGTCACGAATGGTCGCGCGACCGTTGCTAGTCGCCGGTGTGCACCAGCCTTTACTAACCTTCTTGAGCCATTACTAACCTTTAACGGCCGTTTTACCACCCACCTTAGCCAAAGCTTTAAGGTTGCAGTGGTTACGTTTTGTGCATTGTTAGTAACTTTTTTCATGCACGTATTCAATAAACTTCCTAAACAAACTTCAGAAGGTATTACTGCGAGCATCTAACAAACTACTTGGTAGCCCGCGGATTCATTCAACTTCGTTGAGGCAATATAGGTAGACTTACTACCTAATGCTATGTCATGCATATTAGGCCATGCTGAGGCGTTATTATGCAAAATAGACATAACTAATCGTTTTGCCTAATATGCTTGAATAAAAGTCCTACACTATGTTACCTCTCTTAAAAAGAAACTGTACATTTTACAAACAAAGGTGCCTAACTTAAATTATGCATCCTAGAGCATAGCCGCCCACTGCCACCAGTTGCCTTCCCAAAAGTTTGGGATATATATACTACTGAAACCGCTTTACTTATCGCGTGGACTTTTGTATATGTGCTGCTCTCCTTTATGACATTAGGAGCGTAAATACTCAGTGATATGTCGAAATGTTGTAGCTCGGAAGTTTCACTGATATAAAACAGGTGATTCGTGAAGAAAAATGATCGCATCAAGTAAAGTTTTTTTTTTGCTAGCAACCGTTACTTCCTACGCTAGTAACCATTACTAACGGCGTTAGTAATGGTAGAGGTATTAGCAATTACTAAACTTTCAGTTACTAACTTCACGTACTCACCAGTTACTAACTTATGTGACAAATACCTAATATACTAAACTTGGTAAGTGCTCGAACCTTATTTTAAAGCTTGTAGTTGAATGGCTGCGAACACGCTATGAGCGTGGTGGCTAGTCATGTTTTACACTACACGCTTAAAATGATTATCCTACTTGAACGTGTAATTTAACTTTGTCGCCTATCACGTCACCTACTGAATTTGGAATATGAGTAGCTAGCAAAACACCTCGGTGACCGCAGCATGACTGAGGCACGTAGTGATGCTGTTACATGACACGCAGTTCATGATTATCATGTTTGCACCAGTCACTTACCTTCGTGATCCATTCACGTACTGTATTACCAAGTTTGGTATACGTGATCCTTGCGAAGCAGCCGCGAGGACATCATGAGCGTGGCATGTGGTCATGTTGTTACATGACACGCATGTCATGATCTTCATGTTAGGGTCTCTCGCTTGTGTTCGCCATGCATCAGTGTCATAACATAAAAGTTTTGCAACATGTCACGTGAAAGAAACCACCGCAAGAGCAGAGAGACCATGAAATGTAAATCATAACATTCATGATAGATGTCATGATTCTCAAATTATGGCTAGTCGCCTATAATCTCCATACAGACATGTTATGCCATACTATTTGCGGTATTGATACTATTATACAAACGACCAGGTTAGGTATAATCTGTGGGCGGCTACATAGATAGTTATATAGATAGATTTGCTCAAAGTCACCGAATTTCGGTATTTAATGCTTCCCATTTATTACATATTCTACAGAAAATCCTGGAGCAAAGTGGGGACCGAACCAGGGTTGTTCAGTTCCGAGGGGGGGTAAAACCCCGGTCATTAGCCTGGCAAGCGGATGTTCTACAGCACGGCCATGCTTGTGCTTGGGAAAACAGTAAAAAGAACTTCCTCTGCTTAGAAATGCAGTGAACGTCACTTTCAAGCTTCACAAACCCACGGGTCCTGTATATATGCTTTACAATGCAGCATGAAACATTGCAGTAATAATACGTGGTACAAGCGCCCATTTCCAACAGGCGTCAGAGTATGTGATTGTCATAAAGGCTTTGTGATTGAAAGCCGGTACCCCACTACAAAAGGCGCACATGCTACGGCAACTATTACCTTAACTCCACGTATAGTTGGTGCATAATAAATTTGAAAAGGTTATTTGCATAAAGCGCTTCAAATACGCATCAGGAACGATATGTCGCTATGGCGTTCAACTCCTGAAGATGAAGTTTTAGGATTCCCTATTTTTTTTCAATTTCTTATCAACGTGATTTAACAGTCCAGTTACAAACTCTCTCATTCTGTATCCTTTTTACGCTCCCCTTTCCTTTATTCCCTAAAGGGTGGCCAACAAAAGATTTTTTATGATAACGCTTCTTGTTTTTAATAAATGCGAAGCATTTCTGAGCGAGCTGCGGGGACTTTGAGCGTATTTATGTATCTATATCTCTTTAGCCGCTTACAACTTTTAACTCTCCTGACCATTTCGATAATGGCATCAATACCACAATTTGTAGGGTATAACATGACTACACGACGAGCATGACTAGTCTTAATGAAAAAATCGTGACATGTATATCATGAGTGTCATGATTTGCATTTCGTGTTGTTACTGCTCTTGCGGTGGTTTAGTTAACTTGACATATTGTAAAACTTGTATGATATGACATGACTGCATAGCACACATAAGTGACAGACTTTAACGTGCAAATCATGACATGCGCGTTACGTTAGAACATGACCAAATACCACGCTCACGATGCACTCGCGGCCATTCTGCTAGCCTTACATATACTAAGTGTGATATTACGTGAACTGAATTAAAACGAAAGTATATGACACGTCCCAACAAGATAACCAATATTTATTTATTTATTTAAATATTCATTTATTTAGTCACAGCCTACATATCAATCAACCATGTATTTCTTTGTTCTGTTATTTAAAAATATCCTACAGGTCCGGTTGAGGTAGAGTGTAACAGGGGCAGTACAAAAAGTGAAACTTTGTACTTGTTTACAAAATACAAGTACACGAAAATATTTAATGAATCAAATGACAGAGCAGTACAAGATATTTCGCGCTGCACTGGTTACAAATTATAATCCCAACACTAGTAAGATATAACATAGCAGGGAGAGAGTCACAGGGGGCATTATATATAAGGTATTGTTAGTGAAGCAAATTTCAGATTTTATACAATTAATTATTGGAGTATCCAGAAAAAAGAAAAAAAAAAAAGAAACAGTAAGAAAAACAAGAGAAACCGCACTGCAGCTTTTTAAAATTATGACTTAATATACAGGAAAGAAATATTACTGTGACACTAAGAGTATGCAGCTATAATGTTCGACTTTTTGTGCTTCCCTAGACAGATAACGAGTCAATGTGTCACGCAAAGGATTTGTGTGAACTAAACTTCCTGTTTTAATTGACGGGGAGTTGCAACATCAAAAGCACGTGGAAGTGCTGAGATATCAAATTCACGTGCTTACCCGTGAAGGCGAGAAAAAGCTAAATTGATTATGAAGCCCGTGTGACGTAGAATTGTTTCAAGCATGCCAGTATTCTAGATCAATAAAAGAATTTGTGAAACAGTATCAGCAAGACTACGTCACGGCGAGTACCTAAATGTTGCAATAAAAGGTCTAGTTTGATTTGTGTGGTACCTGGCTCATACTTGTAACTGTTGTAAACTAAGTGGGTTGCCCTGTTTTGAACTCCTTCTTATATGTCGATCAGGTATTTCTGGTAAGGGGACGAAATAGAGGAGGTGTACTCGAGCTGAGGGCAAACAAGAGTGCACGAGGTATGCTAGCTTACCTATATTCGGAGGAGCATGTCTTCGATTTCGACGCAGGTATCCCAAAGATCGGGAAGCTGTGGTTGGTACGGAGAGGACGGGGTCAGACCAAGAAAGATTTGAAAATAATGTAAATTCTAGGTAGTTGCAAGCGTGTCTTTGTTGATATGAGATGAATACAATAAAGGTGTAGCCTTCCAAGTAATTGACATTACTTTGCCTTTGGACCTGTTTATTGCCATTAACCATGTGCAGCACCACATACTTATATGTTCTAGGTCATCTGGAAGAGCCAGATGATCTTCTCTCATTTCTATTGGGTGACAGACTATGAAGTCGTTGGCAAATATTGGTATAGTAGAGGACACGTTATGTGGGAGATCGTTGATGAATGTGAGAAAAAGTAAAGGGCCGAGGACGCTTCCTTGTGGTACACCAGACAATACTTAATTTGAGAAGGATGAAAACTTGTTTGCAATTGTGAAATGGTGAAGATTAGAAAGAGCGCTCCGGAGCGATGATAAAGTGATATTGTCCAGTTTAAGAGCTGACAGTTTTCAAATAAGGCGGCAGTTTGCGACATAGTCGAACACCTTGAAGAAGTCAAGAAAAGAACAGTCAATACGTAGGTGCTTGTTCAAGTTTGTGTGCAAGTATGTTGTGAATTAGAGAAACTGTGTTTCAAAGGATTGACGCTTTCTAAAACCATGCTGATTATGGAAAAATAAGTTGTAAGTTTCAAGCTATCTGCACATCTATGAGGCGATAATTCAAGTAACTTACAAGAAGTGCATGTGTTGATATTCGCGTTATGTAAAACATGAATACAGGCTGCGCTCATAACGTGCTCGTGGCTGTTTTGCTCGCTCCACATAAAACAAATTTGGAATTTCATGACGTGACAGGACGACAAACGCAGATGACACGTCTAAACATAATAATCATGAAGTGTGAGTCGTGTAAAACAAGACAACACTCTACGCTCGTAGCTTGCCCGAAACCGTTTCGCTAGGTTCACATATATCAAATTTGATATTACATGAACTGAATAGACGACGAGGGTAAATGCCACAGTCATACTTTATAATCACGATATGCGTGTCTTGTAAAACAGGACTACATGCTATGCTCATAGCACGACAACGGCTGTTCCGCTTGCTCCAAATATACCAAATATGGTATTCCGTGACATGAATAGACAACGGAGGCAAATAACACGCACAAACATGATAATTATGACATGTGTGTAATGTGAAATGGCCGCGAGCACGCTACGAGCGTGCTCGCGGCCATTTTGCTAGCTTCATATATAAAAGATATGGTATTGCGTGACGTGAATAGACGATAGTGATAAATTACTTTTTTCCAAAAATGATAATCATGTTGCGAAGGTCATGTACTGTATATATACATTCGCCTCGCAACGTTGTCGTGTTTTTAAAGTGACATATCAACCTTCCTTATTCGTGCTTCGGATATCGAATATAACTGTGTGTGGGATCTGCGAACGTTTTTATGGTAATTTTTCTCTATCTAAGAGCATTTCTCCGAACACAGGTGTATAAACGCTGCTCTACCAAGTTCAAATGCAGTTGGTGCGTTGGTGAGGCTTGAGCCTATGATGAGTTTATGTTCTTTTGTATATAATAAGTATCATTGCTTTCATACCAGTTGACCAAGAGCCGCAGTGCCACACTGCAGAAATCGTAAGTAGCAAGCCGCGAATTCTCCTGTAGTTCCTCAAGGCCGCTTCTTTATTACCCTACGCAAACTCTATTAGCTACACTGCTTCGCACTCATGATAAGTAATCGTATAAAACAAAAGGCAAGGAGGTTAACCAGTTCAGAAAAGCCAGTTCTCCACCCCACACATACGGACAGGGAAAGGTAAGTTGTAGAGAGAGTGGAAAAAGTGAGAAGGGAGGAAATGACCTCCACAAAAAAGCAAATACACAAACATGCAATCAGTTACATGTACATAACACTCGCATATGCGAGAAATCACTGTTACAGCCACTTGTCTGTCAGTTTTTTTAGAAACTACAGAAATTATTTGGTCATCTTCAGTGGTGATGTTTTTCAGATGACATTGAAAATGGTTCCTACAGAGAGAGAGAGAGAGAGAGAGAAGAAATGTAGGAAAGGTAGAGAGGTTAACTAGACTATGCGTCCAGTTTGCTACCCTACACGTGGGGAAGGAGGAGTAAAAAAGAGAGAGAATAGATCCTACAGACATTCGTATATTGTAGCGCTGCTATACAACAGGCGCCAGTGAGTTTTCCTTAATGTCATATACCGGGCAGTGACAAAGGATGTGATGAAGCATATCCTCGCAACGAGAAGCATCGTAGAAAGTGTCCTCGGCCATAACAATGCAAAAGTAATAAGATTCGGAGAACGCTACACCTAACTTATAAACGGTGAAGCCTTGTGATATTGCTTCATTGGGCTGCAGTTGGCTTATAGACACTACTGGCCGAACTTCGAACAGAATTTTGAACAGGCTACTCAACAATAGACCACATTCATACAATCAATCAAGTAACAAAGAAATGCTCAGAATAAGGCCAACCATCATACATAGCCTTCATTAATTACGAGAAGGTGCTTGATTGAGTAGAAATATCAGCAGTCATGCAGACAATGCGGAATAAGGGCACCGATGAAGCATATATAAACATCCTGGAAAAAATTTACAGGAGATCAACTGTTATCATAGGGCTTCATAAAAAAAGCCATGGACTACCAATCAAAAAGGGTGTAAAGCAGGATTGTACAATCTCCCCAATGCTATTTACAGCGTGCTTACAGGAGGTTTTCAGAGGCCTAGAAAGGAAACAGCTTGGGGATAAGAGTTAATGAGGAGTACCTTAGTAACCTGCGCTTCGCCAATGACAATGCATTGCTGAGTAACTCAGGGGACGAATTGCAACTCATGATAAGGAGTGAGACAATGAGAGCAGAAAGGTGGGTCTTAAAATTATTCCGCAGAAAACAAAAGTAATGTACAACATCGGAAGAGAGCAGCGCTTCGAGTTGGTAATAGTGCACTTCAAGTTGTAAAAGACTATGCCTATTTAGGGCAGGTAATAACCGTGGAGCCGAACCACGAGATTGAAGTAACTAGAAGATTAAGAATGGGGTGGAGCACATTTGGCAAGCACTCCCAAATTATGACAGGTAGACTGCCAATATCCCTCAAGAGGAACGTATATAACAGCTGTATCTAGCCGTTACTTAGCTACGAAGCAGAAACCTGGAGACTTACAAAAAGGATTCAGCTTAAAATGAGGAAGACACAGCCAGCACTGAAAGAAAATTGTAGGTGTAACCTTAGGAGACAAGAAGAGAGCAGAGTGAATCAGGGAACAAACGGGGGTTAAGGATATCATAGTTGAAATTAGGAAGTGGGAATGGACATGGGCCGGGCATGCAGCGCATAGACAGGATAACCGCTGGTTTTTAAGGGTAAATACCTGGATTCCAAAAGAAGACAAGCGGGTTAGGGGAAGACATAAGGTTAGGTGGGCAGATGAGATTAAAACGTTTGCGGGTATAAATTGGCAGCAGCGAGCACAGAACCGAGTTAACTGGCGGAACATGGGAGAGGCCTTTGTCCTGCAGTGGACGTAGTCAGGCTGCTGCTATTGATGATGATGACAATATTGATTTTGATGATGAGCATAACTCTAATGGTGTCGACGGTTGGTCTGGTTGCTCAGGCTGCTTAGGGGGAACAATAGAAAGAGCGAGATTTCCTATGCCAGCCTTCGAAGGGTGCTATCAGCGTCAGATCTAGCGAGTGGTGTGGTGTCTTTCTGTGTTCCTTCAAGAGCTCACCGAGCGATATGATCAGCGTGCTCGTTTCCTACGATGTCCGCAATGATTTGAAAGCGACTGAAACAGCACGTGGTGTCTTTTCTCAAGAGCTGTCACGTGGTATATTTTCTCAAGTGCTGCTACACGACGTAGTGCTGATAGCACAGATTGTACGGTTGCTTTCGAGTCGCTGAAAATTCATCATTCTTGATGTGGTTGCCGAGTGACGAAACAAAGTGCAGTGCTCAGAGAAACTTGTGCTTTAGCTGTCAATGTCATGGGACGATCATTCTTAAAGCTGCTGGTAATAGCTTTTGTAGGATGACTGCACCCTACGAACACTCACTGTACTGCAACAGAAACAGATACAGTTGCTTCACACAGGGAACGACGACTTTCTTATTCCTGGTGCGTTTAGCTGTACTGCAGGTCAAATTAGATATGGAGGAGCTATCGACCATTCAGATGCAGCAGTGAAGCCGAAGGGAGGTTTGTTGGGGCACCTAAAAATAGCTTTAGAAAACGATGCTCGGCCACTGTGTGAAAGCAGTGAGGCAAGGTGATGATGAGAATCGTCGCACTGATAAGCAATAAGATCCGCTAAGAGCCTCATATATTGGTATTAGGACTCCATGCAAACGCAGGATCTGAAAAGTACTATTCGCAAATGCTGCTGCAATACCGGAAGCAGGAAAGGCAGTTTGTTGCCCTATGCAGGGGCAAACGTTTCTGTCGTAACAGCACCTGTTCTGTTTGTGTTAATGCCAAAGGTGTATTTTTGTTTACTTTTATTCTCTATCTCATCTAACAATTCTAGTTTTCTTCGCAACTTTTTTAGATTAGTCATGGTGGCTTGTCTGTTTACTACTTTTCTTGGCAACAAATCGGTTATTTGCCTCAGATCTTACCCGCTCTTGTTTTCAGCGTCTGCGCAGACTTCGCGTGACCGTCAAGGAGAGACACATGTGGACGATCACAAACGCATGCAGCGACTACATTTACTGAAGCGAATTTGACAGCTTCTAAAACAATTCTTTTGGTTAACAAGAATTGTGGTTACGTCTGTACTCAATTATACCTATGATTCCGCTGCAAGTGCTGCCAAATCGTTTTGTTGGTTCTATTAGTGCTATGAATATGTTGCAATGCCTACTACAGCTGAATATCGAAAACATTGCATTAGAAGCAGTTTTTCTTAAAAGTAGGTCACGCTGATCAATGATTTGGTGCAATAAAGTACCATGAACTTGCAAAATCTAAGACCTGATGAGAGGGTATTGCACTGCGAAATCGTTCAGCCCATGAACGAAGTGTCTGATGCAGTCAAACACAGAAAGCAAGAGTCAGTAGCCTCGAACCAGACGCTATGTGCGTAGATGGGCGCAGAAAGAAAGAATGGCGGATTTCAAGCAGTTTTACAGATTGATACAGCGGAAATGAAGGATGACCTTTTATAGGAATGTACAGAGTGTGGAGTGATTTTGAAAGAACTGGTGAGGCTATCGCTAGCTCTATCTTGTCCACTAATATTGACGCAGCTCATCTAAACTGAGGTATCATCGACTTTCTTTATGAAGTGTGAACACTCTGCACCAGCAGTCTGTGCCTTGCGCCCCAAGGCTGCATGAAAAAAGAGGGTCTCATGGTGTCGAAAATTGCCACTACCAGTAAGCTTATGTTATAACAAACACGTACTCACTGCACTTCTACGAGTCTTGTTATAAACGCTTAAGCATTAGAGCTGACAAATATATGTCATAGTTACCAGGAATGCCTAACCCGATGTTAGGCGCCAATGACTATCCAAAATTACTTCTTTAAAGATTTAAAGTAATCATCCACGCCTCGCCCTTCCCCCGTTCGGCTTTATATATGCCCTTTCCGGAAAAATTGTTCAGAAAATACAGGCCTTAGATTAGTGGTGATCTTGTATCTCGTGCTTAGTGTTGAAAAAAAAGTTACCCATTTAAAGAGGGCTGCTAGGTGGCTGTTTTTTTATTGATTATTCTTTCTATGTTTGCTTACCAACTTAGACTGAATGACAACTAAAACCGAGACGTGCTGGGCTCTCTTCATTCCACTCAGCTTCGTACACATTCACTGGGAAGCATAATATAGGACTTTCTAGTCGAGGTCACGTCTCCTCTTTGCGAACACGGCCCAGCTGATCCGGGCCCCACATAGGCACTAATTTAGAGCTGCAAAAAGACGACGTGACAGGCAGTTTCGAAGTGCGCCAAAACTGGCTGACGTACAGAGCAGCTCGACGACGCAATGTCTCTTTCCCCGCAACCATGCTTTCCTTACCTCCATCACCATAAAGTAAGGGCAAGTTGATGGTTTATATGGAGGGAGGGGAATATATACGTGCCATTCCTGCGTCGGCCCAGTTTTCCTACCGGTCACCCTCACTTCTCGTTTGGCTTTATTGGATCACGCTCCTATTATGGAGAGATGCACCTTAATTTGGTCCCATGGCGTGTAGTTTTACAAGATGTGCTTTTATTACTGCTAATTAAGTGACAGTTGTTGCTTATGTATTGCGACTTCGTAATATTACACTCAACACCACTGGATAAGTAGAACTGCCTCAGAGAAGTTTCAACATGATTGCTATATTCGGCGCCTTTTGGGATCATTTTTGTCTTCCAACCCCACTGCATCCTTTTTACGTAGGATCCTCCGCACATGTGACTAAAGTAAACCTGGCTTTCAAAAAAAACTGACAGTGTCAGCAATTTTTTTAGAAATCCCCGCAACGGCAACTCCTTAGCAACGCTTGTTGTGACATGAATAAAAGTAAGGTGGTAACATAGACGGTTACGAAGAACCGCTAATAGAAATGGGTGGCACACATCCTTGTGATAGAAAAATCGCAATACCAACTGTCGCACGAACAAATGCACAAGGCCGAGGCCACCCTTTTCAAGTGGAAGAAAAAGATTGTCTCTTCTCATGGGTTTCCGAGAAAAGCTCCAAATAAAGCAGGCAAATATCCTATGAAAGGCTTAAATGTGTACCCGAGAGCAATGCAACACCTGCAGAATATAAATGAGCTTCGATACAAGGATTATATTGCACGCTTTCGCTCTGGCAAAAATGGAAAGCTCCCGTCCGCGCCATGTTGCCACCTTTCGGCGGATCGAAGTTATTGCAGTGGTCCACTGTGGGCCGGTGTTACGATAGTTATCGAGAGGTGCATCAAGGTATTTCATAGGAGTCACATTCCTATGAATATTTGCGAAGACCGAAGGAGTTGTAGCCCACATGTCAAGCCAGAATCCACTACTTTTATCAAAATTTACGCTGGTGCCTGTGACTTCACAGAAATGTAAAGTAGTGTTGACTGCTTCTTGAATGCTGCGTTTATCAGCGCAAAAGAAGGCAATGTCATCTGCATAAGCTAGAACTTTAACTTCCTCAGCATCATATCGGTAGCCTCTTGTGCTGGACTTTAGAGCCACTCTTAAACATAATGGATCCAGATAAATTGCAAAAACCAAAGGTGACAGCGGACATCCCTGACGTACAGATGAATTCACCTCTATGATATTGGAAAGTGTGCGATTTACAATTAGCCTAATTGTGCACTTCTTAAAACAGAGTGAGATACCATTGTATGGTACATCACCCAACGGCAGGTGTCTTAGGAGTCGGAACAAAAAAGCATGCTGTACCTTATCAAATGCTTTTGCAAGGTCTATTTGAAGGAGGGCTACTTGGTCCATCCTACCATCTTTACACTCAAGAAATGAACGTGCAATATGAATGTTTGTCTGTATAGAGCGACCACGAATTCCACATGTTTGGTGGTCACCTACACTTTAGTAATCACTGTCTGTAGCTGATTTGTCAACAATTTAGCAAATATTTTGTAGTCAATGTTACATAACGATATAGGCCTGTATTCGTTAATTCCCTTTAATGCGTCAGGATTAGCACTTTTTGGGAATAATGTTGTATGGCTCTGATAGAAAAAAGGAGGAAATTCACCACGGTCATAAGCCTCTTTAAAAAGTTGCTCAAGGAAAGTCATCAAAAGTTCCTGAAAAGCTATGTAAAATTCACCACAAAGGCCATCTGGGCCAGGAGTTTTCTTTTTCTGCAACGTTGTTATTGCAAATCTAATTTCCTCTCTGGGTATTGGCCCCTCTACAGTGAGTCTATCATCATCTTGTAACTGAGGCACAAGGGCAATTAAGTGGTTAGCTTCTTCCTCAAAATTCTCCTGAAGCTCAGCCATTTTTAATAATCTTCAAATATGGCTCTTATTTCACATGTCTCTGTCCAAAGGGAATCCCGCGACTCAATTTGCAGTATCTGTTTATAAAGTGCATATCTTTCTTCATCCACGAGGGATTTTTCAGTGGGTTCTTCTTCAGGAAAATGAGTAACACGGGAACGAATCTTAGCTCCTCTGTATAAATCTGTATCATGTTTTTGTATCTGTGCTCGGATCGCATTTATCTCGTCCCCGTACAATCCCGGCTGTTGACTTTCGAAAGTATGGAGCTTATGAAGTAATTCATAAAGATAGCGCTTTTCAGTTTTTTTCTTTGCACTATTTCGCATGAAATAATAGTTGCCTGGTACTTGACTCTTTCTTTGAACCTTTCTCTTTGAGCGAAACTTGGCAGCTGTTGACACTGTGTTACATCATGTACCAATTCTTTTAAGATTTTACCGAAACAATCTTCGCGCAACAACTGTACGTTAAGCTTCCATAGGTCCTAGTTTGGAGGGGTTTTACGAAAATTTTCAGGACCCCAAGAAACAGTGACCAAGCAATGGTCTGTAAAAAATATGGGCTTTACAGCGTAACTATGAATGTGAGACCATAAGCTTAGAGATACATATACACGGTCAAGCCAAGCATGAGAGATGCTTTGAAAGTGCGTGAACCTCACCGAGGAAGGTGCATGCCCTCCCACATCTATTAAATTGTGGTCATTCAATAGTTTCTGCAGTAAGGCTGCACTTGCATCATAACAATTTTTATATATGAATTATATCTAGCATCACAAACACAATAAGGTCTCCAAAAACTACCAAAGTACTGTCAGTGTTTAGTAGCAAAGTTAAAGAAAGGTAAAAAAAAGAATTCCTTTCATTCACTTTGGAGAGATCATAGACACAGATAAACCTCCAATTATGGGAATGAAAAGATAAGTCGCAACAAATGAGGCGTCCTTCCCCATCAACGTGTAGTGACGTCAAAATACGATTCAAGTGCTTTATAACTAATAAAAAGCATCCAGCGGATGCACCACGTGCTGGGCTGATGTATAAATTCTAATCACTGAAAACTTCCTGTGCAAGATGGGCGTCACGAGCAGCGGAAATCTTATGCTCTTGCACTGCAAGTACATCAATGTTGTACTGCTCAAGCACGTGGTGCAACTGCCACTGACGTCATACCTTCCTCAAGCCACGTAGGTTGAGTGTCGCTACACACATGGGAAACGTTAGCGCAGTAGCCATTTTTCTAACATAGAATTTTTGTAGGTCACCTTTATCCACAGGGCAACCTGTGGCTTTACCTACTTCGCACTTGTTAGGAGCACTTTCCTGAAGTCGCTGGCATAGGCGGCGCGCCCTTCAGTCCCCAATGATGGTGACACGTGGACCACATGAAAACACTTGCTTTGTCGTGGCTCGCGCACTCGTTGTTGCTTCATCGGCGACCGGTGCCTGACGCTTCCTTGTCTGACCGCTATCCATCCCTTCTTGTTCCTCATTGTCAGGAGGCTTGTCTTTAAGGCCTTCGAAGTGGTGTTCGTCTGCAGCATTGCATTCATTTATGCTTTCACAGGCGTCGTTAGCGGTGTTATTTTGCATGCCAAGGGTATACATGCACAAGTGTTCAGCTTCCTTTAAGCACCTTCTGCTCCTCCCGCTGCTTCTCCTGTCGCATCAACTACCGCAGTGACATCCATAAGATGATCCAGACGTTGATCCAGATGATCCATAAGATGATCCAGACTCTTCTGTGCCTTGGTCAGAACGGATTTTGCACAAGTCGACACGCTGGCATCTGACGTGTGCCCCGCCACGGTGGTCTAGTGGCTAAGGTACTCGGCTGCTGACCCGCACGTCACGGGATTGAATCCCGGCTGTGGCGGCTGCATTTCCGATGGAGGCGGAAATGTTGTAGGCCCGTGTACTCAGATTTGGGTGCACGTTAAAGAACCCCAGGTGGTCAAAATTTCCGGAGCCCTCCACTACGGCGTCTCTCATAATCAAACAGTGGTTTTGGGACGTTAAACTCACAAATCAATCAATCAATCTGACGTGTGACCAAAACGCTGGCACTGAGAGCACCTCGGTGTTTTGCACTGTCGTCGTACATGCCCCACTCGCTTGCACCGAAGACACAGTGGAGGCCTACCGGGAATAAGTACGAGGCTTTGGTGGCCATAAATTGACATAAGGTGTGGTATTGAGCTCACAGTGATGGTGTCCTTGAGCTCCAAGGCAACGTCTCTATTTGTTGTCATTCATTGTTCCATTCCTCCACATCTCCATGCCTCTCTTTCGATGGACTTCACAACGCCGAAAGCTTGGAACGCCTCTTCAACACTTCGCGATTCAAGATGAGGCGGAAGCCAAAGACGTTTCAGCCTAATATTCTTGATCTCCGGATCTAGCACCATGCACTTCAGCCCTTTTACACGGAGCTCACCACAAGTGACGATTTTCTGTTTCGCCATGCTGCTAGTGCACGTAACCATCCATACATGGCTCATTTGATACTGCCCAACTGCTATAATGTCCGCTGTGCTCACCACTTTAGGCAGCGCGTCAAGGAAGTGTGGGGCACGGTACGGTCTACCACTCAAGTCGGCATGAAGGAAAACGGAATTCAAAACATCGTTACCAGTTGAAAGACGTGGCAAGACGACTCTATAGCTTGAGTCTTCATCATAAAACGGAGTCGATGATCCTCGGCCGTAGGCTGATACGCTGTTACCAGCAGAGAGCATTTTGGAACGCAGCCGATTGGTGCGGCGTCTTCTTTTTTTTGCTTTATTGCCTGTTTATAGGTGCGTACATTAAAACCCAACTAGAACAAAAAGAAGCAGTAACAGTCCAACAGAAATTAAAATTTCCTTAGTGCTGCCAAGGGCTCTACCCTCGACAACCCCTCAGGTAAAATCTCTCGCAGAAAACTCAGGAGATTTTACCTGAGTGGTTATCGAGAATAGAGCCCTTGGGATCACTTAGGGAATTTTAATTTCTGTCGGACTGTCACTGCGTCATACCAACATGACGATGGTTGTGTGTTAAATAGTTAGTTGACATACAAACTTACGGTTCAACTTCAGTTATGTTTGTCGTGTACACGACATAGACGAGATCTGCACCTGCTACTAAAAATTGCACAATTATTAAACAAGCAACTGCTGCCTGTAACAATTGCCACTGTGTTAATAGCACCAGTGCTATTTTTTTTTACAATTCACATATGCAAGGAAAACAACCAAGTAGACTGGGAAGCAGCAGCAGTTTACCGGCGGGGTCTGCCAAGTTTATTATCCGTTTTGTGCTCGTTTTGAAGGCCACATCTGCTCACGCTTTATGGCGCTTCTAGGCTCATTCCATAGATACGCCCGCTTAATTTATTTGATTTAGTATTGGAATGCTTTTCGCGCAACGTAGCTGGCGGTCGTGCAAGCTCAACGCTGTAGCTCTTTCGCTATAGCTACAACTACATAACGGCTTGGCCAAAACGAATGCAGTGTGCCGGAAACATTACGCTATCATATTGGTTCCCCAAGCATACGACTTGCTATGTCTGAGTTCTCGCATAAAAGCTAGAGAAATGCCGGTGAGTGCGACCAGCGGCTGTCGGTGAAAAAAGACGTACGTTGTCTGGGAGTGCTTGAATCGCGTCGCATCGATGTTTGTTGCTACTTGAGTGGACACCATACACAATAAAAATGCTTCCATTAGGTAATTTATGCCATGGCTGCGCTGTATTGTCATTCTTAATCGTGGAAGCCGTGTATTTTGAAACCCAGAAGCAGGATAACACAATTGTACGGGCTCGGTCGGTAGGCCTAACCTTTCATGGAAATCATGGTGGTAGAACATGTAGTGTACAGACCACAGCTTAGTACATAAATAAATTGCTCGCCATTATAAGCCCACCCATCATCTGCTTACTGCTTCCCAGCATTATCGCAATGATGGGAAGAGTTTCTCAGCTTGGTACACCATGTGGCCCACCATAAAAAACACCACTCCCCATATGCTTAGGGCTTCCCAATATTATCGCAAAGTTGGGCAGAGTGTCCCATGATTGCCCACTATCTAGCCTCCACTTTTCACCATCATTTCCACTTTACCCATCTTCTGTACATCATACCACCCAATATGTCCCGGCATATCCACTCTAATTTCCACTATGTCTCACCATGTCCATCATAGTTTTCACCATGCCCACTATTATTTCCACTACGCCCACCACGTTTCGCAGTATCCACCAAGGCAATTTTTCCAATAGGGAGGGTCTGCCAGAAAAGTGGCATGAAAAATTTTATTAAAAATCTCTTCACAGTTTCGACACACAGGTCTAACACTTTTTTAATACGGCCGTCTTTTATCGATACAGCGTTGTGAAAAACTCTTCTAATGACTGAACGCTGCTCACAACACAAAAACAACAATGTTCTCTAGCTCCCTCTGTCAGACTTGGGAGCGGCCTGAACAGATTGGTGGTACCGTCCTTTATTACCTTTTTTCTGTCGGAGGAAGCGGAACCAGTGTCAAGAAGTAGCAGCAGGGCTCTACGGTGGCTCATAAAACGCTCTGCTGCTGTTGATTGCCAGCAAGATTACGAGACTAATGTGGCTAGGTGGAATTCCATGACGTTTTGCTGACGAAGGGGATCCTGACCCTTGCTGATCTTCAACTTGGTTTCTTCTTTGCCGAAAAAACACGAGCCACCTAAGACAACTTGATTGACAAGTGGCATCACTCACGTACGCAATCTGGATTATTTCAAGGGTCTGATGCACTGCTCTGCTGCGCTACGCTGCCTTAAACGATTTCATTGTTGGGATGACAAGGCCTCTTGCCTCTGGGATATATCTCGAGTTACTCAATCACGAAGGCTTCGAGACGACAAGCAACTGGTGATGTATTCAATATATTCCTTCACGCCAACCCTACCAGTGCATAAATCCCCCCTTCTTTAGCATGTTTTCTTGCGACTAACTTAGTCCTACTAGTTTGCGGACAAACCTAAGTGTGATGTGTACCGCAAGAGATTTTTGACGATAATATTTTTAGAAATGAGCAGTGAGGAAGTGAACATCTTCTGGTCTCATTTTTCATGTTATGTACAATATTACTGTGAAGTAGCACACGCCACGATGACATAGTATTTAAGACACTTGGCACCTGACCCGCATGTCGTGGCATCGAACTCCGGTCACGGCGGCCACATTTTTGATGGTGACAAAAATGCTCGGGGCCAGTATGCTTAGGTTTTGGTGCACGTTAAAGAACCCCAACTGAATGAAACTTCTGCAGGCCTCAACTACGGTGTCTCAGATAACCGTATGATAGTGTTGGGACGTCAAAGTCCAGTTTAAATTAAAATAAACACTATCATACGACACTTCAAGGAAACTATAGAGGTCGCTATGGGTAGTAAACGTGATGTAAACGCCAAGAAACCTGTTCGAAATCATAAATCGCCATGGGTTGAGGCCAAACCTGCGAACTTCAAATACCACGTTGGATGCTGTAGCAAGTTAGCTACCATGCTGGATATCTTCTCGTCTACGCTGTTGGGTAAATAGTCTATATTTAAACGTAGAAGCGTCAATCAGCGTGTAGGTGAGTGTGAAACTATCTTTTTATTCCTGTTTGCGTCATGTAGCACGTGATCTCATTACGGGCTCGCAGATGATCAATAATCTATTGAAATGCCTGGAAAGGTGAGTGAGTTGATAGTTCATATTCGTTCAGCAAACTGAAAGTGTGGCAACACTCAAAAGACAGAGACAGAACGACACAGCACGAGCTCTCAATAACAACTGGCGGCCCTAGGAATTCGTGACCAAATGTTAGTTAACGCTCGTGCCGTGTGATCCTCGCTCTGTATTTTGAGTGTTCTCCCCTCCCAGTTCGCTGTACAAATATGACCATTGATATCTGCCATATTACTCGACAGCATGAAGTTTGTCACAGCGAGATCCGCGCTAGTAATGAAGGAAGGCGGAAACTTCAAGTGCTTCTTTTTCTTTCGAAGACACAATATTAACAAGAGCTCACAGAAAACGCTTTGATGAAAATTGTAGCGAGCGGTATTGAAAATAATTGTAGTATTTTGTGCCTGTCCACGGCAAGTTATTTTGAGTTCACTTTTCTTTTTCACAATCGAATAAATTTACCACTCAATATCTCCTGCACGAAACTATGCAATCTGCCCGACATTTTCATGGCATTTTCATGCTTACAATGTCTGTGAGAAGGTCGTTAGTCCAGCCAACGTAAACGTTTCCTACATCTATGGTTGAAGGCACCATCAATAATAATTCTAGAGCGTTTCTTTTAAATTACCTCTTACGTAGTGGCCTTTGAAAAGTGATCATAAAACGTATATTTTTCTGATATCTGCGAGATGAAAACCATGTAAAACTGGTTCTATTACCTCAACTTGCTAATCCGCTTCTCTCCTACAACTAAGGCCTTGCAATGAATTATGTCAGAAATGATAACCGTATGAGCCATAGCAATATAGCGACTGAGGATTTAGATTTCGCAGCAATCATTTGGTTTTCAACTATGTCATGCCCGGCATCAGGCCGATTCAATATTGCACTAAATCATCATATATCTAAGTAGCATGCCTCTTACAGTAATGAGAATAAAATAGATGAAAAGAAGAAAAAAACTGAATAAAAACTTGTTCTGTTTTTTTGTTTTTTGGGGATGTTGTTATACAGCACAGTGTGTTCATTCGCTGCCTCACTCGGTACAGTTCACAGACGTCCTTCATTATTATTAGATAGCTAGCACAAACTTAGCTATCAGTAAGCCAAAATTATGTCCTCTGTGCGCCCTTTTGCATGGTAAAAAGGTTGTGCAAAATATCACCCGACTCCGGAGAAGAATGTTTTCTGCTAAAAGTGTGCGCCACTCGCCAACACCGAGAGAGCATGAGCGTAAAAACATGCCGGACTCAACAAACGTGCACGCTCTTTGGGTGCGCTCCAAGGCAATGTAGGTAATTGCTCACACAATTTTCCAAGATTACTTACCAAGAATTACACACAATTTGTTTTGAAAAGAAATGCTTCTATCAGGCAATTATGGAGATCATCTTAATAATTGAACTTCTCAGCGGGAAAAACTTGCGACAACGAACACAAGAGGCGAGGACGAGTACCAACTTTCAAATGATGTATTACTATTAGGACGCATATATATATGTTACAAAAAAGAAGGTAAAATCACTTGCTTAAGCAGAAAACAAAAAAAACACACAAAACCAAAAAGTGAAAAGAGACTGCGAGAAACCACGTGCTCACCTCAGACCCTCATGTGCCGAATTTAAATAGATCAAGTGTTTTTCAGACAAACTTATTGATGGTTCGCTGATGCATATGCCTAAAACGATTGCTGCAGCTTCGATTACAAGTCCTGTGCGTTCATTAAGGAGGGACGCGAGAACCGTTGCCTGTTGGAACAGTGCTGGCACCCACATCCAGAACAATAAGCGGCAAAAAAAAACGTCCCGTCCTACACTTCTTGTTTTTTGGCAATGTTCTTGAAGTCTTACAGTAAGGTACCTGCCTGACCGACCTACGTACTCTAGTTCACAAAATAGAGGTAAAGCATGAACAATACCTGTTGCACACTCAATCAACTTTAGGGTGCTAAATTTCGCAACTGCTTGTGGTGGTTGCTACAGGAATACTTTGGAAAAATAACTGAGACAATTGATTCGGTGTGGAATAAACCACTGACAAGCCCGCTCTTTAGCCTATCTTCTTGAGTTGATGCGCGATACCTTGTAGATACGGTATCACAGCCACCCTCTTGGAAGTTGCTTCTTTTAAAGCGTCCCCATCGTTACCTACTCTTGATTGTTCACGCAGCGTCTGAAAATCAGAAACTAGCAATGAACCGGAATAGCTCGCTGCCTCTAGACGGAGAATATGCTTGTCGAAACTTTGCTGCACTGAGTGGAAGCAAGATTTGTCCAAGAAACTCGCCAGCAAGAAATGTCAATACTAACTTTAAAAACGTCAGGAAGCAATTTTCTCTCAGCTCAACTGTGACGGATAGTGGTTCAAGGCATTCCTGGAGCGCTTGCGAAACTTGCTGAAAGCACTCACCAAAACATCAATATTGTAGTCAAACAAAATTGAGGAATCATCGACAAACTGGAAGCACTTATTGACATTCATTCGTGCCACCCATTCATGAATCTTTCTATCCAAACAAGGTAGATACAAATCACCTAACAATAAAATGATGCACGAGCCAGGACATGCGCCTGTTTTTCGTAGAAAACCATCACCATTCCACTCCACAAACGTAGAGGCAAGGTAAAGTTTCAGCACATCCAGGAAGACAGAAACAGAAACACCGCACTCGCTTTGGACGTCAAAAGCATTAAAATCAGAAATTGTCTTTTCAAAAAAATTAACAAGTGGTTTTTGAGGAAGAGAATAATATAGATCCTTTATGCTAATCTAAACGCCTATTTGACGAGTGGGCACGTGTTGACAAAGATAACCGACAATCTGCGAAAACTTGTTTACTAAAAAGGATCATTGATCGGCAACAGCTTTAGATAACTATGAAGACAAGAGGCACAGGCAACACTCTTCTGCCAAGTGTCCCATTAAAAGATTTTACACGAAAAGGCATGTCAATCCTATGCGTCTTGGCAGAAAAAAACTGATTCAGCGCCAATATTGCTTGTTTGTTAACAGACAAGAAAGGTTTTTCGGCCGCTCAATGTTCTGAATGGGGGTGCCAGACATTGTTCAAAAAGACAAGGGTTCTCGCGTCCCACCATAACGAAGGCACAAGGTTTTTAATCGATGCTGCAGGAATTGCTCGAGGCAGCTGTATCAGCAAACCATCAATAGCTCTATGTGAAAAAGCTGTTGTTTTTCTCTAGCATACAGATATATACAAATTTTTTGTCTTGATCGGAACTCCGTTAATGAGTGCACATGTGGGTTTTTAAATTTATTTTATATATCTCTATATCTATTCTCTTTTCGACCTTTTCCCCCCCGTACAGGGTAGCAAACCAGTTCGTCCAGGCTAACTTTGCTGTCCCTTCCTTTCATTTAGTTCTCTCTCTCTCTCTTTTCTAGCTCTCACATTGCATTATTTGAGCTTCCGTTTTTGTTCCCTTGACTTTTGGAAAGAAATGTGTGAGGGACAGCTTTTAGGAATCCACGCTTAAAAGAAGGCACCAGGTTGTCAATAAATGCTGTGTTCGGGATCGTTATAAATGCGTGGTGTATCTGCTGCTAAATTTAGCGTTTGTTTTTAAGCCCAATCAAGACTAATCGCGATTTCGCGAATGACGTATTTTTTGCTTGACATAGAAAGAAAGCTTGTGCATAGGTCATGCCCTCCAAAACACTTACGGGGTAAGAGACAACGTGACATACGGAAGACGCAATGGTATGTATTTCACACAAGTGCGTGATGTGTATTAGATCAGAGAATACTGCTGGGTCGCGGTTTGTTAGCCAAGAGGGACACGCGCTAGAAATATTACTGCCTAAACCTATGAGGCTTCTTCCTCCGCCAAGCTGTTCGCGCTGTACACGAATGGGACAATGTATTCGTAATTCAGACTTCGACTACCATATACAGGCGCCAGCTTTCACTGGTGCCGCCTAACTCATTAGTCATGTATGTCGTGTCATTAGGACTATAATGACCCGCGTTTGCGTACATTGTGCTGTACTGATAACATTGACACGTGCGAGCAACAATATCTGTTGCACTCTTACTGAAGATGTGTGTACAACAATGTGCGCTCTTTTTTCCTCAGTCGCCTTTCAATTAGAATGTCAGTGTTTTTTCACTTGTTAAAATGAACGCATAAACCCTCGTCTTTATGAGAGCACAAAGACTGTCACGCCCGAGTCAGAGAATCGCTTCCGTAAAAGAGTGCTGAGTATAATTGACTCTGCAATATTGCTTGATGCATGTTGGCCAGTTCGCAACGTTACCTGTGTAGTATGTCTAGTTTGTATATTTTGATGTGCAATATGTATGAGTTTTTTATTTTTGCGTTCTAATAATTTGTATAACAATCGCAGTCATGTAGTCAGAGATGTATTCAACAAGCTGCATCTACATTAGTTTCATGATTTCATGCCTGATGAATAAGGTACGGTGCTTACGCGAAGAGAATAAAAAAAGATACTAAATAAATCACTACCTAATATGGTATTTTTAATGTGGAATCGGAGCGCTGTAGGATTCTGCCACCTGGTGGATATAAACCTCTGCTTTGGTGGTTTGTTCAGCAACAACAACGAATTCACCACTGCCATTGGTTACGTGATTCATTGTTAAAATAGAAAGCGTAAACACGCAAACGCGAGCCCGTTGTGGAGCCATTATGACGGTAAGACAACGCACTTCAATCCATATAAAATGACGCCTTAAAGTAGTCAAGTTAGCCCAGTCTTAATTGATATGTGGGGTTTAACGTCGCAAAACCACCATATAGGGTTGAGCGCAGTCTGAAGGAGAAACTGAATGATTGCGGTTACGCGTGTCCACACGCGCCTCTTATAGTCGCGGGAGACGTCTACGTTAACGGCAGGAGAGAAGGAGGAGAATTGCTTGTTTATTAAATGCGTGACATGCACTCACTGAAATGAGGGTTGGCGGAACGGAAACTACCCACCATGATAAGAGAACCATGCATGTACCTGATTTTTGCCAACTTCAACGTCGAATGTGTGCAGGAATCTCTCAGCGTGCACTTCACTGATCACAAAACCATGGTAGTATATGAGTGTATCAACGTTACACACTCATACCTGGGAGTGGGCACACGACTTTTTCGTGATTTCATTCAGGCGTCGAGGTTCGACGAGAAAACGCAGGGTCACATTCTTCTTCGCCAATATAATGGTTGACACCCACGGACACTTGGACGGCTGAATGATGTCGTCACGTAGCATTTCGTCGACGTGTTTCTTCACTGCGTCGCATTCGTGTGCCGTAACATTGTGCAGGGCCAGCCAACCTCCTCGTGCATTTTCTTCTGTACGATGCGATGTTTCGCGACTGAGGTTTGTCGAATTCTCGATGACAGGAAATTCTTGAATTGCAAGAGCAAGAACTTCAGCTGGTCGTGCACGCACGTCAAAATGCTCAGATTGACGTCGAGATCTAGTTCGGAAACTCGACTTGAAGAAGCAGCATCGGCAGCATCACAGAAGGCGGATGAATTGCTGGCGTCCACGAATTCGTTGATGTGGCTGGCAATCGTGCCAACGTTGAGGAGCCTGTATTCTTGGCTGAAGTTAATTAGCACTAATTTTGCTTTGCCGTTCCGCAGCATGGTTTGCATCATGCAATTGAAATCGCACAGTTTAAAATTAGGTTGTGATCGGCCACGATGGTGCCTTCAAATATTGCTGCCTTGTCGGTGCCATTGTAAATGATGACGCTGCAAAAAGACGGGATGACCTGCAGTTCTATCACATTAAATACGTGGTCCTCCGGTGCCGTGTAGGGGAGTGTTTTGCTGAGGTTAGTGCTACAGATTTACAGCTGAGGCACCATAGCGATGCTGGAAGTTCATCCCAAGAATCACTTGCCTGGAGCACTGTTGTAGATTAAGAAAGCTCGCTGGATAAGTGCGGTTGTTGAGTGTGAATGGCTGTAAAAATACAAACCAGCCTTATCATATGGCCTCCAGTAGTGCGGATTTCATGTTCATACGAAGATATATTTAATTTCTTCTGCTTGGTGGTAAACGCCCCACTCATGACTGAATAGTCTGCACCAGCGTTGATGAGAGCAGTGACGTTGTCACCGTTGATGACAACGTCGAGGTTACTTTCTCTTCGTCTCGAGTTGCGGGGTGTCGTGGCGTCAGATCGTGGCTACGTTGATTTGCACCGCTGCTTCCACATCGCGTCATCAGGTCTTCTTCTGGCCACGAAGTTTCACCGTCGGAGCTGCGCGTAGGCTGCGGTAGGTTGTTGAAATTTCATCGTGTTTTCGTCATCATTGGTGCAGGATCTTCGTAATTTGTCGTACAGCAACAACACCTCCAATGGTTGTGGCCCTTAGTTTTCCGATCTAGGGCTCTGAGATCGGACCCCAGCAGGGCCGGCGTTCTGGCTGTGGTGCGGTGAGTGGTAGCGGTCTGGCGAAGTAGATAGAAAAGATAGTCGGGGTGTCTTGCGTTCTCGCGATGTACTCAGCGATGTCCTGTAGCCTCTCACCGCGCTGGGGAGGCGGTCCGTTGGAGGCGAATCCACGCATGCCCGTCTCGCCGTACTAGCAGCGACAGTAGGTGTGGTTAGCAGGCTGCTTTCCTGCAGTGGCAGCTGAGCGGCTGGTTGTAAAGGACATGCCAAACATTCATTTTCCTTGGCGCGCTGTGCTGTCTAGTAGGCGAACGGTATGGCTGTGGTGGTCATGGTGTTGCCGGCGAAGTATGACGATAGTAGTGTGATTGTGTGGTCTCATGGTGTTATCGCTTAAAGGCGAGAAACGGCGGACTGCAGCAGCGTAGATCATAGCTTCCATCTGTTGCTGTGGTGCATCAGAAACTACCAGCGACCGCTCAACTTCTTCGCGGACATTGTCGACCGTCAAATCCACTTGAGGCTCTAAGGTAGGCAACAGCTCCCGTAGACCATCCCGCACAGCCTTTTGAATTGTTTTACGTATTCAATCGGAGCCGAGTGTGTGAATAGCTTCAATGTCTCTAATCGATCGGCAATCGTACTGGTGGGTGGGCATTTAGAGTGTCTTCTCGATCCTCCTAGCCTTCGAGACAAACTCTTGAACTGCTTTGGATGGGTTTCGCATCAGCCCAGCGACGAGGTCTTGTTTGACTCCCCGTAAAAGGTAACGAACCTCCTTCCCCTTGGTCACTGATAAAAACTGATTAGTACGAAGATTCCGAATAAAGAAGAGGTCAACGGGTGGGCTTAGCAATAGGGACGACAGCTAGTTCTTTTCTCTACCTAGTGAGATGCCGAGAGACCCGCGAGAAGGCTGACATCCTGAACCGAAGATGGACTGGCTACGACGCAGCAGAGGACTTGTTCAAGCAGCCGCTTCAAAGCTCATCGCGTGTGCTACCGAAGCTTATCAAGCAAAGAATTCTTCTCCTGTCGATGTGCAAGACATTGAATAACCTTCAAGACAAAGACACGACATTTGTAGATTTCAGCAAAAAGATTTCTGACCTCATCATTGACGACGCCGAGTATGACAAGGACTTCACTGCAGCTCTCGAATATCACGATAACATCCGCAACATTATGAGCCATGTCCGCAACCTTGTTAACTCATTTCAAAGGCCCACATGCGCGACCACATTCGCATGTGGTCGCTACTGTAACGAGCCCCAGAGAGTCTTTTCTCAAGGAAGTACCAGGTCGCCGTTGAGAGCTCCCCAACGAAGTTACAGGTACCCATTTTCTTTGGGGAACGTCGCTAGTGGCATGGCTGCTGGAAACATTTTGAGGCTTCGATCCCTAACAATTGCGACTTTTCGGACATTGAGAAGTTTGCTTATTTGAGGTCGTATGTAATCGGACAAGCAAAATGTGTGATCGAAGACCTTCGACTGGAGCAAGCAAACTACGCTGAAGCTGTCACGGTGCCCCGAGAGAGGTATGGCCGCCGTACAACCCTCGTAGACGAGCACATCCACAGCTCGTTTGCCACCTCCGACACATCAAAGTGCGCAAAATGTACGAAGAAATACGCTTTCGCACCAGCTGCCTAGATATTCTCAAAGTTCAAACGTCAGAATGTGCGGTGATACTTTAAGGTGCGCTCATGAGATCGCTGCTCGAAGACATTGCTGTTCTGTACTGGCAACGCATGAAGGAGGCCGAGTTCAACGACGGAGCCAATCTAAGGTCACGCCAAGAAGGCGTGCGTGACGTGATGAATATTCTTTGGATGGAGAGCAGAGAAGAAACGCCCATTCGAGGCACCGATGAAAACTCAGCGCCGCGGGAGACCAATAAAGTGATCTTCACTTTCAGCTGCTTGTACCATAAGCGCTAGCGCTGGCCGGAGGATCTGCAACAAACGCGCATGCCTGCTGCTTATCATGTGGCCACCGCGAACACACCGTAAAGTACTGTCAGACTACCATGACAGCCGATGTGAGTCAGATGAAGCTTACATAGTTGCTGGTGAACGGACACTGTACGACTGCTGCTTCAAGTTTGCCAGAAAAAGACACATCGCATGACAGTGCCGCAATGCAGCGTAGATTTTGCGCAAGCACTGCACAAAATATCATCTTACCGCACTTTGCGACATATAGATACTATACAACCAAGTGAATGCTGACAACACTGACACCACCAGACCACCAGTGCTGCCTCAAGAAGTTTTACGTATCGATAACCAGCAGTTTTAATTGAAACAGCTACAGAATGGGCGTCGAGAAGGGACAGTGTCAAGCTGGTTCATATACTGCTTGATACTGGCAGCCAAAGAACACTTATTCGCCAAGACTTGTACACGAGACTAGGTCTACCTTCCGTCAGCACAGAAAACTTCTCTCTGCTAACGTTAGGCAGTTCGAAACGTTCCCGCTACTACCGACAGCAAACCGTGCAAGTCAACCCACAGAGTCGCCTTGATCCACAAGAAATCACAATGGATGATCTGGAGCTGCCAAACGTATGTACGTTGAACACGCCAGTAATCGAGCAAGATCTTCTGATGCAGTCTCACGACTATGAGATGCTTGTGACTGATGAACTGCAACTCAGAGATCGACCAATTTAAATCATCAGCGTCATCATCGGATCGGACAGCTATTGGCGCACAGGGACTGGGAGAATCGAACGCCTCAGTAAGGACCTATGCGCCGTTGAGATTATCTTTGGTTGGCTAGTGCAAGGCATATACCAAGTAGACACTGCTAACAGCTTGTACTACGAGAAAAGGACATGCGTTCTATTTCTATCGTGTGGGCGTCATAGCAAAGCCACATCATGCATGGCTGACCCATCAGAAATGTGGCGATTCGGTGCGAGAGGCATCATCGACCCTCCCGGAGGCACCGTTGTATTGACGCGCAAATGACTGAGGTGTACCAGTTCTCGTTGTCGCAGAATTGTTCTCAATGGCCTTCGAGCATTTCGTCCATTCTCTAAAGAGATGTTTTTAAAGGGGACCAGGAAGGTGACATCAACCTGACCCACCACCGTGGTGATGCCTTCTCCGCATCCCTGTGAGCCTCTACGCCCCATTTGGACCAGTACACTATACTGTAACGCCTCGTCGGAGGAGCCGTCTCTAACAAGAGTAAACGCTACAGAATAGAACGTGGCACAGATGTATTGGTTGAAGTTCATCGAACACGCGACATTCGCCACCGAAGTTGTGGCCTTGGAAAAAACTACGACATCCGTATTTATTTAGAGTAACGACATCAATTTGATTTCATGAGTGTCACCTACGGCTTCATATAGAGGGCAGACGTCAACAGTTTGACGAGACTGAGGAGAAGCGGCATGTAGTCTTGTTTCCGGGTGATCACCGGTTTACCCAGTTTTGGTTGAAGCAGTACATGAACGCCTGCTGTATGGTGCAATGAAGCTCAGCATGCTGGTGGAAGTCGAAGCGTTAGTGAAAGATCGGCTGCTCAAGAACTCAAACGTGACATCAATAGGCACCCCGATACTGTCCCACTTGTTAGTCAACAGTCACCCACAAAACGTAAATGTCTCGCTCCCAGTGTCGCTTCTTGCGACCTTCGAAAACAAGAAAGCATTACGCACATCAACTGCGGAACCGGTTGAAGTGGCGAAAGAAGGAGTACTTTTTGTTTCTGCATGCTAGCTATACAGAAGGCCTACGCCGTCTTCTAGCGCAAAGCCCGGCGACCTTGTTCTGGTAAGTTTAAATACGCTGTCTCCCACGCGCGCGACGACTCTTGTGATTAGTGCGTTTCGCTGAAACGCCAATATTGTTCGTTTCTTCTTGATACTACTGATAGAATGTCGGTAAGTGCGAAGTCCTGTACAGTGACTCTACGTCCTCGAAGCGCACTCAATCAACGAAAGCGGCAGCAGGAGTGTGATAGAAAAATGGCAGCATATCCACGGAGTGAATGATGGAGAGCGGGGCGAAGCTTTCGTCCGTTCATTTCTTCTTGCTTCCGTCTGACCTGGCGTCCATCCATGTGACCATCCGTGTGTACATTCGCCCATCCGTGTGTGCGTCTGTTTGTGTGTCCGCACGTTCGTCTATGCGTCTGTCCCTGCGTTCGTTCATGCATCCACCCCTGTGTCCGTTCATGCGTCCGTCCGTCGGTGCAGCCATCGGTGAGTCTGTCCATGCATATGTCTGTGTGTCCGTTCGTCCATCTATTAAACACTCCAAGTACCACCATCTCGCACCTTTTAATTAGATCGTCCGCATATGCACCGCTATCCAGCGGACGTTCCAAGGACTAAACGAGAGGTGGCACACGCAAACTTTCTTACGGCTTGCGCTTCGTGTCTACTTCCCACCTTTAACCACCTCGAGTTCATAGTATATACTAGTTCACTGTATTCATGGCACTGCGGCCCAACGCTCGCTAAACCTTTCTAAAACCAAGGAGGTTATGCCCAGCGAGTATAACGTAGCAACTCTTTGTTGTCAGATAGTGCTAAATGTACATGCCAATGGCTGCTAAGGGGGAATGAGAGAGAGGAGAATTTGGCTTTTAGTTAACTCGCACGCTGCGAATTTTTTATTGTTCAACAACGCACAGAAGAAATCTCTCATGGTCACCACCTTGGAGGTTAAAATGTAAGTGTGGTTGCATACTACGACTAATACTACGACTACGAGGGAACGGGTGCCGCTATAGGAAGCTTTGCCCCTAAAGCTGAATAGGACGGTACGGCGAAGTCAGCGCATGACACGTGCTTAGAACCGAGCCATCACAGGAGAAAAATAAGTGGCACTTCATCAATAAACCGTAACCAAGCGCACGTAAGTCTCTCTGCCCTCTACAATCACTTCAGCGCCGGTGTGGCAAAACACATGGATAATCTCTTCCGCAAGATTGTGGCGCTTTTGTTTAGAAGCCATGCTCACGTTTTCAGCAAAGCAGCGGCTCTTTCTTTTTGCACGACACTTGCAAACACGTCAAAAAAGCTGGTCCAGAAGGTGTCCCACGGCGTCAAGGCGAACATTCTGTTCTTGAACCAGGTATTTGTTGCGTCCTCCAGGTAAAAGTAGACGCGACGCAGCTTTTCAACTCAGTCCCACTGGTTGAAGGCAGAGACACTCAGTCATACTTCTCTAGCCAGATCTCGGGGCCTTCAAATAATGATCTGCGGGAGGTCGGGGGCTCCCTTGGCTGCTGCATTTCGATCAGTGTGGGCGTATGCACACGGGTAGTCAAGTTGTTGCAGTAATGGTAGTGCTTTTCAGTTTCTGAGTCTGATATGGTAGCGCACCATACTCTGGATGTAGCCCTTGCTGTCTGCGGCTAGCTCACTGATTGAGGTCAGCGTCGACGTCTCCTTCACGGTGTGGACATGGTTCACAACTGGAGATGGGTGTTTGGTACATGGGCCGGAAAGCACCTCCATCAGATGTCACGATATCCTTACGTGGATGAAGGAAGTGGACTGTATGTTCAAATGAAACTGGTTTGCTGGCTGAACTTGTAGCCGGTAAACGGAAAGTCATATTAAAGCAAGATACTGGCACTGATAGCAGTGAACGGACGTCGGCTGAGCATTACTGAAAGTGAAACGAGGCAAAACGAAACTTGAGGAAAAAATGTGCCTTTATCCTTAACCCTAGTTTGTTTCCTGGCCTATTTTGCACGCTTGTTGTTTTTTAAGGTTACAACCATCATTTGCGTCCCATCACTCGCTGCGCCACCTCAATTCAGGACGAACTCTCTCTGTACACCTGCACATTTATGCTCTCTAGGTAAGTACCGATGAGATGCATCTGTTATATACCTTCCTCTTTAGGGTTACTTCGGCATGGCTGTGCTTCTTTACCTTAGGGTCAGGCCAACAAGGCCAAAGCTCCTGAGAGGCTGCCAGGGACGAAGCAGTCAACTCCTGGCCGCCGAGAAGTTCCAGAATATCGCCGATAGGTTACAGCTCCTCACGTCATCCTGAGTAGAGCATCTTGGCTGAGCGGGTGGGCCTTCGGTCCCGTGAAGTTTCTGTCACCTTTGGACTAAAATAATGTTCTGACTCACTGCATGGCTTTAACTTCGTGTTACAACCATGCGCTTGCGCCACGACTAATTGCGGCATGCTAAACTGAAGACACGACGCATGTTTCGTTTCTCTTTGGCCAAAAAGTGGTGTTTAACAACTCCTACATGTTGCGAGTAGGTAACCACAGCCCAAGTTAAGCGTCCAAACAGTGACACTCTTCTGGCTATCACATCGCTTTATTAGGTTCAGTTTTACCGTTAGCTACAACTGCCACATGCATGTATGGCTACAAGGCTTTGTTTATTCATTGAAGAAAAACCTTAGTCGTCAGAATGAAGATGTATTACTAATCGTCATTGTGAATGCATTCGCCTTAGGCGGTACAATAGCTATGATAGATCAATAGACATTTCGCAAGATCTTTAGTATCAATGTACAGGAAATAATAAAATACTTCTGTAAGAAGATAGATAAATGTTTTTATTAGGGAACAGGAAGAACTTAGATCACTGAAGGGAGAGGGGAGTAGGGGGAGGGGAGAAAGTGGAGGGGTGATGGGCACACACTAACTCACAGGCGCCAAGCCGCTGTTGATTTGAAATACGCTAATGTGACCTGCTGATGAGGGCTCTCGAGAATGTCCTTTTGTAACGCTTCCAAATGCCGTTGTAGTAACATTGTGTTGTTCTTAAGATACTTATTTGTTCATTTATTTTATTTTCTTCAAGTGTCCCTAACAGGAGGGACATTACATGAGGGGTTGGCATACAAGAAATGGGGAAAGGCAGAGTTGAATGTGCAACAAAACAAAAAACAATTTTTAGGACATACCTTAAGCGGCAGAAACAAACAAAACAAAAAAGAGAATAAGAGGGTAGCAGGTACTGTTGTTTGGGGACTCTTGATAAAAACATTTTGCAGCGACAAAAAATACGGTTTATAAGGTACAAAACATTGCCAAGTACACAAATTATACATATACGCATACTAGGAAGATGACACTAGAAACCATTACACAATAATCATCATAATAAGTCACCCGTAAAAAAATTATTATGGTTTAGTGATAGTTGACAGGGAATTTTTTAAGACTTTGGCATCCTGAATGCTAACAATAGTATTCGGATCAGACTATGTTGGGCAGAACAGTGTAGACTGAGGTAGTTCATGTTGGCCCAGCATAAAGAGCGGAATAAGGTTCAGACGGGCACACTGCTAAAGGGAACACCTGCGCGAGCGGCATGTTTAGCTTTTGCTATTTTACGGAACCATAGCGGCTTAGATATGCATAAGACTACTGGTGGTTAAAATTACCGAATCCTCTTGACAGAATATTGATTTGAATGAAGATTGTTTCTTAATCCACTTGCTCTTCGAGGGCCTGGAATGTTGATGGTGTGCATTCAAATGTTCCCTATAACAGTGGATCATACTGTACATCTGCAGAAGATGAAGGTATCTTGCCTCCTATGCCGGTCCGCAAGAGCCTGCCATTTCTGAAAGAGGTGAGGGTAGTGGCTGCATTTGCAAGTACTTTGTTAACGAATATTTTCTGGGATTGGGTCAGGGCAAGGTTCTGAATGTTCGAGGTGGGGGACATTTTTGAGTCGCTCCCGGTTAATGTACTTGAGGAAGCACCGAAGGCGTGCCAGTCCAAATCGAGAGCTTGGTTACAAATTAGCGTAGGCGTGGCGACCAATCTCGGCATATGCACGCAGGAGAGGTCGTAGATGATAAGGTAGAACTCCTGCATTTTTATGTTGCAAGAGAGTGTGCCACCTCATTACCTCCCCCTGGATCTCCAAGTGGTCCTGTGTCCAGGTGACTCTAGTGTCAATGCCGTTCTTCTGTTTGTGCAGCAGAATTTTACTGATGCGTTTACCTGTGACATCTGTATTCAGATTTTCCAAGTCCCTAATGCCTCAGATTAATCTGTGGAAATAGTTGGCTGTGCTACGTTATCCAGTAGGGCGGTCCAGATGACCAAAAGTTCAGCTTGTGTAGGCGTCATGTTGTCCCTTCTGCATGTGTAGCGCTTGGCCTCACCAGTCGAGGATTTGTACCATGCTAAGGCCAAGCTCTATCCATCGAAAGCGGCGTCGGTAAAGATAGCACTTAGAGTATACAAATTGTGCCGCTTAGGCAACCGCTTTCCGGCCACAGAGGCTGTGAATGCGAGTGGAGCGAGGGTTTCGGAATCGCACAGGTTAGAGAAGACAAGAGTAGTGAATTCACTAGCAGTGTCCGGGAGTTACATGAGACACGACAGGTGTCCCAAGTCAGCGTATCGTGTCCCTCTATTTTTAATTGCGATAGATTGTGTACGGATGTCAGAAAATTTCTCAAAATATCATCAATGGGGGGCATAGGCATGAGATCTAGGAGTTTTTCTACATTAGTAAACTTCGGCAGTCCCGTAATCGCTTGGACGACATGTCCGTGAAAGACTTTCAGGTTCTTTATAACCCTCTTTACGAACGTTATCAAGGTGCCACCGTAAGAAATTTTACCAACTGCGTTGGATCTGACTATGGTCGCGCTGGCTGATTGTCGTGCGCCGCCTTATTGTCGTGCGCCGCCAAATTAATTTGAGATGCGCTGTATTGTGTTCCATACATTTGGCCATTTTTTGACTTCAGTGGTACAGATACGGCCCGTACTACACCTGTGGATGAAAATTCTAAGAATTTTAATATGCCCCTGCGTTGCTGTGACTTGATGAGCTCCTAGTGTAAGTGTTATCGCCTGCTCGGGGGGTGGGGGGGGGGGGGTTGGAGTTTTCTCTGGCGCCGAAGTCAGCCCTAATATTCGAAGAGTATCTTCCAGTGCATTCAGAGCAGCTTGAAATTCATTTGCAGTATACTGAATATTCCCACCATAGTTCTGTGCTTTTGTCATATGGTAATCTCATCGGCATAAATAGTATAGCGGGTGCCATTCTTGGATTCCAGATCTTGGGCTACCATGTGCATATCAATATTAAAAGGTAGAGGACACAAAATAGAGCTCTGAAGAACGCCTTAATTGAGATAGTAGGTAGTACAGGTTGAATCCGCATCGGTACGAAGTCGTATTGGTACCGCTTCTAGATTTTTGCCATACATTCAAACGTTCGTTCGCTAGGAGATATTTTTGCTAGATTTCTGAGGATGTGGTCCTGATTGACGTTATCAAAGTCTTTCTACATGTCGACTGATAAATTATAATCGGAGGTTCACATCGTAAGTTTCGGTTTAGGGCCCTTCGAAGCAACCACAGGCTATTCTGCGTTGCCATAATGAATCTGAAGCCGACTTGAGACGGGTGCAAGCCTGTGGTATTTTATTTTACATAGTTGGTTATCTCGTATGAATCATCTTTTCAATAAGTCTATTTGGTCGCTGTAAGCGATATGGGGCGGAAATTGGTTATGAAAGTAGAATCCTATTCTGGTTTTGGTATAGGATTGATGATCGAGAGACGCAGTTGATGGACTACTACATGAGACCACTGCTTGTTGATGACCTCTACGTGGGCTGTTTCGACTTCTTCGGCAGATTGCGCAGCATTTTCCAAGTGATATAAGCCTGTGCGCTGTGTGTGTGTTTCTTCTAAAAAACTTCCGTATTTTTTTGGCGCTGATAGATATGTCTAGGTGTTGTCATGTCCTCGTGTCGAACTATATCTGCCGTGTTTACTGCTCCATGTTCTCCAAATGTTAAAGGACAATCTAGGTGAGGGTTTGTGAGTTCGACCTTTGGTGTTTCGAGCGAAGGAGGTGCCGTAAGTTTAGCATTACAATTGTTTATTGATTTCCTCTTCCTGCTTGTCATTGTCATATCGAAGTGCCAATGTCTCAAGTGGGGAGGATTCTTTGATTTTTCTAAGCATTTTCTGAATAATTCCCTAAAGCTTGTTCATGACTTTATTTTTATTAGTCGCTAACCATGTTGTTTAATAAGCTTGAAGATTTCTCTGATGCGACAGAGAGTCCTGTCGCGTCTGCCGTTATTCTTGTACTGTTGTGTGAGCTTGCTGGCTTTTCTCCCTAGAGCTATCATTCACGAGTTAACGGCTTCATTACCTTCCTCACCAAGCGTTTCTTTTGTGGCAGAGCTAAGGTTGCTGCGCAAGAGTTGCACAAATTCTTGAATAGATTTGAATTTTGCTTCGAAACAATACCGAATCTTGGACTTTTTATAGACCAGATACGTCCTTGCTGCTTGCGAATTTTCTTATTAAAAGAAAAAAAAATATTGGGGTAATGATCACTGCCCATGTGGTAGAGCGAGTCTTCCAACTCTTCACTGCTTTAGGACGGCGATGGTTCAAGTCTGGAGTGGTATCTCTCTGCTTTGCATGCAGCCCAGCCTTGGTGTGAACTGAAATTTGGTTGCAAATATGAAGCTGTAAGGATTCCAGGTGATCAGCAAGAAGGCGTCATCTGCAATAGAAAGGAGCAAATCCCCCAAAATCACTTTTGGAAATATCCGCCTATTATGATGTGAGTGCCGTTGGCCTCGCGCAAAAGCTTCTGTATCCACACGTACTTATGTGGTAAAGTGGCGCTGCGACTAGGGCGTAATAGACCAAAGAGACCTCATGTGCACGCTGCCTCCCTTCCCCTGGCAGAGCTAGTTTGACCGCCACAATCTCCTTGTATTGATTGCTCGCTCGTGTGGTTTCTTTAAGTATTACAGTCCATGTTCTGTGAAATAATACTGCTGCCTGCCCCTAAATGGGCATTATCAGAGGGCGTTTTGGGGAAACGAGTGATAGTTGGGTAGGCGAATGTCTGATAATTTTGCGGTGAGATCGGACCCTTTGTTTCTTGAAGCAGATTGATGAGAGATTCATATTGGTCAACATGGTGTTTGAATACTTGAACACTCTGAAAATACCCCTGCAGTTCTATTGCATGCGTGTATTAATAGGAATATTCATGAGTGTTTCCTGCTGCGATTGCGGCACGCCGGTAGTTCCTCCTATATTCATATGCAGTCACTTCAATTTGTGCGATATCTCAATTGTTTACTTCATGTGGTTGCATAAATACTTGTTCCTGTTGAGCCATGGCTCGCTCGATTGCTTCCATGGGGCAGCTCAGTTTCTCGAGGAGAAGCATGGTGGTACCCAATGCTCAGTTCGTCATAACGGGGGATGCTTGTTCTATGGTGTGAGGAGCCTTCTGATGCTCATGTTGCTTTTCGATGCGTGGCTGCGTCGCAGTGTTAGATGGCAAGGGGTGTACTGCAGTGAGTGGTCACGATTTCTTGGGAAGCGGTGGTTCATCTGTTTTTTAGGCTTTCGCAGCATTGGTGAGCTCAGCGCTGTTTGCTCACAAACTCCTGCAAGGCCTGAATTCAAGATGCCGTCTGTTGTTGCATTGCATCAATTTTCTGTTATATAAAGTTTTTCCTTTGTTGCTGGAACTTGGTACATGCACCTGTTGACGCTGGCGGTTATTGTTCCAAATACTCAAGTCTCTCCTGAACCTTACTAACGTTTTTTGCCGTAGTCGATGCCGTCACCATCAACAATGTCAGCCACAGAGTGTCTGATTTTTTTAGTGATTGTTGCTGGCTGCTTTCCACATTTTGGTTTTGTAGCAGCACTCCTCTTGGAAAGTGGTAGGCTTGTGGCTTTAAATGCTCTAGTGGGGCAGTTAGTGTCCAGAGAAATGTGTCCTGCTGCTTGACAGGCCACGTAAAATGGCGTCTCATTAGGGTGGCTATCCTGCTCATGCGTGTTGCCTCAGTGACAACATACAGTTTGATAGGGGCAGAACTTGGCCATTTGGCCCCGTATTAGGCACTGTAAACATGCTAACATTAGGCATGTAAACATTAGGCATGTAAACGTGCTCTTACGCTGGGGTAAATTTGACGTCCAAGGATAGCCGTCTCGGAGGACGTGAGGTATCGGAGGTGATCAGAAGCATCTGTGTTTTGCCCGTTATCCGAAATCCCAGAATGCTTGCGGATTCGCAGCAAATGTGATTGGCATTATATTTCTCAGTGTGCTCAGCTCGTATCTTCACGACGCCCTTGCTAGTGACCTGAACAGGTTGGGTTGCGTCCACTATAAAAACAGGAATCCTACGTGGCTCAACTGCTGATTCAAGCGTCAGTGTCTTGTACTAGCGATTGTTCAAGCGCTGCTTATCCCAAATGAACAATCTAATTGCAATAGCCTTAGCTATATACTTGAATACAGAATGTTCACAAGTAACGCTGGTAAAAGCAATCTGTCCTATAGGGCGAGAAATCGCTCACTTCGGGATATCATGTATAGACATTTAGTTAGGCGGCCGGACGAGCACAAAAAAGTGAGGCCTACTTCAGCCACTCTGACTGCAGTTTACCTTTGAGCCTTCGCATCACCTATCTGTGGTAGTTGACCATGTCTTAATCTAATGGCTCGCTGTCCTCGTGATCAATGCTGTATCTCGGGACTCGTTGTAGCGAGTTCAATCAGTGTCGAGGGTGCTGAACCGGCCGACGCTGCCGCAGCATTTACTCCAAGTAGCGCGCGCGTTCAAGGCCTAGTTGACCTGGCGTTCTCATGTTCCGGCGTGATTTCATTTATACGAGAGGCTGCCAGTGATGTTTTGGGTTGCTTCAGTTGCTGAAGTGATTCCAATATTGGAGGAGCGTTCACTGAGTTCATGGTAGCAGCGGGCTTAGCCACGGACACAACCGCCAACTGGCGCGGCCGTACTCGACCCAAGCCAACGCGTTAGGCCGAACCCATCACAACGGCGCAAATTTCCGTCGACGAGGAAATCGCTGTCTGGTGAATGCCCAAGAATAAACGCACTCCATTTACTCCGGTGGTGTTCACGATCTTTGTCACCGAAATCCGTAGGCATACGTTGAAAAAATACACTAGAACACCACATATACGCAGAGTCCATGTGAAGCACGTCTGAAACGGCCGCACGCTCAGAGCGTCTCTCTGTGAGAAGACGATTTACATTGTTGTTTTACTCATTCTTATATTGAAGGGATCCACCACGCTTCTCTTTTTTTTTCGTCTCTTTCCGCGCCATCTTCCTGGCCCCATCTCACTAACCGCTGTGTTCGGTCGCAAACTGGATGCTAAATGTGGTTATGATTTCGGTCTTCGCCTCTCTTCATGTGTCCTTAGAGCTACGAGGACTGAAAAAAGGAAGAAAAGCGTATCTGAATGCCTTGTGGTGAAAACGTGGTATTGCTCTATCGCCTAAACATGCATAAGTACGCGCTGTATCTGCAGAAATACCGGGCAAGGGCCCCCTCAGCCTTTGTGCATCAGTAACACGAGCAGCCTCACACTGCTACAATATGGTAGCAGGCGACCGAGTTAAGTGAAGCCATCTTAAAGGACTTTCGGCCATATTTTTAAAAAGTGGATGAGTGCCTCTACGTTGCATGTATGCTGGTTGAAACTTACAGACAACACACTTTCGAGATTTTATTCACTAATCTGGACGTGTCAGAAAATGTATGCATTTGCGTCCACCTATTCAAGGCACCGTAAACCAAAGGTGTATGCATCGTATGCTGATAGAGCGCTTTTATATAACTCTCGCTGGGTTGAGGTAAGCAAACTTGCTAGTAGGTAATCACTGGCAAGAATGTCGGTAAACTGTTCTTTCCCAACGTTGTGTCACATGATTGTTATCTTTGCATCTATACATGTATAAAAAGACAACGCTTAGGTGAACGATGTTTTCGAAGAGACGCATCGAGGCTGACCAATAGTATCATTGTACCTACGTCACGCAAAGTTTTCAATTTATTTTAAAAAGATTTGAATAATACGAAAGAAACTTGTCCTCGCGGTTGTACATCGCTCAAATACGGGCTTCTTTGTGGTACACTAGGCTTTGAGATATAACATGACAAAAAGTGGGAAACTTTCACTCTCTATTCTACATATCTTTCCTTGAAGAAGAAAAAGTTGCAGTGAAGATGCAGCTCTGTAAAAGATTTAGGCACAAGACTGAAGAGTTTCTGCACGACAGTTCATTACCAGTAATCCTTGTGTTGAGAATCGCATTCCCCAAGGAAATTACGTCTGCCGAAGGTAAAAAGAAGAGTGCAACGCCTGTGTGTCTGACGCATTCTTCTCTCTCATTGTCAGCGTGTCACACACAAAGAAATTGGGGGACCCTTAAGCTTCAACTTTAAAAGTAGAACGCGATAGTGAAATCCAGCCCCTAGTTCACCCTTCAACCGCTAAGTGCATACCTAATAATAGGTTTTGTTACACACGCACACACACACATACACACACACGCATACACACACACACGAACACACACGCATACACACACACACGCATACACACACACACGCACACACACGCATACACACACATACGCACACAAAACGTGCGTGCAAGCGTGACACAGTAATGATACAGGTTTTCGATCTATTTAACAGCCCTTTTAGAACATTTTCATTAAAACATTGTAGAGTAATATAGTGACATGGTCTTGTAATATGATCTGTGCGTAGGCGTGGCACTTGTATTCGTAAATGGTCACATTGTGTCATTCACCTTGCGTTAGTTATAAGGCGATGATTTGACTTGTTTTGTGGAGGCCTCTTCCGCCCAACCGCAACCATCATCGCCTTATGTTCACTGAAATGGCAACTGCAGTACTTCACTTCTCAAAGGGTGTAGTGAGAATGAAAAGCTAAATCTATGCAAATGTTGTGGTTTGTTAACTTGAATTTTTCATCAAGGGTCATAAAGAATTTCACAATACCTCACAGATGATCGCACACTATCGAGAATTCGCTCTTTTGCTTTTTCAACGCCTCTGTAAAGGCGTGATATGATTTCCGCAAGATGGACATGGTTGTCAATTTTCAGAGCTGTATGAAAGTTCCTGTGTGTTTTTAGCGGTGATGGCTTCACTATCTCAGCCTTTTCTGACGTAGTTTTATAGTCTCAAATGCGCCTACAAATAGCCGAATGGGCTCGTTTTTGTCGTGACACCTGTCGAATAAGGTGCATTAAGAAGGTTCCTTTCACAACACGGCATTTATGTAGTGTTTTTTTTTTTTCAGAAGTAACTGCAAGTAACATCGTGGCTTCGTGGTAGGAAACCAGCTTGCCACGAAAATGGTCCAGGGTTAATCCTCATGCACCAAAACGCACCAAAAACTATTTTTTATTTTATTTGCTTCTTCTCGGCTTTTCGCACAAGACCAGTTTTCGCTCACAACCAATGGTACCGACGCCGACGGTGGAATCTCTGCTACACGAGCTCTCTAACGATAGCGCGTTAATATTGCACAACTGGTGGAGTCTTGACACGTGGAGGAACAGATGTCGCTATAGACAGCAGTATACATAATATACCCACCTTTCAAATCGATTGATTGATTGATTAATTGATTTGTGGGGTTTAACGTCCCAAAACGACCATATGATTATGAGAGACGCCGTAGTACAGGGCTCCGGAAATTTCGACCTCCTGTGGTTCTGTAACGTGCACCCAAATCTGAGCAGACGGGCCTACGACATTTCCGCCTCCATCGGAAACGCAGCTGCCACAGCCGGGATGTGAACCCGCGACCTGCGGGTCAGCAGCCGAGTACCTTAGCCACTAGACCACTGCAGCTGGGTACCTTTGAAATCAAAACATAACAGCATGTTTCAGCGTCAAATTACAGTCGCATTAGAGTCGCATTCAACCGGGAAGAGAGCACTAGACACGTCAAATGTGCAAATAATGTGTTGGTGGTTTTCAGCATATATACTTGTTTGGAGCTCCCTTTACCTTTTGTGGCGTCTCAAACGGATATACACTGTGTGCGCCGGTTTGAAATGACTTTTTTCAGGTGCATTCGATAATAATTAGGAAGAACCTTGGAATCAGTTAGGTAGGCCATCAGTACACATACCTTGAATTGTGGTCATGTTATGTCAAGTGCTAGACTCGCCACCAGTGATAATACTCAAGAATTTATCATTCACCAATAGCTCGCAAAGTATACCTTATTATAAGACCAGAAATAGTAGTTGTAAGACTCCATTTAGTGCGCATTGTATTTAGTGCTTGTTTAACCGTACGCTTACACAAATATCTTGTGCTACCTCATGTAAATTATAAGGCCATTCCGTACAATCAAATATTGTCGCATTACTCCAGCTTTACCGACCAGGAAATACCGTATTGACAAGATTGTCGGCCGAATGTACGCTGCCTACCCACCCTAACCCCGAAAATCACACTTAGTTGTCAAAAAAACGACCACGCCATGAATTGCGGCAACCTAAACCTTTCATGTATGAAAATCTGCTGTCACGTCATAGTTGAATTGTTGATGAACGGTTTTTTAAATCGTGACTTCGACATCAATTTAGCTTGTACGTAGTATTTATTGTTAGTATAGAGAGCGTGTGAGAAGAGGAAAGCCGCTTGATTCATTAAAATTTTCATTAAAAATTTATCGCTGGAAATTCACTTGGGTATCCGGCGGAAAAATTCTCATGAGAAAGACAGAAAATTCGCGAGTATTGCACATAACATGCGCAGAAGATCTATCGCAAATTTCCTGAGCAATGATGTTTGATTTTTCAAGTATCGACCAAGCTTGGCATGAGTACGAAAACTTGTCTGTTGTTCATTGCAACATTCGAAGAGCGCGAAGAAACTTAGACCAATTCTGCGCTCATTTGTCGCGTCATTCATTTGTATACGACGTTATCGCTCTTACTGAAACCTGGTTGAAAGATGGAGAATCTGCGCATGTTCCAGGATACACATTATTATCGCTACCTAGGAAGAGCAGTTCGCGAGGTGGGGGCGTTGCTCTGTTCCTTAAAAAAAGCATCGATTACCAGTGCATGCCTAACCACTCTACTAGCCAACCTGAATGTGAAGCCTTGTTTGTGCATTTGAAATGTGGCGTTATACTCGGAGCTGTTTATCGTCCACCTAGCTCGTCTGTAGCAGCATTCATTTCTACTATGGAAACTGTCTTAGACCCTTTGATAGCCTACAACCGCCCACTGGTTATATGTGGTGATTTTAACGTTGATCTACTTAAAGATGAATACCCTGACTATGTATTGATGCTCCAGTCATATAATCTAATGAACGTTATTAATACCCCTACACGAATAAGTGATAACTGTTCCTCACTTATTGATCATATTATTTGTGGAACTGATATGAGTGTTTTCGCCGGAGTGTATGACGTTACTATTGCTGATCACTGCCCCACTTTTCTGTTTGTGCCTAATGCTAATTTAGGACCTCCATGCCATAACTCAAAACGAGTTAAGCGGACAAACTACGCTGTAGTGCGCAAATTACTTGAGCGTACGGATTTTGAAGCCTTGTACCACAGTAATGTTCACACTGAATGGGAAAACTTTATTTGCCATATAATGGAGGCAATTAGCCAATCAACCCAAGAATACACAGGCCGAAGACACAAGGAAGCAATATGTCCTTGGGTGACGCGGGTCATACTAAATGTTATAAAGAAAAAAGATACATACTTCACTAGATGGAAACAAAACAAAACAAATGAATACTATGAAAAGCACTTTAAACACTTCAGAAACAAATCAGTCGGGATGTTAAGGAAAGCCAAGAAGCAGTATTACAGTGCTAAAATAGTCCAACAGAGCGGTGACATCAAGCAGGTATTGAAGCTACTGCGTGAAGTTACGGGAATAGGCGAAAAAAAGCGCATTGCTCCGGATAATCCTACAACAAATACCGCTGATAACTTCAATAATTTTTTTACCAATGTTGGTAACAACTTTCCTGCTCAATCTCAAGCAGATCCTCTACATTCTTGCCAAAACAAAATATTTGAGGAAGACTTTCAGCTTGCAAGCGTAACCACTGAGGAAATTAGGTCAGAAATCGTAAAACTCCCATGCAATAAAGCCGTTGGTCATGATGGGATTACAACAAAACTACTGAAGGTAAATGCAGACCTTCTTTCGGAGCCTCTTTCCCGCCTCATGAATAACTGCCTGCAAAATGGAACTTACCCAAATATCCTACAGATAGCGAGAGTCGTACCTATTTACAAATCCGGGGATCGAGAAAATCCGAGCAGTTACCGTCCCATCTCGGTGCTCAGCATTGTTAACACGCTTTTTGAAAAGGTAATTAGGTCCCGTCTCTGTCGATTTCTAAGCTCAAACGACATAATCTGCCCTGAACAAAGTGGTTTCATCACAAATAGGTCAACGAGCACAGCTGTTTTTACACTAGCACAGTTCGTCAACTCAGTACTTCATGATAACGAAATTGCCGTCAGCGTTTTCTTGGATATAAAAAAAGCATTCGATACTGTTTCGCATTCCATTTTAATAAAGAAATTAGAATCTTATTATGGCTTCACCGAGAAGACACTTCGGTTATTTTCTAGTTATCTGGCAGATAGAAAACAATGCGTCGTGTTTGACCGTATATCTTCAGGATTTAGAAAAATAACATGTGGAATACCCCAGGGAACCGTGCTAGGTCCTATGTTGTTTTCGCTATACATAAATGACCTACCATCTGCTTTTTCACGCAAAACCATAATGTACGCTGATGACACTGCATTGCTTTTTCGAGGTAACTCTCTGTGCACGCTAAAAGAAGAAATCACGGCAGAGTTGGCACAGATTTCCGCATGGTTCGCCCGCAACAAGCTCGCATTAAATGTAGCCAAAACTAAATATATCATATTTCATTCCAGAAGAAAAAACCTCGATTATAGTCAGCTGGACTTAGAAATTAACGACGCGCCCATTGAGCGCGTTTCCGCGTTTAAATACTTAGGGGTTCTAATAGATGAAAACTTGAATTGGAAAGATGAGGTTAATTACATATCCAAAAAGCTTGCTTTCGCATGCTTCACGCTCATTAAAGCCAAATGTTACTTTCCATATAACGTGCTACGATCATTATACTTCTCTATATTTCACTCTCAACTCAGTTATTGTAGCGAAATATGGGGCTTTACTTATCTAGCGTATATAGCACCGATCATACGATTGCAAAAACGCGCCTTAAGAATTATTACGGCATTGTCCTCTTGTTGCCCAAGCTCAGATTTGTTTTCATTCACTCAGATACTGCCTTTCACGTCTCAGCGAAATTATAAAACCGCGGTGTTGATAAATTCTATCATTAACACCAATTTTCCACTACCTGTGAGTGCGTTTTCTACACCGACCCGTAACACAAGGCATGCAGGCAACGGCAACTTCAACCTCCCTACTTGTAGGAATGTATATGGCGAACGGTTAATACAATTCACTGGTGCTAAAATCTGGAACACAATTCCACTTGAAATTAAACTTGCCCGCAACTTTAAATTCACTTGTAAAATGCATTTTGTAAGTTTTTCATGTTCTTAACCAAAGTTAAGCTCACGTCAACACTTTTTTACGACTCATCTGGCATAGTTCTTTTTCTTTCCTTCTTTTTGTTTCTAGTTCTGAAGTGAGTTCGATTGTATTGATTTCTTCAACGCAGTTATTTTGTGCACAAGTGGTGCTAAATATTTTGTGGTATCACTATCTTCTGTATTGTTACAATGCATGCCTTTAGTTCTTTATCACTTGTTTACTAAAGTATTTGCAGCAATTTAGCATTTATTGTCATGTGTATTTAATTTGATAAAATATACCTTAAAAGCTACCCTGTCATTGAATTTGTGTATAGATTCATAATCATAATAACTGCACCTCTGCTCGTGGCATGTAATAAAATAATCATGTAATAGATTGGACCACTGACTAGCCACACAGGCTAATGGTCCAAATACTTTTGTAACCATGTTTTTGTATTACGTTGATTGAATCAATACTGATGATGATGATGATCGCAAAGGAACCTCCACATCCGCGGTATTTTTTATGGTTCCTCTAACAGCACGCACTGTGAAGTAAGCTCGCTCTATTACGTAAAAATGAAGGTGTTTCATCATCTGTAACTACAGCCGCAGCCTTTCATCGACATTCTTCCTGCTTGATCAACTGGACTTCAACTTCTTCAATGAATGTTACTTCAGGTAATGCAGCTCTTTTCTTTCTGCGGCCACGTTATCTGCGCGAACTTCATTGCCGTGTGCCCACTTAAGTTTCAGCCTTATCCTCACACGCTGTTATTCTCATGGAATAAATTGTGTGAGTCCTTACGACTAGCGGTTCTCTTTCCTTCTAAATAAATGTCCAGTGCCTGCTCGTTTAATCTGCTCTATTTGTAAGCATATGTCTTGAGAGCACACTTTGTTGCCTGAAAGTCGTGATTACCGCGTAGGTAAAGGGTTCTGGTCTTTCAGAAACAAACAGCGCGATGGCATGGCTGCTGATGAAGCTTTTTACAGAGGCTGGTGAAGAAACGACAAAAGTCTAACAAAACACCTGCAATAAATTTCGACCATTCACACTAGCAGATGTGTTGGCTCATGCACACAGCTGTATCCAGATAAGGAAAAGAAAAGAAACAGATATGAAACAGGTTGCCTCTTTATTTCTTCTCATCTTTTCATCAGTTTACGCCAATATAATTACTAGGTTATCTGCTCTCGGTACTAGAAATGCATTCATTCGCAATTCCTCATGATTCCCGTTGGGTAGATGATGGCAACTTTTTTCGCCATGAGCTTGCGTAGTGTGTAATATTTTGGGACAGACTATGCGTAGATGTGCCTGTGGGTTGCTGCATGGTCATATTCGCGCCTCATTTCACAGATTTCCATCAAGAAAGTCGTCATGTGGTTCACCGTTTAGATTTCAGAGGTGCTTCAGTGACTTCTGGACACAAGACGAAAAACTATTTATTTCCGGATTACTGTGTACTTCGGTAACGATTTGATATTGTATACTTCGTTAAGTACTCGATGTATTTTGTTTTAATGGATGGGCTAGTGAGAAACACCAAATGAAATCAAGCCATATACGACCTAAATTTTGAGATAACAGATATTTAGAGTAGCGAAGTGTTGTTGGACAACTAAGAGTAGCAGAAGCGTAATAAAAATGTAAACGCAACTAAACAGCGGTGCTTCTTGTGTCACGCGACAAAGTGGAAAGCCTGGTTTTAAACACAGCAACTCATCAGGTGCAATACAAGTCATTTTGTTTTGCGAAATCACATATTACACCGTTGATTGCCCGACAGGACAGAGCAGTGAAATGTGGGAGAGTTATCTCGCTTGGTCGCCGTAGGAATGCTCCACGTTAAAACCCTCTCTACGGCACAATATTTGGCTGGAATGAAGCGTTGTGCAACCACCGTTTGGTAAAGAGTGGTTTTATTTTACGATCGTTGTTGTGAAGCGTTGACAATCTTCACGGATTGCGGCTACTGTGGTCACAGATTGCGGCTACTGTGGTGACATTCCAAACACTGGCAAATGTAATGAATTCAATTGGGAATGCCATGCGGATGGCGACCAAAACCAGCGTTCCAGGGAAAGCTGCACCTTAGCATAAAACTCTCTCTGATAGCGACCGAAACCAGCATTCCAGGGAAAGCTGCACCTTGGCATAAAACTCTACGTTTATGTAAAAAATTTCACAATTTTGACAGTGCACTCGACAAAATTTTTAATACATTGATTAATCAACTCGTTCATTTTTCAATCATTTATTCAGTTGTACATTTCGCTCAACATGCCTATTACTTAGCAAGGATGCGTAGTGAACCATCAAACAGCACAATTCTAATTTTGAGTGAATACTATAATGCGTTTTATTTAAAAAACAATATATCTAAATTGTTTGTGCAGTAATGTTGGTTGCAGAGTATATAGCTAAGCATTTTTTCAGCCGAGTTTCACAGTACAACCAGATTGGTTACGGAGGCTCTTCACAATGACTCACTGTTTCTTCTCTCTTTGGCTGTGTTTACAGTGATTCCATGATTCCGCTTAACTATTCGGTCTATAACAAACACGTCTATCAGTGACTATAGACCCCTCCCTGTTTGTAAACAGCGTCACGTCGCTGCACCACCCACCGTCCCCTCCCACGGAGCAGGTGCTGGTTAGCAAGAAAGTTCCGTCAGCGTGATCCTTCTGCATGGCAGAGCTGCGTGTGTATGCATTCCTTCGACATAAATATCTGTAGTTTCCTAATTTATGAAGTCACAGCTTTTAAAAGAAAGCGTTGCTGCATAAGTTGCACAATTCTGGTAGGTTAACATGCGGAAATTTGCGCGTCGTAGATTGCAGCCGTGCACATATTACAGCTAATGTTGCCAAAGTGACAGGAAGTTTAAGCTTTGAAAAAGAAAAAAAACTCGCCAAAACGACCGCGCTAGTGTACCACGCTGACCCACCAGCGGAGCTGTTTTTCCAACCACCGCCTTATGTAAGCCGGTGACGTCATGCTGTGACGTACACCGGTAGAGGTCTATTGGCATACTATGTGGAACCTATGGAAATGTAAGACATTGAGTTACTACCAAGTGTGACACACTTGTGAACCGCGGTGTGTAACCAAGTGGCGTAAATAGAGATTTCTTATTTTCGGACAATACATGGTGATTTAAACTTTATTTCAATGCAGCAGCTATACTTCGGTCACTTAGCCACTTTGCTTTAACCAGAAGTGCTGTCACAAACTTTGAACTTAAGTTACAGCCTTTTTGAGGGAGTTGACATGGTTGTTCGGAAACAAAACTTTCAGAAAGCGAGCGTTGGAATGACTGGATGGGGCGCAAGTATTCAACAATACCAAAGGCTGAGCAAGCCTGGTAATCTGCAGTGAGGAATTGTTGTAGCTCAGTGGTGGCTAATTATCTCACTAATTAGTGAATAACTATTCACAACACTCAGTTTTAATTGCCACCAAGGTGGGTTTTTTATCAAATACTTATCAACATTGCTGGTAGGTATTTTAAAGAGGGATGAAGTGCACGCTTTACTCATTCACGACACTCTATTTGGATGGTCCACGCCACGTACAAAATATCAGAGTGGTACGTTATATATGTCTGTCTAATAATCATTGGGAACTAGCAGACAATATTGTAAAGAAAACTGTAGGGGACATATTACAAGTAATTGCAATATAGCTGCAAGAAAGTAATTTGCATCCCAGTGACTCGTAATAGCTTCCCCTGTGCTTTCCTTGGCATCATTTTTAGTTTTAATTAGTAATGTGTCTAACAAAAACGAGCCCTTAAAATTCGCATTTTTTGCTAATTACGGTTGATACCTACGAATACTGAAATTAAAAATATGTGATGTAACAACAAAAACAGCATACATTCAGATGGTAATGAAGACTTGAGACAGAAGAAAATTGTTGAACAATTGGTGTTTTTTGGAATAATTGTATACATGGGATGCCAGAGAAACTTTTATTTATATTCTTGATATTTTCCGGTTTAGCATTGAAAAATGTCGCTGGACAACAGATAACAAGAGCACACAGAGCACTGGTGTTCTCGGCGCTTATGTCTTCCTGTGTCATCCGTTCGCGGTAAACAACACGTAAGTACGAACTAACTCACTAGCATACGCCTGTGCAGGATTTCCTTAAGAGGGGAAAGTTTCATGAGTGGACCACACCCCACTAAGTCAAGGTAGACTATACTAGAAAAGAAGAGGGCTCGGAACGAGGTTGAAAAAATGAAGCCCGAACAGACTGCAGAAGCTTTCGGCGTTGTTATTGATAGCCTGCATTGTGTCGTCGTTTAAAAGCTAAGCACAGCACTAACCATAAGGTGCAGTGGTAGAATATCCTCTGCTGACCCGAATTCCACAAATTCGATCTAAACAGTGGCAGTCACATTTCAGTGAAGGTGAAAGGCTAGGTGCCTGTGTACTGCGTATTGTAAGTGCATCGTAAAGAGCGCCAGGCAGTCCCAATGTCCAGAGTATTCCTTGTCCTGGGTCATTCGCACTGTTTCAGAATAAAAAGAAATCAACCAGTCGATTTCTTCCTTCTGCAGAACACGAATATCTGCAACGCGCTGACCTGTCAACTCGCATAAGCAGGCTCTGTCTTCTTCATGGTAAATTGTCTCGACTGCTAACTATGTCGATGACGCGTAGAACGCATAGACCGCGTAAGAGTCAAAACAACTGCTTCGATCGATTCGCTCAATGGGACAACGAGAGCGGCATATCATTGGTGTCTTTGTGTGCTCGTTTGATTTCTATCACTCCTCCTTTCTTTCGTTCTCTTCTCAAGCCAGAGGACACAGGGCAAGCGGTTAGAGGTGGACCAATAGAGAGCGCTATGCGAGCGCTTCTGGTTCACAAGCATGAGAAGAAATCGATTAGAATCACAAGCATGGCAAGAAATCGGAAGTCGAATCTTTTCGAACAAGTTGGAAAATCAGCTACTCTTGTTAACTTGGAGTCTTCGTTTACTCCTTGTCACAAATCACGGCCACCATGCACGTGCAGTTACCATGGCCATGACCAATGTAAAATTGGCGTGGTGTGCACTGAGAATATGCTGTCATAGTTTCAGAATGCCTTCGTCTGAACTGCTTTAGGCACTGTCATGTGCTCTCGGGCATAACCGAAGCCTCATTAGGTACACCGTCCAGTTTCTGTGCCTACTAAACTTTTTGAACTGTTAATACAACAACTGCATGATTATGTGCGAGGAAGGCCAAATCACACTTTGGCAACTAGTTAATGTGCTACAGATCCTCTTCGGACTCTCATATGGGCCAAATTTGGTATGCTGGTCTCTACCACACAGAAAAAAAACTTTTTGTGAGAATACCCCGAAGCACTTCCACTGATATGTTGGTCTTCCTTTGAGCCTTTCGTCTGAGTAGGCTCTGTAGAGAGGACTTCGCATACTGAAAAAAGGTGATTCTGAATTGCCACAATTTATCATGCAAGCTGCACGACTTATTTCTAAACATATTTGTCTTTTGGCAATGAGTGATGTTTTTTGGTACCTGCGGTATAAGTTTCGCTTTTTTAGGCGTAGTCACACGGATTCCACACATAGCCATGTAATATACCGAACACGTGCAACACCTTCGTACTTCCTGATAATTTAGAAAAGTAATTCGATAAAAAGCATCTATCTGAGTGGATGGCTCTTGTTTAGCCATACAACTTTACCTGGTGCTGTATTATGGGCACTTTATATTCACTATTTCCTCAATTGCAATGTCATGCAGTCAAAACACGGGATGCTCAGCTTTTGATCAGTACACAAGAATTCAAGTACTAAGAGAGAGACTGTTTGTTGCTAAAACACAGACATAACTTAAACTAAGAGAAAGAAAATTTCAGCCAGATGTGTATGGCGTCGTATCTTTAATTGAAAAATAAATACAAGCAATAATAAGAAAGGCACAGCAAAAGCAACAGTAAATCTTTATGCACCATTAGTCAGCAGCGAAGCTTCGTTTGTTGTAAGTAGCGCACTTTGCTGCAAGTAGCGTGCGTCAGCGAGCCCCGAGTACCCGGTGGTAGTTACCTGTTATCAGGCTCACAGCCACTTTTCTCAGTGGACATGAAACGAGCGCCTCAAACGACAAGTACTAGTGCAACGGAATGGCCTGGCGAAATGGTGGCCCCGACAGGATTTTACGACCAAAGGCTGTGCCACAAGAAATACGAGCACTTTCATGTCGCTTTATGAAGTACCGGCGTTTGAGTGATGTGTCTTCATGGGTTCTTGGTCTACAGAAAAAAAATGTATCAGCCGGGCCAAGCTCAATGAAAGGAACACGCATGTCAGGACGGTAGTTCATACTTGTGTTTATTGTCACCAGTCTTTTATAGCAAAGTGAGGGAAGCGAGAAGGGGTTGTAGTAGATAGTTAAGAAAGACAGCTGTAGTACAACCAAGAAAGGTGGCTTGCTGAGCCTGATACAATGCACAAGCTAATGAATTTAGAAAACAAGAAGCAAGCTTATGTAGTCTTTGCGGAGCCCACTTTGCTTAGAGCCCTCCAGCATACTTCTTTTTGTATAGTGAAGCCCCGTACCTTACACGACATTGACAAAATTCTCGATTCCACGCGCTTAGTGTATGTGCAGTGCTAATATATGTGAGTGCTTGCTAGGTAGATGCCTCGCTGCGGTGGTCTAGTGGCTAAGGTACTCAGCTGCTGACCCGCAGGTCGCGGGATCGAATCCCGGCTGTGGTGGCTGCATTTCCGATGGAGGCGGCATTGTTGTGGGCCCGTGTGCTAAGGTTTGAGTGCACGTTAAAGAACCACAGATGGTCGAAATTTACGGAGCCCTGCCCTACGGCGTCTCTTATAATCATATGGCGGTTTTCGGGACGTCAAACCCCACATATCATACTAGGTAGATGAAATCAAGTACAAATTACGTTATCATAAATGTTAAGATTGTAAAATTATTTAGTGAGTTTTAGTGACATTTCTACGAAACTCGCAGATATGATTCCTTACAAGAATACACTCATCAGCGTAACACACAGACTCGTCAATAGGCTTCACATTGGCAGGCCGATAGTCTCACAGGTCGACTCAGTTCGATGGTTGTACTGCACAGTCACATCAGAAGAGTAAGTGAATGAATAGCATTATGTCATGTTTAACGCGTCTCCAGGAGACGTTCAGTATGCACACCTTAAAATACCTCTCTTGTGTTAGAAACAACAAAAATCGTCAGTAATATTTGATAAATATTACCACTATGGGATGCACTAACACGGTTGTGGCGTTGACCGCTAGCTTTTTGTGCAGCGCCTTCAACTTCATGAAGTAGGTGTGTCTGAATACAGCTCAGCTTGTGTCAGCTGTGTCCGCTGTTTATGCAAGTATTCTTTTTTTATGTTTTTCCGATGCTATGGAGGCCTTTCCGCTCCCCATCCTTAACTTCTACAGCAGCTGTAACGCAGAATGTCGACAGCTACTTTATGGGCATGGCCTGTAGATTGAAGATGGTTGGCATAGTTCACGCTAAACCATGTGAGAAATAGACTCTCCGAAATTGCACATGAAGGTTCAAACCATGCCCTGCCGCGGTGGTCTAGTGGCTAAGGTACTCGACTGCCGACCCGCAGGGCGCGGGTTCAAATCCCGGCTGCGGCGGCTGCATTTCCGATGAAGGCGGAAATGTTGTAGGCCCGTGTGCTCAGATTTGGGTGCACGTTAAAGAACCCCAGGTGGTCTAAATTTCCGAAGCCCTCCACTACGGCGTCTCTCATAATCATAGTGTGGTTTTGGGACGTTAAACGCCAGATATCAATCAAGGTTCAAACCATGCTCGTGTTCTAAGAAGGCCGATATAGGCATTCTAATTGATACTTCTTCATGTGCTCTCAGTGTCAAATGAAAGCAGAACGGCGGCAAGCCTTTGCGATAGTGTAGGGCGTGCCATCCGGTTATCACAGTTAAGAAGCGCGCGCATCCTGTTCGGTTGCTCTGCGCATATATGCGTGCTTGTTCATAGCGATAACAGGACGACCTCACTGTACCATCGCGAAGGCTTGCCGCAGTTTGGGTTTCATTCGTCGCTGTTAGCATGTATAAAGAAGAGTACTTTAAGGGCTCACTTCTTTGTTTGATACGTTCTTAATGAAAACGAACAAATAATGGAGACAAAGAACGTGTAGAATACAATCGTGACACTGTTATAAATCTCTTGCAGTGAATTTGATAAAGATGGGAATGAATTAGGGTTGATGAAAGGTCAACTTGCAGCTAGAATGTACCACACATGCAACTTTTGAATTAAGCCCCGATGTTCCACCAACTGGGCGTCAGCTACAGTTGTTCTGTCATTCCTTTTATCGGGTCTTTATGTTCATTTAAAACCAGTGAGTGCAAGCCAGTGCTGCTGGCTGCCATGCCAACGAGTGGGAAACACTCTTTACCAGCTCCACTTGAAATCGCTTCATAAAGTCTCACCATTGTCCCTGACACTGACGTCGTTAAATGTCATAAAGTAAGTAAGAATTAACCCTGGTTTAGATTGACAAACAACTCACATTACTCATTATTTCAATATGTTACAATACTATGACTAATTGCACAATCGGTTTTCATTGACCTGCGTTATTTTTTCAAGTTTAGTCTATGGAGTGTAAATTTGAATGCATAGTAGAGTGACAACAAGAGCACTCACGAATAATTTAACGAAATCTCGTTTTAGGATTTTGTTTACCCCAATGAATTCGTTCATCACATAATTGTATACATGTGTAGGCCATCCCTTATAGATAATGCACGTACCCTGAGCTTGAATTGTACGTGAGCGAAATTCTCACAGGTTTTCGGAAAGGCTACCAAAGAATTTTGGTTTCAATTTTTCGCAATATTTCGCAGCCTGTTAAAAGAATAAATCACGTATCGGAACCCACGTTATGCAAAGAGGAGAGTTAACGTGGAGGAGGAGGAAGAGAAGGAGGAGAAAGAAGAAGAAGGGCAGGGAGGTTAGCCAATTCTTAGACCAGCTGGCTACCCTTAAAACGAATAGTGTGAGGTCAATACCGATGTAAGAGTATGCCTGGAGTAAAAGACGTGTACAAACGAAGTACTGCATTCGTGGACTTCGCGCACATTTTGGCATCGTATGAGATGAAGACAAATTATATTAGCCTTAACTATTAACCCTAATTATATTAGCCTTAAATATGTTAGCCTTACGTTTGCCTTATTTGACGAGATAATGGTCCCACTACACCGCAGAAATATTTTCAGATGTAGTGAACGTCGTCATTCGCAAAATCATCTCACGAACCCAAGTTACGAGTGAGCAGCATAGACAGACTGAATAAATCTAGAATAGAATAAAATACATGTAATCGACTAGACTGGCTCTTACGCAATATTTTTTGTACGGTCGTTCATACGTCCGACACCGACGTTTATAGGTCGGAAGATAATTACACCTCGTGCAGCTTCAGCCATATCGGAGCAACGCGTCGCTTCATAAACATACCCACACCATTTAAAGTGTGGGAAAATTGCCTCCTTTCAGGAAGAATAAGCAACCGTGATTGCTGCGTTTCGTCTTGAAGAGTTTTTGCCAACTAGCTATTTGCCCAGTTCTTTCATAGAGCATTCACTCTGTAATGATTGCAAGCTGCTTTTATTGGCCACGACTTTGGAAAATTTCTCTCAAAAGGTCAAGACGAAAGCAAAATGCAGTTTAGCTCAAATTGCTTTCAGCGACACCCAAAGATAGCCTTGGCTGAGTTCTTTTCAGGAAGCAGTAAGTTTTTTCTCTTGTGTATTTTTTGCACATTCATTTTCGAATAGGCAGAACTTGTTTCCAGAAGAGTTCGAATGCGAGAACGTTTTGATGATTATTATTGCACAATTGAGATGGAATGCTTTTATTTATATAAAAAAGAACGTTTGAGGCAGAAGTATTGAGCAATGTCCAACCAAAATATATTTTAGCAAAGCTAACGCGCATTCTTCCTGAGGGTTGAGAAGACCGGAGATGTGGGGTGCTTTCACAGCGCTGCTTTTCGGGCGTGAGAGGAACATTAGAACTGAAAGCGGATGTCTTGCTCTAGAGGACCGATGACCCTCTTGGTTCTTTTTTTTCTTGGGAAGACATATCTTAGTGCAATCTAAATATTCTTTCAGCGTAGAATACTGCAAGTGGGAAAAAGTTTAGAAAGAAGCAGTGATATTAATTGTCATCAATAAAAAAGCATGTTTTCAGTTGGATTTTTTGTACTTTAGCTTTCATTGTTTTGTAGATTTGGCTGCAGCAGACATGAAGGGCCATCGTTCATGTTAACCATATATGTTGACATTTCAAATTACCGTCTTTGTAACTGGATGGCATGATTACTACCAAGAAAACATAAAAAAAACTGATACATCTTATAACAAAAATAAACTTTGCTTCCTCATCCTGTACTGTAGGTAATTATTCATGTGGTTTAATGGCATTATGAAGTCTCGTATGCTGGGATTGGTATGACGAGTGTCATGTTAGTCAGGTATCTTCATGCCATTGAATTACACCAAATCCCATCATATGGTGACATAGAATGACGAGTGTCGCGTCAGGAATGTTCATGCCAATAAATCATACCACGTCGTATTATATAGCGGTAGTATTATAGTGCCTTAATAGGCAGGGACGTCTGTGCGATATTTAATAATACCGCATCGTATGACGTGTAGGCGTTATTATGACCAGTGTCATGTTAGGATGTTAATCCACTAAGTCATACCACGTAGTATGTTACCGTGGTATTATTATGACAAGTGTCTTGTTAGGCAGTTATGTCCGCGCAATATTTATTCATGCTAGGTTGCATGATATGGAGGTATTATTAGAACTAATGTCGTGTTACGCAGGTAGGCTGAAGTTCTTTATATATGCCACGTTGTATTATAGGGTTGCATTACTATTAAGAGTGTCGGGTTAGGCAGGTAATTCATCACGCTTAATCATACCACGTCGTATCGTACTGCGACATTATTATGAGATGTTTCAAACAAGAATGTATGTTAAGAAATACTAACTGTTTATCACGGAGGTGTATATATATTACCTGCATGAAGGCGGAACTCCAGATACGCGCCTAATGTTGCATTATGTAACTTTATTGCTTGCATGAAGTTTCAATGTGATTTGGTTGCTTTTAATGGTAGATTTCAGGTATTTTTTTTTTTTGGCGTCAGTGATGTCAATGCATTCGGAATTCTTTGTTTAGTAGGGTCACTGCTTTTTCTGAGTAAGTGTAAAGCGCAATTTACTACTGTCATTGTATGAGCGGATTATGTGAGATATTTGCGATTCGAGTTGTAATATTTATGTGTGTTTCCAAATAAACATGGTTTGAGGCTTTAGTATTTATGCTGATTGGGCTTTGTATTTTGGTTCTGTTTTCTATGCGCCGCAAATTCAAAGTCACTCACACTCAGGACTCTAACAAAGGTTTAGCCCCCCCCTTCCCCAAAATCCCATGGCCTGTCTTGAAATTGTGATGCTCTAGATAGTAAGTATTGTTGGGGAAACCAACACAGGCAAAGAAGCGCCAAATGCAGGGTTACTGGAAGACACAGTTACAAAGTAATGGTCATTCTGACAAATAAAAGCATAGTGGATAGCACCTAGAAGTAAGAGTAAAGGCTATGTGCGAATTGTATGCAAATAGGTAAAATCAATGGGCTCTATCCGCAGAGTCACCAACAGTCTTTGTCAGGGCTAGGAGTTGTGTTACATTACATTTAAATAAGAATTTACAGGGCTTACCTTGATATTCCAAGAAGCCGGAGCTTAGTAAGAATAAGAAAGAAATCGTATAAACCATGCCCTAGCTAGTCAGATTAGTACAAGTGCGCTCGTCCCTAAAAAAAAAAAGATTGAATATGGCGGTATGTGGGATTCATACGGTGGCGCTCAATATGAGTAGCAACGTTATGTCTAGACTCAGCATGGTGCCAATGCAGCAAATCGGCGCATACATGGAAAGAAATGTTGAATATAACTCTCGGAGTTAGAGATGAACATTTGGCGGGATCTACCCTCGGTGATTGTCCTAGTGAAGACAAGGAGTGCATGTTGCATCACGTTTAAACATAAAATTACAGTGATTACTTGAACATTTAGCGAAGCCTGAGATTAGTAAGAATTTAAAATGAGTCGTACGAACCCTACCCTAGCTGCAAATATAAACATGGGCTCGTCCCCAAGGAATAAGTCGCAGCATATCCACGGAGTGAATGATAATTATTGGGACGAAGCGTGGTTCTGTCTGTCCGTCCATCTGGACGTGCGTCCGGATGAAAGGACGGGCAGAGGCGCGGCTGCGCGGACTGACAGCCGCACAGACGGACGCACGAGTGAACGGACGAATGGAGAGAAGCACAGACGGATGAACAGACGGAAGGACTCATGGGCGGCAGCGCGGAAAGGTGGAGGTTTAGATGAACGGAAGCACACATGCGTGAACGGATGGACCGATGGACAGGCAAAAGATTGCATGGGATGACAGACGAACGGACGCATAGACAGATGGACAGATGGAAAGACGGGTGCTTCCCCCCACTCACCATGATTCGCTCTGTAACAGTTTTGTGAAACCCGCTTACTCTATCTAGTTATATTATACCGGAAGACATATAAACACAACGCCATTCATTCAGCAATGTCATAAACTTGAGGTGGCTCGATAATAGCCACAAAGGAGGGGACGACCAATAGCCTAAGGAGCTTCGCCCTTAAATAGAGAACATATAGTGGTATGTGAGATTGGTACGTCCACACTCAATATGAGTAGCAACACGCTGTCTGGGTTCAACTAGTGCCAACATTGCAAATCAGTATCTACATAGCAACTAAAGATTACATTGAGAAAAATTGTAGATTATGCTTTCACTGTTAGCGGTAATTTATCAACCAATTTGACCTTTTTTAAGGTAATTGCTTAGGCTTGGTTTATTTTTAACTACACTAGTATCTTTGAATTCATACTGAGCGTGACTCTGCAGCTTCGGGAAGCGAAAGCTCCATTGAGGTTCGAGGCACAGACACAGGCTTAACAAGCTCTTTTCTCGTGAACATGAACTTAATGCTGTGTATCGCGTGGCAGTAAATAAATCACACATTTCAGAAAATGTTACTCATCGGAATTATCAAAACTGAAAAATATCAGACACGAGGCATTTTTTATATTCAGGAAAACAATTTTCTCCTTTAAAAAGTTGTAAATAAGTACATACCTTTGCGTGTCACACTTGTATCTTGAGTTTGAGGCCTGTGCTGTGTCTTGTTCAAGCGAATGCTGAATCTGCATTTAAAGACATTTGGAGCAATAAAGACGTTTAGAGACTTCACAAAAAGGGAAACCTCAATGGAAGAATATATCTTACACAACACAAAAAAACTTATGAACATTCATTGTATACAAATAAATGAAGGAAGAAAAAATCCAGGGGTATAAATGGGCCAAATTTTTGCACTTGGTTTTCATAAATATGTACACTGTGCATGATATTTCTGTGCGCTTGTTCCAGATAAATTTGCCATTGACCCAATAACCTCTTGATGATGAGCTGTTGCAAAAGCTGTGGGAAACCTTACGTTTAGCTAGACTAAACAGAAGGTTTGAAAGTTGTTCGCTTGTGAACTTTCATCTAAGTTTATTCCGCTCTATGTGTGTTTAATTGTCCCACTGTTCCATTCCTAACTTTTAACTCAATTAGGAATAAATTTGTACTGACATTTTTCCCTCGTCTATATCACTGAAATTTTTACTTTTGCGTTGTAGTGTTTAGTAAACGTGAAAGATACGCATATCATTACCATCAAAAGGTTGATTTGTCTACCACAATGCAGCATGAAAAGATGCATGCTGTATTTGTGGCTGTAGATTGTGATTCTTTGAGGAAGCATCGCTTTCCTAAGTACAACTCAAAGCGCTCTTCAGTGCACACAGCACGTGAAACTTTCCCACACATACACACACAAAAGAAGGCTGCGACAAAGGTCGGCCATTGTGTGAACTAAAGGGCGCTTACCTATGGAAAAGGTTTATCGGCAAGAATTTGACAAAACACTTTAGAACTGCACCTTATACGAGTTTGGACGCATGAATAAAAAAAACATTGTTAATGCTCTCACATGTATACCATACTTCATACGCTGGCACACCGACGCATTTGCCGGATTTTCAGTCTTGCCTTGCTTTCTGCGGTTGATAGGAAGCTCTCGCCAGTCGTGGCAGGAACGCAAATGGTTTCGAAAGCGTTCTTTTTGTTTTCTGCATGCCACCACTGTAAAAGTAAGCAGAGTATACAACAGGCGTGTGGGTGTTTCACGCGCACAAATAGAAACGCAGCTTTGTTACATGAGCACACAAAATGGAGAAGGAAATAAAAATCAATACTAGGGTGAATAGAGACACGCAGAACGAAGTAAGCAGAGTCGACAGCCATACGGCATACTTCCACGACTACAACACGTTTAAGGCAGAACTGCCAACATCGCAAGAGACGAGGAAGTGATTTTGGCGTGCCATGCAATTGCAAATTCCAGTTTCGTTGCATGGGGTGCAAATGTTGTGAAACGGTACATGGTATGAATTTTCTCCGGCTTTGTAGAAGCAGTCACGCGAATCTACCATGATCAATTATTTCCTGGCTGCTGAGATAAAGGATAGAAAACTACGCTTGTGTTGTTTACTTGTACGAGGATTCGGTCCGACACGATATAGGTGCTCTTTGGCACTTATCAGTGTAAAACAATGATTTTAAATACTCTTCTTGAATTATGCTTACGGATTTCTCTAAGTTCAAAAGCGCCAACCCAACCACTTATACCAGACTTTGCACATTATTGCATGTTTTGCAGTCCACAATTAAATAACCTGGTTGAGAATAACTTCAAAAATCTGTGGTATAACTTAGAACATTTGAAAATGCTTTTACTTTGATGCGGTTTATTGCTAATTATGTCATTGTGGGACCCCTTTACAGTTTGCCACAATTTCAAAGGGGTAAACAGTCATCATTGAAATTACACGAGTGGTAGTGACCATAAAAGCGCATGCAGAAGAGAAATGTGGCATTAGAGTCCACCTACGCGGTAACAATCACAATTATTACTACAATGACGTGCTGTAGACATTTGTAAATGCGTTATGGCCACACTTGTCTTAATGCACAGAAAAGCGAGTTTGGAAGAATATGATGATACTGTTGACACAAGTGCAGGTTTCGCGTTGGGTGCAGCGTTCGTGAACGTCATTTCTCTGTTTACGAGACAGCTAGGCATATCATGGCGACTTCAAAGTTCAAAAGCTATGCATAAAGAGATGTGGCCTTTTGAGTAGCACTCTTAGTTCCGGAATGAGAGGACAAAATTTCGAAGCAGTGTTGCTACGGTAGACAAAAAGGACACGTAATTCAGTTTTCTTTTTCCATTCCTGGTGAATTCGGAAACGATTGCTTTGATTCCTCGTATGATACTTCTTGCGTGTCACACGATGAAATAAAGAGTTTGACGTTTGTCCATCGTTTGAGTTTCAGTGTTTAAGCTGACCTCATTATATAATAGTTTATTTTCCGTTCTGCTGTACAAAAACAGAAGTGTGAAAGAAAGCTTTGTTTTGAAACAGTTTGACTAGTTCACAGCCCCTTGAATCACTCAGTTCTTGTACTTAGGTTCTGCTTTCTATCCGCCACAAAACCAAAGCCATTTCGCAGTCAGGACATTAACAAAGGTTTAGCCCGAAACAAATCCCCATCGCCTCTTTAGAAATTCTCATGCTCATGGTTATAGGTAATAATGGCGCAATGAAACACAGGCTGAAGAGCGCCAAATGCAGACTCAGCTACAAAGTAACCGATGATTTTATCTGTGGAGTTCAACGCCCCACAACCACCACATGATTATGAGAGGCGGCGTAGTAAAGGGCTCTGGAAATTTCGGCCTCCATCAATCATTTCGGCCTTCCACTGCAGCCGGAATTCAATCCTGCGGTCTGCAGGTCAGCAGACGAGTACCCTAACCACCAGACCACTGCGGTAGGGCAGTGAATAAAAAGTTATGAAGCCGAGATGTACAAGGTCTTACTAAAAAGGCTCATGGACAAAAGTGAGCTAGGAGTATAAGGTCGGCATTCGACAACGTTGTGGGTCGGCGGTACAGAAAGCTGGTGAACGCCAAGCAGTTCTTAGCTCAGTATAACCATTCATAGCATAGCAGAGAAAGACTGTGAGAGTAGAAAGCTGGAGTGAATATTTCTGCCGTGAAGTTGGGGAGGAATAAAAGTAGGATGGGTGAGGCTAAATTATGACGTATATTTTTGTGAATATAGGGGGAAAAGCGAGGATCAGGAGTATTCCTGTTAGGTTTGAGATGAGGCAAGAAGGTATTGAAAGGGCGCACCACATCACAGTCATGTACAGCCTAGTATAGCAAGGGCTGAGGTGAAGCAGTGAGGAGCAGTTAGGAGAAGGAAAAAGAGCTGAGTTTCTAGTATAAACAAGAATAGATACAATCGAAAAAGAAAGAAGTAATCTTGTGTTCAAGAGGTGCTATAGCGCACTTGCCTGCTCCGGCATTTATATGTGTTTTAAAAGCGTGATGTTGACTGAGTTTCGTTTATTTCGAAAACATTCTGATTCTTGACAACACGTCTTGTACAACTAAAGCACGAAAACTCGCCTCACAAATGCTTTCCTTCCATTGCTAGCTGCAATTATAACTGCAAAAACGGTTCTTTGCGAAAAAAGAGCACTCTGGTCGTATCTATCTATCTATCTATCTATCTATCTATCTATCTATCTATCTATCTATCTATCTATCTATCTATCTATCTATCTATCTATCTATCTATCTATCTATCTATCTATCTATCTATCCATCTATCTATCTATCTATCTATCTATCTATCTATATATCTATCTATCTATCCATCTATCTATCTATCTATCTATTTATCTTTCTATCTATCTATCTGCTCCGCCATGGTGGTCTAGTGGCTAAGGTACTTGGCTGCTGACATGCAGGTCGCGGGATCAACTGCCTGCTGTGGCGGCTGCATTTCCAATGGAGGCGGAAATGTTATAGGGCCGTGTACTCAGATTTGGGTGCACGTTAAAGAACCCCAAGTGGTCTGAATTGCCGGGGCCATCCACTATAGCGTCTGTCACAATCATATGGTGGTTTTGGGACCTTAAACCCTACAAATCCATGTATGTATACGTGTGTGTGTTGTACGGCAAGCATGGTGCAAGAAATAACCGATATTTTTGTAGAGGAGCTACCGTGCACCACAAAAAAAAAACACTATTTAGACCCGTATAATTTTCTCAGATATAACTTCAGTGGGGAGAGCCGATTTGGTTCGTTGGTTAACATATAATCCTATTATTTTTTAGCTTTGCTTGGTATTTATCGTTTACGCACTGCGCATGAAAAAACGCCTATGATTTTGGTTTGAAGCTTCTCTAAAATAAGGAAATATCTCAATAAAGCCATGAGGAAAGCACATACTGTTCGCATGTATTTTAATTGAAAAGCACATATACCTCAAGCAAAACACACGAGACACACTGAAACACACGAGATATACATCACACGAGACAGAAAAAGGCAACTGAAAACACAAACGGAAGTAAATTTGTTGCGGCACCAGTTTACATGATGCGCGCCTTAGAGTTTCCTAAATATAAACTAAAATGAACTCTGGCGCTAGTGTCTAACGGAGTTGCAAGGCGTAGCGCTACAGCGAGCATGGTAATCATCGGTATGACATGGATTTGGCTTGTCTTCTTCTTGTACGTTCTTTCTGGCTTCGCGCGTCGTGAAGGTACTATTTCACGAAACAACAATCGGAAAATCTGCGGCAGTTACGCTTGACCACCTCAATCTTTTAGGCTTACCACTTGAAATCTTGTCTCCAAGTAAAAACGATTTCTTCTTTGTTTCGAAACAAAACCAAACACAGCAGTATACGAAGTCAGGAGAGCGTTTGCCACCCGCAAGCACGCAGACTATATATATATCCATGTCATGCCCGTAATTTCTATGGTCGCTCAACTATTGCAGTGCCACTGTCCCCTCTAGTCAATTTCAGTAATCTCTATGAAGTGGGACGTCCGGAGTACTGCGACATTTGTTGCGTGAGCTGCCAAGACAGTTAGAACTGGAGCCTGCGTAAAAAAATAAAGCGCAAGATTTCAATGAAGTCGTCACATCTGTTCCCGTTGTGACTGAACATTTCCGACGAGAAATAATTGCGGAACACTTATTAAGAAAGGAAGAAAAACAAGGTGCACAGTCACTTTTTCTGGGTTACCGAGCGATGAAACCCATTCATTTGAAAGAAAGCTAACGAAATTTGTTCGGCCTATTAACAGTGTGGAATACTTCACGACAAGAGAGGTTGCTGTACCCTTCGTCGATTTTCATAAAATTATAGCATTCAAGTACAGTGAGGTAATCAATCACATAAAAATTATGAGTCAAGCATTATTTACCACCTTGAAGGAGATTTATGGCGTAAACTGTGTGCAGGAAGGCTTTTTTTAAGAGATGCAGGTCGTGTTCAAGTATCTTCACAGAAAAGCTACGACGATTATTCAAAAGTTACCATGCAATTACACCGCGTGATAAACGTACTTTAAAATGCGAAGCCTTTGTTAGCAAACTGCGGTGACTTTGACCTTATCTATCTACCTATCTATCTATCTATCTATCTATCTATCTATCTATCTATCTATCTATCTATCTATCTATCTATCTATCTATCTATCTATCTATCTATCTATCTATCTGTCTATCTATCCTCCTACGACTTTTACCTCTCCTGGTCGTTTCAATAACGACATCGATATTAAACTTGGTATGACATAACATGACAATATGAAGAACATACTTGACTAGTTATAACATGAAAATCATATGTATGTCATGAGTGACATGATTTACATTTATTGGTCCTGCAGCTCTTGCGGTGGTGTCGTTCGTCGGAAAGCTGGTATGGTATGACATGATTGATGGCTCATTGCAAAGCTGGTATGGTATGACATGATTGCATGATTAACACAAGCGACAAACTGTAACATGAAAATCATGACATGCGTGTCATGTAACAACAAGACTAAATGCCGAGCTCATGATGCGCTCGCGGCCGTTTCGCTAGCGTCACATATACCAAGTTTTGTATTATGGTACCTGAAAGGATGACGACTGTATAGAACTGGTGCAAACATGATAAACATGAGATGCGTGTCATGTAACAACATAACTACATTCTACGCTCATGATACGCTCGCGGCCGTTTCACTAGCTTCACAAGTACTAAATTCGGTATTACGCGACGCGAATGGATGACATAGTTAAATGACAAAAACATGATAATCACCATATGCGTGTCATGTAACAACATGACTACATGCCACACTGATGATGCGCTCGCGGCAGTTTCGCTAGCTTCATATATGCCAAATTTGGTATTACATGACGCCTATGGATGACGAAGGTAAGTGACTAGTGCAAACATGATAATCATGAAACATGTGTCACGTGAGAAGATGACTATATGCCACAGTCAAGGCGCCGATACATTTTAACGTGACGCGCTGAGCGTGCTCGCCGGCGTACAGTTCGTCACGTCACGCCGGCGTTGCCACACCAGGTGCCTGTCCTGCCACATACTCGCAGGTGCGCGCCGCGCTGCGTTGCTTTGACGCGTGCGTGTTTCGGCATGTCCGCGTCCTTCCCTCACGAAAAGAGGGAGACGCATTGGTGTCTGGGTAACGCATCGGCGCGAAATGCAGCATGTCGCTTTTCGCGCCCGTTGCCGTCGGGCCGCGCCGACGGACGCTGGTCACGCCTGGCGTCAGACTATACAGTGCTCGCGTTTTGCTAACGTTGCGTCGCTGTGCCCAGCGTGCGTGCGCGTCAACGCTACATTGGAGTATATTTGGGCTTTCATTATGCGCTCGTGGCTGTTTCACTAGCTCCACATATACCAAATTTGGTGTTACGTGACGCCAATGGATGACGAAGTATATGACTGGTGCAAACATGATAATCCTGACACGCGTGTCATCTAAGAACATGACAACATACCACGCTCATAGCGGGCTCATGGCTGTTTCGCTAGCTACACATATACTGAATTTGTTATGACGTGACGTGAATAGATGACGAAGGTAAACGACACATCCAAACATGACAATCATGACACGGAAGTAATGTACGGCATTATTTAACTCCACTTCGTAACGTTGTGCTAATTTTAAAGTGGCATATCAACATTTCGCATTCGTGCTTCACATATCATCGATTTCCACTGTACGTCGGATCTGCTAATTTTGTACTGCGCAAATTCAGTACTGGACATAAAAGGCCTGACCAACTGAGGATTCCAAATTTCAGTACTATGAAGCAACTAACACAGCAGCTAGTTCTTATAACACGTATACAACTTGTGTCAAACTAATTTGCTCAAGGATGAAAGTGTTAGTCAGCAACGCTTGCGCGCTTTCTCTCGCGCGTTGGAAAAACGACGCCAGCGGCAAAGTGATCGAAGTGATTATTTTATTCGGTACATGACAGCGACGAAGAAAGTTCTTCAGTTGCGTGGATTTAAATTGGTACGGCAATAGAGTCGTACGGCAACATAAAAGCGTTTGCTTTAGTTGTTGGCTCGATTTTCTGCAGAATAACAAGCGTCTCGAAATGGCAAATTTTAATGGATGTTATTTTGCGATACGACAGTAACAGATAGCATACTCAGTCGAGTAAAAATAAGTTTCTATTGGAAGCTGCGCCCCGGCTGCACCGCACTTACTAGAGTCACTGTCAGAAAATTCTCTGCCCGTCGCATCGTGGGCTGCAGGTCTAACCGGGTGCAGGCATTTGGACAAGATCAACTGTGGGCAAAAGTATTTTTGAAGTTTTTTTGAAAAAGTTTGGTGAATGTAATGGGAGGCAATGAGAAAAATAAACAGATTGGTCTAAAGATAATTTGTCGCCGACAACACTGCTTCAAGCAAAGTTTACGAAGGTTTCGTGTCTCACCTGCAGCACAAGAACTTGAGTGCACAAGCTTTTGAAGGAGAGGCACTAGAATACAAGTAGCGCATCTGGTGAATGAGCACGTGAAAGTTCCGCCTAGTCACTTCGAAGAGGCATTTGCAATCGGTGCTATAAATGAAGTATGCAACGGTACCTACATAAAAACATTCACTTTGAAACAAGAAATAAGAAGCGTCTAGGTAAATCACTACTGCACGCCTTTTGTAACTATCACAAGAATTTCCGGGAACACGGTAAAGTTAAAAGTTACCTAGTGTGGACCTAATACCAGAAAAATGCCGAAATTTGTTTTGTAGAATAACAGTCATCGTATGTAAAGGAGTGCTAAGAACGTCCAAAGCACTGCCGCTTTCAAGAAATAAATGACCGGCTGGGAAGGTCGATAAAGGAGTGCTAGTAGGATTCTTTACACGGCTTTACGGTTAGGTGGTTGACTCCTGAAACCGCACATCGCCCTTTGGGCCGATGAACAAAATTTCGTTATCCTCAGCACCAGTCTCTTTGTCTAAGGCTTCATTTCTTCGTTATTTTGTATACATTTCCTCTATTTTGTGTCAGCATTAGTAAAAGGACGTTGTCGTGACGTTCTAGTAGAACAAGCAGTCATGGCGACCTCGTTTGACTCACGTTCGATAAATAATGTCACCAGTTTTCTCATCGGACCGCAAAATGAGTTTTACGAGTACAAGCTTGACAATTAATTGCGGCAATCAGCATTTTGCGTGTTTCAATATCTGTACAATTTTGTTCGCCCAGAAACTCACCAGGTTTTCAGTGTATGAGACCCAGGCTCACGTTACAGACAAGGCATGCACCGCTGCGGCTCGAAGTCCCCGCAGAGGGACTTCCTACTTTCTAATCAAGGGGAATGAAAGAATGAGACCCACGAGAAAATCACAGCAAGGCTTGATCTCTTGGAGAGAAGATGTTTCTGGCTGTGGTACTAAGATAATGCTACCATGTTATGGAAGAGAATGCTATGACTTTGAAATGTATCTGAGAGTGAAAGTGAGATGACAGTGTCGTGTAGCTGCGTTGCCATCAACCTCTGAAGGATCTTTTCGCATTGGAAGTGGACAAACTCGCGCAAATTTATAAAGAAAAGATTTCCCAATATATACTGTCCATGAATTCCAGAATCACTTTATGTTAGGTGCCACGCCACAATTGATCGATTGGTTAGTTTTAAGCCTAAAAATTGTAAATTTTAAGCCTATAGGCACTGAAAGTTTTTTCCGGCGCAACGTCTCGACATCAATCTATACAAGCAATTTCAGTGGATCTATTTACTTCAGTTAACAAATGCCCAGTTTTCGTCATTACATACTAGTCTGTTTTCTTGTACGCTTACGAACACCTTACATGCTGAGTTTTATCTGGCGTGTGAACCCATTAGTACTGCATTTCTGCGGAAAATTTCAATAACGTAAAACCAGAGCAACAAAAAAAAAACGCTAGGCATGTTGCCCGAATTAAACTGGGCGAGCCCTTCAAATCTGAATGCTGCAAAAGCACGCGTAAGTGCGGAATTTTACAAATGAAATATATGTATGCAACTTAAATCCATGTCCTAACTTGAGCCACCATGTGATCAGATCCGAGACAGACAATGTAACAAGGTCAGTCACAATAATGCGGCCTCAACTTTTCCCTCTACTTTGGTCGCACTTTTACACAATAATCCAAATGACAAAAGAGTCTACTGTCGCCACTGAAGTGCCCAAAAAATTTGATTTGTTTGTTGTACACGGCATATTGGGCGTAATATACAGATTTTTGTTCCCTATGCTATGTATAGCTATCTAACTGCGCGGCAGGAGGCAACTACGGGGCATGTATGAGAAAGTAATAACTCAAAGCGAACCTCTAGCTGTGTCATCAAAACTAAGTTTTATTTTCAAGAAAACATAACAAAATTATATCTGTCAACTTTAGTTCATTATTGAAGAGCTCAGGGAGCATTCAGTAGGGAGCAAGACATGGTAGTGACAAGGACAGATGCTTGCAGTGTGTGTGCTGGCCTTGCTTACCCGTATACATCAAGGAGACGGCATCCCGCTATGACAACGCCTAACGCAAGCTGTGTCTACATCACGTGACAACGTTGACAAAAAGTAAACGATATGACAGCCTCACCCCTGCCTTCGCGTATAAGGAGCTGACAAAATATTTTTACTTGACACGGAGACAATATCCGCCACCACACCGGCAACTAAGCACACCTAAAGCTCTGCCACTTAGGCTTGTTCAAGTCGGGGCACTTTAACTCTATGCCATTGCACAAGTATCATCTCAAAATACAACTAACTAAATCATGTTCTTTCTGCAATGATATAGCTACTTAACAACACACGCTCTGGCGGTGTCCCGCGTTACGCTGTGGTGAAGTCATCATGCCTCTCAAACGGAAGGTTGCGATTACCAGCTCCGAACTTGAACAGCAGTGATGCGCCGTTGAACGGACCCGTGGCGCAGCAAAGTGACTTTGATCTTTTCGTTCCGACATGGAAGCGGCCCGTAATGTGCTAAAGCACGTTCCGGACATAATGAAGTTAATCCATTCATCAATGCACCCCCTCTTAACATTGATGTTACACTACTTGATGTACAGCTCCTCACATCGCAATTTGCATCACCTAAACGTATTTTCAATTGATTCTCTTACACACTACTACTGAGGATATTTCCATCAAGGTATAAGGTGTATGAAATGTGTGAGCTTTTCCGCATTTGTCTCACTTGTTGAGCGTCTAAAGGTAACGAAGCTTGAGCTGTTTTGGTTAACAGGGTAGTAGAACTTCAATTCGATTATCATCATCATCAGCCTGACTACGCGCACTGCAGGACAAAGGCGCCGCCAGCCAACTCTCCCATGCTCCGCTAGTCAACTCGACCCTGTGCTTGCTGCTCCCATTTTGTACTCACGAAGAATGTAATCATATCTGCCCACCTAGTTTTCTGTCTGCCCCTCACCCGCTCGTCGTTTCTGGCAATCCAGTCTCTTATCCTTAATGACCAGCGGTTATACTGCCTACGCGCTACGTGCCGGGATTTTGTACAGAGAGAGTGAGAATTTATTTGAAGGCAAAGAGGCCGGCCTGACCTAGTTCGCCCTAGCCTGCTACAGGCTAGAGCGAACAGTTCTGGCTAACCTCCCTGTCCTTTCTCTTTCAATGCTCCTCCTTCTTGATTTCAACTATGATATCTTTAATCCCAGTTTTTTCGTTGACCCACTGTTCTCTCTTCTCGTCTCCTAATGTTATACTTATCAATATCCTTTTTATCGCTTTCTGCATTGTACTGAATTTAAGCTGAACCCTCTTTGTAAGCCCCCAAGTTTCTGCTCCGTAGGCAAATACCGGCAAGATGCAACTCCTATGTACCTTCCTCTTGCGAGGTAGTGACATTGAACCAGTAACTATATCAAAATGCTTGCCAATTGTGCTCAACCCAACTTTTATTTTTCTAGTTACTTCAATCTTGTCGTTAGGCTCCACGGTTACTGCCTGTCTCAGGTAGACGTACTCTTTTACAACTTCAAGTGCACGCATACCTATCTCTTTCACGTTGAACATTACTTTCATTTCCTGCAGCTTAATTTTAGGACCTACCTTTCTGTTCTGCTTGTCTAATACTGTTCTTGAATTGCAATTCGTCCTCTTAGTTACTCAGCAATTCAATGTCATAAGCGAAGCGCAAGTTACAAAGGTACTATACATTAACTGTTATTCCTTACTGTTCCCATTCTTTGCAAACAGAACCTCCTGTAAGCACGTGGTAAATATCATTGTGAAAATTGTGTCCGCTTGTCCTACACTCTTCCTATAACACATCCTCACAATTCTACTACAATTCCATAACGGACACTATAATACCAGCCACTGATCTGTTTAGTCAGTTGCGACTTGTCACGCAATAAACTGCCGTTAGGAATAGAATTTAGCCGTCTTTTTGCGCTCCTTACACTCGGAAAGACAGCCATGACTGGCACGATTTTTCAAGGGAGATTAAGAGTGCACCTTCACAAGACAGTAATATATGTGCTAATCCAGTCCAGCGCTGAAAAAACAGAAACATCTCTGTCATTTTTTACTAAGAGTATGCATGAACAGTAGTATTAGATGACCTCTACACTCTAGTGCTGCATCTAAACTGATTTTTATGGAAGATTGGTGCACTGTTGAGATTGGACGTTATGTTATGGATTAAAGCAGGGCTACAAGAGTATACAGTACACCCTTGTGAGAACACGTAGAGAGAGGACTACTTCCAAAGATATTCTGTTACACGGAAATTAACATATTTTGTTCCTGGTCATCAATGAGATATAATGAGCGGTTTTCACAAAACAGTGGCGTAGACGTATCTTAGCTAATACTAGCCAATGATGACAAATTATTTCTAACCCATTGGAAATGTTACTTTAAACACGAGAAATGATCTGAAAAACTTGGTCTAGTATATAGTGTAAAGTACTCCTAGACCTTTTCGCTTTCAGCTTTTATAACAGCAAAACTTTTATAAACAATGTAACTCACTGAATTGAGCTGGTTTTCGAGAATATAAAAAAGTGCCTTTGGCAGCCTCTTTTTTTTGGTTTTCAAGCACATACTGCTGGCGAATAGACGAGGAACTGGTAAAGTTAAACAAAACACAACCTGGTGCGTTTTGCAGGGGCTTCCACTTTTCGACCCTTCTTCTGTAATTCAATCCTCCGCTCCCTTGACGCCGGCATTCAATAATTCCAATGTTTCAAGCCCTCGCCTCCGGAGAAACAATGTTAATCCCCGACTTTCCACTTCCCATAGAAAGTGCGCGTTTCGCTGAACATCGGAAACCAAACAGACAATGAAGAGTCTTCGCGAACGCCTCAATTGTTAAAGAGCGGCTCTTGTTTGCACACGCGCTTCGAAAATGTTCGCACTGTATGCATTTCCTTTGCGAATCAGAATGGCAGTGGCCCATGCAACACCTAGGATTTTTTTTGCCTTCTTCATCAAATAAACTCTTCCTAGTCGTAATTGGGAGCAGCCAAGTGACTTCGCCGCTTTTGAGCACAAAAAAAAATGAACCAGAGAGACTTTTTCAAAAAAGTTGTCGTGCTTCCTACAGCCCTTTTGTTTTGCTTTATTTGTCGTTGCGGAAGCATGCAAAAACTTACCACTTATCAGACATCTAAATGAATTTGCACATTCGAGCGCTTTTGTAATACAATAGTCGAATTGTGAAGCTTTCTTCAGGAAGGCGGAAGGTGCATTATGCGTATTTAGGCATGTTAATACTCTGTATAATTTTGTAAGCTATGCGTGTTTCAAAGGATGCCAACATATTTATTAGTACAAAAAATAAATACATAAAGAAATAGAGACAAAGAAACCGGTTGGCTCGAAACAGTTATGACTTTGAGTAGCCAAGTATTTCATTTCTTTCAATTTTGAAACTTGCGGGCTGAATAAAATTTTGTGTAACCTCGTCACAGAAATCCAGTTTTCTAGAAGGTGATTTTATATAAAATATCACCTAAGGTATTTATCATAATTAAGCTGTGAAGCAACATTCCAGGGGTGTTTTTTTGTTCGTTCTTTTTGTAGTGTCCCTCTCAACATTAAGTAGGCATTCAGTTGAGTGCTCATACTGCAATTATTGCAATTTCCGAAGAGCGACCATGAAAACAAGGGTTCAAGAGGGAGGACTGGTCCGTTAAAAATGGTGTGTACTCATGAAGTGGCAACTAGTTTGGAACAATGGACTATTCTAACCATGAGATATAAAGATATTTGCTTTTTATTTCTACCTATATTGTGGGCAAAAGCATTCATGAATAAAATATGCTCCTTCGAGCAACCTATCCAACAGTATTTCTTTCTGTACCTGTGTAAATTGTTGAAAACTGATGAGCTCAAATTGTTTGATGTAACTAAGCAAACGGATGAAAAGCAAGAAGTACAAATAACCTGTTGTTTCTACTGTGAGAAAGGTTTACAAATGTAGTGATTGCATAGGAAAGCAATGAATTGATGTAGTTCTTTGGCACCTATGCTAATAGCAAATTGATAGGAAATGCTTTTTTGATGTAGGCTACGCCAAAGTGAGCGCAACCAACTTTTCCTAAAAACAAGCAGTTTTACGGTTATTCTTTACAGACACAGCTGAGTGTCCAAAGCATAAGTTGGGCGCCTGTAATTTGAGCAGTTGTAATATTGAGGTCGCCATGCAACTACTCAATGTATCCCATGGTGTATTGGTTAGAAGATAATAGAAAGGTAACTTGACATAAATAAAATCACGTAGTGCTTACGTTTCAATTCCTGAAGAATATGGTGATTGATGTTGTGAACAAACACATGTTGCCATATTATACATTCCCTAACTGTCACCAGTGTGAATTGTGCGAGTTATATGAACGTGTTTGATATTTTTGAAATTAGCGGTACACTATCTACAACTAAGTTTTACGTTACGATTCCGGTAAAAGGCATCGCATTTTTAACAGGAAACTTCCAGCAAGCCTTTCGTATTTTGTACGCAACAAAACCTCAAGGGCCACTCACCAGGCACCATACCATATTTTAGTTAGACAGTGGAAGTTGTTTGGTGTCCGATGAGGAACATTTTGGCACAAAAGTTTTTAATCGGTTCATCACGAGCGGAGAAATCAGGTTTTTTAAAGCGGTGCGAAACGAGGATGAGAGGAGGCGAACTCGAAACCTTTGCTGCTTCTCCACGTAGACTTCGCAAGCCAAATCTCTTCCCCAGCCTCTCAGGCATTCGGCCTAGAGGTCAAGTGCGCATGACGTGCCCAAACAAGTCCCACCCCCGAGCACGCGAGCTGCGCTGCTTTGTTGACCAGCGTTATTTTGTGGTCTTCTGCCTGTTTCTGCGGGATAGTTTGGAAACGCGGTAGAATAAATGAGCACAATGAGTGCGCAAAAGCGTAGGAGCGTTCCACGGCGGTCGTCTGCTCGATGCACTGACCGCGGGTACACAAACGCATGCAAAACGCCGACACAATAGCCCCGCACATTATTGCAAATTCACGGGAGAAAAAATGGAAAAAAAAGACAGTCACATTCCGTTATTGCGTCTCAAATTTATCTAGAGCTTTATTATTCTCTTCAAGCAACAAGTTAATACACTACGCATGCTGAGCTAAATAATTTTCGCCCTGTCACGTGCCACTCTCTTCAACGTCAAAGCATAGTCATCTACGTAGAGGACCAACGTCACTGCATCGCTGTATACGTAGGGTCATTCATACGTGCGCGTCATGCCCTCATTCTCTGGGCGCACACCGGAACAAGGAAGGGGGAGCAGCGTTCATCTTGAAATTTTACCCAATTCCGCGGCGGGTAGCATTGCATATTTTGGAAGACGTGATCATGAACGCCTGGTCTACGCATTGTGCTTGTCAGCTCAAAATTGTAAAACCTGGTGAGTGGTCATTTAACAAACATGGAGGTGCCCATAAAAAATTTCTTAAAAACCTCATTGACAAGGTAACGCCACTAAACCACACTGTCGTGTCACTGCGCCTTGACTTATCTTTAATTTTCTATACAAATACCTCATGGGTTCCTAAGTTTGGAACATTGTGTGTGGGGAGGGGGGATAAGGCTAGTAATAAACAAGAACTAGAGAATTGTGTAAGATATGGGAAATTCAACAAAACAGTAAAAAAACCTATGAAAAAAAAAGTCATTGATAGAGATAGAATGAAGCATAGCAAAACACGCTAAGGAATTAGCAATGGATACACACATGCCTAAAAGAGAACCACAGATCAGAAATATACCTGAAACAAAAATACAACATAAATGTTTGGAACAGTAAAAAGCCACAACTACTGAAATAGCAATAAGACATTGAATTTCTTTGAAAAAGCATTTGAATGCAGAAAATCTATGAAAAAAAACAATAGAGTTAGCTATCTCTAAACGTTGTGGGCTCACGCATGTTTAGAATGGCGTCAGGAAGCCTGTTCCAAATTTTTATGCCCCGGGAAAGTGCAGAGTTTTTATATGCGTGCGTTCGCCCTGACATGCATTGAAAGCATATGCTATTAGTGAAGCGGCTCAAAAAGCGATGTGGTTCTGTAAGAGGCAATGTGGTTTGTTGGTTACTGTAAATTTTCTTGTGTAGCAAGCCGATTAGAGCAATATTCCTACGTGTCTGAAGCCGTAGAACTGAAAGAGAATGCTTAATTTTTGCTATACTAGACAATGTGTTGTATTCGTGAGCAAAGAAGCGAGCTGTGTTATTCTGAACCGCTTCAATGAATTTTATGACGTAGTCCTGGTAAAAAGACCAGATGGCTCATGCGAATTCGAGCTGAGGGCGTACGAAAGCTTGGTAGGCAAGTTTTCGAGCAGTCGTAGGCGTGCTGATAAGAATATGTTTTAGGTAATCTTTAGTTTGTGATCCTTTTACAGTTATGTTGTCCATGCGCGTAGACCAAGATAGCTTAGTGTGAATTGAATATCAAAATATTTGTAGCACGATGTAATTTAGAGCGTTATTTTTAAGAGAATATGTAAACGTCCAAATCGCTAGTTTTCGCCTAGAAGTCAAGGTTTTGAATTTGTCAATGTTCAAGCTCATAAGCCATTGAAAACACCAGTGTGTTATACAATTGAGGTCACGTTGATGCGCACTATGGTCACCGAGCGTATCAAGTTTTCTATATTGTACACAGTCGTTGGCGAACAATCCGATTGTGGATGTTATCTAGGATGGCAGGTCATTAATGAATATGAGAAATAATAGGGGCCTAAAATGCTCCCCTGTGGAACACCAGAAAAAGCGTCAGTAATGGGTGATCAAGTGCCTTTGGTAACCTCGAACTGTTTGCAGAATGAAAAGTAGTGATGATAACTAGTGATGAAAGCTCTTCTATGAGGCGACAGTGGGTGACACGATTGAGTGCTTTTGAAAAGTATATGAATACGCAGTCGGCTGAGAATTATCATCAGCGTGTCGGAATAAGTCATTTGTAAATTGTAAAAGCTGCGTTTCGTATGAATAACCTTTTCTAAAGCCATGTTAGCTATGAAAACAAAATAAGTAGATTCTGAATGACTGCTTACGTTTGAGACATAGATATGTACCAGTAATTTACGGGAAACACTGGTTAGTGAATTGGAAGATAGTTATTAAGGTTCTTTTTATCTCCCGATTTGTTAACGGTAATGAGTTTCACAAATTTCCAATCGTATGAAAGTTCACCTGTGCTCAACAACTGCTGAACGTTTTGAGCGAGAAATATACTTGATGGGATGACTGTTATTTTAAGAATTTATTAGTTAATGCTCTCTGTTCCAGATGAGGTGGATAATAATAGTTTGTTGATTAACGACGCCATTACCTCAGATGTGACAAATTAAGGGCTCAAGTACTCATACCTAACCTCTGGGGAATAAGGCATATTGAATCAGATGTAAAGCAGTCTTTGAAAATAGTTGCACAATTATTGTGTGGAATGACATTACCGTCGTCGTCGGGAAGTGAGATGTGGCATGACTTCTTCAATGGGGGATTGTTTTTAAGAATTTCACTGGATTATTGATGGTTAGTTATTAAATGTCATGGGAAAAATTTAGGGTTTTAGCCCTGCATACAGCATCCAAATACTCTTTTCAGAAGCTTTATGTCTTTCCTTTGACACTCAAGAACTCGAGAATATAGCTGTTTTATTTAAATGTCGCTTTTTGTTTTTTTTTATTGCACGTTGTGGCTTTGTGAACCATAGTTTTAATATATTATCATATCAGCCAGGTGCCTCTCTGCATTAAGGACCCTTAATTATTTAAAATCCGAGTATAAAATAACACACTCGAAGAGGACAAGCATTGCTCAGACAACTATCTGGTCTGGCTCGAGGAGACCAAACCTGTAAAAACTTTAATGTTAAAAAATTTTATACCATCGCTACTTCTCTACCAGTTCGGCCAGTATAGGTTCGTTTTGTATACTGACACTACTTGTTAAAACTTAGTGTGTCCTCGTCATCTTCAGGTAGTGCAGGTTGAATATGCTGGCAATTCATTGCCTAAATATCTGGGCTTTTTTCCCTTGATGCCCCTCCTGAATTGTGTTCGTTGGTATGTAACAGTGAATCTTTTCGTGTAAAGCAAGCAGCTCAGACCTTGGATACTATAGTGCCACAAGCACGTTATGGAGAGTATTTCGTTTGTTTTAGTTCTTTCAAGCGACATTTCTAATTTACTACCTAATTTCCGTCTGCATCTTTGGCGCATACAGATGTGCGTTTCATTGATACAACTTGCTCCTATTAGAAGCATTCGACTTCCTACAAGAAAGACTACTCACCAAGTTCTCAAGTATTTCTTGCTCCTTCACCCATTAAAGCAAAAAAAAGCCGAACGGTTCTTGTTATGACATACCACTATCGCAAGGTAACAGTCGAATGTCAACCTCGTGACTTTTTCTTTTTACACAGTAGTGAAGTTTAAAGGGTTCGTACATCAGCTGTTTTTTGACAACTCACTGCAGGCATTATGACGTCGGTTTAGCGTAAGAACAGAAAGTTCATTTACTTGGACCTCCATTAACGTTGGCGGGGTTACTTTTGATAAACAGCCAAGTTCACTATATTCAAATGCACAAATATGCGCGTACGAGAAATACATACGTTATCAAGTGGTAGCAGCAAGCGCAGGACCTTGTTCGCTGGCAGAACATGGGAGAAGCCTTTGTACTGCAGTTGGCGCAGTCAGGCTGCTGATGGTGATGATGAAGACATAAGAAAACATGAATTTCAATCAGTATATACATGGAATGAGTAGGGAATGATTATTTCCAAGGCATATATAACAGGCCCAAGAGGACCAACAACGAAAACTACGCATAGGCTGAAAGCAAGAACAACACTGATTAAATCACCTTCGCGTCCCTATAAAAAGACGAAATCCTGACAAGTCTTTAGGAGATGATGTCATGCAACAGCTGCTTGTGAATAATTTCGCAAAAGCCACTAATATATGTGGTGTGTTCTGATCCCCTGACATAGTTGTAGGGAACTTTCGAATATTTTAATTCATCTTGTATACTCATGTAAGGAAATATATGGGTAACAACTTGATTTACAGGGTGCTGCAAGTATGACATGACTGACTGCTTGCAGGCATGTAAGACAAAAACATTTACAATTATGTCCTCCTTAAAGAAGGAAGTAGTGCAAACGAGCGATGTCACTTTCAAATATCAGAAATTGCTTCGTAGCGAAAGCCCGCTAACCCTAAGAAGCTGCGCAGGTGTATCCAAGCTTTTGCTGAGATAGTTTTTCACAGCTCATCCAGCTAAATATGAAACTTTCTTTTTGATACCACGAAGAGAAGTTAAATTTTACAGTCTTCAAAAAAGAGATGTTTCGCTATCGAACTTATGTTTTAGTGAATGTTTATACTCAGAACAGAATGATAATACGCACGTGACACTATTACCTTCATAATACGAAAAAGAAGTCTTTCTCTATACTAGTCTAGGCTAACCAAGCTATTTGTTTTAGAGACTGTTTAGTGCAAACACAGAATTGAAATACTCATGTATCAGTCTCTTTTTTGATACTGTCACACAGGTTTCCTGGTACTGTTAAGGTTGGAAATGGATCTCCAAGCACTTTTTAGTGACTGTTTATGGTTGGTACAAAATAAAAGTTTAGTAATGAAACGTTAAAATGAGCTGTTTAAATTGAACGCGTGGGCCTGTATATTACCATCAATCAGGACGAAAAACAAATAAATGAATCACGCAGGCGAGCGCAGTATGCCTATGTCTGCTTCATTGTTTTAATTTTGCTCTGTTCTCTCACTCAGTTTCACACAGGGCTTGAAAATGGTGTGTATTCAACTTCGCATGAACGTTTCTTAACCCTGAACTCGATTGACGTCAAGGTAACAAATCCCAAGAGAGAAAATACGTTCTTTTTACTTTGCATGTGTTAGATTAGCGAACCGTCAAGCACGCTCATACGCGATTCTAAATTTACGTTTCGCTTCTGCAAATGAAAACATTTGGTCATTGCAAGTTGTGAAAAGAATGGTTGTATTGTACATATCAAAGGAAGACGGATGCGGAGGAAATTCACTTCACAGAGAACTGCGCACATGTAGTTGCATCGAATGCAATGGCATATATTCATACTATCTCACACACATATACAATGATATGCCAACATAAGCCATATGATATCACAACCTGTAACGATATTGATATTTTTTCACAGATGACCCGACATTCAGGTTGTATATGCGTTAATATTTTATTTGGACGTGTAACTCATCCTCTCTAATGCTGACCTAATGAAATACGTGGCATACGACATTGCTAATAATAAATGTTTGTGTTTTCCCTAAAGGATGGCTCCGCAAATTTTGATCACTTCATGTTTCTGAACGTGTCCCTGAATCTCAATGCATGACTATCAAGCATTCTGATTTGCAAGAAAAACTTGGCTGCTGAGGCCAGATTTCGCTCCCGTGATCCTGCACCTGGCGAGTTGTATTTCATGTTATTTTCGCTAGTATGTTCAGGACATCTTGAGAGCCTAATTGGTTCATTACTTCAAAAGAAAAATTGGGCAACTGAAGAAAAAGACACAACAAAGTAGGAACACCTAAACAGGCCGCGCTCGACCTGTCTGAGAGTTCCTTTTTCGTGGTGTCTTTTCCTTTAGTTGCGCAGTTTTTCCTTTGAAGTTTTGCTATTTTGTAGAACCTTATTCTTGTGACGTAACTCTGGCCAAGAAAAAAGAATGTGAACTTAAAGTAATATACGTAATAAACTTCGTGGAATACTTTCATGTCATTTTCGCTGTTATCTACATTATAGACTATTCTAGATATAAAACTGCCTCACAGGGATTTATAAATATGCCTTCAATTTACGACAGACACAGAAAGCATATTATCGTACTTCTTTTACATGCACGGCGAACAAAACGACTTGGTTACCCTGACGTACCGGAGGTACTAACGGCGAGCTGTTATATACAGTACGGTCCTTTGTTTACAGTTCAGTTGGAGTGAACACGCTAGTGTGTGGCTGGCTGCCCGCGGAGCGCTAACGTTTCATGAGATTTCAAAATTTGGCGCATGCGCACTGGCTCGTAAACGCGGAGCGTTCCCTGCGTCGTCTGCTACTTCTCAGAACACAGGTTTATAAACGCTGCTCGACCAAGTTCAAATGCAGTTGGTGCGTTTCTGGGCCTTGGTTCTATGGTGAGCCTATGGTTTTTTTGTATATAATAAGGATCATTCCTTTCATACCAGCAGACCAAGGGCTGCGCTGCCACACTGCAGGGACAGAAAGTAGAAAGCCACGAACTCTCCTGTGGCTTCTCAAGGACAATTTTTCAATACTTACGACGAATCTTATTAGCTACACTCCTTCACACTGATGAAAAGTAATCGTATAAAACAATAGACAAACAGGTGACCCTGTTCAAAAAAGCCGGTTCTCCACCCCACACATATCTAATGGAAAGGGTAAGTTATAGAGAGAGTGAAAACAGTGAGAAAAGAAGAAATGACCTCTACATAACAGCAAATACACAAACATGCAATCAGTTTCATGTACATAACGCTCGCGTATGCGAGACATCGTTGCTACAGCCACTTATCAGTGAGTTTTTCTTAGAAACTTCAGAAGTTGTTTTGTCATCTTCAGCCGCAACGTCCTCTCAGACGACATTAAAGTTGGATCTTACAGACATTCGTATATTGTAGCGGTGTTCTATAACGGGCAACAGTGACTTTTCCTTACCGTCATATACCGGACAATGACAAAGGATGTGATAAAGCAAAACCTCACAACGACAAGCATCGCAGAAAGTGTCGTCGGCCAATACAATGTAAAAGGAATGAGATTCGGGGAACACCCCACCTAACGTGTACACGATAAAACCGTGTGACAATGCTGCATTGGGTAGCAATTGGCATATAGACACTAAGAGCAAACTGTAGCAGTGTTGGCAGTTATTAGAGTTTCTCAGGCTGCTTATGGGATCTATAGAAAGAGCGAGACTTCCTGTGTCAGCCTTTGAAGGCTGCTGTTAGCGTCAGATCTTGTGATAATGGAATGTCTTTCTGGGTTCCTAAGAGAGCTCACTGAGCGGTATCATTTGCGTGCTCGTTTCCTACGACGTCCGCAATGACTTGAAAGCGACTAAAATGTCACGTAGTGTCCTTTCTCAAGGGCTGTCACGTGGTATTTTTTCTCAAGTGCTGCTGCACGACGCAGTGCTTATAGCACAGATTGTAAGGTTGCCTTGGAGTGGCTGCAAATTTACCATTCTTGATGTGGTTACCAAGTGACGAAACAAAGTGCTACACTCAGAGCAACAAGTTCGTCTGCTGTGGACGTCATCGAATAGCCATTATTAAAGCTGTTCGCAATAGCTTTTGTAGAAAAAGACTGCACACGACATATACATGTATATATATATATATATATATATATATATATATATATATATATATATATATATATATATTCCATTATTCTCGCACAAGGAAAACAGAGACAGTTGCTTTGCGCAGAGAACGACAAGTATGCTTTCTTCTTATTCCTGGCGCGCCGAGATGTACTGCAGCTCAAATTAGACACCAAGGAGGTATTGAACATTCAGATGCAGCTCTGAATGCGAAGGGAAGTTTGTCGGTGTACTTAAAAATTGTTTTAGAAAACGATGCTTGGCCACTCTGTGAAGGTAGTGTGGTAAGGCGATTTTGAGAATCGTTGCAGTGATCAGAAATATCATTCGGTAAGAACTTCATATATTGGTATAAGGACTTCTTGCAAATACAAGGCCTGAAAAGTAGTATTCACAAATGCTCCTAGAATTCCGGAAGCAGGAAAGGCAGTTTGCAGCTCTACGGAGGTGTAAACGTTTTTTTTTTTCGTAACAGCACCTGTTCTTTTTGTGTTATTGCCAACAGTGCATCTTTTATTTCCTTTTTTTTCGCAATCTCGTCTAAGAAATCCATTTTCCTTCGCAGTTTTTTTTAGATCAGTCACGGTGGCATGTCTGTCTACTATTCTTTTTGGCAACAAATCGGTTATTTGCCTCAGATCTTACCCTTTCTTGATTTCAGCATCTGTGCAGACTTGACGTGACCGTCAAGGACGGCCATATATAGATAATCACAAACGCAGCGACTACATTTAGTTGAAGCAAATTTGGCAGTTTTTAAAACAATTCGTTTTGTTAACAAGAACGGTGGTTACGTCTGAACCCGATGATACCTATGATTCTGCTGCAAGTGCTGCCAAATCGTTTTGCTAGTTCTATTTGTGCTATGAATATTTTGCAATGCCTACTACAGCTGAAATACCGAAAACATTGCATCGCGGGAAGCAGTTTCCATTAAAGTAGATCACGCTGATAAATGATTTGGTGCAACAAATTACCATGAACTTGCAAAACTATGGACCAGGTGAGAGAGTATTTCACTGCGAAGTGCTTCAGCCCATGAACGAAGTGTCTCACGCGATCAAGCACAGAAAGGGAGAGTGAGTAGCCTCGAACTAAACGCTATGATCGTAAGTAGGCGCACAAATAAAGAATGGCAGATTTCTAGCAGTCTTCCAGAATGATACAGCGGAAATCAAGGGAGACCCTGTAAAGCAAATTGAAGACAGTGAATCAATTTTGAAAGAAACTGGTGAGGCTATCGCTTGCTCTATCTTGCCCACTGATATTGATGCAGCTCAGCTAAACTGTGGTATTATGGATCTTTTTATTGAAATGTGAACACTCTGCGCCAGCAGTCGGTGCCTTGCGCACCCAGGTTGCCTGGAAAAAGTAATCTCATGGTATCAAAGACTACCACTACCAGTAAGGTTACATTATGCCAAGCACGTAGTCACTGCAGTTCTACGAGTCTTGTAATGAATGCTCAAGCACTAGAGGCGACAAGTATATGTCATAGTTACCAGGAATGCCCAACCCTATGATAGGCGCTGATGACTATCCAAAATTACTTCTTTAGAGTTTTAAAGTAAGTGTCTACACCTTGCTTCCCCCTTCATGCTTTCGATATGTCCTCCCCGGAAACGTTCTGAAAATTCATGCCCTAGATTACTGGTGATCTTCTATCTCGTTCTTAGTTTTGAAAAAAATAATTTTACCTAATGAAAGAGGGCCGCTAGGTGGCTGTTCTTTAATGTATATTCTGAACGTTTTTCTGCAGGTTTTATTCATTTTCTGCGTGTTTCTGTATGTTTCGAGCTTGCCTTTAAAATTAATAAGTCAGCAGTTAAAACCTTTGTAGCACTTATTACATTGTACGGCTTTTTCAGGGGTCAGTCATCATGTATTTACTAGTTTGTGTGTGTGTGTGTGTTTGTTTCTTTGTGTTTTTTTTCTTTTGCCACCCCATGAGGGAGGTGACGTACATTAAACAAGCAAATTTTTGTAGGAGAGCTTAGACTTTCTCTTTTTGTAGGGCAGAGTTTGTGTTTTGTAAATATCGAGTGAGACAATTCATAAGGACAATTGGTGTCAGAAAGACATGGTTAAAAAAACTGTAAAGTGTTCTGGAAGAGGGTTGGGTTTCAAAATGGGCCTAAGAGCGGAAACGGATGGAAAAGAGGCTGATGCGAAGTGTAGGCAATGTGAGGTCGAGATAGAGAGATTTGTGACGTTTAACGGTCCAAAACCACCATATGATTATGAGAGACGCCGTAGTGGAGGGCTCCGGAAATTTTGACCACCTGGGGTTCTTTAACGTGCACCCAAATCTGAGTACACGGGCCTACAACATTTTCGCCTCCATCGGAAATGCAGCCGCCGCAGCCGGGAGTTGAGCCCGTGACCTGCGGGTCAGCAGCCGAGTACCTTAGCCACTAGACCACCGCTGCGGGGCATGTGAGGTCGAGAATAAAATGAAGAAAATGATGGTTGCTCAGAGTGAACTGCTGATGAGGATCACTTAGCTGGAGACTGCGGTCGTGACAGAGCTAGAGAAAACGAGGGCTACGAGAGAAATGCTGAAGTCCGCCATTGAACCACTAATGAGGGTGAACAAAGGAGCGTCTGACGTAGAGAACAGTAGGGCACCGGCAACATGAACGGCGTACAAGATAGAGGAAGTAAGTTTGGAAATAACAGGTTCAGCCGGTTCAATTGTCGCAAGACCAAGCTTCAGCGAAGTAGTGGTGGAGCTAGGGGGGGGACAAAGCAGCCGGCGTCACAGGTGCAAGTAACTCCGAGGTGCAGGATGCCCCAGCTGAAAAGTCACAGAATGTAATAATCACCGGGGACTCGAATTTAAATCGATGCACAGAAGCGATTAAAGAGGGGGTAAGAGGTGGCGAAAGGGTTGCAGTAGGGATGTTCTCAGGACGCGAGCTGGAAGCAGTCATGAAGCAAGCAAACGCCAAACTTAAAACTACAGATGATGGACAAAACCTCGTGATACTTTATGGTGTTTTAAACGATGTCCTAAATAAAGATGCGGCAGGACTAGCGACACACAGGACAAAGGGGTCGGTGACATCCACGCCATTGCTCCTCAGGTAGAGGTAGTGATATGCATGATAGCGGAGGCACCAGTTCGTGACGGCAACCTGAAAAAAGTGGTTGTAAACACAAATGAAGAGATATGGTGGATGAGCCGAGAAAAATACTTTTTGGAGAGCACGCGGGCCCTTCGGGGCGCAGGATAGCTAGTAACGAGGAAAACAACCAGGGAGACTCTTTGACAGGTGGTGTAAACAGGTACGATTCCAAAGTGGCACCAACAAGTAGGATAGGTAGAGGCCGGGGCAGAAATAGACGTAGCCACGACGGCCGAGCCCATTCAGACGTTGGGTATAATAACATGTAGGGTGACAGGAACAGGTTGAAGCGGGAAGATTTTGAAGAACAACTAAGGGAGGATAGGCCGATGGTATAGGGTTTTGTAAAAACACATCTCAGGGACATGGAACAATCTGCTAAGAATTCGGACTACGCATAGGAATATTGTAATAGAACAGAGGCATCAGAAAGGAAGGAGTATAGCGGCATTCATTCATAAAAGTACAGACTGACAAAGATCAAGCATGAAAGCAAGGAACATTTATGGCTAAAAGGGAAAGTGGTAGGGCAAATACACTACTTGGTTTGGTGTACTTGCGGACAGGAGCAAAGTCCTTAGAGGAAAACCAGGCAATGGTGAAGTGTATATAAAAGGACATTGAGGAACTAGGAGGACAGTGCGAGATATTTGTACTAGGAGATATGAATGCGCACATTGAAGATGTAGATGGGTATATCGACTTAACAGACACAATGATCACGGATATGTGTGAAAAACATGATTGATCATTTGCAACAGTGCCGAGAAGTGGGAAGGGCGAACAACTTGGGAGGTAGGAAGGCTGCAGTCGACAATAGATTACGCACTGATGTCACATAGCATGTGAGATAAGCTCAGGGGAAAGCACGCAGATGAATGTGGCTCCAGATGTCTGGGTAGTGCTCACAAACGTATCAAGCTAAGTTTTGGAAGAGCAGTGAAAGTGGGAAAAAGACAAGATTAGCAACTACAGGGAAATTTTTACTCAGAAAGGAAATAGAAATAGCTACTATACAAATAGAGAAAGCAATCACTCAGGATAATAAAACAGTGTGGACATACACGAATCAAATTAGACTGTTTGAGCTAGAGGTTGCTAAGGCACGTGACAAGTCACCCTGGAAAAAAAGACACAAACCCAAGAGTTGGTGGGATGAGGAAGTTTAGAGAGCCAATGCAAAATGTCAGGAAGCCTCTAGGGAACACAGACATCATAAGCAGCGGTGTGAACCGACAGATGATGTTGATAGAAAATGGGACATCTTTCTAGGCTGTAGAAGGGAAGCATCCCTTCTGATGAATGAAAAGATTAGAAGAAAGGGGACTCAGCGGCTAGCAGAAGTACATAAAAAGAATAGACAGGCAGCTGCGAAATTTCGGAACCATCTAAACTCCCTAAGAATTGAGACGAGCCTAGAGCAGTGGTTTATAACTACAGCTTAAGGTGCTAGGCTAGAAGGGGATGAAGCTATTGAATATATAAGAACAAGGGTGTCAGAAAAATTTCAACAAATAAGTGCCTTATGCACCACAGTAGAAATGAATGAAGCAAGTGACGCAATGGCTCCATTTTCACAACGAGAGTGGGAAGGGGCTAAAAGAGGGTTGCTAGTAGTACATCAACAGGCCCAGATGGCATTCCAATTATGCCGATAAAGGCATTGGGTCCGAAGTTTAAGCAGACTTTGAGAGAGGCAGTGAGCAAAATGATAATCGACGATGAAGCCCCCATATATAGAAACTTAGCAGAATGAGCATGATATATAAAGGAAAGGGGGACAAAGCTGACATAAACCACTACCGTCCTATAACAGTGACATCAGTTGTCTACAGGCTGGCGATGCAGATTATAAAGGAAAGACTTCAGGCATGAATAGATGATGAGAGGATGCTGGGGGAACTGCAGAATGGGTTTCGAAAACACAAGAGGTTGGAAAACAATCTGTTCGCCCTGACGCAGTTGGTCGAATTTGCAGAAAAGGAACACAGGCCCCAGTGGCTAGCATTTTTGGATATCAAGCGAGCGTATGATAGCGTGGTTCACGAGGACTTAGGACTTGTGGGGAGTTTTGGACACACTAGGTGTGGAAGATGGAGTCACTAATGTTTCAAAGGATATCTACAAAGGTAACAAGGTAGTAATGAAGCGGGAAAAACAGGTATCCAAGCCCGCAGAGGTAAAACGGGGGCTTAGGCAGGGGTGTCTTCTATCATGCTTGTTATTCACGATGTACCTACATGGATTAGAGGTCATATAAAAAGGAAGTGGACTTGGCTTCAACATCTCTTTCGTCACACACAAAAAAACTCACTGAACGGGCACCTACCAGCATTGATTTACGCACATGATATAGTGCTAATGGCCGACAACAAAAAGATTTGCAGAGATCTGTGGACACATGCTGTAATAAGGGAGATAGGTTAGCTTTCAGATACAGTAAGGAAAAACCAGCAGTCATGATTTTCATTGATAATGAACGTAGTGAGCTTAGAATACAGGAGGTCATGGTAGAGATAACAGATAAATACAAATATCTGGGCGTATGGATAAGCAATGGGGCCGAGTACCTAAGGGAACACGAAACATACGTGACAACTAAAGGTAACAGAAATGCAGCAGTGATGAAAAATAGGGCACTGTGGAATTGCAATAGGAATGATTTTGTGACAGGAATATCAAAAGGTTCATGGTTCCTGGTATGACGTTCGGCAATGCGGTCTTGTGCATGAGATCAGAAGTTCAAGCAAGATTGGAAATTAAGCAACGTGGAATAGGTATTGCATCTTGAGTCTCTTAGCACCATTCCAGGCTGTCTCTCGAGATATCCGGTTGCCGTTGGCATCTCTTGTCTTAGCAGACCAAGACAAATATCTCTTTTTCCGATTGTCCGTTTTCCTCTGCTGATGAAGGGTTACAATCTAAGTTCTCCTTGTTTCGAGCAAGCGGTGCGCGGTCATAGTCGGCAACAGCACAACAACCTGTCTGTGCCCTGGCCAAGGCGACGAACGCCGATGACTGAGCTGCCGCACCGCAGCTGTGGCGAGCAGTATTTCAGCACGGCCCAGATGGTGCTGTGCTGGCCAGAACCCGCATGTGGAACCGCTACGCCCGGGCGGTGATCAAGAGCTCGGAACCAAGGTCCGATGTCGCGCTGGTCCAAGCATCTCCTAGGCAACGTCACCGCTGCTCGAGAGTCGTGAGTCTACGGGACTCTTCTTTCTCATGTGCCGTGGTGGTCGTCCCGATGGCGTCCACATCACTGACATTTCGTAGCCTTCCTTTTGTATATAAACGTTTGAACTCGTCTCATTGTCTGTTTTCTGCGCCGCTGCACAATAGTGGAAGTGCTCGAACCATCCTAAACATCACACCCTCTTCGCTCCATCGAGATATTCGGCGATGTCACGTGGTCTTTCACCCCACGGTGGACGCGGCGCGTCGATGGCGAAACCAGGTAGTCCCATCTGGCGGTGCTGGCAGCGGCGGTACGTGTGACCAGCCTCACCGCAGTGGTAGCACAGTGGGCGGTGATGAGGGGGCATGCCGGACGTTAGTCTTCCTTGAGGCTGTAGTGCTTGTCTGCCGATGGGCTGTATGGCGTCGGCGGCAGTGGCGGCGGTGCCTGGCGGAAGAACATCGACGGGGCAGTGCCCTGATGAGGGCGTGGAGGAGCGTTGCAGCGCAATACAGTGGTGTAGCTGATTGCTTCCGGTTGAGACTGCGGTGTTTCTGGGATTCCAAGTGGCTGCCTAACTTCTTCGCGGACAATGACGGCGTTTGAATAAGCTTGAGGCTGCGTCAAAGGCAACCGCTTCCACAGTTCCTCCAGCACGATCGCTTGAATCGTCTCGCGCACGTCGTCTGTACTGAAGGAATCAACGCAGTTGAATGAGGCGCAGTGGTTTTACTGAATAGTGCGCATCTCAAGCGCCTTTTCCATAGTTGTGGCCTTGGTAATAAATTCTCTGACAGTCTTGAGCGAGTTCCAGACAAGTCCCGCAAACAGCTCTTGCTTGTTCTCCCGCATGAGAAACCGGAGCTTCCTTTCCTCAGCCGTAGTGTAGTCGGCGTGTCGAAAGAGCCGGGTCATCTCTTCGACGAAGATGGTTACGCTTTCAGTAGAGAGTTTCACCCTTGTCTCTAGAAATGTGATGGGCCTTTCCTTGCAAACGACGTACGTGAACATGCTCAGAAACGTCATGCGAAAGAGTTCCCAGGTTCGTAGCGTGGATTCGTGGTTTTCGAACTACCTCTTCGCAGCATCTTCTAAATAGAAATAGACGGTGCGAAATTTTTCTACGGGGTCTCAGCTGTTCAAAGTGGCGACTGGGTCGTATTTTGCGATCCAGCTTTCCGGGTCCTCGCCTGACAATTCATGGAACTTTGGAGAACGACTGCAGTGCGCTGCATGAGTGCGGTCATCGTCGCTGCTATTTATTGTGGGATCTGGGGCTGCCTAGCTATTTAAAGAAGGGGTTTGTACTTTTCTTGCACTCCCCTCTGCCTGTAGCTTGTTCGCTGCTCAGGGTTGGCTTCAGTGTCTTCGTTGCTGCTTGGGCTGGTTTCGCAGCTTGAAGGGGGAGTCCGGAACATCAGGGAAGCAGCACCTCCACCAGATGTCATGGGTCGTGCCTTTATTGACGAAGCAGACAGTACGTTGAAGAGTAAACTGTTTATTTTGGCGAACCTGCGCTCGGGAAAGGAAAGTCGGATCACAGTAGGAAAATTGCACTGATAGCGATGAATGCAGCGTTGGCCATCGATAAACTGACAACCGGCGAAGTGCTTAAGCATTTGAAACCTAAGTTTGACTGAAAGTTTGTCTGTGTCGTTTAATTTGTGTGCACCCTTGTAGCATATCACACTGTTCCTGCTCTGTAGTTCAGCTACAAATTGTCTGGTTTGCCAAACTAAACAGATGCTACCGTTTCGGTACCTAGCAGTTAGCTTCGTTATCAGTGCGTTATACTATTTGTTATCAAGGCGTGATGTAAGTTTCGTTACACTTACAAAATATGAGGAAGCACTGAAAGAGCAGAGAGAGTTCTGAAACTCCGTTGGAGAGTAGGGCAGAGTTGGCCATTGAACTTACTCTTTCCTCGAAGGTAGAGTAAAAGAAACTGCGAACGCTCTGCTACTCAGGTGGAGTTCCCAATCTATGCAATTGTAGTGCCGATAAGTCGTGACTTGGGTTTGGCACTCCGTCCTGGGTGATGCAGTACAATATAGCGACTGCATATCATTACCGACGCCACAAAGCAGAATAACTATTTCGTAATCAAACGGTTCTGAGCGTTGACACCCCAGATATAGGTTTAATAAGTCAAGTTATTGGAATAACGTTTAGTCATAACAAAATCAGGGTTTAATGATCATTAACGTCACGTTTTCGAAGCGTCAATCGCAACACCTTCAAAGCACGAAAGAGCGTCAACTTCTAACGCGTCATCAAAAGTTAGTTTATGACCCACGCAAAATACTTGTAAGGAGTAAGCTAGAAGCTTGACACATATAGTTAAAAAAAGTGAGCTAACAAAAACATTTATGAGCGAAGTTCAAACTCATCACCTACGTATAACCAGGCGGGTACTCTGTCAGTACACTACATTGCGCTATGCTTCCCGCTTGGTGAAGAACAACTGCTAAAAATAAAAACGTCGTTCCACTTCGTGGAGCAGACTTTAAAACATATGCAACTTTTGTTTGTGAATAAACCATGGGTCTTCCTAATACGGGAACTACTCTCGTCCATGCATGATATGCTGGTAACATCGAGAAGCCAAGTTTCTTTTGAAGTTAACAACATAAAAAACATACAAAACTTTTCGATAGCCTGCGGCAGATATTCAGCTTAACTGCCGAGTGCAATAGCCGTCTTTCGCTTTTTCTGCTGGTTGACGTGCGCAGAAGTTATTTAATGACTGTTTTCTCTATGAGCACGCACTAAAGTTATTAAAACAAGGTGTATTTTTTTGCTCAAGCCACGACATGACATAGTGCAGCAGCTTTGTCAGAGTGTACTGATTTGCATCTGTGAACTGTAAACTGAAACTACATAGTCCATTGCTAAAAATTCAGCAGATTCCACGTATCATGGAAATCCACGTTATGCGAAGCATGTGGAGGGAAGGTGACCATGTGGCAATTTTTTTATTGAGTGATACATTATGAAATGACGCTAAATATATGTACAGATGTTGCACGCACAGACAATTGTTGAAAAGTTGCAGATGTTGATTAACCAGTTGTTTTCACTTGTGCAACGATGCCAACTGGAACATGCGTATTAGCAACACGGGAAGCTGATATGAAGCGCTGAGGCTCGCGAGGATACTGGCCCTGGACACTGCTACCTAAATCAACTTCAGCGCATAACAACTAACCACAATTGACTTTAACTTGATGTGACAGCAGTATCAAAGGAGTACATATGTAATGTTCATAAAATCGGGCAGGTAGCACGTCAGCCACTATTGACGTGTCCCGAAGATTAGCGTCTATTTGAAAAGTAGTTCCATGACCTGGTGTAGCTTCGTGGTAAAATGCTTCGTTGCCACGCAGAATGCTTGGGTTTGGTTCCAGCTTGGACCCTGACATTTATTAGTTGCATTCGTCAGGTTGACGCTATACGGATATTGGGTATTTCTTAACGTTCGCGCGTTAAAATTGCCCATGTGTGTTCTCGTCGTTCCTGGGTAGATACCAAGTGTCAATCACCTGTGGCCCTACTCGCATACCAGTAGCACATAACCGGCCCTTTGTATGTGCCACTGTGTGGCTGGAAATGTTTGACGACGTACGTGAGGGGATTGTGACATTATTTATGCCTTGACAAGCGCGTCATATTCGTCAAGCCATCTTACCCTCCAACGCTAATTTTGTTCACACCAAGCTAAGTTGATGACCACGAGAGCACTCAAACGTAAGCGGCTAGATAGATAGATAGATAGATAGGTAGATAGATAGATAGATAGATAGACAGACAGATAGATAGATAGATAGATAGATAGATAGATAGATAGATAGATAGATAGATAGATAGATAGATAGATAGATAGATAGATAGATAGATAGATAGATAGATGCGCTCCCTAAAGTTCGCTAAGAAATGCTTCGCATTTAAAAACCAAATTGCAAATTGTGTTACTTCATCAGAGAAGTTGCGACCGGCCTTTCCAGGCACCAGAGATGCGGGACCAAAATATCGAAGCAGGAGGAGGATGACCTTGACAGAGGGTTCATTTACATTCAGTACATGGCAAGCTCTCCCCAAATGAGCCGGGTTGCCTATTTTAAAGGGTACGTTTTCTCTAGATCCCAAGATCAGGGTGCGCGTGCAGATTGCACTGTCCTATCACGTGTCACACACAACTCGAGAGGGTGACGTCCACACTAGTTCAGGTAAAACGTCCACTACTGAGGCGTCGTCTTTGCGCAACAATGTGGCACCAACGTGGCTCTTTTTTCCCGTGTTTGTGCCTCTGCGCGTGGAGTCCGAAGCTCCCGGCAGCACACATCAAAAAGTCCCCAGTGCTCAAGCTCCAAAGGGTCCCCTAAACTGCTCGCTCCATTAGCCAGGCGATTTGCGGCTGCCGAAGCTCCTCACTTGTCAGCTCAGGCGTCGGTACATCAGCTTGTCCGCCGGCGGGAGACTCGACTTGAGAGTGACTAGCAATACAAGCTGCGCTAAGCGTCGTTGTTCGGTGGCGTCTTCCAGGCCACTGCCGATGATGCCCCACCAGGAACTCTCCTGCTTGTTCCTCGTTGCTTTTGTTCTGGGAAATGCATTCATACACACTACTACAGGCACGGGAAAGTGCCCTGTCCAAACTGAGGCGCACAGAGTCAGAAAAAGTGTCTAAGACAACTTTTAATAAACTATATAACCAAACGCAAAACAGATATCGGAATGTTTCTCTGGGCTTTCGTTGAACCTTGCTATCTCTATTTTAGAATAATCGTCCTACTAAACTCCTTTCAAGAAAATTACCTGTCAAATTATGCGCTCTCCGTGGCTTACCTGTGTTCCAGCGTTCGTATTCTACTGCAACCTACCAGGCCTCAAACTCATAAAATAAAGTCTTTTGCGTCAAGCTAATTTTTAGTCCCAAACTTTTGTGCCACCAAAGCTAGTCGTCAATTTTCTTTGAGCAGACGAAAAAATAACTGTCGTGCTGCACCTGTATTGAGGCCGTCTACATTACAATTCTGCATTCGCAAGTTATAGTGTTCCTGTGTGTATAAACTACTAATAACTTTCTCTCGCGATTACCACTCTCCTAAAACATACACATAAACTAACTAACTGGTTTTCGTTACGTCCACATCGGACACATGCGAACATAACAACATTTAACAAAAAAACTTCACATGAACCCTGAAAAAAGTCGCAAGACGTATTCTTCCTTTTTCGCACTCACTCGTATTGGCTTTTTGACGTAACTCTTGTTTACATAAGAGCGTCTTGCCTTACGCGCCCTCCAATGCGTCTTGTTATGCAAGCGCACAACGGTTACAGGTAAATCAAAGCAGACACTTAGTAAATAAAAGAAATCTAAGATTAGTTACTTAAACGCTATCTAGCAGCAGAGATATTTACAAAACACATTTCAAAACACAAAACCAACTTGAATCGTCCAATTATAACTTCAAAGCAAAATACAAAATAGTGGGGGACCCTTAAGCTTCGCCTTTAAGAGTTGAACGCCTTTGCGAAATCCGGCGCCTTGTGCGCTCTTCCACCACTAAATGCATACTTATTATTATGTTTTGTTACACACACGCACGCGCATGCACACACACGCATGTACACAGTAGATTGTACCAGCGCGTGCGTGTGAATGGTACATAGAGGTTTTTGATCTAAAGCAAGAGTCGCATGATCTCCAAGACACATGCTGTGCGCTCGAAATCTTGAACGCCACAAAGAGTCTCACAATGCCTCATAGATAGAGGAACGTTACCTAGCGTTTACTGTTTGCTTGATCAACGTCGCTGAAAAGGCACGATATGTTTTCCGCTAGATGGACATAGCTGTCTAGTTTGGATCTGTGTAAAAGTTTCAGTGTGTTTTTAGTGGTGATTACTGCACTGTCTCGGCCTTTTCCGACGTAGTTTGAAGCCTCCCAAATTCGCTACAAATCGCCGAACGGGTATATTTTCGTCGTGACACCTGTCGAACAAATACCTTAAAGGGTCCGTGAAACACTTTCTCAAGTAACCAGGGAATTAATTCACTAAAAGTGCTTATTACCTCACGAATTCAACGCAAAAACAATTTTAGAAATCAGTCCAATGCGAGTTGAGTACGAGGGTTTGTCGCATGCTGTAATTGCATTATCTCTCCTCCCGTCCCGATGAAAGCACTGGAAGCTAAAAACGGAGAGGTGGCAGAGGCAAAGCAACTATGGTACCCACGCTTTTTTATCTTGAGCACCACTTTTTTCTTCGAATGTGCGGTTTCTTTAGTGTGATACCACTTGCACGCGTGGACAAGTAGCGGCCTCCCAAAGCGATCTTTGTAACATGCTTTTCCGCTCACAACCAACGGGACCAACGCCGAAGGGCGGGAGTTCTGTGACACGAGCTCTCTTACACTATCGCGTTAAAAACAAATCCATTAGTGACCATCTACGGAACTTTTACAGCTCACTCAATGTTGAGAAGGACGCGTGGTGATAGCGTCCTGAGGGTCTTTCTTGGTGAACGGGAGATGCGACAATGGCAAAACCCATTCGCTTTGCGTCAGAACCCCACCAAGCTTCTCGATGGCGACCTGTGTTCGCGCCTTAGCTCAGCTATTTTTTTGGGCCAACGACCATGCATTTCTGCACCCCACCAAACATGCTGCGGATAGAACGAAAGAAGGCTGACTGTCTTCTTTCTTCTTTGTGCATTTTTATCCAATCTGCGTTTTTTTCTATTTGTGTCCACTAAATGAGACGCATGCAAAACAACTTCGGCGTGGATGACAAAGACCTCATTCTGCTTACTACACTAAAACGTTTACTGCCGTTCTTTGAGCGCATTATTTTTGCAGCCCTCCTGGCTCTACGATGCCGCTTCTGTCTACGCCTTTTCTTGGGCTGCATTTCTGAGTCTGCCGTCGCGCTTCTCGCTCTCCAGCACTCACGGTGGTTTCGTTAGCCGTCTGGCCCACGCAGTCTAAATGATTGCCGTATAAATCGTCTTTTACCTCACTGTCCAGGCTGAGGAGGCAGCTTAACGCATCTCGTAACACTGGAGCTGTTTTCTTCCGAAGAACCTAGCTCGCATTCCAGGAAGCTGCCTACAACTGTACTGTACTCACAAATACTTACTATCGCTTCATTCTCTGTATGAAATTAGGTGTTTCTGCATAGGGGGTCGAAATCACCTCGGACAGCGCATGCTGAATCCACTGTTGCAATACTATGAGGTGAGCCCAGTTCACATGGCTGGAAGGTGTCCTCAACTACTCTACTCTGCACTACTTTCTGGTGTTCTGCTGGCTTTAGGCTGATGTTCTTGCCAACGGATCGATATCTCTTTAGACTCGCAGGCAAGATCCTACATCGGGACACCCTAACGTTTTGTCAGTGCCATGTGATCTAGAACAATCTCAGCTGTTTCGCTATAAATGCTCCTGGAACAGCACCTTGTCGCTTTCATCCTCGCCTTCGGCGACGTGCCTTCTGAGCGAAGCCTCTTTCGCAGCGGTCAACCTCGCTTCATTTTTGAACTTGCTGCTACATACAGATGTGCTAGTCTTCGCTAAGGCTTTGAATTGCACCGCACTCAACTGTTCCTCACAACTCTCGTGCGCGACCTCTACGAATTCGCCACCCTACTCTTTGTATCTAACCTGCGGTCTAGCCTTTCAATCTCCTCGTTTTATGCTTCCATCATCTTCCTGTGTTTTTTATGCACCCTCTGTAATGCTTCTTTCTGTTTTCTTTTCATATCATCTCTTTTTTCTCTCTTTCTCTTTTTGCTTCTTTTCCAATGAGACATATTCTCGAAGTGCTCAATATTCACCTTGTTACTTTTGTTTTCGAGAATTACTTCACCGAGTTGAGATTCAGGCATATCTTCGTCAAATTCTAGGTCGAGTTCTGAACACAAGTTTAGCAGGTTATCTATCGTCAATATCATCAGGTCCATGGCGACTACTCTGCTTTGGCTCAGCTGTGGTAAAACATAAAGTTACCAGTTTCAAATCTGGGTATGAAGAAATTGAGGCCTGGCATATACTACAACAGCAACCAATATCATAACGACACAAGCAGTCCCACGCGGCCAATTGACCTTTCTACCTTTCCCCTCTTTCTTCTTCACTCTTCTGCTTTTTCGAGCTTCATGATTTCTTCCGTGACGTACCCTTAAAACTCCAGAAAAAATTTCACGTGTTCATACTGAATTATCTAAGCGGTCCTCCTTATTCTTCTTGCTCATATGATCATTGAGTGCTGTCTGAGCTAAAATAACTACAGGGGCTTGGAAGTTGTTGATTGATTGTTGTGTGGAGTTTAATGCCTCAAAATTACTATATGATTGTGAAGGACGCCGTAGTAGAGAGCTCAGGAAATTTCGGCACCTGGGGTTTTTTTACGCGCACCCAAATCTTAGCACACGGGCCTACAACATTTCCGCTTCCATCTGAAATGCAGCCGCCGATGCCGGGGTTCGATCCTGTGACCTGCGGGTCAGCAGCCGAGTACCTTAGCCACTAGACCACCGTCGTGGGGTGGCTTGTAGGTTGTTCGTTAAACCTATCTTTTAACGGATCTAGGCTAAATAACTTTATATATTTTATGCACAAAGTCAGACACTCACCCTATAGCGTGAAGTCGTGGTACGCTACATCGGTCTCGCTGCATTGAAGGGCTGGGGCTTTCGGCTTGCCTCCAGTCCATGTCGCTATCCGTCGCTGAGTCTTATCTAAATGTGTCCATTCAGTTGTTGCGACCGGCTTTTGCAGGCACCGGAGATCCAGGATGAAGATGTCGAGGCAGAATGAAGGTAAATTTACCAGATGCTTTATTTACATGCTGTATATTGCGAGCTCTTGTACATGGCGAGTTCTCCCCGAAGGAGCCGGGGGGCTCATTTTAAAAGGTATGTCCTCCCGATATTTCTATACCGAAGAACTCATGCATATTGCACTGTCTAATCCTGTGTCGCACACAACTTGAGAGGGTGACTTCCACATCAACCCAGGTAAAATGTCCACTATTGAGGTATGGTCATTGCATTGCAATGTCGCATCAACGTGACTCTTTCTCGCTATGTGCGTGCCCCTAGGCGAAGGGTTCCTAGCTTACGAGAGCATACATCAAAAAGGCCACTGCAACCAAGCTCAAAAGAGTATATTGACCTGTTTGCTCAATTAGTGGGGCGACTTGTGGCTGGCGCTGCTGTCTCAACGAAAGAAGCTGTTTCTTCCGCCTAAATATTTGTCATCATCTCGTAGAATGGCTTACGGCGTCGCGTGACAGGACGCCTCATCTTTCGGCTAGAAAAGACAATACATGGTGGACATAGGCCAGCAGCCATTCGGTGACTTGTTCGAGGACCAAAAAAAAAAAGCTGCTTCCTGGTGAGCCCAGGCGCCGGTTCCAACACAGCGCGCCGAACGAAAAGCCTGTGTTTTTGCGTATCAAGCAGCAAAGTGCCAACAAGCGCATCCGGTGGCTTCTGGAAGTTGCCTGAGAGCGCTGAGCCGCAGCCTGAAAGCGTGTCACATCGATGCTCATCGCTCCTTGAGCAGTCACCGTATGCTGATAACAATGTTTCATTCAAGTTAATCAATGGCAAAGCTCTACTGTAAAGCAACTCTTACTCATCAACGTCACATATTAAACCCCAAGGTACCCATAATGTGTACGACGGACTCGGCCGGTAATGTAGACCTACATTTGCTGAGAGTGGTACTCGTGCGGGTTGCATTTAGTTCGACTGATTTCAGCTCAGGCGGCTCGCAAAGGTTGAAGTTTGAGCATTCTGCAAACTTCTCAGGGTTACGTGAAAGATAGACTAGGTAAGCGAGACTATAAGGATTGCCTGAGAGCCGTATGAGTTACGGTTCTACCAACCAGCATTGTTTTTTTGGCGTACTAATACACACCGTGACATGGCAAGTTGGATCGGACGCCGGATCGTGACGTTCGTAGATTAGTTTATCGGCCAGCACTGGTAAAAGATCGTCCCGACTGTGTTTGTGAGTACCTAGCTACAACTCCCACGCTTGGACATAAGTACCTTCCCCCATTGCGCCGATATCACAGCCGATAATGAAATTAAACATTGAAAGGGGCCTTGCATATCATGTAGTTTCATAATAAAAGGTCGACGTGCCTACAGAACGCCTAATGATCACTAGATACTTACACATGCTAGGTGTATGTTTTCTTTTCAAATTCCCGCCATAACGATGTGCCACCAACTGACCTAGATTCGAGCCGGGCATCATGGAAACTAATAATGGCTGGTGTAAGTACAGTTACCTGTAATGAGGGAGGTATATGTTCAGTCATCGGGCGGGACAATTGCCTACAAATTATGTAAGGCTAGATCCACCGGTTACCTACAGTAACGCCTTTATGTTCAGTCACGGCTGCTCGATCCAGCGGCAGTGGTTCAGTTTTAGTGTGTTTTGTATGATCATAATGTGTGTACTGATGTCCGCTCTGTATATTTGACGTAATATTTCTAAGTGATTTCTCTGGCATGTTTGCTTTTGAATCGCAAAAACTGCTCGACTTTTTTTTTTTTGAAATGTTAGTCCTAGCAGCAGGCGTGATTCTACTCTTGGGAAGAGGTCATACAGTCTAGCCAGACCAGGTTGTAAAACCCGCGAGACAGTAGCTCAACTCCCGCTGAGGGTGTATGAACTCTGTTTCAGAACTGTGACTACTTTGGCTAGGGAGTTTGATCACTTTCATTCAGCCAAAGTGCCGGCACTCTGACGAAAGACTACACTATAAAAAAGAGCGAGTGAAAAGGGTGTCTTTTTGTCCCACAACAATAATCGTAATAAACACAAACACAACGCTATTTTTTATAACAGCCATGGTGAATAAAGTAAATTTCTTTATGCAATAACGTCTACCAAGAACACTTAGCTCCCTGTTTACTTCACGTATATGGGCAGTATCAGGGCTGCATAAATCCAGATGTGGGCCCCCAAAACTTTTCTCCTGTTGCCAAAGCAAAGACACAAAAAACTTAAAAGATGCATCTATTCGATGGAGTTCCCGCTATCAAAACGCTTCAATAAAGACCATGGCAACTGACTTTCACGAATTCTATGTAAAATTAGAATTGCGTTGAAAGCGAAGTATGCAGAATCGAGGAAGGTATTGTCGCGTAGTTATAGATGTAGCTATTTTCTTTCAACTTTTGGCTCGTTTCGATGTCGCGGGTCTGCCTAGAAGCAGGGTTCGCGGTGGTGTCCTTGAGTGGCTCTCCGGCTTTGTTGTACGAGCACGTTCTCTTCCTTTCGGTGAGGGTCTGTTTCCCATTTAGGGGACCGCAGACGGCTTTGTATCCGCGGCGCCGGAAGGTATGCGGGGTGAGCTGTATGGTAGAAGCCTAATGGACGTCGCGGTAGCTTGTTGTAGGTTTTCACTTAAGTTCAGGTCATTTGTGTTTAGGCGGACGGCGGTCGTCGAGTTAAAACGTGGTGGAGACCGCCCGCTGTTGGGCGTGGTGAACGGATACTTCTGAGTGGTCTTTTTTTGTTCGTCTCCAGGGGTAGCTTCGGGACGCTCCCAGGAGAGCCGAGAGAGAGTCGCAGTGGAGACGCCACGAGAGCAGGTTGCAGCGGGTGCTGCTCCGAGTGGCTAGAGTTATGCAGCGTACAAGTGTGTACGACGTCTATTATGAACACCAAGCCAAATAAATCGGTTTAGGAGCTACTCTATGGATCTGCTGTGTGTACGTGTCATCTCTCCGGCGGTGACCAAGTAGCGACCAGAACACTACGCTACAAAGTGGTGGAGGTGCGGGGTAGCGAAAACCCCCCGTACGGTGATGCCCACTCTGAGGAGCCAGAACGGTGTGGACGACGTTACGAGAATGGCCCACCTTCCAACTGGTGCAACCTCGAGACCCTTCAACGGGCCCCGATCTTCAAAGGTACACCTGAGAAATCCGTATCGGAGTGGGTGACCTGCCACGAACATGTATCTTCACTCAACTCATGGGACGACGATACAAAGGTGAAATTTATTTATTTGGCTTTGGAGTGCGACGCGAAAAATTGGTATACAAAAAAAGTAATGACCGCCGCTCCTAATATGTGGGAAGAGTGGGCCACGTTGCTTAAGTCTAGCTTCACTGGCCGCCACGCAGCAGAGATAACCCGCCTGAGACTAGAGAATCGAGTTCAACTGCCGTCTGAGAGCCCGGAGCAGTATTATTACTACGTACTGCAGCTGTGCGCCCGCGTAGACCCATCTATGAAAGAGGAAGACCGTACGTCATCTTTTGCGTGAACTCCGCGCCGATGCTCTAGAGAAAATGGTCCTCGCCAACCCGAAAAGTTCAGGAGAATTTTTACAAATTCTTCAACGGATAAACCATGCCGCGTTGATGGCCCGTGCCCATTTGAGTCTTCTGAACTGCTATCTCCCAGCCATGGTCAGCGGCCATTCCTGGGGACTCAATCGCGACACAGCCCATTCTGGTGAGCGCTCCCGTTCGCGAGCACCAGGACGCCGTGCCGACATGCATTTGGGACGCCCAACACCACTGACGCGACGCTGCGGGCAATCTGGAATTGAAGGTTCTCGCCGAGTCGATTAAGTCACTTGCCAACAGGTTGAAAGCTGTAGAGGACGAGGTTTGCCGGCCGCCTGCCCAGTGGCCCCCTGGAACATCTTGCGGTGGCGATGGGCGCCCCCGGTGCTACTACTGCCATCGCCTCGGCCACATTGCGCGACAATGTCACAGGCAGTACGAGGACCAGCAGCGACAGAGAAGGGATGAACAAAGCGGCAACGGTGAGCGGCATTTTAACTCGGGAAACGGGAATGGCCAGGCATAGGGGGCCAGCCTGGCCGTTCAGTCTGCACATTGGCGGTAAACAAATTGATGTATTTACCTGTCAAGGCAAACAGTAGAAGTGACAGACTAATCATCGACACCGGCTCTTCTGTAAATGTTATCTCCCTTGATTTTGCGCAGAAGATCACTTCAGTTCAAGAATTTAGAGAGATTGGAATTTTGGTTAGAGGCATTGGAGGAAATATCCTATCGACCATGGGGGAAGCGGAAATACTTCTTGAATTCGGCACCGTGAAAATAAGTCAGAAATTTCTAATTGTCAAGGAATGCCCTTACGAGCTGCTTGGTTGGCTCAGATTTTGCCGAGCAGCTCAGTTAGTCATCGATTTTTCTGCGGAGAAATTGCACATTGGGGGAGAGGCGTTTGATCTTCAAGTAGGGCCGAAGAATGTAAGTCATGGCGATGTCCCAGTGAGGTGCCAGGAGCAAATCCGCATAGAGCCACGCACCGAGGCGATTTTGCCTGTATAGGTTCCCATAGATGGCGTCGACATAACGCTGAGACACCGCCAAGGCCAGAAGAATGGAATTGCCGATACGCTTTCTCGCCTTCCTCATGACTCGCGCCAGCAAGTGAAGAAAAACAATTACCGTTGCTGGCTCTCGATCGAGTGGATGTTGGGGAACGACAGAGGGCAGATCCATGGATGGGAGAAATTATCCAGCACCTCGAGCGGCCGAACGCGTCCGTTGTCAGGAAAACTAAAAGAACGGTCCGGAGCTTTCGGTTAATCGATGGTGTTCTGTATCGGAGGGAAAAAGGGTTTCGGGAAGACCGCGCGGCACTTGTTGTCCCCATGTGTCTGAGACCGGACATCCTAAAGCACTGCCATGAAGACACCACGGCAGGCCACCTTGGTGTCAAGCACACATGGAAAAAAGTACGCTGCCGGTATTTCTGGCCAAAGATATTCGCATACGTGAGCAAGTATGTCCTCATCTGCCCAGACTGCCAGACGAGAAAGCCACCACCCGGCAAACCTGTCGGTTTTCTCTAACCTATACCCTCCGTGGGGCGGCCATTTGAGCAAATCTGCATGGATTTTAGTGGACCCTTCGTGAAGAGCAAACGCGGCCATCGCTACGTGCTTGTGATGGCTGACTATCACTCAAAGTGGGTAGAAGCGGTCGCCTGCCCCGCTGCAACGGCCGCTGAGGCAACCCAAGCTTTTGTGGAGCTAGTGGTTCTATGACATGGAGCCCCGGCGAATATAATCACTGACCGGGGAAAGAATTTTATTAGTACCTTCATTGAAGAGGTATTCCGAGCAATGGGGAGCAACCACGTCACAACCACCGCCTACCACCCGCAGACGAATGGCCTGTGTGAGAGGTTCAACCGTACGCTTGCGGACATGCTCAGTATGTATGTTTCGACTGACCACCGGAATTGGGACGAATTCCTCCCTTATGTCGTCTTCGGTTACAACTCTTTGCAGCATGAGACAACCGCCTTCACGCCATTTTTCTTGTTGCATGGCCGCGAGCCGACCTTGCCCATTGATGCGAGCCTCAACCTGCAACGTGACAATGAGGGTGCCTTCAATGCATATGCTGTGGCGCGCAGGCTTCGCCAAGCTCGGGAGCTCGTGGCTGAGCGCGAGAGGGACCAGCAAACAAAAAACAAGAGAGCGTATGATGCCCGACGACGGGGTGCTGTGTTTCGACCGGGGCAATTCGTCTACGTGTGGACGCTCTCACGAGCGAGGGGCAAAACAACAAAGCTCCTCCACCGCTACCATGGACCATTTCGCCTCCTTCGACAAGTAGCGGAGAACAACTGGGAGGTCGTGGACCGCAGCGGAAGGAAGAGGAACATTGTGAATGTAGCGCGTTTGAAACTGTGTCACCCCCGTTCATGTCTCGACGACAACGCGGATGACGAGAGTGAAAGCGAACGCGAGTGTTCGGTCCGTGAACATTGGTCACAGTGAACATTCGACTAGTGACACCGAGGTCTACTTTGATCCACGGACACAACATAGGGACCAGTCATCCGACACCGAACCGAAAAGACTCGGGGCTTATGACAGTGACACCGAGATTTACTACACAGCCAGTGACGTTGAGTGAGTGAGTTAAAGGACTCCCTTTGTAACTCTGTGTATCTCCGTGTGTGCTTTCGTACTGAGATGTGTGCGTCAGAACTGTAGTTAGCAATTTGTAGTTTCTTTGTTTCACTGTTTTAAATAAGTTTCATGTTGAGCATGTGTGTTTCGCATCATGTATTAGTGTTTTAGTGTCTTGCAGATGTAAAATGTTTTGTACATTTATTCGGTCGCGGGTCGCCTTTTTCGCATGTTACAGTTATGTGCCATTTTCTTTTAAATGTGCGTGAAATGTTCTTTCCTTTTCGGAGGGCGCGAAGCAAATTGTGTCCTTGGTTGTGGATTTTTAGTTTACTTGCAGCTCATCCAGAGTGGGGAAACTCTAATTTCGTATAGGGTAGGTGTCGCGTAGGTATAGATGTAGCTATTTTCTTTCAAATTTTGGCTCGTTTCAATGTCGCGGGTCTGCCTAGAAGCAGGGTTTGCGGTGGTGTCCTTGAGTGGCTCACCGGCTTTGTTGTACGAGCGCGTTCTCTTCCTTTCGGTGAGGGTCTGTTTCCCATTTAGGGGACCGCAGACGGCTTTGTATCCGCGGCGCCGGAAGGTATGCGGGGTGAGCTGTATGGTAGAAGCCTAATGGAGGTCGTGGTAGCTTGTTGTAGGTTTTTACTTTAGTTCAGGTCATTTGTGTTTAGGCGGACGGCGGTCGTCGAGTTAAAACGTGGTGGAGACCGCCCGCTGTTGGGCGTGGTGAACGGATACTTCTGAGTGGTCTTTTTTTGTTCTTCTCCAGGGGTAGCTTCGGGACGCTCCCAGGAGAGCCGATAGAGAGTCGCAGTGGAGACGCCACGAGAGCAGGTTGCAGCGGGTGCTGCTCCGAGAGGTTAGAGTTATGCAGCGTACAAGGGTGTGCGACGTCTATTATGAACACCAAGCCAAATAAATTGGTTTAGGAGCAACTGTACGGATCTGCTGTGTGTACGTGTCATCTCTCCGGCGGCGACCAAGTAGCGACCAGAACACTATGCTACAGTATTTAATTACGTAGGGGTTATACTCGTAATGCATGCACTGTGCGGTATTTGTAAACGGTAGTTGACACTAATGCCCAGTACGCAGTAGGCCATATACACTTACTACCAAACTGTTGTCTTTCTACCGCTTGTACTCTGCATACTCATTGGTGAACGTAAAATATGCACACCCCGTACATTTTCTGCATTTTCCTCCACAATATTCCACAGTAAAGCTTTGTTTGATGTGTAGCTATAGGTTTTGCACTTGATATCTTTACTACATTTCTGTTTTTTTTACCTAACCATTAGTTTTGCGGCCACGAGCGCCCAGCTCTTGTCGAGGGTAGAGCCAGCGTCAAGATCGCATAGGTAGCATTCTGGCCGAAGAACTCATCCTCCGAATTAGCTAAGAAACACTGCATGCAGTACAGCACTACCGTGTTGTAAATCTTTCACTAGGATGTACTGATTTTCACTGTCCTAGCAGTTCCATTCAAGCTGTCCATGCATCTGAATATAGGCGACGGGAATTCACCACAAGAATCAATCGCACTGATCTTTCATGCCTTGCCCCAAAAGCGCCAACATTCTTACGTAGAGGTGTCGAAGCGTATTGCTTTAGTACTATTTTGCTGTGTTAGGACTCACCACGATCGCTGCAATCTAAGGAGGCTGGCGTGGGCAGAACTTGCCCCTACCAACAGGCGACTACAACACTGAAACGTTCTCCTTAACTATCCAGGCTGCGGCGGCTGCATTTCCGATGGAGGCGGAAATGTTGTAGGCCCGTGTGCTCAGATTTGGGTGCACGTTAAAGAACCCCAGGTGGTCAAAATTTCCGGAGCCCTCCACTACGGCGTCTCTCATAATCATATGGTGGTTTTGGGACGTTAAACCCCACAAATCGATCGTTCTCCTTAACTGCTTCGTGTGACTGAGAAAGCTATATATACTTCGCGGCAACGGAAGCACGATCATAAACAGGGTGTATAACGCCAACGATGCAGTCGTAAAATGAGCGGTGGAGATGCGCGCCGAAGAAGCCGAACGACCGAGAGCTGCGGGCTGGTGAACGTCGCTCGAGGCGGCGCGAATCAATAACCACTAATGGAGAGTTGCGATAACGTGATGCAACTCTGGCGTACTTCAAAAGGGCTATTCACGCTACAACAACAGATGATAAGGTTCTGGTTCACATCTCTTTATGCTCTGCACGACTTACTGTCATAGAACCTAGAACTTCCTCATCTCCATTCTCATAGACGATAAGGTTTGAAAAATGAACTCTCGGTAAGGTGGTTTTAAATAGGCGTGTCTGATTTGCGCAAGTTTCTTATGTTTTGATGGTAATATTTTGTCTAAAACCACTTTATTGCCTACACGAAAGCACAGGCTGACTGCATTTTCACGGATGTCTGCAAGCTCATATTCTTAAGCCTCTATTTATCGAAACTGTAAGCCTATATAACTATAGGCCAATATCTCTTTTACCTATAATTTCGAAAACCAAAACAAACAATAAACTGTAGGCCTACTGATTTGTTTCAGCAAAATAACAATATTGTGAAAAATAAACGTGGTTTCAAAAAGAAAAATAACTTCACGGAAATGGAATTACTTAAGAATAAAGGTAATTAGTTCACAATATAAAAATTATTTACGGTAGGGATCTTTCTCTACTTTAAAAAAAGCATCTGATTCTTTTAAGCATAAAATTTCACATACAGTGTTAAAAATATTCTTCTGGATACTGTAAGAAGTTATCTGAGAACTATGTGCAATACACCAACATTGGCAATGCGAAATCTGAACTCAGTAAAATGAATGCGGCGTGCTACGAAGGTAAATCATTGGCCCACTCTTGCTTATTATGTACGTAAACGATATATTAAACACACCCCTAACACCTGACACTATTTTGTACGCCAGCGACACGAATCTATTCTTTTCTGAACCAGATATTGACGACCTTAAGTTGAAGGCAAATCTATGGCTGCAAAACCTATCGACGTGGCTCAGGGCAAACAGGGTAAACTTAAATGCTAAAACTGACAATATTTATTGTTTCAGACCTTGTAATAAAACATACAATAACAAAATATTATTAGCTTTCAAGAACAGCCTATATAACACATTACGTCTCTCAAATTCCTCGGTGTCTTTTCTCACGACTATTTATATTCGTCTGTGCATATAAATTACTTACTAAAGACATCTCCTTAGAAGTGGACATACTATGCACGTTCCGATACTTATTACCAATATGGTAAAAAAGACAGATTTATTACGCAACCATACATTATCACCTTCACTTTTTGCCTTCTGATAAGGAGAACGACGACAAAAACTATCTTCAGCAATTTATATCTATTACAAAAACAAGCTGTGCATTAAATTGAACTCCCACGCTTTTGTTCGCACACAGCGTTTTTTCTGAAAAACATAGACTGCTAGTCATTAATAATACGCTTTATAAATATTCGCAATGGTCATAAATCGTGAAGTTAACCCATGTAATGCAGAATGTTATCCACACGTTGCATGAAGTGCCCAGATGTTAGTCAGCAACGCTGTGTAAACGCACCTAACGTCCTCTTTTTTAATTACATGACAACGTTGCTTGTAAAATTCAGGATGATATTGCAACGTCCAGGATCACACTTTCAACATCACGGCAATGTTTTTGCAACATAGCAGCAACGTAATGTCAACATACGAGCAACGTGATGTCAACTCACCAGCAACCTGATGGAAGCATACCAGTAACATGACGTCAACATTGCTGTCTGACGGGTTGACTTGCATGCGACGTGCGTAGAAAATATATAATACTGTGTGTGCGTTATTATTAAAAGGCATTTTGACTTGATATGGGAACCACCCCGAAGCTTTTGGCTAAGAAAAAAAGTTCTGGTATAGGGTGAAAAATTGCATTATAATTGTCCACGCACAAAAACTGTTTCCTAACAGCTTTTCATCAACGCATTCGTACATGCATAAGCAAGTGGTGTTGCAACAGACAAGCTATAAAAATGTCAAAATACACTTGTGCATGACCGTAAGACCAAAAACACACTTTTCAAATCCCAAAGCATCTAACACATGTTATATACTTACTACATTTTTAGGGCATTGAAAAATGTAGTTTTGCATTGTGTAAGCAATGACTGCAATGAGTGAATATGTGTTGAGGGTGCAGCATTTTGATGTCGGAATTGCAGCAACCATGAAGACATGTAGTCGCACAGCTTAGACAGGAAAGAAGAAGCCGAAGTGTCTCAATGCCACATGAAAGAAAAAAGAACGCAAATATTTACCAAGAATACTTACTTTTTATTTATTTGTCCTTGTCACAGAGCAAGACATGAATGAGAGTGTTACCAAACACATTTTAGGCGTTCAGTAATAAATATGAACAAGGCACCATGCAACTTTATTTCATACTACGTGAACTGCTGGATCGTACAAAACAAATACAGGTGCGAAATGAGAACACGGTTTGTTTGTACAATCTTAGCAAAAGTGTGACGAAAAAAGCTTTTATCTATGGTATTTACAATATCAGTGAGAAAGTTAATAGGCAAGAAAGAAGACATTGGCGAAACAGCTATGTGTTAAATAAATAGGAGGACAAGAATATCATAGAGAGCCATTGCCTTATCGGTAATTTTCAACAGTGGTGCATGATATTATACAATGATGATGGCCACTGCTGTTGACTGTCTATGTCACGATTTCATGAACAGAGACAATATAGCAGCATTGAAAAACTCGCGCATCCCACTTACGTGCAGCTTGTTTCGACGGAGCCTAAAAGGTTCAAAACAAGAACTTGTTTTTACCATAACAGAAAAACCTGCCAATATTTGTGTAGCAAAACATGCTGCACATCAAAAGAAGCTTATCAGTTTCAAAGCAACTAAACTTCATGGTTACTGCCCGGCACGCCTTCAGTGAAAAGTGGCTCATTAATTGTGGCTGATTAATTACCTAAAAGTCCGCCTTTAAAAGATAAGGTACCTGACACCCGGTCAGAAAAAGTGAAACGTGATCAGTGGAGCAACTGCTCAGTGTAATTCGCGCAAAATAGTGACCTCCCAGCCAAACCCAAGCGAGAAATATTGGTCACAAAACGAATACACAAGGCATGCAACTATTTTCTGCTCAGTTCATTACCAAGTTGTTGTCCTCTTGTCTACTGGATGATAGGATGACACAATTATTCTTGTTCATTCAGTACAGATTTTAATAATTTGTATATAAAGGTAAGCTCATGTTATTTTTAGATTATTATGCACTGCTCTACATACCTATCCAGTAATTTTCGCTTATGCAATTCTTGTGTTCTGTGTGCTACCAATTGTAGCAATTCAACTTTTTTTGATTTGCAGTGATTGCTGCTTCCAAGTTGATATTTTGTAGTGAGTGGTTATGCGCATCTTTGGAAAAGTAGCAAAGTACTCTCACTTGTTTGCGGAAGTCGTTCGAAGGCATTCAGAACGAGTAATATGACCGAGTACCCTATTTCTAACAAAAATGTTACACCATAAATGTCAATTACGGATACACATACAATCGTACTTGGGAACAGAGGAACAGCAGCAGGCACAGGAAATGCAATCTTTTAGAGTAGAATGACAAATGGACACCAACCTGCACCACCATAACAGAAGCAACTAACAGCCATACCGCCCCAACTGTTCACATGCCCAGTTGAGTTCACATAGGCAAACTGAGCAGGATGTTGCAGTTGCCAGTCTTTGCTCGAGACTTTGCCAACGTGGTTCTACTTGAGTGAACAAGCTCGCCAGGTCAGGGTATGTCCAAGAGGGGTACAATGTCGACGATGTCGGCAAACAGCAATCGCAGTGTGGTGGCTGTGACGACCGTGGAACAAGCCATGATGCGAGGCAATCAGTTGGCAATGAGAGCCGGCATTATTGACATGGTATCCTAGGTTCAGTAACAGCAAATTATATGGTGTTCACCAGTCTAGCACATTCCACAATGCAAAGAGCCGCACAATTATCCTAAAAATGTATTATTTCTTTCTGTACGTGAAGGCCTGACTTCCATTAACTCAAGGTTCTACTGACTGCAATGCTGACAGGTGATGCTAATTACAAATAGTTTCATAAATTTCATCCACTTATACGGGGTTTGAAAGCTTGCCAAATCTTTAAATTTAGCACGAATTAAATGGCTTAGATTTTGTCAAATCTGTATTCAAAGATAATGATGCAAAAGTTATCAGTTGCTTTTTTATCTTCATATGCAAGACAAGACCTTTAATAACCCTAGATAATGCACTATTAGGTATTGGTGCGCATTAAAAAATCAAGCACACATTAATATCAGTTTGTACTGTACCTTGACACCAGGACATGATACAAGCTTTTCATCGCATCCTCACCCAAGCTCAAGATATTGACACATTCTTACGGTTGGCTCTGTTGGCGACGTTCTAGCAGCCATTTTGTTTGTTTTGTCCCTGACATCATCAACACTGCCCATACTGGTGCTTGGGGCCACCATATCTACACTATCGGGTCAACATCACAATGTGCACTGAGATAAGTCAATATTTACCACCTTCTTCATGTTTCACACTAGATCTTAGTCAGTTCCATATAGTCATTTCCATATAAAAGATATTTATCTGGCAGAGTTGAGTCAGCTTGTACAAATGTTGTTTGTACCCCTTTCAATAGATGTATGTTTTGAATATATAGCATTATGCAGCTTCAGCAAGCCATCCGCCTGTGTTCATTGCAGTCTAGTCATTAAAACAAGATCAACAACAAGCACAAAGGTTCCAATCTGCTTACAGAGAAGCCAAAAGGCATTACAGCTGAATTTCTTGACATAAAATTAGAGGTCAGTACCCCATCGATGACTTGAACATATTCAGGAGCTTTTTGACTACTTCCCGAATCACCGTATACTTCACTGACTTTTAAAAAGAAAAATCTTCGCATAGACTTGGTTCATCTTCGAGAGAAACAATGTCCTCAGCTAGCTCATTTGAACTCACCTGCATACAAAAAGAAACAAAAGAGCAGTAAGACAATATTGAATATTTATTTCTGCAAAAGTTTGATCATTAAGTGTAAGCACATAAGCGATTTTGTAGACAAAGCAACAAACGACATAAGAGCAAGATCACAAAGTTAGCCGTCACTCATAGAAGCTGAAATCAACGACAACGACAGCTGTCGAATATTGTCGGTATGAAGGCAGCAGTACACACCGAAGCTGGCCTGACACATGCTCTAACAAGTTAACCTTGTTTGTTTTGTTGCTCCTTTGATGTGACTACCAGTATAGAATGGTATAAAAAGTACATATTATTCGAACTTCGCGCTACAGACTGGTCTATTTATAGCAATTCTGGACAACAAGCAATATATGCTTGGTTTTTGCAACTAAGCAATCTAGCAAGCGGAACGAACTAGGCATCAGGCCATGCAATAGGCCAATTCGTTGAATGCCACTTTTAAATTCAAAAACAGCTTTTATGATGTTTGGGCTTCAATTGCACTCACAGCATGAAAGCTAGCAGAATCGAAACTGAAAGTTAGGACAGAAAATTGATGCGCTCATAAAGAGATTGCAGAAGCTGGAATACCGGACAATATTATCAAAAGATACTATTCATGGTTCTGATAAACAAAGAGTATTAGTCTTATTCACGCACTTTACTCTATCACTGTCTTTTCAGATGGTAAGCAATTTGAATAACTAGAAGCACCGAATAAAAAGGACAATATTAAAGCACAGCTCAGTTAGTAATCTTTAAAATGATTTCTTATTAGGTTAGCTTCTCGACTGCGAAGGGGCTCAAACTGATAAGAGGCTTCTCTGAAACATAGGTCTACTACTGGCGACGTGCCGCAGGGCTTTTTTTATAGACACCGGGTGGATCCTTCGAGTCACCACACGTCCAACCAGAAGCGCTGCTGGCCGTGATGTCAGAATCCTCCAATGGGGACCCGCCGTGGCGCGTGGTTGCACACAAGTACGAGAGATGTTGCCACGCATTGCGCAAGACTCGCCAGACTGGAAGGCGCCGATTGCTTCATCGGGCTTGTGCGCTGAGGAAGCTCGCTGTGCGTTGCTTGACAGACCGGCGCTGCCGCTTGATGACGTCGTTGAGTTGTTTGCATCAGGCGAGTTCGCGCGCTGGCCTTGGCAGATTTTGCCTTTGCAGGGGCATTGACGTTTAGTGGGAACTCACAGGCGTAACAGCAACCCCGCCGCCAGACAATGCACCGGAAAGACGAGCTGCTTCCACGTGCCTAAGTTGTCGGGCACACCCGTTCGCCAGGTCCCTCTAGGTTTGCCTCCAGGGCCACGGGAAGACTGTAGCTCTAGGCTCAGTTCCGTGAACACATCCATTTCTTGAGGACGAATCCCAGCTCCACTGGCTCTTCGCCACACCTTGTCGGCTGGCTTAACTTGTCTTTTCTGGCGATTTTTGGTTTCAGCACTTGTCGATTGTTCTGGAACTTGTCAAGAACGGTTCGACAACAGACAACACACGACACAAGGAAGTTCCCTCGGTCACTCGACAGAACACCAGACAAAGTATAGTACAACATATACCTAGCGACGTGTTCATCGGAATTTTGTTCCCTCTACATCAAGAGGCACATGTGGGACACAACACTCTTAATAAGAAAACACAATTTCTTTTACACATACAATAACGTAAATAAATAGAATACAACATAAAGTGGGCCCCTTGAGACCACTCTGGACGAGAGCGCTCAGCTAAGGCCATGATGAGGACCAAATTTTGCCCCGAATCGCCAACGAGAAACCTAAAGGTGGAGAAGGTACTAACTAAAACGCATGGCTCAATTTTCCGCATTCGCGTTTAGCTTTCCTTTCCTTTAGCAAATGTCAAAGTTGTGCTGTCGGAGCATCTTGTTCCGCCACAGTAACCGGCCACTTTTAGGCGACGATTCCTGTGTGGTACAAATAGCTGCTCATATTCGCGACGTTGCACATCTCAGTAACTACAATATGGGAGTCCTGATTTCTTATAAAAAGAAACACTCTCTTTCTTGGTCACCAACTTCACGCTTTCCATTAGCGCTTTAATCGAGAGTTCATCACGCTGCTCTCAAAGGAGCGTTTCTGCATCGACCTATGACGGCTCACTCCATCTTTTCGCTACAAGCGTGAGGGTTGCACCTCTATCGCTCTGACGCCATGTCGTCTCCTCCACCTACGGAGACCGCGCCAGTCACTTCGGTGACGGGCTGCTCGAGTGACTGCTCAAATGACTCACACGGAACTTTTCCTGTCTGAGGTTCCGTCGACTTGCCGCCAAGGTCACACAAATCATCAGCTTTTTAAATTGATGCTTCACCATATTATACAAGATCAAGTTCCTGCGAAAGCTTCCGCGCTTGCGATCGCGTGAGGGCCATGTGCGCTAAGTTTTAGAAGAACGATTTACCCTGCTATTTGAGAAGCTGCTCTGAGTTATTAGACGAAAGATAAGGAAAACGATTGGGAAGGGCGGCAGACACAGCCGCTTCAGTAAGAAGCGCACTGAACGGGCCTTCAATGACAACCGTAGCGGTTGGTAACCATGCACTTTGCTCCTTGGTGACTTGTCTGATCCACGCGCATTCTCCTGTAAAGTCATCCGGAGACGCCAACGAAGGATGGACAACGTCCATGGTTGCCGCTGAGTCTCAAAATGCTCGACACGTTTTCCCATTCACACTAGTTTTTTGGAGTTACGGCTCTAACAACCGCTTGTTCTTTTCCGATTCTCGGGTTGTTGCGAAAGCAAACTTTTGCTTACAGTTTATCGCGATGTGCCCTTCCTTTTTGTAGTTCTAGCAGATTAGTGGCTTCCGTGATTCAAACACCCGTGTGGTATCAGTTCGTTGTTTAGGAACCTCACACGACTTCTCCGCTTCCGTTTGCCCTTCCCCTACAGTGTCCTTCGTAACAGACGGGTCCTTCCTGAAATTACGGTGCGGAGTGGGTTTCCGTTAACCAAGTTTTTTGAAAAGCTCTCGTTTCTTTCATCCTTTTCAACGCGCACTTCTCTGTTATGTAACTTTCTGCGAGTATATTACTCCTAAACTAACTATGCCGCCTTGTTTATCTGTACTTCAGAATGTTTGTCCTGCAGCCAAAGCTTCACATCCTCCTCGATGCAGCGGTAGAATTGCTCCAATGCAATGCACTCTACCCTTTATCGCGATCGTCATAAACACCTTCGCCCTTGAGCCATTCACTAAAATCGGCTTTAAGACGAAACGGGAAGTCAATGTGTGACTCATTCTTCTTTTTAACATACCGGAAGCTTTGCCTGAAAGCCTCGGGTGACAACTTATAACGTCTCAAGAGCACTCTACATCTATGACAGGTTTAAGAGCACTCTACATCTATGAAGCGTTTAAGAGCTATGACGAAGTTAACATCCGTTAACCTCGTCATAGCTCTTAAACGCTTCCCTCGACAAGCACGTTATCACGCTCTACTTTTCGCTGGGAAGAAGAGCTAACAGGTTGAGCGCCCAAAGGAACCGCTCCAAAGCATTTCGCTCACGGACGTGTTCAAACTTGACGAGATACTTCGCCATGTCCTCGCCTACTACGAACGGTAAGAGTTGCTCCCTCATTCTATAACCGCGGACTTGAACTGTCGCAGAAGCTACGCTGGACGCCTGCGAACACTGCAGGGTTGTCAATTCTATTCGATTCAACTCGAGACGCTCCTGTCTCTCGGCCTCCTCACGGCGTTCGCTCCTTTCAGCTTCTTCACGTTCGCGAACTTCTCGCCTTTCAGCTGCTTCGCGTTCGCGAACTTCTCGCCTTTTGCTTCTTCGCGTTCGTGAACTTCTCGCCTTCCAACCAAACGTCCAACCAGAAGCGCCACTGGCCATTATGTCAGAATCTTCCAATGGGGACCCGCAGCAACGCATGGTTGCACCCAAGGACGAGGGATGTGGCCACGCATTGCATAAGACTCGCCAGACTGGAAGACGCCGATTGCTTCATCGGGCTCGTGGGCTAAGGGAGCTCGGTATGCATGGCGTGACAGACCGGCGCCGCCGCTTGATGACGTCGTTGAGTTGATTGCGTCAGGCGGGCTCGAGTGCTGGCCTTGACAAAGATTGCCTTTGCCGAGAAATTGACATTCAGTGTGGACTCCCAGGCATAACACGAACGAAATTATATCTATAACAATTATCAGAAGAAGAATTGGTCCTAAAACAGACCCTTGGCGTACGCCTGAGGACACGCGTAGTGGTCTTGAAGTATAGCTCTAAATTTTTACAAGAAGTTGACGCATTGATAAATAAGCTCCTATTGATTTTAAAATTCTTCGCTAAGACCTTATATTTCAAGCTTGAAAAGGAGCTTACGGTGGAGCATCTTATCGAAAGCCTTGCTAAAATGCACACAAATTAAATCAGTCTGCATGTGGGCATCGACGTTTTTATAGAAACCGTAGAGCATTTCTGCCAATTTTGTGACTGTTGAAAGACTGGGCCCAAACCTATGTTAGTCAGAACAATGTAAATGATTAGACTCAAGAAAACTAAGAACGTATTTTGCAATTACGTGTTCTAGAACTTTACAGCATACGGATGTCAAGAAAAGGGGTCGGTAATTGTTTTCTAATGCACGGTTACCATTTTTAAAATTCGGTGTTACAATTGCATTGCGCCCGTCTTGTGGGAGTGATCGCGTCCTAACCGATTTTACAAATAATTAACCGATTTTGCAAAAAAAACGTTTTTTTTATTTCCCCAAGGCTTCTTTCATCTTGATTTTTATAGCAGCCACTTTCTTCGCTCTATCTTGTCTTTTTCTGAATACTTTCTTTTAATTTGCTGTTTCATGTGGATAATGCTGCGCGTTATCCAAGGATTTTGTTTACGCGTTTTCTTAATGCGAGTAGGAACATAGCGATCAACGCAAGTTACGACATTGCTTTTAAATCTCTGCCACAATTTTTTTACAAATTTGAAGCCAGATGTTCGCTCGACGTCATACAGTTCTTGTTCTAAAAATCTAAGATAGAAGTGTCACCGGCCCTTTCTAAAGTCTTTTCTTTTACTGGAAGGAACGGTCTTCTTAAACGGTATGCACTTGTCTTGATCACGAAGGACAACAGCTTGTGATCAGATATGCTATTAAAGTGTGTAGAACGTAGTGTGTTATATTTTGCGACAAGAAAGCCAGGTCTAATAATGACTTCGACGAACTTGTAACCCTAGTTGGCTCACGCACAATTTGTTCCAGGCCATGGCAGAAATTATTTGTAGAAGTCATTTAGAACTAATTGTTTCAGTCTCACCAGGTAAAATATTTTGCCAGTAAATACGCAGTACAATTTATGTGGCAAGTTGAAGTCTCCGGTCATTGTCAACCTCCTGTTCTTGTTAACATTATCGCTGAAAAAATCACTTAGTCAATCTAGAAAGTGAGGCATAAACGCAGGTGGTCTATATACTGAGCCAAAAGTGTACACTATACCATTGAAAGTAATTTTACCCTACACAAATGCACAAACATGGCATTCAATCACGGCAGCTAGTATGAAACTTCTAACAATGATAGCTACACCACCACCTCGTGTATCTCTGTCCTGTATGAAAAGCTTAGAACAATGCTAGAGGAACAATGCAGGAGGAACAAAAGCTGGAGGAACAATGCAGTCACTACGTATTTCAACACGCAACCACGTTTCTGTCAGTAATACAACATGGGGACTATGCCATGCACATATATATTGCTTTAGTGAGTCTGGGTGAGTCAGGTATACGAACCTATTGTCAACGGCCATTTATTTGAATGAAATAATTGGTACTAAATGTCATCTGTAATTCAACCGTGATCATTCAATAACTCTTATTTTTTATGGAAAACGTTTCAACAGCGACGAATGAACAACGCCCAGAATAAGTGTAGAACCAAACCGGTTACCTTCGATTAACGCGTCCGACACTGTACGAACTCAGCTACGGTGGCCGTGAGCCCCTCGTCCACTTCATGAGGTATATGGAGTTTATTACAATTTAAAGAAGCCACTGGGATCTGGAAATTAGACCAATGATTCGTGAATTTCGTACAATGAAAAACGGAGTTTCTCCTTACAAATCTAAAGTTGTATCGTAGAGACTCAAAAATCCTACCACGTTACTGTACCTTACATAAAGTGTCACTATGCGCAGTCACCATCTGGTGGGACTCACCCGGTACCTGCAGAGAAAGTGGAAGTAAGTCGTTCTACACTGTTCCGGTTTTTAGTTTCATGAAAACACAAAAAAGAGGAGGGCTTCCCTGCAACTACTGTACCACTACTACGCTGGTACCATGTTACCAATCATTCTAGACACCTTTAGCTTGGCAGAACTTTTTTTTCTATATGTCTTTTTTATCCGTAATGCTTCGCTTTGCGTATTTTGCGCTAATGTTTGAATATTTCAAGTTCATAAAACCGCTAAGCCTACGAACAACTCTGGGGAGTATCTGGTTCTGTTCTCCAAATTACGAAAATTATGAACTCATTTATCGTGAAATTGCCTTTCTGCCCCATGTGCATTGAACCCGGAGTGTTATGCAGCGCCGCTAATAACCTTATCAGAAGTGTGGAACATTTTTGTCTGCTTGCTGGCTTCACGTGTGAGGTGAGCTGATTACGAGATGGCAAATGATCAATACTCAATCGCATGCTAGCTGAAGGTGTCAAGTCTGCCAGAACGATAGTCTTGCTATAAATAAAGTAACTAAGTCGAAGCTATGGTTTCCTTTTCTGTGCTAGACACAATTTTATTGAGAACTAGGGCAAACGAGTTTTGTTGTCGCGATAAACCAGTCAGTAGCCATAAAAAGAGCAAAATTTAAATTCGCGAATTTCCGTTCAGCCAAATTTTGGGGCAGGTGGCTGGAATAGTTCGAATACTGAAGTGTGAGTTTATTTTTTTTTGCAGTGAGCTTGAGAAATAAAGAAAACAAAAGAACGGGCATACACAAAATAACTGAGAGAAATGCGGCAAAACCATCTTGCTATCATCAGCAAATATTAGCACCGAAGTGTTCCCCTACTTTCGATAAGAATCGCATATGTCCTCCAACGTGAGTGCCGACGTCACGTCATATTATAGCACACTCATTGGGCGGCAGTGTAGTCAATATGCCTTGTAGGCTCACGATCAATCCCGTAGCAAAGGGAGGGGGTTTCAGTGTTTTCCTCCCAAGTCGTTGGTTCCTTAAACCGGCATGCTTTTCTCAAATAAGTGTGTATTTCGAACAGCACTGATTTGTATAACGTCGGTCCCAGAATGAGTGAAATCTGCAACAGTGCTTTCCCAAAGTTTTCTCCGGTGATTTCTTTATTGGTTTACGCTTTCACTTCGGCAGCAAAGCCGCTGTAAGGTTCAACCAGCTTAAGAAATTTTGTAGACGCATAGTATAAAAACTCTGCAAGCAAAACGTATTTCAGAGAAATCAAAACTCAGAAAGTTAAGGTAGAATTAAATGCAATGGTTTTTTTTATTTCGGAGCTCAACCAGTTTCCTAAATGCATTGCTAGGATAGGCTTCATTTGTACGGCAGTATTTCTTGACAAACAATTTCGCCGAGGACACAGCTTTCCTTAGAACACCCTCGCGAATCCCTTTACAACGCGGTTCTGATCATGAGATATACTCGTATGTGATACCGAAGTGCGTGCATGCTAACTATGGCGCTAAACAGACAACCTGCAAAAAAGGAAACGATTACCACTCTTGGAATGCAGACTTGTGGAGCCGTATCACACCGTGCCAGCGTGAGTGTTATGAGGTGTATTAAACACAAGGCATTTATTCCTGTAATATCTAATGAATGTCACATTACAATGCCGTACCTTGACAGATTATTTCTTACCAGCTTTCTTTTCTTGTTCACACAGGATATGGTGAAGGTTTGTTGTACCATGGAGTGTTGGAAATGTTAAATACGCATACTAGGTACCCATCACCTCTACACCAAGGCTGTCTTATACAAGAGTTGAGGTCATTCTACATAAGTTCATCTACCGGTGTTTGGCAGCTACCAAACCCAACAGTGTTACAGCGATCGAATACCAAGAGACATTCTGAAAGTTTTTATACCTCAGTGCACAATAAACAATCCCTGTTTCTCAAAGAGATGGTTTCCATTTGTGTTACACTGGTACGGCGAAATGACCAAGTATGTTTTATTTATTTGTTGAGTGCAATAAACGTAAATGGTCTGCACCACATACGGTGAGTAATTCAGTAACTAACCTATCGCAAAAACCAATGGCACTGGCCCAGCGCCATACCTGATACTTGACCAAAGTCCATACGTGACCAGTGTCCAGTGTGGTGCTGACACTGGAACTGTTCCACGCTGCACGAGGCACGCTGGCGCTGCACACTGGGACACCCATTATCAAACGAAATCAGGCTTTTAAATGGTGTTTAAAATTTGTGGTCATGCGCACATCGTAATTAAGGCTGAAACACGCACGCAGTAAAAAAAGAAAAAAAAACTGGGGAAAAACTGACTGATGCGGAGTCGAACGGATTACCTTAATACATCACATATTCTGAGCCACACACTGCCCACTCCTTGAAACACAAAAATGAGTTTATTTTTCTTCATCTTGAAAATAATTCAGAAATCCTATATTTCAAGTTTGTCGTTTACATACGCAGTGTTTTGTCTCTTCATGCTCGTGCCAAAGTTGCGATCATTAGCTCATTCTTTGTGCGTAGCATTGGATCACATCCATGTGGCACGTTTTGCCGCAAAGCTTGTTAGCGTAGCTGCATATGTGTTACGGCAATCGCAGAGACTCGCTATGTGGTTAGCCATACCTATGTATAATACAGCATGCATCTGAACTGCTCACTGAACGCTGTAGATTACACCCCTCTATAGTTTGGAAGTGTTTACTGTCCTCCTTGTTTACGTTCTGCGAACGACAGCCGCAGAATTCACTCTACCCAAAACGACCACTAGCTTAGGGCCGTACTCCTTGTGCCACGGTTGCTGTGAAGATCATAAATATTCAGTTACAAATAGTCTAATAATTGTTACAATGTAGTTTTGACCATAACTGACCCTTGAAAGGTCATATTTTCACCTTCAATTACACAAATCGGAAGCTAAAAACACCAAGATCGGGCATGGCAGTGAATAACGGCGGCCATGGACGTGCGGCTTTCTACGGTACGAGCAGCAATGACTCACTGCTAGAGTAGGTTTGTCTTGATTATCAGACGGATATTACTGTCATTTTGTGTGGCGAATGCTCAGTTCTATCGATGTCGTTCATGAAATACATCGACCAAACTCAATCAAACTTTTTCATTTAGTTCCGCCATTGACGTTCAAGAGTCAGGTTCAATATGCTTGATTCTGCAACATAATGGTTTTCAACAGGCCCCTCTCTCACCAGAGTCCTTGTGTAGTGTCGGTATTGTCGCTCCTGGTGTAGTCATCACGCGTGCATGGGTGCCCACTTGTGCCGAAGAAACTATCTCGCAACATCACTAGAAAAGAGGGACGATGAACTTTGAGCTTGAAGATGACAAGGCCTTAGGTTCAAGATTTGTTGGCTACGATATTTGCATCGGCCTGGGGCACCCGCTGTCGTTGATAAGTTTGTTTCGTTTACGTCCTCCTTCACGCGTGCGAAGCTGCTCACCTTTGTGAGCAATCTTAGAGCTACTCTGGTTACGTTTGAGGTACTTACGCAGCTTCGGCGCAATGTGCTGGTACTGGCTGCAGAGGTTCTGCTTAGAGCTAGAAGGCCACCGAAGCCGATATCGGCCCCGTGCCACTCGAATGGTGCAATACGTTTTACGTCTGGCCGCGATTTCCTTTTTTGAAATACTGTTTGCGAAATTCAAATAAATGGGCTCAGATTCATATTTTGAGACACCATCTTCTTCACAGAGAAGTGACTCACGAAAAGAAGTGACATCACACGAAATCGTGAAGTCCATTGCACATCTAATATATATGTTAGCATTCTTCACATCACAGGTGTCCATCTATATAAGAACACCAGCAGCAACTTCTAAAAAAAACAAGAGTTTTATAGTTTAAGCATAATATTCCACGTCTGTCTCGCAAGAAATCACAAAATACTTCAGCGCATAACATAAGCAACAAAGCGCAACTTAAATTTAGATTTATTTTATTTATGTTAACAGGAACATTGCGTAGAACATTTATGAACTTTTAAACTATCTCTGGATCATATATATTGAAAATACATATGTAGTGAAATTTCATTGTTTTGATTCCTTTCACTCATACCGTGTTTTTTATTGCGGTGTTTATTTGCTGGTAACCAAAAATACCTATTTAGAAATTTTTATAAATTCAATCTTCGATTCGTTGGCTACAGCCTATATTTTTTGGAAATTGTATACATGCATAAGTTGTTACGCTGCAATACATGCTTTGCCAACTGGTCAAATCTTCGACCCCGAGACATATGAAAACTAACAATTTTGTCGCGGTCACGAAAGAGGTAACACAATTAGATCGAGCCTACAATTCACGCTTAAAGGGGAGGCGATGAATCTCAATATATGACGATAGCAGCTTTTCTGGGGCTGTTTTAGTTCACGAGGCACAACCTAGCAGTGGTCTCCTAGCAATTTATAAGAGCACGTTCTGCCATATATTTACTGCGAAAGTTTAGTAGGTGCGTCGGAGATGCCCGAAGACAGCAGCTGCAAGACACAACAATAGCCACAAAAAATAAAAGAGCGGGGTGCGTTCAAACGGCAACTTCATGTGTGCATTTGTTGCCTGTCGTATTACCGCACTCATATTCGAATTAGCGGGGTATGAGTATAAAGTTATGCAGAAAAGCACAACAGAACTGTTAATAGGCACGAACAAATATGATTGCAAAAAAAACGGCAAAGAAGTGCACTTGTTCTGGTACACAAAAACATGAAATCAGTTATAAAATAGAAATGTTGAAAGTACCAACAGTAATGAAACAATCGGTGAGGATAAATTATTCAGTTATAAGTACTATAAATGGTAACAATAAATATCTTTTAAGGGTCGAAGCTGTAGCTAGCAGTAAAATGCAAATATTACTCAAAGTATTTGGGCGGGTTGAACAGTTTTATGTGAAAGTATGAGACTTCCTAATGCAATGCATGAGGAACAAGGTTAATTTGAAGGAACTGCAGCTGTGAGTGAACTGTATGGTGTCCGCACCTGTGTGAAAGTTCCAGTGATAATTCGGGTGGGTATTAGTATAGTCTTAATTCAAATATTGCATAGTTTGTTACTTAGGCTTTATTCGGATTATCAGTCACAAAAAAAACTTTTTAGTTGATGCTAACTTCATACTGGTTCAGGTATGTCATAATAATGTTTGTAAATTTTAATTTTCAGAATTCCCCCACGATGACTGATTCGTCCTCACTTGGCTGTTCGCTCATCCTAGTTTTAGTGACAGCTGGCGAGAGGAGTTGTTTTTGATTTCAACGCCTGAACCTGGAAGCATTTCCCATCGCACTTCTATGTGAGAAGTTCGTAAGGGTTTCTTAGTAGCTTCATGCAACAGGCGGGTGGCTCTAGATTCTCTCTTTTATTACTATTCCGAATTCTTGTAAGATTCCGCAGAACTTCTTTGTAGCATACGGATATGCATGTCTAGCAATGTTTACTGAGTTCTATAACATTCCTGACGATTCGCCCCCAAGCATAGCATAGAATTCCAGAATCATAACCGCGGGCGAAGAATCCTTAATAGTTTCGGAGGCTCTGAAATTAAGAATATCGCTTTGAATAAATGCCGACAGTTTATGCTGGATTAGTTGACTATCACATAGAAGCTGTAATAAATTATATGACGCACTATAACTTACAGTTTGTGTTCATTCAGACTGATGTGTACTATGGCGACGCTGCTCTTTTATACCAAGATAGCGCTCATAGAAAAAACAAAAAGTCTGTTCGCAGAAAGTGGATGCTTGGATAAATGTGTCATAAATTGCGTTGATAAATAGCATCATAGACTCATACTAAATGATATCATACGCGGAGTGGGGAGACTGACGGTCATACGAAAGCGGTGACGTACTGCGATGTGTTGAGCCATAGGCCTTAATTTTTATGAAGCCAGTGCTCACAGAATCTTCTCTTTAGCTATACGTGCAAAACAACAAACTTAGACGACCTTTAAATATAGTAGTACTGACCAAAATATTAGCAGTTGGTGAATGTATACTGCAACATCAAGAAAACTTCCGGTGCCTCTACGAAACCAGAAAATCTTAGCCCTCGCAAATAAAGTCGTATAATATGTCGTTTACTATACATGCAGTAACATATTTCAATATACGAGCATGGCATCTTTTTTCGGAGCACAAATGACTTGTGAAGTACATTCTACAATATTTACTCTGATAATTCAGCACATTTACTCATACGTTTTATTTTGTTTGGTTATTGCTATTACGAACAGAAACTTTCTCTCCAACTTTTTCTTTCTTCATTCATCAATGTAAAATTGAATATTCACGTTACAGTCATGACAAATCTTTGAAGTAAATTATTTTTACTTTTGTAGGGGACCTGTTTCCTTTCTCCAAATTATCTTCTATAGCTTGTACTAGCGTGGAAACGCGTTTTGAAAATTTTCACTGCAACCAGCATGTGAATTGAAATTTATTGAGAAGTATTCTATTACGCAATCAGATCATATTGTACGTGCTTATTTAACCGAGAAGAACAGCCTAATATAGATTAACTGCATGCAGTCATAATATACAGTCTTGTGGGTTGACCTCAACTGACTCTTTGTGCTTCGCCGAAGTCCTCGCAAATGCACTATTTTGTTATAGGCCTCCGTTTAAATGCGGCTGCCTCGATTGGTAGTCGAAACAAAAGCTGTCTTTTTTTTCATGTACAAAATAACTGGCACGCAGATGTATCACGTGAGACAGCATTTTTATCATTGAAAAAGAGATTTCCATCTTTGAAATGGCAAATCACGCCGAGTTTTTAGTATAACTGGTCATATTTTAAAGTTTGCTTGTCCATGTTTGTGTATCAGCGTCCCTGTCCAAATATTTACGTTATTAGTTTTGCTTAGCAGGTCACTAAACGCAAACAGCAATTTTAGTCTAGGGTTTGGTGGAACATCGTCTGACGAGGGCATACATTTCTTGCAAATAAACAACGCTCAGGGGTTTTCTTTGAGGCCGCTTTGTCGAGTGCTTATTTATTTTTTTTTGCAAGAAAAAAATAACGAATTGTGTTTGAGTGAAATATCAGTGTGCGACAACAGCTAATACGAAATTATTATCAGCAGCGTCCTACTTGTCGAAAAACTAAGCTAAATGTATCACAGGACTTGCGCCATGAGTGAGATATTTCGAAAATGATCCTAATGATGTAAGATCGTTTGACTACAGTTAATCAGTAGTATTCAAACTACCTGCTATAAAAAGTTTCTGTGCATGAAGAGATGTAAAAGGACGCTGCTTGTTCGTTTCTTTTTCATTTACAAAAAATAACCACCTAGTGTTACTATGGCGAATGCTGCGACTAGTTCAAGAGTTCCCTTTTTACTTCGTTAGGCTGCATCAGTGATTCCATGTAGCGGGTTCCAGTTAAACCATGCAAGCCAAAAGACGTTCCGATACTTTTGTTTTGCTTCTAATAGTGTCGGTAGCTGCGCAGTAAAAGGAGAAAACGCTGCGCAAGACAACAGTGACGTTAAAGACCGCATTGAGGTGGTCGATTGAACTGAGCTAATGAGACGTGCACCGCTGAAACGGGATTTCGTTCCGAAATAAGCACTTCCTTGGCACAAAAGTTGCACTACGAAGATTCTATAACGCTTTTTCCCCAATCCACGTCAACCCAATATTTATATCTCTTTAGGACATGTATTAACTTGCCTGACAGAAAACACTACTAACCTCTAAATTCATGACTTCATTTCCTGACAAAAAAATAAGCAAATTTCTTTACACGCATGCAAGAAAGCGTTATTTATACCAACTTTTAACAGATGTTTTTAAAGCACCTAAGTGTTTGCTCGAATATTTATTGGTTTGGCACAAGCATCACAACATCACAACAGCACAAGCAAGACAACTGACTTATTCGTCACCTTTTTATATATAGAAATTATTGAGAATGCAGAAACCAAAAATCTCATGTTTATTTCCCATCCTAATATGCTGTGAAAGTGAACTACACGCCCATGTTCTTCAAAATACTAAAATTAAGCAGAGCTGGCCACAAAACAACGTTTATTATCTGCAAAAACAGCGCAATAAACTCCGACAAAAGCTGCAATGAACATTGCTAAGCGCTGCGCGCCAAGAGCAAGCATGCTTTGTACTTCGAAGCGTAAAAGTGAGAATACACATATGCCCTCGAATAGCCCGAAAACTGAGCCGGAGGCCACCATTCTAACGAGCACACCGTGGAAGAAACGTTATTCGACAAAAAAAATCAATAGGCGCATTTTTCAGCCCTATTCTAGGAAGCTCATTTGGCTGCGAGATAATGTCACCGTGTGCCCGTTCATGCACTATTTAGTGTATGCTTACATAAACAGGCGCTTTTATCAATTTTCTTGGCAGCGTATCGTTGTAAGCATTCATACTGTTGTTTCCCCAGATAAAGCTTCACATTGGATTTAAAGAGGCACTGACAATGAGTTGGAAATTTTGCGCGTTTATATTGCGCAGAACATGCACGTAAACAAGCTTTATGCAAGCATACACCATTCCTCGAAAATGATAAGCAATGCTTGAAGTGAAGTTTTAAACAGTCCACGTAAACAGTTTTGTGCATGTAGCGCCATTGATTGGTAGGTGGCTGAATAGGCTCAACCATGTAGTTGTCTGCTGATTTCTGGCGCAGGATCCGGTACAGACTGTCATACCTGGGTATGAACTTTGAGGAAAGGCCTGGGGCAAATGATGGTACGCGGAGCCACAAGATTGTCCCAGACGCGTATGACGAAGGGGATGAGCGTCGGTGCTGGGAGTACTACTGGTGAGCCTGATCGTGCGTAGTAAGCGAACGTGCGGGCTGCCGAGACTCTTCGACATAAGTGGCGGCTTTGGCCAAAGTCATCGATTCTGAAAGGTCTGAGAGGTACAGAAGGATAGGGTTCAAGAGCGATGAATGTTATCGAACATAAAGATCGAATAACTGGGAGAATCCGCTTCTTCATTGAATTGCCCTGTTGTAAGCGTAAGTAACGAATGGCAGTATGTGGTCCCAGTTCATGTGGTCATCGGAAAAATACATAGAGAGCATGTCACCTAGCATGCGAATAAATGGCATGATCATCCCATTGGTTTGGAGGTAATAAGGGGTGCTTGTTCGATGCACAATGTTGCATTCGCGTAGGAGAGCTATACAGCTTCTGACAAGAAGGACCACCCACGGTCGCTGAGAAGCTCACGGGGCGCCCTATTGTGAAGGACGAAGTTGCGCAGAATGAACAAGCCGACTTCATGCACAGTAGCCTCGGGAAGCGCCGAAGTTTCAGCGTAGCACGTAAGGTGGTCCATGGCTACAATACTAGAAGAAGCCTATAAATGCAACGAAACGATGATTTGTGAAGTACAAAAAGTTATGTCACTATTTTTGTTTCAGGGGTGAAGTTCCTTAGGCCATGGGTCGTCCCTTCCTCTGTATGTAGCATGGAGCCACCTCTGGTTTATGACTCACTCATAGATGGCGTTGTGTGTACATGTCCTTGTTGTTGTAGCAGTAGCTTTTTTGGGGAGCAAGTGGGCCCTTCGGGGTGCAGGATAGCTAGTAACGAAAAAAACAACCGGGGAGGCTCTTTGACAGGTGTTATGGACAAATAGGATTCCAAAGTGGCACTAGTATCTAAGATAGGTAGAGTCCGGGGTAGAAATAGACGTAGCCACGAGCGAAGAGCCAATTCAGACACCGCCCCGCCGCGGTGGTCTAGTGGCTAAGGTACTCGGCTGCTGACCCGCAGGTCGCGGGTTCAAATCCCTGCAGCGGCGGATGCATTTCCGGCAGGCGGAAATGTTGTAGGCCCGTGTACTCAGAGTTGGGTGCACGTTAAAGAACCCCAGGTGGTCGAAATTTCCGGAGCCCTCCACTACGGCGTCTCTCCTAATCATATGGTGGTTTTGGGACGTTAAACCCCACATATCAATCAATTCAGACACAGGGTATATTAACATGCAGGGTGGTAGAAACAGGCTGAAGTGGGAAGAGATAGAAGAACAGCTAAGGGAGAAGAGGCCAATGGTATATGGTTTTGTAGAAACACTTCTCAGGGACATGGAACACCCTCCTAACAATCCGGACTACGCGTAGGAGCATTGTATTAGAACAGAAGGCAGCAGAAAGGGGGTAGTATTGGAGCATTCATTCATAAAAGTACAGACCGGAAAAGGGTCAAGCAGGAGTGCAAAGAACATTTATCGCTAAAAGAGAGAGTGGCAGGGCAAATGTCATTCCATGGTTTCGTGTACTTGTGGACGGTAATAAAGGCCAGAGAGGAAAACCAGGCAATGGTAGAGTGTATACGACTTTCAGGAGTTAGGAGGAGAGTGCGAGATAATTATACTAGGAGATATGAATGCACACATAGAAAATATAGATGACGGTACGAATCTGACAGGCAAAATGATCATGAATATGTGTGAAAGGCTTCATTTGATCATTTGCAACAGTACCGAGTAGTGTGAAGGGCAAATAACATGTGAGGTAGAAAGGCCACAGTCGACAATAGAATACGCACTGACGTCACATAGGATGTATGCTAAGCTCAGGGGAATGAACATAGATGAAGGTGGCTCAAGAAGTCTGGGTAGGGATCACAAACGTATGAAGCTCAGTTTTAGGAGAGCAGTGAAAATAGGAAGGGGACAAAATGACCAACTACAGGAAAATTTTTATTCAGAAAGGCAAATTGATATAGCCACTAAACAAAATAAGAAAGTAATTACTGAGGATAATAAAACAGTGTGGACATACACCAATCTATTTTGACTGTTTAAGCTAGAGCTTGCTAAGGCACCTGACAAGTCGCCCTGCAAAAGAGGACACGAACCCAAGAGTTGGTGGGATGGAGAAGTTAAGAGAGCCATAGCAAAACTCTAGGCAGCCTCTAGGAAACACAGACATGCTAAGCAGCGGGGTGAACCGACAGATGATGTTAAAAGAAAATGGGAAATTTTTCTAAGCAGTAGAAGGGATGCATCCCTTCTGATCAATGAAACGATTAGAAGAAAGGGAGCTCAGTGGTTGGCTGAAGTACATAAAAAATATCGAAAGACAGCTGCGAAATTTTGGAACCATTTTAACTCCCTAAGAAATGAGACGAGCCTAGAGCAGAGGCTTATATCTACACCTCAAGGTTGTAGGCTAGAAGGGAACGAAGCTATTGAAGATATAAGAACAAGGGCGAGAGAAAAATTTCAACAAAGAAGTGCTTTATGCTCCACAATAGACGAGGATGACTCAAGCGGCGCAATGGCTTCATTTTCACAACGAGAGTAGCAAAAGGCTGTGAAAAGGGTTCCCAGTAGTACATCAACAGGCCCCGATAAGATGAGAGGAGTTTATATTCCCAAAACCGCCATATTAAGATAAAAATTCGTAGTGGTGGGCTCCGGAAATGTCTAACACGTGGGGTTCTTTAACGAGCACCCAAATCTGAGTACACGGGCCTACAACATTCCCGCCTTCATCGCAAATGCAGCCACCACAGCCGAGATTTGATCCCGTGACCTGCGGGTCTGCAGCCGAGTACCTTAGTCGCTAGACCACAGTGGCTGGGCCACAGACATGTGTAGTTGGTCAAATTGTTTGCTTGAATACACGAAATATAGCTTGAAATAAATGAGGAGACACAAAAGGAAATGTGTGGGTATATATATTGTAAGGCAACGTTTTCGCTGCAAGACACCTATTTTACTTGCCGAGCCTCTGCCCCACAACACAGGTCAGACTGATGATGATGAGTATGTACATATGGTGAGCTGACGCGTATGAATAATGCTCACACTTATCCCCCCCCCCCCCCACGCGTGAGCGGCCAGCCCGGACGCGTCTTAGACGGAAACGGAACGTATCAGACGTGATACGTGGACAATCTCCGAACCACGACAGCGACGATCCGAAGAAAGGTTGGTGGGAGTGACACGATAGTTCACTGGTGACAATTGTTCATTGATTGTATAGGACCCAATGAAGCGTGACTGAAACTTGTCACACAATCCTGGAGTACGAATGGGCGTCCAAAGCAATACTTCATCCCCTGGACTGAAGGGGATGTCGCGATGCGAGCTGTCGTAGCGTTGCTTGCGGTCTTGCTGATTGGCTTCTGTATTAAGGCAAGCCCGTTGCCGACATTCTTCGAGCCTTGTGATGAACTGCTCTGATAGGGTTGCCGAGGCGTCAGTTGGCACATTTAGGAAATAGACGTCGATGGTGAATGTCGGTGAACGGCCGTACACGAGGTAGAAAGGTGAGTAGCCAGTAGTTCTTTGAACAGCGGTGTTATGGGCAAACGTCACAAAAGGCAAAATGGTATCTCAGTTGTCGTGGTTTGGTGCGATGTACATCGACAGCATGTCTGTTAGTGTCCGATAAAATCTCTCTGTCAGCCCATTAGTTTGGGGGTGGTAGGCTGACGTCGTCTTATGTACTGTACCACAGGTTGTGAGCAGGGTTTCGATTATGGTGGACAGAAACGTCTTGCCGCGATCACTCAGGAGAACGCGAGGTGCACCGTGACACAATACAATCGCGTTGAGAAAAAAGTCTGCGACGTCTGAAGCAGAACTTGTGCGTAGTGCAGCAGTCTCTGCGTGCCTTGTCAGTTGGTCGACAGCAGTCACAATCCAACGATTTTCTGCTGGCGTGATGGGGAGAGAGAGAATAAAAGGAGGGAAAGACAGAGAGGTTAACCAGAAAATGGAGCATCCGGTTTGCTAGCCTGCAAGAGGTCCGAGTAGGTCTATGCCAACAATGGCAAAAGGAGTCTCGGGACACGGGATAGGTTGGAGAAGGCCAGCAGGAGACGAAGTTGGTCGCTTCTGCCGTTGACACAGATAGCAAGATGCAACGTACTTGGCCACAAAGCTAGAGATGCCTGGCCAGAAGAAACGGTTTCTGATGCGGCTTTGTGTTTCGTGAAATCCCAAGTGTCCTGCACATGGGTCGTCGTGAAAGGCTTTGCGCACTTGATTACGTAGAGAACGTGGAAGTACTGGAACCCAGCGGTGTCCATCAGTAGTGTAAACGTAACGATGGAGTAAATGGTTAGCGAGCTTAAATTGCCGTAGCTGTCGGCGCAATCTAGCATTAGGAGTAGGTGACATGCCATTTAGGCATTGGATAATGCGACTGCAATATTGTCACGGGGTCGTGACGTGGCCGAAGACAGGAGACTTCTTGTTGGAATTTAACTGTTTATTTGGGCGAACCTGTGCCCGGTAAACAGAAAGTCCAATTACAGCAGCAGTCTCGCACAGATAGCAGTCTCAGACTGATAGCGGCGAACGGAGCGTCGGCCTTCGATCAACAACTGACAAGCGGCGAAGCGCGTCGGCATTTATACTCCCGCCGTCGAATGTTCTAGCGCTATCGCTGGCGGCGGCGTGCGTTCCAGAACAATCTGTACCATTCGCACAGTGGGCGTGATCTTATCGAAATGATCTACTACAGTCCGGAACCCTCTAGAAAACAGCAGGCGCGGTTTGCGCTGAGAATCGTGTGGTGTTTTGGGACGATAACAAAAACTTGGGAAATGGAACGTGGCATTGCCCCCCTCTGAAAAAGGCATCGTCTCGATGCTTTAACTAAAGATGAAGGTACAATAATAATGCAAGAATGTACAATGAATAAATTACGATACAACAATAATACAAAAAACACTGGTTCAGTTTGTTAACGCGCATGAAACGGCTTGAGGCGCGCGACATGGACGACTTCAGGTCGCGATCGGCGTCGTTGAGAGTTCGTAATGCCGTCGGGGACAACCTCGTAATCAAGTGGGCCGAGACGTCGAACCACCCTGTACGGTCCGAAGTACCGTCGCAGAAGCTTTTCACTTAGTCCACGTCGGCGTATCGGCGTCCACACCCAAACACGTTCACCGGGCTGGTATTCCACGAAGCGTCGTCGAAGGTTGTAACGGTGGCTGTCAGTCGTCTGTTGATTCTTGATACGGAGACGCGCAAGTTGTCGGGCTTCTTCGGCGCGATGAAGGTACTCGCTCACATCGAGGTTTTCTTCGTCGGTGACGTTGGGTAACATGGCATCGAGCGTCGTTGCCTTTTTCAGAGTCTGAGACTGCTATCTGTGCGAGACTGCTGCTGTAATTGGACTTTCTGTTTACCCAGCACCTCCACCAGATGTCACGGGGTCGTGACGTGGCCGAAGACAGGAGACTTCTTGTTGGAATTTAACTGTTTATTTGGGCGAACCTGTGCCCGGTAAACAGAAAGTCCAATTACAGCAGCAGTCTCGCACAGATAGCAGTCTCAGACTGATAGCGGCGAACGGAGCGTCGGCCTTCGATCAACAACTGACAAGCGGCGAAGCGCGTCGGCATTTATACTCCCGCCGTCGAATGTTCTAGCGCTATCGCTGGCGGCGGCGTGCGTTCCAGAACAATCTGTACCATTCGCACAGTGGGCGTGATCTTATCGAAATGATCTACTACAGTCCGGAACCCTCTAGAAAACAGCAGGCGCGGTTTGCGCTGAGAATCGTGTGGTGTTTTGGGACGATAACAAAAACTTGGGAAATGGAACGTGGCAATATGCATCATCACGCTGGCGTGTGGCGAACTCGGTGTAGCGATCTGAAGCCGCGTTTCGATAAACGCAAGGTGTGATAATGTGAGGGGTGACGCAGTGCCTTGCCCACCAGGCGAGCGATCAGCTGACGTACTTTGTGACAGTGGAAGGGGGAAGCGAGAGAGAGCATCTGCATCTTGGTGTCTTTTGCCAGACTTATAGATGACTGAAAATTGTACTCTTGCAGATGGAGCACTCAACGACCGAGGCGACCAGACAAGTTTTTCAGTGTCGATAGCCAGCACAAGGCGTGGTGGTCTTCAGCTAAACACAAAAATGGCATTTTTTGTGTTTAGCTGAAGTCCAGCACTGGAAATACACGTCAAAACTTCGTTCAAACGATCAAGATGCTGACGAAAAGAAGAGGAGAAAATGATGATGTCATCTAGATAACAGACATGTTTTGCATTTTAGTCCGCGTGGAACTGTGTCCACCATGCGTTCAAACTTGGCAAGAGTGTTACATAAACCGAATGACATGACGTTGAATTCGTACAGCCCGTGTAATGTTACAAAGGCAGTTTTTTCTTTGTCCGCTTCGTGCATAGGTATTTGCCGATACCCAGACCGTAAATCGAGGCTGGAGAAAAATTCAGCGCCTTGCAGAGAGTCAAGTGCGTCGTCGACTCGTGGCATCGGGTAGACGTCTTTGCGCGTGATCTTATTAAGTGCTCGATAATCGACGCAGAATCACACCAACCCATCCTTCTTTCGGATTAGCACTACAGGTGATGACCACGAGCTGGACGAAGGCCGGATGACATCTCCTTTGAGCATATCAACAATGTTGTCCTTGATGATTTTCTGCTCTGCGGATGACACTCGATATGGGCGGCGGCGCACGATTGTGCCACCAACTCACTTTCAGGCCGGGACATTGCTAAAGAAAGGGCAGCAATGTGCGTGCATGTGTGTGCCCCGGACGAACGAATAAACATACGAGCGAAATTACACGTGGAATAAAATATCAGGAAAATATAAAGCGTAGCGTTAGAGCTTTCCGAATGTATTGGCTTCCGTTTCTATTCGATGCACGGCGACAGAAGTGCGACCCAGAAGCTTGGAAGATACATCAAATGAAGAGCTGTGTTTTTGAAGCATATCGAAAAGTTCTTGCTTTTGCGCTGACGTGAGATCGGCATTTATTGTGGCTGTTAAAGCTGCCGTCGTAGCATCCTTATCAGTACTTGTAGAGAAAGATGGCGAGTCTGTGTGAAGGGGCACCAGAGAAAGTTGTTCGGTATCTGTGAAGCAAACCACACTGGTGCCTCGGGGCAGTACAACAGGCAGTGAAGTGGGGTTAACTGCCGTAACTAATGCTCTATCATCACGAAAGCGCACCAGCCTAGGAGCGATGGTAAGTCCACCAGAGATGTAGCGTCCACACGGTGCTAGGAACACATCACCAGTACCGATCTTATCTGATGTCAGGGTCAGAGTATTCTCATTACCTGGAAGAATAAAACAGTCATCAGCAGTGACAAAACGTTGGCTATGGGCATGGTTATCAGAAGAAAGCACAGTATCTGACATGCAAATGCCCCTCTGACGGCAGGATATCACGGCTGAAGCTGAGGAGAGAAAGTCCCTTCCTAAAATGAGCGCATTGGTACAGAATGACAGAACGACGAACTGTATATGGTGAATGATGCCCTCAATAAATACTCGTGCTGTGCAAACACCACAATGCTGAACAAAAACCGCATTAGCACAGCGAAGGGGAGGGCCATCATACTGTGTCTCCACATTGCAGGAACGGGAGCACAAGTCCACACTAATAACTGAGAGCAATGCACCTGTGTCCACCAAGGCTTCAGTTCATATACTCTCAACACACACTGAAAGTACATTTGAGGGGCCTTCCGGAGGAGTTCGATGCAGTCCGCAAAATGCAGCTTTCCCTCCTGAAGCTGCACTGTTTAGTTTTCCGGGCGATGATCAGACGCCGTGGTAGCCGGATGAAGTGGTGACGAGGAACGGCGCATAGGTGAAGGGAAGTGACGGCACGAGGAGCGGAAGGTACTGGCTGCATCGAAGTGCTGTGGAGAGGGTGAGCGGCGTTGGTAAAGTTGTTATGGGTGACGATGTTGTAGAGAGGGGGCAAACTCCTCCCTCCCGAAGTCACCATAGCCACGCCTTTCGTCTTGTTGACGTCGACGACAGAACCGTGAGATGCGGCCGCGTATTCCGCAATAATAGCAAATAGGTCGAGATGGGCGCCAGGCTTGAATCAAAAGAGGCGTTGCTCTTTGGGCAAGGACATTCAGTGAAGGCTGCATAGTTGAACCACACTGTGGTGATTGCTGAGGAGGTGACGCTGCAACCACCTGAGCGTACGTCGGCTTTGGAGTGGTATGCGAGCTCGGGACTTGCTCATACGTCATGGACGCTAGTTCTTCCCTCACAATGTTGCGGACGCTGCCTGTAGAAGGCGTCATGCGGAGCTCATAAGATGTCGAGGAGGCTTGGAGTTGCAGCTCCTCGCGGATCATAGACCGTATCAACGCACGGAGCTCACCGTCATGCGTTGGCCTGATATCTGCTGTTTCAGGTTGCAAGCGTATAAGTTGGAGGTCGTCGAGTCGCTGACACGTACTGATGATATCGGCGACCGTGGTTGCGTTCTTTGCCGCCAGAGCGTTAAATGCGACGGCGCCTATGCCCTTGAGCAAATGACGAACGCAGTCATGCTCCGCCATCGAGCTGTCAACGCGACAGCATAGGACGAGGACATCTTCAATGTACGATGTATACGACTCGCCGGAGTGCTGGACACGTTCAGCAAGCTTCCGTTTGGCGATGTCTGCACGTACAGAAGGGTTGGCAAATATCTGACGGAGCTGCTGCTTAAAGGTAGGCCAGTCTGGGAAATCCAGCTGATGGTTGAGAAACCATGTCTTAGCGGCACCTGTCAGGTAGAAAGGTACACGGGACAGCTTCACAGAATCATGCCAATAGTTAAGCGCACTCACACGGTCGTACTCATCCAACCAGTCTTCAACGTCTTCACCGCGAAGGCCGGAGAACATTGGGGGATCTTTTTGTGGGGCGGTGACAGTCAAAGAAGGCATGCCCAGGGGTGCAGGCGGGGTGGATGGAGCCGTGTTGTTGTGCTCGTCTTGCTACATGACCGTAGGCTGACTGCGCAGACGGCGACCCAACCGGAGCTCCAGGGATGGTTTCTAGTAGAAGATAACGAAAAAGCGCTACGGGGAGAGGACCAGGAGATCGGAAAGCGCTCTCCACCACTTGTAAGGCAACGTTTTGGCTGCAAGACACCTCTTTTACTTGCCGAGCCTCTGCCCCACAACACAGGTCAGACAGATGATGATGAGTATGTACATAGGGTAAGATGACGCGGATGTATAATGCTCACAATATTTTTAGTTTTTTTTTATTCATGAATTGCAATGAGATAGAGAGATAATGTGCGTGCGTTTGGATGCATTTGTGTCCCCGCGGTAAGTGCGTCAAAACATGCCAGCCCTAGTAATCAAATTATTAGCCATGCGCATTCGAGCCCTCAATACCGAGTTTTAGAATAGCGTTAGCAGACGTTGAGGGCATTCCGGGTGCCACATGAGCTTTAGAGTAGCTTTTGGCTTCCCCACAAACCCAAATGTACAATCGGAGCTACACCATATCCCCAACACCTGCGGTTTGTGGTGCCTTGCAGGCTGCACGGGCCGCACGCTATTTTGTATTTCCTGCCGGGGGGGGGGGGGGGTGCTAGCGCGAACGGCGGCTCACGTTACGACATATTCGCAGTGTCAGCGACCGCACCGCACGGGCTGGCGGTGCGCTATGGTGAAAGTACCTAAAATTCTAATACATTTTTGCGCGTCAAAACCAGCAGATCCAAACGAGAGCGCACCTTAGGCTTACCATTCTTGCAGAAACAGGCGCTAGATAACAAAATAATGCTGGTCATCAAAACAACGCCACTCGCGTACTCGAGGCACACTCGAGGGTTGGGCTTGCTCGAGAATGTCATGCGCACGTGAACGTTTGCTCACATGCCGGAAAGAATAGGGAAGAGACTTTGGTTTCGAAGGCTACGCGGGATGAGCGGCCACAATTTTGAGCTCGCCTCCACGCGTCATCCTTTCGTGCCGCTTCAAAACACCAGATTTCTCAGCTCGCAATGAATCAAAAAGAAATATTTGTAGCCTAATGCTGTTCATTGAACACAAAACAACGGCAACAAACTAACTAAAATTTGTCATGGGGCCTGGTAAGTGGCACTTTGCGCAAAAAGTTTCACTTCGTTTTCATTGCGGGAACTGCTAATTTTATCATTTATTTTTTCCCCGCATAGTAAATTGGTGATGTCGCGATAACAATTTGTCCCGACGAAAGCTTTTACAGTTTGAAATTCTTAGGCAGCATCACACACCCAATATCATCAGTCGATTCCACGTACAGTGTGAATCGATGATATGCGAAGCACGAGTGGGGAACGATGATATGTCACTTAAAAATCAGCACAAGGGTATTATTAAGCAAGCCGCACATGATGCGCATAAAATAACTCGCATATTAGGACATGTCATTCATGTTCGTCATACAACAACGGCACTCGATGGCGACTAAGTTTTATATTAAGGTTGCAAACTGGTCTCATGCAGAATATGAGCATGACATGTAAATCATGTCGTACATGACAGGCATGTCGTTTTTCGCATGTTAGGACCCGTGATTCATGTTCGCAATACAGTGACATCACTCCATGTTTACTAAGGTGTATATCCGGCTAGCTCACCGGCAGCAAGAGCATGATGAGCATGACATGTAAATTATGCCGTACATACCTTCTACATCATGAGTATTTTGTTCGCGCCTGGAATTTGTGTTCGTCGTCCATTCACGTCACGCAGTACCAAATATTGTATATATGAATCTAGCGAAATTGCTGCCACCGTGCTATGAGCGTAACATGTAGTCATGTTTTACATGACACCACGTAGGTCATGATTATCATGGTTGGACGTGTCATTTGTCTTCGTCGCTTTTTCACGTCACGTACTACAAAATTTAATATGCGTCCAGCTAGCGATACGGCCATGAGCGCGCTATGAGCGTAGCATATATAGTCATATTTTACGTGACACGCATATAATGAATATCATGTCTGGACGTGTAATTTACCTCCGACGCCCATTCGCGTCGCATAATACTACATTTTGTAAATGCAACGCTAGCGAAGTTGCCACGAGCACATCTTTAGCGTGCATGTTGTGATGTTCTTGCATAACACGCATGCCATGATTCACATGTTTGCACCAGTAATATATTTTTGTCAATCACAATCATTCACGTCATGTAACATCAAACTTTGTATATGTGAACCTTGTGCAACAGCCGCGGGCGCATCATGAGCGTAGTGTGCACTCATGATATATGCGTCATGTCATGATTTCCATGGTAAGGCCTTTCCTTATGTTCTCCATGCAGTCATGTTATACCATAGCAGATGTGGAATATGTCGCGTGAACGAAGCCACCCCAACAGTATCATGACCATGACATGTAAATCATAACATTACTTATATACGAGTCATGGCTTTCATGTTATGAGTAGCCACTTATGCTCTGCATACAGTCATGATATCCCATACGAAATTTGGGGATAGATCCTAATATCGTAACGGCCAGAAGAGCTAAATGTCGTATGTGGGTAGATTGAGAGATAGACAAATAGATACGGTCAAAGTCGTCAAATTTAGCTAAAAATGCTTCCTACGTAAAACAGCAGCACGTGTTTGCTTTATTTGTGATGCTGCCAGACAACAGCGGTAGCATTTAGATGCAAGCAAAATGGTAGAGGCCCGCGTACCATTTGTTGTCAGTGCATGTTAAAAAAACACCAGATGGTAGAAACAAACGCAACCCTCCAGTAAAGCATCTCACATTAGGACATCTTGGTTTTGGAACAAACCCCGGACTGACAACTTAAAGGACTTTTGAAACTAATTCCTGCCTAAATATTTCATATGCCACTCCAATAGATTGATTGTTATGTGGGGTTTAACGTCCCCAAACCACCATATGATTATGAGAGACGCCGCAGTGGAGCGCTCAGGAGTTTTCGACCTCCAGGGGTTCCTCAATATGCACTGAAATCTGAGCACACGGGTCTACAACGTTTTCACCTCCATCGAAAATACAGCCGCCGTAGCTGGGAATCGATTCCGCGATCTTTGGGTGCTGACAGCAACCGAGTATCTTAGCCACTAGACCACCGCGGCGGGGCGCAAGCCGCTTCAAGTGTTGCACATGGTCTTTCTCAAAGACATACAGATTTGTGATTTGTCCTAAGTGTTTCTTTTATATAGATTTATTTAGGATTCGTGATGATATAAGCAATTATTCAAACGATGTAGTGGTTGTTCTAGTAAAGATGTAAAAACCACATTTTTCACCACTCTCAAATACATTGGGTGCGTTTGTACCTCTTTTTTAAGTTTTTTTTTTACTTGATGTAAGAATGTAAAATAGAAGGATGACTGGCCATAAAAACGGTTGCTAAACGCTCAAGGCATTATGATCTACAGTAAAAATTCAAGTCTCTGTCTCTGTGTCAAACATTTTCACTGCTCTTAGTCACCTCACCAAGAAGCGATTTTACGAGTTGGCTCCACGTAGCAACATAATCTGTCTTCACAAGTCGTTCATCACTCTTAGTTCAGAGTTGTTGGTATGGATGTTTTTTTTTTTTCAGTCGGGATCTTAACTTTCAACTTTTGTTGTCACTTTATAAGATTCAAGCGAAGAAAGGCTTTCATGGAAACTAGCAAACACCTTTTTTTTTTTCCTGAATCGAGAACATCGATGTTCGGCATCGATTTCCACTTGCCATTTTGCTGACTCCATCGGAAACGCTTCCAATGCTTCAAGTCAAAATTTGAGGTCTTGCGTTTCCCATTCGTGATCTTGCTTCTTCGTTTTAGATGCACAGATAAACCCTCATATGATGAGGCAGTTTAAGGCGTGTGGTGGAAGCCCTCACTTTAGAGTTTCAGATAAATGCGTATAGCGGCCTAACTTATTGAACGTAGCAATCCTAATGGTTTTGGTTGACAATGATCAACAGATAAATACTCCGACTAGTACAGCTGAGTTCCAACTTCAAAACATAATGATTGGTAAAAATTGGTATGCTAAGCATACTAAGGAAAAGTGGCTGGTTTCATTTTTGCAATGGACAAAACGCTAGAAACTGATACCAAATATATATACAAATGTATATGCACAAAAATATGATAAAGAGTCACATCTGTTTTACACAACCACTTATTTACAGCTGCATAACCGTGCCAACAGCGACATTGGGGTTACAGACGCCAGAAGCGGTAAGCTGATCTATAGTGCTTGTGATATCGAGGATGGTAGCTCTGATTAGTACTACGCTGATCAACTTCAGTAGATGGTGCATAGCTACGTTTTACGTTCACCTGACGTCACACCTGTGTCACAGGCGCACATGAAATGTAATGTAAATAATATGTAATGTTTACGCACGAGTGCAATCACAATCGACGTTCCACCAACATTGCGTGTGCATTGGGCGCTTTTCCAAAGCAGTATTTTAGATGGCATAGCGTTGTTGTAGAATACTTGATTGCCATGCCTAATGCTTGATTTCAATATCTGCCGGGATCCTGATATTTCTTTTTTGCATTCGTCCGGTCAAAACTGAGGTTCAATTTTTGTAATTACTCTCATATGGAAATCACCCATGTCCGTTCACGCCGTTCCAAGGTAGGTATCAAGTGCCACACTCTGGTGGTGCATACCCACATGCCGCGGGCTGGGGTATACGGGTATGTGCGACAGGGGTCTGCTAGAAAGGGTTTGACGATGTACGAGGCGAAAACATCTTATCTTGCATACTAATTGTGATCTACCCTAGTTAACGAAGTTATCACGAGAACACACAGACGTAACAGCTAGCTAGATAGATAGATAGACAGACCAACATACATACATACATACATACATACATACATTTATACATACACACATGCATACACACATACACACACATACATACATACATACATACATACATACATACATACATACATGCCCCGCCACGGTGGTCTAGTGGCTAAGGTACTCGGCTGCTGACCCGCAGGTCGCGGGATCAAATCCCGGCTGTGGCGGCTGCATTTCCGATGGAGGCGGAAATGTTGTAGGCCCGTGTACTAAGATTTGGGTGCACGTTAAAGAACCCCAGGTGGTCAAAATTTCCGGAGCCCTCCACTACGGCGTCTCTCATAATAATATGGTGGTTTTGGGACGTTAAACCCCACAGATCAATCAATCAATACATACATACATACATACATACCTACATACATACATACAGAGAGGCTCACGGACAGACTCCAGCTTGTTCTGTAAGTATATTAAAGTTTCCCGGTTTTGTGCGCTGCTTTAGGGTGTGAACTGGCACATAGAAAAGCGTGAAGCAGTAAAGCCACGCTTCGCAGATTGTGTGACATTTTGCACAAACGTGTCGCGACAAAACATTTTTTTCGGAAATTGGGTGACTGACCAACATGCAAGCCAAAATCTTTCTTCGAAAAAAATGAACTTTTCAAAATAAACAGCATAAGACAAAACACTTTCGCCAGTAGAGGGCAGACCATGCAAACACGTAAATCTAGTCGCTGAGGTTTGCAACACCTAATTAATCATAATAATTCTCCACTCCGCATCTGTGCATGCCTAGATCGTCTGCCTACTGTTGTGAAAAGCATCGTTGTGGAAGCTAATGCAGGCAACCAGAACTTGGCAAAAAAAACTTCGAGCTACTCTCTAAATTAGGCATAGTGCAATGCGAGGAGCATAAGCAAGCTGCTGGCGGCCACATGACTCTGACAAACGAGAAACAAAGTGCTTGTTTCAGTGGTTTCTTTTTTTCCCTCTATGTGAGTGATCATTTCGGAAACGCGGGGACGATTCGCGAGAGACAGCTACTGAGGGTTTATTATACTTTTCAGAAAAAAAGACGGATTTTATTCAGCGCTGTTACGTCGGTTAATGTTTGTGGTTGTTTTTCATGAGTGCTTGTGTACGAGTGGTGGACATTAGCCTAAACAACCTAAACACAAGCAGGTCATGAATACGCACGGTCACAGCTGCTAAATCATGTCCTTAATGTTCCACGTTGCTTGTATACAGCAAACCCGAAAAAAAAACATGATTAATCCGTTCGTCTCAGAAATCGGCATAACACGAAAATGAAACGGCTCCTTACAGAAGTAATTTAGTGCTCACTGCACTTTGATATACGAGAGTTCAATATAATGTATGCCAGTGTTTGATAGCTGGAGCACCGTTTTAACTCGATAGTTTAAAAAAAAACTCATTTCACAGACATTCCGGCATTGGCGTCGCTCTCGGCAATGTGGTTTATCAGCGGAAAAGTGCCAGCTTGTGCGTGACGTAAAAAATAAAAATTATGCAAATAAAATAAATGATAAAAACCCTGGGCCAAAGCGGGACTGAAGCAAGATCGTTAGGGTCTGAGTAAGAATCAAACACTGGTCATTCACGTGGCAAGTCGATTTTATATGATACGGCCACGTGTCCGCTTGTGATTGCAGTTATAAGAACCTACTCTGCTTCAAAATGCAGAATAGTAGATTTAATGCTTTACAAAATCACGCGTCATGGGATCCTGTGCACGTTTGAACAAGTTTTGCCAAGGTTTCGCGAAACTTTGGATCTTTTACATCTCTGCGGAGAACCCCTTTCGAATGAGCCAACAGTACAAAGAAGTCAAACTCGCCCCTCAGCGCGCTGCGTTTCATTGATTGCGATTGAATCAGTATTTCCTTAAACTCGGCCACTTAGTTGGGTGGTGTGTTGAAACCCGAGGCATCTTCTTTCATTTGTTTGCCATTATATTAAGTTAAGAAGAGCAGTCATGCAATAAATGTGTCAGAAACTTATCGTAATCGTATTTGTTCGAGGCACGGGGTGTTTAATTCATTTTGAAGCTTTAATTGCCTGCACAAATGATCAGCGCGGTGGCCTCCGAGATGAGTTCCGGCCGAGCGGCTTGCAACATTGCGACCGCAGCTAATCCAGAAACCAGGTGTTAATCATCATGGTAAGCCTGTATAGACCCATTCCATGTCTGTACACAGGTAGGCCGATGTCGACAGTGTGGGTAAAATTATAGTGAGGTCCGCACGTACTTTCGCCGTAAGCGCTGAGGGCTGTGATGTGCGTCCACAAAACGACGTTTTGAGACGCCATAAGCGTTGTGAAAGCCATAAGCGCTGAGGGCTGCGGTTGGCGCCAACAAATAAAACTAAGTTGTGAGACGCTACTCACATCTAACCGCGACGCAGCTTGTCGGCATACCGTTTTTTTTTCTGGTTGCATGACTGCGAACATCACATGCACAATTGAAAACGCAGCAGAAACTGTGGTAGGACTCGCTCTCTGGATTTTGGGCTGAACGGTGCCCCCGCGACCTCCAACAATAGCGCAGCTCTGGCCGACTGGGCTCGCCCTACGCCATCTCCTGACGCCGACAAGAGCTCTCGTTTAGTGGTGCCCCGTCCTCGGACTCCTGCGACCATATACATCTTTCCTATCTCTTTTTCCGTCGCTATCTGTCGTTCGCTTACCCTCCGCCTTGCTCTCTCCTTACTCTATCTATTTACCTTTCATTCCTATCCTTTTAATTCCTCCTTACCTTCATTCCTCGCGAGCTTCTGTTGAGGTGTCGCACTCTGATGAAGACAGTTACGGGGCTCACTTTTCTCTCGCTTTCTTTTTAATAATCCCATAAGAAAACTGCGGTAGGCCGAGCGTCTTTTGCCAACCTAGACAGCGCCACCGCATTTTCGTGACGTAAGTCCGGTGGATTTTTTCTATATTCTAGCGTGCTGCTCGGCTGGTGCGTGTCTTCTTTGCCCTAATGCAAAAAAAAACAGTGTCCGCAGCATGATGTCAGTGCATGTTTTAGTAACACGCTGGTAATCACTGGCACTTCACTGGGCGCAGTGGAAAATAGCTAGGGCGCACAGGTAGGGGTGCTGGCTTGACCGCTGTGACGCTGGTACACACTGGGAAGTGCTGGAAGTGCTGCAAGTTTCGCTGGAGTGAACTGGTACATACTGGAGCACGCACTCTTTCTACCAGCGCCGCGTGCACGTTTATATAGCGAGTGCGTTGGTATATGTTGGCAATGCTGAATATGAAACGCTTAATTTGACGCCACAGATAGATGCTACTCTAACAGATCCCGAGCATGCCTGATAATTTCGCATATCACACATCTTTATTATGATCTGTGATATCCGATATCCGAAATCACTGTCATTTTTAATGTTTGTCTTCGGAACTAAGAAAGAATGCTTTAGTAACGCTGCCAGCGCTGAAACTTTTCGTTACAAGCACAGTTTATTTTTATAATTCACGCACTGTCAGCAACAGCGGTAATTCTTGCGGTGAAAGTGCGTTGCAGCAATCAATGCAGGTTTCTCGCATGTCCGCCGCGCATTTCAAATACCAATTTTGCATCAGTTACGTACTGTTGTAACGATTCCGTGTTGCAGTGTCTATGATGCAGGAGCTTTTCTAGTTGCCACTACTCACAGAAACAGCAAATCATTTACGTCACAAAGTTGACGAGTTGTGAATGAGTGCTTTTGACGCTTCACAAGCTTTCACAGTGCTGGCGAAAAGAGCAGCTGTTGTTGGAAAGCGCCAAATAGAAATGTATGCTTCATAATACTTGTTGTTTTGACCACTTCAGGTAACAGTTAGAAATGTTTTGAAGCTCAAATGCAGAAACATCGTGCATCGCAACGCCGCTGCTTTGAGAGCTGTCTTACCCAGTGCCCCGTCCAGCGAGAATTAGGCTTATCGTGCCGGCCACATTGGTGCACACGCTACCGGCGCATATTGCTTTAGGTACACACATTTCTAAAACGTTAAAATAGCTGTAACAGTATAGTAAAGACATCCGTAAACCTTGACGTCAAAGGAGTCTATGATAACGTTACACATGAAGCCGTCCTTACCGCACTGGAAGAGTTTGGAGTGGGTGGCTGAATGTTTAAGTGGATACGCAGTTATCTCCAAATGCGATCCTATTTTGTGAGTACAGAGACCGGGAACACGCCTGCACATTTCAGTGGTCGTGGCGCCCTCAGGGTGGTGTACTGAGCCCCGTGCTATTCAGTATAACACTAATCGCTCTCCATACGCACCTACCAAACAATATTTACCTATCAACATACGCTGATGACATCTGCATCAGGACATCTGCGGTAACTCGCCGGCAGTTACGAGCGAGAATACAGAGAGCTGCTACTGCAACTGCTTTGTATCTACGCAATCGAGGCCTGGAAATTTTCTCCGGAAAGTGCGCTCTTCTGGCATTTACGCGCAAACCCATGTCGAATTACAGAGTGTCAATTAACGGAGAAAATATACCATATCGTTGATCTCACAAAATTCTGGGTGTCATAGTCGACAGAGACATATCATGGAGCCCTCATGTGCTGTATTTGAAAAAGCGATTGACAGGCATATGCCATCTTTTCAAGTTTCTCGCTGGAAAGACTTGGAGAATGCAGCCTAATGCTATTTTACGACTTTACAGGGTGTGTTTTCTTGGCTTTTTACGATACAGCCTGCCTGCATTATCAAACGCCAGCAAAAAAGTCGATGCATGATACAAAGCGTTCAAGCACAGGCGCTTAGAATATGTCTAGGTCTGCCTCAGGGTGCCTAAACAATGGCGACTATAGCTATAGCCAAAGACCACCTTGTGCAGGCCCATATTGAAATCGAAGTTTTGAGGACACACATAAGGCATGTGGGCCGGACTCCCCATCACCACCTAGCCTCTCTACCAGCGAATAGACCTCATACTTCTTTTTGTCGAACAATACCTACACATGGTGACTCACTACCAATCGGTTTTACGCCCGCGGCGAGACCTTCAATTCCTCCATGGTGCCTCAAACAGCCAGTCATCAACCTGACAATACCAGGCATCAAGAAAAAACGAGATTTCTCAATACCAGCTCTCAAGCAGCTGGACTTAGTTCTGCTGTATGCGAAGTACCAAGACTGCACCCACGTCTACGCCGACGGCTCCGTCCTGCCGAACAGCTCAACTGCGGCGGTCGTTATTCCAACGCACGCCACAACCATCAAATTCAGGACAGCTCATGCAACCACAAAGACGGCAGCAGAGCTTGCAGCGCTTCGCGCTGCGCTGCGTTTCATTAACGACCAAAGCACGCAACGGTAGACGATTTCCTGCGACTGCAAGGCGGCACTGCAGTCACTTCTGTCAAATCTACGCCGTTGTCCACACGAGCAGTTGGTATTTGAAACAGCAGAAATGCTACACCATATAACAGAGAAAGGGCACCACGTTATATTTCAGTGGTTGCCAAGCCACTGTGGAATTATCGGTAACGAACGAGCTGATCAAGCTGCCCGTTCAGCCCATACAGAAGACAACAACCAGTCAATACCTCACTCAAGGATGGACGCTGCTAGGAGGCTCCGCATGCTTGCTCGCCAACGCTCCATGGCTTTTTGGAATGAGCCTCTCTTTACGCATGCAAGACTACGATCCCTTGATCCAAAGTTAAGCATACAGCTTCCAACGAAAATTCGACGAGGCGACGCTACTGCTTTGTGCAGAATATGGTTGGGAGTCGCCTTTACATCTGCGTACGCGTTCCGCATAGGTATGGCCGACACCGCCGACTGTGCACACTGTGGAGATGACGAAACAATTCGACATATCCTGTGCGACTGCCCAAAATACAACCTGGAAAGACAACACCTTTCTAATAAACTAGACAGGTTAGATAACCAGCCGCTGTCAGAAGAAAGTATACTGCGCCATCGTCATGACTCATCGTCACAGAAGAAAGCCGTGCAAGCGCTACTGGGCTTCTTGCGAACTACTGGCCTGTCGGAACGCCTCTGAGTGGACTGATTTTGTGTGTGCGTGTGTGTCGGTGTTTTTCTCTCATTTATTTTTCTATTTCTCCCTTTTGCTCTCAACCCCTTATTTCCCAACCCCAGTGTAGGGTAGCATACCGGACACTAGCATCTGTTTAACCTCCCTGCCTTCCTTTTTTTTCTCGTTTCTTTCTCTCTCTCTCTCTCTCTCTCTCTCTCTCTCTCTCTCGTTTCTCTCTCTGTGTAAACCTAAACCAACCATCTTTCCTCGTGTTTGGTGTCCGCACAAGAAGCCACGACGATTTATGTGTCGTGCTTTCAGCAACGCAGGCTGTGACCGGGAGCAGCAGCTGGCACTTTTCTGACTCGTATTGAAGAGCACGAAATTTTCGTTGGGTAATTTGGTACGGCTTAACGAATTAAAATACTGGCATACTTTTCAAGCAGAATGCATTAGTATTTTTTGGGCGGTTTCTTAAGTTGTAGGTATCTGTATAACTGCATATCTGTGTACAGCCATAGGTCGCTTGTGCGAGAACACTACCCGATATTCAATCGTGCACGAACATATGCATAGCACAAGTCTTCATAAAACGTCTGCTCATTTTCACTAGTAGGAAGATCGAGAAACGGTTATCAAACAAAAATAAATCAGCAGTAGCAGCCAGCTATCTGTGGCTGCTCTTTCTCTTCATTTGATATTTTTCAGAGTAAAGGTGTTAATTCCTCAAAAAACATTTTGCTCTTGCCAATGTGCGCATGCCAATCAGTACCCGGAAGCATTAGTGTCGAATAAACACGCAATCGCTCTTTGGAAATAAATATCGCGTCTATGTTGACTGTGCGACATGTAAACGTAAAGCTAAAAGGCATGTTCATTGAACAAAAAGCAGTTTTACTCGCCCGTAAACGCTTACTCGCAATGGTACTCGGCAGGATGCTCGGTTAGAAATGAGACGGGAGCGAGGTTGAATCCTCCAGTTGGACATTTTTTTTTACTGCGTCAATTTGTTATATCTTGCACATTTTATTGATTTACTTATTTATGGCGATAAGGCACCCCTGTTTTAACGCTGTAAATTCGTTTTGCGCTCGGCATTAAGCGCTAATATGCCACTCCCGCGTCCCAGTATCCAGCGTGATAATGGGCCCATACCACGACATGCACTGGATGCTGGTGCGTAGTGGCGCTGGGTTTTGCAATAGGGTTGTCCTATTTTGCGAACACTCGAGCACGTGTGGCTGACTAATTAACTATTTGTCTGGATGGTATACTTGGTCATTCAGGCCAGGCCATGGTATGACCAAGCTAATTATGCCAACTCATGGCACGTCCAAGGTATTTACGCCACATTTTAAGAAGGTCATGCTAGTGAAGACATGGAATCCTATGAATCACCTCTTAATCGAAACAGCTCAGGGAAATGGTCATCAAGCTTCACCCAGTAAGTACAATAAAGTTAAGACAGCGCTGATGCTGTCTTCCTTTCGAAACCGACCATGCACATGAGTAGATGACCAGGTTAAAAAGCGACAAGAAGCTGGGTTACCACAAGCTTCTCGGTAGCTCAAGCCTTGCACAAGTACTGCAAGCTCACCAAATCGTTTTATATGCAGAAGAGCTGCCGCTTAGCCTTCACAGCATCAAACGCTTGAGAGTGACACGGGAACCATGACAGTCACGAGTTGAAGTGGGGCCTTTTCACAATCAACGAGTTTGGAAATCGAGTTAACGCGTCAATCAGTTTGAAGATCGGATACGACCACTACGTTTGCTTTCGCCGAGGAGCAGTACTCATGTCGAGCTGCACGATTAATCTATCAGCTTTATCGCGCAGACTATGCACACACGCCCGCTATATAAAAAAGACATCATCACGCGGCCAATATGTCTCTCATTCACTTTCACCACGCTCACGACGCATCCAATCACAGCCACGTTACCGCCATGGTGAGCGTGGCCGTGGCGACCACCTGTGTTTATATTTAACTGCAATAATTTATAAATGTGAAACGAGCAGCACAAGAGTGCTGCGTGTGCACTCTTGCTGCTTTCAAGAGTAGAGTGGAAATTTTGATGCTGTAGTTGGAACGTAGGAACCTCTCTGGAATTTTCCCGGCTGCGGCGGCTGCCATTTCGATGGAGGCGGAAATGTTGTAAGCACGTGCGCTCAGATTTGACCACACGTTAAAAAACCCCAGGTGATCAAAGTTTCCGGAGCCCTCCACTACGGCGTCTCTCATAATCATAGGGTGGTTTTGGCACGCTAAATCCCATATATTATCAATCTCTCTGGAAGAGCACAAATGCTCATGAATACGCCTGGGAGAGGTGCGTGTTGAGTTGGCGAAAAGACAGTGCTACGGTCCCGCTGACGTCACTGCACTGTAAAAGTTTGACTGAGTGGCAGCGCTAATGTGTTCACACGTGGTGTTTCTTTTACAACTGCTGGAAAGGTCGCACATGCGTCTCCAATGCCACGCGCGTTCTTGTAGCCCTTTTATCAACGCTGCTACCACGCGCTCCGTACTGTCCTCATGCCATGGCCGCCGCAGAGCAAGCTCTGAGCTACCTCGTCTGCCCTGGAAGCTCGGGTCATCCTGCATAGTAGCTCTGAATGCTTGCTTCACAATGCCATGTGAAATATTCCAATGATAATGCGTGCTACAAGCTCCCATTGCCAGTGGGCATTGGAACACGTGATTATCATAAAGGCTTCGTGGTTTATAGCCGGTCACCAACTACAAATGCGAACAGGCTACTGTGCCTATTTCCTTACGGCCACGTAGTCGGTTCATAAAAACTTCGAAACGATTTTGTGCACTAAGTGTTCGAAGTACTCACCTGAAACAGCATATCGCTATCGCGTTCAACTCCTAAAGGCGAAGCTGGGAAATCCCGTAAATTTTGAAAACGCATTCAGGTTGAAGCCCAATGACACCTCTCCAATACAACGACTAACGTCCAGTATTATGTTTGATTAATAAATAAACATGTCCTTATGGTCATGGACGCGTGTGGTAGATGAGAAAACGGATCACACTAAAGACAGTGGTGTAGCCAAAACAGCATGTCTGATTGTACACCAACGTCGGGCTAAGGTCGCCTGTTTGCGCCATGATAGAGTTCTTGAATCCCACTGATCAATTAGAGGGAAACGCAACGCGCGTAGTGTCTTCTGTTTTGGCCGGCCACGATTTTTTAGGGACGAAGGTCCTAAAGCCGTGGATTTGTCCATTTACGCCTTTTGTAACCGGTTCATAAACACCTAGTTGTAAGACTCACTCAGCAGATGGTGCCAGTGTGAGTGACAGACAGACGAACGAATGGACGCACGGATGAATGAAGAGACAGACAGACAGGTGGACAGACGGACAGAAAAACAGACAGACCGATGGCTGCGCGGACGGACACACAGCTGGACCGGACCTCATTGCCAGTGACTGCATCGTGCACCACATGCTTTCAAAATACGCTCTCACATCCATCCATAAACAGCCTTCCACGATTCGAGGGGCTTGCATAGTCTTACTCTTTGCAAACTTCCCAGTGCAACAAAACCTCTCTTGCTGCATTTCATGGACGACAAAACCGTAATAATAAAGTGACCTCGCAATCTAGCCGCCATGACAACGAAGAAATAAAAAGAACAAACGAAGAAACGAAAGAACAAATGAAAAAAAAAATAAAAGTTGGTTTGTATAATATGTGCGTAGTATTACATCTTTCTAATGAGGACTTACATTTTACGGGAGAGTTACGATTTACTGATGATCTGTCCTTCTCGAGCTTTGCCAACTTATAATCTCTCATTCCGTGGACATGGCGCTATTTTAAGCACGAGGCGAGCCTAAGCGGGAACACCGAGCTACATCCAGGCGAAACAGGGTCATTGCTTTATGCATTAAAGAACTCCTTTAGTATAGATATATGTGATGACCCATGCTGACGCTTTGAATAGGGTCAATACTTAGGAGTGTGTTAAGGCGTTGGCAAAATTGTGATTCTTCTGTTGGCAGCAGACCGAATAGGACAGACGCATAGAAACGACGCGTTGGAGAAACGAATCGTGAATTTAAAGGTGATAATGCATTGTGACACTTTACCGAGAGTACTGTAGAGAGTACTGGTATTTATAAAATGCGTGTTTTTAAACCTTTTCAGGTATCTAGCAGGTATGTACCAATGGCGCAGGGGTCAACAGATTCTCGCTGGGAAAAGTCGTTTCTGTTTTTTTTTTTTTGGGGGGGGGGGTGTATTGCAGTAAACAATGAACAAGGATATCGCTCTTGACCAGTTTGGTATCAGATTTTTCCCGTTAAATAAAGGGGATGGTTTGCCATTTGACTTAATAATATTAACAGCCCTCAACTGTTTATGGTTGGTTCATATGCAGGATTTTATTGTGATTCGGATGCACGACCCGCAAAAATGTGCTTCTGAGAGTGCATGTCGAAATTTGCGGAACTTCAGAAAACACAAAAATCCGTTCCTGACCGGCTGTTGAGGAAGAAACTCTTGACAGCTCTAAGAAATATAAAAACATGGTGTCTATTCAGTAAGATGTTATAAACTTTACGCCATCGTTCATGTACATAGTGTGGAAACAGGCAAGAAATCAAGAAAAAAAGTTGATAATGTGCACGGAAGCTGTTGTCACCGACCTAGAGGTCGTAGGTTGGACTCTCACAGCCGAATTTTTTTCTAAGTGAGCTATTTTTAGACGTCACTTCCACGACTTAAGTATTAAGTACGTCCTTGAAATCATGATGTACCCCGGCATACAACACTATTATGTAAAAATAAATGAAACCAAACTTGTGTATTTATTTATTTTCAAATATTGCAACCTAATTCAGAGCTATTGCAGGAGTGGGGTACATAAATACAACATCAATGAATGACAACAATATCACAACATTTTCTTTACAAAAGAAACAACGTCCCCTCCTAAGCACAGCCGAGTATAGGATGAAAAAAAAGATTACCGTCACTTAAATTAGTGAAAAAATTTGATATATTCATTTCACGAACAGGACCATGTAAATCGTTCCAGCAAGCAATATAAAATAACACACTATTTGAACAAGTCAGTACGTGCAAAAAAATCTTTATTGTAAACATTGTGACCACTTCTCGTTGGTAGAGCACCAGGATACACGAAGTATTTGCCATTAGGTAACTAGCATGATTAATGAACAAAAGAGTGCAATAGTTTCCATTAGTCAATATCCTGACTAGTAAACGGTGGTGATAACTTCAAAGACTTCATTACAGATGAGATTTCATTGGAAGCTTGCATCTAAGGCAATGTCATGACACAAAACTCAGTCAGTTAGAAAGCTGATGCAGTGAAAGCTCTCCATGATCATTCATGGTGTCGTGGTACGTGACGGAGTAATTATAGATATTTGCATATACTTTCACCCCTATAAAAAGTCCCATGAATCAGTCTCTTACGTATAACGCACAATTTTTAGCTTAACAAGAATTTGCATAAACCAACATGGTTCAAGATTAGGCAAGATGTCTTAATAACAGTCGATACACTTATTGAAAATAAGCCTACATTATGAAGCCTGAAAGAATCACACATTAGTGGTAAGAGGTAGTTATAGGAAAGGGTATATGCGAGAGCCGTTCAGCGTACACTTCTTTAAGTCAAGAGAAAAATAAAATTGTGGTCAGCAATTTAGCTTCTTATTAGTCGTTGTTCAAGAGACCTTGGCGTATGATATTAAGTTGCACAGGCTTGAAAGCAGCGGCAATATTTATTTTTTGTTGTTGTTTTTCTGGATTTTGCAATTGTTTCCTTCCCACGTCGAGCCTCTTCATGCGAGAACCAGGTGGCTGTGGCAGATTAAAAAATATTACCTTTCGCAGTCATTAAGGTCGCATTTTGATTCTCTCCTCTAGTAAAGACAACCGAGGCAGACCATATAATCAATAAAAAAGGCGGGAGTAATTCCACGCACTTTAATCACGGTGCTGCTCAAATGCTAATACCACGGGAGATCATGTGATACCCGTCACATTGCTCGGAAAAGTAGGCGGTTATCTATGATCACGAGACAACATTTGGTTGATTTATTGTTGATTGCTGGCACCAATTCGTCGACAATTTGTTTGGTAGCGTGGGTGATGGGTCGTCGGTTATTATGACCTGCTAAATGGGTACTCGTGGAAACTGTGGGTCATCGTTTATTCACTTTTTGTTTTGTGTAACCACTCACACCCATGCCCTAAGTAAATGTTTCTGGTAAAAAAAATGATATCCTTGGAATCCAATGTAATCCCATTCGTTTAATGTCCTTTGAAATAGTTTGACCAGAACCATTTACAGATTGACACTGTGATGAAATAAGAAACGAAAGAAATGAAACAAAATACAGTTCTTGCTCTTTTGAAGCATCTTTGATGTGTAAACAAATGACTCAATTATAAGCATCACTTTTAACAAATTGTGGTTTTTCTATGCAGTGACTAGCCGACGAACTAACACCAAATCTGCAAAGTTGTGTGATGTCCGGCTATTCGGTCACCTGTTGAAAAATACATTGTCGCAAAATTATTATAAGAGCATCAATTTGTGGCAATGAAACACAAGCCGAGAAGCATTGACCTTATTGCCACATTTTGCATTAATTGATATGTGGGATTTAACGTCCCAAAACCACCTTATGATTATGAGCGACGCCGTAGTGGAGGACTCCGGAAATTTCGACCACCTGGAATTCTTTAACGTGCACCCAAATCTGAGCATACGGGCCTACAACATTTCCGCGTCCATCCGAAATGCAGTCGCCGCAGCCGGGATTGGATCCAACGAACTGCGGGTGAGCAGCCGAGTACTTTAGCCACTAGACCATCATGGCGGGGCCCCAAATATTGCATTCCCGGTATCTGTACCCTAATTAAAAGGAAACATTGTCAGCTTAAGAAAGACGGAACGCTGTTAGTTATCATAGCTCGAGCATTAGAGCGCGTAGTGCTTTGGGTGCAGGTGTGAGACCGTGCCGTGCAAAGTACACTCTAGGAAATTTCGGACTTGGGTTATTAGAATGAAATGAACTTTTTACCTAATCGTAATCCACTGGGCTACATAACTCGGGTAGTTTATTCACATTTCTTATGTAATTTTTTACTTATGGTCAGGACAAATCTTCCTAGAGTCTTGGATGTCAAACAATTTGTAGTAAAGGAAATATTTTTTCGCGGGGATCAAATTCAGATAGTGGCGTTACAAGTTCACATATCAAGCAATAAAATTAATGCCAGAACGATTTATTCAGGAACATTATTACCAGATTATGACAATGTTTAAAAAATCACAGTATATTCACGGAGTGCATGATGATGAGCAGGACGAAGCGTCGTCAATCAGTCTCTGTCACCGTCTATGCGTCCGTTCACCCATTCGTCCGTCTGTGTCCATCTGTGCGTCCGTCCCCCTGTTCGTCCATGCGTCCGTCCCCGTGTCCGTTCTTGCATCCATCCATCCATGCGTCCATTCGCCTGTCCATCCATTTGTGCCTCCGTCCGTGCATCTGCTTGTCTGTCCGTTGATATGTCCATCTAGTGAACAATACAAGTACCGAAATCTCGCATATATTCATCATATATTCAGCATATAAAAGTGCCACTATCCAGCAGACATTCCAAGAAATAAACGAGAGAAGCACTCGCGCACTTTTTATGGCCTGCGCTTAGTGCGTACTTCCCACCTTTCACCACCTCTAGCTCAACAATATATACTAGTTCACTATATTTATGGCACTGCGGCCCAACCCTCGCTAAACCTTGCTAAAACCAAGGAGGTTACGCCCAGCGAGTTTAACGCAGCAGGCACTTTTGGTTAGATAGTGCTGAAAGTGCGTCCTTCCGATACTAGTTTTCTTTAGCAAGAGTAAAACTCCAATCTTCTAACCACTCTCTCTGTTCCCTTCAGCAGAGCTTTCCCAGCTGCGTAGTGGCTGTTGCTATAGAAGGGAGTGGAAGGTTGGTCGCAAGGTGCCCGTCTTGTGTTGTCATGGCTGCTCTTGCTTGTTCATGGATGGAGACCAGCGCTTTTCGATACGTTGCAACAATACAAGTTTATGTACAGGAGATTTTTCAATTGTCGAGTTTAAGGTCCTAAAAGCACCATATGATTATGAAAGACACTTATGTACAGGAGCTTATGTAAAAATTTACAAGGCTCTTCACCGTTGCAACCGTCACATGTGGCTTCGAAGAGCCGATAGTGCAGAGCATTTTTTTCTGCGACCAGAACGACCGTGAAGAAACCGGAGCCAGGTTTTAACCCTTCGGTTGCCCCTCCCAATTCTCTTCACGGGCAACCAAAACAACTCAGTCCGTTTATTGGACAGACTAAACACACTTATTGCCAGCCTCTCCTCTCACTCACTTATTCAAGCACTTGACTTCCCGGTCTGAGAGAGAGAGAGAGATGAAAAGACCAGCCTACCCAAGACTTTCCGTGAACTGCATGAACGCATACGATGGTGGCGCCGTTTTGGCTGTTGGCCCTTACCATAACTGCGAGATGACTACGCTGTCCAGCGTGATAGCCGTCCCACGGACGCTAATCCAGATGGATGGGTGTCCATACACCGGATGTCCTCACGTCACCCGCTGGCACTCCGCTGGGCAGGGACCACCTAGCTGGTTGTTAAAAGTGGTGACCGACCACGGTCTTCTTGCCAGAACGGGCGTCCTTACGCCGGGATTATTGTCTTTGGAGAATCGGATCTTTGGGCAGCGCCCCCTTTTGCAATATATACTAGTTCACTATATCTATGGCACTGCGGCCCAACCCTCGCTAAACCTTGCTAAAACCAAGGAGGTTACGCCCAGCGAGTTTAACGCAGCAACTGCTTTTGGTTAGATAGTGCTGAAAGTGCGTCCTTCTGATACTAGTTTTCTTTAGGAAGAGTAAAACTCCAATCTTCTACCCACTCCCTCTGTTCCCTGCAGCAGAGCTTTCCCAGCTGCGTAGGGGCTGTTGCTATAGAAAGGGAGTGTAAGGTTGGTCGCAAGGTGCCCGTCTTGTCTTGTCATGGCTGCTCTTGCTTGTTCATGGATGGAGACCAGCGCTTTTTGATACGTTGCAACAATACAAATTTATGTACAAGACATTTTTAATTGTCGGGTTTAAGGTCCTAAAGGCACCATATGATTATGAAAGACACCTATGTACTGGAGGTTATGTAAAAATTTACAAGGCTCTTCACCGTTGCAACCGTCACATGTGGCTTTGGCAGAGCCGGTAGTGCAGCGCACTCCTTGCTGTGACCAGAGCGACCATGAAGAAAAGAAACGGGAGCCATGTTTTAACCCCTCGGTTGCCCCTTCCAATTTTCCTCACGACCAACCAAAACAACTCAGCTCGTTCATTGGACAGAATAAACACACTTGTTGCCATTCTCTCCTCTCGCTCTTTTATTCAAGCACTTGACTTCCCAGTCTGAGAGAGAGAGAGATGAAAGGACCGGCCTACCCAAGACTTTCCGCGAACTGCACGAACGCATACGGTGGTGGCGCCATTTTGGCTGTTGGCCCTTACCATAACTGCGAGATGACTACGCTGTCCAGCGTGATAGCCGTCCCGCGGACGCTAATCCAGATGAATGGGTGTCCATACACCGGATATCCTCACGTCACCCGCTGGCACTCCGCTGGCCGGGGAGCACCTAGCTGGTAGTTAAAAGCGGTGACCGACCACGGTCTTCTTGCCAGAACGGGCGTCCTTACGCCGGGATTATTGTCTCTAGAGAATCGGATCTTTGGCCAGCGCCCCCTTTTGCGACAAAGAAAACTCACCTCCCTGGCCTGCGACGCCAGACCTTACAGGTCAATTCCAAAATTCGCGCAAGTGCTCAAATGTAGCTACGCGAATAACAACAACATAAAGAGATGGTGCCGTACGTCCCCAACTCTGCGGCCACGTTTGGCAGTTTCTTAAACGCCAGAGGAGTTATTGTAACGTGTGCAATATTCTCTCTGCCTAAACCTCGGGGTCCCACTAAACGGGCGTCACCACAAAGCAACAACAACAGAAAAAAAAACGATAAACGACACTAGGTCACAGTATACACAAGTACAATCATACAACTCTTGCTTGATTCTAGTCATACACATACACAAAAAACACTGCACTGAAGCACACACACCCTTCCACACTTGGTGCTGTTCAAGTCAAACAAAGAACACCATAACTGCTTCACGCTTACACACACGAGAGAAAAATACACTTCACTGAGACACACACACACGTTTAAACACATGGTGCTGTGCAAGTGTCTCCAGGTTCGCGCACGTCACTCCTAACTAATGGAGTGTGTGCCACGTGCCTAGTTCTCTAGTGTCTCAACGGCTCCTGAGGGTCCGCTGTCTTTTCTCGAGCGACAATTAGGTGCTTTCAAAAGTGTGCATGCGTCGGCAACAATAGTGGGTGGCGGCCACAGAACAAGGTCATCAGGGCGCTGAAGGGCCAAAATTGGAACATTCCCGAATACGAGCTGACTGGCAATAAATCATGGCATTGAGTTGGAGAAAACCCCTGACGTGTAGACGCGATCGACGCCTGAGCGTCACTCTTCGCCCGCCACAATCGGTAGACCTCAGAGGTGGCCATGGACAAGTTCACTACGAGCCAATATGGCTTTTCGGAATCTACTCTTATCAATGGCGCTGCCTCCCACAGAAGGGCTACAAGCGCCGATATGCCCCATCCACCCACGCATTTTTGTCCGCAACCCGCTCTCCCGTTAGCTCAGAAAACAGCTGGGCTTCCTCCACGTAATTTAGCCCGTAGCTTAGGTAGTGTCCAGACGATGCCTAAAATTCTATTAGCTTCGTCCATACGGTTGGCACACTCAACCCCTTCCCTACCGCAAGCTCCTCACCATCAGGCTACCGACAAGCGGAACCTGACACATGCCCTTAGTAGCTATCCAATTGAAACTCCCCGCAACACTGTTCCCACTCGAGAAGTCTTTCACTTCCCTCATTACGATTCTATGGGGATGCGAGCTCTTTCTAGTTAATCTCTCATCTTCTGGAACTTTTGCTTGCCGCACCGAAGTCGCGTTGGGTTGGCTACCGAACGTCACCCTGTTCCGACTAAATATCTCACAGACTCGGTCGTGGTCTCGTTTTTCGGCATTTTAGGAACCCGCAGCCCACGCTGCTGCCGGTCGCGGTTCATACTCATTATCGCCCAATTCCTAGCCTTGCTCGAACGATACCGCAACTGACCCAACTTTTGGGCCACAAAGGCGCAATTCACTCGCATCCCCCCGCTCTCGAGGCTCCACCGGCCTCCGTGTCACGCACACACACAAACGCTGCTGTTTCTATAGAAGGAAGTAGAAGGTTAGCTGCATGGTGTCCGTCTTGTCTTGTCGTGGCTACTGCTTCTTGTTCAGGGATGAAGGCCAGCACCTTTCAAAACGTTGCAACAACTCGACTTTGTGTATAGGAACTTATGTACGAATTTACGACACTATTCTCCGTTGGAACCGTCACATGTTGCTTCGGCAGAGCCGGTAGTGCAGAGCACTCCTTTCTGTGACCAGAACGACCATGAAGAAACGGGAGCCATGTTTTAACCCCTCGGTTCCCCTCGCAATTCTCTTCACGGCCAACCAAAACAACTCAGTCCTTTTATTGGACCGACTAAACACACTTATTGCCACCCTCTCCTCTCACTCACTTATTCAAGCACTTGACTTCCCGGTCTGAGAGAGAGAGAGAGATGAAAAGACCGACCTATACAAGACGTTCCTTGAACTGCACGAATGCCTACGATGGCAGCGCCACTTGAGCTGCGGGCTCATACCATTACTGCGAGATGACAACGATGTCCAGCGTGACAGCCGTCCCACAGACGCCAATCCAGATGGATGGGTGTCTATACACCGGATGTCCTCACGTCACCTGCCGGCACTCCGCTGGCCAGGGACCACCTAACTGGTTGTTAGAAACGGCGACCGACCACGGTCTTCATACCAGAACGGGCGTCATGTGTGTGTTTAGAAGAAGTGGTTAACGATTTACAGTACTTGGTACTGTACTACAGGTGAGCTTAAAGCAGTCTCACGGAGACTGACGTTGTATGGCTGATAATGATCGAGTTCACGTTTGTAAATGCCGGCTTACGCCGGGATTATCGCCGCCCAAAAATCGGCTCTTTGGGAAGCGCCCCCTTTTGCGACAAAGGAGACTCACCCCCCTGGCCTGCGACGCCCGACTTTTCAGTAAGCATCATATTCAGGCAAATTTTATTGGAGATGAAGTCACCAATACTCGTCTCTACAGTTGTTTTCCTCCGAAACAACTTTTTTTAATTATCATTAACTTGTGTGGGTTTCCTCGCCAATTGTAAAAGGTGCGCACGTGCCACTCCTCTAGTCCAGCCGTGGAGGTGGCTACCTACTACTACATCGACTACATCGTCGCAGACGCGTGACCCACGGCATAAGGAGCTTCTCCACCCAAAAGAATGGATATTAGAAGAAAGGCCCGGAGGTTCACTAGTTATTATTATTCGCTTTGCTGCCCACCACTAAAGTGTAAAAATTGCGCTTTCAGCCATAGTGCTGCTTCATTTTCACAATTCAGCGCTTGGGGCAAATGTATGCTTTATATGATGTTGTGTTATGTTTTCATGGGTTTTATATACGAAGCCCAGCCGCGGTAGTCTAGTGGCTAAGGTTCTCGGCTACTGACCAACACCGCGACGGAGCGAATCCCGGCTGCAGCCGCTGCATTTATAGTGGAGGTGTAAATGCTATAGGTCCTGCTGCTTAGATTTGGGTGCACGTTCCAAAACTCAGGGTGGTCGAAATTTTGGAAGCCGTCCACTACGGCTTCCTTCATAAATATATGCTGGTTTTGGGACGTCGAACACTACACCTCTATCTGTTTTTACATACCAAGACTTTCAAAGGAATAACGCTTCTTTTATTAAAACAAAAGGTTGTCATACTGACAACCACAATATTGCCAATAGAATTAAGGAAATTTTATTTCAGCCCTGCAGGATGCGCTTAGCGCGTAGCGGGCGTCTCCCATGTAGGGACCGACAGAGAGTAACTATATTCACAAATGTTGCAAAAAGCTTTTGTTTTTTTTTTTGCCTTCACAGGGTGACTTGTCTGTGAAGAATTTAGGCAGGTGCCTTTGAGTAGTGAATTAAGCCTTGTAATCTGCGCAGAGTATTGATTGCTCGGAATTTTACTCCATATTTATCAGGGAACAAATCTTTAACCACTGATTCTCTTGGAAGTTCAAAACTTTTCTAATTTTTTTCTTCCGACCCTAAATTCAGGTTGTTATTCTTGAAGCTTGTATATTTTACGTCAGCTAGTTTATTGCTTAGGTTCGTGGCGTGTTTCCACAATATGACAACCTTCATGGTCCCGCCATTGTAGTTTGTCATTGTGGCGCTTGAGTGATAGGAGTCTGAATCACAGGCCATGCATTTCTTTGTCAAACTGCAACTGTGGTGATATTAATTCCACAGCCTCCATTTCTGTATTGCCTGGCCTGTTTGTACCAGATTTCATGTCACTGTTGCCACTAAACCAACAAAAAAGGTGAGCAGGCAATTCTGAAAGGCAGGCAAGGGGATTTGAAGTGCAAGATTTGGTAGCACCAGAAAATAAAGTCACTTTTGTAGTGCTAAAAAATGGGAATGCCGCTCGCATATGCAAGAAGTGAATGCTGCTTTTCAAAACGTCTTTGAGAGTGCAGTTGGGGGCACTCCAGAGAAAGCATGATAACGACTTATCTGTGTATGCATCGTCCGATGTCGTTGCAGTCACTGGTTTGCAATGAAATACGGTGCAGGGGCTACACTGATATTAACGCGATAGAGTTTTGCAGAAATTGCGGTGTTGGTTTAAACGTGGTTGGTTGTGAGCGAAAATTTATCATCTGAAGCGTGAAAAAAAATTTAGAACGATGCAAATAAAATGAATATTTAAAAAATCCTGGGTCACAGTTTACATGCTGTTTGCAAGGCAAAAAGATGTTGTACCACACGGTCACGAGTCTGCTTGTGAATACACTGAAAATAACTTCCTCTGTGTGTAATTGTGGTAGAAGTTACACACGCTTTACAAACACGCGTGTCCCGAAAATAGACAAATTCCAGCGGACATAAGTCATGAAAATGCATGGGCACTGTCGTTGGTAGTTTAGTTTAGCGTGTTAGGCAAATAGTGGCATGTCTGCCACAGTTTGTGCTGTCCTTTCACTGCTCCGTGTGCTGTTTTTCGCTGCGCAAAAAAAAACTGGTCTACCGATCAACTGTCATGATTATTTGTGCGGGAGGGCACAGTAAAGATAGGCTAGGTCTTTTTTTGTTTATGCTTACAACAACCGTCACCAGAAGAGTCTAGCCGCATGAAAACTTGCAACCGCGCTGGTTCGCCGGTTATGTTTTTGAATACGTACCCAGTAAAAACGATCAGCTCTGTCAAGGATTGTCAGTGAAATGTGCCCCACCGCGTTTTTCAGAATTGGCCATAAGTGGAGATTGACACGCATGTTTAGTCAAAGGAGGTTAACGCTGTCATGGCATTGCCATGAGAGGACTGACAAAATATTTTTTACGGCTGTCATTCTTGATATAACTGCAGAAGTCTTGACGCGTTAAAAGTATTTCTTAATTCTTTATAATCTCATGAACAAACGGTGTCATTCAGTCGTGAAACATGTTTTTTTCCGCGAGTGCACACGGTTCAATAAAGAAACAGCGAACGGTATCGACTTGGCATAAGATTTGCCTGTTTACACGGGGCTGCGATGACACACCTTACTTAAGTGCAAGGCTATTTTGGTTGTGTTGCGCTTCAAAAGATGTTTCCGTTAGTGATATTGTGCAGAAAAATAGTAATAAGAAAACTTGCCGACTCTAGGGTCTGCACGCATTTCACGGTGTCGACTTGAGCGCACGAATTAAGTCGTGGATCTGACAGGTACGTAAGCGCCTTGTCCCCGGCTTATAGTTCAAGAATTATCTCATGCGTATTGAGGATGAGTGTCGCCAAGACTTCCCTGCTCCTCTACATGAATAACTTCTTCGGCACGTTGGCTATAGGTGAGGGTTTACCATAACCATTCGTAGGTGTGTTTTTACACTGCAAATTCGCATGTCGTATCCTAGAGCTCCTTGCTGAACTGGTTCTGTTGAGTTTGCATTAGTCAACAAATTAAAACTTATGTACACTTGTCCCATACACAGGCATTTTGCAAAACGTGAGGTATCTTTACGGTGATGGCATTTCGCAAATGCCATCACCGTAAAGATACCTTACGTTTTCATAAGGTTTTGAAAGCTAGAGCCAGACGTCAACAAGGCTCATATGTCCACTTAAACTTGCCTTGTTGCTGGTGCCGCTTCTATAAGCGTGGTGCTCCAAAAGCGGCAACCATAAGCGCGGTGCTCGGGGGAAGCTTTTGCACCTGCTTCGACATTTGCCACGTTATCATAGATGGTGGTATTACGCTTTCCACTGGGACAGCTGGGCAAAGCTATACGCGTTACGACGTCACTAAACAAGCCGACATATATCCACAGCGCCTACCTTTCTCTACAAACATGGAATACGTATATACACGCTTCAACATGCAACATGAAGTATCGACCTAATAATGCGTGATACGAGCGCTCATTGCAATCGAGCGTCAGACACTAGATTGTCATGCTGACTTCATGGTTTTAAAGCCGGTAACCCACTACTCAAATGCAAGCACAATACTGCGCCTGTTTCTTTAAAGCCACGTAGTGGGTGCATAGCAAGCTCAAAAAGGTTTATTGCATTAAGTGTTTGAAGTACGCACTAAAAGAGCAATCATTATGGCTCTTAACTCTCAAAAATGAAGCTTTAGGGTACCCTAATTTTTTCTTCTAGAGGCATTTGCTGCCACAAAAATTGTCTTTGTCTGCTTAGTTAAATGCCAAGCGCGCATTAGGGCGAGAATCCCTAGGACACACTCACTGGGTACGCGCAGCCAGCGAAGCCACCCAATTCGCCTGTTTTGTTTTCCAGTGCTACCCTCTGCCGATTTCCTATCGTTTCGGCAGGAGTCGGGACAACCAGTATTGCAATAAAGAAAGAAGTCAAAGTGAAGATAAGTTTCGTTCAGATGAAATACAGTTTATTTTAACCGGCGAAGAATCAATCCCGTTCAGACACCCCATGAAGGGGGCTGCTACACAGTTGCTAGCCGCGCCCACGCCGACACTGGGAGACCATGGCCCTTTCGTTCACGTCCTGGACTGTAGAAATGTTTATTGAAAGCTCGGAGATTTTAAGCTACGTCTCCCAATCCTGTGGTATTCACGGATTATGATGGAAATGGCTGGCGCAAAGAAGCTCTGGTGTTACAAGCGTGAAACTGAAACACTCGGAATTCTGCCGTAAAAAACTTTATATACCTCCCCTTCGCGCCATGAAGAAACTCTGATGCTCTTTGATTCATTATCTACTGGCTTCACATAAATATACATGCAGCTAAGACGTAGTTCATGTGTAAACTCCTAGCAGCATAATACCACTAATAAAATTTTTTAGATCCCCTACACACTGCAGTCTTTTGTAGTGCGTTAGCGCTTTTGCAAATTTGAGCATAGGGAGGAGTGCTAAAGAATACTAGGTTGTTTCTTCAAATTTTCTGCGCCTTGGCTACTTAGAAACTTGTTTGTAACAAGGACGATGAAGGTACATAGTGATAGAACGCGTCTATGCCACAGTGTTCTAGTGGCTAAGGTGCTCTGCTGCTGACCCACAAGGTGCGGGTTTGAATCCCGGCTGCGGCGGCTGCATTTCCGATGAAGGCGAAAATGTTGTAGGCCCGTGTGCTCAGATTTGGGTGCACGTTAAAGAACCCCGGGTGGTCTAAGTCTCCGGAGCCCTCCACTACGGCGTCTCTCATAATCATATAGTGGTTTTGGGACGTTAAACCCCACATATCAATCAATCCTACTAACTGTTTTTCGTTATATTTTCCACAACTCCTGGCACGCTCTCTGCGTCCCGCCTTGTGGCGATGGCAGCAGCAACTTCAACAGGCCCACGTGGTCAAATGTCAGCGCCCTCAAGCTCTTCTGTGGCTCAAGGCTCAAGGTTCATCACCAGCGACGGCTCAAGAGATGCTCCTGCTCTCGTGCCCATGAACGAAAAACCAACTGCTGGCCCGTCTTGCTACAGCTCAACTTTTGTAAGCTCCGCAAGAAAACGAGGCTCTTGGTGCAGCTCTAGTGAAGACACAGACATCTACTCAGTCGACGGCGACGACTCATCAGATGGCAGCTTCGTGTCTGTGTTGAGCCGCAAGGTCAAAAGGAGGCTCATCAACACATCACCAGCAAGCACGTCAACCGTGAAGACAAAGGAGTGAACGCTGGCCGCATACCATTCTCTTCATACCCGTGGATCCTTCCGTCAGCTTTCGCAAATTGAACAGGCAAGCTATCTCCACTGTTCTTGAGGGAATAGCACAGAATAAAATTAAAGAGGTCCGGCTAAACACACGTAAGAACGTTTTAGCTGTTGTCACAACACATGCACACACGCTGGAGAAGCTTCGAATGATGACAGAGATTGGAGATGTCAAAGTACGAGTGGTCGTACCGATGACTGAGACCTGCACTGCAGGTGTCATTTACGACATGGACTTTGCAATCCCAAACATGGATCTACCAATTCTGATAAAACCGGCGTACGAAGGAGTGGTCATTAAGAATATAGGCCGCCTCGGGAACAGCCACTGCGTTAAGATAGTCTTTAAGGGCGACTCAATCCCTACGCACGTCAAGGTGGGACATTTCTGGCATGTGGTACGGCATTTTGTCCCAAAGCCGCTTCAGTGCCACAAGTTTTTCAAGATCGGCCATGTCAAGGGCGTCTGTGCGAACTCTACTGTATGCCCCCGGTGCGCGGAGGCGCACATAGTAAACACCTGTTGTGCAACAACTTAGAGGTGTAGCAATTGTCAACGTACGCATGAAGCCACGTCTAAGGAATGTCCAAGACTCAAGAAACAAATGGGTATACTGAAAGAAATGATCAGGCATAACTTCATGCATAGATAAGCTTCACAGAAAATCAGGCGTCGACGTCACACCGACGGACGCGCTCCAGTCATGGTGCTTTCATGCACCACTTAGGTCTACACCACCATCAACATCCAGTAGAAAGCCAGAGAGTACAAGAATACCTCCACCGGTGAAGTCTCTCTTCCTGAAGACTGGCCGGTGCTTGCGAACGCACGGCCTTCCGAGCAGCCTTCCCGCTCTCTGCTCCCAATGAAATCCAATGCTGCTGTTGACGAGGCTCCAACAGCAGATCGTCAAATTATTCCTATGCTGCGATTCATTGTGAGTGTCATCAGAAGTCTTCTGACAAGCATCGATACGCCATCTGCTATGAGCGGCCTACAGGTGCTAGACGCGTTGAGCCCGGTCCTTGCAAGCCTCTAGTAAAGCCATGACCGACAATCACAAGTCGTTCCGACAGGAGCTCAGAGAAGCGTCGATTTTTCAGTGGAACGCAAGAGGTCTGAGATCTCGCATATCTGATTTTCGCCAGTGCGTTCATCTGTACCAATTTGCTATCATGATTATATGTGAACCGAAATTATCGCACCCAATCAGACTATCCGGCTACGAGTCATTTTTTCCCTCAAGTGAAATCGCAAGTACGAAGGTTGTTCTATTTATTCGCTGGGAGCTTACGTCGTCCAGCCAGTGCAACCTCACGACGGCAATCAGTATGGGTGTTTGTCCGTTAAAAAAGGAAAGGTGACATTCGCACTTCTAGGTGTGTATATGTCCCCATCAAGTAAATTCGACGCCAACAAACTATATGGCATATTAAGGTCACATCCGGGTCCGTGAGTTATTACCGGAGATTTCAATATCCCATCTGGGGAAGCTCAAGGCTTAATTCAACGGCTCGACATCTAGCATCATTGGTTTCCAGCCATGGTCTCGTCCTTCTGAATGACGCCAATCCTATGTTTTTGCGAGGCAACACATATAGCAGCTGCCTTGATTTGTCCTTTCTTTCAGGCCACTTAGTTACATGGGTAAAGTGTTTTTTGGACATTGAAATACACGGAAGCGACCACATCCCCACTTACAAGAAGATTAAAGGTATTTCGAACACGTACTCCTCTACCATAACACAAAGAATAGATTGGACTGTGTTCGGAAATCAACTTGAGGATGCTTGTGAAGAAGGCCTGTCCAATGGTCTTTAGCAAGCTATTTAGGAAATTGCACATGTGGCTATGCGCACAATAATATGCCATATTAATTGTCACAGATCCCGTTCATTAGGGAGGCGATCGCCGGGCTAATTCCAAGGACCGAAGTATCGGCCCCCCGAACCGCACCACGAAAGCGTGGACAATTTAGAAGTCGTCCTATTTGGCGTGCCAGCGGACGCCGGCTGTGGCCCAAAGAACAAGTCAGAGCCGAGAGTTGATAAACAAAACAAAATTATATTCTCAAATATGGCATATCAAAACGATACACAAGTATGCACACTCGACAGTAGTTGAATACAATCTGTCACCAATCAAACAACGTACTACACAGTACAATTATGCTCTTCGAAGTACTCTGAATTTGACCTCAAGCTGGAGCGACTTCGTGTGATCCGCCGTCTTGCCGAAATACAATACCGACGAACCAATTCCACAGACAATCTACGAACAGCCCGGCGCATCCAAAAGAAGATACAACGGCACCTCGACAAATTAGACACCCAACGATGGAGGAAACTTTTTGCGTCACTAGATCCTCATAAACCACTGTTTTAGATATGGAGAATTGTGCGAGGCCTACGTTCTGTTCCAGAGCAGCGTTTTCCCTTCAAAGCCCTTGCACTTTTTCATCGCTTGCACAAAATTGAGGTAGCAGAATATTTCTGCGCTATGACCGTGGGCCAGACAGCGTACGCAAGCCTACATACAGTGAATCATATCCCTCACTCACGGGACCCGCGCATGGATCTGCCGTTTACATCACAGTAGCTCGATGCGGCGCTCGTGTTATGTAATAAGTCGTCGTCAACGGGCCCGGATGACATCTCATACAGGACGCTGTGCAACCTTGGTAAACGGGCACGAGAAGCACTCCTTAACATTTTCAACGATTCCAGGCAAGCTGGCGTCGTTGCGCAAGATTGGAAGATTAGCCGCTTGGTACCAATTCTTAAGCCTGGCAAATCTCCCCTGGACATTGCCTCTTACCGACCGATCGCACTTTCAAGTTGCGTAGGAAAGGTAATGGAGAGAATGATCTTGGCCAGGCTTGAATGGTACCTGGAATACTATGAGATATATCCAAACGCCATGGCTGGTTTTCGCCGTCACCGATGTTCGATCGACAATGTTATTGATCTCGTCACATATGTTCAGCAACAAAAGGCATGTAAACGACTATCAGCTGCCATGCTCCTTGACGTAAAAGGAGCATACGACAGCGTTCTACACGACGCCATCCTCGAAGCCATTGAGTCAGTGGGCCTAGGCGGGCAACTGTATTGTTAAACATGCAGTTATTTATGAGCGCGAAGCTTATTTGTGAACACTGCAGATGGTCAAACCTCCCAACACCCATCGCATCGTGGAGTTCCGCAAGGTGGCGTCTTGAGTCCAACCCTCTTCAACCTCGTTCTCATTGGTCTTGTAGAATGACTACCAAGTGTGGTCAAGCTATCCATGTACGCTGACGACATCTGCGTCTGGGCATCTGGCGTGACAAGACCTCAGATACGCTGAAGATTTCAGAAAGCTATGACATTAGTATCAGTGTACCTTAAGGACCAAGGTCTGAAAATCTCGGCACTGAAATGCGCATTGATTGCTTTTATTCGAAAGCCAATGAGACCATACGCCATATCTATTGATAGCCAAGTCATACCATATGTCAGGACGCACAGATTTCTAGGCGTATACATTGACAGACACCTCTGCTGGGGCCCACATGTGGCGCACTTGAAGAAGAGGCTGACAGAAATTGCTAATTTATTCAAGTATCTTGGAGGAAAAACCAGGGGGACTTAGCACATGCAATGATGCAATTGTACAAGACGCCTTTTCTTGGCTATTTGCGCTACAGATTGCCTGTGTTGATTAATACCTGTAGAACCAACATTCGACTCTCGAAAACATCCAGGCTACAGCTCTGCGAGTCTGTCTAGGGCTACCGCGATGTTCATCAACAGCTGAGACAATCGAGATCGCTAATGACTACGCGCTCAAGACGCATATCATGATGGAAGTGCTCAGAGCACACGTGAGGCATCTTACTCGTGCCCCGACCCATCATCTAGCTTCAATTCCAGAAGCCCGACCTCGTGCCTCATTTTGCCAGACAGTCTTGTTATGTCACACACGCATTCCTACGGGTTATACAACTCCATCGAGAATTTCAACTCCCCCATGGAGTATGACCTATGCACATGTTGAACTCACGGTTCCAGGCATAGGGTCAAAAGCCCAGCTCTCGTCTCCAGCGCTAAAGCAGCTTTCTATTCTCTTGCTATATGAGAAGTACAGTGAGCATACTCATCTATATACTGATGCTTCAACTAAAGTGGATGGGCCTGCAGGGTCGGTGATCTTTCCTGCAACAGCGACAACGGTGAAGTTTCGGTTGTCCCACCAAACACCTTCGACAGCTGCGGAACTTGCTGCTCTACGTAGCGCAATTCAAGTCATTAAACACCAAGAATTAAGACAAGAAATGAAGCGTGTTCACCGACTCTAAGGCAGCACACTGTGTTTGATATTCGCCTTAAGCCGGGGACCTCATGACCAACTAGTGTTGGAAATTAGAGAGCTGCTTTACCACCTCTTCGACGAAGGACACAGAATCACGTTTCGGTGGCTTCCAAGTCACTGCGGCATATTGGGCGACGAACATGCCGATGCAGCTGCTCGATCAGCGCACGAAGATGGTGAAGAGGAATCTATACCATTATCAAGGACTGATGCTGCAATGACAATCCAAAAAATCGATTATGCAGAAATAAAATCCGTGTGGAACGCCGAGTGCTTACGGCACACGCGACTGCAATGACTGGACACTTCTCGTCAACTCCGGCCTCCGTCTGGACTCTCTCGACTCGAGACAACGGTGCTTTGCCGACTACGGCTTGGTGTCGCCTTCACCAAAGCTTTCGCCTTACGAATCGGCATGAAAGACAGTGCTGCTTGCGGTCATTGCGGCAGCGATGAAACTATAGAGCACATTATCTGTCACTGCCCTCGTTACAGCGTGCAAAGAAGGCCATGAGCGCTTGCGTTAGCTCGCCTTGACGACAGACCTCTGTCTGAACAATCAGTACTGGAAAGGTGACATGATTTGTGTGCTCACAGAAAATCAGTGGAGGCCTAACTGAACTTTTTGCGTGGCAGCGGCCTATAATATAGACTGTAGCACCCCAGCTCCCCCCCCCCTTTTTTTGCGCACGTCTATTGCCCTCTTCGCTTTCTTTCCCATCTTTCTTACCCATTCCCCCTTCTCCTAGTGTAGGGTAGCAAACCGGATGCTTCATTTACTGGTTAACCTCCCTGCATTTCTCTCATTTTATTCTATCTTTGTTTTCAACAAAATTCTCACGTGTGTTACTATAGCATGGCTTGAAAATTTTACGTTTTTGCTTATCGCGCTTCGATGACCTGCTTTCTTATCATCATCACGGCACTTTCATTTTCAGTCTCCGACTGCTTTGCGAGAGTGTCTACTCCCATCAAGCACATATATAAACCCTTCATTATGTCTTAAAATATGTATTGTTTGAAAAATATTTGTTTTGATTTTGCAAGTAAAGCTCAGGTGTTTCTTCAGCCATCCTTTGAAAGGTAACTAACTTCGAGCCAATTTTCCGCTGCCACTTACCTATGGCCTCCTGGCGTCGTCGCTTTCATGCCTCTTGAGTATTTTCGACCTGGCAGAAAAACGCTACACGGGCAGGGAAGTGATCGAAACGAGTAGTTGTTGATAAAAAGACTATACGCACAAGTTTTCATATAAAAGCACTACTATGTTGCCCTGTGGCAACGCCTCAAAAACAAGGCTGCTCGCACTCCAATAACAGCTCTGCCGGGAATGTGAAACAGCTTCTTATGACTTTTTCCGCTCTTTTGGTGAGATCGCCGAATGCCAATACAGGATTTATACAAAGTAGAAACTTTAGAGCGTCTGATAAAAGTTGTTATATTACGTCATGAAATTTCATGGTGCTGCAACTGCTTTTTTTCTCTCTTGTATGAGAAGACAGTGACCGTTAAGCTTTATCCGAAACACCAAGGTCAAATATGAAAAATTACCTAAAAGCATCAAAAGTTCCGGAGGACAAAGACATTCCTTGTGTTTTATTTCATTGGTTTGTGATGTGTATTCTTGGGTTGAGCAGTAGGTTACGTGGGGCAGCCCCGTACCTTGGGCTGAAAATTCAATGTTGTTTTTAAATCTACTAGTCTTTAGTAAATATACTCGCACCATACAATAATTCATTTGTTCGCGTTGCTTTGCTTGAAGCGTTTTTGTGACTTTGGAAGTATCTGCGGCAAACACGGTAACGATTTTGTTTCTCACACACTGAGTGGTGTTATGGCATGCGGCCTCCGTGCGAAGGAGATGGACGACTCATTTTATTCCTGCTTCAGCCGTGTTCATCGCCATCGCTAGCACGCCGCTTTTATTCGCGGTAAGGCTTTACGATAAGTGGGGTGACGTTACCGATTGCGAATTCTTACGCAACATGACGCCAGTGGCGATTGTGAAAACTCGTCCACAGTTTGAAGTAACTTTTTAAGTAATTATTTAACTTTTAAAGCCGTAAGTTTTGAAGCAGTAAGTTTTAATGCAGTAAAGCAGTAAGCTTTAAAGTTCAAAAGCAGTAACTAGGGAAACAGAGAACGAGAAAGATGCAGTACCCTAAGCAATTTTATTTAGTATTTCGTAAAATCTCTTCGTTTTGGTGCATGGAACACAGTTAACTAACTACATCTACAGTTTTACATCAGGGAGACATTAGGAAAATAATCAACGCACGGTTGAAATCATGTTGGTTTTTTTTTCAGTTCTGATGTTGTTTTTCCTTTGGAGGAATTTATACATCTAATAAATATATAATTTGTATTTATTACTTGTATTACGAAAAAATAAAAATAGAAAATGACTGCGAAATAATCAGGGACCGGATTCACAAAACTCACTTGCGAAAACATTTTTGCGCAAGAGAAATTGTGTTGCGTACGTGGATGCACGAAACGAAAAAAACATCGTAAGAGGCCATCGTTGTCAGATCGCTCGCTGCAATAAAGCGCACTGTGACTGCCCGGGAACATGTCAGCGATGGTGATGAAGTTGCTATATTTGCTTACGTCACCGAAAAATGGTCGTAAGTGGATTCACAAAGCAAAATTTCGCGTGAAAGCAGCGTGGCTAAGAGAAAATCCTGAAAGTGGTCTGGACCACTCTGAAGATTAATGTGGCCACTTAGAACCTGCCGCCGCGGCGGTATACTTCAGTGCCCTGGCTGGTTTTGAGTTAATTTACGCCCATGAAGGGGAGCCCGATGACTTCTGGTGCGTTTTTATTTCTTTCGGCGCTTTGAGTTTCGTGTGTTGTTTCCCTTGTACGCAGTGGGTGGTATTGACAACCACCGTCGTCCAATAAGTTCGAAGTCGCAGTAATTGAATAATCCTATTTGGTATCAATGGCGTTAAATATGCATGTAAAGATTTTTGGTTAGATGAAAACCAATTTGCTACGTGAATGGTCAGCGCATTCGAACGCGACACGGCACATGATCAACCTTATTTGTTATGTCGTTGTGTTGCGCCCCATCTCATCTATTTAAAAGTACGACTCGAGATCCTTGCCTGATTGGGGGAAATTACCAACAAAGAGGTTAATGGGAGCACATTCCTTGCACGCTATTAGAAATAAAAATGAGAGGAACTTTTTAGTGAGTGGTTCATAAAGCTTGTGCTCTAGTGTACTTCATTTGGCTCTAACTTTCCAATGGGTGCGATCTCTGAAATACAGCTGTCTATACACTTTGGGACAATCTGGAACAGCGAGTACTTGTAAACCGAAATGTTTTAGGACTGTGCGTGATTACGCATGGAACTACAAACAAATCAAGCATTTCCACCTTCACTGTTCAGAAACCGATATAAACCGTCATAATACGACAAGCAGTCTGGATGAAATGACCATGGTAACTTTAAATGACACCGTAAATATGCAAACCCTCGTGATTCGGGAGCAAACCTTGGCTAAATTTATGCCTGCGACAATTACCAGCTGTTTAATTCGGTGCGTGAACTATATTCAAAGTAAGAGTGAGCCACTGACATGCATTTTGTGCGACGCAGCGACCACTTGACCTGGTAATAATTGGGTTGCGAAGGTGAATCCCCTGTCGCATGCTCTGATCGAAGCCGACCACAAACGCGAACAGACGACAGCTTGGCCGACAGGCACAGCTTGTGATTGGTTGTGAAGCAATACCCTCGATATCAGCTCACTCCGTCACGGTGCCAAAACACTTCTTTCATCTTGCACTCCTGTCGTGTTCGTCATATCACCTCCTCGTACATAAGAGCAAATGTTGTCATGTCATGAAAAATGCGCAAGTACTTTCTAAGAGCTCTCTTACGTGCTGTGCAGTTGTCGAAAACAGCATATCGGTCGGTGCGAATTTTAGCAAACGCTCCTCGCATGAGTTACTTCAGCGTTCGACCGGATTTGTTGTGATCACGGCAGCTCTTTCGCTGCGTGTACGCAGTGTGGATAGTGGCGGCAGTGCAATAGTGCACGGTGAAGCGCAGTGAGGCTTGTGCGTTGATGTGCTTATCAAGCGGGGATTGGCGCCGGTGAATCGACGACATCTAGCACTCCAGAAGCCTGCAATGTGTGTTTGTGGGCCGGTAACAGTTCGTTCTCTTGATTTTCCAGTCTCTCGGTTGGATGCTGTGCGACATTTTATATTGACAGCATTTTAGGACGTTACTTGAGTGACCCCAAGTACGTACGGAAACGTATGAACTACGCGCTGTGTTGGGTTCTTGCTTCGCCACTGGTTAGCCCGTGCACAACTTTTTTCTTTTGAGCAATCTAGTGTTCGGGAGTGAAACGAAAACAGTGGTGCAGTGTTGACGTTTCCAAGACTTGTGAAGAAGCTGTGCTCGTGTGACCGAAAATTGAAAGGCAGCGTTTTAACTGTTTTGCCCTGCGAGGTTGCGGTGGTGTAGCTTGGCGCTTTTGTTTGTTAACTCGTCACTTCTTTTAGTGATAATCATAGTCTTGGCGCTGTGTAATGAGCCGAAGCTACGGAATTCTACATTCTGTTGTGGATCGTGTTACTTTGGCGGCGCGCCTAGACTGTCCTTCGGTGAGAACTTGAGAGTTCTGTGTGGCAGCGAGAGCCCGTGAGCTTCAAGCTCCCCTCCGGCCCCCAGAAAGAGCAAAGATTTCACCGGTGCCTTGCTTTGGACGAAGCTGTAGGCTAGTACCGGTTAACTACATGTTTCTGAGTTCATCTGGCCATCATTTTTCACGACACTAGAGCCTTGACAACTGCCAGTGATGACCAGTTCTTACACTATATCAATGGACGTGCACGCGTGGCAAGCCTTTCATTGCTGTCATCGGCACCTTCAGGTCTGCAGATGTCCTTTGCCTTTTGGCCCTAGAGCACACTTGGTTCCTGATGACACTGACGGCTACTAAACGCTGCCACCGGTGAGTTGACCTTGCAGAACTAAATTTGTTGCTATTCACGCAGTACTATAACGTGTGCTGGTTTTTAAGCCCATCAGATGTGATGTTTTCTTATGTTAAGTTCAAGCATGACCAATTTACTACTACTGTTATATAGATATATATATTATGAAGAGGCGGAAATACATAAGCAGTTTTTTTGTGATTTGGTAAAGGTGAGCTCTTGTTTGGTTATTAGGATGGGCCTGTCGATTTACCACATTTGATAGTTGGAAAGTTAATGAAAATTTTTTTCCAGGAGCCATGTTGCATTTGAGAAATTTATGTTATTTTGAAAAATTTGTTCCATGGACTATTACCGCTGTGCTGGCACTATACTCAACCAGGACATATATATTGTTGTACGTAATTTTTACATGAGCCTTCAGTTCGTTTCAAAGTGATTATAGCAGATGTGGTCACTTTGACAAAGTGATAGCTTCATCAAATAAACACTAGTAGGGATTGATTTTAATTATTGCCTTTAAATATCTTGTTTTTGGCTCTTCACAGATCGCAGAGATTAGTTTGTTAAGGTCCCGTGATGCATCGGTCGCACACACGGGCACATCAAGCCTCATCATGACTTGGAGCACCTGTACAAAAATAGGAAGGACACGTGCTCCGTAACTGTGCAAGTCTATGTCACTGCTGGGACTGCTATCGTTCAGCAAACCTGGATGTGGCCTGGAAGCATGCATGGCACCCTCATCTAGAAGGACTGCGATCCGCTTGGCGGCTTCGAGGGCACAAAACTGCCTAATGGCAGGCTGCAAGGTTAGTTTTTTTTAATACATACCATTAGGTGAACACCACTAACTGTGCACAAATTGAAAACTCAAGCATGGTTGCTCGCAGAGGATACCTGTGCTTTTCTCACACATATTGCTTATTGAACAATTATAGAAATAAATTGCGAGATAATTAGGAATGTATAAAGTTGAAAGCCTGCAGCTTATGAATGAAACTCTAATCAGCTGAGGCTCAAAAGCTCATGCTTTTTAAGGAGCACAAATACTTTGTTTCGTTATTGAGCTCTCGAGCTTGTGACGCACTCTGTAGATCAAGTGCTCTGGCAGGAAATAGCAAGTGGGTGAAAATGGCCTGGCTGTTCACAACTTGCAAGGAGAAAGGCCTATTGAACAAGCCTCAGACGACATAGGGCCAGTAACTGTATCTATTATGTAGCTTTTTCTCTCTCAGTGCTGTGGCATGCTGTGTTTCAACCGAACGTGTTTACCATGGTTGCATAGTGATATACTTATTCTACTAATTGTACCTTACCTAAGTATGCATTTTTGATCTCTAAAGGTGACGTTCGGAGTGTTTCAAAGCCATGGCTCCTCATCTCTCTGTCTGTGGCTAGCCTACTTCAGCAGCAGTGCGATACAGCCAGCACACATGGAAGCCAAGTCATGGAGCGCTCTTTTGGTGTTCTGTGCAGGACACAGCATATCCATCCGGCAAGACACTGATATCAACAATAATGGTGAGTGCTGGTGGCACCTGTAGGATCCAGTTGTGTTTTTTGCGTATGATTATTTCCCCTGGTGAAGTGCATTTTTGAAAGGTTTTTTTGTTTGGAAAAATTGATGTCAACAACAAGTACACTCATAATCCACAAGTGCTTTGTGTCTTCTAGACTGCCCGTTAGCTCCTATACCCGGTATAATAAACTGGTTCTGTTATGCCGCCTTATAATTATGAGCATTAGCTGTTTTTTCTTTTATTTATTTATGAATACTGCAACCTTAACATAGGGTTTTGGTAGGGTGGATATACTTTTGATAAGTTTATAAATCGGCAAACAAATAAATATGAAACAGGTAAGGCATATACACACTTTTAGAACAAAAAAAAGAACAGTGATTTGTAATAAACCGGCATAAGAACACATAGAGAAATGAGCTCTAAATTCAAGACGATCACAAAAGGAGAATGGTTACAGTGATTGAAATAAACCACAGGAGCACATGTCATAGAAATTACACACTCGCTGCTAGAGCTGCGCAGCAAAAAGGTTCATGGATGACTGGGAAACAACTTCGTTACTAAGGTTATTCCATTGAGCAATTGTCCTAGGGAAGAACGAATCCTTGAATGTGTTATTACGGGTGGAAAATGGGGTTATTGTAAAGACATGCTTCTGCCTTGTGGTATATCTTGTGGACAAATCATGTATAAGTGATAAGTCTAACTTAAAATAACCTTTAACTAAGTGAAAAAAAATTTCAATCTCAATACTTTATTTCTTTGTGTCGGTGTTAGGAGGTTAGCTTTTGCTAATAAACTTGTGATTGAAGTACGACCAAAACTGTTATAAATAAACCTAACAGCTCTCTTTTGAATTTTTTCCATTTCGCTGATATTTTTTCTGGTGTAAGGGTACCAAATTATGTATGCATAATCTAAAGTAGGTTGAACAATTGCATTAAATGCAACCAGGCGAATGGCGGGAGTGGAGTGCTTAAGAGCTCGTCTAAGATAAAATAATTTGTAATTGCACGAGCTTATTAAAGTGTTAATATGTCTATTCCAGTTAAGGTCATTCGAAATCCAAAGACCAAGGCACTTGTAGTGTTGTACTTCCTGCAAAATAACATTATTGGCTGAATATGCAAAACGAAGAGAGTTACGTTTGTGAGAAATTTTTATGAAAACGGTCTTTTTAAAATTAACTGACAATGGGCATTTATCGCACCAACGAATGACCTTTTGAAATGCATCGTTTAAATGAATTTGATCAGCATGGTTTTCTTTTTCCGAGTACAGGATGCAAACATCCGCATATAACTTGACTTTTACAGGTATATCATGTGATATATTATCTATAAACAATAAAAAGGGGAGGGGTCTGAGCACAGAGCCTTGGGGAACACCCGAGTCAACCGGTACTGTACGAGAACATTGGTCATTGAAAAAGACGTACTGTTTTCGATTCGAAAGATAACCGGAAATCCATTTTAGAAGCTGGGTATTCTTAAGAACTAAATCTAATTTGAAGAGTAATTTATTGTGAGAGGCCATATCGAAAGCTTTAGCCAAATCCATACAAATTACATCTACCTGTTTTCCGGAATTTATAGATAGTGCGAAATTATGAACTGTAGTTACCAGCCGAGTACAAGTAGAAAATTCTTTCCTTAATCCGTGTTGTGAACCTGACAAAATATTGTGCTTATCTAGGAATTCTGAAATATGCTTATGTATTATATGCTCAAGTAGTTTACAGGAAGTTTAAATTAATGAGATCGGCCGATAGTTAATAACATAATGAGGACTTCCGCTCTTATGTAGGGGCTTGACTTTAGCATTTACCCAGTCATCCGGAACTTGACCATCTTTCAGAGATTTAGAAAAAAGGATTGTTAGGTACTTTGAAACCCAATGTGCATAGCGTTTTAAGAACTCAATCGGTACTTCATCAGTACCTGAAGATTTTTTAACATCAAGCTTTAAAAGTCAATTAAAACTCCCTCTTCACTTATGGCAATATCCGAAAGGGGTGGGCCTGCCTTATCAAATGTTTCCTTGACTCCATTATCCTTCGTAAAAACAGAATTAAAATGATAATTGAAAGCATTAGAAATAACAGAGGAATCACCAGTTTCCGCACCATCAATTTCAAAAACATCAGTAGTCACAGGATTGGGCGAAATTAAACTCCAGAACCTCTCGGGAGACGAAGACATGAGACTCGGGAGTTGTTGGCTATAATAGCGTTCCTTGTCAGACAATACATTTGCTTTTAGTTGACAAGCCAGTTCAGAAATTCTTTGTTGGAGGATACCTACGTCTTTAGAGTACCGTCTCTGATTTTTCATACGTTTGAGCCGTCTTCGCAACTGCCACGTTTCCCGAGAAATCCAGGGGTTCTTTCCTTTCGATTTTTTTTTACAATGCGTGGAACAAATCTTTTAATACACAGATTTATAAGATCCTTGGAACGCTTCCACAAATAATGAATATCAGCAGTGCAACTCGAAAAAGAATCAAAGTCAAATGATAGTAACTCCAATATTGAAGTATAATCTGCACGTGAAAAGTATGGGAACGAGACCCTCTTGCATTTTTTCTTTAAAACAACATCAGAAAACGTAAGTATCACAGCCTGATGATCAGATATTCCAGGGAGAACAGAGCAGCTAGCTTGAGCAGAGATTGAGCCACTAATGAAAAAGAGATCTAGAATTGAACAATAGTTTGCCTGTATTCGAGTGAATTCATCAACGACTTGCATCAAGTCAAAAGAAAACGCTATATCGATCATTCTTTCACCAATTTTATAGTTAGGTTGTTGCAAAGAGAAAGATGGCCAGTTAATATGCGGCAAATTAAAATCCATAGCTAGAATTATCCGATCCTCAGGCTTCACATGCGCGACAAGGTAATTGTGTAATTCATCCAGAACATCCATGGAGGAATTCGGTGGACGATAAATAGCCCCAATAACATACCTGGTCTTTCCGTAGTACGCTTTGCAAAATATGCCCTCGACATTATGTATGTCACGCATTTTTGTAATTTGCAATGACTGTTTAAACAGGATCGCCACCCCACCGGCTCTACTCCCATGGTCATTCCGGTACACACGGTTGCCCCGAGGAACAAATTCACTATCAAGTATGTTATCGTGCAACCATGTTTCGGTTAGGATAGCAATATTGGGGCCGTAGGCCAGGAGGGTTCCCTCTAATTCTGTGGTTTTGCTAATAACACTTCTCCAGTTTAAATTTAGTATTTTCAGCGACTGAAGACTGCAAATGCTCCGTCATTTTACATTCTTCCTTTGCTTAACACGTGCATTTTTCGCTTCATCCGAACTAAACAAGTTTCCATCCACACTCAGTCGATTGTAGAGTAGCTTTACTTTAGCACCATTCTCTCTCTCTTTTTCCGAACTTTTCCACAGATTTCTGCGTACCTCACGAACCCTGTATAAAAAACACTCAGAAAAGGACAATACCGAGCCCTTTAACTTGTGTTGTAGTGCAGTCTAACTTGTGTTTCTTAGGGAAATTATTTTAGTTTCTTCTTTTTAGACTTTACACTAGGTGCTCCTCGCACCTAGTGCAAAGTCAAAATAGAAGAAACTTTATTGGCTTATTATGCCTGGCTGAAGTTTCATGCCTTCATCTATAACATTGTAGTTTTGTTTTTGTATCACAATAAAATATATTTTCAGTCTTTACTGTTTGTGTTTTTGTTGAAGCTTGTCATCAGCTTCTGAAATCCTGACATCTGTAAATATGAGCACATTTTCAAAAACTGTACATTTTTGCATGTACCATGATTGTAGCAATGATGTGTATTTTTCTATGTTCCAGCAGTAACAAAAGATACAGTGCCCCACGGTTATGTACTGTGTATCAAGAACAGAGCACAGAAGACCAACAAGTAGAAAGGGACTGCCAGTGACTGTTCTCCTGCTCAATGTTTACGACAGCAGTAAGAGCACATTGTGATATCAGGAGCAGTTTGAATTGTATATGTAGTAACATTCTGTGCAGCTGTAGTTTAACTTCCTAGCCGTGCATTAATCAGCAAATCGTTTGCTTGCATTCCAAATTATTTAAATTTTGCTTGAAAGATACCAAACTATGACACTAATTTAAAGTCTGTTGTCGTGTTAGTGGGCAAAGAATTTTGAGCTGAAATCTTAACATGCATGTTGAATAAAGTGCCTGCGTGTATCTGCATTTAACTGTCATAAATCAGAGCAGCCATGGTCGGCAATAGTAACCGTGTTAGCATTCTTTGTAGTACAAAAAATAAAACCATGGATGTGGTAATCTTGTACGTAGTTGATGTAATCATTCAGTATACACTCATTTGTATAGCACCAGTGATGCCATGTGCGTATAGGCTCTGGGAAGTGAATCCATGAGGATTATTTTATTTGGAAGGAGGAGGATCATCACTACTAGTACATGTAACAGTAGAATTTAGTGCTTGTGTATTGTTATCCCACTGCCTCTTCATGCTTCAAAAGTCTACTTCTCTGTTTCTACTGTGTAAGTGTAACTTTTTTAATCTATACTTTCCTTGGATAGGTTTGTTAATAATATAAATGTGTACTATGCAAATGACTTATCATTTATGCAGCTTTACTCAGACTACAAATAAAAGTATTTTTTAATTGATATGTAGCTATAGCATGCAGTAACTTATATTTTTCTCGGTGCCTGTACAAATGTTTAGTCCTGCAAAGATACTGGTATACTCTACTATAGAAGCAGGCATCTTCAAATGAGTTTGTTAGTGGAATTAACAATGAGGTTATAACCATTATTACTATTCTCAGATGAGCTGTGAAAATTTCATGGAAATGTAATTACATTTCTGGAACTGTGTTAAGGTAAATGTCCTTATGTTCTTTTATAGTGGTCCCTGTTTCATGCAACTGACAGATAATTACTTTGCAGTGGCTTCAAGTGTTCACTAGATGGTCACACGGACAGACGCATTGACAGACGCACAGACAGACTAGCAGATGGATGAACGGATAGATGATCGCATAAAGCAGGTATGTGCCACAGGGGATGCGAGATGAGAGTTGGCGGTACTTGGATTGTTCACTAGAACAACGCATGGAGGGACGCATTGACGAACGGACAGACAGGCAAGCAGACGGAAGGACAGATAGACGGACGCGTAAAACGGGTGTATGCCACAGGGTATGCGAGATTTCAGATGGCTGTACAAGGTGTGTTCATAAAATGGACGCATGGACGAATGCAAGGACGTACGGATGGATAGATACACGGACGCGTAAAGTGCGTATGTGCCACAGGACATGCGACATGCGAGATGGTGGTACTTCGAGTGTACTCTAGATGGACGCACGGACGGACGCATGGACAGACGGACAGACAGACTAGCAGACGAACGGACGGTTAGACGGCCGCATAAAGCGGGTATGTGCCACAGGAGATGCAAATGGTGGTACTTGGAGTGTCCACTAGATGGACGCATAGAAGGATGCATGGACGGACAGACTAGCAGACGGACAGACGGATAGGCGGACGCGTAAAGTGGGTATGTGCCACAGGGTATGCGAGATGCGAGATAGCAGTCTTGGAGTGTTCACTAGATGGATGCACGGACGGACGTATGGACTGACGGAAAGAAAGACTAGCAGACAGACGGACGGATAGATGGACGCGTGAAGTGGGCATAAGCCACAGGGGATGCGAGATGGCGGTACTTGGAGTGTTCTCTAGATGGACGCACGTAGGAACGCATGGACGGACAGACAGACAGACAGACTGACTAGCAGACGGACGGACGGATAGACGGACGCGTAAAGCTGGTATGTGCTACAGGGGATGCGAGGCGGCGGTATTTGGAGTGTTCACTAGATGGATGCACGGACCGATGCATGGAAGTATGGATAGGCAGACTAGCAGACGGATGGACGAATAGACAGACGCGTAAAGCGGGTATGTGCCACGGGCATGCTAAAGGGCGGTACTTGTAATGTTCACTAATTAGACGCACGGACAGACGCATGGCCAGACGGGCAGATAGACTAGCAGACGGACGGGTGGTTAGACGGCTGCATAAAGCGGGTATGTGCCACAGGAGATGCAAGATGGCGGTACTAGGAGTGTCCACTAGATGGACGCACGGAAGAATGCATGGGCGGACAGACAGACAGACTAGCAGACGGACAGACGAATAGACGGACGCGTAAAGTGGGTATGTGCCACAGGGTATGCGAGGTGCGAGACAGCAGTCTTGGAGTGTTCACTATATGGACGCACGGGCGAACCCGTGGACCGACGGACATAAAGACAAGCAGACGGAGGGACGGATATGTGCACGCGTGAAGCGGGCATATGCCACAGGAGATTCGAGATTGCGGTACTTGGAGTGTTCGCTAGATACACACGCGGACGGACGCATGCACGGACAGAGACAGACTAGCACATGGACGGATGGATAGACGGACGCGTAAAGCGGGAATGTGCCACAGGGTATGCCAGATGCGAGATGGCTGTACGTGTAGTGTTCATAAAATGGACGCACGGACAGATGCGAGGACGGACGGATGGATGTATGCACGGACGCGTAAAGCGGTATGTGCCACAAGTATGCGAGATGCGAGATGGCGGTACTTGGAGTGCTCACTAGATGAACGCACGGCCGGACGCATGGACGGACGCACAGACAGACTGCCAGATGGACGGACGGATTGATGGACGCGTAAAGCAGGTATGTGCACAGGGTATGCGAGATGCGAGATGCCGGTACTTGGAGTGTTCAATAGATGGACGGATGGACAAACAGACTAGCAGACGGACAGATGGATACACAGACGCGCAAAGTGCGTATGTGATACGGGGTATGCGATACGCGAGATGTTGGTGCTTGGAGTGATCACTGGATGGACGCATGGACGGATGGACAGACACACTAGCAGACATACGGATGGATAGATGGACGCATAAAGCGGGTATGTGCCACAGGGTATGCGAGATGTGCGATGGCAGTACTTGGAATGTTCACTAGATGGACGCACAGATGGACGCATGGACAGGCGGACAGGCAGACTAGCAGATGGGCGGACGGATAGAGAGACGCGTAAAGCGGGTATGTACCTCAGGGTATGCGAAATGGTGGTACTTGGAGTGTTCACTAAATTGATGCACAGACGAATGCATGGACGGACAGACAGACTAGCAGATGTACGGACGGATAGACGGACGCGTAGAGTGTGTATGTGCCAAAGGGTATGCAAGATGCGGGATGGCAGTAGTTCGAGTGTTCACTTTGTATGTATGTATGTATGTATGTATGTATGTATGTATATATGTATGTATGTATGTATGTATGTATGTATGTATCTTTTAAATGAGAATCCATTTATTATTGATGAGGAAGTTTGGTAATGATTTGCCTGAATTTGTCTCTAGTTCTTATTCTTCTGAACCACAACACATTTCAATTTGTTTTTTACTGCATAAAAATAAATGTAACCTTACATGAAATATATGCATTCGAAGAAGTTGTTTCATTTGCCAATGTACAGTCATGAGGAAGAAATCGGGTAAAATGGAACCAACCCACGAAGATTAGTTTTGAGCATAGCTACTCCACATGTCATGTATTGTACACATAGCTTTGGTAGAAGAAGAAGTGTCTCTTTAGAAGAACGCTTGTTTCTGCGCTCTGTTTTGTTTTAGTGAAATCATCGGTCTTTTGAGGTGCCTCGCCTCTTCAATTTCAGCATATTAATTTTAATCAGAATAAACAAGCTATCACCCATGGTTGTATATGCTTGTGATATTACTGCATATTGTAATACCTGTTGGAAATTAATATTATGGGCACAAACCCAGTCAAGCTGAATACACGAATTTTGTCCATGCACCTTTCATCTGTACTGTTACTGTTGTTATTAAAAAATAAACTTCCGTTTAAAAGTTTATTGCAGTAACCAAAAGCAGAGTATCTCTCTATGACACAAATCAAATTGCCATTGTTCTGTTTTATTCTGAACAATAGGAGACCTTCTCAGCAGAACTCGATTAACAGCTATAGTTCATTTTAACCATTGACAACGACATTACACTGAAGTGCGCAGCATGACAGATAGCGGGAGAGAAGACACAGACTAATCACTCTGTTTGTGTCTTACCTAACTGTCCGTGCTCTTTGGCTTTGCTGCATGTTATAATGCCCACCAAAATACCATAAAAACGTGTCCCGATAAAGGCAGTCAACTTGGCTTCAAGCAGTTAGCTCACTGCATATGTAAAATTTCTTCAAAACACCGTCACGACTGATCGCTGGTCGAATATTCAAACACGTGAAAAGTAATATACCAGGTATGATATTGGTATTTTAGCACTGGGCACTTTTGTGATACGAGAGGATGAAGGAAAAAATATGAACCCTGAGTTGTGTAATATATGAAGGAGCACGGCACAGCGCTTTTGGGTCAAAAGGGGAGTGAAAGAAGAAAGCGCGAAAGCCACTTTCTCGAAAAATTAGTACCCTCTGCCACACATAATCTCAGGCCAGCAACCTCTGAAAAAAAGTGCTCGGTGACACTGCGGATCGAAATCAGAACCTCCTAGATTGTGGCTGAGCGCTGTAACCAATCCTCAACTGCAGCAGTGCTTCCATTCACCCTATTGCTGATATATCGTCAATGCTTCGAATGACCCTAAATGCAAAAACGTCCGGTGAAACTTGTTCAAAAATAGAAACAAAAATAGAATGCGTTTGCCCAAGGTTTTTGGAAGATAAAAACCACCACGTGTGGCTGTATAACCATGTACTATTTATCTTGTACATTACTGTCATGATGTCGGGATTACCGGCTCTCACGTACGCTACCTTCTCATAGTTTGCCAAATATAAATAAAGAAATAAAAATATGTCGACCTTTGACAACGCTATTCAACCATTATAAATTCACTGTCACTAGTGTCACCTTTCACTAGATGAATACTCAGTTTGTTTCCATTATCATTATTTAAGGAAGATTTGGCTCATTAACTCACAACTCTTCTAATTAGCATTGATTTTCTCGCATCTAAATACAGTCGCACTTCATCTCGCTTTCTGTGTTGCTGTCGCTGCCATAAAACGCGTACTCCGCTTTTTATGCTCTCCAAGCATTCGAAGCTGCTTTGCGGAAACTTTCCCGGATGTCTGCTAGGCCAGAAAATTGTCTCTATTGTCTATCAATTTCAAGCTTTCGTGGAGAAGAAACGAAAGTCTCTCTCTATCTCTCTCCCTATTTTTTGCTTTCGTTTTGCACGTGTGATAACGCTTCTCGACTTAGAGTCTCGTATACACGTCCCTTGCTTTGTTTGCTCACTCAAACAACGCTGGATGAATTATTTGCACCGTGTTTTGTGAAAAGCATTAGCACTGAAATACCTCCCGACGAGTCTCCCTCCTTTTACGTAGACACATATCTAAGCGTAAGCGTATGCGCGTTCTCGCATTCCGGCTTTTTAAAAATGCTGCGGTGCATGAAACCAGCGAAATTGTACTCTCATTTTCATTTGATTACTGCTGTTCTCTATTTCTGCACAATTCTTCCGCAGGTGCACAAGTCGCTCCTGTGTCTTATAATAAGAATATTGTAAGAAGGCAGCCTTTTACGCCTAGGTAATAAACACCAGTATGTTCACCACTATACCGTGCTCGATTATACCCGATTAGTTGATAGCAGCGCAGCTTCATTAAAATGTAAGGTAACTGGTCGCGTTAAACAGGGAAACACATTTGAGGCACATTATCAGACAATGCATGCATCGATATATGCGTGGTTTTATTGATGTGATACACGTGGTGTGTTGTTTACTTGTGATTGGCGAGATAGTGCTGGATTGCTCGATGGCTTACGGCCATCGAGCAATTTCTTATTTAGCTACATTCGTTAATGAAAGGCGAGTGCTTGGCTTTGCACAGCCCACCAAAACATCTGTTACAATGTACGTGGCATCCCGTAAGCGCTGTAGCAGACGCTCGCCGAAGTGAAACTTAGATGCAGCAAATCATTGGATATCATCGTATACTCTCGATGCTAGGCGCTTGGCGTGCTACCTTCATATTATCGGCACACACTTATTTCTTTTCTTGTCATTTCATGAGCTATCGTTTGTCCTCCTCGCTCTCTTAAGCGCCGAATAAGTTAAATTCGTATCCGCGCTATAGTAATCCCTCCAGATAAGAGAATTCATGGCTAAGAAAATGCGTAGCCAAGAAAAAGCCTTGTGAATTCAGCCCCAGAGGTAATAAGTAAAGCATACGTGCCGTCACATTGTGTAACAGTGTCACGAGGCTAGTCAACCCACAAGCTCTCGTGTAGGTTCTTGTGCATACAAACCGATGAGAAAACCCACATCGGTAAAGAGAACACGAGACCGTTTATGCACACAAGAAAAACAACTAAATATATTTTCAATAAACTAGATAAAGAGACAGAAATAAGAGGAAAAACAAACAAAGAACACAATTTCGAGGAGAAATTAACCTAGTGACCGCGAAATGCTAAGGATGCGTAAGCTCCGCAATAGCAAAAGCGACTGTCACCGTTCAGTCGCGGCACTATTGTAGACGGCGAGGGTTGATGCGATGGGGTGCAGACAAGGTAGATCAGAAGTCCAAGCGTTGCTCGGGTTGAAGGTAGCTCCGGGCGCACCAAGGTCAGTGACCTCTCAGCGTTCGTCCTCCGACGCTGGGACGTAGCCCTGGAAACGGGACGAGCCTGGCCAAAGCCAGATGGTGAGAAGCCTGGCCAACGCCAAACGACGAGCAGCCTGGCCAACGCCAGACGACGAGCAGCCTGGCCAACGCCAGACGATAGATGATGCTCGTGTGCCCGACCAGGTGGGAGCCCGCAGCAGCCTAGCCTCAGGAACTCGGCCGCCACCCCAGCGCCCTGGTAGCCTGCTTGCCTCCGTCGCGTCCCGGCCACGTCTGCCCCGTTCTTCGTTCGGGCTTCTTCCCCACCAGCGTGGGGGCCTCTCATTGGTCCGAACTTCACGCGCCTCGTCTGCCCATCGTCTTCCTCACCGAATACATCGCGAGAGCGCGCGTCCACACCATCGGTTGTCGTCGTCTTCTTTCCTATGTCGGCGCACTCGCGCACATTTTAAACCGAACACTGGTTGCACTCGCGCTCTTCACGAAACGTGCACTTCACTTATCACAAACAGTAAGGTTTTGCATATTAGTGCTCTTTCTAAGTAGCTCGATATTAAGAAAAGGCTTGGTGCACTTTTGTTGCACTTAGGTACACATCATATATATATACGAGTTCACAGTTTCCTGTTGTTTTGTGACCGTAGTCACAGCAATTTTCTTCGGTCACATTGAACCGCATCTGTGAAGACACACCATATTAAAAAGAAGGTGAATCAAAATCCGAATAAGAACGAGTAACATGTTAAACATTTACTGAACGTTTCATCAGATTTTCATCATCTTACAGAGCGTAATGTCCGATAGCTATAAAAAACAAATCTGAAAATATTTGCCAAACGGAGTTTCTTCGTAGCGGTCGCGCATTTTGTAATTCATTACCTGTGTTGTAGTCTTTTGTAAAAAATTTGTGTTGATAAAAAGCATTATCGTGTCTTTTTCTAAGCAATATAGGTTTATTAGGTGTGCTACAAATTAGGAGCAATAGAATAAATAAATAATTACAGGAGTGACGTTGAGATACACAGATTCAAATAATGTGAATAATAATACGAATACATTCATTGAACGATGCAGTTACAACTTCAAAGTATGAGTTAAGCTCAAATTGAATAGTTACGCGCAAAATAAATACACAGTGACGTTTACAAAGCAATGAGAGAGCTGTCATGGCAAACCAATTTGAAGCCATCTCATGAACAAGTTGCATGGATATGTCGTTAGATGATACCTACTTATGATGCTACGCATGCGTGTTTAATAAAAATCCTGAAAAATGGTGTATCATGGCTGGGAACGTTTAGTACTTGTCTTCTTTATAGCTGCGAGTGCAAGTTACTGTTTCGAAGAATACGATTGCGTTTTTTTTAAACTTTGGTTCATGTGAAGTGAAGCTCTCAAATTATACCTCGTTTGCAAGTTTCCTTTTCCCTTTGATTTCTACGGCATCCATATTTTTGTGACAGACAAACACGCACGGTACACATAAAGATTTACGCTGTCGAAAATCTGACGGTGATACACAATGAATTAATAATACACAAGAAAATTATCTCGTCGTGCATTCAGTCAAATATAAAGGTTTAATAAAAGCAGCAAACTAATCTTTCTATTTTCATGTGATATTGTGGAAATGTTTTTCGAGCTTCTATTGTAGCCAGAACGCTCTTTCTATGAGTGTGTGTTCATATGTGAAATATAGTAAATCATATGTGAAATATGTTCATATGTGAAATGTTTCCTATGTTAACGCAATGAAGCCGTGATTGTATACAGGTGTAATGCCCACGACTCTTTATTTTTCTTTCACAGCAGAGCAATGTTTCTATCGAGAACAGTAGCGACAGTACCAATACGAATTCTGCCGCAGTTTCATTTTGTCATTCGCGACGCTAATTCCCAGATGTCCCGAGAATAATGAAACGCGGTGTTTTGGCGAACTTTTGCGCAGTACAGCTTCGCTCTTTCTTTCTCGATTTACGCACAGCACAACTGTTTCATGAAATTGTTCCGGTGTGCGAACAGGGAATGGCAGGAGGTTCTGCATATTGTTACCGTTCAAAGCAAAATGGTTGGCACGCCACCAGGGAGCCAGCTTTAATTAAAGCCATTAGCAAAAGCGTGTAACCGGGAATTGGAAACCTTCAATATGCAGCCTGAACTCATTTTTTTTCTTCTTTCTCCCAGGTTCCACTCAGCCTTTCTTAGAGGAATTGCATTTGACGAGTATGTATTTCTATTCGCACAGCTCATTAGCCTTTAGTTTATAAGGCGTGAATCGAGATCTAACACTGCCTCTCCTAGACGACTGAACAGCGGGTGGCCATTTAGATGTTCTGTTGTTTCGATGGAAGGCAGAACGACAACATGTTCATTTCAATGAATTATTCTCACTGAAAGTGTATAAAATTTGCTTTAGTCGTAACTTTTTAATAGTTACAGGCAATCTTGAAAATACGTGTACAGTTGCTTCACAGAAATCGCTGGTTAGTTACCTGGCGAGCGTTTTGTTAAAGTACGAAACGTTCACTCCTTTAGTTTCAACGCAATATTTCATGATCGCAACTACGTAGTTTTACTGACTGGGTTAAAAAATATACGCGAGGCCTGCACAGCATGCGCACACCAGCGAAAGCGACAGCGGAAAAAGAGACCTTTCAACAGCCCTTTTAACACGAATGTGTTTCATGCTGGGATGCACCGAGACCTTCGTCCTAATATGTCCCACTTTATTATCATCTGGGTATCTTCGACAAACTTCATGCACCGTCCTTGTTTCTGTGATGAGTGAAGTTGCCGTGCGTGATCGGGAAGATAGAATTGTGTTTGAAGTGCGCGCCACAGAGACAGTCGAAGAAGACGACGCAGGAAAATCAGGGTAGTGGGGTGGTGCGAAGAAGAAGGAGTGAGGCAGACGTGGCTGGAAGGAAGAAGCAAGGTTGAAGAACCAGTGCGTGGGAGCAGTGACCCGTCGGGTTGCGGACTCGAGGTCTCAGCAGGCTCCCACCTTGGGCCATAGCAGCCGTCCTTGCAGTTCGGGCCTGGCGTAGGCGAAACGTCGCCAGGACGTTTCCGCCAGGCAAATCCGGCACCTACAGCAGCGAGCGCCAGCCAGCGTTCGAGATAGGCATGGCAAACGCCATGCGTGCTCCAGGTCAACGACCTCCGCAGTGAGCCGCGTTCTTGGCCGCGGCTGTCATTGGACTCACCAGGCTACCCAAGCGTCGGCCGTCCCTTCCCAGCGTTGAGTTTGCCGCCGGGACTTGACCACCGCCTTCCTCTCCGGTGAACTCTTTCTGTTTTTATGCCCTTGTGACTCACGCACCAGTATTCCAAGCATGTTATTTTTTTTCTTTTTTTGCGGGAAATATTTCTATTTACTCTTTGAGAGAGGGTTAAAGGGAACTAAAGTAAAGGTATGCCACATGAACAGAAGTCGTAATGATTTGGAATATGCAAAACCTATAGCTTTGATATCTTTGTTGAAACAATTAACTACTGACATGGCTTTAAGAACTCAGTCAGCCGCTTATTAGCGTCCGCGTGATCCCGGAACGTCAACGATGGCTTTTCGTCGTCTTCTTTGAACAAGCTCATGAGCTCTTCGCCACGCTGGCACCAAACTCGTCGTTTTCTTCTTTCAGGCTGAATGCGACAAATTCAGCACATTCCCGTCTAGGCAATGGTGTCTTGTCTGGACGGGAACGCTCTTCCGGTGTTGCATTCTCTACGTAAAATTCCTGGGTGTGTTCCTGCTTCCGTTTTCTCGATGCGGCCGATGTGACGATCCCTCTCATTTTTCTGTTGCCGCATGTTCTCTCGCCACTTGGCATAGAGACTGACTTCCTTCCCTGCTTTTTAGCTGATGAAGGCCATCAGGTCCACGGGCTTATCAGCAGTAGCTTAGTCGAGAGTTCGACGGAATGCCGTCTGGTCAGGTAAAGGCATTGTTGAAAAAACAGGTCACTGACCAATGTCAAACAAAACAATGACATTTCGGGACCCGTACGGGTCCCTTGTTCACAATGGAATGACGGCTGAGCAACAGGTTCTTATGTAACGTTGAGCGCATGACGCAAAGTCCGGGAGTACACGTGGTTTAGTGTGCCAGATGATCTATTGATTGTGTTTCTTGTCGTCTGAATGATTAGTAATTCGAGGTTCAGTCTGGTTGTAAAATTCTTCTCCGTGGCCACGATGCGTGCGTTGTCCCAGCTTATCTCGTGGCCCGTCTTCTCGGCATGCTCTGCGAGTGCATTTGTCATTGTGTGGCCCTTGGCGACGTCATTCTTGTGTTGCATCAGACGTTTGCAGTAATTTCCACTCGTGCCAATGTACACTGATTCGCAATCGGCGCATGGTATCTTGTAGACCACACCAGGAAAGTGTTGCCGAGGGAGAGGATCCTTCACATTTAGCAACTCAGCCTTAAGCTTGCTTGCTGGAACATGCGCGATCTGTACACCACGTTTTCTGAATAGACGGGCTAAGGCTTCGCTTATATTTCTAATATAAGGAATCGATGCACGCTTTTTTGTAGACGATGTGTTATGCATGGCCTGACTAGTTGACTGCAGGTTATGCATGACGGATTTAGTTGTTTTTCTAATAAAAATCTTGGGGTATCCATTCTTGATCAGGCCATCTTCAATGGTCCGGAGCTCCTCCTGCAGGCTTTCTTCATCGGAACAAATGCGAATCGCTCGTTGAACTAAAGGCCGAATCACTGAGCGTTTGTGGGCTACCGGGTGGACTGACTCATAGTCGAGGTATCTACCGGAGTGCGTTGGCTTTCGGTACACAGCGAAGGCGAGGCCTGTGGGAGTACGTTTTACAACTGCATCCAAGAAAGGGAGGCAACCGTCTTTTTCTTCTTCCACAGTAAACTTGATGGAAGTCTCGACGCCATTTAGGCAGTCAAGGAAACCTTGGACGTCTTTCTTCTTTATCATGCAGAAGCAGTCGTCGACGTATCTCAGAAAAACCTTGGGTCTCGGCTGAAATGTTCCCAATGCATTCTGCTCAATTGCTTCCATTGTGATATTCGCAGTTGTGACCGAAATCGAAGCTCCCATTGCGGTACCGAAAACTTGCCTGTAGAATTCACCCTTGTACGAGAAGTAAGTGTTAGATAGACAAAAGCGTAACAAGGTGCACAGCTCGGTGACGTCGAACGGTGTGCGATCGGCCAATGTCATGTCCTTGTGAAGCAATTGTCTGGAAGTGTCTACAGCAAGGTCGACGGGAACACTTGTGAAGAGGAAGCAGACATCAAATGAAACCAGTACTTCGTCGACATCCACAGTGATACTCTTCATTTTGCTTATGAAGTCATTGGTGTTCCGGAGGTTTGTTTCAGTCTTGCCTGCAAGGGGAGCCAGGATGCCGTGAAGATACTTTGAGAGGCTGTATAGGGGTGACCTAGTGAAATCTACTATGGGCCTTAGAGGCGTTCCGCTTTTGTGAATCTTCGGTAAACCGTATATTGCTGGAGCAGAACCATTGGTGCACAGCAGCTGGAAGTATAACCTTTTTGCTGATGCAGGAAGCGTCTGAAAAATACTAGAGAACGTCTTTTGCAGGCCCGTTTGGACTTTCGTGGTAGGATCCTTGTTAATTTTGGCGTACGTTGTACAGTCCCCCACTATCTCCGTCATCTTCGACTCATACGTCGATCGGTCAAGCACAACCGTCACGTTGCCTTTGTCCGCAGGAAGTACGGCAATCTTCTTGTTTTTGTGCAATGCCTTAATCGCTTTTTCCTCGTCTTCCGAGAGGACTTGCTGGCAGCCAGACTTGCGAATTCTTGATAGTATACCTACTGCTCTCGTACGGATTTCGTCTCGTTCACTTTCTCCAAGTAGACCAATAGCGTTTTCGACAGCACACACGACCTTGCGTGTGTCCGGCTGCTTTGCTTGGTTGAAGTTGAGACCACGGCTCAAAACTTGGCATTCCGCAGGAGTTAGCGCGTATGACGACAAGTTCCTGACCTCGAGCATGGGTCCTCTGGTTTTCCTGCCTTTTTCTAGCAAAGCGCTCAGTTTGCGCTCTTGTGACGTTTCCTGCTTTTCTGTTCGTCGTCGCGACGCTTGGTTTGCCACGAGATTTATTTCAGGGAGTAATTCAGGCATGATGAATTCCAGATGGCGTGTTGTGAAGAAAATGTCAGCCTCAAGGCGCTTCACAGTCTGCGTGCAGTCTTCTATCCGTGCTTAAAGAAGCTGCCGTTCAGCTTTCGAAATGACTTGATGACCGAATGCCGATTTCACGGGGTGCTTTAACTGCAAAGATTTTACGGTTGAGTTGCTTGGACTTACAGGTTACGTTGAAACGCAGGTGCGTCTTGAAGGCTGCCAGTCGTGTAGATGCACTAAAGAACTGACGAATCCTGGTGATAGCCGATTGTCCATACTTGTGGCGGATGCTCACGTAGTCTAGAGTTCGACGGAATGCCGTCTGGTCAGGTAAAGGCATTGTTGAAAAAACAGGTCACTGACCAATGTCAAACAAAAAAATAACGTTTCGGGACCCGTACGGGTCCCTTGTTCACAATGGAATGACGGCTGAGCAACAGGTTCTTATGTAACGTTGAGCGCATGACGCAAAGTCCGGGAGTACACGTGGTTTAGTGTGCCAGATGATCTATTGATTGTGTTACTTGTCGTCTGAATGATTAGGGATTCGAGCCCACAAACGCTCAGTGATTCGGTCTTTAGTTCAACGGGCGATTCGCATTTGTTCCGATGAAGAAAGCCTGCAGGAGGAGCTCCGGACCATTGAAGATGACCTGATCAAGAATGAATACCCCAAGATTTTTATTAGAAAAACAACTAAATCCGTCATGCATAAACTGCAGTCAACTAGTCAGGCCATGCATAACACATCGTCTACAAAAAAGTGTGCATCGATTCCTTATATTCGAAATATAAGCGAAGCCTTAGCCCGTCTATTCAGAAAACGTGGTGTACAGATCGCGCATGTTCCAGCAAGCAAGCTTAAGGCTGAGTTGCTAAATGTGAAGGATCCTCTCCCTCGGCAACACTTTCCTGGTGTGGTCTACAAGATACCATGCGCCGATTGCGAATCGGTGTACATTGGCACGAGTCGAAATTACTGCAAACGTCTGATGCAACACAAGAATGACGTCGCCAAGGGCCACACAATGACAAATGCACTCGCAGAGCATGCTGAGAAGACGGGCCACAATACAAGCTGGGACAACGCACGCATCCTGGCCACGGAGAAAAATTTTACAACCAGACTGAACCTCGAATCACTAATCATTCAGACAAGTAACACAATCAATAGATCATGTGGCACACTAAACCACGTGTACTCCCGGACTTTGCGTCATGCGCTCAACGTTACATAAGGACCTGTTGCTCAGCCGTCATTCCATTGTAAACAAGGGACCCGTACGGGTCCCGAAATGTCATTGTTTTGTTTGACATTGGTCAGTGACCTGTTTTTTCAACAATGCCTTTACCTGACAAGACGGCATTCCGTCGAACTCTCGACTACGTGAGCATCCGCCACAAGTATGGACAATCGGCTATCACCAGGATTCGTCTGTTCTTGAGTGCATCTACACGACTGGCAGCCTTCAAGACGCACCTGCGTTTCCACGTAACCTGTAAGTCCAAGCAACTCATCCCAAAATCTTTGCAGGTAAAGCACCCCGTGAAATCGGCATTCGGTCATCAAGTCATTTCGAAAGCTGAACGGCAGCTTCTTCAAGCACGGATAGAAGACTGCAAGCAGACTGTGAAGTGCCTTGAGACTGACATTTTCTTCACAACACGCCAGCTGGAATTCATCATGCCTGAATTACTCCCTGAAATACATCTCGTGGCGAACCAAGCGTTGCGATGACGAACAGAAAAGCAGGAAACGTCACAAGAGCGCAAACTGAGTGCTTTGCTAGAAAAAGGCAGAAAAACCAGAGGACCCATGTTCGAGGTCAGGAACTTGTCGTCATACGAGCTAACTCCTGCGGAATGCCAAGTTTTGAGCCGTGGTCTCAACTTCAACCAAGCAAAGCAGCCGGACACACGCAAGGTCGTGTGTGCTGTCGAAAACGCTATTGGTCTACTTGGAGAAAGTGAACGAGACGAAATCCGTACGAGAGCAGTAGGCGTACTATCAAGAATTCGCAAGTCTGGCTGCCAGCAAGTCCTCTCGGAAGACGAGGAAAAAGCGATTAAGGCATTGCACAAAAACGAGAAGATTGCCGTACTTCCTGCGGACAAAGGCAACGTGACGGTTGTGCTTGACCGGTCGACGTATGAGTCGAAGATGACGGAGATAGTGGGGGACTGTACAACGTACGCCAAAATTAACAAGGATCCTACCACGAAAGTCGCAACGGGCCTGCAAAAGACGCTCTCTAGTATTTTTCAGACGCTTCCTGCATCAGCAAAAAGGTTATACTTCCAGCTGCTGTGCACCAATGGTTCTGCTCCAGCGATATACGGTTTACCGAAGATTCACAAAAGCGGAACGCCTCTAAGGCCCATAGTAGATTTCACTAGGTCACCCCTATACAGCCTCTCAAAGTATCTTCACGGCATCCCAGCTCCCCTTGCAGGCAAGACTGAAACTAACCTCCGGAACACCAATGACTTCATAAGCAAAATGAAGAGTATCACTGTGGATGCCGACGAAGTACTGGTTTTATTTGATGTCTGCTCCTTCTTCCCAAGTGTTCCCGTCGACCTTGCTGTAGACACTTCCAGACAATTGCTTCACAAGGACACGACATTGGCCGATCGCACACCGTTCGACGTCACCGAGCTGTGCACCTTGTTACGGTTTTGCCTATCCAACACTTACTTCTCGTACAAGGGTGAATTCTACAGGCAAGTTTTCGTTACCGCAATGGGAGCTTCGATTTCGGTCACAACTGCGAATATCACAATGGAAGCAATTGAGCAAAAAGCATTGGGAACATTTCAGCCGAGACCCAAGGTTTTTCTGAGATACGTCGACGACTGCTTCTGCGTGATAAAGAAGAAAGACGTCCAAGGTTTCCTTGACTGCCTAAATGGCGTCGAGACTTCCATCAAGTTTACTGTGGATGAAGAAAAAGACGGTTGCCTCCCTTTCTTGGATGCAGTTGTAAAACGTACTCCCACAGGCCTCGCCTTCGCTGTGTACCGAAAGCCAACGCACTTCGTTAGATACCTCGACTATGAGTCAGTCCACCCGGTAGCCCACAAACGCTCAGTGATTCGGTCTTTAGTTCAATGAGCGATTCGCATTTGTTCCGATGAAGAAAGCCTACAGGAGGAGCTCCGGACCATTGAAGATGACCTGATCAAGAATCGATACCCCAAGATTTTTATTAGAAAAACAACTAAATCCGTCATGCATAAACTGCAGTCAACTAGTCAGGCCATGCATAACACATCGTCTACAAAAAAGTGTGCATCGATTCCTTATATTCGAAATATAAGCGAAGCCTTAGCCCGTCTATTCAGAAAACGTGGTGTACAGATCGCGCATGTTCCAGCAAGCAAGCTTAAGGCTGAGTTGCTAAATGTGAAGGATCCTCTCCCTCGGCAACACTTTCCTGGTGTGGTCTACAAGATACCATGCGCCGATTGCGAATCGGTGTACATTGGCACGAGTCGAAATTACTGCAAACGTCTGATGCAACACAAGAATGACGTCGCCAAGGGCCACACAATGACAAATGCACTCGCAGAGCATGCTGAGAAGACGGGCCACAATACAAGCTGGGACAACGCACGCATCCTGGCCACGGAGAAAAATTTTACAACCAGACTGAACCTCGAATCACTAATCATTCAGACAAGTAACACAATCAATAGATCATGTGGCACACTAAACCACGTGTACTCCCGGACTTTGCGTCATGCGCTCAACGTTACATAAGGACCTGTTGCTCAGCCGTCATTCCATTGTAAACAAGGGACCCGTACGGGTCCCGAAATGTCATTGTTTTGTTTGACATTGGTCAGTGACCTGTTTTTTCAACAATGCCTTTACCTGACAAGACGGCATTCCGTCGAACTCTCGACTACGTGAGCATCCGCCACAAGTATGGACAATCGGCTATCACCAGGATTCGTCTGTTCTTGAGTGCATCTACACGACTGGCAGCCTTCAAGACGCACCTGCGTTTCCACGTAACCTGTAAGTCCAAGCAACTCATCCCAAAATCTTTGCAGGTAAAGCACCCCGTGAAATCGGCATTCGGTCATCAAGTCATTTCGAAAGCTGAACGGCAGCTTCTTCAAGCACGGATAGAAGACTGCAAGCAGACTGTGAAGTGCCTTGAGACTGACATTTTCTTCACAACACGCCAGCTGGAATTCATCATGCCTGAATTACTCCCTGAAATACATCTCGTGGCGAACCAAGCGTTGCGATGACGAACAGAAAAGCAGGAAACGTCACAAGAGCGCAAACTGAGTGCTTTGCTAGAAAAAGGCAGAAAAACCAGAGGACCCATGTTCGAGGTCAGGAACTTGTCGTCATACGAGCTAACTCCTGCGGAATGCCAAGTTTTGAGCCGTGGTCTCAACTTCAACCAAGCAAAGCAGCCGGACACACGCAAGGTCGTGTGTGCTGTCGAAAACGCTATTGGTCTACTTGGAGAAAGTGAACGAGACGAAATCCGTACGAGAGCAGTAGGCGTACTATCAAGAATTCGCAAGTCTGGCTGCCAGCAAGTCCTCTCGGAAGACGAGGAAAAAGCGATTAAGGCATTGCACAAAAACGAGAAGATTGCCGTACTTCCTGCGGACAAAGGCAACGTGACGGTTGTGCTTGACCGGTCGACGTATGAGTCGAAGATGACGGAGATAGTGGGGGACTGTACAACGTACGCCAAAATTAACAAGGATCCTACCACGAAAGTCGCAACGGGCCTGCAAAAGACGCTCTCTAGTATTTTTCAGACGCTTCCTGCATCAGCAAAAAGGTTATACTTCCAGCTGCTGTGCACCAATGGTTCTGCTCCAGCGATATACGGTTTACCGAAGATTCACAAAAGCGGAACGCCTCTAAGGCCCATAGTAGATTTCACTAGGTCACCCCTATACAGCCTCTCAAAGTATCTTCACGGCATCCCAGCTCCCCTTGCAGGCAAGACTGAAACTAACCTCCGGAACACCAATGACTTCATAAGCAAAATGAAGAGTATCACTGTGGATGCCGACGAAGTACTGGTTTTATTTGATGTCTGCTCCTTCTTCCCAAGTGTTCCCGTCGACCTTGCTGTAGACACTTCCAGACAATTGCTTCACAAGGACACGACATTGGCCGATCGCACACCGTTCGACGTCACCGAGCTGTGCACCTTGTTACGGTTTTGCCTATCCAACACTTACTTCTCGTACAAGGGTGAATTCTACAGGCAAGTTTTCGTTACCGCAATGGGAGCTTCGATTTCGGTCACAACTGCGAATATCACAATGGAAGCAATTGAGCAAAAAGCATTGGGAACATTTCAGCCGAGACCCAAGGTTTTTCTGAGATACGTCGACGACTGCTTCTGCGTGATAAAGAAGAAAGACGTCCAAGGTTTCCTTGACTGCCTAAATGGCGTCGAGACTTCCATCAAGTTTACTGTGGATGAAGAAAAAGACGGTTGCCTCCCTTTCTTGGATGCAGTTGTAAAGCGTACTCCCACAGGCCTCGCCTTCGCTGTGTACCGAAAGCCAACGCACTTCGTTAGATACCTCGACTATGAGTCAGTCCACCCGGTAGCCCACAAACGCTCAGTGATTCGGTCTTTAGTTCAATGAGCGATTCGCATTTGTTCCGATGAAGAAAGCCTACAGGAGGAGCTCCGGACCATTGAAGATGACCTGATCAAGAATCGATACCCCAAGATTTTTATTAGAAAAACAACTAAATCCGTCATGCATAAACTGCAGTCAACTAGTCAGGCCATGCATAACACATCGTCTAAAAAAAGCGTGCATCGATTCCTTATATTCGAAATATAAGCGAAGCCTTAGCCCGTCTATTCAGAAAACGTGGTGTACAGATCGCGCATGTTCCAGCAAGCAAGCTTAAGGCTGAGTTGCTAAATGTGAAGGATCCTCTCCCTCGGCAACACTTTCCTGGTGTGGTCTACAAGATACCATGCGCCGATTGCGAATCGGTGTACATTGGCATGAGTGGAAATTACTGCAAACGTCTGATGCAACACAAGAATGACGTCGCCAAGGGCCACACAATGACAAATGCACTCGCAGAGCATGCCGAGAAGACGGGCCACGAGATAAGCTGGGACAACGCACGCATCGTGGCCACGGAGAAGAATTTTACAACCAGACTGAACCTCGAATCACTAATCATTCATACGACAAGTAACACAATCAATAGATCATCTGGCACACTAAACCACGTGTACTCCCGGACTTTGCGTCATGCGCTCAACGTTACATAAGAACCTGTTGCTCAGCCGTCATTCCATTGTGAACAAGGGACCCGTACGGGTCCCAAAACGTCATTGTTTTGTTTGACATTGGTCAGTGACCTGTTTTTTCAACATCAGCAGTAGCTGTATTTTCCGCTTCCTTTGCAAGCGCCTGTCGCCAAAATGGTCTGGTTTGTAACACATGTTTTGGTTGTCTGTCCTGGTAGGGCAGTATGGCAGCCTTGGCATCGATGTTTGCAGTGTTTGCCAATCAACTCTCTTCCTGGCTGAGCAGCAAAAGGCGCCCTTGGTTCACTCGGTGTCAGAACTGGCTTGCAATCGCAGCCTCTCTTGTGTTCGAGCTGCCTAGGAAAACCTCTGTGCACGGTTGTCCGGGCTCACAATGTGTGTCTTTCTTTCTGTCTTCTTGTGAACGCAATCGGCGCCATGTGTTTGCTGCTGCTTTTTTTTGTCTGCAACCCATGCAGCTTGACATGGTTTCATGTAAACAGCTGTATATTGAGCAGACGGGGGGAAGATTAGTCTGAGTTTCTCCTCTGACGCACGCAACCGCTCGCGCACCTTGTCTAGCTCCCGACTCATTTTCTCTACTTGGAACTTGTACTTCTCCTCCACGCCTTTTTGTGAAGCTTTGCTCGTGGCTCCCGCCACTTTACACTTTCACCATGAGGTTTAAACATGAGGTCGTTCATCATCAGCAATTATACGCTGACTTTTCCTCACCATGCTGGCATGGACATTGTGTTCAGCCTCGAAAGCAGTCTATTCCTTGCGCAACTGCGATGCTGACTTGGCCACCTTCGTTTCGAAGGTGGTCACTGTTTGGCCAGGTTTTGTTCTGGTGAGTTCACCGGTCACTCTGACGTCTTCACGAGGCTTTCGTCTAAGCTTGTCTGGGTCGCACATACACCATACATGGTGACCTCTGCTGCTGAGACACGCAATCCTTCGTCCGCAGAATCTGGTGCGGTGACCTTTGTGGTGCATCGAAAGCACCTCATGTCGGTGGAGAGAAGCCTCTTCTTCGATCTCTATGGCAGTACTCCGTCAAGTGCTGCATCAATTTACAAAAGGCGCAGATCGACTTCGTAGGAGTGAAGAACCTGGGCAATAAAGTACCGATGCGGTATGGGTCGTGTTGTGAAAGTGCATATTATCGTGGTTTCTCGGACCAGCCACTAATCGTGACCTTTTTGTCCCCCAAAGTCGCTACTTGCGAGGCTCTCCACTAAGATACAGACAAACTGCAGAGGACGATATAGTCCCGTGACATGCTGAGTTTGAACGTTGTCGATGGTGGATCCTGCAGGTTCTGTCGCACAAGATATATGGTAGGTAACGGCGATGTCGTGTGGCAGAGCCCTTAGCAGATGTCACATAGCATCGACCTGCTAACACCAACAGCCTCCAAACCTCGGGTCTTGATAACAACTTGGTCGTACAGCTTGCGGATTATGGCCACTTAGTTGGACGAACGCACTAGAAGAAGCTTGGGAAGCCTTGAGCAATATTTTTGCTCCAACCGCTTTTTGTCGCCGAAGCTTCTCTTCAGCATGGCTAAGGCATCTTCGTAGCATGCTTCGCTGGTAGGTAGCCCCAGAATTCCTTCCGCGGCGTCTCCTTTCAGAAACAGCCCCAGGTAGTTGAATTTGTCGCTATTTGTTAGATTGCCGTTGATTACCTGGCCGAATTGTTCCCAGAAGGCGTTCCTCGTGCACAAGTCACCTGCGATTGAACTAATTGTCAACTTCGGCGACTTTGCTCCTGGTCGGTCGGCTCATAACGTAGACGCCGGCACGTCGTGAACTTTGATTGGGGATGACAGTGCAGATGTTTCGCAGTGCTTGCGTCATTTTGTCTGGAGCATGGCTAAGATTCCAGTCGCGTTGTTTTCATATGCAAGTACGGTTGCGTACTCCACTTCGAATGCTTCGTCACTTGTATAGCTCTCGATCTCCCTAATAATATTGTTCAGCTCCTCGTTATTGCCTTTCAGCATCTCGTAAATCACGTCGATCTGTGGCAGTGTTGCGTCATTAATATAAAGTATGGCACTTGCCTCTTGCGTGAGTATGTTGTTCTGGTCTTGCTTCAAGTGGTTCTTTTCATATTGAGCTTATTCATGACGGTCAGCTGTTCGGAAGGCCTCCGTAGTTCGCAGCCAACGAATTCTGTGCCTCCCCGGCCCTTCCAAAGAAAAATGAGACATCCGGTACGAACTCCGGAACCGGCCAAGGTTCCAGTGGCGGCGGCGGAAAGTCCAAGGCAGCCGGAGGTGGAAATATGACTGCGCGTCGATCTAACAACGGCGGTGGCGTTCGCGAGTCTGACATGCTAGGGGCCAAGCCAAAGAAGCCGCCTCGCCTGAATAACATGACCTTCACAAAGTCATCAGAACGGTCAAGTGGAAACTCGTCGTACAACAGCGGCAACAAGGCGTTCAGCCGAACGCCGCCATTTAAGAACAGCCCGAGGGTGTACAGTTCCACAGTTCTCAAAGATTTCAACTCTCCTAGCAAGCAGGACAACGGCCGCGGTGCGGCGACTGATTACAAGCCTATGCTTTCAGCGCCCAGGGAGGCTCCGCCGAAGGAGCAACGAAGCGCACGACAGGAGAGAAGAGTCAAGTACAAGGCTGAGATTGTAGGCACTAGTGTGGGCAATAGAAAAGTTTCACATCTTTGTGTACGGAACGCAGTTTGTTGTGCAAACTGATCACCAACTATTACAATATCTAGCTAAGGCCAAACACCTGAACAGCAGAGTACTGAGATGGAGTCTGGCATTACAAGCGTATCCTTTTGTCATTCAACATATTAGAGGCTCAGATAATTCAGGTGCCGATTTCATGAGTAGGCTGTAACCTAAGCATTCACGGAAGTGTATTACAACTGGTTTATAGTTTGTCTACAATGTATATTTCTGAACCACGTGGTTTATTCATCAGAAGAAAACAGTCATCGTGCCATGACTGACTAGATGTTTTTCCTTCTTTTTTTCTGTGCGGGTGTGTGAATATTTATTGTGGACATATATCACCTCTATTCACTGGTGCGGTGCAGTGGTCTTGTGCGGACACGTGGTGATTGCGACTAAGACGTGGCTAGAAAGTTTTTTTTTTAGAAAGAAAAAAACTTTTTCCGAAGGAGGGGCATGTGTGATGAGTGAAGTGGCCGTGCGTGATCGGGAAGAGAGAATTGTGTTTGAAGTGCGCGCCACAGAGACAGTCGAAGAAGACGACGCAGGAAAATCAGGGTAGTGGGGTGGTGCGAAGAAGGAGTGAGGCAGACGTGGCTGGAAGGAAGAAGCAAGGTTGAAGAACCAGTGCGTGGGAGCAGTGACCCGTCAGATTGCGGACTCGAGGTCTCAGCAGGCTCCCACCTTGGGCCATACCAGCCGTCCTTGCAGTTCGGGCCTGGCGTAGGCGAAACGTCGCCAGGACGTTTCCGCCAGGCGAATCCGGCACCTACAGCAGCGAGCGCCAGCCAGCGTTTGAGATAGGCATGAACGCCATGCGTGCTCCAGGTCAACGACCTCCGCAGTGAGCCGCGTTCTTGGCCGCGGCTGTCATTGGACTCACCAGGCTACCCAAGCGTCAGCCGTCCCTTCCCACCGTTGAGTTTGCCGCCGGGACTTGACCACCGCCTTCCTCTCCGGTGAACTCTTTCTGTTTTTATGCCCTTGTGACTCACGCACCAGTATTCCAAGCATGTTATATTTTTTTCCTTACTTCATTTATTAGTAGACATTTCATGTCTTTTGAAAATACATTTTTTGTGTGATTGCATAAACGGCCTCGTTACTGCCCGATGACGATTGAGTCATCGCAGGTTTCCGTACAGAAACACGAGCGTCTCGTCTAGAGCTTTGTCTTTCTATACAGCTCGTTACAGTCTCGAGGTACTTACAATTTCCACAAGATCACATGAAGACATGCAGGCTATGCAGAGTTGATGGGCTTATGAGTCACAAAAGACTGCAGTGACTTGGTATTGCAGCGGCTCTTATATAACCTAATTTGTTTTGGAATGTTTGTAACTAGCATGGTTGCAGCTGGAACGCACAGAAAAGACTCTTTGCGCACCGATATTCAAGCTTAGTTAAGTGAATTATGACACGAAAGTTTTTTTACTTCTCCAGTGCAGGGTCTCAAACCCACCTCAGGGTGTGGGCCTTGTGAATTGATATCCGCAAGGGCCGATTTATATCAGGCCGTGGCTCTTGTGAATGTATATTCACAAGAGTCACTATAAGAAGAAGAAGAATAACTTTATTTATGAAGTCCAGCGAAGTTGATTTGGGGCGGGCCTAGGCGTCGGCCACGAGCCCTTGGGCTCGGGCGGCTTCCTCGGCTCGCTGGACGGCCCACAGTTGTTGTTCGAATGAGGAGCTGAGCAGAGCCCCCTCCCAGCGTGTCCTGCGGTCCGAAACTGCCTCTTCGTGGTTTTCATCGTTGCTTTCATCTAAACTATAGAGTCACTATAGTCACTATAGAGAAGAAAATAAACCTTAGGGAGGAATGGGTGTAGTTTGTACAAACTGCTATTAAACGTCAATTGAAAGAAAGAAAATCGCAGCATATTGTTATTCGCAGCATATCGCAGCAGATTTGTTAGCACCAACTATAATTCCTTTGCAAGCATCACAGGAATGAAACGAGCATTGAAATAGGAGACACTGATGATAAGGAGGCAGAAACTCAGGCTTAAATTTCTTCATTGTATATATTATAATGGTAATGCTATTAACCCTCTTGATTATCTGTTCACACCAACGTACGTCTCAATTCGTCAGGACCATTCACGAAAAATATTAGAATACCGTTACAAAACCCAATCTTTCGGTAGTTCTTTTTTCGTAAAAACAATACAGGAATGGAACCGTCTACCGGATAATCTCGTCAATGAAACTGATAATGAATCGTTTTTTTCTTAATTGTAACAACCCTTACAATATCACTGCCACTAAGAATGGTTTGCTGTCTTGAAGCGTGTGCGTGTTTTCAAATGCATGACTGTGACGTTGTTTTCACTCACTAATATTCGAGTGTTTTTTTTTCTCTTAAAATATTTCGAGTGCTGTTTTATTTGTTGAATCCATTGTTTTGATTGAAAACTATGTAGTTAAATTATTATGTGTACCTCCCCTACGTAATGCCTCACGGCGATGTAGGTGAAATGTAAATAAAATAAATAAATAAAATATTCAAGAGATGAATTATGACGAGCGGGATGAACCTCTCCGCATGAATACACACACGAATGAACGAATAAACGGCTACTGGCTACTTATGGTTGCAAACTAGCTACTACTACGACGACGAAACGGGACATACAACCCACGGCGTAAGGAGCTTCACGTGGCTACTACTACCACGACGACGACACGGGACATACAACCAATTTGGAAGTCTTGATGATGATTAATATGTGAGGTTTAACGTCCCAAAAGCCCCATACGATTATGAGAGACGCCGTAGTGGAGGGCTCCGGAAATTTTGACCACGTAGGGTTCTTTAACGTGCACCCAAGTCTGAGCACACGGGCCTACGACATTTTCGCCTCCATCGAAAATGCGATCCCGTGACCTGCGGGTCAGCAGCCGAGTGGCTTGGCCACTAGACCACCGTGGAGGGGCATTTGGAAGTCTTCGTTAGAATAGCTCTTAATAGTGCAGCACGACTGAGCATCACTGCTTTCTAGTTTCGCCTTCTTAATTCTATTTGCTTGATTGTATTTGGCACATAGCGTTCGCGCATCGGCATTGCGTTGGGTGTAAGATTGTAGACTGACTACAAAGCGCACAGGTATACGAAACTCAAACTTTGACGCTTCAGCAGATACTTCTACGTAGTTATTCAAAACTGCGAGTCTGTAAAAAGCTGATGAGCTTGGTTGGCTTCTGGAGGGATGTTAGAAGCATTTACTAAAAAGTGTTATATTACTATAAAAAACGAAAAAATCATTTGGCATCGGTACCACGAGCGCTCTCCATTGGCTACTTCGGCCATCGGCTACTTCGTTCCTAGCATCATTCTCAAGCGCACACACAAGTGGCTGCGTTGAGAGTGACGTCGTCTATCCCATCGCAACCGTAGTGCCGAGCACGTGTGCGTCACTTTCTTATGAAAGCTTTCACATAGGTGTGTCGCGGACCAGTCTACAAAATTACCGAAAGTGGAAACACAAGAGAGTTCGCGTTCGACGGGACGATGGTGTACTCCAGGCACAAGAACAGGCCGTGGAGGCCGAGTAACGCCAGCATATGCGTATCGGCGATTCGGCAGCCTTGCAAGCTGCGCCAAATGGCGAATGGGAATTCGAGTGCCGGTGGCGGGCGCATCATACGAGCTACGCCGCCGAGCTAGCTCTGAATTTCGAACGCTTGCAACAACGGCACCCCCCAAGAAGCGGCCTAGCGGGCACAAAAGAGCCAAGGTGATGATTGCGGCAACACGTGCAGCGGGGCGAACGTGCCCTCGGTGGCAGTTTCTCCAGCGGAACTTTCGCTTCGGCTACGACGTCGGTGACTGCCTGTGGTTCGTGAACAACTATTGTGAATAATGCATTGCGAAACGCGTTTAAACGTTCATTACACTACTGCACGACCACGATCCTGTGAGAAACAGTGTGTGGCATGTCAAAACGTGCGTCTAAGCTCATTAAGGAGCTCGAAAGTGTAACCAATTACTGTGAAAGACATCAGTGCAGCGTCCACTTGAACTGACTGACAGACACTGGGCACCTTTAGCTGACTGAATTCAGCTAAAAGTACTCAGTGTTATGCTTCCCGCTCCGTTCAGTCCACCTATGCCGTTAGTTACGCCATTGCGCATGCGCTATAGACGGTCAGGTGCTGAGAGTGTGAGTGTACCGTTGTAGCGAGCGAACGGTAATATGACGCAAAAAAAACAACCAAAATGGCAGCCTTTTGTGCCGCAAGTACACACTGCTTGGGACACGCAGTGGTTTTTCAGCAAACACAGCAAACATGGGAGCACCAGTGGCACTTCAGGACACAAAAGAATCCATGTCTCATCCAAGATATCATCGCAGCCAATCTTTTTGGGAATCGACGCATGTGGGGTGAAATTGCACGAAAGGATTTCGAGCCGACACTTTGGCTCATAAAGGGGCGTCTCGAGGTGCTCCTTTGGTACTTCCGTCAAAGGAACTTCGTGACTATTAGATAGTAAGCAATTTTATGCAAGAATAGTAACTATCTAGTTTTTAGCAGCAACCACTCTTCCACCTATTAAGAAAAGTTCTTTAGTTTCACTTGCCACAAGCACACGCGTGAATGGACTGCCTCCGGGCAGGGCGCTTGAAACGCTTTTAGGCTGCGTGGAAGTTTTAGTAGCGAAGCTTTTCCTAGCAAACTTTTGCGACTTTGAGCGTATCTATCTATCTATCTATCTATCTATCTATCTATCTATCTATCTATCTATCTATCTATCTATCTATCTATCTATCTATCTATCTATCTATCTGTCTATCTATCTATCTATCTATCTATCTATCTGTCTATCTATCTATCTATCTATCTATCTATCTATCTATCTATCTATCTATCTATCTATCTATCTATCTATCTATCTATCTATCTGGCAACCTATGACTTTTAGCTCTCCTGGGCGTTTCGATAAGGCTATCGATACCAAACTTGGTATGGCACAAAATGACTGTATGAAGAGCAAATTTGACTAGTCAAAATTTAAAATGATGATATGATTGTCATAAACATCATATATTTACATTTTATGGTCCTGCAGCTCTTGCGATGGTTTCGTTCATATAGCATGTTGCAAAACTGGTATGCTATGACACGATTGCATAGCGAACACAAGCGGCAGACCCTAACATGCAAATCATGACATGCGTGTCATGTAACAACATGACTACATGCCAAGCTCATGATGCACTCACGGCTGTTCAGCTAGCGTCACATATACCAAGTTTGGCATTACGGGACGGGAATGGATGACGAAGGTATGATAATGGTGCCAACGTGATAAACACAAGACGCGTGTCATGTCACAACATGACTACATGCTACGCTCGTGATGCGTTTGCGGCCGTTTCGCTATCTTCACATGTACCAACCTCGGTATACGTGACGCGAAATGATGAAATATAGGTAAACGACATATACAAAAATTATTATTACAGCATGCGTGTCATGTAACAACATGACCACACGCCACACTCGTGATACGCTCGCGGCCGTTTTCCTAGCTCCACAAATGCCAAAATCGGTATTACGTGACGTCAACGGATGACGAAGGTATGCGACTGGTTAAAACATGATAATGATGAGATACGTGTCATGTGAGAACATGACTACATGCCACAGTCCATGCGCCAATACACTTCGACGTGTCGCAGTGGGCGTGCTCGCTGGTGCTCATTTCGACGCCAGGCGCCGGTCCTGCCATATACTCGCAAGATAAAGTTGTTCCTCTCTCTTTGCCACATACTTGCCGGCACGCGCCGTGCTGCGTCGCTTTGACGCATGCGCGTTTGAGCACGTCCGGCGCCCCTCAATAATGAAAATAGGGAGACGCAGTGTTGTCTGGGCAACGCTTCGGCGCGAATGCGCTAATGTTCTTTACACAGATCCTGTACTCCAGAAGATCCGACACCAGACGCGCCTGCTCCGCGAATGTGGTCATGACGTTACCATCCACTGGGTCCCCGGGCATTGCGGTATCCCCGGAAACGAGAAGGCTCACAGATTAGCGCGCGCTCATCTCCTCACCGCGCTAGCCAGAGCTTCCGATACTCCTTCCACTTTTCTGGCTACCCCACCCGAGCTAGCAGATCCGATAGCAGATAAGCACATTACCAAACAACGCCGCGCCGCCTACCTCACAGCAGTGGGTAATCCACTCTCGATACCATTGCTTCCTTCGAAGGTATTCACACGGAGAGAGTCTGTCCTGCTTCGGAGAATTCAGGCAGGAACACTCCTTACCCCTTTCTTGCTGAACCGTTTCCACAGGGGTGACACGCCACCACCCGTGACAGGTCTCTGCTCCACGTGCAACTGCCGGGCTGATCTCAACCACTTGTGCTGGGAGTGCCCTGTGTACAACCCGCCTAGGCTCCGTGCCCTGGCCACCATAAAACGGGGACCCTGGCCTTCTTCTCTCCGGACATGGGCCTGCCCGGAGCCTTCGCCCCCTGATCGCGCCATCGAGTTCTGGCGAGCACTCATCATGTTCCTCCAGGACCCGGCCGCGCCACCGGTTGGCGACCGGCTCCGCGACAGCCACAAGATTCAAGCCATTCAAGCGGCCCCCACTTAGCTGCCTCCATGACGTCCGGTAATAAAACGGAGGCAGCTCTACCCCCCCCCCCCTGCTATAGTGCCCTGACTGTCCACCGCAGCGCCTTCGGCGCGAACAAAGTGGAATAAACATGGTTTCATTCATTCATTCTTCGGCGCGAAATGCAGCATGTCGCAATTCGCACCATTTGCCATCGGGACGTGTCGACGAACGCTGGTCGTGCCTGGCTTCAGACTATTGAGTGCTCACATTTTGCTAACGTAGCGTCACTGTACCCAGCGTGCGCGTGCGTCAACGCTACATCGGAGTATATTGGGCCCTTCATGATGAGCTTGCGGCCGTTTTGTTAGCTCCATAATTACTAAATTTGGTGTAAAGGGACGTCAATGGATGATGAAAATATATGACTGGTCTAAACATAATAATCATGACACGTAAGTCATGTACGGAATCATTTACTTCCACCTCGTAATGTTGTGCTGATTTTAAAATACCATTTCAACCTTTCTCAATCGTGCTTCGCATATCATCGATTCCCACTGTAAGTGGGATCTGCCATTTTTTTTGACAGTGGTGCGACTCCAAGTGAAGGTGAAAAAAAAATAAAAAGTGCTGAAGCGTCAAAGAAGAAGTTAATTCACACTTTTTTAAAACAGAATTTTTATCTTGCTGCTTGATAAGAGCAGTTTTTAAATTTCTTTACAACAGCTGCCATCGCGTTCACCGAATAACACTTGGCTAAAACGGAAAACACGCGTTGCGTTCTAGTAACGTATAGCGTTTGAGCGGAACGGGCAACAGGGTATGAAATCGGTCAGCTAAAGCTATAGTGCCTCGAATTCACTTCTAAATGTGCCTACTGATGCCACACACTTATGCTTTGACTAGTTGACCTTAACCATTTGTGTGGAGTTCTTGAGCAGTGTAAATTTTTGAAATAAATTGTCTTAAGCTAGTTGGAAGAATCGTTTACCTGGAAACTTCCGATAATGCTTTGTTTAGAGGCGTACACGTAACTTCTACTGAAGCTATGCATATTTATGCAAATTAAGTTATCTTTCGGTGCTCTATTGAAGTGCAAATGCGAAGTTTCCGTCTTCACTCAAATAATCACAAAGCGATGGTCAACAGTGCGACGACAGCTTATTTATCATGAAAGACGAGGCTCGTAGAAAGATGGCACAGAGTTTCATTAAAAAAGTATGGAGTCACCTACTTGACTCTGAATTGTGAGGCTACGATACCGGAGTGGTGCAGCAGACATTCCATAGCTTTAGAGCGACATAGGCGCACCCAGTTGAGGACATTTTCGACACACCAGAAGGAAAAGGTATTTCTTTTACCTTAACTAATTCAGTAACCTGATTTAGGTTTTCCTTGCTTTCTTTCTTACATTCTCTTGTTTTTTCGAACTTATCCTATTTGAAAATTTTTTTCCCGCTCTATGCTTAATTAACAAGGAAGCTTCGGTATAACAAAGACAAACTTCTCATTTCACTCAGACATTGTTTTCGTGTGCAGAAAAATTCTATTGTACAAAAAAAATCATTCAACGTTGGGATCAAAGCACACAATGTTTATCTCTGAGGATACAAAGGTGTCACCTACCAAGCTGTCAAACTCAAGTAAACTCTATTTATCTTTTTTATTGCCTTCCAACCTGCTTATTTCGTTCTTATTTCGGAAGTTACATCGCGTTCTATTCTGAATATTTTGTATTCTATGCACGAAAGAGCTCTTCGTTTAATCCGTAACTTTTAATATCATGAACATGCATCTTCGCCTTTTTTCTTCAAAGCGCATTCTTTGCATTCGCGAGTTACATACCCACCGTCTCTCTGAGCTTAATTATAGAATACAGGAATGACCCTCGCCAATTTTTTGCTACCTACGCTAACAACAATTTCAACTGCAAATTACACACACCACTTTTTTTTTTGAATACGAATTCCCCGCAGGGGCGCCTGCGCAAGCAGGCGTTTGGTGTGTAGCGACACCACGGACCCGAGCTAACGGGGGAGTTTTGACCCCCTCCCACGCCTAGCCGTGCGTGGCTTTGCCGTGTCCGGGGAAAAGGGTATCCTGGGGGTTGAGCCAATGCTGGGTGATTGGACCTTTAAGGCCCCCCGACAGAGGCAACACACCCCTTTGGCCCCGGCTTCACGTAGACGGCACCCCTGGGCTGACCCACCCAGGGGAAATCGGCAGTCGCCTTTTCCTATCTCTCTCTTCCTACATCTTAGTCTTTTCTCATCTTTAAATCGGTCCTGTCTTCTTCTCTCTTCCATTTACTTCCGATTTTTCCTGGCGGCAAGGGTTAACCTTGTGTAATTACTCAACCTTGAGTAGTTATATTTGGTTATAGTGGCAATGTACGGCTGGCGTCTGCAGCCATATGCTATTAAGTGCTTCAGCGTCCCCTGGTTGGACTCCATGGTGGGTGGTCGCCATTGCTGCCGAAAAAAAGTACACTACTATGGGAACACCAGCATTTCCCCATCTCTTAGATCGTCTTCCGCTTAAGAGGGGACGCACCGATGAAATATTAATTTTCAACCAACCCAGACAATGTTTTCCGAAATTTCATGTAGTGCACAGCGAAAAGCCAACAAAACAAGCCAGAGCCATATCTCCATTTCTCGTTGCTAAATCTCTGACTGAGCCCTTTGGCCCTGGATACAAGGTTACAAAGATGGCTAGCGGAGACCTTCTCCTTGAGCTGCCAGAAAAACACCACTATGAAAAACTTGGCAGTCTCAAAGCATTTGGTAATATCCCAGTATCTGTTTCACCTCATAGATCAATGAACACCTCACGCGGAGTTGTTTCAGAAGCAGACCTTCTTGAAATGTCTGAACAGAAACTGCTTGAAGGGTGGAAAGAGCAAAATGTCACGGATGTGAAACGAATCGTCATCAGACGCGACAACAAAGAAATACCTACCAAACATATAATACTCACTTTTGCATCTAGCACACTGCCTTCATCTATAGACACAGGCTACATCAAACTCTCTGTCCGTCCCTACATTCCCAATCCAAGACGGTGTTATAAATGTCAACGATTTGGTCATGGCTCACAGAACTGCCGGGGTCAGGAAACTTGTGCAAGATGTGGTAGCCACGGCCACCCATCTGATCACTGTGTTACTACACCTCACTGCGTGAATTGTGACGGGGAACACGCCGCGTATTCGCGTTCGTGTCCTAACTGGAAGAAAGAAAAAAAAATCATCACTCTTAAAGTCAAAGAAAACATCACATTCAAAGAAGCAAGACGAAGAGTGTCGCCATTTTACGGCGCAACATATGCTGATGCGGCGCGTCAGGGGGCAACGCCGCACCAGCCCTTCGGCCCGCGCAGAGCGAGCCGTCGGCTGTGGCACCTGCCCCCAAGGCGGCTGTAGCCCAGGCTACACCGCCTACTCCCAAACAGAGACCGGAGACTCCAGAGTCTTCGGGTCTCAAGGCCTCCCCTCACCAGGCGAGGCCCAAAATCCAAACTAACAGCCCGCACGTGCGGGCGTCCAGTGCCTCCGAGGAGGCAATGGATACGTCGGCACCCTTGGTGCCGAAACAGCGGCGTGGCTCCTTGGAGCGCGCCAAGAAAACAAAAAAGCAAATAACAGGGCCTGGTGACGGCCCTGTTAAGTGAACTCAAACTCCCCGTCTAAACAGCCACTCGCTTTTCGTACACACAGCATTATTTTACATTCACCATGAACACTCAAATTATACAATGGAACGTCAGGGGCCTTCTCAGAAACCTTGACGACATCCAAGAACTCCTACACGAACACTCACCAAAAGTGCTGTGTGTACAAGAAACAAACCATAATTCAAAACACACAAATTTTCTTCGCAAATACGTTATTTTTCGAAAGGACCGTGATGATGCCATGACATCATCCGGAGGTGTTGCCATCATAGTGAATCAAGGAATTGCATGCACACACTTACAACTCCAAACATCCCTTGAGGCAGTGGCTGTTCGAGCGGTTCTTTTTGATAAACTAATCACAATCTGCACTATTTACATCCCTCCTAGCTATCAGCTGCATAAACGTGATTTACACTCTTTAATTGATGAACTTCCGGAGCCTTATGTTCTCCTTGGAGACTTCAATGCGCATAGCAGGCTATGGGGAGACTCTCGTTGCGACGCGCGAGGTCGACTGATTGAACAATTCCTTCTCTCGTCGAACACATGTCTCCTAAATAGAAAAGAACCAACCTATTATAATCTCCCACATAACACCTACTCCTCCATAGACCTAAGCATAGTGTCTCCATCTCTTGTGCCTCTACTCCAGTGGAAAGTCGTCAGTAATCTGTACGGAAGTGACCACTTTCCCGTAGTTTTGAGCACAACTACAGCAACTGAGTGTACACCCCGTGTTCCCAAATGGCTCATAAACAGAGCCGACTGGGAACGGTTTCTTACCCTCACTCGTATAGATTGGAGTGACATATGTACTTTAAGCATTGATGTTGCTGTCGACTACTTCACAGCTTTTTTGATTGATGCTGCAACAAAATGCATCCCACAAACAAATGGGCACCCAGGAAAACGGCGTGTGCCATGGTGGAACTCTGAATGCCGAAACGCGCGCAAACAGCAAAACAGAGCTTGGAGGCTGCTTCGGAACTCACCGACAGCCGAAAATCTTGAAACCTTCAAGAAAATAAAGTCTCAAGGCAGGAGAACGCGTCGGCAGGCCAGAAGAGAAAGCTTGCAGAAGTTTTTGTCAGGGATCAATTCATACACACAGGAGGCCAAAGTCTGGAACATGGTCGGTAGGATAGCAGGAAAACAAGTACACACACTTCCACTCGTGGACACTCGGGGTGATGCCTTGGAAGATCAGGCAAACTTCCTCGGTGCACGCTTCGAACTGGTGTCCAGCTCATCCCACTATACTGACAGTTTCCAAAAATATAGAACAAGAATAGAAAAGCAGAAACTTGAACACAAATGCACTAGATCCGAGGCATATAACCAAGCTTTCAGTCTAGCTGAGCTGCAAATGTCTCTAAACTCCTGCAGTACTTCTGCCCCAGGTTCTGACCGTGTTGTGTATGAAATGTTAAAAAACCTACCAATCGAAACACGAAAAACCTTACTGTGTTTGTACAATGCTATCTGGTTTTCTGGCGCTATCCCTACCTCCTGGAAAGAGGCTATTATTTTTCCCATTTTAAAAGAGGGCAAAGCCCTTTCTTTACCCTCGAGTTATAGGCCTATAGCACTTACAAGCTGCTTGTGCAAAGTCTTCGAAAAAATGATAAACTGCCGACTTGTACATTTCCTTGAAACAAATAATTTGCTCGACCCATTTCAGTGCGGGTTTCGAGAAGGTAGATCCACCACAGACCACCTTGTTCGTATCGAGGCACAGATCAGAGACGCCTTCGTCCATAAACAATATTTTCTCTCTGTGTTCCTCGATATCGAAAAGGCTTATGATACAACATGGCGTTTTGGAATTCTAAGAGATCTGTCCCACCTTGGTGTGCGCGGAAAAATGTTTCCTATAATCGAATGTTACCTGTCAAACAGGACATTCCGTGTCCGTGTGGGCAGTGTTCTCTCCCAAACATTTGTCCAGGAAACAGGCGTGCCACAAGGTGGTGTGCTTAGTTGCACACTTTTTATTATCAAAATGAATTCTTTGTACTTGTCCATCCCCCACAGTATGTTTTATTGTACATATGTCGACGACGTTCACCTTGGCTTTAAGTCGTGCAACTTGGCAATGTGTGAGCGGCAGGTTCAGCTGAGCTTAAACAAGGTCTCCAAATGGGCAGATGAAAACGGATTTCGACTTAACCCACAAAAAAGCACGTGTGTCTTGTTCTCTCGAAAGAGAGGCATGCACTCTGAACCTGACATTCGACTGAACGGGCAACGTCTGTCCGTCAAAGCCGAACATAAATTCTTAGGCTTAATCTTGGACAACAAGCTGACCTTCGTTCCGCACATCAAGAATTTAAAAATAAAATGTTTAAAAGCCATGAATGTTATAAAAGTGCTGGCACGTACTACTTGGGGTAGTGATAGGCAATGCCTCATAAATCTGTATCGAAGCCTCATTCGCACCCGCTTAGATTATGGGGCCGTTCTTTATCAGTCTGCAACTCAAAGTGCTTTAAAGATGCTGGACCCCGTGCACCATTTGGGCATCCGCCTTTCTACGGGTGCTTTTCGCACCAGCCCCGTAGAAAGCCTTTATGTTGAGTCAAATGAGTGGTCGCTTCATCTGCAGAGAACTTATATGTCTTTTGTTTATTTCCTTAAGGTGAAAGCAGATAAAAAGCACCCCTCATACTCTACTATTAATGATTTGTCGAGCTCAATTCTGTTTCAAAACAGGCCTTCGATGAGGCAGCCCTTCTCAGTTCGCCTGAGAAGTCTAGCCGGGGAAACTGGAGTCTCACTAGAACACAGTTTAATGGCTCCTGTAGCATATCCGCCACCGTGGCAATGGCAGACTATAGACAGCGATGTGTCCTTTCTAGAAGTTACAAAACATGCGCCTATTGCCCATATCCGAACATACTTCCTGGAACTTCAACACAAATACACACGTCCTGAGTTCTTTACAGATGCTTCCAAGTCCAACTCCTCTGTGTCCTACGCTGCTGTCGGCCCATCCTTTTCGGATGCTGGCCCTCTACATCCAACCACAAGTATCTTCACAGCAGAAGCTTACGTGATACTTGTGGCAGCTAAACACATCAAACAACTACAAATACAAAAAGCAGTAATTTATACAGACTCCCTCAGTGTGGTAACGGCTCTGCACAGTCCTAAAAAACAAAAAAACCCGGTCCTTGTCTCACTTTACTCCATTTTGTGCACACTCTACTCACTAAAACAACATGTTGTAGTGTGCTGGGTGCCAGGGAACCGTGAGATCCAAGGCAATGTGAGGGCGGATCAGCTTGCTGCATCCGTCCACAAAAGCACTGGCCCTACACCCATATTAATCCCGGCCCTTGATCTTAAGCTGTCTCTCAAACGAAACATCAGGGACTACTGGCAGAGCCAGTGGAATACACACACACAAAACAAACTACACATTATTAAGCCACACCTTGGTCATTGGCTGCCAGTATCAAAATCGCGTCATACAGAGGTTATACTAACGAGACTCAGGATAGGACACATATTCACGACACACACATATCTTTTGTCTGGTGGCGATCCACCATTGTGTGACAGATGTGGTGAACCATTAACCGTCCTTCACGTGTTAATCCAGTGTAAACACTTAAAAACCATAAGAAAACAGCATTTTCCATTACCCTACCGACAACATATACCTTTACACCCTGCAATGTTCGTTGGTAGGGAACCGCTTTTTAGTCATAAATCATGGTTAGCGTTTTTAAAAGAAATTCGTAATCTTCATATTGTCACGTATTGCAAGAGGGTGACACAAACAATAGCTTTATTAAAGGGCGAACTTGTGCCCAGAAAAATAGGTAAATAACTGAGTCCGCTAAAGCGTTCCACACTAGCGTCTCTCTCGAACACCTTTTTTCACAACCCGTCGATCAGGCCACCGTCGCGAGCCCAAGCACGAGGAGCAATGACTCGCGTTGCTACAGCGCGCGCAGGTGCGCTACGTTGTAGACGCTTGCATAGCGTCTCGCTGGTTCTCCTGGTAGTTGTAGACGCTTGCATAGCGTCGCGCTGGTTCTCCTGGTAGAAGGCAGTCTCTGCGGCAATATCATATACCCGGGCATCCCGTAGCATGACCTCTCCAGGGAGGTTTCTTGCTGCGGTGGCTACACAGTAAAGCACTTGCCTCACGGCCCTTGCACGCAAGGGTATGAACCAGTGAGGCACTTGTGCTAATGCCATACATATACACCATCGTTTTTTATTATCACCAACTCTTGTTATCTATTCACACTACACACACCTTTCACGGCATGGTCATGATTTTATTATTTGTATGTTTTTACCCGCCTTACTGCGAGGAATTTTATGGCCCTTATACAGCCGCTAATCACAATCATTGTCCACATTCCTTGTTGCATGAACTGGCGCTCTTTGGCCATCAAATGGCCCTTGCGCCAAAAAACACCATATATCATCATTAAAATACGAATTAGGACTACCTATTGTCAGCGAGTTCTAATATGACAAATGCCTAATTTACTGAAGAGTCATTGCCACGTACTAACTTTGATAATGCATGCTCTTTCCATATCATCAATCAGAAAGCCGTCGCAGATGTACTTCTTAGAGCACAGAGGCTTGAGGCTTGAGTGCACCTAATTATGCTATTTCCTTCTGTTGGTTGGCCGTAAGAAATAAAGGACAGAGACCACGCCCTATCCTGGGGCCAGTTGTTGTGTGCCCTGCTTCATCTTCCTCCCTCTTCCCTTTCCCTCGCTCTCCGCGCTCTAGATCTACGATGCCTCTGTTAGTCATCTCATTCAGCCACGACCACGCGAGCGAAGAGCTGTCGAAAGGTTTTTGGTGGGCAGAGTTGACTGCTTCAGTGTAGCTGGACTCTGCCACTCAGAAACGTTACATGGTAACTTATCAAACTAGGTTCTAGTGGCCGACACTGGCTTTGTCACTTTGGTAATTTCCTCTGTTGATGTGAAGGCTTGGTTCGTGATTTTGTCGATGAGAAGCGTGGAGGACGTAGTGAGGAGACTCGGTATAGACGGAGTTTCCTGCAGTGATGCGGCTTGGTGTGATATTCTCCTAGCAATGGTTCTGGTGGGTGGCTCTGACAGTTTCGGAAAGCTCGCCAGTTTCTTTCCAAAGCATGAACCTTTCTCCAACGACTCCTTTGATAGCAGGGCATGAAATGGTATATCCGCTAACGGTACTTGCTGCACCAGATTCCGTCACCTGTGCATCTTGCAGTAGGTCATGCGTTGTGTGGATTTTCTAGTGGAAAGAGTTGTAACAGATCAAGCTCCCTCGCTTTTCGGCGACGCGACTTCTGCTTCTGCGACTTCGCAATTTTGGGCATCCTTCACGTTATTGAAGCAGCTCTGAATGCATACGAGAGATCTTCATTCAATACCATTTCAATAGGAGTTTTCGTGCTCCGTGTGAAAGGCTTTGTTTTAATCAATGTCAGACTCTTCAAAAAGCTTGTTGTCGTTCCGAGAGTAAACTCTAGCAAGTTCTAAACAATTGGAGGACCGGCCTGTGGATCTGTCTTCGCCTTGTCAGGGAGGAACGCTGCGGAATGCGTGGCCACATATCTACCCTTAGATGGGAGACTGCCGATTAAGATGTGGGCCGTCTCCTTCTCCTGCCCACGTGGTAACAATATCGGAGCACCTTTTTCAATTTGTGTGGATGGGAATCACTATCTGTCACTGACAAAAAGTGATTGTCGGCTGCTGAAGGAAAGTCATCGCAAAGCTTGGGTGCGGTGTTCTTACAGAGACCAGTTGCGCAGTTTGCTAATGAGATGCCATTATTAGTTGAGTTTTCGAGGGGAAGCCCCTCTCTTGCTTTATTTTTGGTAAAGGTCGCGTTGGGCTCGCTGGAGGAGCAGAGCATTTGGCCCAAAGGGGATATTAGCGCTGCGCTCATTGCCGCTGAGAAATGTTGCCGATGGAAATGTACTTTTGCCACGCCGCGGCTTGTTCGCAGAAGCCGCGGATTTTCAGCATTACTCTGGCGTCTTGTGAAGGTCGAACCACAGTCAAAACTGAAGAAACGCCCTACGCAAACCAGCTGTGACAGCTGCATGATGCTACTCCAGTGCTCTATGCATTGCTCGGGTAGGCAGGCCTCCAGGTCGTGTGAGGCGGCTTTTTTCAGCATTGCGTTGGCGGTGATCAATTCTGGCAGCAAGGCAGAAAACAAGGTTGCCACTGGTGGCCACTTTTTGCCGAATTTGCGAATTTGAAATGCCATTGAAAACTTGAATATATAGATGGCAGCATGGCAAACTTTCCGTAATTTTTGGCTTAGGTCTTGACTGAGTTATAAATTTAATATTCAGTGTCTTCAAAGCAAATGGGCGAAAAGATTTTCCATTTTTTGGTTTCACATCTATGTGTAGAAGACTCACTTATGCGCAATTTAGTACATCTGTCCTGTTCAGCGTGCGAACCTCCTAATTCAACAAGTTCTTCTCGCACTACTGCATCAACAAGCAACCTCCCAGAATTTTAGGTCAGTGGACTGCTTTGCGTCCCGCGAGGGGGTGGCGCATCTTTTTTTATGCTTTCAGGGCTTTGCGCTTAGTCAAAGTTTCCCGTCTGAAGTGGCTGGCGGATGGTTAGGTCGCGTGTTCTAACCACAGCCCCATTCACCGATTTTCACCATTCACCAATTTTCTTGCGCTGAACAGGAAATAAATTTTTCTTCAGTCTCTCTAGACGCAGAACTATCGTCTTTCGACGACATTTGCGGTGTAACATGGAGATACGGGGCCAATTCATTTTCTTTCTTGCGTTTTCATATATATAGATACGTACACATATACGGTGCATGAAATCGGTGCCGCGGCAATATCCAGCCAAGAGCCTCCATACAATTGCTATCACAATAAAACAACCCACAAAAGAGAGTGCGTAAAAGAGGACAAGCAGTCTACCCCTTTTCTAGATTACTGCAGCATATTTTGTTTGTGTGTAGACGACATTGATAGCGTAGTGTGTGACTCCAAAATTTTAATGCGCAGTTTTAGATATCACTTTGATATGTCACTTTATCATGAACATCACCAATCTAATTTCAGCGCAGATCCTTGCAGCGTCACGGGCCCTTGGAGCTCCATGAAAATATATGCGCACTTGAGCATTACGTGTAACACAGCATTACTCGATGCTGTGCTATCCCCACATATGCGTTTCAACTTTCTTGTTGTGGCATTTTTGACATCTTTAGCGTAAGAGATAATTACTGCCCGCTACAAACATAGCCTTCCTATTGAAAGCTGAAGTGCATCACTTTACTGCGTTTTCCAATTCATACTGCTTGCGCCAGCTCTAGAAAGCAGTGGCTTCTCGAGACCCCAAATTAGGCACTTGCCATTCACATGTGTGCAGCGCGTGTGCTTGTTGGTGTCCCTCTGTGTGTGAGTGTGTGTGTGTGTGTCGGTCTTTGTTTTTGCATGTCCGTAAGTGTGCGTGTATGTACGTTACTTTGACTACTTTTGCTATTTGCTGGTTGTTTTTGTACGAATCGGGGCTGCAATTTCGAAATAAATTTAGGCGTTGAGACATTGTAGTTTCACAGTTTGCTACACAAGCAATCAATGCCTACAATAGCTGATTGATATACACGTTATAATTCTTAAAGCTACTCCACAAAAGCATCTGTGAATGACGTCCAATGGTTTATAACAAAGTGGCCAGGGCACTTTTGCACGTGTTAATCCTACAATATAAGTAGCGCATGTTCCTGTCACATATCTGTGCACGCGCGCTTGTGCGATACACTGTCACGTGGCCCATATCGCAACACCCTCGCCCACGATGTGAATAAAAGCGCTTGGCGCTTGGTGGGCCGGGGGCACTTTCCTTCGGCACTCTTGGTTATCGCTATGTTGCTGGCATGCGAATAAAGCATGTTTGAGTACTGGTGACGTCTTCATACCCGGAAGCCCTGAAACACGACAGTTCCTCAGGGCGTACACTAATTGTGAGTACTTGGCGTAAAGCGAGAGTCTATACGTACGGCGAGGAAGGAATCACTGTTAGATGACACGGCTGAGATTATGCTCTACAACGGCAAGTAACCGATACCACGCTCGTGCGTGGTGTCGCGCGGCAAAAAAAAAAGGACGTAGGCAGTCTGTCCAAGTAATACCTGCAGTATGTGGGGCTTGCATCATAACAAAATGGCTCTGCTTTAAGCGCATGGGTGCGTGTACCTGGTTGCGCAAGTGCGTGTGTGTTCAGCGTGTGTGTTCTTGGGTATCTGTGGGCCATGATGCAAGATATCTTACACCATACGGTAGACTCCGGCGTGTACGCCGGTGGCCCCTCCACAGTGGTCTAGTGACTAAAGTCCTTGGCTGCTGACCCGTAGGTCGCTGGATTGAGTCCCGCCTGCGGTGGTAGCACTTTCGATGGAGGCAAAAACGCCGTAGGCCGATGTGCTCAATTGTGAGCGCACGTTAGAGAACCGCAGGTGGTCAAAGTTGGCGGAGCTTTCCAAAACGGCCCCTTTCCTTAATCATATGGTGATTTTGTGATGACGAACCACACGTATCATTGAATGTGCATTTCTGCGTTTCTGTGCGTGCGCGACTCTCTACATAATGAGCCAAACACAGCAAAGGCAATGATTAACAAGAGCGATGCAGGTCACAACACATTGTGGATAACAGCGCAACCGTTTAATGTTCCGCTTAACTCCGTATAACTTAATAACCTAGATTTGTCGGCGTATCGTTATGTTATACAGAAGTTTGACAGCGCATGCAAAAGCACGATCTCAGATCGACATGGCTCGCACCTTGAAACAATGTTTATTTCGATAACACGAAACCGCATATAAAGGCAACTTTGCTTTCCAATCATCGCCTTACTCGAGCTCTCTGCAAGTTCTGCTACCTTAATGCAGATACAGTTGAACTCTTAGAGGAAGCGTTTCGGGATACACTAATCCACCATCCTATCAATAAATTCGGTCTCAATAATTTCGAGGCTTAGCTGACTTGTGCTGGTACTTTCTGAAGCATTTTCATGCATGTGCCGTGAACATTGTCACTTGCACCTGAATAACGTCAGTGCCTGCAGTGAGTGTCGAATAGCCCACCTCACGTTGTACTGGTGTTATACCAATTGAGACGGTTCGCATAAACTGACCCTTATCGAGTAATTATTACTAATAAAGATCTCGTGTGCTTTCCTTGGCATGATTTTTTTCTATTTGTTGCCAATAAAGTCTTATCGAGCAATGAAGACAAGTCAGTTGATTATAGTCATTGCTATTCAGGCATCTACTAAAAAATTATGTAAACTCGGCAATAATCGGGTAGATCTGAAACACAATAACCGGCTTGTTCTTTCGCAACCTCGTAAAAGTGCCAAACAACGAACATTCAAAAGCGCAGTCGTGGTGTGACGGCACTGCTTAGCTCACACATCTAGTACCAACTTAAAGTGATAAGGCAAGCCCAAGGTGGCGCTAGGCCCCAAAGACTTCTGTCATCCATTTAAGGAAGAGGTTATGAGTAATCTTACACTTGCCTTCTCGATTAAAGTTGGTTCTCTCCCTCTTTCATTAGGTTCATTTTTTATGGTAATAGAATGTGTTATGTTGCCCCGTTTTGTTATGTTGATAACAGCTGTATCTTGCCGGTACTTGGCTACGGAGCAGAAACCTGGAGACTTACAAAGAGGGTTCAGCTTAAATTGAGGACGACGCAGCGAGCAATGGAAAGAAAAATGGTAGGTGTAACCTTAAGAGACAAGAAGAGAGCAGAGTGGATTAGGGGACAAACAGGGGTTACGGATATCATAGTTGAAATAAAGAAGAGGAAATGGACATGGGCCGGGCATGTAGTGCGTAGACAGGATAACCGCTGGTCATTAAGGGTAACTAACTGGATTCCCAGAGAACGGAAGCGGGTTAAGGGGAGACAGAAGGTTAGGTGGGCAGATGAGATTAAGAAGTTGGCGGGTATAAATTGGCAGCAGCAAGCACAGGACCGGGTTAACTGGCGGAACATGGGAGAGGCCTTTGTCCTGCAGTGGACGTCGTCAGGCTGGTGATGATGATGATGATGTTGCCCCGTGCCAATATTGTTCACTTTTAATGCATTCTATTATCCAGAAGTGACACTTAAAAACGCAATAAAGAACAGTGAATCGAAATATCATTTTAGATGTTTGATCATCCTCAACGATTATAAAAAATTAGTTGTTGTGAGCTGGTCAGTAAACTTCATGCGTAAATTGAAGCCACGTAATCAAAACAGCTATCCCTGTAAATATCAGAAGGAGGACATTCCACCGCGGTAACTGCGAAGGGGTACTGCGAGAAGGAAAAACGTGCTTTACATAATCGTCAGTGTGCGTTAAGAATTGCTAATTTCATCTATACATTCAAATTTTATTTTCGCACTTTAAATTTGTTGAAGATCAGGTTATGCGTTAAGGAGCGTTTGTACGGCAGCGACTTGAGCAAGTTACCTGTTTTTTTTTTTTGCAAAATGGTCAGCGGGTATAACTCAAATGTCCCCAATGGCGTGCTCAGTGTACTTGTATACGCAACAAAACCTCTACAACACAAATCACAAAACACCACATCCGCACGGCTCGTTTACAGTGAAACGCCAATTTCTACGTGAACAATGAATCCACATGGTGGGACCCAACCTACTCAAAGTCGTACAGACATATCGGAGGTGAAGATAAATAACCGGCTAGCTACTTCAATTCACTATAGGTGCACCTAGATGTAGCATGTCATGACCCACATATGTGCTCTTTGAGCAAACAGACCAGGTGGAGTAATAGCATGAGCTGTCTTTTTACGTCAATAATTACTCCATGCGCCCTACGTCAGCATTTGAAAGTGGTTGTCTTCTCCTTTCCTTTGAATAAGCATATCTTCGTAATAACAACCATGGCGGGAGCGTCAAGATTGTTGGTATTTTCTCCCAAAATACCTCTGTATATTTGTTATGTTATGGCTAACTGCAGTGGCATTGGGTCTCTAGCGCGTGAGGAGCTAGCTGGAAAGAGCGGGGGAAGACGAAGTACAGATTATAAATTTCTTGTAATTAAGATTAAATGAATTGGCCGATTCCTTAGCACGAGCTGCACTTGATGGGCCAGTTTTGTCCATACTGCCAGATGTTGAATATATCACGGCAATAAGATATCGAAAATCAGCAATCTCCACTGATACAATAGAAAAAGTAACTACATGGACAGACTATAACCACCTCATGTTTCCATGGCAACCCCACTGGAGTCAGTCCAGGAAGCTCAAAGTCTTAATTACTAAATTTCGATGTCGTGTCCCCCCCCCCCTAAACCTGTATCTACACGGAGCTGGTCAGACAACATCACCCCTCTGCGCATTCTGCGGAGAAGTGGAATCACTAGATCATTATTGTCGCCGCTACGAGATACTTAGAAAAAGGTTACTAGTTATGCCATTTCGGAAAATAGGCCTTAGATTGACGGCGGAAACGGCGCTAAGCTTTCGCGCCTCAGCTTTGGGACATTGCCACAGGGATGCTTTCAATGCCGTTTGCGATTATATTCAGGCAACCAAGCGTATACCTTTGTGATCTTCAATAAAAAAAACTATTTATTACTACCCAGGGCAGAGTGAAGTAAACGCAGCTGAGTGGTTATCACAACACCTCAAATCTCAAAATTGCTCAACTTGATTTTTTTTTGTTTTTTCGTTTGCTCTTTTTATGTTGTTTTTATTTTTACATTAGTCTTATTATAATACCAATTCATTACACATAGTTAAAATGATCACAAAAAAACTGCACTACACTTTCTTGGCCAATCCCCCTGAGTGGGTATGAGCCAACCTCCCAAGGGAAGCAAAACAAAAAAAACAAATTTCTTGCCACGGTGTTTCTTGACCGATCCCCCAGGGTGGGTTTGAGCCTCGAGTTTATAATCTACCTCTACATCTACATATGTGAACGCACGGTGGCCCAAGCGAAAAAAGAATATGACAAAAGACATTTCGATTTTCTTTCAAAACCTAAAGGTACGAAAGCTTTATTTCAGTATACGCGATCTCGCAAAATCCAGCCGTGTACAGTAAATGCTGAATAACAAAGGCTATCATTTGAAGAAACGACAAACTCTTTAGTGTCAATTGGGAGAGGTCTGGCAATTAGGTTTTCCTGCACTATGAATTTCCATTGGCAAAAGTCCAGCATAAGCACTGACTTCGAAACGTAACGCTGTCTGAAGCATCAAACGTGATCCGAGATTTACCCTCGTCAGCTCCGGGTCCTGCCGGAATCACAGTTCCTGTGAACAAAATTTTTTTCAAGGTATGGCTCAGCGACGTCCTCGATCTTATAAACTACTCTTTAAAGAACGCCTGGATACCGTATGACTGAAAAATAGCTAAGGTATTCCATTATTGAAAAAGCAAGGATTAGGTTTTAGCATAAAAAAATGTAAGACCCATCTCTCTAACTTCTAACATGTTGAAACTCAAACAGAGGGTCCTAAATGACCGAAAGCGTCTGGATAACGAATAAGTTAATATTAATGCCAAACCAAATTGGGTTTCACAGTGAATGCTCAACTTGGTGCGCCCACGCGGATTTAGACAGTTGAATACAGCTTGCTCGTAAAAAGAAACAATATGCCACGTTAGTAACTCTCGACATAGCTAAAGCGTATCACAGTGTCAAGAACTCTATTCTACTGAACACCCTGCAGAGCCTACATCTTCCTCATATTGAGTGGATTGCTGAGTTCTTAAAATCAAGTAAATTTGATTGCATGAAAGATGGATGTTGCTTGCATTAATTCAAGCAGAAACGTGGAGTTCCCCAAGGGGCCGTCCTAACTTCAGTAATATTCAATGCACTGATGAGCTCTATTGGAATCGACCAGGATGTCAGTCTCTACATTTATGTAGATGATATCGTGTTAGTTGCCACAGACAGCAACAATTACTCATTGCGAAAAAATTGCAAAAATTTACTATTACGCTGGAAACTTGGTTGCAATTCTTTCATTATCATTGAAAATCAGTAAAAGCGCGCTCTTGGTGTTTTTCATAGGAGACTCTATTGCAATTCTTTTATTATATATTCAAAAACCTATTTAAGTAGTATATTCAGTCAAGTACTTAGCAATGAATTTTAATGAAAAGCCTAATTGGAGCCCACACATAGACTATATAACAGAAAAGGTGCAATGGGCGTTAGGTTTATTACGAAGGCTAAGCAACAGAAAATATGGGCTGCGCAGAGACTTGAGGTTAACGATATATAAAATATACATGCTACCAATATTGAAAATTGGGTGTGTATTATTCTCGGGGGCCACTCATTATAAAATTAAACCTCTAGTAATGTTAGAGCGAGAAGCCCTGTGAATACGCCTTGGACTTTTCAGGTTCGTGGCGAGTAATCTATTGTATTAGCAAGCGAGATTGCCAACACTCCGCTGTCGATTCGACATCCTGAGGGTTCAAACCTTCCTAAAGTTCTACAGTTTAGCGGTGCGAAGATCAGGGTACGCAGTTATCAGCGACCCTGACTCTTTCTTTCTTCCACATTGGCCACGATTTCATACACCTCAAATATTTTTTGTCAAAAAGAAAACTGGATTGCATAAATGTTGACATTAACACGGTAATTGAAACTAATTCCTCAACCCTCAAGAAGAGGATAAAGTATTATAAAATCTTCCCTCCACAAGCCAAGTTACAATCTCCTAAATTTTCAACCAATACATGATGAGATTACTTGCTACATGCATGAACGAATATTGTAATAGCTAGAGATGATTCTATGAACAATGAAGGGGAAGGCGTAGGAATTGCCTCTGATTTCCTCGAGTGTTTTTTTTTTTCAGTAAGACTTCCAGATTGCACTCCTATATTTGAAGCCAGGCAAGCAGCTAATACTTTAGCAATTCGAAAACTTCCTACAACCAAAACTAGTGAAATCATCTATAATGACTAAATTATGGTGTGTGCAGCTCCTATTACCTCAAAACAATCTCGTGCTCTAGCATCGTTCCACACTAATAGCGAATGTTGGGCTAGTTGGTGGTTCTTACTTGGGAAGTGAAAACAGCGCACAAATATAGACAAAGACAGAGGAAGAGACGGCATCGCGCTGATGACTCCGCATATTGGCACCACCGCATTTAAAACTCCTTAAATCGGTGTGGGTTCCAGGGCACTGCGGATTACAAGAGAATGAACTGGTCGATGCCTTGGCGCAAGAATCACTCGATGGACCATTGGTCTCGGTACTTACCGAGTTGGAATACATGGCAGGGGTTAAATACAGAAAACTGCCTACTTTTACAGATAGCTTGGAAAATATCACAAGATGGACAGATTACCAGCACCTCCAATTCTCATGAAAGTGTCAGTGGAGTTCGTCCAAAAAACTTGGAGTTATTATCTTCAGCTTTCGGTGCCGTGTTCCCTTATTAAAATTTATTTACAGAAAGCTGGTCTGACACTCTCCCCTATTTGTTCGTTCTGCGAAGAATCAGAAGCTATTGAACAGTATTTTGTCTCATATTGTAACTATGCATTTATTAAATAAGATTTCTAGCTATGCCGTTTGCAAAGCTAGGTATGAATTCAACCACAGAAACTGTTCTAAAATTTAGTGCCTCCATTTTGCAAAATTGCGACAGAGATGTATTTGATGCGGTGTGTAAGTTCATTCAAGACTATATGCGTTTTTCACATAGGGCCCATTTTAACAAATACTGAAGAAAAGTGGGTCGAGACGTAATTTTCGAAATGTGGTAAATCTGAGAGATGCATACCAAATTAACCTTTTAAATGCCGCACTATGAAGCAATAGGAAAAAAACTGAAATTTATGTTGATAATTTGCATTGGCCTTTAAATTAACTATGATCAAAAATACAGCCACATTCACAATGACTAAGCATGTTTTTTCGCATGTTCCATTTTTGGAACATTGGCATTTCCCATATGCAAAACACATATTTTCTCTGGAACAACTTTTATTGACTTTTCAGTCGGGTTTTCTTATTCAGGATAACGGAAGAATAATATTTAGCGTCATACGATGTCTCTGAAAAGTATAGATATTTATAACAACACTTTATGAAAATTTCTTCTTTTATACTACTGGCTGTACTACAGTGAGCAAATCACAAACCGTGGTAGGCGGCAAAGCCTTTTTTGTGCAGCTGCTTTTTGCACTGCTGGCACTGATTCGTTGTATTCTTCTTGCATTACGCGCACCTTCCCTGAGTCGTTGAGATGATGTAGTGGCCATCAGTGTTTCTGGCCTCATATCTCGGATGAACCCAGGGTCCAGGTCTTGCAGTGAGTTTCTGCTTGAGCTGCAGCAAGGACATGGTGACGTCCCGCCGAAAGGCGATGTGCGTCATGGCGGCATCACTACCCCTGTGAATCTCGCAGTGGAGGAGCCATCCTGCGACGACAGCTATGTTCAAACCATTGCTGGAAAGGTTCCACCACTATTTCTTGCTCCTCAGTCTCAGTCGATAGCTTCCGATAAGGCGGTCCATTATATCTACTCCACCCCTGCCCCCATTGTATTTTCTGATCAATTATGGTTGAGGAATGCCCTCATTTTTGCTTGAGCGTCGTGAGGAGCGTTTCGCACTTCCAACAGGCTCTTGGCTGAGGTGGTTAGATGAAACTGTGACGACTGCATTGTCATTCCACCTGCATGTGCAGACTGCCCCATCACACTTGTAGTGGAAAGATCCTCTTTCTTCCTTTTCGATGTTTTTCAAGCTCTTCAGTGGACAACCACCGGTTCTTGTATTTCGCACAGTCCCTGTAGCTCGAATCCCCTGGTCAGCCAGTTTCGTCAAGAGGCCATGCGAAGTTAAGAAGTTGTCAAAGTAGACTTCGCGATGTTCAGGCGCTTCCAGGACCGATACCATATTGCTAACAACCCTGATCCCGAGAAGTGTCTTGTCGTCCTTCTCGTTCCTCCCACAATATATTTACATCGCATAGGGGTACCCATTCGAAGAGCACACCATCCATATTTTGTACCCAAATCGAATTGGTTTACCGCGAATGAACATTTTGCACGAGTGGTGGCCATAATAGGGCACCATTGACTCGTCGATGTTGAGGCTTTCATTGAACACTCTAAACTGGCGGAAAAATTTGGAGATTTCGTCGTAAAACAGCTGAAGTTTGCCCATTTTTTCGCCTGCTTTCAACTGAGTGTTGTCAACAACATGAAAGAACCTTTTCAGCTGCCGGAACCTATTGCGGGCCATCACTGTCACGACTATAGGCACACAAAGATCTTCTGCAGTGCTCCAATACGAGTCCTCAGACAAACGGAGTGGTACCCGCAGAAAAGTAAGAGGTCGAAAAACTGATCTATGTCCGCTCCTGTGACGTCCACCACCTCCTCCTTTTGGAGTGCGTATCTTGCAGTTAGTTCAGCCAGTGAACCAAGGTACTTCGGAGAAATAAATTTGCTGAAAAGCATAAATGGGCTCATGTTTGAAAGATCAGGAAATGCCTCTAGCAACAACGGAGGACTCTCGCTGGGAAGTGTTTTGCCAAACGTGGCATGTTCACCCCATACAGGTGTATGGGAGCGCTTTGAAGTATTTGTTTTCCGAGCGTTCGTTGAAGCTTTGCGTCCTTTTCCAGCAGTGAATTGCCGCCCCGCTGGTTTCTTTCTTCGTGGCTCAGGACTGGAGCATGCAGAAGACAAATCAACGTCTTCATCGCTGCATTTCATAACTTCAACGTGCCCGCAAACATCATCAGGAACAACTTCAGAAAAGTCGTTTTCGTTCACGCGCTCCTCGTCAGTGATATTGACATCTTCAACAGGCGGCAATTGGCATACAGACGCACCTTCGCGTTCGTCATCGGGAAGGCTGAACAAAAGGTCAATTGCTGCCTCCAAAGTGAGGAAGCGTTGTGCCATGACCTACAACGAAAGTTATTGCGGTGTAAAGCACAGTACTACAAAAAGAAAACCAGCCACAAGGTAGTTTTCTACCTATATTCACAGGGATTGATGTAGCTAGGCACTGTAGTTCAATGCTGCTCTTTCCACGTGTCTGGCAAACTCAAAATGATGCCCATGAAAGCTTATGTTCAAGTGTCTGCCAAGCGCCACCTAGCGGGCGCCATCGACAAGGCAGAAAAAGAAAAAGAACGAGGCGAAATGCTCGCGCGCGTCTACGCTGCGTTTGACACTGTGAAACGCCAATGTTCCAAAAAAGGAGCATCCGCACAAAACTCTCAAGCTGAAAACTAGATTGTCTTTGTTATTTTTTTCATTGTATTGCCGCGTAACCCCGAACTATTTGCCGATATTATAGTTCTGCTTTGCTCACTGCAACATTACTTTTTCCAGCGGAATAATGCAACAAATATCTGGTGGTCAAGGAGCGCAAAATATGCCTGTTTTTAAAAATTTATCTAATGATTCTCCTTAGGTTCATAATAGAAATTAAAACTGCTATGTTTTTCACAAGCATTAATTAGTATGCGTGAACATAAAATATTAATATGCGATATATTGGAGAGGAAAGAAAAAATTGGGTTTCGTATGTTCCAATTTTGGAACATTGGCAAGTAAAAGGTTAATCGCGTTTGGTCAGTTTGCTGTAACGTCGGATGTCGTCATTTCGAAAATATAAGGACCAGACGTGTGCTATGCTGTTTTGTGCTGGTGGACCGAATAATAACGAGGGACATTTCCAGAGACTTCTTTCACTGACTTTCGAAAATTAATTACCATTATGTTGTGATATGTGCGTATAAGTGTGTCTTTGCATATCAGTGCCCGAGTTTTCTATTTTCCATACACTGCTTTGCATGTTTTGCTTCAAGATACGTGTTCAAGTTTCAATCAACGGCTAAGGTGTAGCCGGCGCCATAATGGTGCGCCAACATCTTCTTATATATCATATCAAAAAAAAAAAATCGGGTTTGGTAAACTGAGCTCCTTGATCGGCTCCCGAAATCAAGGTATAGTTATTATTTTAGTGTCTATCTTCTTGTTGTTTTTACTCTCACTGCCTCAATCTTTGTTTTTTTAATATACTATCTTCTACTTTTTTCGTTGTAAGAAATAGTGCAGCTATTGTTCACATCAGATTATACGTTTTCTTGGCCCAACCCCCAGACTGGGTATGAGAAATGGATACTAGGCTACAAACAAACAAACAATCAAACAGAACAGCTCGCCTAGAATCAGGTACTGTCTCTGTCTGCTTCATTACAATGGCGCAGATCGTCAGGTGAAACTTTCCGCTGAGGCCACCTGTACGTGTCCTTGCGGGTCGTCGGAAGTGAGGTGTACTCCATCCAGAAATTCCGTCCGCGCTTCCTTGGGGATGGCGTTGACCACCCGACCACCGCTTCAGCTGCCCATCGGACCATTAGTGGACGGCGTCCATGATTCCCCTGTGGTACCAACACACGACTTTACAAACAGCATGCTGCCACTTCACGGCAGAAATACGTAGAGACTCATCTCCTTTGGCAATGCTGTCCACGATTTTCATGGCCTGCAATCTGTTGCCAGTACTCTGCCAACATGCGATCCCCACGGAATGCTGTCCAGCCTTCTTTGCTCGTGGATCTCAAAATTGTGAGTGGGGGAAACGCTTCAAACATGGTGAACGTGATCCTGTCTATTTATGTTTCATCCCCAACAGCGCCGTAGATCTGCGGTCTACCATTGTGTGACTTCGCGGCACGGCCAACGCCACGACAGCTACCAGCTCTGTGCAGTTCTCAGCAACCCTGCCGGCAAGCATCATCTTTTCGGATGCAGCCACCTCGCAAGACAATAGGGCTTGCTCAAGTGAGCAACGCAGAAAGTGGAGGGGCGCCCTGTGACAGCTCTCAGAACAGATCATCTGTTTAGCCTCAGTAATGTCGGCATTCTCACGTTCCGCCCCATCATTGCCGTCCGTCTGCAAACTGCCGAAATTCGACGGGTTCCGGAACGATGCTGATAGCTGGGTGGCAACCATCAACGTGCTAGTTGTGAGCGCGGCCTGGGCAGAACAATAGAAATGGTCCGTGGCTATAGGCCGTCTTCGCGAAGGTGCGGCGGCGTGGCACTGGTATGAAGTTTGGAAGCCGTGGTCTTGAGCTGAGTGGAGCGCCACGCTCATAGCTGCATTTGGTTTGATTCCCTTTGCTTCCTACCCGTTAATTTTATCCTGCCCTCAGGATGGAGCTCAGAAGAAGGCCGACCTTAAGGTGCAACTCGTGTATCTTCTATCCTGCCGTTCCTCTTTGACCAAGATGAAGTTCACCATCACGACTGTTTAACTGTGCCTTGCAAAGACATTTCCGCTGTCGTGTTTCGAGATCTAGAAGAGCAGTGGCCCAATAATGAAGCTGCGTGCGATGGATCCCTCATGGCAAGCTCCGCAAAATACCCTGCGGCAAGTGCCGACGCAGGTAATCCGGTGGACTTAGAGTCATCAGGCCATCCGGTGGATGTTGAGGCGCCAGGCTGTATCTTAGTGGACGTTCGACAACGTAACAAAATATGCGTGCCTGTGCATTCCATGATGCTCGTGCGTGACCAGACGAAAGTTGATCTGCACGCTTTAAATTATTCACTAACTGAGCGTGAAAATATTTAGACCTTGCAAAAAGATGCCCCTCGAGAAAACAACAAAATCTCTAACACGTCTCTTGTCATTTTCAGCAAACACCTGCCGGCACAGTGAAAGTCTTTATTCCCGCAATGGCGTCAGATGGGGCCGTTTCAGTTCCAGGAAGTGCTGTATTGCTAAGCGCGGGCGTGAAAACATCTAAAATGCCTGAAATTTCAGCGCCGCAGAAGCTAGAAGCCACGTTTCCGAGGAGAGAGGGAACGTGAACCATTGAAGCAGCCACCCTCTAGAAAAGCCAACCAACCCATGACTCAATGCAAGCGGCACAGACAAGTACTGTTGGCGGATCTACCATTTCGTGTGCTGCTATTATAACAGCAGTTTAAGAGGCATCTTCGCTTTTAAGGCATCTGCGTTTGAAAAAAAAACAGTGAAGATGCCGAAACAGACGCAGCCAACCATCGGGGCCATCTCCGAGAACATTTCTTCCCAAGCCATATCACGTCGGAGAACTTCAACTACCACAGAAAATCAATGCTATTTTTCTCGGGTGTACAGAGCAGGCTTTCTCTACGAAGTAGCAGCGTGGCCGAGGTCCAAGCCACGAAGACACAGTCAATATTGTCCACCTTAGTCGTCATGGACAAAGGGACCAACCAAGGCCCAGTCTCAACAACAACATAGCAAATGCCCCAGGCTGGTTTCTGCCACCGTAACCAACTTGAATCAACTTACAGGTGAATTTCAAGCTTGACCGAGTCCGACCACCCGAAACAGCCAGTGCCGCCCACCGGAGACGCAGCACACAGACATACCACCTACATAGCTTGTGGGCCGCGGTCGACTACCACGACGCATCCAACAATGCGCACCTGAAGCATTGTCGGTAGCTCCACGTGCTCGCAGTCATGGCCAAGTGTGATGGCTAACTGCAGCGTCATCGGGGCTTTAGCTAGCTGGGAGAAGCGGAGGAAAATGAAGTGCAAAATATACAACTTCTGACCCGGGATCGGGGTGTATCTGCCTGCTTCAATACAGTTCCATTATGTCAGCTTTCTAGCTATGTAACAACGTTGGAACTTGCTAATATGTTGTTTTTACTTGTTTTTAGAGAAACTCAGTAGACTGTTGTCTCTAGTATTGACAGATTAGATAATAAAAATAATTCATTCCACCGCCACAGGTTGAGAATGCTTCGCACTTCGGTGGTGCATGTAATTTTATTGATTTGTTGAGTTTATCGTCCCAAAACCACCATATGATTATGAGAGACGCCGTAGTGGAGGGCTCCGGAAATTTTGACCACCTGGGGTTCTTTAACGTGCATCCAAATCTAAGCACACGGGCCTACAGCACTATCACCGCCATCGATAATGCAGCCGCCACACCCAGGATTTGACCCCGCGACCTGCCGGTCAGTAGCTGAGTACCTCAGCCAGTAGAACACTGCGGCGGGGCTGTTAGAAATTATGTGAACCTATGTAATGCACTGAATTACGCAATGAAATCTCTAGAAAAAGCACCACCCATAAAGAGCATGCTCCAAGCACGTACAAGTGTCTATATTCGCACAGTAGCCTCTTAATTATATTTCATGCCAGAGGGCAGCTGCCTTTTCAGGCAGATGACCAAATCACCCGAAGCTGACACAGTGAAGGCGGGACAGCGAATTGAGTGAGGGGAGGATAATTATAGGAGAATCGGTAATAATGAAATTCGACAAAGTGAAAATAATTCGCAAAACTGCATTTAAAATCACGTTTATTTTCAGTATGCTTGTCGCAAAGGTTGCTATAAAATATGTAACAAGCAATATTGGTATTTTAGGTCCATAGTGCCCTGTCCGCTATCGCATAAAGGAGGAGGAGGAACAATAAATGAGGAAAGACAGGGAGGTTAGCCAGCTATCGCATAAAAATTTATAAAACAACAAGGAGCTGTCGGACGTCACGCCGAGGGATTCATAATACTGGTCCACGAGCACCAGTTTTATTTGATAAAGACGGCGCCTGTGGAATACTAATAAGGACACTGGAATGCACTTCGAGAAGCCTTGAGTTGGAATTGGCTCGTGGGAATTCATTCACTAACTTCTTTATTTATAATTGCATCATTACTTAGGAGGCTGCATAGCTGCTTTGAAACAGCGTTTCTTCTACAAATATATCCTTCTCTCACAGAAAGAGACATCCTAGTATATTACAATGGGAATTCCACTAAAAACTTGGAACACAACAAAGTATTAAAAACTCATGAAAACTTACCCTCGCAAAACCTTCTAATTTAGGTTTAGGAGTTTCAGCCGATGCTTAATATCTTCGAAAATCGTAAATCAGAAGAATGATGTAAAAAGTTCATAAAACGCACTTGCCAGAAGCTTCAAGCGCGTCACTAGAAAGTGATTTTTTTCCTTCAGCTTTCGTTAGCTCCCCCCGCCCCCTTGTGTTCCCAAATGGTTGTTCTCTTTTCAAATTGCTCAGGGTAGTGTACCTGCTAACAAAATAAAAAATAAATGCCAGGTACATTGAAAAAGAGCACGAAAGCTAATAAAAATACAATGCTTTCTTTAAGCTTCTGAATGTGCAGTTCACTTGCTTCGTTTTATATAGAATGGAGCATGTCGGAAATATTGAGTTACTTAAAAGTGGATTGAAGGAAATTTCTGGAGATCCGAGAAGGCTAGATAATTACAGGAAGCATCATGACAAGAGGACGCTTCTTTATGCTTCTTTTTTCAGTTTTTTTCTATGCTTTGTACTTTATTTTCTGTATTTCAAACAGCCTTCAAGGCCTCCAAATAGCGTCTTTTCACGGTAGCCACCTGCTTTTGCGCAGGATCCATTATATTCGGCTGCACATGAAAACGCACTAAGCTTTCGGCAACGATATCAGGCGGCTTTCTTGTGACGCTTCGTTCGTCGACAAAGCATGTGCCGTGCCCATAACAGAAAAAAAAGTAAATGTTGATAGAACAGAACTAAAAAGAATGTAAAAAAAACGCGCGTTGAACGCAATTACCTCAACAGGTTTAGTGCTGCTGGTAAAAGTGTATTACACACAGTACTCAAGTCAACATTTTTTTATTTATATTACATTGATATGCCATTCAGTTTTTAAAAATGGTGACTCAGTCAGTCGTCCTAAACAAATTACATGATGTGATTGCGCGAAAGTGATATCTTGTTATGAACGGCTTTACTAAACTGTTCAAGGACATTTAGCAAACACACGTTTGCATGATGTATGCTTCACGTATGCTTCAGCAGCTTCTGAGAGATTGCGCATATTTCAGGTTATATTGCGATTGCAGATTCACGTACTTTACAATTATGTCGAGGGCTAACTATGTGCGCGAGTGCGTGCACTGTCTTTTTAAGGTTACTTTTGATTTCTATACTTTGAAGGTAATCTCTGCTTTGCGAATTTACAGAGACAAAAAGTTACTGCATTTTTATCGATCGTGTTGCCGGGATAAATAAACATTAAAATTATCAAGCAGGTCAGCTTGGCATAGCATTGTTCCTGCCATCACAATCCACGTTGATGAAATTCTGCAAAGCCATTTGACATCATTACCCTCATGCGGCTTAATTGGGGCTACAAAAATCCTGCGTAATCACTATTGTCTTATTGCGGCCATACTCAGTCTTCCAAATGGCTAAAGAATTTCAAGTTACTGAGCAGTGACTTCCTAACGATTAGCCTGATTCAGATTAAAATAATCTGGCACAGTCCGCATGAGCTGGGCATGAGCATGCACAGGCATACAACAGGCTAGACATTCTAAACTCACGCCATATTCACTTGCTCGTGAATATGTAATAGCTTAGTCTGGCTAATCCACATTGCCTTATTGTAGTCATTCTGAGCCTTTTAACTGGCAAGACAATCACAACTCACTCAAAATACGCTTGTTCGTGATTATTGAGGATTAGGTTAATCCGGCTTAATTCACACTGTCGTATTGCGGCCAAACTCTGTCATCCGACTGGCTAGGCAATCTAAACTTACTTATAAAGTTATGTTACGAAATTCCAATCACCTAATAGAGCTTATTCTAATTTGGTAGAATCAGGCTTAGGGGAAAAGACGCAGTCACCCAAAGGACTGGTCAATCTCAATTAGCTCAACATGGACTTGCTAGGTATTAGCTTAACTAGGATTCATTAGGTGATATTTATTCCAAAAGAACATCGCGTAACCGAGTCTAAAACTAGGTCATTTCGTCTTGAAGTGAATTAGCGTGATCGGAAATAATCTCCACAAATCTCTCCTAATCCCACTTTATAGGTATCTAGCAGCATTTATAGGTATCGACCACAGCTATATTGGCTTGTCAAAACTCAATTAGGCTGTAGTATATCGGCTTAGCAAGCCTTTTTGAAAGCATACCCTGGTTTAATGCGAAAGCCTTATTGGTACCAGTGAGTATGAATCAGTATTTTGATTTATATCGAGTATTAGAGATTGTTTTGTCTGTGCTTATTTATTATGAACGAAGATTAACTTGTCTTAACGAAGCTTATCGGCAAGGCAGCCGAACCATCTATGCAGTCTTCGCGGTTCAACGCAAAGGTCAACCTTCTCCTTGTAAAAGCAGCTTTACGCGTTGATTATTGGATACATCTATTGCGAGACAAGTAAGAATTTATTTAGCAAAATGCTCATTGCGAGCTATAGAAAAATGCATGACCACATGGTGGGCAAGTCAACAACATACCCCGCATATCTTTGTGCTTTCTGTCGATTAGCGGCAGCATCTATTTCACTAGTGCTTGCCATTCCGTTCCTACGTGGGAGCGGCCCGCGACCTTGCTCTAAATAAGTAGCTTTTCTAAGACCCAATAAAGTACTTCTGTACTTTATTGGGTCCAATAAAGTCTGTCTGTCTGGCTCAATTTTTTTGGTCGCTATTATGAGGGAAGCGAACAATCCCCTCGCCTTTCGCGTGTGAACTAGTAGACAATGTAATACAACAGCCTGTCATAGCGGCCAAAGCACTCATCTCATTACGTCAACAACCACGTATTTACTTCACTGTTTTCGCTTCAGCCTCTGCACGCCGCCCCACACACTGGAACCGGTATGGTCACCAGGTGGTGCGTAGTCTTTCAGAAGCAATCTCCACCCTAGAGACGGAGGCTTGTGCACATCGAGGTATCCTAGTTACACGTTGCTGCAACTCGAAGGAACACTAAAGGCAAATACCAATTTATGTCAGTCTGAAAGCTGAGTGTATGGCATCTAAAACGGAGATATTATCAATAGCAGTGCCCTACAGGCTCCAAAAGTTAGATACAGATTAATAACAGGACGTGCGCCAAGAGTTACACAACTTGAAATGATTCCCAGTGATGTGAGAGCGTCCTACAACAATTATCGCTCGTAATTAAACTAGCTGCAATAGGAACAAACAACCATACGTGCATCACGAGGCCTATAAAGCTGTTTGTCTGTTTCTATCGAATTTATATAAAAATTAATCACCTGGTTATACTATGAAGATTGATGTGAGGGATTCAAAAGTTCTGTTTTCTCTTGGTTAGGCTGGATAGGTGATGTCATATAGCGTGGTCCAGTTGAACCAATTCGGAAGAAATTTGTTCGATGCCCATTGTAGCTGCTGTGGCTCCAGCTACTGCTCCGCTCCACTCTACTGCTACTTGTGTCGGTGGCCTCGTAGTAAAGCTGGGCAACGTTGGGCACGGTAACAATGAGGTCAGAAAAACCACATTCAGGTAGGTGATACAGTGCTCTAACACAATGTGGACAACTAAACGGGGATTTCATTTTAAAATATACACTTCCTTTCTACAAAAGTAGCCTTACGAGGTTTGTTGACAATTTAAAACACTACGAAGCGAACAAAACAAACAGCGTTTTCGGCTCGGCACTGGTGTTTGACACTGGCTTCTCGAGCACACATTTTCGCATGTTCTTGAAAAGCGCCAAGCCAGTTAACGGTCAAGATTGAGGCGCGAGCGTGTGTGAAAGTGGGGCGCAGGAAGTAGAGAGTGCAAACAGCGAGAGAAAGGAACAGCGAAGCAATGCATCTACCCTTTCCAACAGTATCTCATACTTCATGTTCGGGTTGCTAGGAGTGATTATTAACGCGCGCAGCCACAGCTATTACTAAGAGAAAAGGATTTAAGAATGGAGAGACAGCTGTCGGCGCGCGGACATCGCTGCCGACGCCACGGAAGAAGCCAGATGCCTCACATAGCTAGCCAAAGAAATGCATTCTCATTTATTGAAATAATACAAATTTACCAAGTGAAAAATTTATTAACAAAAACAATCCTCGGAAGTCGGACGTTGATGTTTTCATTCCGAACGCAGACCTTCCTGTGCTGATAAAGCCAGCTACTGAGGCTGCGGACATAATGCAAGTATGCCGGCTTGGCGAATCCCGTTGCATGAAGGTAACTTTCAGAGGTGATTGCATTCCATCACATGCAAAGGTTAGTCACCTTGGTCACGTTGTCCGACCTTACATCCCAAGGCCACTACAGTGCCACAACTGTCTAAAACTGGGTCATGTTAGTGGTGTGTGTAGAAACAAGCAAGCATGACCACGTTCCACCGGACCCCACAAAGCAGAGGCTTGCAAGCAACTCTCCCAAAATGCAGCAACTGCAACGGGAACCATGAGACCCCATCCAAAAACTACCCAGTACTCAAGAAGGAGAGGAGCATTTTGAGAGCAATGGTGAAAGATGGATCCTCACGAAAGGAACTGGTAACGGTTGTTCAACGACGGTTTTCTCGTCGATGGCGGTGCTCGACGAAAAAAAAAGCAGTCATGTGCCGAAAGTGCCTTCACTTACATCGCCACCACCACCACCACCACAAACGCCACGACCACAGCGACCTCCCCCACCCTCGCCACCAGGTGGGGTTCGTCCACAGGTGCTGGAAGCCGCTGTGGCGTAACAGGGAACATCTTGCTCTGACTGGCCCGCTCTACCGCGGGTACACGTGTCTATGGAACCTCAACATCGACAGATAACAACAGATATGCCCCCAGCAGGCAGTTTATCTGCCAAAGAGGTACAAGATTTCTATGTATTGAGGTCGTTCATGAGTGTCATTCGCACTCTATTGGCTAGTCTACAGATCCCTGCCGCTAAATGCGCACTGCGAGTCTTGGACACACTAGAACCAATTCTTGCCGGACTTCAGCAACAAGATGGCGCACCATAGACCGCATTAGTCTTTCCAAGAAAAAGTGAAGTGTGCTTCCATAATGCAGTTGAACGCCAGAGGTGTACAGTTAAGAATGCCTGAGTTTAGACAGTTCATTTTCGAGAATAAGTTTCCCACCGTCGTCATTTGTGAAACACATTTTTCAACAATACCTCGACTGTCGGGCTATGAATCGTTCGTTTCTTCATCGTGCATTGAGCGAAGTCAAGTGTCTGTGTACATCCGTAAAGAACTCATTTGTGTTCGCCAAAGAGTAGAGTCTCACGATGAAAATCACTACGTGTGTCTATATGTTAAAAAGAAGATACTGTCGTTTTCGCTGATAGGCACATATATAGCGCCGTCTAGTCGACTGGATCAACAGATATTAATTGATATATTTTCAACGACACCAGAACCTTGGATATTCATGGGTGACTTCAACGCCCATCATCCACTGCGGGGAAGCATCAGGACAAATCGAAAAGGCACGAACCTAGTTGATCTCGCATCAGAGAACGGGTTCAGGTGCTGAACAATGGCAGCCCTACTTATCTCCGAGGAGTAACTTATAGCAGTTCCTGGACTTGACATCAGTGACTCATAGCATTGTCTCGAAAGTCTCACGGTTCACCGATACTGAAATCCACGGCATCGACCATATCCCCACGTACGTGACAGTCAGAGGTCTGGACAATTCTTCTTCCTCTGTACACTCTAGACATATTGACTGGAAAGAGTATCAGATATCAGTGGAGAGCAAGTGCATGCACGAACCACCGGAATCCATTGAAGAACTGATTTGTTGTGCGATGTAGACTTCCATGAAGGCATGTTCGAAAGAATGGAGACGTACCGCACTTAACCAAGAGTTGGAGCAACTTAGAGCGGTCGCCGACATGCCGAAAGACGATACAGACGCACGAAATCTATCTATGACCTCAGAGAATCTTGACGCATTCAGAAAAAAATCCAGCTTCGAATGCACAAACTCAAGGAGCAACGAAGGGAGAGTTTTTGTGGCTCACTAGACCCTTGCAAGGCTTTGTCTCCCGTATGGAGGACTCATCGAGGTATTCGCTCACATCCGCAACAGCGTCATCCCTTCGCAGCTCTGGCGCAACATCACGGCGCTCACAGCTTGATGTTTCTGGTGAATTTTGTCCAAAGATCGCTGGCGACATCTTTACACCAATCAATCTATTGCCACAGGACTCCCCAGTCACAAGAGATAAGCAATTGGAGGTTGCATTCACTATGGAACAACTTCATGCGGCATTGAACACATTCAGACGCTCATCGTCCCCTGGTCCTGATAGAGTGACCTATACTGCCCTACGTCACCTAGACCCGTAGGCCCAGCGCTGTCTCCTGGACATTTTCAATAGGTCTTGGCATGATTGAATGGTGCCTGGTAAGTAGAAGTGCAGTCGCCTGGTGCCTTTGTTCAAGCCCGGAAAGTCTCCATTGGATTTGGCATCATACTGGCCTATAGATCCAGCAAGCTGCGTCGGCAAGATCATGCAGAGGATGCTGCTTACACGCACGGAATGGTACCTAGAACGTTATAACATCTACTCCGATGCTATGGCAGGCTTTAGAGAGGTCGGTCCTCAATCGATATCATCATTGACTTAGTGGCCTTTGTTCAGCAACAGAAATCTAAGAAGCGGCTGTCGGTAGCTCTGTTCTTAGACGGGAAAGGTGCCTATGACAACGTGACCCATGAGGCTGTTGTCAATGCTCTTGGAGCAGCTGAACTTGGAGGTCGTGTCTTTTGATGGGTAAAAAGCTACCTCACAAAGAGATCCATGTTCGTTTTAACTGAAGATGGGTCTACATATAAGTATTTCACAAGTCGTGGGGTGCCACAAGGTGGTGTTTTGAGTCCAACACTTTTCAACCTGCTTCTCGTGTGGCTCACCGAAATGCTGCCACATACGGCTTATATATCTCTCTACGCTGACGATATCTGCATTTGGGCGTCCGGCGTGACACGGCCTCAAGTGCGCGCAAGAATACAGAAAGCGGCAACAATGACATCGACATACCTTCGCCAGCACGGTTTGACTATCGCCACAGAAAAAGGCGCAACGGTGGCGTTTACACGCAAACCCATGTCTTTCTACTCATTGCGCATCGATGGCAGATCAATCCCATATAAGAGCAGTCATAGATTCTTAGATGTCATCGTAGATCGTGACCTAACCAGGAGCCCGCATGTCGCATACGCAAAGAAAAAGCTCATTCGCATTAAGAATGTATTCAAGTTCGTCACCGGAAAATCATGGGGCCCATCCGTGCACTACATGTTGCATCTTTATGCATCCCTCTTTATCGGAATTCCCCGGTACAGCCTTCCTGTCCTGTCGAACACGTGCAAGACTAACATCCGTGCATTACAGAGTGTACAAGCCCAAGCACTTCAAAAATTTTTTGGCCTTCCAAGATGCTCATCGACAGTGGCAACTATTGTTATCGCACAAGAACAGTCGGTCACAACGCACATCATTGTCGAGACGCTGAGAGCGCACATTCGGCATTTATCACGGCTACCGTAGCATCATTTAGCATCTTTGACGGCGCGGAGGCCCCATAATTCGTTCTGCGGTATTGTGACAAAAAATCAGGACATATTGCCGTCTGGCTTAAAACTTGCGATGCATTCAGCAGCTGCGTTATGGAGTATTCGTCAACCTGACATGCGTTTATCAGATCCTGGTATCGTTAAGAAGGCATGCATGTCACCGCTAGCCCTAAAACAATTGACTTTGCATTTGTTGGACGAAAGTTACTTCGACCTCATACATATTTACACCGATGGCTCTACTAATTCCAACAGCTCTACAAGAGCAGTTGTTTCTACTGATAATGTGTTGCTCCAATACAAGTTCTCTCACACCACGATGTCGACAGCAGCAGAGCTCGCAGCACTTCAAGGTGCAGTAAAGTACATTCTTCGGGAGGAACCTAACCAATGGGCCATCTTTTACGACTCGAGGTCAGCCTTACAGACACTACGGTTTATTATGCCGCACGGGTTACACGAACAATTCGTTTATCAGACAGGACACGACTACCACGAAGTGCTCAAGGAAGGTCACAATATTATATTTCAGTGTTTGCCGAGTCATTGTGGTATCGTCGGCAATGAGCTCATGGATGAAGCTGCTCGATCGGCTCATGACCAGGACCTGCGTGCACCCATACCACTCTTGAGAACGGACGCTGAAAGGCGACAACAATCACTTGCTTGCCGTATAACTCTCCTACAATGAAATACACCGGGTTTCTCCAACACGCACCTGTATTTGATCGACCCAAACTTGCAACTTCGTTTGCCATCCGGGCTCCCACGATGCGCTGAAACTTTACTGTGTCGCATGAGGTTGGGCGTGGCATATACAAATGCGTACTCTCGTTTCTTCGAATAGCGAGCACTACGTCACGCAACAGCAGCACCTGCGAGGAAACGCTCGAGCACATTCTATGTCCTTGCCCAGCATACCAGTCTGAACGACAAATTATGGAAGCCAAGCTCCGTCAGCTGGATTCACGGCCGCTTACAGAAGAGAAGATATTGGGACCTTGGCTGATGGTCTCCCATACACGCAAAGCCACGAAAGCCCTCTTGCACTTCTTAAGAACCACCAGACTTCACGATCGCTTGTGAAAAAACAGTGTGACACCATGCTGTGTAGTCTCGAGCTGACAATTCCTTCTTCTCTTTCTTACTCCTCTTCTTTTTTATCTCTTTCCTTTCTATTGTTTTCCCTTTCCCCCACCTGAATTGTAGCGTAGAAAACCATTCCAAGCTTGGTTAAGCTCCCTGCCTTTCCTCTCTATTTATCTCTCTGTCTCTCTCTAGAGTGGCATGTAAACCTTTTTCATTCGTGCTTCGCATATCATTGATTATCACTGTACGTGGGATCTGCCAATTTTTTTATGTTTGAGTTTGTCACTTTTATTCGCCGTGCAATCATGCCATACCATACAAGATTTGCAACATGCCACAAGAACGAGAACACCACAAGAGCTGCAGCACCATGAAATGTAAATTATGACATTCAATACATACATGTAATGATTTTCATGTTATGTCTAGTCAAATATGTTTTTGATACAGTGGTCTTCTGCCATACCTACATAGGTATCGAAAGCATTATCAAAACGCCCAGGAGAGCTGAAAGTCATAGGTTGCCAGATAGATAGATAGATAGATAGATAGATAGATAGATAGATAGATAGATAGATAGATAGATAGATAGATAGATACGCTCAAAGTCGCTGATGTTTGCTAAGAAATGCTCCGCATTTAAAGAGATAAACATAAAAGAAAAGAATGACACGAATGTTAACCAATTTAAAGAACCGCTCTGCTATCCTAAATCCTGTTCACGTATGAATGATTTCAAACTTCAAAAGTTTCAAGAGTGAAACATGACAGATGAGAGAAAGTACACACATTGTGATAGTTTATCCGCATTGTTCATAACACAATAGCGCGATTAGTTCATAACCGCACGTGGATGTCGTTACTTTTGAACAATTGTGTAGGTAACTAGTTCAATTCATCTGTGATGGCCTTTAAAATACATTAAAAAATTGCTGCTACCGACAGGGGTTTCCATCAGTGGCAACTTTGCGCCAAATTGGCTCTTGTTCTTCCCCAATTAGTTCGAAAATTTCAGCTTGGTTCCATGGCTATTTTCTGGCTACGGTGGCATTCTAATTTGGTGCACTTAGAAAGGTGGTTACTAGTTGCAGATAACATAGCGAGCAAGCCTAATGACCACCCTTTCTAGCCAACGTTTTTTTTGACGTGTCAGCTGGGTCATGTCCACGTCTCTCGCCCGTTGCTCTCTGGTGCTCATGAAGTCACGTCAACAAAATGCAAGGCGTGGCCATGAAGTCATACTAACAAAGTTCTTGTTCTTGCTCGTGTTCTTGCTTCCTTTTCTTGTTCTTGTTCACCTTGTCAATGTGACTCCCACGCAATGTGAGGAATAAACCAATTGTTATTGGTTTTACACGTTCAAATATCCATTCCTAATGACGGGAAGTGGTACATGTGCAAATTAAAGATAAAATGTGTGTGCGTCTCTTCGCCAGCACGTTGTGGAAGCTGCCCACCAAACATGCGGACTTCGCAAATCAGTATGAACAATGCACTTTCTCGTGCCAACTTGACAAATAATAGTATATCAAACTATATGAAGCTGATTTGGCAATTTTAACCTATATTTTACTGCTTGAAACTGAACTGCCATTGTCGCAGAGCTGCATTTTTAACAGCCAACAAGTGCAAGTGAAACGTCATTCAATAGCTGTAGTTCATACTTACTGCATAGCGTTCATAAGTTAGAGTTGTAAGCGAGTTGTTAGAGTAAGCAGTAGCATATAAAACTTTCTACGGCTTACTGGACATTGCAAATTCTTCCAGCGAGTGTATGATTTAGCCGCAAAAATAGAATTTGTGTTTCAACTTCCACCGGAACATTTGTAGTCTTGGTCTAGTTCATGAGGTTTAAACAGGCCGTGGGTTCCCTAATCATTCCTTCACTAACGTTTTCATGAAGCAAGTGACATTTTCATTTTTAAATACACAAATTGAAGATTCAGGTGGACTCCCTATTTAAGAGAAAATATTGTGAGCTTTGCATTTATGCTGAATGCACCATTCATTTTATCTTGGCCTTTATCCTGAAATTTGAAAGAAACGCTTGAAGATCACGAAAGGCTGAAATAGTGGCACGAAATTCCTCTAGCCTATCTTTTAGGAACTTACTCGCGAAGCTACTTGTGCTTGTGCTTTGTCCAGCGACAGAGCCCGGCGTGTACACCAGTGTTAATCGCGTACAATTCTCCGGTCACCGCTCCTGGCGTTGCACTTTGGTGCATCCCACAATTGGCACTAAATAGTGCGCCTCGAACCAAGGCGTTGGTTTTCCAATGCCCGTGCTCTCACCCCCTCGTTACTCTGTCCACATCGTTCTCATCGCTTCATAAGCATGGTGGCACGTGACATATTCCCACGATGAGATGTGTGTTACGCATGAGTACCGATATTCTAAAGCCTACTCACCTGCCTGCTCTCAACCCCCTTGAATAACACCTCCACGTCTTCCATTTGTGAGCGTTGGGCAATAGACCCACGGCAGCATCCATTGTAATGTAAAAGGACAGGTGGGTAAAATGTCGATTGACGTGGCCAACACTGTGCTGCGCTGGCTGCGGAACGTACCTGACAACGCTGTCTTCAACGTACACATTATGCGCCAGCTCGTCAACAAGCCGTCCTATAGAAATTTTGTCATGAACGCCCCGTGCACCTTCGAGGAAGCTCTTCTGACATCATAAATTTTGTGGACATAGCGGTGATTTTTTTAGGGGAGAAGCTACTTACGCCATGGGTTGTATGTCCCGTGTTGGTTGTAGTAGCAACCTCTCGTATAGTCCTTAAATGTGGTACTTGCATAAGGTTAGTATATAATAAAAAATGCGAGATGGCGGTACTCAGTGTTCAGTAGATGAATGGATGGACGGATGGACCAATGGACAGACAGACTTCCAGACGGACACACAGACAGACTGATGGCCGGATAGAGAGATGCATAGACTGCAGCATGGGTACATTGGAGGTTGCACGGACGGACGCATGGATTAACCGATGGATGAATGCACGGAGGGGACCTGAAAAAACTTACAAACGGACGCAAGGACGGAAGAATGAACGCACGAATGGTCTCACGAATGGATGCATGAATGGACGGAAGCACAGACGAATTTATGGATGCTTCGCCATTCATCATCATTCACTCTGTGGTTGAGGTGTGATTTTTTTTGCTTCCACCTGCAACTAATCTTCACGTTCCCGAACCTTGCATTGCACGCTAGCTGCGAGTCCGTTGATTTTTGAACTTAGGGTAGATATACTTTTTCCAGAAAAACAACAAGTGGAAATGTTCAGTACAAGAGTAGTATCACACATTGGTGTTAAAATATACCAAATATATTTTCCCTATGTTGTCTGAAGTGCTGTGATGTGGACCCTGACTGCTTCAGCGTATTCCGTCGTGCACATCGGCTTTTGTAAAAGGAAGGGCCAGGGTAAAATCTGTGCATGAGAAACGTGGTCATGGCGCTGCCTGCTTTCTAGTCTTTCACCCATTGCTTTGGCTTCAGAAATGCGCTCGCAGAACAAAACCCATTGGCTTATCTTATGTAATAAACAAAGCAGAGAATGAAGAATTAGAAAACTTTGGGCTGTTGTCGTGCTGCTGCAGTCATAAATTGAACTTTGTGCGCCGCACCGTGTATTCCTCTATTTCCGCTAGCATGTCGGGCCACTACTTGTTTCCGGTGAATTGTGCGGCACGGACGTTCAGGGGATTCTCGACATACTTTGGCAGCATACGTTTGGCGGCTATATATGAAAGAAAAATGACCGAGACGTGCTATAAATTTCCTGTGACAGTAATGGAAATAGACTTTTCTAGAAGAAAAAGATTTATCTCTGGCAGCAGCTTTTTCTCAACCTTTCTAAGCTGTGACATCACTTCTCTTGAAAACAAGATGAGAAATAAATAATTAAATGAAACAAAGCAGCTGCGCATACGATTAAACATATTGGACGAAAGCGGAATAAAAACACAACTACGCTCTGCCGACAAGCCAAGACAGGCTAGTCTACCGACATCTATTGCGGTGCGTACGAACCATACTTTCGTAACAGAACTTGAAACGTAGCCTAACACAGAAAACAATGCTTTCATTTCCGGCGTTAACAAGTGTACGGCACATAAACTCCATAATATTATTTTTTATTGGGCACAAAAGGCAAAAAAACAAAGATAAAGACATAATATAGCGCTGACTCTCACATAATTTTTTTATCACAACTTTGCATACATGTACCCAAGAACCAGAATGAAGCATGCACGGCGCAAGTCTAGTGACAAAGGGTCAGAAAACATAGAGCTAGACAGAATTAATCGAAATAAACTCAAAAGAAACTCCTTATCTGTTGAACAAATAAACGGTTGACTGATTCATTCATGAAGCACACCTATTAATATAAAATTGTTCCGTAACTTCACATGCTAGTTTGTGTTTATCTGCTAAGAAGTTAACATTATTATACAAAACAAGATCGCAGTTAACACTAAGACAAATGTGAAAATGTTCAATTCCGAGTGAGCAAGCGTAGTGTTTTAGGCGTGCATTGATACAGCGTGCCGTCTGTCTTATGTAAGTACTATCAGCGTCAAAGGAAACCGAAACACCAGCAAGCTTCCGTGAAGGGGTAGTGTGCACCTGTGTATGATCACAAGTAAATGGCGCGTACTATAACATTACGATAGATGGCTCCTGTTCGAGTTTCATTCAACGCAGACAGTGCACATTGCCACAGCATAGCGGTATCTAATATGCCAACCCCTTCTCAATACTTGCTGAACTTTAAGTCTTGTTTTAGGTGCGAAGCTCCTTAAGGCGTGGGTCATGCGTCCCCGATGTATGTAGTAGTAGTAAGTCAATAGTGGCACATACCCGCACTAGAGCGAGTATGTGCCACAGGGCATGCGAGATAGCGGTACTTGGATTGTTCACTCGATGGATACATGGACGGACACATGGACGAACGCATGTACAGAGGAACAGACAGACTAGCAAACAGCAAACTCGCTGGGCGTAACTTTCTTGGTTTTGGGGAGCTTTAGCTAGGGTAGGGCCGCAGTGCCACGAATATAGCGAACTAGTATACAGCCACAAACTAGAGTAAAAGGTGGGAAGTAGACACGAAGCGCATGCTGGAAAAAAGTGCGCGAGTGCCACCTTCTGTTTAGTACTTGGAATGTCCGCTGGCTGGCGGTACTTGTATATGCTGTATATATGAAGAAATGCGAGATTGTGATACTTAGTGTTCACTAGATAGACGAACGGACGGACGGATGTACAGACACACAGACAGACAGACAGACAGACAGACAGACAGACAGACAGACAGACAGACAGACAGATCCACTGACGGGTGCACAGATGAATGGAGGCATGGATGCACGGATGGACGGACGCACAGACGGTTGCACAGACGGTTGCATGGACAGACAGAATAAACAACTAAAGGACAGACGAATGCTTCGCCTTACTCATCATTATGCACTCCGATGATATGCTGTGATTTTTAAGCTACTCTCTACGTTTTCTTTCCCTTGTCTTAACCTTTTTTTGTAACGACCCTAATAGGAGCGCTGGAAACAGCTTCAATGCCAAGCCTCGTGGCAACTTTTTTTAACCCGTGAGAGTATTTAAGAAAGTGTATCAGAACAAGACACTGCATTTTACCATTTCAGAAACGGGTCTTTGAAGGAGAAGCTTGCAAGTCCTTCACTATTTCTGTAAGTTTGTCAGAAACTTTGCTGAGAGAGATTCCGGCAAACCTACTGAGGAAAGCAAAGCTACTTGTTTTGAGAGACTTTTCTTTTGTTACTCATTTTCGAGTCTTCACAATAGCCCCTCGAAGACAAGAGACTGCGTTTTCAATTTTTAACAAATGTTGAAGGCCTTGTTTGTACTGCACCAGGGGGTTTTTAAACTAGGGGTGGAAATCCGACACATGTTGTTATTTTTGTTATTGGGTCTAAAAACTGTAGTTGTCTTTCTTTTACTTCTTACGGTTTTTCCCCACGTTAAACATGGCACGTTAAGTATGACCGTGGAATGTCATCGTAGAATGTCTGAATGGCCCGAAGCTGGCACCCGTTGTTGCGGCTCTTGGTGGCAGAATACCATTTGTATTGGTCGTCTTGATCACTGCCCAGTAACGAGAGTCATCGCCAGAGGACGTTTTGTGAACCTACTATCGCGGAATGCCTACTTATATACCTACTGTTCTTATACCCACTATCGTGGTATAAAAACACGGGTGACAGAAAATTTTTAACGAAGAAGTGCTCTATGCACCACAATAGACAAGCATAAATCCAGTGGCGCAATGGCTCCATTTCACAACGAGAGGGGGAAAGGGCTGAGAAGAGGGTTTCTAGTAGTACATCAACAGGCCCATATGGCATTCCAGTTATGCTGATGAAGACATCAGGTCCGAAATCTAAGTAGGCTTTGAGACAGGCAGTGAGCAAAATAATAATCGATGATGAAGTCCCTGATGGATGGAAACTTAGCAGGACGAGCATGATCTTTAAAGGAAAGGGGTACAAAGCGGATATAATTAACTACCGTCTTATAACAGTGAAATCAGTGGTCTACAGGCTGGTGATGCAGATTATAAAAGAAAGAGTGCACGCATAGGTAGAGGGTGAGGCGGTGCTGGGGTAACTGTAGTATGAGTTTCGGAAACACAGGAGGTTGGAAGACAATCTGTTCTCACTGACGCAGTGCATCGAAATAGCAGAAAAGGAACACAGGCCCCTGTGGCTAGCATTTCTGGATATCAAGGGAGTGTACGATAGCGTGGTTCAAAAGGACTTGTGGGGAATACTGGACACAATAGGTGTGGAAGATGCAGTCACTAATCTTTAGGAGGATATCTATAAAGGTAACAAGGCAGTTATAAAGTGGGAAAAACATGTATCCAAGCCCGCAGAGGTAAAACGGGGGCTTAGGCAGGGGTGTCCTCTGTCACCCTTGTTTATCATGATGTACCTACAAGGATTAGAACCCAAATTATAGGGACGTGGACTGGGCTTCCACCTGTCTTTCCCTAAATAAGGAAAACTCATTGAACAGGCACTTCCAGGATTGATGTACTTAGATGATATAATGCTAATGGCCGACACAAGAAATATTTTAAGAGATTGATGGACATCAGCGGTAATGAAGGAGATAAGTTGAATTGAATTGATTTTTTATTTGAATTGAATTGAAGTTTATTTCTTTCTGATACAGAAAGAGGAGTAAGAGCTAAAGGCCGTATTGCCTGACAAAGGCTCCTATTCCCATGTGCATTCGGCATGCGTGTACATGTTTGCATGCGATGCAAGTATACAAACAATAGAGCAACCAAAAAAATCAAAACATGCATGTACACAATTGTCACTGCAAATAAAGCATTACAGATAGACATCATACATGAAAACTCTTCATGAAAACAAACATATCACACAGACACTCGAAGATTATACACCTATACGCATTAAATTCTGAACTTTCAAATTGTAGCACAGTACCCCGCCGCGGTGGTCTAGTGGCTAAGGTACTCGGCTGCTGACCCGCAGGTCGCGGGTTCAAATCCCGGCTGCGGCGGCTGCATTTCCGATGGAGGCGGAAATGTTGTAGGCCCGTGTGCTCAGATTTGGGTGCACGTTAAAGAACCCCAGGTGGTCAAAATTTCCGGAGCCCTCCACTACGGCGTCTCTCATAATCATATGGTGGTTTTGGGACGTTAAACCCCACAAATCAATCATATTGTAGCACAAACTGTATATGCGGTACACGTAGAAAATGAGACAGATATATTTTATTGATACGTTATTCTGGAATGTAACAAAGTTTTTTTATAATTTTTTTAAAGCGGGGTGCATGAAAATCTATATGATGTTCAACAATGTTCAATAGCCGGGGTACTTGATACTCAAGGTCCTGACGCCCGTAGTTAGTTCACATAAGTGGTGGCATTCTCGTTTGGTGGCGTAATTGATATTGAGGGGGAGAAACGGGCAAGCTACTAACATGGAGCCGGTGCTTTTTTATGTGCAAAAGTAGTCTATAATAGTAGATTTGATTTTCTCTGATTAACGAGTGTTTCTCAAAAAATTGTGTGTTGGTTAATTTCGCGGTCTACCGTGATAGTTTTCGAAAATTCGCATTGCCATTTTTTGCAGTTTTAATAATTTGTTGTATTTTTTGCAGTTGTTGTTCCCCATATTAATGCACAATAGCTAAGTTTTGATTGAAAAAGGGCATAGTACATTGCCTTCTTTAGTGTTAGTGGTATAAGACTACTAACTTTATACATAGAGCCTACTACTCTACTGAGGTCGCTGCTGAGTTTATTGATATGATTGTCCCAAGAGAGGATTTCTTGAAACCATACCCTCAAAAACTTTTGCATTGATACCTGTTCTATCTGCTCACCTTCAAATAAAACAGTAATCTTGACAGGCATTGGGTTTTTTATTGGTTTAAATATTATATACTTAGTTTTGCTGACATTCAATTGAAGTTTGTTTAACTTCAGCCAGTCAGATATTAAATCTGATTAATCATTAATTTCTTTTTCAATCTGTTGTAGGGATCAATTTGCAAAAAAAATATTAGTGTCATCCGCATACATGACAATGTTCGGTGTAGGTGAAATGATTGGGAGGTCATTGATATAGATGTTAAATAATACCGGGCCAAGTATTGATCCCTGCGGTACGCCAGTCTGTACTCTAAGATATGGAGAGGTCACCTGATTAAGTGAAACATACTGAAAACGATTAAGTAGCTTCGCATGAGATCCAACGTTGTACCGCGTATCCCATAGCTATTAAGTTTAGATAACAGTCTTTCATGGTTCACACTGTCGAACGCTTTACGGAGGTGAAGGAATAAAACAACCGTGTACAAACGATTTTCAATGTTTTGTAGTTTTTGATGTTTTATTTTGAGGAGTGCATCCTCACATGATTTATTTTTTCTGAAATTCATACTGAGATGTACTAATTATAGCATGCTTATTAAAAAACCTTCCAGTTGTGAAATAATAACAGCCTCAAAAAGTTTTGAGAAGAGTGGTAGTTTTGAAATAGGCCGGCAATTGTTTACAGAATTGGCTGCACCCCCTTTGTGAATTGGAGAGACAGGGGCTATTTTAAGTTCGCTTGGAAAAATTCCCCATTTGAACATTCTATTTATAATATGGGCTAGGACTGTAGATATGGTATCCGATACATAATTTATGGGAGAAGCCAGTATACCGTCAAATCCTGCAGCTGCATTGCATTTAAAACTACTGATTACGTTTTCAACTTCACCTGCAGTCGTAGGAAATAATACAAAAGAATTTGGCACAGATTGTTTCGTTACAGCGAGTCTTACATACTCGGGATTTTCAAAGGAATTGCTGTTACAGCATTCAACAAAGTGAGTATTTAGGGCACTGGCAGCTTCACCGACTGTAAGAGCACCATTTACCGAAGATATTCGTAAGTTTTCACAAGTAGCATTCTCTCCAGACAACTTGTTAGTTTCTTGCCAAATTTTTCTTGGATTGGTATATATACGCGAGAAAACCCTTTCGTAATATTTTTCCTTCGCTTTTCTTAGCTCTGAATTTACTTGATTACGATAAGTCCTGAATTCGGCCAATTGATTAATATTCCGTGTTTTAATGAATGTGTTGTACATTTGATTTTTTCTTTTAATTTTTGTGAGAAGCGCAGCATTAACCTATGGTTTCCTAATTTTTTTAGGTTGTTTGCAACACTATGTTGCGGAAAGGCTTTATCGTAACTAGCAATCATTTCATCGAAAAATGAATTGTATGCCTTATTTGGGTCACTTTCGAGCAGTTCAGATTCCCAGCTTATTTCGCTAATAAGTGAGCGAAATGGGGCTATCGTCGTATCATCAATTAGATGATAGAAAAAGGTGCTACGCTTGAATTTTCTGGAGCAGGGCAGAAAACAAAAAATTGGAAGATGATCAGTTATGTCGACGGACATGACACCAGCAGTCACAGTAGCAGCATGTACATTGGTGATACAAACATCAAACAGGGTGGCACTAGAAGCGGTCACTCGTGTTGGTAGGGTAATCATATTCGAGCATGCGTAAGAGTACATCAACTGCTTATATTCTCTAGTGGTTGCATTTTCGGCCATCATATCTATGTTCGTTTCACCTAGTACGGCGAACATTTTGCCTGTTTTGCTAAGGTAAGACAGAAGTTTATCCATTACGGAAAAGAAATCCTTTTTGTTTCCGCAAGGTGGTCTGTAGAGTACTGAAAGTGTTACTGGTTTAAGACCAATAGTGAGGCATTCAATGTTTTGGTTATTCAGCGAGAAATCCGAAATTATCCCCGAATTCAGATCATTTCATACATAGACAGCCAAGCCGCCACCCCGAGCGTAGGTGCGGTTTAGTCCGTGATATCTGTAGTTATCGAGCCGGAAGGCATAATCCTTACCAGAAAGCCACGTTTCATTAAAAAGAAGCACATCGAGATTGGTTTCGATCTGTTGAAGCACCTCTTCAACTTTATCTTGCTTATTTTTTTAACTTTGGGCATTCAAATGAAGGACTGAAATATGTTTTTTTTCAAGCGCGGCTGATATATTTCTAAAGCAAATGTAATCATGATAAAGCCATTTATCGATTGAAGCCATGACTATACTGAAAAAGTAAAAACATGCTTTAAGTGAATAAGATTAGGCAACCATCTTGTTGATGTCATCAATGCTAAAAATATGCAGACCATGGGATGTTTCATTACGTCTGGCCATCACTTTCCCTCCAGTGGTCCGCACATAATTCCAACCAACCTCATTTCTCTTTTGTTTCGCAGCACTCAGTAACTGTTTGCCTTGCCTTGTCAAGTGCTCATTGATGAACACTGGACAATTTTTATCAAAACCAAGCATTCTGGTATCATTTTTTTTCTTTCGTGCTTTAGCAAGGAAACCGTTCCTCTTGATGCGGCGCACAAATCGAACAATTATGTTATGTTCATTATGCTTAGCTGTTGGCACTTTGTGGCACATATCAATGTCAGACTCTTGTACTTCTTCTGCAACTAGTACGCCAATCTTTTTAATGATAGCTATCGGCTCTTCATCAAGAGAAACACCCTTGATTTCTAAGTTATTGGAGCGTTGGTACTTTTCTAGCTCCCCGAGTTTTCGTGCCAACTTAGCATTTTGCACTTTAAGTTCCTTGTTTTCTGTTAAAACAGCGTGGATCACTTCTCTTAAGGCTCCAAGGTCTTTCATTTCCTGTTTGAGTTCTTTCAGTTCTACTAGACTCTCTTTTAAGTCCTTGAATCCATCAATTATCTCAGCACGCAGTTCGTCCACTGCCTTTTTTGACATAGCGATATTCCACTAGCGTAAGTTAGATTTCAGATTCAGTAAGAAAAAAATCTGCAGTCATGATTTTTATTGATCAAGATGGTTGTGAGCTCAGGATACAGGAAGTCACGCTAGGGAAAGCAGATAAATACAAATATCTGAGCGTATGGATAAGCAATGGGACCGAGTACCTAAGGGAAGACGAAATACACGTGACGACTAAACGTAACAAGAATGCAGTGGTGATGAAACACAGGGCACTGTGGAATGACAATATGTATGATATTGTGAGAGGGATATGAAAACGGGTTATGGTTCCTGGTGTGACGTTCAGCATTGCGGTCTTGTGCATGACATCAGAAGTTCAAGCAAGCTTAGAAATTAGGCAACGTTGAATAGGTAGGCTTGCCTTAGGGGCCCACGGGAATACACCAAATCAGGGATTACAAGGCGATATGGGATGGACATCATTTGAGGGCAGGAAAGCTAGCAGCGAGATAAAATTTGAGAAGCGATTCAGAGAAACGGGGGAGCAGCGTTGGGCTAGGAAGGTCCTAGGCTATTTGTACATGAAGAAGGTCGACACAAAATGGAAGAACAAACCGGAACATTGACTGGGAAATACTTAGAAAACAGCAGGGGGCCAAACCCAAAAGAATTATCGGTTAATAAGAAGGTGAAGGAAGCTGAGAATGTTATGTGGCGAATTTACATAATTAGAAAGTCCGCACTAGAAATCCATTAAAATTTGAAGCAGGAGATTGCCAAGGAAAAGATCTATGATAATACTCGGGGTAGTTCTCTCCTGTTTGAGGCCAGGACGGGAGTAATGCGAACCAAGACAAATCGGGCCAAATACGAAGGGGTAGACGCGGTATGCAGGGCGCGTGGAGAGGAGGAGGAAACTGTCGAACACTCGATATTATCTGTAAAGGGCTTCACCTATAGTTCAGGATGATGGCGCAGAATTTTTCAAAGCACTGGGGTTTAGGGACAGGGGGGGGGGCAAAATAAACTTTGAGCGGGGAAAATTAACTAGAACGAGGTCATCTGATTGGTGGCTAAAGTCAAGGCACGAGTGAACATAAACCCTTCACTGCAAAGTGCGAGTCCTCAAACTCACTACTTAAAGGAAAAAATAAATCTACTTTTTGGTTCACTAAGTATTATGGCTTGGTGGCGTTAGCTACCGCCCGATCGAAAGGGTCCAGTCATATCAATCTATCCATCCATCCATCCATCCTTCCATCCATCCATTGCACTCTAACGCCGGCGCAAGCAGCTAGTGGAAGTGCTCGGATAAATCGTATTGTACTCGTGACGTGGTTGAAACACAACTTAACTCAAAATAGAGAGAAATTATTGTGCCGACTCATCTTCAAGAGAGTAAGTGTGATACTTTCAGAGAAAAATAGGTTGGCCCTTTATTTTTTTCTGGGGCGTTTTAGAACTCTCTCAGAGGACATTTCCGTTCTGACCTTGTCACTGCCGAAATCGGCTGTTTAAAGAACAAAAAAAGCAAACTAAACTTTAGATTTTTAAGAGAAACCAATGCTTAAACATTTGCAGTGGAAGACGCAATATCTCAGCATGGTTGCGTAGCCGCGATTAACGACAAGTATGCCTTGAAAAACCTGAAATTCAAAGACGCTCTGTGCTTGTAGACATATAATTATCTTCATTGAGCTTGTGACAAGATATCACATTCCTTGGCTGCAGTAGGCGAAGGTACAACATCACAAAATCGGTATTTACGACAGATTAAAATGGAACTTAAGCTTCTTACAATGACACATCGCATTATAATTTCTTGGTTGTCACCTGCCTCCAACCTCGGCATTGGTGCTTTGAGTGATGCACCCCTGAAGCAAGCAGAGCATGGGCGCGGCTCTCGCTCTCAAGAGAAGTAGTACTAAGAATACACATAAGTCTACATAATCTACAAACGAAAAACAAACAAGACTCATGCCTTACGCGCCCTGGTTCATCTTCGTATCTATGCGGTTCTTCCTGATCGCGACACGAATGGCGATGTCTTCCTCGGTAGAAAAAGCGTTCTTTGAAAAGTCCTGTCTGCTGCCAGACCTTTTTCTTTCGCACTTTGATGCTCGCTGGAAAGTCTAACGCTGCCTCGCCCACTCGAAAGCCACAGAAACGTTGCACTTTGATGGATGTAGCTGCACTGAGCGAAAGCTGAAGGAGCTCCACGCATCCGAGTCCTCTTTTGAAAGTGTATGGGAGATGATATCGTCGGTGCTCTAGAAATGGAACTACGCGTTTCTTCGCTCCACAGACCGCGTAGTTCCCTACAACAACGTTTCCACTTAAAAAACATTGAAAGAAAGTTGAAGCTTTCTCCAGTGTTCTTTGCAATGCAAAAAATTGTGTTTACACCTATCATCGCAATGAGTTGAAGGATTCGAACGGACTTTGGAATAAAGGTTCGAGCTTGTTTTTTTTTTCCTCTTGCAACTTACACTATAAACATGCTTCTCAAGAGCGTGGTATACCCTAATTACATAATGTCGACATCCAAACAATTGCAGTGACTAAAACAGAACATTTTAAACAATATATATGAACATCTCGATATGTACACTAGTAAAAAAAAAAGACAACTTGGCAATCCGATCATGCACATGCAAAGGGGCACACAGTCGTAGTGGATGTTTGCTATCCCACAATACGTAGGTGAAGTGAAACAACTCAGACGCCTGTTATTTAGGAGCACTTACCTCACGTAGCTTCGTAAATGTCATAGACATGCTTATATTTTTAGTGTCCGTGGCAAGAGAACAATAACAACAGCATAAACTGCTGCACGAAATCTAGCTTTGTGCATATGCGAAGTATGCCTATTCAATTTCCCGAAATTCAGAGTGCCTGATGACTCCAAATCTATCTATCTATCTATCTATCTATCTATCTATCTATCTATCTATCTATCTATCTATCTATCTATCTATCTATCTATCTATCTATCTATCTATCTATCTATCTATCAATCTATCTATCTATCTATCTATATATATATTTATCTATCTACCTTTTTATCTATCTATCTATCTATCTTTCTATCTATCTATCTATCTAACTATCTATCTATCTATCTATCTATCTAGCCACCTATACCTTTAGCTCTCCTGGCCGTTTCATTAATGGTATTCATACCAAACTTCGTATGGTATAGCATGACTGTATGGAGAACTTATTTGACTAGTCATAGCATAAAAATCTGGACAAAGATGTTATGAATGTCATACCTTATATTTCATGGTCCTGCAGCTCTTGCAGTGGTTTTGTTCACATGGCATGTTGCGAAATTGGTAAGGTGTGACGGGATTGCATGACAAACACAAGCGACAGACCCCAACACAAAAACCATGACATGCGTGTCATGTAACAACATGACTACCAGCCACGCTCAAGTTGCGCTCGCAGCCGTTTCACTGGCGTCACATATACCGAAATTGGTCTTACGGTACGTGAATGGATGACGAAAGTATGTCACTAGTGCAAACACGATTATCTTGAGATGGGTGTCGTGTAGCAACATGACTACATTCCACGCTCATAATGCTGTGGCGGCCGTTTCACTAGCTTCACTTATACCAATTCTGGTATTATGTTACATGAATGCACGACAAAGGTATGATACTAGTGCAAACATGATAAACATGACATGCGTGTCATGTAACAACATTACCACATGATATGCTTATGATGCGCTCGCGGCCGTTTCACAAGCTTCACATGTAACAAACTAGGTATTACGTGACGCGAACGGACGACATAGGTAAATGACACATCGAAACATGATACTAACGACATGCGTGTCATGTAACAAGAGTACATGCAACACTCATGATGCGCTTGAGGCCGTTTCGCTGGCTTCTTATATGCCAGATTTTGTATTACCTGACGTCGATGAATTGCGAAGGTGTGTGACTGGTGCAAACATGATAATCATGAGATGCGTGTCATGTGAGAACATTTGTAAATGCAGCAGTAAAGGTGCCAATAGATTTCGACTAGACGCGCTGTGTGTGCTTGCCGGCGTTCATTTCATCGCGTCACGCCGGCGTTGCCACGCCACGCGCCGGTCGTGCCATATTCCCGCAGGCACACACCGCACTGCGTTGCTTTGAAGCGTGCACGTTTGAGCGCGTGCGGCGCCCATCTGTCGCGAAAAAATGGCAGCATATCCACGGAGTGAATGATGGAGAGTGGGGCGAAGAATTCGTCCGTCCATTCGTTCTTGCTACCGTCCAACCATACGTCCGTCAGTGGGACCGTCCTTGTGTCCGTCAGCCTGTCCGTGCGTGCGTCTGTTCGTGCGTCTGTCCCTGCTTTCGTCCATGCAGCCGCCCCTACGTCCGTTCATGCGCCCATCCATGCATCTGTCTATGTGTCCGTTCGTCCATCTATTCAACGCTCCAAGTACCACCATCTCGCATCTTTTCATCATATATTCTCCATATAGAAGCACCGCCATCTAGCGGACATTCCAAGGACTAAACGAGAGGTGGCACACGCACACTTTCTTACGGCTTGCGCTTCGGGTCCACTTCCCACGTTTAACCACCTCGAGTTCATGGTATCTACTAGTTCACTGTATTCATAGCACTGCGGCCGAACGCTCGCTAAACCTTTCGAAAACCAAAGAGGCTACGTCCAGCGAGTATGACGTAGCAAACTTTTTCAGTCGGATAGTGCTCAATGTACATGCCACTGGCTGCTAATGGAAGATGAGAGGCGAAGAATTCGGCTTTTACTTTCTTACGGCTTGCGCTTCGTATCTACTTCCCATTTTTAACCACCTCGTATTCATTCATGGTATATACAAGTTCAATGTATTCATGGCACTGCGGCTCAACGCTCGCTGAACCTTTCTGAAGCTAAGCAGGTTACACCCAGTGAGTATAACGTAGCAACCATTTCTTGTCAGATAGTGCTCAATGTACATGCCAATGGCTGCTAATGGTGATCGCAGCCTGCGCGTTAACTAAAAGCCGAATGCTCCTGTCTCTCATTCCCCATTAGCAGCCTTTGACATGTACATTGAGAACTATTTTTTATTGTTCAACAACGCACAGAAGAAGTCTCTCACCGGCACCACCTTGAAGGTCAAAATGCTATACTTGTTACATACTACGGGGGACGAACGGGTGCCGCTATAAGGAGCTTCGCCCCTAAAAAGGAAGTCGCAGTGTTGTCTGGAAGCGCAGCATGTTGAATTTCACGCCGGTTACCATCGGGCCGAGCCGACGAATGCTGGTGGCGCCTAGCGTCAGACTATAGAGTGCTCGCGTTTTGCTAACGTAGCGTTGCTGTGCCCAGCGTGCGCGTGCATCAACGCTACGTTGGAGTATAATGGGCTCTTCATTATGCGCTCGTGGCACTTTTGCTAGCTCCACATATACCAAATTCGATGTTAGTTGACGTCAATGGAGGACGAAACATATGACTGGTGAAAACATGATAATCCTGACGCGCGTGTCATGTAAGAACATGACAACATACCAAGCTCATAGCGTGCTCACGGCTGTTTCGCTAGCTCCACATATACTATATTTGGTATCCCGTGACGTCAATAGTTGATGAAGCTAAGTGACACATTCAAACATGATAATCAAGACACGAAATTGATGTACGGCATCACTTATCTCCACCTCGTAATGTTGTGCTTATTTCAAAGTGACATATACCTTTCTCATTCGTGCTTCGCATATCGTCGATTCTTACTGTACGTGGTATCTGCCAATTTTTTTTTACACTTGAACTCTGTGCAGATGTCAAACCCCTGAAAACCCTAAAAGAAGCAGCGAAGTTACGCATTAAGCTATTTCACAGTCTTTTTATACACTTCTCAAAGTCATTATCGAATGACCTCAGTGTCTGAGTTTATTGCCGCATGAATAATTTGACGCAAAAAAGGACGAGTGGGCTAATAGGGACTCTGTGCCCGCTCTAAACGTTTTCTTTCTTCTGCAGCCCAAATGTGAAGAGAAAAAAAATGAAAAATTCAAGTACGAATGAAGAATATTATCAAGCTCTAATGCAGCTTGCGGCTTTCTGAAATTGTTGGCAAATTTTAGAGTGATAGATTTTTGTACAGTGACTGTGCTGTCTAACTTGGAACATATTTTTATTTTTCCATTTCAGTTTTAGCAAATGTTTCATTTAGCATTAATGTAAATGTAAAAGTGGCTGCCTGTTGAGCTTCTATCGTCACTGTTGAAAAAAAATGTTTAGCTATTTAAACATCGCTTTCTACTTAAACTTTAAAAGCGCAAGGAATCATATGGGCATAAAGCGAAAATATTTGAAGCATCGCAAACCCTATCATTTTATTGACATGATGCAAGCAAATAGCAAAACACATCTTTTTTTATCTTTCATAGCCCCGAAGAGCGCACTGAAAGTTACACAGAAAATGATGAGATTAAGTGAGGGATTCACGCAAGCGGGCGTCATGGTCTTGAGCGTATATATAACATCAAACACGGTCATTATTTGCTGTTGCGAATATTGTGTATAACTAAACTGTAGTTGGAGGCATCGGGCAATAAATAAATGTCCTCCCAGCTGCGCTCTTGATTTATAACGGTTATAGGCTAGTGTCATGTTATCGGTTATTTGACACAAAACAGCTTGAGCCGGTAACTTCTAAGGGTGATCACAGCCCTGTCTACGAAATGGCAACACCCCTCTGCGCATCCAAAGCATGCATGCTGCGCACTATGAGAAAATATGGCTGAACGGTGCCAAGCAGTGTCTGGGTTCCACAGGATGTGTTTCTCCACGAAGCTGGAGTAGTTGTTCTACACCTATTTAGAGCATCGTGGAGGTTGAAATTTGAATATATCAGCCTTCTTCATGCCGAAATGAGTCGGGCACTACGTAGCATTTATATATATATATATATATATATATATATATACATATATATATATATATATATATATATATATATATATATATATTTATATATATATATATATATATATATATATATATATATATATATGATGATGAATGATTTGTGGGGTTTAACGTCCCAAAACCACCATATGATTATGAGAGACGCCGTAGTGGAGGGCTCCGGAAATTTTGACCACCTGGGGTTCTTTAACGTGCACCCAAATCTGAGCACACGGGCCTCGACATTTCCGCCTCCATCGGAAATGCAGCCGCCGCAGCCGGGATTTGAACCCGCGACCTGCGGGTCAGCAGCCGAGTACCTTAGCCACTAGACCACCGCGGCGGGGCATATATATATATATATATATATATATATATATCAGTTCAGCACCGCAGACGCAGTTAATTATCATGCAACAGAAGAAACTAAGTTCGACCCTGTTTAGTCTAGAGCCCAGCAAAAAAAGAAAAGAGCCCGCACTGTTATCAATGCGTGACGCTCCAACCCACCTCTATTGCATCGGCTCCTTCATTACCAGATGCGCACTACTTAACAGGTGCTTCGCTTACCACCTTCCTGAGAACCTTTATTAGAAGAAGCCTGCCGATTGAGCAAAACAAACTTAGGTGTCTGCCCTGTCCCTAATATTTCAGCACAGGGGGGCACGAAGATGGTTGCTGTAGTTACGGTAAATTGCCTCCTGCGCGTCATCATTTTTTTCTCTTCCTGATTGCCTGCGGTAGCTGCAGTTTCTTAACTCGGTTTATTGACTGCGTGTCAGCATTTCCGCGTTTCCCGCCTATTCACCTAAACCACATAACACGTGGGCTGGCTCGCCAGATATTGGCGTTCTCTTTTGTTTGTTCATTTTTGGTCGATCTGGCGATGAAGCAGTGTCTCGTTAAATCAATGTCAAGTATTCAAGTGAAGTCATTGATAACAGGACTAGCCATCAATTTACATTAAAGTGCTGTATCGTGCTCCCTAAAACTAATGTAGTTTCTTGGGCGTGTCAATATGGAAGCAGAGTAGCCCTAAGCACATGACGTGATTAGAACACTGCGTCTAACTTTTTAAGGTCTGTCTTTGTCCTGGAAATTCTTTGCGCCAAAAGCTACCCGAAAGCTCACTCAATATGTACAGGTCTTTTACCATACGTTTATTATCGACGAGTATTGTTATCTTCGACATCAGTGTACTATCGCCGACTTCACAACACCACACAATAGCCCTATTCAATGCACTGACCAACACCGTTTCATTTCTTGATTTCGCTACTCTGTTGTAAGACCTATTTAAACGTACAGTTTATCACTGCGCTTGCCTAATCTTCGTAGCCACATTGTGATTACCAAGGAATATATACTATCTACTACATAAAAATACAATGCTTATTGTCCAGACCTTCAAGGTAAAGTATTTTTTAGAGTTATCTTCTGACCGAGAATAACAAATCTAGAACAAAAACATAAGCATGTCCCGGAAGGTACCTTCTCATTTCTACTGGTATTATGCTTGTTTACTACGGGTTAATGCTTTCTCATTGCTATCTATGCTTGCGATGCTGTTCATTAGGCTGCCTTCAGTTTTTTCAACGTTCTACTCTGACTCATCAGTGAGAGTTAGGCTCTTTGCGCATGGTTATCAGTTCACCACCGTGTCGTGGCATGCTGACCATGCACGACGAGTTCCGCCCTTTGGTTGACAGGTGCAGCGACGTTGGGGACGAAGCACGTGCACGCGCCCTAAACCGCGCATCGTACCCGACCGATCTTGATGATGGACGTATCATCTGTGGTCTCGATCACTCATATGCCACGATAGTTGATCCTGAAGCACTTGTTGAGCCATCGGAAGTGCTGCCGATGGTCACCCTTAAACACGAAGCATATGATCTGACACCGGCTGCCTGCTTCGACCTATACTACGTCGGAAAAAATTAAGTGTTTGTCGAATGTTGGAGCCACTTCATAATGATTGATTTGTGGGGTTTAACGTCCCAAAACCCCCATATGATTATGAGAGACGCCGTAGTGAAGGGTTCCGGAAATTTTGACCACTACTTCATAGGGGAATTGTTAGTGCAAATAGTCGATGCAAGATTTTGGGTTGTTTCATTGATTTGTTTTGTGATTATTCACTAAGCTTATTAGTTCTTGAACTGACTACCTAATTAGACAGAGTTGTCAGTCATGAAGCAATATTCTGTGTGTAATAGCGAAATAAAGACTCGACTGAAAGGCTCCTTGTAAAGCATTTGTGAGGGGGGAAAGATGACATATGAATTAAATATCACACAACAGGGGCGTTTGCGTTGAGTGATACCCTCTTCCTCTGTATTATTTTATGTGCGTTCTATTTCTCGAAAAAAAAAAAAAGTTTTCTTTTCGTAAGCCGTTGGCCTGTTAAAATCAGTGCAGCATTGATTCGTAATAAAATGGCACCCATTTTGGTACGTGTGTCATAGCCATTCTTACGTTGCGCTTATGATAGGGAAATGCCCACAAATTACATGAATCTCGCATGAACACCTTCAGATCACGCTGAATATCTGATAGCAGAGAAACGCATCGTGTTTAGGTAATGATTACAGTAGTCGTGCGTGCCTTATTTACGCATGCGCACTCATTTTGAGTCGCATTTTTTTCTATTTCCTCTATTTCAACCAATAAATACGACAAAATATTGGAATGGTAACTCCCTTACGGAATGTGATGGTTATCGTCGGCTGCCTACATACTGCTCCTTCAAAACAAAACACAAACTTGTGAGCTGCGTATTCCACGTGCATGTGGGCCCTATTACTTTTTTAAATCTAGCCGAATCAGCCTTCAGAAGCTGCAAGTAGAGACCTGGTAAGGGGTGATGAACAGCCAGGATGATGTGCAGTGGACCTGATGTGCAAACACAAGGGAATGTGCGGAGAACCTTGACAGCAACCAGCCAGTCAGATAAATAAAGGAGAAGGGACTGGCCACTGCGATTCAGCTCAGGCGTTTCGCATTTCGGACTCTTAACAAACAAACGCACATTTAAACACGCACAAGTGTAACGGCGGCATGATAAAGTAAGCATGGTGCTGCTGAGGTGGCGCAGTCCTCCCTGTCATAGCTAAGGCCTATGTGCACAGAGCACGGCAAGGGCAAATACCTGGCATATATTGTGGAGAGCAAAAATGAATAGCTACGCAATTGAGAGAAAACACATCTACAAGTGGAAGATTTAAGTATTTGCCCGAGTCTCAAAAACACGAGGAAAACCATGGACATCGACGCAGGCTACATGTGCCGCAAGTAATGAGGGCCACTGCCACAATATTATGGTCAGAACTGTTTTTTTTTTTGTGATGACACACATATTGTTTCTGTAAGGTGCACCAAAGAATGTATGTAAAATATTTGAACTGCATATACTTCTGTAGTGAAAACATAAAGAGCAGGCACGTCTTCCCGACAAATCTATCTTCTTGAGTACCTTCCCACTTCTAATTTTTTGTCTCTAAGTAAGGTGCCCGCTACTGCTTAGTGCTTGAGTAAATTTTGAACACATGTTTTAAAAAAATAAAATGCAGTACACAAAAAATATAACAAGTGAGCACATATATACAAAAACACAATCATACGCACATATCAAACAACACCAACAAAAAAGAAAGAAAGAGTTTCAAAAATCAGTGTGTGTAATGAAGCGTTCAGAACAATAAGTATACCACCAGCTGTCGCAGAATGCACGTTGTGTAACGAGTGGGTCGTCGAATTATCCAACCCCATTACACTAGCGCTATAACTCATTTTCATCGTCAATTGCATCATGAAAAGAAATGCACAGAATTCCTTGCAAGTGTTTAGCGGGTATCACACTTCACCGAAGTAGGACGAATTATCCTAGTGAATGCCCACAAAAAATCATGATGATGTATGGTGCAGTGGCTACCCTGCAAGTGACCTATGGGAATTTACCCAACAGTGCTTGAAAAAGGTTCTGAAATGCCATTCTTCCAGATTTCGCCCTGATTGTGCTGAGCGTTTCACGAAAGCCTGGCGGTATTTTTTTTCTTTGGGAATTGAAATAACTTCCCTATTCATATAAACTTACTCACCACAGAGAAGTAGGTCGACCATTAAACCACTAGCCACGAGTCGTAAATGCCTCGTAATGACGCACGTGCATTCTCCTTCGTGTGCCTATGCACAGGAGAGCAACCCCTGTTGTCCACCGCCTGCCGAAAGTTCCCAGGATGCATCATCTCCACTGGAAACAAAGGCAACATAAATAAACAGAAAATACTGCAGCGAGACCTCTATCAGTCTGTGTTACATTTATTAAGCACCGTGCGTAGCTCTGCCGAATCCCTCTGAAGCGGAGTAGCAGCCTGCAGCCCTTTATTATATATATATATATATATATATATATATATATATATATATATATATATATATATATATATATATATATATATATATATATATATATATATATTCTTGCTCACGGCTTGTTATTTTTTCACCCACATTTCTTTCTTCTTATTTACATTCCATTGGTTCTAATAACTTCCCCTATACATTCCTTTGCATTACTGACTGTCTGTTAGATCTCATTATTATTGGGTCAAAACACGGAAAAACGGAAAAACGAGCCCTTAGGTATACACTTCTTTCCCTTATATATATATATATATATATATATATATATATATATATATATATATATATATATATATATTTATATATATATATATATATATATATATATATATATATATATATATATATATATATATATATATATATATATATATATATATATATATATATATATATATATATATATATAGGCAGGCATGGCGGTGTACTGGCCGTAGCGTTGCAAGTGGTCAATGATGAAGTGAATCCTCCGAGAGCTGTCACAACGTGCTTTACTTGGACGTTTGAGCCAGAGTCTGGCCTTCATCAGGATTGAGGGTACAGTTTATTGGTGCTCAGCTTTATACAATCTTAAATCGAGAGAAGAAAAAACGAAAAAAAAGAAAAAAAGAGAAATAAATGAAAAAGAAAAGAGAAAGAGAATATAAGGCGGACTCTTCCTTCCCCTTCCCCCCTCCTCTTCTTTTTCTCCTTTCCTCCTTCAGGATGTCTGCGGTCTGTGTATCCTTCTGAAATCTATCAGACTATATTATCAAGAAAAGGGTTGGGGAAGTTAACAGACCTAATTTTATTGTAAATGTGAAGAAATGTGGATGAAAAGGTAACTTGCTGTGGGCAGAAACTGAAACTGTGACCTTGTAGTAACACGTTCTGTGCTCTACCAACTGAGCTACCACGGCAGCTATCCCCCCAGCCCGATTTACCGGATATAAATGTGAATTAAACGTGTTAGTGTCAGTCAGCGCCACCAACTGCCATATCGGCAAGTGTGGCTTACTCTTTATGAGCCTGTTTAGAATGACGTAGCACGTGAACTTAATACAAGCTGGCAGCTGACTAATAATCTCTCGTACACAGTCTGAAGGAACCAAGTCTGCCAGTACGAGACCCTCACTAGCGAATAAAGAAAAGAAGTGTATACATAAGGGCTTGTTTTGTTTTTCTTCATGTTTGACACAACAGTAATCAGATCTAATCGACAATCATGTCAAGAAAAGTATAAGGGAAGTTAATACAATAGTTCTATTGTAAATGTGAATAAAGAAAAGTAGGTGGAAATATAACATAACTTGCCGTGGCCAGGAAACTAACCTACCACCTTCGAATAATGCGTTCTTTGCGCTACCATCTGAGCTACCACGGTGGCAATCCCACATCCACTTTATTGTATATATTTGTGACATAAACTTGGAAGCATCAGTCAGCGCCACCACCAGCCATGGCGGCGAGTGTTGAACACTCTTAACCAGCCTCAGTGGCTTCGCGTAGCACGTTGACCTAATGCGAGCTGGCAGCTGAACAATAATCATTCGCGTACTACCTAAAGGCACCAAGTCTTTTCCTGCAATAATTTTCTTAGTGCGTTTCCATATTCATAAATACGTATACATATCCAGTGAATGATGTCGACGCCGACTCCGGCGACAAAGTCCAGCCCAAAGTGTTCATGTAATTATTATCCCAATAAAAAAAGCCGCAACTTAATGTAACAGATAAAAGTGTGCCCCATCCTGTGTTGAATTTTAAGCTTGCATATATATTTCCGATAGAGGCGAGAGTGTATTAGGCGCATGGGCTCAGATTTTGGTGCACGTTAAAGAACCCCAGGTGGTCGAAATTTCTGGAGCCCTCTACTACGGAGTCTCTCACACACATATGGTGGTTTTGGAACAATAAACCCCATACGTCAATCAAATCAAGCTTGCATACATACACGCTGTAGACATACCCCGGTATGAAATACGTGGACATGTGCGCAAGGCGCACAAAATATAACCATCGTTTGTATAGCTATTTCTTGACCACACCTATCCACCTGGACAACGTGTCGTCTATATTTAAAACTTCAATATTTGGCCCATTCTGAGCGCTTGTGGGGCTATCTGACGTGTAAAAACAGAAGTATTTTATCAGTTTGTTTCTGTTTTTCAACCGCAAAGGATCTTTAAAGTGTCTTTCCATACGCGTGGGTGAGCATGCGTACTTTCAATGATTGCGTCGACGTCTCGTGCATCCGCTTCACAAAAACTGTGAATTTCGAAAGATTCCTGTGCATCTGGGCTGGAGTCTTCAAATTGCGATGACAGAACAGGCTCGGAAGACGACAGCGACATTTCTGGTTTCAGCACAGACGACGAGAGTTCGTCAAACCACTTCGAAACTACAGCGGTCACCCGCCGGTGAGTTTAGCTTTGTGGTCAGGCCGTGTTATGACCGGCGCACGTCAGTGTTATTTTGATTCGATTGGCCCTGAAGGTTCAGGCTCTTATGTGCTGGGTGTCCACATCTTTTTGGCGGGACCCCATTCCGGAAGCTGCGCAGAGAGTGCAGTTTCATACGCGTAGGGAGCCGGGCGGGAGTAACCCTTGAAAATGCGCTCCGTAGTGTCGCGCGGCACTTCGTGAGAGTAGTCAACTTCTTTTTAAATGTGCAGCAATTCTAAGAGAACTTCAGCGTCAATGACCACACTTGTGTATCTTTAGGACCGTATTTGTGTATCTGTATTTGTTATCTAGCCACCTAACGCATTTAGCTCTCCTGGCCATTTAAATTATATGATTTATAGAGCAATACGCATGACATAACATGACTGTATGATGCTCATGAGTGACTCGTCATAAAAAAATCCTGACATGTATGACATAAATTTTATAATATACATGTCAAAATGTTGTTCCTCTTGTGGTGGTTTCGTTCACATGACATATTGCAAAAACTGGTATAGTACGACATGACTGCATGGCGAACATCATCCTCACGACATGCGTGTAATGTAAGAACGCGACTACATGCCACGCTCAAGATGCACTCGCGGTTGTTTCGCTAGCTTCAGATATTCTGAAATTGGTATTATGTGGCGCAAATGAATGACGAAGGTATATAACTGTGCAAACATGATAATCGTTACATGATTGTCATTTAAAAGCATGACTGCATGCCAGGTTCCTACCTTGGTCGCGGCCGTTGTGCTGGTTTAATATATATAAATTGCGTATTACGTGACGTGAATGGACGACGAACACGAATGGCAGGCGCAGGCATAATAAACTTCTTATGGAAGTCATGTACAGCATAAGTTACGTCCGTTTTGAAACGTTGTGCTGATTTTAATGTCACATATCAACCTTCCTCGATCGTGTTTCGCTTATTATCGATTCTTTAATTAAGCGGCATCTTCCAATTTTTCAGTGCCCACGCTAGTGGACAGAAGAGATAACAAATGTTTTCTGGGAAATGTGCGCAGAAAATGTGCTTTTTACCGCATCGCGAATGTGCTTTGCTCGGTGGCACAAAATACACCACATCTAAAGTTATTCTAAAAAAGCAATGAGTTTGCCATTGCATCACTTATTTTCGAGGGTAATTGTGTGTGTTCTTCGTGCTTAATATGTAGGTTTCAATTTTGTCGTGCTCACCCTGTTCAGAGCAGTGTTAATGGTTATATAAAATGTCTTTGTTGATGTTACAATTTGTTCGTCTGATTGTTCTTTCTTACTGTTCTTAATTAATTTGTTGTTTTAAACTAACTTTGTTTGAAGGATACATCCTTTCTGTAGAACTTGATACCCCAAACATCAACATAAGAAATTTAGGCTGTCATAAACAATAACGTTTCTTAGACTACCCGAAAAACGGCCTTGTTTCTCGCAGTCGCGAAAGTGTTAAGATAAAAGCACGCTAGAGGAGTCCTATGCTATTCGGGTAAAATTTTGTGCTTGTACGCATTCTTATTTGTCGACCTACGTGGTTCAAATTGTGGCAGCGCCACCCATAAACACAGCCATTCGCAGCAACGCTCCATTTCACGCTAGGTACCATCTGCGCCAAAATGCATAGTCTAGAGATAGACGTGAGTAAAGATACAAGGGAAGGGCGGATAACGATAGAACAATGGAACATTTGTGACACGACCAGTCATCAATTATCGCGATATCCGGGTGCCGGGAATGTGCCACATACTACGCAGAGAATATCCGTGTGACTTGGTTCGGTCTCGCTTTAATGCAGATGTACGGGCGTGTTGCTGGGTTGGTGTCATTCCAGGAAAAAAAGCATGGTAGTTTCTTCCAATACAAATAGCGTCTAGTTTTGTACCCAGACAAAGAGCTAACGTGAGCGAGGCAGGACTGAATAATGACGCAGTAGCAGGATCGCTGCTTTATTGGGGCAACACAGCTGAAGCACAAATAAACCAACTCCATTATACCCGCACGCTTCATTAGGCGACATGTTCACTCTTTCTCAAACGGTTGTACATCCAAACTTTTATATAAAGAGACTTTTAATACTTTGGTTTTTTTTCACTTTCATAATGAAATGCCTTCCCACGCCTTTTATAGCCACTCTCAAAGACGTAAAATAGTGACTTTCCGGAAAAATAAAATGCGCCTCCCCCCTTGCGGTTTCAGATGTGAAAAAGCAAGGTCGTTTGGAAGTTGCACAGAATGAACACAACTGAAAAAAAAATGCGATTAGCGTCTGATTCAGTATGCGGCGAGGTAAAATGAATTGTTTATTTGGTGTCAAGGCCAGAGCGTGGCTTAGGGATGCCGTTGGATGCCACGGTGGTTTCATCTTTGAGCCATTCTTAGCAATTTTTCCTTTGTTCCATAGATAACCACAACAAATACGCAGTCTTTTCTGATGAATTACAACATGTGACGTATGTGCATCCGATCGCAACCTTGAGTGAGGGATAGCAGGGTAAATAATGCAAGGTGTATAAAAGAAGAACGAAAGAACGAAAGATAAACTTTTGTAGGAGAGACCCAGAAGTGAGTACAAAGAAAACAGATTTGATAGCGAAACTCCATTCTCAGCAATCTGGTTGCAAACGATGCCGAGCTTTATTGTTTTTTTTTTCTACAACTTGTCACGAGGTTCTCCTTCGCTTCATTTCATGAAGATAGCCTTCTGTTGCTTGGATGCGCACCCTTAAACGGTCTTGCGTTCAAAGTAATATATCTGTGGCGAGTTAGGTGATATGTGTTTGTTTGTTCCTTCTAAAGTGTAGAGTCTTTTTGTGCTTGTAAATTTGTCCTAAGCAGTTATGCGCTTAGTTTGTTTTTGCAGCGGCACATCACAAGCATAGCTGTTCATTTCGAAGCTTCGATGGTTTCCACAAGGCCTACAAAAAGGATTCTCTAAGCAAATAAATGGTATTTTTACGAAAAACGTAATACAGGGTCTTCAGGTATATACCCTCATGACTAGCCTCCCGTCTTATCATTGCAAATTAGAATGACACGGTCACAATTATTAAAAAAATACTTGAATGGCTCCTTCACAAGCAACTTTATTTTGTTGTTGTTCAGACAAAGGTTAGTAGTTATACTTTTTCATGATACGGTAAAATGAAGGACATCAATACCAATCAAAACAGAAAAACTAATGAAGGGCGTTTAGTTTTCAGAACCGGAGTCTTGCCCACTTTAATTTGGCACTGCACATGAAATGCCAATCATGCCTGGCCCTGGGAACTTAGGTGATGCAATAGCGCCCTGAGAAGGAAGACTTTCGGCGTCACGGGTTGAAAATACAGATTCGCCCAGCAACTGTCAACGCGCGTCTTTTGAGCAAACGAACCAAAAGTCATGCTTTCCGTAGTACGCATTTCTTTCCATAGCGACGGCAGGTTATTGATCAAGGTATACAGGTTGCACAAAACTGGCCGTCACACCAACATGGAGGAATTATGCTCGATTATTATCGGTTTCGACTAAACTTGTCCTCCGATATCCTAACTGGTTTCAGGCTTAACTACAGCCATCCTTTAAACATAGTTACGTATTTCACATACTTTTTTTGGCGAAACATGAAGTACATAGCTCTGCATATATGGTATACCACAGTGCAAGCGGGAGTACTAGGAGTGAGAAGTCAAATTCTTACAGCAGGTGGACACACCCTTCAATAGCTTAGTGATTGTTTGCCCTAGACTGCCCATCCTAAGCAGTGTTCTTCATCAATATACCCAAATTACCAATGGCGTACTCGTTGTACAACAACAACCTATAGGAGAAAAAAAACACGCCTAAATGGGCTTCAATGCCATGGACGATTTTCGAATGAGCAGAGGTGATAGCAGAATGTTTTATACTTTCTAAGTTTCTCTACTGTATTTAGAATTAAAAAGTAAATATTATACTCTGGGTAGCTCGCAGGCATCCACTTGTCGTCCCAGTGAGAAGACGCCTAGTCAAATGATGAACCGAGCGAAGTTTGAAAGCCACAGCCAGTTCCGTCATCCTCGTTCAGGGAAAGAAGCACGTTGCGCTACAAGTAAAACTCGGTACTCGTCTTCGAAGTACAACACGTACGTACTACGCACTATAAGCACCCCTACGCTGTTCGCTTGAGCAAACAGCCTGCGGGTGCTTCCCGGCGCAGATTGCCATGGAATTCAGTGCATGCACTCTCAGCTTGGGCTTATCGCTGCCTGTTCTTTTGTTCTTATTGATTATTCAGCGAATGTTACATCAGAACGAGAAATATAACAGCGTCGAGGGCTTGCTTCCTTTTCGCTTGTATCTTCGCACGCCGGCTACATGAGAACGAAGCGGGATTGAGTCAGTCAATGTCTTACAGACGCCTCTAGAGAGCCTGTTCAAGCGTAGTTCACTGGAATAAGATATTCGAATGCCGAGAGCAGAAGAGAATTCAAGGCTGTAATGAACCCTTCGCACGTCCCTCTCTCATACGAACAATATCGAACCGAGATGTGCTCCGGCAGTCATTCGCTTGTGCTGCTACATTCAACGAATTTTCTTGCCTAACACAGTCGCTCATAGATTGAATGCGCGTGCACGTTGTGTGATGACTGCATGTCGCCGAACGGCTTGCAAAATGAGACACATCGTTCTTTTAAACATTGCGTTATTCGCAATGCGGGAGGCAACGCGATCATAGCCCTTTAGGATGCGCAGTGACACAGTCATATACGTTGGATTTATTCTTAGTTGTACCTCAAGTGGGATCGCTCGACTTTATTCAATTTAAAACAAAAATTCCAATAGTGTATGCAAAGCTTTTACATATTTATAAGGAACTGCCGTACAGAAATGCGGAACGGTATTCTTCAGTGACAAGGCGCAAACAAAACTCGCGGCCGTTTTTTGTACTTCAAATATTGATGTTAGGAACTTCTAAAACAATGTTGGTGTCCCATTCTGTTAGGGCTCGGTTAATGTGTTCATGCAGCACACTCCTACGAGGAAAGGGGTTCGCGCGGCTCCAATGTTCTACACACATGTGTTGTGTGGCGTGAGCACAAATAGGCTGCATGAGACGCAGTTCACTTCCTTCTAATTACTTTGCAAGTTTTCCTTTCTCGAGCTCTATCTACTCATCTCTACTTTTCATCTACTTAGTTCTTTCTCTATTTCTCTCGCTCTTCTTTTCTTTCTGTGCGTTACTTCAATCCGCATATCCGCAACGTCATTCATGAGTGAACGCTCTAGCATGGATGTCACCAGTTATTAGTAACATGACCCTCCGTGAATCCAATTTGCTTCACTAGATAAAACGTAAGGAAGACCTCACTATAGTTGACTTTGTCGGTTAGGCTGCTACTTTAGCTTTGCCTGATTTTGTGCATGGAGGAATTCAGCTCGATTATTGCCGGTTTCAACTAAACTTATCCTTTGATATCATACCTGGTTTCAGCCTTAACTACAGCCATTCTTTATACAAAGTTATGTATTTCGCATGCTTTCTTTAGCGAAACAGGAAGTACTTGCTCTTTCCGAAGAAACGTGTCAGAAAAACAGTGTTGTTCTGTTCTCGAGCAACATAACAGGCGTTACAATAATATATTATTGTAATATGGCGTGACAATAATATATACAATGATATTTCTCACAGGGCAGGTATACCAATTTGTAAATGTGCTGCATTCCATCAAATGTAGCTCTAATCTGTTGTTTCCATACATTTGTTCAGCACATTTACATTCTTGCTTAGCTCTGCTATTGCAACCTTGCAAGTAAAAAAAGCAGAAGTCACTTTCCCGTCGAAAACCTCTTCATGGGCGTGCCGTGCGCAGTGCTAATGGCTCGATGGCAGTCATGCGCCGCCTCCAGATGAGGTTTTAGAGCTATTCTTTGTCCTTCGCATTTTAAGACTTGTTCCTCGGCACATGAGAATACTAGAAGGATTCTGCGTCGAGTTCGTTAGTGGCTTCTATGCGTGCGCGATCTTCAACCTGGCTGCAGGGCTCTTTTGGGCACGCAGCAGCGGCTACCTCTCGGCCACTTTTTCGCGTGCAATGGTGTCGACACTGAAGTCCTTGGCCGTATTGAGGGGCTCAGTAGTGGCAGAGGTGCTCAACACGCTCAGTGTAACGAGTGTGGCACCATCTAGGAGGCTTCATAATAGGCAGCGCTTGGGGCCTCATCTCTGAAGTCACAAGTTAATGTGATGTTTAATTTATAAGTAAGCGTTTTCTCGAGTTCATAGCTATCGACCTCTTTTGCTACCCTTTCAGTTTTATCGTCAAACCGCGTTCATCTTGCAGCTTATCAAACCTGAACAGCATGTTGTGGAATACGCATGCAAGTTGACCGAAGCCAGACAAGTATGAACAGGTGCTCTACCATGTCAGAACAGAAAAACACTTTTGAAATAAGTACTGAACCATTTCTGACTCTTCTTCTGTCCCGCTTATGTACCTCGTAGTTACGATAACACGAAACGAGAACAACATAGGCCTGTATTCGATGTTTAAAATTATGATTAGTAAACCTTTCAACAGCGAATCAGGCGCTACTGTTAAGGATAATGATTCGCACTCAAAAAAACTGGTCAAGCTTTTCTAAGATAGAAAGCTTGAATACTATGACGTAGGTATATCTAGTTTACTTGTACTGTAGTTTACTCCTGTTGTACAGGATTTTTCAGGCTCGTGAAAAATGTACAGAGTTAATGTTATTTGTAACACAAACCTTGTTTTATTCCAACACAAAACACCTATACAACACTGTGTTCTCATAGGAGGGTGATACGTCTTTGGCGCAGAATGGCCACATCTAATATGTCTGATGTGTTAATACCAGCAAATCAATAGGAATCAGCTCTTACTGAGGGAATGTTTCTGTGGCGCATTTTACCGAAATATTTCTTACTGTCTTTCTGGTTGCAGTGCCTTCATATAATTCAAGATTCTGGAAGCTAAGAAACGCCAAACATTGATTTTGAGTTTGAGTTTGAGTTTATTTAACCACGTGACAAGTACACGAAAATACACTGTATACGTGGTTTGGTGCTAAGGGAAAAAAGCTTCATTTTACAGCTTGACTGGACCCTTCACCCAGAAAAAAATCTAAACTACAAATTGACAAAAAATTACAAAAATTGCAGGCACCTATTGTAGCAATTGGCTATTGTAGCCCATGAAACACGCGGAAAAACCTTCAAACATCATTTTTCTAAATGTAAGACGCAAGTTACAAGAAAAAAATGAAGGAAAGAAATCGCTCAAGGCCATGACACACGCTAAAGAAAGTCCCATCTTTTCGCACCCCCCCCCCTTCGTCATCTGCTTCCCTGTGCAACTTCCGGTGTGCCCTCAAATACGAAAAGAGAGGGAAAGGGTTTTGCGCATGGCACAAATACCTTTAACCTCGCTTGTAATTTAGAAACTCTATAAAAATTGTAATATTCATTGTATGAGGCAAAAAGCATTTTTAACGATTTTTTTTTATTGGTACCCGTAAAAATCTGTTTTGATGACTTGTTTAAGGTTGCACGCCCTAAGTCTTAAGGCACAATTTATAACTGGAAGCAGACTCGACTGCATATTATAAACATTCATGCCTTGAATTTTCAAGATCCGTGCAGGAGTGCTCTTTAAAAATAGTGTCTATTGAAAATAACTCAACTCTCCGGCCATACAAGTTAACACTTCTATTACAGAGCACATCTATTGACATTCGCTGCAAATGTGGTTATGTGTTAATGACGCTTTGGTTCATGTTGCGCAGGAAGATGAATTGGCATTCACAACTTATGAGGTTCATCCTTTGAATGTGTTTACCAAATTCATTCAAGTGTCATGTCATCATCATCATCAGCGGCAGCAGCCTGACTACGTCCACTGCAGGACAAAGGCCTCTCCCATGTTCCGCCAGTTAACCCGGTCCTGTGCTTGTTGCTGCCAATATATACCCACAAACTTCTTACTCTCATCTGCCCAGCTAATTTTCTGTCTCCCCCTAACCGGCTTGCCCCTCTAGGAATTAAGTTAGTTACCCTAAATGACCAGCGGTTATCCTGTCTACGCGCTACGTGCCCGGCCCATATCCATTTCCTTTTCTTGATTTCAACTATGATATCCTTAACCCCCGTTTGTTCCCTAATCCACTTTGCTCTCTTCTTGTCTTTTAAGGTTACACCTACCATTTTTCTTTCCATTGTTCGCTTCTTCGTCCTCAATTTAAACTGAACCCTCTTTGTAAGTCTCTATATTTCTGCTCCGTAACTAAGTCCCGGCAAGATACCGCTGTTATATATCTTCCTCTTGAGGGATAGTGGCAATCTACCTGTCATAAATTGAAAGTGTTTGCCAATTGTACTCCACCCTATTCTTATTCTTCTAGTCACTTCAATGTTGTGGTTCGGCTCCGCGGTTATTACCTGCCATAGGTAGACATAGTCTTTTACAACTTGAAGTGTATTACCTATCTCGAAGTGCTGCTCTTTTCCGAGGTTGTTGTACATTACCTTCAGTTTCTACAGATTAATTTTAAGACTCACCTTGCTGCTCTCTTTGTCTAACTCCATAATCATGAGTTGCAATTTTCATGATTGAGACTTTCATGATTTGACGCTTCTTAATGAGATTCTTCGTTTCCTGGGAAAGCTTGCCAGTGTACTGTCTAACTAACCCGCCTCAAACTTCCACTGCACACTCCGTAATGATACTCGTCAGAATATTATTCATTGTATATACGCTAAGGTTGGTTTCCTCACTAAGAGCCGAGTACCTGTTCTGAAGCGAGACTCTGAATTTCTGTACTTTCCCTCTGTGTGCTAGTTCATTGATTGGCTTCTTGCGTATCAGTTTCTCTCGTTACTTCTTCAAGTCTAGGCGACTTCGAGACCGTACCATTCTATGGTCACTGCATCGTACCTTGCCAACCACTTCCACATCCTGCACGATGCCTGGGTGTGCACTCATTATAAAGTCTATTTCGTTCTTACTTTCGCGATTAGGGCTCCTTCATGTCCACTTGCGGTTTCCTCGTTTTCGGTAGAAGGTATTCAAAATCAGCAAATTATTGCGTTCTGCGAATTCTACTAGTAGCTCTCCTCTGGCGTTTTTAGTACCGATGCCATAATTTCCTACTGCCTGGTCTCCAGCCTAGTTCTTCCCTATCTTTGCATTAAAGTCTCCTATCAGTATAGTATACTGTGTTTTTATTTTACTCATTGCCGATTCCATGTCTTCATAGAAGATTTCAACTGAAGCGTCATCACGGCTGGATGTAGGCGCGTAAGCCTGTACAACCTTCATCTTGTATAATCTAATCAGTTTACTTATAATACCTACCATCCTTTCATTTATGATATAGTACTCCTCTATGTTGCTAGCTATGTTTCTGTGAATTAGGAGCGCCAGTCCCAGTTCTCTTCCGTCAGCCAAGCCCTGATAGCAAAGGACGTGCCCATTCTGTAGCACCGTATAGGCCTCATCTTTCCTCCTAACCTCACTGAGCCCTATTATATCCCATTTAACACCTTCTAGCTCATCGAATAGTACAGCTAGACTTCCCTCACTAGTTAAGGTTCTAGCGTTAAACGATGCCAAGTTCAGGTTCCAATGGCGGCCTGCCCGGATCCAGAGATTGTTAGGACCCTCTGCTGCGTTGTAGATCTGACCACCGCCGTGGTCAGTTGCTTCGCAGCTGCTGAGAACTAAGTGTCGTGAGTTATTTGACGTATGCATGTGGGAGGTAGTTTCCAGATAATGCGCCAGGGTGGCCAATCCTTCTCTGGTGAGGGAGAACGTTCCCGGCGGTGGTTACCGGTGAGGCCGCACCCCAGGGTTCCTAAAGCAGCTCCATCACCACGCGGATTTTTTTAATCTGATTGGGAACTGCACGGCACCGGGATTTGAACCACCGACCTTTTAGATGCGAGGCGGATGCTCTAACCACTACACTATCGCCACAATACTGTTTATATCGCTGCAAAGTGTTTATATTGAAAATCAAAAAAGGGGGAGGGAAAAAATGGCAGCATATTCACGGAGTGAATGATGGAGAGTGGGGCGAAGCATTCGTCCGTCCATGCCTCCGTCTGTGTGGCCGTCCATACGTCTGTTCGTGCGCCCGTCCCTGCGTTCGTTCATGCATCCGCCCCTGCGTCCGTTCATGCGTCCATCCATGCATCTGTCTGTGTGTCTGTTCGTCCATCTATTCAACACTCCAAGTCCCACCATCTGGCATCTTTTTATCATATATTCCCCATATAGAAGCACCGCCACTCAGTGGACATTCCAAGGACTAAACGAGAAGTGGCACACGCACACTTTCTCACGGCTTGCGCTTCGGGTCTACTTCCCACCTTCAACCACCTTGAGTTCATGGTATATACTAGTTCAGTGTATTCATGGCCCTGCGGCTCAGCGCTCGCTAAACTTTCTAAAACTAAGGAGGTTACACCCAGCGAGTGTAATGTAGCAACCCTTTCTTGTCAGATAATTCTCAATGTACATGCCAATGGCTGCTAATGGTGATCGCAGAGTGCGCGTTGACTAAAAGCCGAATGCTCCGGTCTCTCATTCCCCATTAGCAGCCATTGGCATGTACATTGAGCACTAGTTTTTATTGTTAAACAATGCGCAGAAGAAATCTCTCACCAGCACCACCTTGGAGGGCAAATGTTATACCTATTTTGGGTATGTGCCACTGGTGGTTACCTATTACGAGGGAAGCACAAGCCCAGCCATAAGAAGCTTCGCTTCTAAAGAAACCAAAACAGTGCCACTCGGCCACAAGGTACGACAAGCACAAAGCAGCAACCCACTGGAATGGAAGAGGATTCACCTCAATATAATACAGTTGCCTAATAATATACAGTTGCTTAATAATACATAGTATAATATATACAATGAGATACAGTTGTATTTTTTTGTACCTCAACAAAATACAGTTGTTCTTTGCACAAAATGGGTACCTTATGACCGAAAATTTGAAAAAAAGGTATGTTCTTAGCACCACTTTCATTGCAGGACCACTCTTCGCTTACAGCGTTATGATGCTTCGTTTTATCCACGTTCATTATATTGAGGCTTGAGTGCAGTTGGCACCTTATAAATGCTGTGCCGTGATGGCAGAAACATTGTGGGGTCTGGATAGCACTTGTTTTTCATAGTCATCAGCTTCCTCCTCCATATAACGTATACTCTCAAGCCTCATTAAAACAGACTTGCTATTGGCATGACAATGGGTTCCTTATACCCGAAAAATCTGTGTCATGTGAGCACTCACAATAATAGAAGCTTGGCAAAATGTCACGAAATATACTGCGAAATGCGATGAATATTCTAGTTGTTTTTATTAGAAGTTAGTAACGTTTTGAGAACTGTTTTGCGCACAGGGAGGCATTCGAAGGAGAACGTGCATTATTATTTACTTTTATTATTATTCACATGAGACACCACGACGTTTCGCTTGCTGTATCTACATGCTTGTACTGCTGGAGAAAGACACGCTCATTAAAATTTTGAAACACATGAAATATTTAGTATCTTACGTCAGAAACCATAGACGAAGAGCGGGAGCACTCACGCAAAGTTTCATTTTCTGACTAGCAATGCAGTCAGCAGCATCGGCGTGCTTATCGGCCATCTGGGAGGTGTGTTGCCCTGTTGATTGGGCTGCATAAAACAAATTCATAATCGCACCCAAAACATTCGTTGTAGGCGTTAGTTGACCTTCCCGAAATAGTTAGTTTCACAAAGTTCCCACCAGAAACATGCAATCTGAGCACAGAAGCTTCGGTGCTGCTGCGTGCCTGAGAGCGGAGTCCACGAATTTACGTCACACGCGAGAGGGCGTCACTCCAAGATCTTGAGGCCAATAGTGGCCAGCCTCTCAAAGGAGGACAACGAAGTAGTTTGGTTTGCACATTTTCTGGTGTTTTTTGCCCTTTGGGTTGAGCGTAAACCCCCTGTTGTGCATCGGCGTCCCTCTGTGCCTGAAACATTTTCTTTGTGAGGCGCCTGGGCTCACGAGGCCTGCAGGCCTGTACATTGCTACATAAATTAACTTAGTGGATGGCGCCTAACAGCAGTGGAGCTTAACGCAGCGTGAAGTCTGTATTATAGCAGAACACATGTAATGTTTTTTTAAAATCAAATAGGCAGCCCTGCAATAACCAGTGACGTTTCACAAAGATTAGTGTCTTTTCCAAAGCATTTATGAGACCTGGCGTAGCTCTATGCTTGAACACTTCATAGCAATGCACAAGACTTAGGTTAGATTTCTGCGCAGACCCTGACATTCACTTTTTCCAATCATGGAGTTAACGCTGCCGATGTCAGTTTCTTAGCGCTCTCGCGTTAAAATAAAGAATGTCCGTTCACACTGTGCCTGGGCAGGCGTAAACTGTCAGTTACGTGTGGTGCACACCCACATACCATAAATAGCCCGTGATATCCCTGTATAAGCCACACGTGTCTGGAAGAAATGTTTTGATTAAGTACACGGCGTAATTGTGACGTCATTCTTGTCATGACAGGCCAGTCGAGTTCAGAGGATGATAATATGATATGTGGGGTTCAACCTCCCAAAATTACCATATGATTATGAGAGACGCCGTAATTGGAGCGCTCCCGAAATTTCGACCACCTGGGGTACCTAAAGTGCACCCAAATCTGAGCACACGGGCCTACAACATTTCCGCCCTTATCGAAAATGCAGCCGCCGCAGCTTGGATTACATCCCGCGACGTGCGGGTCAGCCGCCGAGTACCTTAGCCACTTGACCACCGCGGCGGGGCCAAGTTCAGGGGGGACCACGAGAATATAAATACGTAGGCAGATATATATATATATATATATATATATATATATATATATATATATATATATAAATATATATATATATATATATATATATTGTGGTAAAGCCTTCGAACAGTGGGTCGTCCTCTCCAGCGCCTTCTAGTGGGTCGCCCTTTTCATAAGAAGAAGAGCAGCTCGTGCAGAGAGTCGGTCCCCGCATTGACTGTCGCTGTCGTGAATCATCGCGGAGTGTCCGCCAATAAACATCTTAACAATTCGGTGGAGAGTTCTGAGAGTTCTGTGCCCTTCAAACACCTTCGGTCCGAATTCGATGCCCTTGGAGCTTCGATCCCGTACCGTGCCTTCAACTATGCACCAATACGCCCCCAGCAAACGCTTCCTCCTACGCCGACGCTATGTCCCCGTGTCCTCGCCTCCGCGACCCTCCTGTCTTCACCGGCGCGGATGGCACTGACGTCGAGGACTGGCTGTCCATGTGCGAACGCGTGAGCGTCCCCAACCATTGGGACGAGGCAGGTAAACTCGACAAGCTGTTTTTTTACCTCGCGGGTGTGGCTGGCATGTGATACAACAACCACGCATCTGATTTTCCGACTTGGTCCGCTTTTAAAACCGCTCTCGTCGACGTGTTCGGCCCTCCGGCCATTCGTAAGCTGCAAGCTGAACAGCGTTTACGAGAACGAGCCCAGCAGACCGGCAAGTCCTTCACAAGTTATATCGAGGACACCCCTGACTTGTGCAAGAAAGTCGACCTGAACATGTCAGAGGCTGACAAAATCACGCATGTTCTTAAAGACATCGCCGACGATGCCTTCACCATGCTCCTGGCAAAGAAACCCCGCACTGTGGCAGAAGTCATTACGTGTTGCCAAAGTTACGACAAGCTGCGGCGGCAGCACTTGATGACCCGTCGACCGCCACCACGTGATGTTGTCTCTCGGCTTTGTCAGCAGTTCTTGACCACACAAGCTTGCTCGCCGAAATCAAGTCATTCGTGCGTGAGGAAGTTGCCCGCCAGATCTCTTTACTGGCTTTTGCTTCCCCACAACATGCTCAACAGCCATCAAGTACACTTCTACCTCAGCTCCGCCGAGCCATTCAGCAGGAAATCGAGGAGGTGGTTCCTGAATACCACCATTCGCCTCCTGCATCTGCGCCACTCAGCTACGCCCAAGTTGTCGCCAGGCCGCCCTTATCAATTTCTGTCGCTGTTCCCCTAAATTACACCGAAACCGTCGCGAGGCCCTGGGCCATTGGAAAAACTGTCTCGCCTACATACGCCGGCGTCACCCACGTGCCCCGAGTGCCGCCTACCATGCACTCATATCAGCAACCGGCTCGCCAATCGCGTTCTGCGACATGGATGGGACCCGCGAACCCATGGCGCACTGCTGACAATCACCCCTTCTGATTTCCTTGTGGTTGCGTGGGTTATGTAGCACGCTATTGCAATCGTGTGCAGCAACCGCAGGTCGCCTCCAACTTTCCCAGCCAATCGAGCCGCTCTTATGACCAGCCGCCGCCTATGTCACCGTCGTCCCGCCCCGTTCCGTCTACCCGCCATTCACCATCTCCACGACGTCGCTTACTGTCGCCGATGCGGCCACGTTCACTCGAGGGCGACCACAAAAACTAGTCGTCGTAGTCCACGAGGCAAGGGCTGCGACGCTGTCGAACTAAGGAAGCCCTCAGGAAAGCCCGTCGAACGTGATAGACGTGCATGTGGATGGCGTTCGTGCATCTGCCCTTGTAGATACTGGAGCCGCCGTATCCGTGATGGACGCAAAACTTAGCCGATTACTGCGCAAAGTGACCACGCCGCTTTGCGTGCTCTCCCTCTGTACAGCCAGCGCCCAAAGCATTCACCCTACAGCGATGTGCACAGCCCGCCTTATGAATTAGGACGTGATGTATGCGGTTGAACTCATCATAATTTCTTCATGCTCTCACGACGTCATCCTAGGATGGGATTTTCTCTCCCACCACGACACCGTCATTCATTGTGCACCAGCAGAAATAGAACTCACGCAATTCTCTTCTTTTACGCCGGCCGACAGTCTATCTGCCGCAAGCAAGTTACTCGTCAGAGACGACACTCAAGTGCCTGCAAACTCGTTCGTGGCGGTGTCGCTCTCCTGCGCAAGCCTTTCCGACACCGCTGCACTCCTCTCGCCATCTCATCGTGTTTTCATAAGAAAAAGCTTGCTGGTTCCTTTCGCGACCGTGCACCTCACTCACGGCAGCACCACTATTTTTGTTGTGAACTCATCTCCATACAGCGTTACGTTGGTGCGAGGGGAATGTCTCGGCAGGGTGGAACCTATCGAAGACGCGCAAGTTATGGATAAACCCGATGACATGCACTGCTCAAGTTCCTGTACGCTTAGTGCTGTTTCGACAGCTGCTTCATCATCCGCTGATGTATTCGGTCCCTCCATACCCGACGACCTTACGCCGGGCCAGCGTTCCCAGCTTTTGGGCCTGTTGGAAGAATTTCGCTCTTCTTTCGATGTCGCTCAACCTTCTCTCAGCCGCACATCCACCGTTACGCATCGCATCGACACAGGCGCACAGCCACCGCTGCGACAACGTCCATATCGCGTATCTCCCACAGAACGCCGTGTAATCAACGAGCAAGTCGACGACATGCTTCGCCGCGATGTTATTCGCCCCTCTAGCAGCCCCTCGGCATCTCCTGTCATTCTCGTCACGAAGAAGGACGGTTCTGTGCGCTTCTGTGTGGACTACCGACGCCTCAACAAGATCACTCGTAAGGACGTGTACCCACTACCGCGGGTAGATGACGTGTTTGACAGCCTGCAAGGAGCAGAATTCTTTTCATCCCTCGATTTGCGCTCAGGGTACTGGCAAGTACCTATGGCTGAGGACGCTCGACCGATGACCGCTTTTGTCAGCCCCGACGGCTTGTACGAATTCAACGTCATGTCGTTTGGGCTGTGCAATGCGCCCGCCACCTTTGAGCGCATAAAGGATACTGTTCTGCGTTACCTGAAATGGCACACGTGCCTGTGCTACCTTGATGACGTCGTCGTTTTTGCTCCTGATTTCTCGACGACTCTTCAACGCCTTCAGCATGTTTTAACGCGTCTGAGCGATGCCAGTCTGCAACTGAAGCTGAAGAAGTGCCGATTTGCAGCTCGGCAGCTGACAATACTCGGCTACGTCGTGTCCAAGGACGGAATTCTTCCTGATCCACACTCTTAAAAAAATGGAGTGACGTACTCTTCATTTAGGTAGGAACGGCGATGTCCCCAATGTTCGTCTTCAAATAGAGAAACGTTGCTCCCTCATCCACGGAGAAACACGTTCCTCCTTATGAAAATCAACATGGCTGCCCCCCGGCGAAGCGAGTAGGCTTAGAAAATGCAACGATTCTCGACTGGTAAGGAGTACACGGCACTGAAAGTTACAAAAAACGGTTTCGCTGAACTTGATATTGAACGAATTGATTATAAAAACAAGCAGAAGAACATGTGGCGGTGAACACATCGCGAAAGAGAACGATGGAGCAAGTACGTTTTGTTGGTCAGCGAAGCAACGTTCGCACTGAAAGACACGGTTTCTGCAGAGGCCTCACCTGAAGAGTGCATGCTAGGCTTGCTGTATTTATTTCTCGCAGATTCACATAGTGTAGCGACGTTATCCATGCGCTTACGGGTCCGCAGGTCACGAGATGTGCCTCCAAACCGTACACTCGATCGCAGCGAAACCATTCCGAATCCGCAGTGCAGCTTTGATAGATAGATGTTCAACGTTATATAAATGGCTGGAGGTGTGAGAGCGTCATAGCATAGCGCCATCTGGATTGAACAAAACTAAAGAAAAAGTTCACTGCCGCGACGTTTGTTGTTATTACCCACTATCACGGCTCCCTTGCGGATTGTTTACGCATCAACCCATTCAAAATCACTTACGGATACCGAAAGCCTATTATGTGCTGATGCAATCCATATAGCTACACATGCACACATGGTCACATAGTACACAAATAGTACACAACAAGTACACTAGCGTATACGCTAACATGTACGCAACAACAGCACAATCAACCATTCAAACCAACGGCTCACACCTCGACGTGTTTACTCACACTCTACTATGAAAGCGCGCCAGCTTATATAGCGATGAATTTCAACTGACCTGAGTGGCACAGGTAACAAGTAGGTTTTCTTACACTTTTTACGTTTTTTATCAATACCACAGCATGCCCACACGTAAATATATTGTATCTGATGCTTAGGCAAACCTTAGTTAATCAATGGTTGCACAATAATGAACGGAATGATTACTAGAGCTTATCAGGTTTTCACGAAGGCGGATACTCCAAGCCGTGCTTAGAATGCCCACGGCATTTCGAACGCTGCGCCATCTGTCGAGCACTGCCACAGTTACTTTTTTTTCTTGAAGCCTCTGAGAGTGCAAACACTTGCCGCGCGTTAGCCATTTCGGAGGTCACGTTTTTTTTTCTTCTTGTTACTTGGAGAGGGCGCAGCATGCAGACCAAACTTAAAGCCCCTAGATGTTTTAACCAAACTTTGTCTCCGTCGTGGTAGGTGTTCTGTGGTCACGTCGACCTCGTTTAGTTAATTCGTCTTAACGTTTGCTTATATTCTTTTTACGTGCGTACCACAAGTGTGACCGTTAGCCATGGATATAGTACACCACTAGCCCTTCAATGACAATGTTTTTGATGTGGTAACGACCGTCCTAGCAGTGTATACGTACGTTACAACGCGGGTCTTGCGAGATAAATAAGCGATGACCTTGCATCTGACGGTATTTTTTCGTGAGCCATGACAGTGGCTGTTGGCGTCGCGGCAGCTCTCATACTTGAGTGGAGGAACTATCGCTGCAGTGCGCAAACTTACTATAACTTTATAGAATGTTGTGCCTGCATACTTTTCTGCTTCAGATGCCTCTCGCGATTCGCCTCGCGTGTCAACTTGCAATCATAGTGCGTGCCACAATTTTGTTGTTAGCGCTGTGGCTGTGGTGGTTATTACTCTGGATTCGGAATACTCTTTTCACAAAGATGAGTGAGCGTTAGTACTTACTTGCTGTGCACAGCTGCTACTAGAAGTGCATTTTGTGTTGAGTTTCTCACGACAAAGGAGAATCATTGACGAGAAAGACATACTGCTCGCGTGCATAATTCCTTCCTACTTCTCAGTGCTGGCATGGGCAATTCAAAACGAATGCGATTAAGAATTTGGTTTAACCTACAGAAGTCATTGGTTCACTTTTCACAAAAGTTTATTTATGATGATGTTTAAAAAGTTTCTGATGGTTGTAATCTAGTCTGGCGAATAAACGCTCGGTGAAACTTCGCAGCCTGTTTCCCTTTGTGCTTTCACCTGCTGTGGTAGCATAGCCTCATTGGGTGTCGTGTGACTATGCTGGAGGACGCAGGTTCGACTTCCGGCCACGGCGGCCGTATTCGAATGGGGGTAAACTGCAAAGAACATCCATAGGGTGGTAGTGGCACGTATAACTCTATCAATTGTATATGATCGTACTTTCACGCATGGACTGTAGAGTGGTATCAGGTTTCCTACACTATTGAAAAAATAAGTGTGATGCTTTTTTACGCGCCTCGTTGAATTCATGAGTGCTGTTGGTGCCGTGCGAAACTAAAAATGCGTGGGCTTACCAAGTATGTCGACACCGAAAAAAATCATTATTTTTTTACACTCTAAGGTAATCGATAAAGCAAGACTGCTTGGGAAGCAGAGCTCCTTGTGTTCGTGACAAATTGGTAGTATGAAACAACACGAGACACACATGGAAGTGTGCGGAGCATCGTGCGAGTGCCTGACGATAAAAAAAAGAGGCTTTTACTCTATACTAATAAAACAAAAGAAAACGTCATTACTGCATTGCTTACAACAATCTTAGGTAAAAGCAATCGCTCGCGACTGGCTGCGGGCGGCTATAGGCTTGGCGTGCGCATGCGCGCGAGCAAGACCCCCGTGATTGAGGAGAAACTTGAACGCTGAAGGAGCAACGTTGCTCCCTTGCTCCTTGCCGCGAGAGGGCGCGACGGGTAAAGCGCCCGAAAGGGAGGAAGTCGATGCGCCGAAGGAGAAACGGAGCCCGTTTCTCCATTCTCGCTCCCTTTTTTTTAGAGTGCAGCCAAGCTTCGGGCCGTGACCGAGTTCCCCAAGCCGACATCCGTCAAGGAACTGCGCAGTTTCGTAGGACTGTGTTCCTACTTTTGGCGCTTCATTCGAAACTTTGCGGCTATCATATCGCCACCGACGAAGCTTCTCAGAAGTAACGGGCCTCTCTATTCGTGGTCGTCACAACGCGACGATGCTTTCACAACACTTCGTCGTTTGTTGACGTCGCCTCCCATACTCCGCCGCTACGACCCTACGGCCCCTACAGAGGTACACACGGATGCCAGTGGTGTCGGCCTCGGCACTGTCCTTGCGCAGCGCAAACCAGGGTTCCCGGAATATTTCGTGGTGTATGCAAGCCGTACGCTTACTAAAGCGGAGAGTAACTACACAGTCACCGAGAAAGAATGTTTGGCAATCGTCTGGGCCCTTGCAAAGTTCCGACCTTATTTTATGGTCACCCATTTGATGTCGTCATCGACCACCACGCACTATGCTGGTTGTAGTCATTGAAAGATCCCTCAGGCCCTCTCGCCCAGTGGGCACTTCGCGTGCAAGTCCATGACATCCACGTGCTGTACCACAATGGAAGGCAACATGCTGACGCCGACGCCCTTTCGCGCTCTTCCTTGCTGCCCGCCAATAAACGTCTTCACAATATATATATATATATATATATATATATATATATATATATATATATATGTGTGTGTGTGTGTGTGTGTGTGTGTGTGTGTGTGTGTGTGTGTGTGTGTGTGTGTGTGTGCAAGAAAGAGAAGACGAAACTTTCACGGAAGCGTCTTTACTTAACGTTTTCAGCCGGTGGACCAGCCTTCGTCAGAGTAATGTGACATGCCAGTAATATCAATATATATATATATATATATATATATATATATATATATATATATATATATATATATATATATATATATATATATATATATATATATATATATATATATATATATGTATATATATATATTCTAATGAAGGCTGGACCCACGGCCGAAACGTCAATAAAATAACTTCGTACGTGCGTCTTCTTCGCTATACGGATAATCTTACCCGGACCCAGCATCACCTTTGTTTTTGGTATATATATATATATATATATATATATATATATATATATATACATATATATACAGAAACGCTCAAATCGCCTTCAGCACGCTATGAAATGCTTCGAATTTGAAAAGAAGTAAAAGTGCAGAAACCAATACCATTCGGCGCCTTTGCGTTCGTCACCATATTCATCATATTGTTATAGCAGAACAAAAAGACAAGCAATAAATACAGTTGAATAGCGCAGTGCTCCCAAACCGGATGCTTGCCTAGTCATTGCTGATTGGGGATGATTGCATCGCACTCTCTGTAGATGAGCTAAACATTGATCTACGTATTACGCTATTCGCGTTTCATTCAGCGCCGATAGTACGTATCAAGCGGCAGTGCTGTGTTGCACTCGGATTCATTTAGCTTTCTCTCGTAGGTTTCATATATTGTGTCGGGAAGCTGTATTTAATCATTAGAGAGGGTGATCACTATCGAAGCAGTGGGACGTGACTGCACGGCTCGTGGTCGTAAGCTGTCCGAAGAGCCGTATTGGTGAACTGAATTCCACCACGGCACATGTCGGATGATTTTAACGTTAGATGACCTTTCAGCGGACGACTCCGGAACGAGGCTACTGTTGTACGTTTGAGTTATAAACAGTCACGGCAAGCATTGCATGTCCTGAATGTCTCATATTTTCTCAAAGCGGGACCACCTTTGAAGCGAGACTGACACACTCTCCGCCGCTGTCATTAACAGCCGTAGATTTGCCTGCGCTCTTGTACAAAAAACCTCTGCGTCGAGTACAGCCTTAAAAAATGATTGCACCTCCGATTCATTTGCTAAATTCATCGAAATATCTGTTTTTGGTGCAGCCATAGATTCATTTACTGTCTCCATATCCTTAAAAAATATTTTTCTCTTGAGCTGCAAAGCATTGAGAGAGAACACAAAGCGAGGGCGAAGCCGCTAAGTGGCAGGTGCAACAGACTTTTCGGATGAGCGGATTCAATTTCCGGACTGAAGATTTACTGGGCGTTAATCAGTGATAGATAGGCTTCACCTGGTATTGATTCCATGACCTACTTTCGAAACGCTGCAAGAGACTAGCTCCCCCTCCCCCCCCCCCCCCAAAAAAAAATATAACTCGACAATACTCTTCAGCGTTTCTTGAAATCATGTTTGCGAGACCATTATGAGAGGAGTATGTGTTGCCTGAATCCTGATCTGCAAATATAATGCTTTGCGAGTCTATCTAAAAATATATCAAAAAGTACAAGTATCTAGCACTCTTACTTACTGACTGTCTATCCAGGATCACGCTTGTTGATGTAATATATATATAAATTATTTTGAAAATACGAGGTTATCTCTAGAGCATCCTTTTTGTAGACAAAATCACAGGGACAAGGGCAGTGTCCCTTTACAGTGTTCCTTTCCACAGTAACCTGTGTTCCTTTCGTCCGTTCCCTCGGGCGTGTGCGCTAAAGTTTTATTATGCAGCGAAACCAACTAGCCCGTTATTCCGTATTACTGCAGTTCAACTGTAGTTTTTCGGGCTCTTCGTACCCTCATTTGCGCGTAAAAAAATTCATAATGCGCTGGTCCGTGTGTCCCTATTGTCGGTGCCCTCGTGTGTGTGCACTAAAGGAAGGGAAACGCGTTGCGGTGCTTTCATACGGACGCACGTATACGTACGTCCTTACACACGTGAGGCAAAGAGCTACTTCGCATACAAAAGCACGGAAACCAGACAAACTTGATAGCATGGGCTCACTGCTTTATTGGACGCATCAGTGGCGTCTCGCTAAGAGGAACAAAACATATGAGACATAATATATTGATACCTAAACTAATATATTGATACCAAAGCGGTGGTATGGGACAGGCATTCTGCGTCAAATTGCTTCCGTCCGGACCTGTAGCAAAGCTAACGGGCGAATATTTGAAGTATTAGACTCCATCGTGCGAGACAACCTGAAGGGCCCTTCAAGTTATCTAGCCAGCACAGGGCGTGGTGATCGCTCCCTACTTTGAAGGGCCTTCCATATAGGTCGGGGCAAAACTTTGACGTAGCTCAGATGATAGCAATGCACTCATTTTTGTTGTAGAATAGTTGCCTTCTGCATTCGATAGCGACCAGCTAGCATAACTGATAACCCATTCTTTTCCGTTAGCCTTCTGTTTCTGCACAAGAAAGGTGCCGCAACCTACGCTGCTTTCGTAGGTGTGGATTTTGCTATCGGTGTATTCGTCGAAATGTGCAAGTATCAGAGGAGTCTGCAGGCATTGTCTCAGTTCCTGAAATGCTTCAACTTACGCCGTTCCCCACCTACATTCAACGTCATGTGTTTGCGATCAGCGCCAATGGGTTGGTGATCTGCGAGAAATCTTGATGAAGCATCTTTTTTTACGTACCGGACGCCGCTACCGAGACGTTTACCCAGCACCTCCGCCAGATGTCACTGGGCCGTGATGTCGGAAAAGAGAGCAGGCTGTATTTCGTAAATCAGAATTCGGCAGAACTTCTGGTCGATTCAATAAAAGTCATATTACAGCGTTACACGCATCGGAACTGACAGCAGCGGACATGGCGTCATCCGTCGATCAACTGACAAGCGGCGAAGTGCGTCGACATTTACACTTTTGTCGTCTAATAATCAAGCGTTATTGCTGGAGGCCATATAAGTTCTAGAATACATTATTATGTTCGCCCTAGCAGCAAGATATGAACAAAATAATCTACTACAGCCCTGAAGCTTCTCAGACACTGCAGGCGAGGTTGGAGCGGAATATTCTTATAGTTGTGCGTGCCATATGAAAACTTGAGGAAAGAGTGGCGCAATAAAGTGACTTACTTTATATTTTTTCTATCTACCAGCATCAGCCTGCTGGTCATGCTGCCGTAAAAAAATCGCGAACAGCTTGACCTTCACGGTCATTCAATCGCAACAGACCTTCATGGTCATTTTTTTCATACCGTGGCTTTTTTATTAAAGCTTTCCAGCCAGTGTTTCAATTTAATCAAAAACAAAACTCCTTTTAAGGGGTAATTGTTTTTTTTCAAAACCTTTTTGAGATTACCACATCATTGCGTGACAGCTGTTCCTCGATGAAAGGAAGCAAGAAAACAGCAAGGCGCAACAACAAAATTCATCAAGCGCCCGCATGTGGCGTTTCGAGAAATTGCAGGTGCGGGTAGCGCTGAAGCAGTGGGCTCACAACACGGTGATGTGTGTGTTTTTTTTAGACAGTGAAAGCTTTTGAGTGGAAATTATGTGCCACGCTTGAAACGACTCCGAACCGACACAGTATATACTATTTATGTGTGCACGCTTCAATATTTCTGTTGTGTTCTAATTTTACAGCAGTATAGATTCTACTCGTTGACAGTCTTTTTATTTGCCTTACTTAGGTGGGCTCTTATGTGCTTTTTATCACCAAATAGGGGCTTTAGTTAGGACGCAAGTGAATATAGTTCCCTGAGATTGCCTAGCGCTTAGCATGTAAAAGATACAATTACAATAAAAGTTCAGCCCATGATGTATGAGAAGGGTTCTGTCTGCGTAAAATCAGCCAGTAAAACCGCCCGTGCTAAGACCAAATGCAGTCTATGAAAATGCTTTGTGGTATATGTTACCGAAACGACTTATATATAGTTGCCCCCAAAGAAGCAGCACCACCCACACACCGCATATTCGTGTACTGTTCTCAGTCTGGGTCTGTAATAGCAGAACCTTTAACGTGAGAACTGTGACATGTCAGGGCTGGAAGGGTAGCAGTGTCCGGCAGTCTAAAGAGAAATACGTATGATGAAAGGTAAACAGGTGAGTTACCTAAATTTCGTAAACCATAAGTACGTTTACTAAACAGGAGACACGAAAGTGCGTTTCAATACAAAGTTAACACCCTGAGAGTTTCTTTTTATATATAGTAAACTCTTCCATAATGTTTATACGTAAGAGGAGCATCCGTTTTGAGAGTTCAGATTGTGAGCCCTTCTTTCCGACTCCTATAAAGCGTAAGTTGCATGTTTTCTTTTTTTCAGACATCTCGGCTATTATTCACAGATATTTATCAAATACACAGCAGTGCAAAATCAGCACGTCAATCATCACACGAAACGTAGAAACGGAGGTGAAAGTGGCTATCACGATGGTAGCCTACACGAACACCTCAAGTATCATCAGCGACTCGCAGACGGCACGCGTTTGAAACTACGCCAGTGCCAGAATGTCCCCTGAGGCATTGCGGATCATCAATAAATCCAAAATGCATGAGGCGGACGAATGCGCGTATATCCTTTAGCTCCTTGGCCACAAGCCCTTAGGTAACCCGGATAGATTGTCGCGGCGCACAACGTAGCTCGAAATCTTACGTTATAAACCTCGTTAAACGAAGCGGCCACCAAAACGGACTTTTCTGCGCCGAAGGAACGATCGCCTCACTAAACTTTGTGGCATTCATCGACGCTATCGAATGCCAAGACCGGAGTACCCTCCGCCTCACCCCAAGCTATTCAGACTCAGTTCATTCAATAGCGGAAGCTACAAATATGCACATTCACAAACCACCTTATTATGCACCAACAATACCTCGAAGTCTATAAAACTGATCTATGCCACTACTATGCAATTTACTGCGTGCTTACAGGAGGTTTCCAGAAGCCTAAAATCGGAACAGTTAGGGATAACAGTTAATTGAGAGTACCTTAGTAACCTGCGCTTCGCCGATGACATTGCATTGCTGAGTAACTCAGGGGACAAATTGCAACTCATGATTACGGAGTTAGACAAGGAAAGCAGAAAGGTGGGTCTTAAAATGAATCTGCAGAAAACGAAAGTAGTGTACAACGACCTCAGAAAAGAGCAGCGCTTCGAGATAGGTAATAGTGCACTTCAAGTTGTAAAAGAATATGTCTCATTAGGGCAGGTCATAACTGCAGAGCCGAACCATGAGATTGAAGTAATTAGAAGAATAAAAATGGGGTGGAGCACATTTGGCAAGCACTCTCAAATTATGACAGGTAGATTGCCACTACTCCTCAAGAGGAAGATATATAACAGCTGTATCTTGCCGGTACTTAGCTACGGAGCAGAAACCTGGAGACTTACAAAGAGAGTTCAGTTTAAATTTAGGACGACGCAGCGAGCAATGGAAAGAAAAATCGTAGGTGTAACCTTAAGAGACAAGAAGAGAGCAGAGTGTATTAGGGAACAAACGGGGGTTAAGGATATCATAGCTGATATCAAGAAGAAGAAATGGACATGGGCCGGGCATGTAGCACGTAGACAGGATAACCACTGGTCGTTAAGGGTAACTAACTGGATTCCCAGAGAAGGCAAGCGGGTTAGCGGGAGACAGAAGGTTAGGTGGGCAGATGAGGTTAAGAAGTTTGCGGGTATAAATTGGCAGCAGCAAGCACAGGACCGGGTTAACTGGCGGAACATGGGAGAGGTCTTTGTCCTGCAGTGGACGTAGTCAGGCTGATGATGATGATGATGATGATGATGATGATGCCACAACTGTACCACCAGATTCACTCTTGACTATATTTTATAGGAATGTCTAGTATTATTCAGCAGTTATATGGTCACAGCCTCCGAAGAAGGCCTTCGCACGCGTTGGCAGACTGTACTGCTCAGTTTGAACCTGGAGAGGCAACTCGGGGTGATTTAGCAAGCGAAGGAAGCCGGCGAGAGACAACCTCTCCCTCATGTTTTAGCTGAAAAAGCAGCCCAGCAATCTGCCACAAATAATAAAGCTTACCTCCTCTTCCTCCTCCTTAACGTTTACATCAGAAAAGTAAGAAATTCCCTGGAAAAGACAGGGACTCTATATAGTATTTAGCGAACCCATAGGACGACATTGCTGTGAATTCTGGTCATTCGCTTGGATTGGCATATCTGCGACCTTTTAAGCCGACACGTGTGATCATGCTTTGCTTTTCTGCAATGCAGAATGATGAGTCTAGCCTACACTTTTTTAGCTGCACTAGACTGAACTGATGACAAATGGCATGGTAGAAGTGCAGGCAAAAATAAAAGTTCTCTATTCATTCCAAGTTATCTTGAGTCATGGGGAAACCAGATCGACGCTTATTTGCCTCCGGCGAAAAAGAAAAAAATTGCAGCATATCCACAGAAAAATTTCAGCTGTCTGTCTATACGTGTGTTTGTCTTTCTTATACTGGCAATTGATTCAGCCACCAGAGTGAAATTCGAACGCCTTGTTTGGCGGTCACCCGTCTTTATTTTCTAGTTGCGTTTCTTACAAGTAGACACATTCCATTGATAATCAGGTAATACGCACATTTAGGCGCAATATCTACATGTGAGTATTATGTATTGTGTTACTTTATTTTTAAAACGCATAGATATCTAATCCTTAAAACATCTATGCTTATTTGGCTGCGCTCACAATGCGACACTATGAATGAAGAAGAAAAAAAAACGATTCTTTCTTCTACACTAAATCTACACCGTGATACCAACCATTGGCTTTGTATTCTAAAAAAAAAACTGTTACTCCCAATTACTGCTACCTGGCTTCTATGCCTCGCTTAGCACTTACTTATCAATTTGCTCACGGACAAAGTCAAATAGGCATTTTATGCTTTTTCTCTCCGGAGAGAAGACTATCGCCTTTCCACGACGTTCGCCAGCCAAGCACGCAGATAAGCCGCCAATTTTTAGATGCGAGGCATATTACTGTGTAGCTGGATTTGGTGTGCACTGTGACCACCCTTGGTGTGAAAGCGCGCCTTTCTCTCTCCCTTCCTTCACGCTCCCTCTGATTCCCATTTCACACATGATTCTCATTTGCAGAATATGGTGTAATTTCTTTATTTTTCTGGCACCTGTCTCTAGAGAGGCATTAACACTTCACTTTCAATAATTTGTAAAGGCGCGTTTACACTAGACTGACACGACACTGACATGAGCCCGACGAAAACACGAGGCAGGCGCAAACCATCGACCGACGAGTCGCCCGCCGACGAAGTCGCCAGACCGCATGGTCACACTAGGCCGACGACGATGACGATGCCTCAAAAGACAGAATTTCATTGTATTGTAACTTGTTGAGAGACCGAAAACACCGGCAAAACGCATCCGTACACCTGTTGTAGGTGTGTCGACGGGAGATCAGTCACTAAGAGAAGAGAGAGAGAATAAGGATGAAAGAAAGGCAGAAAGGTTAACCAAGGCTGAGCCTGGTAGGCTACCTTGCACTGGGTAAGGGATAAGGGGAATAAAAGTTAAAGAGAAAGTGAACGAGATAAATGTCACTGATGCGGTTGACAAAACGGCAGCTATGTGCTTAACATCACAGACGGTGAGAGAAAATTCTCCCCCATGTCTTTGCTTTGAACGACCACGACGCGGGCGATCTCGGGAAGTTAAAAAATCCCTCTATAATTCTCCAGAGGCGTCTGAATTGGCCAACTGTGTCTCTTCTTTGCTTCCCTATTGCGTGCACTACCCTCTTCCCTCATTATCATGACTTATGAAGGGGGCTGCACCGCGTAGCCGGAGAGGGACAATGACAGAGCCGGGAGCATTGCTGGAAATGAGGTGCAGGTGTGCAAGTTCAGTCAGTGTCGCTGCCTGTGCCTCCAATGTCACTGCCGAATTGCCCAACAAAAGACTGTGAGCACGATGAAACACGAGCGGGGTCTTCGCGATACCACCCGCGGACTGTTTTTGTCTTCACAGACCGATAACAAGAAAAAAGACACTTCTAAAGACAGCCGCAGACCAAAATTGGTGTCTTAATGGTCTCTCTAATCTAAACGCGCTTCAAGCATCAACCTACGCATGCGGTCGGACAGCTTCAACATTTCATGTACACAAGACATGTGTAAACTGTGCTAGTAAAACGCTGCCAATTCGAAGAAATTCGAAGCTAAAACAATTTGCGCCGCTGAAGTCGCCTAGTGGCTAAGGTACTCGGCTGCTGACCCACAGGTCACGGGATGGAATCCCGTCTGCGGCAGCTCCACTTTCGATTGAGGCAAAAATGCTGTAGTCCCGTGTGCTTAGATTTGGGTGCACGATAAAAACCTCAGGTAGTCGAAATTTCAGGAGCCCTCTACTACGGCGTTTCTCATAATCTTTGGAAGGTTTTAAAATGATCAAAACTACATATAAATCAATCGATATTGTTGCATCTACTCTCGTGAAGCCAGCAAATTCAATGCTTTTTGTGTGTGTGTGTGCGCGCTACGAGTATGCTAGTGAAAGGAATGCAGCAATCTGTAATAACTGCTTCTTGCCATAAGAAACATGTATTTTTAGAAGCTTGCTTGGCAAACTTCACATGCTCGCGCCTTCTCTGACTGGCGCAGGCGTGTACACAAGTGTTGACTGTGTACATTTGTCTGGCCGCCACTCAAGGTCACTGGTCTAGTTGCCTCTCCGATGAGTCCTACGATGCTCACAAGGTGGCGCACCACGATGCAAAGGGCATGCTTTAGTTTTAGCGCATGCTTGCCTTCTCGCGACTACGTTCATTTCTTTCTGGTCGCTTCCAAGGCACGGCAGCATGCGACAAGCTCCTACGATGAGTGTTCCCTAAAGGTACCGATATCCTCCCAAGTTATACACCTGCCTTCTCTCAACCCCGTTGACGAATTCCTAGTAGCTCCCCGCCTACCATTTATGAGCGTTAGGCATTTGAGTCACGGCAGCAGCCAGTATGGCATAAGGGGATTAACGTGCCAAACGACGTAGGCAACACTGTGCATTGCCGGTCGCAGAATGTGCCCGACAAGGCTGCCTACAAGGCATTTGAATATCATGCGCCATCTCGTTAACAAGTCTTCCAATAGAAATTGTCTCACCGAAAAATGCCCTATGCACCTTTGAGCAAGCTGTTCTAACATCAATCGCTTTGTGAATATGGCTATGGTTTTTTAGTGTATGCCGCATTACATTGCATGCGATTCAACAACGTCGCGAGTATGTCTTAAATGTCTTTTTTAATAAATGAGTGATGTAGTATTTAGCGTTTCAATTAGTTGTGACAATTTCATACACGTAAAATGTGGCGTGTAGATGTAGCAAACTTTGGATCGATGAACATCCAAGTTTTAATGCAGGAAAATATCCCTAAGCTCTGCAACAAAATTGTGAGCAGCGACAATGGCAAATTGCAACGTTCTGTAGTCTGTTCTCCAAATCACAATAGGTGCCTAATGCTGGCTCACCATTGAGGTTCCAAAAAAACTTTTATAGACTTGTGCCTTGACATGACGGCTTCAACGACTTCAGAGCTTCTATACCCAGAAAACGACACACCTGCTTGCAACGAATGGCCAGTCTTCACGTAACGACACACGGTTTTTCTGCTGTAATGCGGGTACAAGAGAATGGCGGCTTCGAGGACGTGATCGCCAGGCGTTTATACCAACACGAATGGCTGCGAAGTGCGACACTTGTGAAAAACCGGGCGCGTTGGCTGCAGATGTGTGGTACAGTTCTAACGAACATTGACTGTCTAAGGATTACAGGCGTAGCCAACGCTTTAGAATCAACACATCCAACGACACAAATATTATAGATGCAAGGTTAACAATCAACTAAACTACAATCAACTACAAATTATAAACCTCCCAAATAAGTCTGTCACTAAGCGATTTCGATGCTAAGGTTACGCAGTCACATTAAATAAGTAGCCATCCATCCGCTAGCAAGAGGAGATCAGGAGAGGACGAAGACGAGGCCATACAGGAATGGCTCAATAAACCGATGCAGTCGTATTGTCTGCATGGAAACTTCACATTGGGACAGTCGACAGAATCCGAACCTGGGCGGGGATACCCCAATGCAGTCGTATTGTCTGCATGAAAACTTTACATTGGCACAGTCGAGGTCAGGAGCCTGCAAATGAAAATCAACCTTGACTTCACTTGTCGTCAAGAGCGACCTTCATCGTGGGCTTCCAAGCAGAGTGCCAGATATGCGTGGAGTTGCAGGAAGCGACTACAACTCTGAGCCTTCTGAAGACGATCGCCCTTATCCCCAAGCCAGCGAGATTAAGCAATTCAGTTTCGACGTAATGCATAGACTAGGCCAGAAGCACCAGGACGCTGATGCCAAGTCCCTTCTTCACGTGCCGCAAGAAATTCCGGCCGGAAACATAAACTTGCTGAAACTATGGGAGGGCAGGCAAGACATGGAGCTGTGTAACGAGAATATTTATGTTCCTGAATGAAAAGTGCCTCAAGTGCTGAAATGATATCACAGCAGTCTCCATTCATGAGGGCTCGACGAGGAGAACATACCACAAACTTAGATTTACAAGGCAAAATATGGAAGCATATGCTGCCCATTATGTAAAGACGTGCCATGAGTGCCAAATGATAAAGTCAAAATACAAGGCTCGAATAAATAGTGTGGTATTACCAGAATATTCGACTCCACCATTCGAAGTAGTTCACCTTGATTTCGCTGAAGTCAAGAAAAAGAGTGAAGGTGTCAAAAGAACCCAAGCTTTCCTGCTCGCAGAGGATGAGTGCACGCGCTTCGCGGCTGCAAAAGCGGGAAGAGAAGACGCGAATTGCGTAATAGCGCTGTTGCGAAGAGAAATTGTCGAACAATCCAACCAAGGTCATCGTTGCCAACAATGAGTCAGCGCTTAGGAGTCGGAAGCTACGCAACTGAGGCCGTGAAAGGAACATCGTGCTTCGATACCCAGCGCCTTATCATCCAGACGCGAATTCTCTTGCTCAACGCACGATTAATATCAAAAATGTATATAAGGTTATACCCGGAATTCAAGGGACTGTGGAAGAGTGCTTTGGAGGCAGCCGTTCATCACCATAGAAAGTCCTACACCGCCGGCATAGGGTGCAGCCAGAAATTCGCACCGTTTGGTACTGTCCCTTGTTTGCCATCCGACGAAGATCGAGGCTTAGTTGGAAGGATCACACTGAAGGAACACCCCAAGACCCAACTCCAACAGCAAAATACATAAGTATGATGAAGATGCCTTTTGATCGTCGCCACAGCTCGAAGATACCAGAGATCAACCTTGGTTCTATCATATGAGCTAGGAAAAGATTGGGCTGCTCAAAAGCCCTATTCACTGGTCCATACCTTGTTAAAATGGCCAGGCAGCAAGGACTTCTCAAGACGTAGTATAATACTGGGCCAAGTGCAAGATCACAGAAAGCGTTGATTAGAAATGTGGTGCCATATTACTAGCGTGGGGGCAACGACAGCCGCCCGGAAGAGAGTAGCGATCCACATCGCTAGCGCCAGCAAGAAGAGATCAAGAGAGAAAGAAGACGCGACCAGGCAGAAAAGGCTCCATAAACAGATGCAGTCATATTGTCTGCACGAAAACATTACAAAATATTCTTGAGCACGGCTGCTCTCTTGCTCTCTTTTAACGCGAAAGTGTTATATGCCGGCGCCCACCACACCTCTGCTGACGTATTTTTGTCCCGACTATAACGTTGTAAAATATAAGCAATATAAGATTGCAAAGAAAAAAAGCGATGAGGATAAGCTTTGTCGCCAGACTTCAAACGAGCCACTACGCGAAGAAACGTCCAATGCTGGGATCACTGACCGCAAGCCAATTATACACTCTATAATGACACGTGTGTATATGAAAAAACGACGACAGGAATGTTTTGTAGATTCCAGCTAGTGGGACAGGTTGTTTTCGGGACGACAACGAAGCAGGCGTCTTATGGCGACCCCACTGGAGCCAGTCTAGAAAACTCGAAGTTTTAATTACTAAATTTCGATGTCGTGTCCCCCCCCCCCTAAACCTGTTTCTACACAGAGCTGGTCAGGCAACACCACCGCTCTGTGCATTCTGCGGAGAAATGGAATCACTAGAACATTATTTTTGTATTGTCACTAATACGCTATACTTCCAAAATAGTTACTAAATATTCTATTTCTGAAAATAGGCGTTAGAGTGACGGCGGAAACTGCACTAAGCTTTGGTGCCTCAGTTTTGGGACATTGCCACAGGGATGCTTTCAATGCCATTTGCGATTACATTCAGGCAACCAAGCCTGAATATAACCTGCCTTTCTGATCTTCAATCTAATAAATATTATTTATTACTCCTCCCAAAATTTCTAAATGGCAAAGTGAAGTAAACGCAGCTGAGTGGTAATCACAACACCTGAAGTCTCAAAATTTCTTAACTTCTCTTTTCTATTTTTTTTCTCGTTTGCTCTCTTCTTATGTAGTTTTCCTTACATTAGTCATATTATAATACAAATTCATTCCCCATAGTTAAAAAAATCGCAGAAAAACTGCTCTACGCGTTCTTGGCCAATCCCCCTGAGTGGGTATGAGCCATCAGTTCAGAGAAACAAACAAAGAAACAAACAAGCTGTACAGCTGATTCTGAACACACTCTTTTCGCTGCCGTAAGCTGCTGTCATCTTTTTTTCGCCTTGCACTGCGACACTGGTGGAGGTGCTGGGCTGCGACGCGGCCCATTGCTTTATACCCCTATAGGGAGCCGTTCATCCAGCCCAGACATGCTTATTGCAACCCCTGTCCATCGATTCCATCGTCGGCTACAAGGTCTTCCTCCAGAGTTCAACCCCTCGCAGATGCTCTCTACAAGACATATAGAAATGGCTAACACCAGCCCCTAGCTTGTACTTCTCGACAACAGTCCAACCGCTCCATCCTAGGTAACGTTTCTTTCAATCGCTGGAGCCTGAACGCTTTGGTGGTGACACGCACGAAAATGTGGAAGACTGGTTATATCACTATGACTGTGTTGCGAAGATCAATCAGTGGTCTGCTCAGGAAAAGCTCAGCCGGGCCTACTTCTATGTTCATGACAGCGCTCGTACTTGGTACGAAAACAGAGAAGGCAGCCTGTCCACATGGACCGACTTTCACAAGCAGATGGTTGAAACCTTAGCCAATGTCGACAGACGTGATCTAGCCCAGCAACTACTGTAGCTAATTGTCAAAAAACCCAATGAAACAGTCGCCATGTTTGCTTAAGACATGACACGTTTATTTCGGAGGGCGGACCCACAGGTGACCGAAGATAGGAAATTGCGCTACCTCATGCACGGCGTGAAAGAGCAGCTGTTCGCTGCACTTCTGCGCAACCCGCCAAGCACTGTAGAGAACTTCATCAAAGAAGCGTCGGCTATCGAGCGGGCACTTCACCAACGCTGCCAAAAATATGAACGCTTGTGGAGCAGCCCCCTAATTCAGGCCACCGCTGTGACGTTTGATAATCATAGCTCCTTGCGTGACATGATTAGAGAAATCGTTCGTAAGGAATTACGGACTCCAGTAATGGATACACCCACGGCATCTGTCCCTCAAGTCTTCCGCGATGAAATCCGACAAGCATTCTCGACAGCTGATCCTGCCCCCGAGCAACGTCCCATGACGTACGCCGCCACCCTTCGAAGCTCCCCACCCGTTCTGCCTTCGTACTACCCGCCACCTGCAACCGTTCCTTGGTCACCACCACAGGATGAGACACCATGGCGCCCACCCATCCAGCCCCCATACGACCAGTCGTCTTCTGGCCTGCCATGGCCATCGTCACGTGAGGAGTCGTCACGGCATCAACAGCTTCGCCGAACAGACACCTGGCGCACTGTCGACAGGCGTCCACTCTGTTTCAACTGCGGAGGTGTGGGCCACATAGCCCGCTATTGCTGGCACCGCGCCGACCCGTTTCGCCCTCTCATGCCACGGTTTGACAGTCGACATGCCAACGACTACGTATCCCGCCTTGGTGATGTCGTTTCTCAAGGACCTCTTGTGACTCAACCCCCCTTCGACAGCCCCCGTAACGATGATGACGAGATAACCAATTACCAGCCAGGCTTCCGACATCGACCACGCGCTCCTTCTCCTGCCCAGTCACCTTCGTTGCTGCGCCGCACTTTTGCCTACACCAGAGGAGCGAGGTCACCCAGCCCACACCGGGGAAACTGAAGGCGGTGACACCGGGGGCTAAGGTTGCAGGCTGTCAAGACGAAGAAAAAAAGCCCCCATTACTCCTGCCTCGGGACGCTGTAAAACCGACAGGACGTGATTTCGACGAAACTGTGACCTCAGGCCTTACCGTTCGTGTGGATGCACAGCAAGTCAGAGCTTTAGTCGACCCCGGGGCCGACTTCTCTATTATTAGTGATGACCTTGCCATACGCCTCAAGAAAGTAAATAATGCGTGGATGGGACCTCACCTATGGACGACAGGCGGCCAATTACTGATGCCTGTCGGAATGTGCACTGCAAGGCTCATCATCGGTTGCTCTGCTTTCGTTGCGACGTTCGTCGTTCTCGCTTCATGCTGTAAGGACCTGATCATTGGAATAGATTTCTTGAGAGAACATGACGCCGTCATCAACGTCCCTGACAGTGTCATTACGTTTCGCAACAACATCCCTGCTTTAGTCAATTGCTCTGAGCGGAGACATAACCTTTTACGTCTGACGGATGACGATGTGGTCGTCCCGCCACAATCGTGCACACTTGTTTCGGTGGCAGGGGATAAGTCGTTTGACGGCGACGGTACTGCTGACCAAATAAGCTCGCTGATTTTTAACCACGGTAATTCAGTTGATCGATGTCTTGTCACTGTCACTGCGGGACGCGCAAACTTGCTGCTCACCAACTTCAGTGCTGAGCGCTGACTTCTCTACAAGAGTACAGCCATCGCTTACTTTGACAATACTGCAGAAATTCAACGCAGTTTATCGGCGCTAGACGAAGCACCTCGAGAAGAATCAGAACCTAATCTTTACATTGGTACTACGTTGTCAAGCGACGAGCGAACGAGACTTCTTGAGGTGCTAGCTGAATTGCAGGACTACTTTTCATCAACATCATGGGTCGGTCGAACGCCGCTAACAAAGCATCGAATAATTACCCACGACGCAGCAAAGCCTATACACCAGAATCCTTATCGAGTGGTTCGAAAGGAACGGGAAGTGATACAGCAAGAAAGTCGCTAAAATGCTTGAAGATGATGTGATTCAGCCATCACAAAGCCCGTGGGCATTGCCTGTAGTACTAGTTGAGAAAAAGGACGGTACCCTGCGTTCTTGCGTGGACTACAGGAAGCTGAATAAAGTGACTAAAAAAGATGTGTATCCACTTCCACGTAATAATGACTCCCTCGATAGGCTTCGAAACGCTCGCTACTTTTCTTCAATGGACCTCAAAAACGGATATTGGCAGATCGAGGTAGACCCAAGAAATAGGACAAAAACCGCTTTTATGACGACGTCTGGGAAGTTTATATGGTAAAGTTCTGCCCCTCGGTCTGTGCTGAGCGCCCGCTACTTTTCACAGGCTCATGGAAACTGTACTTGCAGGATTGAAATGGAAGACCTGTTTAGTTTATTTAGACGACGTCATAGTGTTTTCCCCAACTTTTGACGAGCATCTCAAAAGGCAAGAAGTTGTTTAACGAGCCATACTTTCCGCGGGCCTCACATTGAAAACAGAGAAATGTCACTTTTGTTTTGAAGAACTGCTGTTTCTTGTTTATGTCTTCAGCTGCACCGGCGTTCGGCCTGATCTCAAAAAACTTCCGGCCATGGCACAGTTCCCAGTAGCATCCGATAAGAAAGCTGTCAGGTGCTTTCTGGGCCTATGCGTCCACTATCGCCGGTTTATCGCTGATTTCGCACGGATTGCGTCGCTGTTAATTCGCCTCACTAGAGACGGTGGCACCTTTGAGTAGAACGACGAACAGCAAGTAGCGTTTATTGGCCTCCGCCAACGTCTTGAAACACCTCCGCTGCTTGCCCACTTCGACGAGCAAGCGCCAACAATGCTTCACACTTACGCAAGCACTGTAGGCCTTGGAGGTGTGCTGTGCAGTGGCAAGAAGACACGGAACGAGTAATTGCCTACGCAAGCAAGACACTAACACGCGCTGAGGCTAATTATTCAACAACTGAAAAAGGATGCCTCACCGTGGTCTATGCAGTTACGCCATTTCGCCCGCATTTGTATGGCCGCCCCTTCAACGTTATTAGTGACCATCATTCACTCTGTTGGTTGACTAATTCCAGAGATCCAACTGGCCGATTAGCCCGGTGGAGTCTGAAGTTACAAGAGTTTGATGTGATGGTCATAAACGTCTGAAAAGCGACATATGGACGCCGACTGCCTGTCTCGATCACCAGTACAGTCAGCCTCTCTTTCTGACGACGCGATATGACCTTTCTTGGTGTTCTCGACGCATCCACGATTGCCCAACAACAACAAGGCGACCCTGAATTGCTTGATTTCAATAATTACTTGGACAGACGTTCTTCGAAGCAACCAGAGTCTTTGCAAGGGCATTATCTTTGTTTTGCTTACGCAAAGCCGTCCTCCACAGAAGAAACCTTTCATCCATCGGAGCTCGCTATTTGCTCGTTATGCCTGCACTCCTTCGTACTGAAAGGCTATAAGCATGTCACAACGAGCCGACGTCTGGCCATTAAGGCTACACTCGCACATTGGCAAGAGTACAGTAGGGATACTACTGGCCACGACTCACAACAGCCGTCAAGCGCCACATTCACACTTGCCTCGATTGCCAGCGACGCAAGTCACCTTCAAAGAAACCGCCGGTCAGCTGCAACCGGTTCAGGTTTCACGTGCACCGTTCGACCAGATAGGAATGCATATTTTGGGCCCCTTCCTACTTCTACTGCAGGGAATCCCTAGATTATAGTCGCAACAGACTACCTAACCAGGTATGCCGAAACAAAGGCTATCCAAAAGAGCATTGCAGCAGAAGTGGAGAGATTTTTTATAGAAGTTATTGTGCTACGCCACGGTGCCCCGACTATCGTGATAACAGACCGCGGAACAGCATTTACGGCAGCTTTTTTAGACCACGTCCTAATGCTAAGTGGAACGACTCACCGTAAGACCACTGCGTACCACCCGCAAACGAATGGATTAACAGAGCGCCTCAACAAGACAATTGAAGACATGCTGTCGATGTATGTGAATGTCCAACGTAGGAATTGGAACAAACTTTTACCCTTATCACGTTCGCATAAAATAGGACTAAACAAGAAACGACTCGCATGACTCCATTCAGCTTGGTTCACGGACGGGAGGTACGGACAATGCTGGGTGCGATGTTGCCACATGAATGAGACGCCACTGACACAGGCACTGACGCGTTCACTGAACGCGCGAAAAAAGCTGGGCAGATCTACCGCTTACGGATCCGCCAGTGACAAGACTGCGACGCAGGCCGCTACAATGCTCGCAAAAGAACAGTAACGTACAAAGTCGGTGACAGAGTGTGGGTTTGGACACCCGTACGAAAACGTGGACTGTCCGAGAAGCTACTAAGGCGATATTTCGAGCCATACCGAGTGTCACGCCAGATAAGTGACGTCACCTACGAGGTCGTCTCCGACAGTCCCCACGGTCGGAGGCGTCGCCAGCACCAGCCTGAACTTGTGCATGTAGTGCGTATGAAGCCGTATGTGAGCGACTGACTGCACGTTAAAAAATGCGGTGGGTCTGAATCAGCATCGGGGCGATGCTCCTAGGTTTTCAGAAGCCTAGAATGGAAACAGTTAAGGATAAGAGTTAATGGAGAGTACCTTAGTAACCCGTGCTTCGCCGATGACATTGCATTGCTGAGTAACTCAGGAGACGAATTGCAACTTATGATAACGGAGTTAAACAAGGAGAGCAGAAAGGTGGGTCTTAAAATGAATCTGCAGAAAACGAAAGTAATGTACAACAACCTCGGAAAAGAGCAGCGCTTCGAGATAGGCAATAGTGCACTTCAAGGTGTAAAAGACAATGTCTACTTAGGGTAGGTAATAACCGCGGAGCCGAACCACGAGATTGAAGTAACTAGAAGAATAAGAATGGGGTGGAGCACATTTGGCAAGCACTCTCAATTTATGAAATGTAGATTGCCACTATCCTTCAAGAAGAAGATATATAACAGCTGTATCTTGCCGGTACTTAGCTACGGAGCAGAAACCTGGAGACTTACAAAGAGGGTTCAGCTTAAATTGAGGACGGCGCAGCGAGCGATGGAAAGAAAAATGGTAGGTGTAACCTTAGCAGACAAGAAGAGTGCAGAGTGGATTAGGGAATGAACGGGGGTTAAGGATATCATAGCTGAAATCCAGAAGAAGAATTGGACATGGACCGGGCATGTAGCGCGTAGACAGGATAACCGCTGGTCGTTAAGGGTAACTAACTGGATTCCCAGAGAAGGCAAGCGGGTTAGGGGGAGACAGAAGGTTAGGTGTGCAGATGAGATTAAGAAGTTTGCGGGTATAAATTGGCAGCAGCAAGCACAGGACCAGGTTATCTGGCGGAACATGGGAGAGGCCTTTGTCCTGCAGTGGACGTAGTGAAGCTGCTGCTGCTGCTGCTGCTGCTGCTGATGATGATGATGATGACGATGATGATGATGATGATGTACTTCTGCTGCTGCTGTGCTCCATCTTTCGCGGCATGTCCAGCATGATGTATGACACGTACACTGATCATTGACAAGACGACTGCTATCAGGGCACATTCATATTGTCACGGGGGTGAGACGATATGATTTCAGTTATTTTCCGAAATGTGTACTTCAACGTTTTTTTTTCCACCCTGCAACTGTTTTATATAGTTAAGGAATATAAACACAGAGTGGAAGTGTATATTTTGCAACGACGACGCTAGTGCCCTTATGGCAGCTGTACTGAACGCTGGCGTGTAGTTTCCAAAGGCCAATAGAGATCAACAGAATGCCTTTCTCGTCGAGGGTCACAGATCGCACTTCAGTGAACCGGAAAAGAAGCTTTTCACGTGCATAATAGCTCAAAACAAAGTGTTTGCCGACGTTGCGGGCGTACCCAAGCCTGAATAAATAGCATCGATTTTGGGAAACGTATCAGACACGAAAGGCTGCAAACTATGACAACTCTCTGTATTTTGCAAGCGGCTTTCATACGACAGGGTCCTTGTGATCGTTCGAAGCCGGTAAACTGGGAACGAAATCGAATATCGAAACGCGGCGTATTTGGATTTCTTGAACAAGAAACCAAAACGGCGCCGGTGTAACTGGCAAGCCGTTGTGCAGCAAGCGGCTGGCTTGAATTGAAGTGGTATAGACAGGTCCGAAAGACTTCCGCTGTGAAAATGACAAGCGGCTATTTCTGTCGACGAACGCTGCGAATGAAAACGCACCTTGCAGCTATAGTCTCACACGTATTGAAGAAAGAACGCGTTAGAACTGTGAATACGTGAGCAAGATCTGATTACTCATTTGCTTCGTTATTACAATAGGAGCTCCGAAGAGCTCCTGTTATACAATAGAAGCTCCGATAAGCTGTCTCTCCCATCTCGTTAAGAATCGCTAGACTATCTCATCACGCGCGTCTTTTTCACGTTCTGAAAATACGCAGTTTGCTGCGCCACTGATCAAAGCCTTGTTTTTTTTCATTAAAACTGCACTGAAGGCCATAAAAGGACACTTCTACTCAAGTGACCTTCTTCTACTAAACTTTTTCCATAAGTGATAGAGGTGCACCCCCAACAACTCCCTATTTACTTCACTTACTTCGGGTCTCTTAGGTGGCCTTTCCTACAAGTTGTCAGTGCTCACCGGGAAAATATATTGTATTCCAATAAAAAAGTAAGCTGGAATAGTGTTCGGTAATTTGTCAAATGACACTGGCGTTGCTACAGACTTTATTCAATGGCTGATGGCGTCTGGCTTAGCAATCATTTCTCTTGCTATTACTCCTCGACAGTACTACTCTTAATAACCACGTTTGAATGGCGTTCGACCAACATTTATTCTGCCGCGTTCCACAGTATCGCGGCAGCTGTTAGTCTGCACAGTTGTACTTTTCGAAGGCACTTGGATTACTCACTTATCCTGTGAGCATGAATATTATTAATGCACGATACAAGTGAATTTTTTATTTTAGGGCTTTGGTCTTTGAGAGTTGCCAATCATTTTTTTGTTCGCGTGTTTCTTTTGGCATGTGCCATGGCGGTCAAAAATTATCTCATAATGACATCATTATAACATACAGAGAAACACCAATCACCGATCGATGACTCTACACCGAAGTTTCCTCAAAGTCTCACTTTTCAGTTGATTATTCGGGGCGTCTGGATCAACCATATTCCACGTGGTACAGCCTACAACCCAGCAGCGTAGGCAAGGTGCTCCCCTAAAAAAAACAAAAATGTGTTCGCGATGACAGCACAGTGTAAGAGACAACAGAAAGGATTGTGGTAAGCCTGAAGTTGATTTACAAGTGCGTGGACTCGCAGCATGGAAAGCAAGTATTTACTTGTATCGACACTACTTCAACTATGAGGCTACCCACAACAGAATAGAGGACATGTACCATCTTTAAATTTCCAATATCAAAGCAGGTGAAGCTCCGAATGAAGAGAAGGGGTAAGAAGGGCCGTTTTACCTTAGTGGTATTGAAGCCCGCAGGAAATCTAGTGCCGGTTGGGCTCTTTTGTTCATTTTAAGTTGTCTTTCTGTTCTTCTCTCTTTCTTGCTATCTTCCTCAGTTTTTGCTGTTTTATTTTTGTTTTTATATTCTTCCTATATTTTTTTCTTTCTATTTCTAGTTAGCATCTTTTTGTAATTTTTGTTCTTGCATTGCGCTGTGTTTATTTAGCTATAGTACTAACTTGGACACCTCATATTAACATCAAAGCTCTCGAACGAAAACAGGAAGTAGGCTTGCCTTTGGCGTGAGCGTGTGCTCAGTATGCTATAACTGGCTAACCTATATATGGCTGTGCCTGCGTTTCCTAGGTGATCAAATTTTCTGGAGTCCTTCCCAATGGCGTAATTATGCCATTAATTCCACGAGAATGGCCTGTGTTCACTTATACAGCTCAGGAAACTTTGTGGAGAGACCGTGGTGCATTCTGAGCATTTTAGATAATCTTACAGTTATTTGGTGGCCTTTGGTGCTAAGCAAGCTTTCACAAACATGCATAGAAAAAAGAATGCCGGTTAGGTTGATGAAAATCTTGAGTCATATTAATACTTCACAGGTACGCTCTCCAGACTGTTAAAAAGATCAAAGAAGTGAGGAGAGCTATAAAACGTATAAGCAAGAACGTTTTCTCGAGAGCTTTGGGATATGCTTTCGCTGGTAATTAAGTTGAAATAAAGATGAAAAGAATTTACTAAAAAGAAGTAAGTTATTAATACCCATTATCGTTCCGTTTGGTGTATATATAGAAAAATGACAACAATGACATCGCAGAAAGTAAAACTTGATGCTGTATCAAAAGACTACGTATCGGCATGTTTTGTTCCTAAGGAACAATATGTAGCGTTTAACGTTTCAATACCACTATATAAAGAATTTGTTCTGTTCCAAAAGAAGCGCTGCGCTTTTGCTTAACGTACACATAAAGATACCTCCACTGAATCTGCTCTTCTGAAAAGAATACTCACAAGGAAAACAGCAGCTTTTTAGAGAAATAAAAACATCACTATTATTGTCATACCGATACTGGTGTAGAGAAAGACTTATCTTTTGGGAAAAATAAAAGTGATTTCATGTCTATCGCGTCAATTTTTTGTCGCGATAGGCATGAAGCCCAAGAGACAAAAAGCCCAAAATTGTTAAATGAACCCTTCTTTATGTGTAAGAAAGCTTCAATTGAGAAGCTGGCGATTGAGCAAACCGGAAGAGAAAAATTACAGAAAAGTTCAAAAAATATTTTCTTTTTTGCCAGAAAACAAACGATATAAACGTAACGAAAAAATTTGCTGTGAAGCCCAACAATTTGTTTCTCCCTTTTGACTGAGTTTAACCGAGAATTTGCGATTGGAAGAACACGTGATGCAAAGTGCGCTTTACAGTTAATCTTAGAACTAAAGTGATGGTTTTTCGCAAACTTGTTTTCCCTCAGAACGTTTAGAAAATGCACTTTGTCAAAATCTTTTAGTGCGAATCATTCTTACCTAAATAGTCGTTCATAGCAAAATATTACGAGCAGAACACGCAAACATAGAATATTTCGGCTAAATAGCCGGGAGGATTTGTTGCAGAGAAATCGCACATATAAATAAATTTTGGAACTCTCTAAATAAGGGTTTTCTTACTAAATACAAACAAATTTTGGTGTTGAAACAAAAAAAATTGCTATCATAGTCAAAATTTTTCCCTGGAACACCAGACTGCGAAACTCAAATAACGTGCGACACGCACTCATATTTGTACTTTTTAAATGCGAAGCATTTCTTAGCAAATTTCGGCGACTTTGAGCGTATCTATCTATCTAGCCACCTACGACTTCCAGCTCCCTTGGCCGTTTCAATAACGGTATCGATACCAAACTTTGTATGGCATAACATGACTGTGTGAAGAACATATATGGTAAGTGGTAACAAGAAAATCATGATATTTATGTCAAACAATGTCATGATTTGCAATTCATAGTTCTGCAGCTCTTGGGGTGGTTTCGTTCACATGGCATGTTGCAAAACTGGTATAGTATGACAAGATTGCATGGCGAACAGCAGCGACAGACCCTAACATGAAAATCATGACATGCATGTCGTGTTACAACCGACTGCATGCCACGCTCATGATGCGCTCGCGGCCGTTTCGCTAGCGTCACATAAACCAAATTTCGTATTACGGTACGCGGATAGACGACGAAGGTATGTGACTGGTGCAAACATGATAATCATGAGATACATGTCATGTAACAACATGATACATGCCACGCTCACGATGCACTATTGGCCGCTTCGCTAGCTTTACAAGTACCAATCTCGGTAGTGTGGGACGTGAATGGATAAAGACGGTATGATAATGGTGCAAACATGATAAACATGAAATGCGTATCATGTAACAACATCACTAGACGGTACGCTCATGATGCGCTCGCAGCCGTTTCACCAGCTTCACTTGCACCAAACTCGGAATTACGCGACGCGAACGGACCTAGGTAAATGACACATCAAACATGATAATCACGACTTGCGTGTCATGTAGCAACATTACACGTCGCACATCTGATGCGCTCGCAGCCATTTCGTAGCTTCATATATGCCAAGTTTGATATTACGTCATGCCAATGGATCCAGAGGGTATGTGACTAGTGCAAACATAGTTATCATGAGATGCGTGTCATGTGAGAACATGTTTACGTGTCACTGTCAAAGCACCAATACACTTCGACATGACGCGGTGCGCGTGCTTGCCGGCGTTCATTTTGTTGAGTCACGCCAGCGTTGCCATGCAAGACGTCGGTCCTGCCATATACTCGCATGCGCGCGCCTCGCTGCGTTGCTTTTACGCATGCGCGTTTGAGCACGTCCGGCGTCCCTCCACCACTAAAAGAGGGAGACGCAAAGTTGTCTGAGTAACGCATCGTCATAGAGCAATGTTACTCTATTGCATCGGCACGAAATGTAGCATGTCGCATTTCGCACCGGTTGCCGTCAGGCTGCGCCGATGGACGCTGGTCGCACCTGGCGTCAGACCATGGAGTGCTCGCGTTTTGCTAACGTAGCATCGCTGTGCCCAACGTGCGCGAGCGTCAACGCTACATTGGAGTATATTGAGCTCTTCATGTAGCACTCGTGGCCGTTTTGCTTACTTTACGCATACCAAACTTGGTGTTACGGGACGTCAATGAATGACAAAATATATGACTGCTGCAAACATCATAACCCTGACACGCTTGTCATGTAAGAACATAACAACATACCACGCTCATAGCGTGCTCGTGGCCGTTTCGCTAGCTCCACATATACTTAATTTGGTATCACGTAAAGTGAATAGATGACGAAGGTAAATGACACATCCACATATAATAATCATGACACGGTGACAATCATGATGACAATAATTTACCTTCACGTCGTAACGTTGTGCTAATTTTAAAGTAACATATCAACATTTCTCATTCATGATTCACATAGCTTCCCACTGTACTTAGAATCTGCCAATTTTTCGAAAATATGTTTTTCAGCGTAGGTAACAGCAATCTGAAATTATTCATCGACATTCATATGACTGGGGCAGAAGCACGTACCGTGCGAAGTATTATCTGCACTCCTGTTGATAAAAAGACACCTTTGTACCCGTCATTTGTTGAGGTGAATAAATATTTTCCGGAAGACCAATGGCTATGCGCTTCAAATATCTACTAGTTGCCTGTCCTTTGGTTTAGTTTTGAATATAAAAAACTGTCCACAAGGTTTCTTTCTAATGTTTCACTCACTAATATGAACAGTTTTACGCGAACATCTAAACTTAGAAGAATCGTAAAAAGCGATCACAACCGAGCACTGCGCCCCTTTCTTAATGCCTAATGCAGATATTAGGTTTAAAACAGTGCATCACAGAAAATGACAGTATTAATCTGGTAGTTGTATATTCCGCTGTAAGCGCCGGATTAGACGCCGAAATGACTCTGTTGCTTGGCTTGTGTACAGAACTTCCTTTTGTACAAAAGATATGTCTTGTCAGAAGACGTGAAGCTGACCGCCGCATGCACTATACATTAGAAAAAAAGTATTTAAGCCGTGTTCACGTCGTAGAGGCAAAACGATGTGATTGTATGCAGTCCAGCTGTGTTTAGGCTAGCAATGGGCAGTTTTAAGAGCACTCTAGTTGAAACGCTTCCACTAAAATAGGTACGGTGGGCTAAACATATCGTGTCTGTACACTCACCAGATCGAAATTGGCTAAAAATACGAAGAAATGGTACCCCTAAAAATAAGCATTGTATTTAACGTGGCAATGACTATGCACAATGAGACGGCTCAGTTCCACTTGTCTTTAAATATGCTTCGTATGTGGCAGTTTATGAATAGTTTGTAGCCGCCAAATAATTTTAGTACCACAGCCTAGTTGCAGTGTTTGTCTAGAATGTCAGCTTTTCGCCCCAAAAATATTATATAGCAGGGAGATCTCTTTAGAGAATTATTCTTCTCCTAAAATTACGTGTGTGAGTAAAATGAAAATAATTTCAGCAAACTTGTACTTAATAAAACATTCCGCAAAGCAGGCACGTACTTGGGGGACCTATATACTAGTACAGCGACTGTTCTCGAAACATCTTATGCTCTAAAATTATGTTAAAATTCCCATAACCAGGGGAAAAGAGCATGAACATTGCCTTTCTGCTCAACATGCAAGTTTGTGTGTTTTTTGTGCATACTGAAGAAATAATTTTAAAGCTTTACCAAATTTGCACAAACAATGATTTTACACAATCAGACTTTTTGGGTGGGCTCTTTGAACTACTCATTTTAGACAAATTACGGCCAGGGCCGGCGACGTCATCTGACCAATTTTTTTTTACTAGGAATTGGCTAGGATCAAAGGCAAAGAAAAAACAGTGAAAATTGCCCTTGTAGATAAATTTCAACAATGAAGTACGCTTTAAACTAGAGCACTGATATTGTTTCCTGGTGGTTGCAGGCTACTGCGTCACAGCATCAACCAACTGGCAAAATTGGTAGAGGCGGCAGATTGAACAATTCATGTGCAAGTACGATGGCGATGAGTGCCGCAGTCAACTAGCATATAGTTCACTGCAGATGTTCTTTGTGGAACAATGTATTACGTGCCCGCGTTGTCAAATTACACGTTATTTAAAAAGATATGCTACTGTCCTTGTTGGTTTACACTCGAAAGCTGTAACATGCAGTTAGGGGAAAAGCAGATTTTATTGTACAATAATTTCTGAGTGCTCTACGTGTGTAGCATCTTTGTTATCAGCTGAAAGACGTGGTTAAATTCTCGGCCATGGTGACTACATAGGTGACATTGCGCCTATCAGCAACAACGCAAAGGAGCAGCTCTACTTACGTGGAACCTGACTAGTTGAGAAGCGCCGGAGTTTCTGATAGGGTGACGTGAATAGCAGCGAGGATAGCGGCCTCTCATTGCTACAGATAACGCTGAGAAAACACCCAGCGCTCATCAGATAGCGTACAGCCAAAAATACAGCTTTTGCTGAACGAACGCAACGTCATAAATGTCACTCAGAGAAGCATAAGTAATGTCTCTCACGTGAGAGCCTGCTTTTGAGCGACCTTTTCCTGAGGGGACTGGATGGGTGACGACATGAGACACCGTGACGGGGCGTAACGACAGAAGACGCCGGTAGCCTGCGCGCATGAAGTGTTCCGTACATAGAACGTGACCCACCAGATAGAAAAGCGTTCACATAATCCGCTATATGCAGCGTAACTTTCATCAATATAAGCAGCCTGGCATCTACATAGGTTTCTACAATTGATCCGGTGTTATGCTCTTTATGGTTACGCTATTTCCGCAAGTTTCTTCATGTAATCTGCGCAACTAACTTTTTGTCCGGTCCTCACATGGTAGCCTTCTTTTAAAACCCTGTTCGTTATGTTTTATCAGCAATATTTACCTCGCCTTCACACTGCATGCCCTGGTCATTCCCAATAGATATTCAGAATTTCGCTCAGGAGGAACTTTCTCTTTTCGTTCTTTTTTTATTCAATACCACATTCCTTATACAGCTCCAATCAGGGTTGGAGTGAAACAAAACAAAAAATAACTTAGCAAATCACGCAACATCCCCACAGTTGATACAATGTGAAACTTTCCCAATTTGACAGAAAGCCCTACAGAATCATTCAAATCTGTCACAGCGTGAGGGAAACGAGAACATTCGATTAAAAGTGTGCGCGCAAAATGTGGCGTCATTGAATTAGGGTGATGGTTGAAGACGAAAGATAGCGTGAAAGGTTATTTGCTAGTTTCCGACTCCAAATCAGGTAAATAAATTGTATACGGGTGGTTTCCTGTTTTAGTGCAAAGCATGACATGTTCTTACCCTGCATTATTTCGGCGGGTGAGTAATTTGAAAAACACCTTGATTAAATTAACCTTTCAGTACCTATCCGCTCTCTGGCCTTCTCTGCTCTCTTGTCTAGCTGGGCTGTCCGAAACTGGAGCTCAGTTTTCCCACTGCCTAATACAATGAAGTTCGCTCGGGTGGAGATCCACAGCAACGCTTTCTTTGTTGCTTCTGCATTTGCTTATACAACACTGTTGTTATTCTTGCTCTGCAATATGCACGGGAAGACTAATATATCGACTCTTTCGTTAGGGTGGCTTGTTGGGCAATCGGCACATTGTGTTGGTGGGAATACCAGCAGCACCAAAATGAAGCACAAGCAACGTAGACAAGAAAAGAGACCCCAAAAGGAAGATTGCAGCATCCTTCCTGTCTGTTTTTAATGTGTCGGTTATTTCTGCTTCATTTTAGTTTTGTTTTGTATTCCCAACAAAAAATTCATCACAGTCATGTGCTGCTGCTGCATATTTCAAGCCACTTTGCGTACGTGCTGCATCTTGATCCAAGCTTACAACACGGACCTTGTTTATCGACGACCAAGCACCGCTTTTGTTATGCAAGTGCCGGCGGCGAACGTTTGCGAAGTCAATGAAGTAAACATGCCTATTCGGTGCATATATTTATGGACTCTGGCAGCTTGATTGCCTAATAAATTCACCTTGAGAGAAAATTGACACTGCACCGGGACAGGCGTCCTTCTGATTGTTATGCCAACACAAAAGGGACGTTCTTTTTCTTTAATCGGAAAAGGCTGTAATGATTATGCTGCACAATGATAACAACCTTCCAGTGTCAGCAAACTCACTGTTGTTTTAGAGCATTGTACACTTACTGAACGTAATTTTTGTGGCCACTGTAGATTGTGATGCAACCTCACTCCTTTATTAGGCAGGAAAACGTTTATTGAAATCATTGGTCCAGTTAATTACGTTGAAAGTCGTGAAAAAATTTATATTTGCCTAAGTTCAATAGTATTGTACTTGGTGAGATAAGTTGCGCGAAAAACGAGTACACATAAAGAAATGAACACTCTAGTGCCGTCGCGCGACAAACTTTAAAGCAGGACCACACTAAGACGCGTGGAATGTGTGAGAAGAAGCCGGTAATAAGAGAGTAGCTTTAAAAACCAGCAGGCCTTGATTTCAATACACGCGGCAAGAGTGGTTGACCTTTTGTTTATCTGCGGCTCAGGTGAAATTTCGTTCATTTTTCACAAAGCGTTCACAAATAAATATTGTAGGTACTGGTACAAGTGCATCTTGTAAAGTAACACGAAAACACGAAATTTTAGGACAAAACTATAAAATTTGTAGTATGTAGCTGGTCTTTCAAGGAAGATCGTTCTCAATATGGGCGCTTTATCATCCACCTAAACTAAATAAAGTTGTCATTTGTGTTGCACTTGGATATGCTTCAACATTTATGTCTTAATGTCTTATGTCTTTATGTCTTAATGTCTTGAGACATAAAGACATAATAATGACTTAAGACATAATTTATGTCTTTATGTCTTAAGAAGGAAGGAGGAAGGAAGGAAGCAACAAAAGGGAGAAGGCTGGGAGGTTAACCAGAAAGACATCCGGTTGGCTACCCTACACTGGGGGATTAGGGAAGGGGACAAGAAAGACGAGAAAGAGAGAAGAGAAGGAAAAGAAAATGGGGGTGGGGGAGAGACTGACAGTAATTTCCCTGCAGCGTGTAGAACTCTACCACATGTCAGAGGCGTTCACACAAGCCTGTCTTTCTCAGGAAACACAGCAGGGCTTTCACTGCCTTGTGGGCTGTCGAGTCATGTGGACGTTGCTGTAATAGCACCTGTACAGAAAGAGGCCGATCATCTAGTCGCCGCATTGCGTTGGCAAGTATTTGTCTATCTGAGGCAAATCGAGGACAATTGCACAGCAGGTGTTCGATATTTTTGTCGGTGCCACAAACATTGCACACTGCACTGTCAGTAATTCCGATTAACGTGGTATAGGCTTTCGTGAAATCAACTCCCAGCCAAAGGCGATAGAGAAGCAAAGCTGCACGTCGATGTAAGCCGGGTGGAGGCCGGAGTTGTAGTGAAGGGTCAAGCTCGTGCAGTCTTGTACATCGTATGCTTGGTGTGTTCCACTCAGTCAGTGTGAGACTGCGGGCCAGTTGACGAATCTGCCTCGCCGCATCCGCTCTTGAAAGCGGAATCGGAACGCTGTTCGCTTCTTTATGTGACGTGCGAGTAGCATGATCTGCAGAATCATTGCCGCCTATACCACAATGCCCAGGTAACCACTGAAAGACGATGTCATGGCCTTTTTGTATTGAAAAGTGGTGAAGTTTCACGGTTTGGTAGGTCAACTGGTCGTGGCATCCGCGTCGGAGAACTGATATCAGGCACTGTAACGCTGGTTTTGAGTCAGAAAACACAGCCGATTTACTTGGTCTTTCTTCTGAATTGATGTGTTCCAGTGCATTGCGCAGAGCCATGAGTTCTGCCGTCGTTGAAGTTGTCACATGTGAAGTCTTAAAACACCGAGTTACCCCTTGTGATGGTATAACCACTGCTCCACCTGAACTAGACGGCGTAGTAGAGCCATTCGTGTAAATGTGCACATGGTTACTGTAGTTTTGTTCAGTAAAAATAGACTCAGTTGCTTCAGGGCATAAGTCGGTAAGTCCGATTTTCTCCTCATTCCTGGAATCATTAGGTGAACTCGCGGCTGGCTCAAGCTCCAAAGAGGAAGCAGTGGCTTTGATGCAGGTGCGTATGTCTCAGCAAACGATGAACGATGCTTGTAGACAATAGTGCCGTATGTCGTGCGGGGCCTTTCAGCAGCTAGGCTCGCCAGGTGGTGAGAAGGGGTCATGGCATAATGCCTGAGGTGCATGCGCATTGTCTCGGTAATAATATGCGTATTTATCGAGTGATCTTGAGCGATGGCAATGGTTTCAGCCGTCGAAGCACTGCGGGGTAATCCAAGGCATATCTTTAGTGCTTGGGCTTGAATGCTCTGAATCGCGCGCAGGTTGGTCTTGCTGGTGTTAGATATTGCAGGTAAGCTGCACCGTAAAAATCCGATAAACAGCACTCTGTACAGTTGTAGCATGGATGGTATGGGCACTCCCCAATTCTTTCCTGCAAGAAATTTGAACATGTTGCATGTTGCGATCAGCCGCTTCTTCACATAGTTCACGTGTGGAGTCCACGACAGGTTTCTATCTATTATGACTCCCAAGAACCTTTGGCTTCTGCTCAACGATATGTATTCTTCATTAATTGATATACTGTAAGCAGACATTGGTTTCCGCGTGAACGCTACCACTGCACATTTTCCGCAGGACACCTCGAGGCCTTGTTTACGAAGATGGCATGACGTCGTTGTAGCAGCCTTCTGAAGGCGGGCGCGAAGCTGAGGCCTTGTCACACCTGATGTCCAATTGCAGATGTCATCAGCATAGACGGAAAGTTCTACAGTGCTAGGTAGCAGCTCGACTAGACCAATGAGAGGTTGAAAAGGGTAGGGCTTAGCACTCTTCCCTGAGGAACTCCTTGGCTGCTGTAATAATCAGGTGTTGGGCCATTCGCTGTCATCACGTAAAACGATCTCAGCTGTAAGTAGCTGTACACCCACATATATATCTTGCCACCAAGACCTACTGTTTCCAAAGCACTAAGGATGGCTTCATGGGTGACATTGTCGTAAGCCTCCTTAACGTCTAGAAACAGGGCGGCGCACAGTCTCTTACAGGCTTTCTGGTGTTGAACATATGTCACCAGATCAACAAAGTTGTCGATTGACGAATAGCCGCGCCTGAATCCTGTCATAGATCCTGGATAGATTTCGTAGTGCTCTAAATACCACTCCATTCGTGTTAGAATCATTCGTTCCATCGTTTTTCCCACACAACTGGCAAGTGCGATAGGACGGTAGGAGGCAATATCCAAAGGAGATTTACGAGCCTTTAGAAGTGGAATGAGGCGACTTGACTTCCATGCCTGGGGAACCGTACCAGTCTGCCAGGAGTCGTTGTATAGGCGTAAGAGTGCCTTTCGAGCTTCGTCTCCAAGATTACAAAGGGTACGATAGGTAATGCCATCAGGTCCGCGTGCTGAAGAACGTCTGCACAGAGCCAGTGCCGCCTCTAGCTCATCCATAGAAAACTGGCATTCCATACGGGAATCACGTGAAGGCGGTGGGTTGTCAAATGTTCCCGTTCTTGATACTGTGAAATTAGAATCACCGGCAATTCTTCTACAGAAAGATTTTGCGACGTCAATCTCTCTGCATCGAAGGTGAAGTGCCAGAGATGTAAACGTGTGTCGTTGACCCAAGGTTGTGCTAAGACCCCGGACAGTTCGCCATATCAGTGATAGGGTCTTTCATTGATCCAACGACTCGCAAAAGAATGTCCAACGTCACCTAGCCAGTTTATCCATGTGCCGCTGCATTTTCTTTTGAATGCGTCTAGCCAGCCTCAAATCATCCATGCACTTTGTCCGTCGGTACCTTCGTTCTGCACGACGGCGTACTGCGCGAAGTTTCTCAAGCTCGATGTCGAAATCGGTGCGCTTGTGACTAGTCAAAAGTGTATGCGTGGTATTCTGCAGGACATCCTTTATCGAGTCCTCTAGGTTATATGATGAGCCGTCGGTACAGCAGTCTTCCATTAACATTTTGAATTTCCGCCAATCAGTGTACTTGAGGCCTCTTGAGGACTTGGAGCTGGTGAAACCTTCTATACACAGGTAAGTTGGTATATGGTCGCTGCCCCGCGTTTCAAGATCCGAAAACCAGTGCACTTTCCTGGTAAGTGAGCGAGAAACCAATGTAAGGCACAGGCAGCTGCTATAGGCTGATCCGCGTAAATATGTAGGGCTTCCATCGTTATAAACACAGAGTTCGTACTCCGAGGCTAAGGACACCAATTTTCTTTCTCTAGAGTTGTCCCTGGAGCTTCCCCATAGAAAATTTTGGGCATTGAAGTCGCCAGTGATCACCAATGTCCTTGGAGTCGATGTCAGAATACCGCGTAGGCGCTCGCAGTCAAGGCGGCTTGATGGAGATAAGTAAGCTCCGATAATCGCGAAAGCAACCTTATCTTTCTTCACAGTAAGGCACACATACTGATTCCCTTCATCAGGCGAGACTCTGTGGTGAACGTAAGTGAGGTCATGGCGCATGAATACAATACCTTTGCTGCAGTCTCTGTGAGTGGAGGACATAAAGCACTCATATCCTGACAGCTTGATTGAAGCACACAGGTTGGGTTCACAAATCACGATAATGTGGAAGTGGTTCACAAATACAAACTGTCTAAAGTCAGACATGCGCGACTTCAATCCTCTGGCGTTCCACTGAAAGACAGATGCACTCTTGACTTCCGCACGAAACGATGGTGCCTCGCTGGCCATGGTTTTACCTTAGAGCTGCAAGCATTGAACTCAGGGTGTCCAGCACATGCAGTGCGGTCTGCGCAGCCGAAGTCTTCATATTACTCAGTAGGACACGCATGGTACTCATCAGCGATTGCAGCAAGCTTATCACTTGATCTTCATTCATCGCATCACTGGTTTGAGAGGTCGTCGAGGGCGGCGGGATTTGATGCAGCTCCGAAGTAGGTTGACTTCGTGGAAGAGAGGGCCACTGTTCAAAAGGTGCGACTGCTGTCCCTTTCTTCTGTTTGGCAGTATCCGTCTTCAGTGAGCTCGGTGTTTGTGGGTCAGCCTCTTTGATAGAAGATGACATCTCTCTATCGGTAGTGCCGTTTTTCTGTGATGGTCTTCGCCCACGACGCCGTCTTCGGCGTAGTGTACCGGCAGCTTCCTTGTGCGTTGAATTGTCTCGCACCATACGCCTGAGTACCGCGTGCTCGTTTCGCACCCGCGGGCAATCATTGGATGAGGCCTCATGAGCACCGTGGCAGTTTGGACATCGTAGCATGGTGGCACTGCAGGCGTCTTTTGAGTGAGACTCAGCGCACCACGGACACACAACTTTGTTCTCACAGACACCTTTTACCTGTCCCATCTTGAAGCACTTGTAGCATTGCAGTGGCTTTGGTATGTAAGGACGCACTGAGTGGCGAACATGGCCAACTTTGACATACGAGGGAAGGCTGTCTCCCTCTAACACAAGCCTCAAGCATCGTGAGTTGCCGAGTCTGGTAATGTGCGTGATGCGGGTGCCTTCAGTTGCTGACTTTATTAGTATTGGCAGGTCATTAGCTGAGATGGAAAGATCCACATCATAAATGACGCCTACAGTGCCATTACAACCTGTAGCGACGATAGGCCGAACTTTCACGTTGCCGATTTCTGTTATGTGCCGAAGACTTTGCAGTGCGCTACGGTGCATAACGTCTACAGCAAGGACATTCTTTCGTGCATTGATCCTCACGTCTTTGATCTCATTTGGTGCGGTTTCCTCGAGAAGCTCAGAAAGAACTTGCCTGTTCAGGAGTCGCAAGTTAGATGCAAGGTCTTCGGGCATAAACAGCATGGTGTGTGGCCACCGCTGTGGTGCAGTCTTAACGGTGGAAACACTTGCCGAAGATGCCGTCCGCAGCAGTCTACGTTTTGTAGATCAATTCATGATGACCGTGAAGTCATCATCCGATGACTCAAAGCCGTCCGAGTACAAATCGGTTGCCTCACTGTCGGTGTCACTCGACGCGTTGCTACGCTTCCTGGACGACGAAATCCGGCGCGACAGTTGCACACCAGGAACATTCTCAGGTGTGTCCTGAAGCATCACCGCAAAAGAGGGAGCAGCAGCTCCCAGGATTCCCAGGAAAACAAATTGAAAATACTGAGACACGGGCACAAGCGTTCTGTGAGAGAATCACTTCGTCGTCGTCCACCTATATGTCTTAAGAAAAAATTCTTAAAACACAGCAGTACAAAATGCTTTAAAATTGTATCGGTTCGAGCTTGTTGGTACAGCTTCATTTTTACGAAAGAGTGGATGCAACGAGGAGACGGAAATAAACACACAGGAAAGAGCACTGAACTACCAACAAATGTCTTTGTTTGTGCGAACACAGGTGTGTACGCTTCTCACAGGCCAGAAACAGAAGGTTTGACGCCCTGCTGTGAAACATTTTCTTCCCGTTTTTCTTCCTTGCAATCTGTTGTAAATACTTTAAAATGTCATATCCGTGCCAGAAATCAAGGATCCTTGTTAGAAACTGGCATTAAACACCTTCGTGTTAAAATTGTAGCTTGATCAAAACGTTTCCAGAAAATTATGGGATTTGAACCCGCGTCTTCTGTGTTGTGGTCGAGTATTCTAGCACAAAAAGACGCTAATACTTGAAGCTCCTTAATGAAATCACCCTACATATGAGTCGTGTCGGACAAAAACTGTGTTTACATACGTAACTAAGATAAATTACCAACCAGGCAACCTAGAATGCGAATTGTGGAATAAGCAGGTCAACTCAACCTATGTTAACTTAGGGAAACAGCACAAAACAAAGAGATGACATACACAGTGAGCAATTGTTTGGACCCAAATAACAATGTGGTGCACCCAGTAAGAGCGAACGTATGTTTTATTGCGTGTGTTTGCGAAATATATACATCTGCCACACCACTTCACAAAGTACGCTTATTTTATTGGATAAGTACTATTGTGTTCGGATTTCAGGTAACCGTGTGTGTGTGTGCTCTTACAATTTCCAAGTGCACTCACAAATGTCAACAGAAAAAAATTTACATTCAACAAGCTCTGACACGAACAACTATGCCTAAGCGGCTGCAAAAAAAAGGAGAACCTTACAATTCACGCAACGAGTAACCTTAGCAAACTTCCACCTGTGAAATGCATTAAAGGGTGAGTACAGTGCAATCGACTTATAAAGAGTTCGACAAAGCCAAGAAATTCAATAAATACAACCACATTCCTTTATAAATTAACCTGCAAAAACAAGACGAAAGAGCATATCCACATAATTGTTCATGCATTTGTGCATAGTTGCTCAGCAGCGTGGAGGAATTTTGTTCTAATAAATGACGGTAAAGAACACTGAACACTTCACCTGAGACTTAGCAGAATCCATTAGGCGAATTAGGTATACGGACGAAATTCTAAATCTTCTAACAAATTGGATCTGAAGCGCTCCAGCGTCTCCAGCGATGGGGATCACAGAAATTGTCCAATAGGCACGCCCACGTACTTCGGCATCCATCAACCTTGATACCATGCCGGAACAAATTCAAAATGTAGCACGAACACGACACGACGAACGCAAAATATGACACACACCCCATAAGCACAACTATAAACTTTAATGGATATTTCCACATAATGTATGCACCGAGCACGCGAGCGTGAGGAATACATCCGGCATACATAATATGTGTCTCTTACAGTTTATATTGAAGGATTTAGAATCGCTTGTGGTGGGCCGTTCTTTGTGCTTGTCGTGTGGTTTTCGCGCTACATTATGAATTTGATCAGGCAACAAGTCGCCCAGAAACAAGTCCTTCTGTAGATGGTGCTGGAAATGCCATTGAATACATGGCTTCATCCCGAAAAATCACCACGCGCTTATTCGCGGCCACTTTTCCTGAACACACACACCGGCGCAAAGTCGTGCAACGAAACGTTGTCAGGCATTGCGTGGCAGTAACGAAACTGGCTCTTTCTGACTCCCCACCGGTGATTGCATAGATGATAGCACTATATCAAAGAACGCATTTCCTCCTCAAAAAGACACTTCATGGCGGTTGGCTTACGGCAAATAAAACGAGTTTCCAGAAAATTCTCTTCAAGGTACAGCTATAAATTTTTAACACAAAACTGTTTTATTGTCAGGTCCAGCACGGCTCCGCTGACGTATTTCCGTCATGGTTATGTTGTTGTTGAATATACCATACAGATTTCAAAGAAAAAATTACAGGCAAAAGTTCTACGGTGGTGCATCGAACCAGTGACTCATGGAGTTTATTTTTTCCTCCATGCAGCAACCTCTCAAACAGCAGCGGGTGGCGCTAACCAATATGCAACAGTGCACACATAGTCAAGAACGCCAAAGGCAGGCCATTTATATGCACCATATTCTTTTTCGAAGTCTTCAAAGCTTCCACAGATTCAACGCGTTTTACCAGCAGTAGCGACATGACAAGATGAGCGTGCGTGGGGTAAAGTCCCTAGAAAGGAAATTGGCAGATCCCATGCACAGTGGGTATCAATGATATGCGAATCACGAACGAGGAAAGTTGATATGTTACTTTAAAATCAACACAACGGTATGAGGCTGAGGTAAATTATGCCGTACATGACTTCTATGTCATGATTACAAAATTTGAACGAGTCATTTATCTTCGTCATTTATTCACGTCACTAGATACCAAATTGGAGCTAGCGAAACGGCCACAAGCGCGCTATGAGCGTATCATGTAGTCATATTTTACAAGAGAAGCATACCGTGATTATCATGTCCAGACCTGTCATTTGCATTCGCCGTCCATTCACGTCCGTAATGGCAAATTTGGCATGTGTGTAACTAGTGAAACGGCCGCGAGCACGCTATGAACGTAGCACGTAGTCATGCTTTACATGACACGCATATCATGGTTATCATGTTTGGATGTGTTATTTACCTTCGTCGTCTATTCATGTCACGTGATAACAAATTTGGTATATGTGCAGCTAGCGAAACGGCCGCAAGCGCATCATGAGCGTGGTATGTTGTCATGTTCTTACATGGCACGCGTGCCATGATTATCTTGCTTGCATCGGTCACATACCTTCGTCGTCCATTGACGTCACGTAGCATCAAATTTGGAATGCGTGATTCTAGCGAAACGGCCGTGAGCGCAACATGAAGAGCCCAATATACTCCGACGCAGCGTCGACGGGCGCGCACACTGGGCGCCGCGACACAAGGCTAGCAAAATGCAGGCGTGACTGGCACGACCAGAGTTCGTCGGCGCGGCCCGGCAGCAAGCGGCGCGAAAAGGGACATGCTGAATTTCGCGCCAATGACGTTGCCTAGCTCTACCCAGACAGCACTGCGTCGGCCTCTCTTCGTGATGGAGGGATGCCGTGTGCACTCAAACGCGCATGCGTCAAAGCAACGCAGCACGACGCGCGTCTGCGAGTATCAGGCAGGCAGGTCGGCGCGTGGCGTGGCATCGCCGGCGGGACGCCACGAAACGAACGCCGGTGCACACGCGCGCCGGGTCACGTCGAAGTGTATTGGCGCCTTGAGCGTGGCATGTAGTCATGTTCTTACATGACACGCATCTCATTATTATCATGTTTACACCATTCCCATACCTTCGTCATCCATTCACGTGACGTGATACCGAATTTGGCATATGTGAAGCTAGCGAAACGGCCACGAGCACATCATGAGTGCGGCATATAGTGATGATGTTTCATTGCACGCATGTAATGATTATCATGTTTGCACGTGTCATTTGCCTATGTCGTCCATTCGCGCCACGTAATACCAAATTTGGTACATGTGAAGCTAGCGAAACGCCCGCGAGCGCATCATGAACGTGTCATGTAGTCGTGTGGTTACAGGACATGAATCTCATAATTATCATGTTCGCACCAGTCACATACCTTTGTCATTCATCGACTTCTTGTAATACCGTATTTGGTAAACGTGAAGCTGGCGAAACGGCCGAGAGGGCAACATGAGTGCGGCATGTTGTCTAGTTGTTACATGACACGCATGTCGTGATTTTTATGTAAGCGTCTGTCACTAGTGTTTGCCATGTAGTCGAGCCTTACCAGTTCTGCAACATCTCATGTGAACGAAACCAGCACAAGAGTAGCAAGACCATGAAATGTTAATAATGGTAATATTGACATACACTTATTGATTTTCATGCCATAACTAGCCACTTATGTTCGTCATACAGTCATGTTATGGCATACCAAGTTAGGTATAGATACCATTATTGAAAAGGCCAGAAGAGCTTGAAGTCGTAAACGAATAGATAGATAGACAAATAGATAGATAGATAGATAGATAGATAGATATGCTCATAGTCGTCGAAGTTTGCTAAGAAATGCTTCACATTTTAAAAATTTGCCCCGTATCTGCTTGTTACTTTGCAAATATCGTCGAAAGACAATAGGCGTATACCTGGAAGAGTGAACCATATGTTTGTTTGATGTTCTGCGCAAGAAAATCGGTGAATGTTATTCTAGAGGCGCTGCGTTGGAGTGCCTCGAGCGTGCAGCGGAGGCGAACGAGCGTATCAAGTCACGTCACACGTGAGGCATGAGCGCTATCTGGCAGTTATCTTGGAAAACAAAGGGCGCGGTGGGCGCGCCCGTCTCGGAGGCGATATGATGTTGAGTGCAAGGCGACGGGTAGGTGCCACCACCGTGTCGTGTTAGGAAACCGTTGGACACACTTGCCTTTTCGTTTAAGCATTGCATTGTCAGCGCAGCGTGATAAATGCTACGCTCCTTAGAGTTACTTGTGTATGACTTTTCATGTAAAAAGACATACAGAATATCTACGTGTTGTTATTGTGCCTTATATATGCGCAATAATTGCTTTTCAATTGACAATCGCACAAGTATGACCGCTGAATCTTGGCGGGCGCTGCGGATGGGGTCAGCAGTGGGGGGTATTGTTAAGGGTGGACAAACAGGCAGATAGACAAACAGACAGAGAGCCCGAACTTTTTCCATCGAAGGTCTCCAAGAAAGGCTATAAGAAAAGTAACCCCATTCATACCACTGTGCTTGGTAGTGCTTGATAGTAAAAGAGGCATCTTGTCTGTCCTCGGTCGCATGTTTTCTTTTTCTTTCATGACGACACCGACGAGAAGGAGGTGCTGCACCGGCTGACCCAACTTACCCTGAACTGTGCGCCGGGAGAGGGTGTGTCTTTGTTCGTTATGTCTTGTTGGACGCTGTGTTTGCTCTGCTGCACCTGCTGAAAGAAGAGGCAGAGGCGAAGTGTTGCCGGTTAGCGCTACTTTAGTTTATTAGAGACTTTAGTGATGAGACCGTTCATCCTCGCCTCTTGCATTTCGGAGAGCACCGCCAGCGCCGCATCCTTGGAGCGTGGCCTCTCCTGCACGCGCGTTTTTCAGACTAGTGTTTCGAGTAAGCGTGAAACTCACTTCGCTCGCTGTCACGGCTGCATCTACGAAAGGAGCACGCTCGTAGCAAACGGAGAAGTAAGAATTGATATAGTTGTTCGCGCTTGTCGTGTGTATACTTGTGTGCTCGTTTCATGCGTCTTTCTGTTATACAGCGCACTTTGAGTGTCGAGCACTGACAGTTCTTTATTCACTTCGCTCGCCCTGTTTATTCATTTATTTGTTATTTTGGTACCCTGAAGGCTGTGTTGGGCATTACATAGGTGGGGGACAGATGTGCGTACATACATTTCGAACAACCTATAGACAAAAGAAGCAGAAAAAGAATTACAAAAAGAAAACAGAAGAAAATCAAATCACATCATTCGCCAACAAATACATTTACCAATGCAAACAAGATCAGTCAATTATAATGCTGATAAGCACAGAATAAAAATAATGAAACACTAATAAAAAGACATATAAGAACGTTGCATGGGTATTACGAACAAGGACTGTAAATGAAACGAGGATAACCAAGCACAGGGTAAAATGTTACTCGCTATGCATTTACCTTTTAGCATCAAGGGAAATAGTGAAGAATCTGTTGTTTCAGTGATGTTAGATGGCAGGGAGTACCGCTCATTTATGCATTTAAGTATGGTGAATTTTGAAAATTTTTCGTACTGGCAAAAGTAGAGGCCACCTTGTGCGCACGATCAAGGCAGCTTTCGATATGAGGTGCCCAAAAGATATGGGACTGGGCGAAGGACGGGTGCTGTGGTAAAGTGGGTGAAATAATGATAGTCGAATATATCATCTGCGCATGGCAAGTGTTTCAAGACTAATCTCTGTCTTTAGTAAAGAAGCACTTCTGTAGCGCGAGTGGAAATTTGAGATGAAGCGAGTAGCTTTATTTTGTGCAATTTCAAGCATGTTATTAAGACCTATAAGGTGAGGGGGGGTGGGCATATGACTGAAGCCTAATGTAGTCATCGCCGAAATAATGATGTAAAAGCAAGCAGTCTCGAGTCTTTTTTGGTGCAATGCAAGCGTCATCTGAGAAGTGGAGCTTCCTGAGCGCTTTATTAATAATATGTTCTATCTGAGGTTAATATTATGCCCAGATACCTAAATTATGCGACTTTTTCGATTACCAAATTGTTTATTCTGTAAGAACTAGATAATGCAGAAGTGACATTACCAAACAATACGTCTTTGGTTTTTCGACGTAATTTACAACCACAAGTTGTTGCACCAACCTCTTAGCCTTCTGATGTTTAATTATAGTTTGGTAACGTCCTCTTTGCAAGTAATTTTCTTATATACACATTCGCCCGCACGAAGACGGATAGATGAAGTTATGTTAGAGGATATGTCATTGATGTGTACAAGGAAGAGAACAGGGCCCAGTACCTGGTGTGATGGAAGGCACACCAGATGTTCCTAGAGATGGACGAGATATGAAGTGGCAAGTTGAACTGATGGAGGTATGTTGTTTAAGAATTCTTGCATTTATGTAGTCGGTTTTTTTCGTTAAGACTGAAATGGTGAATTTTTAACATGAGTTGGTTATGGGGAACACGGCCAAAGCCTTTAAAAATTGCATCGATGTCAACAGACGTAGGCAGAGGTGTGAGCAGGTCTGTAATGAGTTCGAAAACTTGCATCTGACATGAAGATTTTTCTCTAAAGGCATGTTGAGGGCAAAGAAGAAAACTGTTACGGCTCCAATGACTCATTACCTGGCAGATTATGATATGTTCTAGCAACTTACATGAAATGGACGCAAGTGAATTCGGCCTATAGTTGGGGTGATTGCTGCTACCGAATGCTGATGTGCTTTCTGTTTGAGGTGTGGGCTGCTAGTTTTAAGCTGCTACCGCACACACTTCTTTGCGTGACTTTGTTTTTGTTGCTGTGGCATTCATTCTTTCGGCCTTGTGACGAAACAATAAACATTAAACTGTCAGGTACCTCTGTGAAGTCATGTATCACTTTGTGTTTTACCTATTCCTAGAAAGAGGGATCAACCCCACTTTAAAACTTTTTTTGTAGCAAATACCTTCCGTGCAGCCGAATTTGGTACGCCGCCAAATATTGTAGAGCAAATGTACGTCTTTTTGCACATAAAAGCAGTGTGCAGATTAGAAAATCTGTAAAAAAATGGATCGTTATGAGTGGTATATCGATGGTTATGCTCTGAAAGTCAAAGTGCGAAAGAAAAATGCGGAGCGGCGGTTAGATGTAAGACAAATAGTAGTGAATTGTCATGTGTTTACGCAGTCTTCACTTATTGCTGCTTTCAATAACTAATATTGGGAACATAGAGATTAAAAAAGTTTGTATGCTTGCATTGGCACTGTTCAGTCAGCATACAATTTGATTCTTCATGGGGATAAGGAATATAATAATACGTGCATTGTCAAAGGAATGCTTCAAGCTTACGTAAAAGAATTTATAAGTCGGCGCACAGTGGCTCTGGGCCCACGCCGTTATGTACACTAACAATATGTTGGAACCTGTAAGAACGATCCATATGCAATAAGAAGAACACGAGGCAAAAAGTACACTTCAGCGACTAGAGCTCATGCATCATAGTTTGAGCATTCTATACCAAAGTTCACGTGTAGCCTAGTTTTCTAACAGTTTAGACTGCAGTGCTTGTTTAGAATGTTCTCTTTTTATGCGTCTGTTGTTGTGCACTTCTTTCAGTTAGAGCTGCATCAGAGATCACCCAAGAGCGCACAGCAGGTGGCCTTAATTTCTCTTTTGCAGGTCACGTTACCATGCACTGCGCACACAATCAATTCTTCCGCAAGACATCAGGGCCACAGCTGGGGTTACCGAAAAGCGATCAGGCTGTTCAGCAGTTTTCTGTTTCTGATCGAATTCAGCGGGATGTTTTTTTTATTTCTTTTCGACAAGACCTAAGGCAAGCGGGACGTGACAGTGTACCCGTGGGAGGCTTGCTGCAGAAGGGCGCGTTGTTTCGAGTGCGTCAAAAGGGCGAGAACCTCGCAAGCAGACCATCAGCAGAAGCCGCCCACGCCTGAACTCTTTCATGTACAGAATACGAGGTTTTCGCAGACCGAATGCTCATTTGGGGACCTCCTCTAACATACTGCAATGTGGGTGGGGGGCAGTAGATAGATGAATTGCAAATGCGGTATTGGTATGCTCAAAGTACGAGGCTTTTTTTCCTGTGAAGGCGTCAACTGCTCTCTAGTGGACAATACTCAAAAGTGTTCCGCTATGCTTCAACGATACATGAAGTGGGTCACTTGTATGACCTGACTGCTTTTAAAACAAAAAACTTCTACAGCAGAATATTCTAGAGACCCTGAAGTTCTCACTGGTAAAGGTAGACGTCATCTTTCCTTACACAAAAAGATCACTTCTCATTCAGGTTCACCACAGAATGTTGAGTGAGTTGAACGAGCAAACGCAGAAAACTTCTTGAAAAAACACACAGCAGGTTCTTGTTTTCTAAAGTGGATGTCAATTCTCACGTGCATTACTCGTACCGAGTCAAATTCCAGGCTCTTCAAACGGTGCTCACTTTACCGCAAGGCAATAGAAAGGCTCTTTACGAAATTAAGACACGTTGCGAGACGCTAACTGCGTTATGCAGCTTAGTGAACAGATTATAATACAGGCAGATAATACAACTACATGACTATTTAAAGATGTCGACAAGAACCACGATATAAGCGTTGTTCAAGTGTTCAATCGAATTCTGTCTTCTTGAGCTTGTTGCTCAGTCCTCATTTTAAGTAGTCGCCATCGCAGAGAATGCAGTCGATAAACCTTTCTTTACTTCATTGAAACATCCTGTGAAAAGCAAAGCAGAACACTCATAATAATAAAACAATGGACAACAAGGAATAGTCAGGTGGCCCTTGGGTACAACTATATGGCTCTCATATATGTGTTAGCATACACAGCCCGGTGTTATAGATGATGCTCGCGTAATTTCGATATTTTTCATGACTATCGAAGCCATACACAATATCTGACACGAATAATCTGAGACAATATTGATTACACCAGTCCAGAGAAAAAAAATTGTTATTGAAATCGAGCTTGTGACAATACGTCTGTGCAGCAAAAACAGTCATCAACAACAAGAAACGCTCTTCACACACATATACCACGCCCCCAATAAAGTCACCGTAAATATAGAACTTTTTTTTTCTTTCTGAGGTGGGCGTTTGAAGCAGTTTCCCTGTTTATTTTTTCCGTAAATAACATGTGTCACCAACTATTTCTTCATTTTTGTTATATCTTCAATGTCACACCCTAGCAGACGGTGAAGAAACTGTTTTGATTTGATACACTGCCAGCTCTACTGGTCAGACAACTAAAGTTCTGATTGAAAAACCTACTGTTCCTTCATTCATTCATTCATTCATTCATTTATTCATCATTCATTCAACGTTTCTTGGTTTTCACTGCATCTTTTGGTTGAACTTACAGCTTATTTACAGCTTGTTCGATGAAGAATTCAGAACAAATATTTAGACGGCGTCATACAAGAAATTTTCGTTACCTCACTGTTATTCGGCTAAACAAATAAATATAAAAGTGACTTTTTAAGGTTCTTCTATTAAGTAGGCTGTGACTACAACTACTCAGATAAGCATGACAACTCTGAGCATATTCAGATGAAGCCCAGAAGCTTCACACGCTTATTCAAGCTAGGTGTGCTATATAACAACTGAGCTGATTTAACGTGTGGTAGGCGTATGACGAAACCATCGAACATTTTAAGTGGATTTGAATGCTCAATCGTAGTTCAAGGTAATTTGTATGCATAGTAACACAGAATATGATAGTACTACAGTGAGATAAAAAATTCAACTAGTTCTACGCTGCGAAAACCAGACGACAAAAGAGCTGTTGCTGGTTTCGCCAGGAATGACACCATTCTGCGAACACTGTCCTGCTGATAGGTTTTTGCCAACCGTCGTATATTTCTATTTGAAGGGTGCCTATGCATTCGAAAGTACATGCACTTCTTCAGAAAGAGATCGAGGATTCGTGATTCATTTTTATGTTGGCATTCCAATGTACACCGTTAGGTAATCGTCACATGGTAAATCTGCCTAAAAGCTCCATATTTAATGCAAATGCATACTTGCCAACTCTGTGCTCTTACCAGTTAACTATTATATGTAGGCATTATTTAGAACCATCTAAGTACTCTTTTAGTGGCATATTAGTACCCACAAATACCCTTTTGAGTTGTATGTATATCTTTTCAAGTAAATGCCCATAAGTGCCTATACATGTATATCTCAATAATGTCGCTTTTATAAACACTAATTAGCCACTATTTATAAACATAATATCGTTTTATAATACAGTTTTATAGAATTGTTGATGATGGTGGGTACCCTCAACTGTTCCCCACTCTTTGGGGGTTAATTCTACTCCATTTGTTCAACAAACACTAATAAAAAAGCCAACAGCACGTTCCTGAAGGAACTCTCCCTCCTGCAACCATTCAAGGACAAGATGCCGTACGTACCCACCCACTCCGCCACAGCCAGATGTCACTCACTCGTGCACATGGCTAGAAGCTGTTTCTACAGCTGCTTTCCATATCTCATGGTCGGTGTTAGCCTAACTGTATTTCATGTGATGATAGAGTTGCAGTCAGAACGGCTGAAACTGTAATTCTTGTGTATATCCACCAAGAAGACGTTGCCTTATTGTAGCCGATCTTCACGTTCCTCACGAACACTAGATGAGCGTTCTCACATATCTTACCAGGCTGCTGTCACGAACGTTAGTCTCAAAAGGGCCGGTACAGTGAGCAGTTCCTAACGAGGGGACAGGGAGGAAGCTGGTGGAGTTTGTACAAAATGACAGCTATTGTTGTCGTTTGTATAAAAGTGTTTCTGATGTCGATATATCAAAATATGCAGGGTAGTTTCCCACGCTCTATTAGAATTGAAGTTGGCGCTGCAAATGAAGTATTCGCTGTGTTTGCAGCACATGGCACTTTTCATTGATCTCGCTTGCTTTCTGGCAGCTTCAATGACGAAGTATTCGGAATATCTTAGGGATGTTTTGCATGTCGCTTTCCGTTTCAAACTTCATAGGACTAACTGAAGATCGCTCTAAACAAATCTGCAGCACACACAATTTCGCTTTGGTTGTGTGGTGTATAACAATTTATTTTTCATACAAGTAAAGAAAAGCAGTTATATTGACAAATGTGGAAATTCTGTAGAGTATGGTTACTTTTTTATTGTTACTGTTTTAACATATATGTTCTCCGCTAGATCATGCCGCAGTCGTGGCTTGGGCGTGCAAGAGATATCTGACTATACTAAACTCTGCTGAATGAAAGTTCCCAAAACGGTAACGCTACTGGATGTTGAGCATCCAATGCTCGCGGGTATGTCACGCGTCCATAGTCAGCACTAAAGCTACACATGCGTGACTCTCCTCCTAGAATCTTTCCAGAATCTGCGTGTTGCTTTCGCCACCTCTCTCCTACCACCTGCTCGCACTCACTCCGCCATTGCGCATTGGCGTCCCCACTCCTCCATCTCCTCTCCTACGCTCCTTGTTTTTTGCCACGCAATACCGACACAGCTAACCTACACTCACTTCCTACCCCGCGGCGTCTCGCAAAGTCTGCGCAGGCAGTGTCTACTAGCGAGTTTCTTGATCGAAAAAAATCACAGCATATCCATGGAGTGAATGTTGAGTGGCGCGAAGCGTCTCTAAGTCCGTCCGTGTTTCCGTCCATCCGTTCGCTCTTGCGTCCTTCCGTCCATTCGTTCTTCCTTCTATCCGTCGGTCTGTGCACCTTCCCATGCGTCTGTCCGTGAGTCCGTCCGTCCACCCGTGCGTCTGTCTGTCCACCCGACCGTTCTCTATCTAGTCCGTCCCCTATCTGTCTAGCCCATCCTTTATCTACAAGCACCACCACCCAGCGGACTTTCCAGGAAAGAAACAAGAGGTGGGTATACCTAATACTACTACTACATACATCGCGGACGTACGACCCATGGCTTATGGAGCTTCGTGCGAAAATACTGACTGTTCACTTTGCACAACCACGATGCTCCGCATGACCCCATGGTCACCTTTGGTATACGGCGTAATTATTCTTGTATTCTCCCTAACTATCTAACAATAAATCGAATTTGTCTAGTGTCAGAAAACTTGATTATTGGAGCGAGACTCTACTTGCAGGCATTACGCTAGTTTTGTTATACAGTGTCACTATTCTTTCTGACGAACCAGTGGCCATAAGACCACGTGCGAGGTTAGTCAGTCTTGGACGCGCACGAGGTATTCTCTGTCCTTAAAAAAGTTTGCGATGACCTTGATTGGGAGAAATTTAGGAAGCTCCTCTCGGTAAAGAAATCAAGCGTTGTCGTTTATAGAAATAAGGAGCTTTGGTGGTTAGCTCAAAAGGCAACTTGCAGTCTGGATGTGCTCGAACTGAATCAGGAGAACTGATTCACACAAAGCTGTGATAAACCCTGTCATTCTTTACTGTATACTGTATTGGCCCATCCTTCTTGGTCATTAGTGTGAGGCATCTTATTTTCGTCACGTAATTTCTCACGACTCATCAAAACGTTCCGAACAGCCCACAAATATCCACAAAGAGCATGTTTTACCGGCTTCAGAAGTTTCGCGGCGATTTGTTCGAGTAGTTTTGATTTTGTCTTATTTAAGCCATCAAGCACGTCACCCAAAAAGGAACCATTATTTCTAGAAACTTACACTTGTAGGTAATCTAAAGATACGCATCGCAGAATGTCTGATGTGCACTCAGAAAATCGGTTTAGTTGTTAGCCTTATTTGGAGCAGCAATTTACTGTAGCAATGATGCAGAGTTTCCAAAATGTGCCATGAAACGGTCACAGCACGCCTTTCGTCAGCTTTGGAAACCAAGCGGGTGCGTTCTTGTATTCTAAGGGGAGTCTGTTACAATCTTAAAAGCAAAATGACGTCGCGAAGGAAGAGTTGTGCGTGCGAATTGCGTAATTAGAGGACAAATTCTTTATTTTACATTATGACGGTTCTCGCTAATTCTTGTCTTTCAAAACATTGAACTGGGTTTGAAAACTGCACCTGACGTGTCACAGAAAAGTTGTCTTTCTTCTTGTTCAATAGGCGAATGTTTTTTCTGCACAGCGCGTTGAGGCCACTGTGCCACATAAGCGAGTGAGTTTTCCACGGGAATAAAACTCCGTCTTATAGTGTTTTCTTTGACGCGAAAGCCCAATTTGGTTGATTGCTTGAATCAGCAGCTATTACTAGAAAATTAGGTTGACGATGATGCCTGCCCGAGAAAAACAAGCATGCATCTGGCTCACGCTACTTAATTTTGTGAACTAAGGCTGCATTCTTTTTGGTGTTTTCCAAAATACCTCTTTAAATGTGTGAAGAATGCAGAATGCGTTAAGTATGAAACACCAAATCTGCGAAACATTTTTGATCTGTTGCATGCAGCATTGATTTGCGGCTGCTTTTAGGGTGCGCGGCTTTAAGCTTGTCTCAGCTAATGCAATAGAGCGTTTTTTTGTTTGTAGCCATGTGTTATGCCAAAGATTTAACAATGGTGCTTGGCATGCTCCAAGCTTTCATATAAGTGGGGTCGTTGTCCCAGTGAAAAACCGTTGTTTTTGATTTCGGAGGGCAAGCTCCACTTACCCGCTCTGCTTACAAATCAATTCATTTTGAAAGAAAGTAGAATTCTTGTGGCGCCACTTAGAGTAAATCAAGGGTTGCGAACATGGTGCTTTGCACAAGATCTTTCAAACTGGGTTCAGAACTTCCCAGTCTGCTACTTTCTTTGCTGCTAAACCACGCTTGGTATGCAAAGAAGCAGCTCGTTACAAGAACAGCTCGACGAAAATGAGCGCTGCCGCCAGCTGTGTGATGAAAAGATACAACTCTTTTAGATTTTTCTTCAGATGAAGCACTTGCAACATTGAACATGAGATAGGACCATTTCATGAAAAATTGATCATGGCGCTACTTTCACACATCTGAAGAACAGTTCATATTAGCACAGTTTTTCAGCTTTCGCTCATTTTGTGTCTTGCTACAGCAATCCATAGTTATACACAAGATCCCTTGTCTTTCTCTGTATATATGAGCAATTGTATGACACTTATTGCCCAAGCTAAGCTTCAGCTGTATTATGTAACTATTTTTGAAAGCAATGTGTTGAACTAGTGGCTTTGTGATGAAAGGATTTCATACAAATTTTCTGTGAGAGCACACTCTTCAGCATACTACCGATTTGACCTAGGCACACTTGTTGCATTAATTTCCTAGCTAATAAAAAAGAAAGATACAAACAAAAACACCATGTCATTAACAGTTTGGGAAAAGCAGCGAAAATTAAAGCGCCAGAAGTGTATTCCTTTGCGTGAAACGGCCTTGTTTTTTTTTTCTATAGGCTGCTGATGGAGCAAGGTGCTTTAGGTTTTTATGGACTCATTAGCAACTCACAGAGTTAAATTTTCGCAAGTGGACGTTCTTGTCATTAAAGGTCGGCTGGATGCTTCACCGTTAACTCTGCGTAGCCATTTTTTTAACTCTTTTGTATAAACTAAATATTCATGTTATGCTTTGAAGTTGCTTGATCTGGACCCTATTAGCAGAGCGGTGCATTTCTTTTTCTGACCATGCTTACTCAGCATCTGATAACTGCTGAATATATGATTGTTTATTCAGTCGGTAATGTAGAGGGAGTTTTTAGTGGACAGAGTACGTTAAGACCACACAATAACCCTCCCTAAAATAAAGCCGCCCGGCGCCCCCAGAAGAAATAGAATATGGAATATCCACTACAAAATGGATATCAAATGATTGTTAACCAGAACAAATTAAGGCCACAACAATGGACAAAGACCGACGTTTAACCACCCAGGCAGCACGCCGCCGTTGGACCAATCTTGGACCAACATCGGCTAACATCGGCACCGACGTCGGGCCGACGTCGGAAGTGCAACTTCTTCCGATGTCGGGCCGACGTTCAAGCCAATGATGGGCCGACGTTTTGCCGATGTTTTAGCCAGTATGCAACCAACATTGGGCCGACGAAGGCCCATCGTATTGCCGACAAAGCTGCCAATGTTCGGCCAACATTGGGCCATATTTCAGCCAATCACATGCCATTTTTACGCCGATGTTTGCTGCACGACGAATATTGGCTACGGATGTACGACCGACATTGGACCAATCCAGGGCCACATTGCAGCCAATCAAATGCCGTTATTACACCGCTGTTTCCTGCACGACAAATATTGGCTACTGATTGGCTTGCCATCATGTAACCATTATTAGTAGGGAATTTTTCTTACCGGAAGATTTAAACAATATGCCTCGATGACCCACTCTTGTAGCTTTGCAGCCCTGTATACTTGGGGCAACAGAAAATTGAATGCTGAGAACTGAAAGCAGTTACTCGATCTATTTCATCTTTTATACCTCATTCTCTTTGCTAACACTAGATATGTAGTTTATTTTTTTACCAATTTATCTTTTGCAATAGCGAGTGCTTTATTTGGTACTGGTATTTGGTACAGCAGATTGAAAAAAGTCGTTAGGAAGTAAATGTTGAAAGCGTATGTCCCCCACTTGCAATCCCCACATATGTCCCCCACATGGTAATCGAGAATATTCATAGTTTAGAGCATTTTTTTTGTAACTAAAACATGGTGATGGTGCTTCCGAATCAGCATAAGCTAGCCGAACAGTGCACCACCGACAGTCTGCAGACTATTCATTCTTTGTTTTTTTTTTATTTATTTGGTACAACAAAAAATGTATACATTGAAAAATATATATACACAACTAAAAAAGGCCCGCTCTACTGCAGGTCAGGTTGCGTTGGGGGCACAGTGACAGTGGTGCTGTCAAGGCCCTGGCTGCTGTGGCTGGGCAGGAAGCCAGCTGCCGCGAGCAGCCGATAATCTGCACTCTGACAGTGGGGATCATCGGGCTGCTCCACAACAAATGCTTCTCTGAAGCGCCGCTTCCTGCCCCCACAGCGATCACCAGACCCTGGCAGCCACCTCTTAATAAAGTTGAGGGCCTTCGCCTGGTCGCACCCTGCTTTTTGGCAGATGACATTTGCATACAAGAACAGAAATACCATTGTACACATGAAGCACTGCAGTACAGAGAATACACAAGGGTACACACACATAAAACAATGAACAAGTCTAACCTGTCACTAATCTACAGAGCCTCAGGTTCACAAAGGCCCTTTTCCCTTTTCTGCCATGAAGGCTGTACAGCACTTGCACGTCATGTGCCAATACAGCCTTCATGGCATTCACACCAATTTCTCGAAGGCCACGTCCCGCAATCTGCAGGAGGTGCTTGCGCTGTAAAAAAATGCAAGAAGCATAGATGGGGTAAACGCAACAGCACATCGAAATGTTTTCATGATAAAAATCTGCAAGAAGAGGACACTGAAAACAACAACTTGAATTTTTGGGCATCACAACATTTCATTGTTTTTTTACGCTAACTTCAACTCACTTGACCTAAAATGGTTTCCACATCAGCCCTCTCACACTCAGTGTGAGAACTGTTCAAAGTCCTTCTCTGAATGCAGTTTCGCTGTTATGAAATCAAATACAACACTGTTATAACCCTTAATAAATATTGATTCTAGCTATGAAATAGTATAATTACTTTGTACAGTGTTCAAATTCCAATACACGTTTCTTCGAGGCTACAATGTCTTTGCCTGAATGTTGACCAGGAGTAGCTTCTACAGGTGAAAAACGATAAAATATGTGGAATTCAAAAAGAAGCTTGGACATGTTTTTAATCAATGCATTGTAAGCAGAGCACAACAAGATAAATGAACATGATCAAGGCGTACTAAGAGGCAACCTTAGAGCGACCAAATCTTGGTCATAGATGAAACTGATAGAAAAATAAAGGTCGCACTAGATGGTCGCACCATTTGCTGTTTATATTTTTCTGTGATAGCCAACAAAGAAGCCTGTCGCTATAGAAATCTCATCACAATAAACAAAGGTGCATTTTTCTTCACACTGCGAAATTGGGTGCATGTTAGATTTTTAAAAAAGTAAGAAATCGGCTAACACAAGGCAGGGTGAACTGTAGCTCAAAGTAGAGAGAGCCGCAGCGGACACGAAATAGGGTGATAAATAAACAAAATTACTGAATGTTTGTTTTAAGCAGGCTATTGCTAGTCACTGCCCATCAAACACACGATGCCGCCTACATCGTCTGCTAGCTTAAGACAGTTCACTCGGACTTCACAGACTATAGTAAATACAGTCGAAGCTCATTAATTCCAACACATTTAATTCGAACTGACGCTGTGGTCCTATCAAAGCTATACCGCGCTCCGAAAATGCTCTCAGCACCCCGCCCAATCCTGCGGTGGCACTTCAGACACCTCATCGCTGTGCTTGAAGAAGAAAATGAAGAAAAGGAAAGAAAAGACTGCGGTGGAATGTTTGCCAAATGCCAATCTGCGACATTCCTGTGCCCCACTTCGGCTTTTTCCGTCCCTGCCACGTAAAGACCCTTCTCCTCTTAACATTGCGCATGAAGAGAAAGAGGGGAAAAAAAGCTGTCGCAGAGAGTTGGCTCTCTCATGCCGATCTGCAACGCGCCGGTGTCGCGCTTCCCCGTTTTTCGTTCCTGCTATGTAGAGACTCTTCTCCTTTCAACACCGCGCATGAAGAGAGAAAAAAAAAAAAGCTGCCGCGGAGTGTTTCTCTCTCGAATGCCGATCTGCTTTTCTCCAGGTGGAGACGCTCCTCCATTCTCATCATGTGCTGGCCGCGCTCCGGCTGCAGCGCAGATGGTAACAGTGGAAACACAGTTGTCTTCGAAGAGTGTCAGCACTGGACATTGCCGCGCGCAACTTCTTTTGCCAGGAGAATACTGAAGCCTAAGTACAAATGCTTTGCAAACTACACGCAAAACTTGTTGACTCGTTGCAAGGCCAACGTGTACAGACATGTATTGACTACTTTAATTAATGACGGATGTCCTGTAATTTGTGAATAAAACTTCTCCATGCACATGCATCACTGCATGGCGAGTCCTCCGCTCGTTTACCGTATTTACTCTATTCTACCGCGCCCTCGATGGTAACGCGCGCCCGATTTCCACGACAAAAAAAAAAAAAGAAAAAGACATCGGTTGCAACGCGCACCCTTTTTTCTCGTTGGCCCGCTTGATCACACCACTAGCGAAAACGACTCTTTTTGAGAGCGTCTTCCGTTTAAATATGAAGTACGGGGGAAGCTTATGCCTATCTGACGTGCAACAGAGCATTGCTGTCACTCTAGTTTTACCGTGGCCCGATGTCAGTACACAAACTTGCTTCGCCCCCTTCTAGACGGTTGAGGTGCCAGGCATGTCGAAGTAAAGAGGCGTGTGATCGGCATTCCCGATTTGCCCAAGCAGGTAGCCGTTGTTGTGCCGCAAGTTTAGGAGGAACCTCTGAAGACTCTGAAGCTTTGCTTCGTACTCCTCCAGCAACTTCCGGCATATGCCCGTTCGCCTTCGGAGGGAAAAGCCTTTTCTCTTCATAAAGTTCGTTAGCTAGCACCTGCTCGCTTTAAGATGGCTCTGCATTAGCCCTTTTTCTAAGGCTAACTGCATAGCCTGCACTTGGAGCAGTTCTGTCGTCATGGGCCGCTGTGCCGCTCACTGCTTAATCACATACTCGCAGAGCAGCTCTTCAATTTGTGGAAACCGACCCTGCTGTGGTCCACTGAAGCCTTGCGTGAATCTTTGCTGTCGACAATATTCTGCTTTTGTTTTCGCCAGTCCCGCACGCACGTTTCGGGAACTCCGAATGACCGCGATGCGACCCGATTTCTGTCCGTTCCGGCACACGCGACGACTTTTCTTTTAGAAGCAGCATTGTGGTGCACTCGAGTTTTTGGAGTCGGCCCTACCATGCCGTCGATGCTAATGTACTACAAGATGACGAACTCCTCAGCACACGTATGAAGTGCCGCACATGGGAAACACGTAGGCAGAAATGACCGACGCGCCATGCCGACGCACGTAGGGGGCGGCCATTTTGTAAGTGGCGATGCCAATAGAATGACCATATTCAGTTTTTTTTTCGTACTCGATCCTAACGCACATGCGATTTATGAACTCTCTTAACCGAAAAAAAGGTGCGTGTTAGATTCAAGTAATTACGGTAACTTTCATTATTTTGAACTTCTTTTATATTAGAACAAATTTTCTGGCCTCTTTGAGTACGAATTATTCATATTCGACTGTAGTACAGTGGCTCATGAGATAACCTGACTAGTTTGTTTCCCGAAACACAGTATCTTAAAGCAGTACTAAATTTCTGCATGTTACATAGGCATATTAAAAATCAAGAAATATACACCAAAGCCGCAGCCACAGCTTTACTCTGCACAGCTGCCTATGCTGCCTCCACTTCTCCAATTGTACCAGCAGGCAGCCGGGGAAGGTCAGAGGGGCGCTGTGCTGGCTGGGCGTGCTGAGGCACGGACAAGAGCCGTACCTTGTGCTTCAGCTGTCGCACCTCCTGTAGAACCTCTCTTTGTTGCTGCCGGATGCCAAGTTGGATCCGCAGGATCCGTAGCAATAGAGCTGAAACATACAACAGTACATACCATATTTACTCGCACAATTTGCATCCTCACATAATTTGCTCACCAGTATAATTAGCCAGCCTGCTTTACTACAAGAAACTTTTTGCTCGCATACTTTGCCCTCCCCAACCAGCCTGAGCCACCTTGCCAGCACACACACAGACACATTTGACTTCATGATGCTCTGGTCAGGCACATCTCTTGTCGAGCAGGCGCGTGCAGTCTTACACAAAATCGACTGAGTGCAAGGTCCCTTCTTCCTTGAACTTTTATGCTTTCCCTAGAATATCGAACTTGAAAACTGAAACCTGTTTATGTGTAGTCCGAAATGCCTAAAGGTTTGCCTCCTATCTTCCCACCTCTTCCACGGCAAGAATGTATTCCCGAGACACAGCACAGATGTTGAACGCGTGCAAGGACCTGTCACATCAACTAGATGAGGCAGATTTTCGCACTCTTTTTTTTTCGGTTTCGCCATCTGGCCATTGCGTTTTTACCGTTCCTTGTGATAGGCTACAATAATTATATACGAGGCAGATTGCTGTTATAAAGCTTACCGAAGAAAACTGAAACCGTGCTACCGCTAAGCACATCAGCGTGGAGTTCTTCGACATGCAATATTCAGTATGGGAGCCAGCAAAAGAGTGCGTTGAATAAGACTTAGCATAGAAGCTTGGGTGTGTTGGTTAGATATCGGAGGAAACACAACGCAATAGAAGACTGGGACAAGGAATGGACACACACACATATGAAGGGCGACACACACAGCACTGTGTTGGCATCGCGCTTCCTTGTCTGCATCTTACTTTACGTTGGGTTCCCGACAATTATTGGAGAGTACTTATGTTATCTGCTATAACCCTGTCGTGGGAACTGGTTTTTGTGAGCACTGTTCGGAAGAACTTCAAGAAAATGGGGGCATTTGAACAGGCTTAGCAAACAAGTGACAATCCGCTTTGAGACAGCTGTGACAGCGCCTGCAACATATATTCCAACTTGAGCTTTTAGGCCAGCGATTCCTACTAGCTTCACACATGACCGGATTGACAAAAAAAGTACACATAATACGCGAGTATATACCGCATTTAACTCTGTAGCTTCGATGAACCAGGCAGATACACAAATTTATCCAAAACTCCATTGATTCTGTTGCAAAATTATTCAACAAACATATTGCGATGTTATCAATGTTACTATACGATTGTGGCACTTTACCATTGCAGCTTTCCAAGAGGCACACATAGTGCAGCGTTAGTTCACCACTCGCAGTTAATTGTATGCAGTAGGTTGCTCACAGCAACTGACTGCATGCAATGGTGAACATCTTGCATGCTTGCACCGCTGTTTCAGGATGCTGGCTGCTTCCCATACGGCTATCAATTGATGTTCACAAAATTGGGAAGATGAAGAAAGACTACACAGTGCCCTCTGGCCACCATATACTCCAAACCTCCAGCCAACAAACAAACAAAAGAAACAGAAGTATGCAAATGAATATTATTCCTAATGCAGCTGGAATGGAGTGTAGTTTTCACCAATTCTGTGTGTTAAGTCAATATGGAGTGAGTTAACTCCATAAAGTAGCTTTTCTCATAACAGTGTTCACTCTATTGTAACACAAGAAGTGACTTCATAGCATCTAAAAGGAAAAATATAATCTTCAGTATTTGATAGAAATGTGAGGCTCTACTTCAAAACAACAATAATCTGGAAAAAGAACTTATTACATTCGAAAAAAAAAGGTAGCACAGTTGATCCCTTTTACAAGAGACACTGATGTAACAGACAAACGGGGATAAGAGGCACCAGTGTGCAGGCTGACATTTGGCCCATCATGCATCAGGCACTCCGTAGATGCGCCTGTGCAGCCGGGAGCCCTGCAGTCAAGCATGCTGAGCAAGACTGTTGACCACTGTACAATGACACATTGCCACAAAATTTCAAAACTTCATTTCACAGACTTCTGCAAAAGCTTCTTACACTCTTGCATAATTTTTGCACAAGCTTCTCTCATTCTTGCGTGATTTTCGTCAGAACATATAAGTGTTGGAAGTTGTATGTCCCCAAAAACTTGCACAATACAAATAGCATACATTAAAGTCTATCACTTAATACGTGCATAGTGTAACAATGAAAGGAAACTCACGCATGGTTTGCTCCGAGCTTTCCCCGTGCGGTGCCTCCTTGAGCCTTGGAGAGCACTGTACAGCTAGAGCAAAGTAGCATCAATCCAGTGTTAATGGCAGGTTAACAAGACAACAAAACTAACCCCCATATTCATAAACGCTCCCCGACACGACTTTCACCCTTCACATGACAGAGTTGAGCACTGTGCCGCTGCTCGTTTGAAAACGACGCTGCGCTACTCGAGAATCACAGCAGATTATTGCTGACATGCAGCAATTTTCTCTGCTTAGAGACGGCGCTCCCATCAGCCATCTCAAATGAAGGTGAAGCGTTGAGTGGAGGGACGTTCTAGAATAGGGGGTAAGATTGGTAGCAAGAACACTACAATAGACACACTTAATTTCTACACTTAATCTATATTGCACAGCTACACACATTCTGCATCCTTATAATGCAACATATACATACAGGCTTATAAAGTAAACACTGTGGGCTGCTCAAATAACACCTACACAAAAAGATTACACAAAAGTGGCCATGCGCAAAGTACTTTTATTTGAAACTCACAAAGCTTTTGCGGTGATGGAGAATAAATAAGACAGGTTACGCTTGGAGGCACTTCAGACCTTCGCAGCTTTCATAAAGTACAAAAAACAATATGGTATGTGTGTGTGTATGTACGCATGAAGCTTCAGCCTTTACATACGGTTTCTTGAAAGAATCGACTATGAATTTTATGGCACCTGTGTCCTTCAGCGCAATTGAAAGCCTGCTGATCAGTGTGTGCAATTGTGGAATAGTTACATGGAAAATGGCGTGAAACACCTAAAATCAAATTTTTCTAGCTAGGAAATATGCAGCTGTGAAATATGCAACAGTGGGAGGTGACCACAAGAGTGATTTGAGTGTAAGCGGCAGTATTCCGCATTCATGCACCCCGCCATTTTCAACTGTTGCCCAAAAGCAGCACCACTTCAGCGTGCTACTTTTTTTTTACATCATAAACAGCACGGAATACAGCGAGGATGAAAACATATGCAATTAAATTTTGAGCACTATTTATGGTGCGCATGATTGATTGATTGATATGTGGGGTGTAACGTCCCAAAACCACTATATGATTATGATAGACGGCGTAGTGGAGGGCTCCGGAAATTTAGACCACCTGGGGTTCTTTAACGTGCACCTAAATCTGAGCACACGGGCCTACAACATTCCCGCCTCCATCGGAAATGCAGCCGGGATTCGAACCCGCGCCCTGCGTGTCAGCAGCCGAGTACCTTAGCCACTAGACCACCGCGGCGGGGATGGTGCGCATGAAAAAAAAAATAGGCCTTTGTACAACGACGAATTCATAATTTGCCTTCACGGACCTTCTGTTAGGCTGCACCACATACAGATTTCTTGTGGCTTTCAAAAGAGATTTGAAAAAAAAAATAATAACCGTGTTTACTCTCGTCATGAGCGCACTCACTAAGTTACCCTCATTTCAGTCGCCAAAATTTTGAATGTTTGTTTCTTCCACATATTAAACACACACCTTACGTTCATCTGCTGAAGTCCCAAGGGCTCCCCCCCTCCCCCCCCTTGCCGCCTTCGCTCACTGCACCGTGCCATTTTATTTTTGTTTCTATTTGTTCACGGAACGTCCCCTGTCTTTTTTAATTATCTCTTGTAACATATGTGGCATTATCTTGTTCCCGAGGTGCCACAGGTGCTCTGCTATGTAGATGCACCATTAAACTAGTATTTTTGATCAACTGTGTATTTCTGATGTTTACCTTGCAAGTACGTAAAACTGGCATGCTTCTTCATCTACGATACACATGTGGCTTGTCTCACTTTGAAGGAAAAGTTAGCATACAATGGTGTAAATGCTTAGAATTTGAAATATTGAGGCAGCAGCACACCGGAGATGATCATATGGTAAAGAAACAAGTGCTGCCTTATTACTGGCAAGTTGTCACTTCTATGTACAAATAAATTTTGCGAGCTAAAGAAAGTACAAAAGCACAGCGAGGCTATGATGTGGTTCAACCTGTGGATTCACTTCATTTATCACGCCATATGATGAAGCTTCCTTTGGTAAAACTGCTCAGATAAGAAAAAAAGTTTGCTGTCCAATACAGCAACTATACAAAGTGTGCACGTGCACCTCGCAGCACCTTTTCTTCACTTCCGAAATGCGCCACGAACATGCCCGGGCACCAACCGAATCTATCGCCTACAACTGCCATGTTGTCTCCTCGTGCTTGCACCCGTTTAGTTTTGCCTCACGATGCAAGTTTGAGAAATTATGAGCTGCTAGTGAGGCAAGTTGATTTAGTAGTCCACGCAGAGGGAGCAGAGCTTAGGGTGTTTCTTCGCTGAAAGTTATAACCTGAAATTGAGAACGCACATTCCGATTTTCTTAAAAGTACCAGCGTATTTGGCTGGTGCAGATTAACAAAAGCTACTTGAAGAAACTTTGCAATATTTGCATCTTCAGGTGCAACTTCATTACGGGTAAGTGCCATAGCCAAGTATTTACCTGCAAACAGATATAGCTTACCAAGATACTGCACATACAAACTTGTCCGCAGTTAAAATCATGATGGCGAGGAAGGCGGTTAAAATCGTGATGGCTATCGCGGAGATTTGGTATTGCATTGAAACAAACTATAAAGAATGGGAAACAATAGTAGTTCACTTTGAAATATAGCCGATCGGTTCAAGTTGGGCGTCAGGATTTTTTTTAATTAGTCAATTAATTCTATACACGGTCTCTATCATGTTCAGTGACTCCACTGTACATTAGCGTACAACAAAAGCAAAATACAAAGTGAAAAGTGTGTTAAAGCATACGCGAAAAATAAAGTGATGACTGGCATTACCGCGGCACACACCACGCAAAGTCCCTATCTGCCTTGTATAATATTTTCCTCGACTATTTCCACAAATTTCAATCAAAGAGGCTCAAGCTCAACATCAGCACTGTTTAAAACACTTGGGGGGAGAGGGGGGGGGCATTGCTACTTTGGTGACGTAGGCCGTGACAATATATTCATACTATTATATCTCTTGTAAACTTGCCTAGCTCTGCACGACTAGTTTTCGATGGGAGCAGCTGCGCTTCGCACAACCACTCTTAAAATTGCGGCTCGAGAGATTTTGAGCTTTCACTTGTTTTTGGGCCAGGCAATTTGTAGTGAAAGCAAGATAATAGGCCCTCATAGGTTGTGGCGGGCAGCCGGTGTACGCCGTGGCTGGTATATGTGTCGCACATCTTGATTATCTGGTCTTGTATCGAGTGAACGAGCGAGGCCTTCCTAATCCAATGAGCTCGTTAAAGTAAGACAACAAAAAACCACAATGCTTCCACATCGTTCACAGCAACAGATGACGAGCCCCCAACAAACCGCACTGCAGCACGTGAACTGCCGTAGGTACCCAGGGAGTTACCCGGGCATGGCGGGAGAGGGCGACAACGGCAGAAGTGACATCACAAGAACACTATGTATAAAGGGGACATTTAAAGACTTTTTTCCCATTTTTAAACTTCGTGCACTGTTCTGTCACAATTTATAGCTCAGAATAGTTGTATTTTGAAAAGGGCACTAATTCATAAGCCCAATGGTTCAAGGATGGGTGCATTTAGGGGGCCCATTCTACGTTTTACTTATGCCCTTCAAGAACTTGCTTACAGGGCCAAAGTCCTGTTTCAGAAAGAACACGCTAGTGCGTGGCCAGCAGTCCGTCAAGCATTAGTGCTGGTGAGATTTGGAAATGCAGCGCATGAGCATCCTCATCTGCTACTTCTCTGCTCATGCTCTCGGGGCTTACTTGCGAGGCACGGTCCTTCGCACTTTTCGTTTTCACACTGTAAATCAACTGATACCAACTCTGCCTTCCATTATTTAATAAACCAATATTTCATGGTCACGAGGACGAGCTTAAAATGTTTGCTACATCAGACCTGAACAACATTTTGAGTCATCGAAACTTGCTAGTTGCAGCGAGCATTATGCGAAAAATATGATGTGCTTTACGGTGACAACTTGCAAAACACTGCAGCAACGATTAAAATCATGCATTTTTTGTGCTCACGGGAAATACCTGAAGCAGGAGGCACTGGGCTAGATAAATTGCGCAGCTAAAATACGGATGCGCTTTCCAATGCTGTCATGCGTACAGGCGGAGAAATGGCAGACAAAACTGGGCGCACCCCGTTTCTATGCGCATGCGTCCCATTCACAAGTCTCGCTGCCAGTTAGCACCACATGGCTCACTGTCCATGAGCTCGCTTGTTTCCTGTAACAGTGGACCGTACGGTACACCTATTTAAAAACGAGGATAGAATGTATATAATGCAGCATCTGAGGAAGCCATGACGATGTGTTGCTGATGAAATCTGGAACTCTAGTTAGTACCCTTATTGTTAACCAGCCGACCGACTAGCAAAAAGATTTGCGACTGAAATGATGGCATCTACGCCTGCCCTTAAAGGGACACTGAACAAAGTTTTTGCCGCCGAGATTTTCAGCCAAAGCAAAACATTGGGCCATGAAATTCATAGACAATAATAATTTCAAGCAGAAACTACGAAAACATACTGAATTTAATGAGCCTTTTACAAAATGCCGCATCTAGCTCTTAGACACGGCGTTTTCTAAAAGGTCGCGACATTTATTTTTCAAGTTTTTTTTTGTTATTCAAGACAAATCTACAGTGCATGGTTCACAGAAAACAAAATTGCCTCGGTAAGATTTCTTTGCGAGCAGCTTACTAATTTTAAGGCAGGAGCGTTGATTCGTGAACTGAAGCATGCGAGTGATCGATCTTGCCTGCTATTGGCTAGGCGACAAAGGCTTTACCTCATGTCCTGGTGTAGCTAAGTCGCGCAAATGGAGCAGAAAATGTGCATTATCATTAATTTCACCTAAATATCACACGTATGTGACTTATTGCCGGTGACAGGTGATCAGGATGAAGTCGACAAGTTGCAAATCTGAACAAGAATTCACTCGAATGAAAAACCAACCTATACTCACGTGCACGGTGAAGTCGAACACGTCGTCCGTCAATGTTGTCGCTGATGCCCGAAGGAAAAGAGAAGAGGACAAGCGACGGGCTCGTCTCTTTCTATAAAGTCGGCGGAACTGCCAGAAGGGCCAACACAAAAGGCATCGGGTTGACATTCCTCCATCTGCTGGGCATCAGTCGCTCCACCCGGGCATGCAGCTGCTACTGGTTCTACTACTACCCTCTTCCCCGTGCCTCTTCCCGACATTGCAGTGCTGCTGCCATACTCGCGAACCTTTTTAAATTAAAGCACGCAATCATGTATTATCGTGCGCCATACTAAACTTAAAAACAGTGCGCCGGTACATGAGATCACGAAGCGCGGTCCACGCCATCACAAGAGCAATTAGAGAAATGAAACAAAGAAAACAAAAATGTATAAAATATTTTGTCTCAATACGATCCGCAATACAGTTTCCTGCAGCGGCTTTTGGCTCTGTATGAACGGCCAAGCCAGTGCCAAGCCAAGCTTGCGTCCCTGATCAGCTGTTTGTTTCCATCGAGAATTCAACAGTGAACTGGCAATTTGTTCAGATGATAATGCTTAAGGGCTTGAAATTGAATATTTCTCTACGTACTACTGCTGTACTTTTCCTCTCTGTTTCCTGACCACAGTGATGAGATTGAGGAGGTTACAATTTAGAAAACAGCAAGTGCAGCTCAAGCATTGCTAGTATCGCTGTTTCGGTAATAAAATGTTACAAAGATTTTGCCCCGCGACCTGCTTGCCGTGTTCGAGCACCCAGTAGAAATTTACGGTGCCGCGTTTGAAAGAGTTGAATAAAATTGCAATATTACGAAAGAAAGGCTCTGAAGCAACATAGTATTTTATCAGGCCTACACCTCCCACACCTAGACGAGTAAAACTCGTCGATATTATCTTGCAAAGCTGTGTATAATATTTAAAACACATTCTTTAGCCCACGATGAATTGTTCTCTCGTGTGGCTTCTCCATTTGGTACTGTCATGTTAACTTACAAAGGCAACTTTCCATATTTAGTCTCTTTAGATGTTGCGAAAGCTTGACACGTGGTGTGTATGCCATACTTATAATTCTCCTCGTAACCTGGGTCCGCCTCTTTAAACAGCGTCGCATTTTATTGTTCGCTATTGTGTTTGTTTTATACTGTAAGCGAGGTGTGTGATTTCATCAATATTCACGAGTGTTCCCTGACTATACAAACACGTGCGTCTTATTTGGTGCGGTGCACGTTTGTATGTAGCAAAAAATGTCATTTCGTGAGCGTGTGTCTGCATACACTTGCATGCCCTGCAGTACGTGTACATAATCAATGCAGTAAGGACTGCAATGCATAGCCTTGCATGGGACATATATTCCATGCACCCTCAGAGAAATGTTGTTTGTTATGAGCCTACTGTTTATCATTACATTTTTTTTGTTAAAGTTTCATCTCCATATAAAGCAGCTGTATACAGGCACGAGCTTCAGCAGCTTCCTCGTTGTTCCATTTTAAATAAAAACACCAAGCCTACCCGAATCAATGATCTGTTTGCTATCATTACTGTTATGTGTTCTACGATGTACACAAGGACAGTAGTATACAAAAAATAGGGAGGGGATTGAATGCCCTGCCTGCATGGCTGCGCCGTTTCACAAGATCAGGCGCTGCGCTGTGAAGCTTCCTACTGGCCTGCAGAAATTCAAGGGAGCGTACAATAGCGTGGTTCAAGAGGACTTGTGGGGAATACTAGACACACTGGGTGTAAAAGATGGAGTCACTAATCGTTTAAAGGAAATCTATAAAACTAACAAGGTAGTTAAAAAGTGGGAAAAACAGGTATCCAAGCCCACAGTGGTGAAACGTGGACTTAGGCAGGCGTGCCCACTGTCACCCTTCTTATTCATGATGTACCTACAAGGATTAGAGGCCAAATTAGAGTCAAGGGGACTTGGCTTCAACCTCTCTTTAGTCAAACAAAGAAAACTCATTGATCAGGCACTACCAGCATTAATCTACGCAGATGATATAGTGCTAATGGCCGACAACAAGGAAGATTTGCAGAGGTTGATGGACATCTGCGGTAATGAGGGAGATGGGTTAGATTTTAGATTCAGTTAGGAAAAATCAGTAGTCATAATTTTTAATGATAACAAAGGTAGTGAGCTTAGAATACAGGAAGTCACGCTAGAGATAACAGATAAATACAAACAACTGGGCGTATGGATAAGCAATGGGACCGAGTACCTGAGGGAACATGAAATATGCGTGACGACTAAAGATAACAGGAATGCAGCAGTGATGAAAAATAGGGCACTGTGGAATTACAATAGGTATAATGTTGTGAGAGGAATATGGAAAGGGGTCATGGTTCCTGGGCTGACGTTCGGCAACGCGGTCTTGTGCATGAGGTCAGAAGTTCAAGCAAGATTAGAAATTAGGCAACGTGAAATATCTAGGCTTGCTTTAGGAGCTCACGGAAATACACCAAACCAGGGAGTACAAGGTGATATGGGATGGACATCATTTGATGGCAGGGAAGCTAGCAGCAAGATAAAATTTGAGAAGCGTTTGAGAGAAATGGGGGAGGAGCGTTGGGCTATGAAGGTTTTCAGCTACTTGTACATGAAAAATGTCAATACAAAATGGAGGAAGCGAACCAGGAAATTGACTGGTAAGTACTTAGAAAACAGCAGGTGGCCAAACCAGAAAGAACTATCGGTTAAAAAGGAACTGCAGGAAACGGAGACTGACATGTGGAGAATTGGCATGATTAAGAAGTCCGCACTAGAGATCTATCGAACTTTTAAGCAGGAAATTGCCAAAGAAAGAATCTATGATAATACTCAGGGTAGTTCTCTACTGTTTGAGGCCAGGACGGGAGTATTGCGAACCAAGACATATCGGGCCAAATATGAAGAGGTAGACACAATATGCAGTGCGTGCGAAGAGAAAAAAAAACTGCCAAACACTTGACAATGCTCTGTAAAGGGATTCACCCTATAGTTCAAGATGATGGCGCAGAGTTTTTCAAAGCACTGGTATTTAGGGACAGGGAGGGCAAAATAGACTTTAAGCGGGTAGACTTAACTAGAAGGAGGTTATCTGATTGGTGGCTAAAGTACAGGCACGATTGAAAATTAAACCCTTCGCTTCAAAGTACCCGTCCAACTTTACTATTTAAAGGGGAAAAAAAATCTAGTGGTTAGTTCACTAAGCATTACGGCTAGGTGACGTTAGCCGCCGCCCGATCTAAAGGGTACGGCCACATCCATCCATCTATCCAGCCAAGAATATGCTCTCTGGCTTGTTGCTCCAGGCCTAGTCAGGTAGATTTTCTGGCCTCACCGTTGAATTGTTTGCTCGGGTTGTGGCTTGCAAACATTGCGGTTTTGGGCTTCGTATCATCTTGTTCTGTCATCATGTCCTCCAAGTGGAGTACATGTCGCAGTGTGAGGAGGGAGTACGACAAGGCGCTGATAGAATGAGCTATCAGTCTTACCAGGCAGGCGGTTGAGAGCGCACCGAGGCAGCTGACGCACATCAGCACTATCCGCTTCCTGTATAATACAGGCTAGGGAATTATAGAAACACAGAGCAGAAATCAACTCTTGTGCCTCTCTCATGCACTCACAAGGCAGAACCTGCTTCGAACACTGAGGACCGAGCTAAGCAACACCATGCGTGACGATAAATCTTGGTCTCCTATTGCAATAATGATTAAGGCACGCATGCAACTTAAACCATTGTCACGCAAGATGAATTCACAACACCATCGAAGTGAACCCAAGGCACGTGCTGATTATTATGTACGGTACAAGTGCTAAATTCATGCAGACGTTTAGTTGGCGCTGCAGTAGGCCTAGTTGAAGGAATGGCCACAGCTACTGCTGCGATGGAGAACGGGCTCATTAACATCTTCATGTAGATTAAAACGGCTTACCCCAAAATGGCTGGTAGTGTCACGCTATCCCTAGCAGTGGCACATGCAGTTGCATATTTAACGATTACAGAAATGGCGTACTGATTTCCAAAGCACCTATCAATACTTCTGTCAAGGCGTAGCACCAAACACTTTATCGCACATTTCGGGAAACATTCCTTTTTCTCCCAATCTGGTGGCTAGGCATGACTACGCCCAAGAATAGGCATGTTATTATGTATGTCGGAGGTATTTTCATCTGATCCCTGAAAAATTATTTCCCTAAACTCATGGAAAAAAAAGAAAATGGAATTCGCACCTGTCATCACATTGCACCCCATCACAGGAATGGGATCAGATTGGCCTGGCGCTCAATACTTCCTTACGCTTAATAAGAGCTCGGTCTGGCACCAGCTCCAGACAAAACCATTTATAATCTCCTGTCTGGCACATCTGTTTTACTCTGCTCTCTCTCAACCAGAGTGCACCATGTACCTGTGGTTCACCCCTGGTGGATCTTTTTCACTGTTTGTGTATTGCACACAAAGCCCTTACTGGTAGATCCTATTCCCAATTCTTCACTATTCTCACAGGAGGCCACTCTTTGGGCAGCTTACATCACGACATGTGCGTGTCATGATGTCAGTGCCGTCTTTTTCAGAGTCGGCGCCGTCTTTTCTTTCTCTTTTTCTCCTTCCCTGTCCTGTGTTTCTGGTGTTGCGCTGCAAACAAGTGAAGATGTTAAAGAACACCAGATGTTCAAAATTTGCTTCTCATTAATATATCGTGGTTTTGGGAATTAAAACCCCAGATATATTGAAAGAAGATGCATGAAAAGGGAAGGATGATATTGGAAACTGGCAAAAAAGGGATGACAGACTTCTTAATCTATGCTGCCATTGAGATTTTCAGCTCTTCACGCAATTCTCACATGTGGCTTTGATGCAGCTGTGCACATATCACACAAGCATGCTGACTGTACAGTTAGTATAACTGCAACCTTCATGTACCCAGCCTTCATGTACCCTCTATGACATTTCAGAACATCTGAGTCAGTGTTAGCATTAAGTTATGTTCTTCATGCTGGGGAACCAGTGTGATGAGTTACCATTTCTACAGAATGAAGCCCTGTCTACCTGGAACAAGCTGCAAGATATATAACTAAATGGCCCTTTTCAGGGCCAGTCAATCTCTGTCCGGCTTGGATGCACCAACTGATTCCCTTTATCATCAACCCTCAACAAAACTAGCAAATGTTTGTACATGTGCAAGCAGTGTCATTCAATATCTGAAGAAATGCTTGTGAAGCAATTTCAAGGAGAATCGTTTTTCTGATCTCATAGTGAGGCATTAGGAACACCTTAGTCACACCAAATGCCATTATTCAATGAGAGGAACAAGAGAAATATTTCACTGGGAACTATGAAGTAAACAAAACAACAAATGTTTTCAGATACTGCGAGATCATTTCATAAAAAAGCTCAGAAGTTGCTATGTGTGGCCACACTTATTCTGTGCAAGCATCGTGTGGTTACAAAATTCTGTACCAAACATAGGTTCAGCTTTCTGGAATAGACCGCGCTGCACAAGCTAGCTCAGTGCATGCACTTCTGTACCCTGCCAGAGAATATTTTTACCACCAGTATGTTGTAACGTGAAGTAAAATGGTGATTGCATACTAGGGCGCGTCCTGCAGGACCCCAATAAAGTTGTTTCACTTGATCGGTTGGTGTGCTGTGAGCAGAACATTTCCAAGAAAAATTGTATAGTTTGGAGGAGGACTTAAGCAAGGAAAGGTGTAGATAAAACACTGAATTCACTGGCATTATCCTCACCAAGTATAACATTGTTTTTCTGGTGAAGCTTTGTGTCTGAACAGCGAGCAGGATAAGCTGGTAAAAACATGCAAAATGGGAAGTCTAGCACAGCAATCTGCGCAGTACTGCTCATTTCATGGAGCATTAATTTCACAGGCTTTGCTCATTGTTAGCGTTAAGCCTATATTATGTCCACTGCAGGGTGGAAGCCCAATCAATGTTCCCTGTCCTGTATGAGCCAATTTCATATTATGGCTGATAATTTCTCGATCTCATTGGAACTAATCACCTGCCACCCTCTGCTACATTTCATGTGTCCTAATATAAATTAATTGACATTACTGACCTGTCATCCATCTTTTTTTCTCATTCCCAACTAATGCATTCATTTTTGATAAACTCTGCTTTCTTCCCATGTCTTAATATTATGCTAGCCTTTTTTCATTTTTCTGAAACATTATCTTTGCTCAGAAGCTAGAAGTTATCAGAAAGAACATAACGACATTCTACCTCCTGAGCATATGGCATCATCAATACAAAAATGTAATAAAAGTGAGAAAACATCCTATCTATATAAGAGGCCCTAAAATACTGCAGGAGGCAACAAATAAACTGGTATTTGTATAAAGGCAGTGACAAAAACTTTGACTACTGTCACTTATTCTGATTCTTGGGACATCTTTTTTAGTACATCATAACACATAATTACACATTTACACAATTTACACAGAGGAATTGCCACCACGTGCATTGAGGCCACCCTTCAGAAGTCATGTGAGCACAAGGATGAGGTAAGCCTTAAAAACCAGAATAAAAGACTAAAGGATGCTGGATACCGCAACAGCACCATCACACCCGTGTGCTAAACCCTCTTGCAGAAAGTCAAGTTAAACAAAACAGGACCAAAATAAAAACAGAATGACCAAAGATCTTTGCATACTTTACCGTACGTACATAAGGTGTTTCATAATATAAAGAAAATAGCGAGCCGATATGATTTTATTTTGTTATTTGCCATCCCTTGCAAGTTTTCAAAAGTGTGTGTACTAAAAAGCGACAGGAATAGCCATTATTTCACCATTCGTCACGAGAATAGGTATACTGAATGCCAATATAATGTTGTGTATGAGATACTATTGACACGTGGAAACGTAAACATAAGACAAACTGGGCAATGCCCCAATGTTTGAGCAAGACAGCATGCTTAAAATGTTAAGAATGGCTATAGTAGTCGCATGGCCATACACTGTAAAGAATGTAAGTGCAGTTCTATGTTTCATAAAACACTGTTTTTGAAAAAAGCAAGAACAAGAAATGAAAGAGAGACTGTAAAAGCATTTTCCTGTCAGGAAGGCCATGGATCAGTGCATCAGTATACCTTCACTCATCCATTCGAAAGAGAGTATTCTTTTCTCAGTTAAGATTATATTATCATGGTCTCACATGTGTCGTTGTGCATGAGCACTGTTCTTGTACTCTGTAAAAAAGTGGGCGTAGTACCTTCAATAAAATTTAGTTGGCAGTCAGCGCTCTTTCCTGTCCTTTTTGTCTCTTCCTGAACTTCTCTCACTGTTACTAGAACACAACCACGATGAACCAACTTGCCCAGATTAAGCTATTGTTGACGAAAAGTCAGAGCATGAAAATACTTCAGGGGCTCAGAACCTCCTCACTACCCGTCTAGTTACGGCCCTGGTCTATGTGTTCCGAGAGTGAAGCACTAGTGGAGCTATCTAACTACCTAACGGTGAGGAGGGTTTGTGTATACTCGAGCTTGTTTCATGACATGGTGAGAGGTGGCAAGTTGTTGAAATAATATGCTGTGTGGGAGGTCAAGATTTTGATTGAGAACGCTGAGTATGAGCCAGTGACATTAGGCGTTCAAGACTTTTTGCGATATTCACTCTAGCATAGGACCTTGGTTGGTGGTTGACGTGTGCATTTGATCACATTGTAGTCTTCCATCATAATTTTTTTGCCACTTGGCGTCGACGCTCTTGAGTTCTACCAAAGTAATTAAGCATCCAGGTACAAGTATCTTCTGTCAGTGTTTCAATGAAGAGCTGAATATGAGTAATAGCTTCCATCGATACTTCTGGCATTGTTGTACGCACATTTCTTTTGAAGTTCTCTTGTAAAAAAGGCATTGAAGGTATGTTTTTGTGACTTTTTAGTGTTGGCCAGAACTGCTGGTGTGTCCGAACGGCTCTTCGATTGGTTGTGGTGTTGTCTTGTTCAGGGCCACAGAGCTTTCAGTCTTTTTTTATATTTGCCTTCACAGGAATGCTCTTTGCATGCTTCTTCAGTACTTTGTATTATTCCTAAAGCATTGACTTCCAGATTTTGATTGTGGCGCTTTAATCTAGTGTTCAACTTCACGCTAGCTTCATTTGCACGCAAAGCAAGAACTCAGGAGTATGGTAACTTTTGCTATGGGTTTTCCCTTCTTCAGTCTAATGTATTTTTGCCTGTGTTCTCTAAGCGCTGACAGCCTCGTGCGACAGCTTTTTTTTTGTGCACTTATTGTGTGCCAATGACTTATTTGCCTCCTCAGCTAAAGACTTTTTGTATTATAAGAGAAAGCTCTGTCTGTATTGCTTTTGTCATTTGCTGATGGTGTATCTTCAGTATCTTTTCTCAGTGTACACTATACTTGAATGGAAGAGCAGCATGACTACCTTCAGCTGTTAGCAGGCTTTTAGCTGCTGTAATACTGATTGATGCTCCTTTCTCGGGCGTTCTATTTTGGATGGTTGGCATGTCATTGCTTCTTTTAAACTTTAAAACTGCAGGTGCACCTTTTTCTGGTTACACCTGGTATATTTTTCCAGTGGTTATATATATATATATATATATATATATATATATATATATATATTGCTAACTTGAGAAACAAGGCCTCTTTACGTTAGGTGCACATCAGGTGGGAAGAGTACTTCTATTACTTGCCAAGATTGTGGCCCCTTATGGTGGGAATCATAATGCACTGTTGATGTGTCAAATTCACATAGCATAATTCCAAGGCACTCGATCAATATCCAAGGAAGAAAATTATGTTCTTTTGCGTGAGTTTCAGCAACTCATAGTAATTTGTATGTAAATGAATACTTCATCATTCTTGGCTGTCATGTTTTATGGAAGCACATGTGCTTCGGTAATAACAAAAAAAAACACGCACGCTCACGCCACTGCAGTGGCGTGAGCGTGCGTGTTTTTTTTTGTTATTAACAATTTGCCCTATGCATTCACGTTTCTTCTTTTTTTGTGTGTCGTACTTCTCGTATCGCGCAGCCTACCGTTTTGGGCACACGTAAAAAAAGTACATAAAAAAGTTGCGTTCCACGCCGAAATTCGCGTTCGCAACGAGCTGGGCACCGACAGGGTGCCCTACGACGCCCACACACTCCGCAACACCTTACCAACCGTTCGCTGCGATGTTGTTGGGAATTCGTGTGGTCGTTGCATGAATATAGCGCGTGCGTGCGTGCGCACGCGCGTCTGTGTGTTAGATCACGGAAACTGCATATGTTGTATGATTCAGTCACCATAACGCAACTGACGACCCCCGCTCTTCCCACACGTCAAGCAGCAGCAAGTGCCGTTAACCATACTGTGCTGTGAACGCAAAACAGATTCGAATAGGTCGCGTAGATAGCTAGCCCGACACATGATACGATAAGATTTGCGTCAGATATTCGACGTCTACATGCACGCGTAAGACAGCGGTATCCGCAGCAGCTTCGTCATACGTACGAATAGCACCGCATCGGACGTCACGTCTGACAGAGAAACTTGATCGGTAATTTTTTCTCACTTAAAAAGTCTACCTTGCACAACTTCAACCAACGATTATGCATTTCAACGAGCTGTGCATGGTTTAATGATTGATTGATTGATATGTGGGGTTTAACGTCCCAAAACCACCATATGATTATGAGAGAGGCCGTAGTGGAGGGCTCCGGAAATTTCGACTACCTGGGGTTCTTTAACGTGCACCCAAATCTGAGCACACGGGCCTACAACGTTTCCGCCTCCATCGGAAATGCAGCCGCTGCAGCCGGGATTCGAACCCGCGACCTGTGGGTCAGCAGCCGAGTACCTTAGTCACTAGACCGCCGCGGCAGGGCATGGTTTAATGACGAAAAGATAGTTCTAATATTGTGCCTGGCACATATATTACTCGAGCTCTCTCTAACTTGAAAAATCGGCACGTGAATTGGGGCCAGAACAGTGCCAAAAAGCAGCACACGCAGAAATTGGCTCATATTTTAATATTATGACATCGTGATGTTGACTTTTCAGCTGACGCCGGCAATAACGTTCAAAGGGCGGGCCAATAATGCCGGTCTTATTGGATGTCTCCGCCCATATTGGCTGCTACTTGTACAACCTGGCCCGATGTGTCCGTTCTAATAGGCCGGCACAGCCTATATGGGCGGAAAGTTCTGAAAGCTGGCCCAATATAACCAATCTAATAGACTGGCACAGCCATCATTGGCGGAATGTTGTTAATGCTGGTCCAACATAGCCGTTCTATTCGGCTGGCAGAACCAATATTGGGGGTACGTTGTCAACGCTGGTCCAACGTCGCCGTTCTATTTGGCTGGCATAGCCAATCTTGGCGGTACGTTGTGAAAACTGGGCCGTTCATGGGCCAGGCAATGCCGATCTATCCCCAATATTGGGCCAACCTTTTGTGCTGCCTGGGCATGCACTCATCAATCAAATGATATCAAAGAAGAAAACGTTAACATAAATAACAAAGGCTGTTAACCAGAGCGAAATATAAGACCACAACTCACGATTTATAGCACACTGCTTCGCTCCATCATCAGCATTGATTTCGTAGATATGAGTGAATTTTTCTTAAATATGCGTTTTCTTTTTCAGAAGCCCATATGTCTCAAGTGCAATTACAGGTGATTTGTAGCATTGCAGTTACATGGCAGTTCGCCAAAAAGTTTTGGCAGCCATAAATGTTTTGAGATAAAAAAAACTGGCTGGTTGGAGTTCTCGCGACGACTGCTTGCCTTCTGTTTTTCTCCGCTTAGTCCAACCTTCTTCTGTGTCAGGCGCAACCAGCCAGACGGACAGGCAAGCAGAAATACAGACGGGCGGACGCTGTGCCCCAGTCATCATCAATCACCCCGTAAAAATGGTGTGATTTTTTCTATGAAATCTCGTCTTACATATTTTCAACGTCACTTACATGACAGAAGTACGTCAGCGAAGCCGTGGTAGACCATGGCGTAGAAAAATGTCGTGTTAAAAGAAAGTTCTTGTATAACACCCTACATGACGTCTTGCATATAATTATATTGAAAGTACCGAAAGAAATGATAGTTCCATGCCGTTAATTCTGTTAAATTTTATCCGCGTGTGTATCGATCAAATATCCCGTGGAATGAGACAATACTCACGTTGTGGTGACAAGTAACTGCGAAAGCTTCTTTCACGATCTGTGCGTACCTAATTTCCGCTTCTGCTACCACCCGCGACGCCTATTGTTGGTGTCAGAAGTTTCTTTTCACGCCAATATCGGCTTCGACTGAGCAAGGGCCATGGAATAAATCCCACCCCCTGAGGTGCTCGTGCTGTCAGAGGTGCCAGCTGAAAACTGGACAAAAGTCAGCCAGACAATTGTCCTATACTTCAAAGCAACTTCCGCAGCGACTTCACACTCGAGTGCTGAGAAGGCTGCTATCTTTCTTGATGTAGCAGGTCAGGAAAGAATTGATATATTCAACGCGTTTGAGCTTTCACCAGCAGAGCGTGATGACTACAGCATTACTGTGAAAAAAAATTTGAAGAATATTGCTCGCCCAAACAAATGATACCTACGAGCGCTATATCCTTAGAACTCGGCACCAGAGGCATGGTGAACCATTTGAGCAATTCTTGCGTGATGTTCAGCTTAAAGCTGAGAGCTATAACTTTGGAGACATAAGAGAATCGATTCTTCAAAACCAGCTTATTTTCGGAACGGAAGACAAGAATATCGGGATGCGTCTCCCAAGGAAGAGGGACCTCACACTGGATAAGGCGATAGAACACTGCAAAGCTGAAGAGTTAGCTACTAGCCGAAATTATGCATGGGAGAAAGGCGAAATGAAGTTGAATACTGTAAAAAAAAAAACCAGCAAGAAATCACCGTGAGAAGGTATATTCGACAGTGCCCCTACTGTAATCAAAGTCCGAAGAAATGCCCAGCATGGGGAAGAACATGCACCATGTGTCAGAAAGGCAACCACTTCGCAGTGTGCTTTAGAACAAAAAAAAGCCGTCAATAGAATAAATGTCCGTCCGAGACAAAAGCGGAATCAGATGACGAATTCTAGATCTTGGCTGCGAGCATACGGGGTATCGACGGTTTAAAACTTGATAATCACGACAACGCTGTCTAATCGTTCCACACGGATGAAAATTGACACGGGAGCACAGGCCAACTTCCTTCTTTATGCCCTTTTTTCCTAAGGTGAGCGAAGCACGGCGCGTTGTACCATTTCCCATGCTCCTCACGAGCTACGATGGTGGCGTCATAAAACACTTTGGAACTGTGGCACTCTCACTGCGCGTTGGTGAAACTGGACAACTGACGGATTTCTCAATGCTCAAGAATGGAAAGCTAGTGCTACTGGGCCTTCAGACTTGTGAACGCTTCGAAGTTGTTTCAAGGGTAAACGCAATTGAAATGCCTGCTGATTTGAAGACTCAAGTGCTCGGCAAATTTGCGCACGTTTTTAAAGGCCTGGGTTGCGTAAAAGATACATACAGTCAGCAGGTTAATGAAGGAGCAAACCCAGTTTCACTGCCCTCGCGCCGAATTTCACATGCGCTTCATGAACCACTGCGTCAGCAACTGGCCTGCATGGAAAGTCAAAGAATTACCCAAAATATGCAAGAGGCTGCTGAATGACTGAGTCCCCTTGACATTGTTCACAAGAAGAACGGCCGCTTCCTCGTGTATATGGATCCATGGCACGTAAACCTATGCGTTAAGCGTGAACGCAATCAACTGCCTTCAAGAGAAAAAATCGAGTCTGAGCTGGCAAAAGCGCCAATTTTCCGCAAGCTAGATGTGAGTTGTGGCAATAATCAATGTAGCTCAGATAAAAAACCTGAAAAATCTGCATTTTTTGCCACGTCGTTTGGAAATTACGACTTTTAAGGCCTTCTATCTGAATAATGACCGCTAGCTAAGTGTTCCAGAAAGCGCTGGACAACATTTTTGACGGTCTAAAGGCACCCCCGTTTATATCGACAATATACTCCTGTGGTACACAGCGCCACAGGAACACAACAATCGCCTTCGAGCAGCACTACTCGCAGCAAAATGTGCAGAACTAACACTGAACCGCGAAAAGTGCGTTTTTGGCACAGAAAATGTGAAGTTCTTGGGGGATGTCATTTCAGGAAACGGAATTAGGGCAGACGGGCAGTGAGTTATTTGTGTAGCAGAAATGTCGCCGCCAACGTTGATTGATTTATTAATAGGGGGTAGGGGTTAACACCCCAAAACCACCATATGCTTACGAATTGCATATTCGTCGCGAATGCTGCCGGAAACCAGGCACGCATAGACCGAGCAAGAAGTTTGGGATTACTTGTCACCGCAACTCGAGTGTTGATAAGCTATCTTATCTTAATCGACATAGCGAGTAGAATATAAAATGCGTAATGTCAAGAATATTAACTTTCAGTATATAAGTGTAGTATTCTGGAAAGTATTTGAAAATTCGTTCTAGCGGAATTTCAGGGAGCGAAAAAATTCAGATGTAGACTGCAAATTTCGTATGTTCCTTCCTATATTACCTGTAGCGTGCACAGCACCAACACTTTCATTCCTTAAATTTTGAAAAGATGCTTCTGCGCTTGCTTCATTATCAGAATGGCCAGAAAGAAAATGTCAGTGAACAGGCAGACTGAAAGCTGTCTCCCGCTGGCTTCTTGCATCAGATCTTTAAAAACGTCGCTGTGTAATCTAGGTGTCATATTTATAGTGCTCGCTAAATGCTAAACAACCAATCAAGTAACGACATTGAAGCAAACAATGTAAACAGCGTAATCGGTATTTATTTGCGCAAATTAGTCATACTTTATGTAACTTATTCATTCAATGAAAAATCTCCTCCTGAATGAAATAACCATGCGTGGTAAGTTATAACAAGGGTTCAGAAGGAAGAATAAGAGGAGAGGGACGGTTTATTACAGTACAGCCTTCTTTAGCATAGATTGTTAAGGGGGCGAGAAGGAGAGGTGAGGCTGTCTACGAAAGACATAAGGGTGTGGTAGGCGAAGGTGACGGCAACTGCTATGCGAAAAATGAGGTGGGATACAGCGAAACGTTATCATTTTAGTACTATCAGTGGCACGCAATCTGATACTTTTTTCTCTTACCTTATTTCCCTTTGGAAGCAGATCGTAATATTTTGGTCACTACACACTCCCTAGACTTTTGTCCCTCTGGTCCCTATTGGGAATCACATTGCTGCTGGCTGCTATTTATATGACACTATCTTCCCTAATTTAGCCAATGGCCTCAAGTATTCTGTATTTCGTGGTCGTTTTGTCGCTTTTTTTAGTCCTGACAGTGTTGTACTCTCACCACTATAACTTTTTCATATTAAAACCGAATAAGCAAAGCTAAAGTGGGGAATCTTGTTTTTACGGCGCTTGTCAAATGATTGTTTATGTTACTCACTTTGCTTTCTCTGGTTATCTGATGTCTCTTTTTTACTCTTCTGAAAGTGAAGTTTTCTATTGATACCCAGTCTGTCGTCTGCAGGCAGATACGCCGGCTGATTAATGGGGCAGGCTTACGACTGCATCCCGCCACTTGTATTGAGTGTATTGTGATAGGACACTGCTGCTTGTGGGCAAGATTGCCCTCTTCTGAGAATACCGAATACATACTCATATGCTGATTTTTTTCTCAGATGAAGCATCGTGCGAGTTCATTGGCTGACAATTGGTATGAATCTGTAAACTTTAGAGTGGTGTTCTTTTCTTCTGCCCACGCAGTCAATTTCCCCGATGTTTAACGCTGACTCTTTCAGGCCGAATGCAATTCTTTTTCTTAAACACGTAGTTATTCGGCAGCGCTAAGAGAGTTTGTGCACGCTCTTGTCTTAGCTTTGCAGTTAGAATCCATGCGTACTTTTTTATGCACACTAAGAAAAACTGGGTTTTCTTCACACTTTCGCTGTTTTGATTCTGCTCGGCAAAGTCAACAAGGACAGTTTGAAGTTCCACAGTAGCATGAAGTCGGAATATCGTAGTGTCTAAATGCGGTGTATTTCTGAGCAAACTTCGGCGACTTCGACCGTATCTATCTATCTAGCCGCCTTTGAATTTTAGCTTTCCTGGCGATTTCAATATAGGGATATATATCAAATTTGGTATGACATAACATGACTGTATGTAGAGGATAATTGACTTGTCGTTACATGAGAATGAAGATACGTATGTCATGATTGTCAAGATTTTCATGTCATTGTACTGCTGCTCTTGCAGTGCTTTCGTTCACATGATATATTGCAAAACTGGTATGGTATGACATGTCTGCATGTAGAGAATTAGTGAAAGGCTCCAACGTAGGCATAATGACATGCATTTCGTGTAAATTTCACTACACGCCACGTTCATGGTACGCTCGCGTTCGTTTCGCTAGCTTCTCATATTGCAAAGTTGGTCTTACGTGACGTCAATGAATGACGAATGTGTATGAAAAACGATAATCATGACGTGCGTGGACATGAAGACATGCCACACTCATGATGCGCTCGCCACCATTTCGCTAGCTTCAAGTGTCCGAATTTGTGTGTTACTTGACGCGAAAGGACGACGAAGGTATATGACTGCTACAAAGATGATGATCAGGACATGCGTGTGAAGTAAAACAAGGCTACATATCACGCTCATGATGCTCTCGCGGATGTTTTGCTATCATTACAAATACGAAATTGGGTAATACGTAGCACAAACGGATGACAAAGGGAAATGAGACGTCCAAACTTGATAATCAAGACATGCGTGTAATAGGAAACGTCGCTGCATGCTACGCTTATAGCAAGAAAATGTCGCAAGCAAGCATGAAATAACACATATTTCTGGTAATGTTTTTTTAATGAAGTCTTCATCACTCTGGCTCAGCTCATAATTCCTGCTTATTTTATGTGGAATATTTAGGACAAATGTGTGAGCCTCTTGTTTTGCTATTTTTCCACATGATGCTTAAGTGCCATTGGTGAATTGTAGGAAATATGCATAATTGTGTTTCTTTGGCCTTAATATACCGTACAAGCGCGAATATATTCACCGCAAAAACATTCACCGCAAGCTACTTTTAATAACACCATCTACTCTCTGAAATAAGGCAATGCAGTTTACTTTCAGTAATTGATAGTTTGTTTATTGAAACTGCCCCGTAAATGGATCAACGGCCTCTGATATGAATTGTTTATACTTACATGCTCCTACCCAGTTCACATTTTGGTAAACGAAACTTTTATAAGTGTAACATATTTTCTTGGTCCCTTCAGGTTTTGCTTATCGAGTGTACTGTATATTCAATGAAGTCTTATTTCCTATATTTTTTCTGCTTGTACTTGATATTTTTTAGTTGGCAGTAAAGACAGGAGCTGATGAAGTTAGAAAATGCAATTTTAATTCCTGGCTATGTATATGTTCTCAATTTGTAGAACACTCAACTAAACCCGCCGTGTTTACCTGAATGTGGGCTGTCGTCGTACAGCTGACGAACATTTCTTACAAACGTACCTATAGAACAGGGAAATTGGCTCCTAAGGGCATCAGTCATTCAGTAACTTCACAATGTTTGAGCAACCTGACACTTTCCTTCTTCAAACAGCTACTGTTTACTGGAAAACGAGAAAGTGTGCTGAATTTCAATATGTCTTACCTACTTCTGTGTGTGACCATAGAGGCAACTACACAATTTTTGTAATGCAGCGACCGATTTTCAAGTTGAGTTGTGAAACGTTCAGCAAATGGTTAAGCGCCTGATGATCGGTAAATTGTTTGAAATAAGTACCTTTCATTTAAACAAATGGCAGTATCCAGGGAGTGATTGATGGAGAGTGGGGTGAAGCATTCGTTCGTCCATTCGTTCTTGCTCCCATCCGTCCATGCGTCCGTTTGTGTAACCGTCCTTGCGTCCATCCACTCGTCCATGCGTGCGTCTGTTCGTTCGTCCGTCCCTGCGTTCATCCATGCATCCGCCCTCGCGTCCGTTCATGCGTGCATCCATGCATCTTTCTGTGTGTCCGTTTGTCCATCTATTCAACACACCAAGTACCACCATCTCGCATCTTTTCATCATATATTCCCCATATAGAAGCACCGCCATCCAGCGGACATTCCAAGGACTAAATGAGAGGCGGCACACGCACACTTTCTTACGGCTTGCACTTCGGGTCTCCTTCCCACCTTTAACCACCTAGAGTTATTGATATATACTAGTTCACTGTATTGACGGCACTGTGGCCCAACGCTCGTTAAACCTTTCTAAAACTAAGGAGTTTACACCCAGCGAATATACCGCAGCAACCCTTTCTTGTCAGATAGTGCTTAATGTACATGCCAATGGCTGCTAATGGGGATCGCAGCGTGCGCATTAACTAAAAGCCGAATGCTTCTGTCTCTCATTCCCTCTTAGCAGCCACTGATATTTACATTGAGCACTATCTTTTATTGTTCAACAACGCACAGAAGAAATCTTTCACCGGCATCAACTTAGAGGTAAAAATGTTTTACTTGTTACACACTACAACGGCTACAAGGGATGAACGGGTGCCGGTATAAGGAGTTTCGCCCCATAAAAAACCTCATCACTTGACGAACATTCATTGTCTCCTTCCCTGTTATGTTGTAGTTCTTTTCTGACTTCAATATTTTGTATAAAAAGTAGCCTATACCCTGGGCTACTTCTTCTTGTTTTGTCTGATACAGAACAGCACCAGCATCAAAGTTGGAGGCATCTATAATGAATTCAGATAGAAGATTGAAATCTGGCAGTGTAAGGACAGCGTTTTATGGTATATTGGATAATTGGTCACCACAGGTCTTTTCAAATTCATCAGCCCGAACAAAATATGTGTTCTTGATAAGCAAGTCAATCAATGGTTCCGCTAAGTGTGCAGTTTATAGAGTTTTGAAACTGTCCTGCAAGCCCAAGGAAACCTCTGTGTACGTCTAAATATCTGGCGAGCTTCTTCATCTGGGATATACGCAACAGGAACTCTTGGTGCACTTTGTGTGCCCAAAATGGCTCGCCTAAGAAATCTATTTATTGCCTTGAAAAACTCACTCTACCTAAAATTAACCTTCAGTTTTGTTTCGCTCAGTGCAATCAAAACAGCAGTCGAGTTTTCAGTGAGGGAACTTTCTTCTTTCGAGCAGACTAAAATATCGTCGACATATACACGACCAGACGCCCCAACAAAGGGTTTCAAAATGCTATTCATCATTAGTCAAAACCAAGCAGGCGCTAAAAGGGGAGTGTCTGTTTGCTGAATCAGCCCACTCATTATGAGGCACCTCACGGTGGTACAGCCATACAACACACACAAATATGCAACAATATATGTGACGCTATGATGAATGGCAGACGTGGCCTGGCCCACACGCCATGTTTATTCTAAAAGCACTTCTTCCTCCTCAGCCTCTACCTTCAGTCACTATCTACTTACGTTACACCATTCCCCCTCCCCCCCGAAAGAATGCGCGTGTTGTATCATACAATGCATAATGAATGAGCAGTACTAGAACGCAAAAAAGAACATCGAAACGGGCCGTAGTTGCAGATCACAATCAAGTTCCCTAAGATCGCACATAGTCTTCACAAGAGAGGGCAGCAATCCAGGGTTATCAAGGGCCGCTCCGGTGGGCGAGGCTGGCTGTTATGCTCTGGACAACATAAACATGCTTTGAGCGTGGAAACAGATGGAGATACAGCCGGTATTCTTGCAAAGAACGAACGAGGTTGGAACGCTTTGCAGGATTGAATGTTTCGTAGGTGTCGCACTTTTTGTCGTGGGTCATACAAACGCCGTGCATGCAGCTTGCGCACCCGTTGATCGTGGCTGATTAGGCGCGGCTTGTGTTCCTGCAGAGCACAAATCGTTGTTTTGTGGCTTTTGGGGATTTTTCTATGATGATAACGCAGATGTTCAGACCGAAGGCGCAATCTTGAAAGCGGCTGCAGAAAAGTTCCTTGGCTTTTCTTTCTAAGTTCGCTCAGATGCGGAATCAGTCTTTTCTTTTGTGATCGTTGTTCACGACATTCTTTAGGCCGCAAGTATGCTTGCAATGTAGCTTTAGTTCTTCGTTGTCCTTGTTGGTGTGGCCGTTCTAGTTTTTGGGGTTCTCCTTGTTGTTTTTGTTGGCGTTGCTGATGTTGCTGTGGAACGCGTTGCGGTGGAGCCATTCTTGAACATCAGGCCGGTTTTTTTGACAACTTGAGCTGGTGTCTAGTCGGCAGCTGGTAGTCTGTGGGCTGCTATAATTCTGTTCCGGTAGTGAAGATAATGCTTCAGGGTTGATAGACAGCTCTTTAGAAGCTTCTTCTACACTGTTCACTACGAAGAGCTCTTGCGCCTGGCAGCGTGCGGTGTTCAATACGTCTGAGCCTTGTGCTTTGCTTCGACTGCCTAAGGTGTGTGCACCAGACGGTAATAAATGAACCCGTCCTGAAAGAGCATGGCTTGACCGGGTATTTTCGTTAAGCGTCAGGTCATCTACCGTGATCGCGGCGTCCTTATGAGGCAAATGGTGAGCGATAGGAGCGCTTGAAAAACCGCGTGATGAAAAACCGCCTGGTGGATGACGTATGCGAGACGAAGAATGAAGGCAATCAGGTGAGTGAGCAACGCCTGGTCTCATAAGCTGGAGCGAGGACTTTGCAAATTCCGACTTTCCTGCAGAGGGGAGGCGCGCTTGATGGTTGGGTTTTTCCCAGAATACGCATGGTCTTTTGTGTGTAAACTCATGTGCGACTTTGTATTGTGGCAGTTGTCGATTCACGTTGGGCATTCGAATGCTCGATGATTGCTTAGAAAATTGACGATAGTGTCGGATTTTCTTGAGATGGTTGGCAATAAGTAGGTCTTGGTCATAGTCGCTAAAACAAGTTATCATTTCTTCTTTTATCTTTTGCCAAGACTCGTCATTTTCAAAGATGTGGGTGAGGTAAAACTTAAATGCCTCACCGGAAATGTAGTCAGTGAAATTGATGATCATCTCCTGTTCCGACCATGATGCAGCGGTAGTGTGGAGCTCGAACAGGTCGAACCAGTCCTGTACAGGTCCATCGTCCGCTGCTCCGGTGTACTTGGGGATGGGAAGGTCGGTCGATGATTCCGTCATGATGCTCGTCGATGTGAACTGCTAGATGCTGGTTTGGTAGTTCACTTATGGTCAGGGTGTCTTGCGGAGAACCTTGTCGGTGTCGATGATGTGCGACTGATGAAGGGGCTGCCAGGTCTTCATCCTGTCGACTCGTGTGACGCTATGATGAATGGCAGACGTGGCCTGGCTCATACGCTATGTTTATTCTCAAAACACTTCTTCCTCCACAGCCTCTACCTTCAGTCACTACCTACTTACGTTACATATATAAACAAACTACAAACAAACAAAGAGTACTAGAGTACAAAAAATATAGCAGTAGAACCAAGTAATCAAAGTAAGTCTCTGTAAAGAAACAGCAGTCGTAGTCTTTTCCTCATTAGTCGATACTCCCTCGCATTTCTTAGAAGAGCTGCCCTTGTCTTGTGACGCATTCATCCCCTGTCACGACATCGAACAGAACTCATTTTAACACCGCTGCTGGCTTTAGCCGAAAGGCATCTCTAGTATTTAGTTGTCGAGTGCAGACGAGGGTCTTCTTTTAATTGGCAGGTTGTCTACTTATTTTGCTCCCTCGGGTAGGGCTTCGTCGTTAGATTGAAACAAGTGACAAGTTTAACAGTAATGACTTCTCGAGACTTTTCCGACGGGGTCAGTAAGAATAACCGACTAGTTTTTGAGGCGGCTGTTTCTATTTTCTCTTGCGAAGAATGGCGCCTGCAGGGCATGCACCTTAAATTTAATTTATGTGCTATGTAGTTTGACCAGTTTTCATCGCATGATATCAAGTGATCTCAATCGTTCAATCTACGCCAGTGTGACAATATTCAGACAGAAGGGCAGCGTACTGGCTGATTACGTCAAAAAGCAACCAAAATATGTTAACACAAAAGAGCTTTATTCTGGAATCTATCAAGAATTCACTGACGTACTTTTGTCACAAAAATAGATCAGTAACTTCCAGCAGACTAGAAAACATTTGCGATTTTTTTATTATTTTTGATGACTACCGGATGAATAAAATGCTTCTAAGTGCGCGAAAATTGCAGTCAGTTGTTTACCATTGCTACAGCGATGTTCACGCATGAACCTCTATGAACGTGTCCTGTATCTTGGTCGTCTTCTACATTTTAAATTGACTTTGCTGACTTCGGGTGGCACGACCGTTTTGAAGAGATGAATTGAAGCACTGCACAGTGGCACTAACGAGTGTCAAGAGGAGAACTTTCGGTAGTCTCAAAGGTGGATACTCAGCAGTAGGACGGCACAGTGCCAGCATTCCTTCGAATAACTCTGGCGACGAGGATCTCTACTCCGTACTGCACAAGCTGACTGCACGACTTCCGCGTCATTTCAATTCAAAACAGCTTAAGTAAATTTGGCTCTCAAGCTGCGTTGGCTCTCAAGCTGTGTGACAAGTGAGCCATTCACTGAATGTGCGTGGCTTTCCCGAGCTAGGAAAGCAGATAGATTTCAATGTTCTCGTAGGGCTTCACGTCGAGTGCCGCGACAGTGCAAGTGTGAATGAACTTATGAAGGGAACCCCAAAAAATGGAGACGTTGAACAATGGCACAGCCTTACCACCGACGAAGCGTTTTTTGCAAAGGCTGTGATCACATAAAAGCTAGATGATATTTACCTTGGCGCCTTGCCAAGAAATATACATGGCTTTTTTTAGACAGATGAAATTTCAGGTATGGCCAAGAAAGCGAGAGGCTACCGAAAGTGTGCTCGACAAGCATGCAGAGGATGCTGAAAAAAATGCCTCCACCTCCTCGAAAGGAATCGTGAGGAAATGTGAATTCATTCTTTTAAAGGCGTAAATAAATGACGAGACGAAAATTTGTGTCCACCATTTATTGACACACTCATCAGCCAGCGCACGATCGAGAGATCTTTTTTTTTTCACGTCAGGAGATGGGCTTGCTTAGAAGGTCGAGCATGTGCTTAGCTCGAGCGTTCAGCATCGTGTGAAGACAGAGTTCAGAAAGGCAATTCCGCGCGGGAGCACTTGTGAACACGGAGCAGAGTTGAGCTCGGAAATGCAGGCGCGATTTGTACGCAACTGAATAGCGGTGTGTGGTTAGGTAACACTGTGAGTCAAAAGAGTGAATGTGATGGGCGTGAGCACATAGTCGCCATCGACTACACGTTGCGAGGGCGTTACGGTGATGCATGTCACAGTTTTCGGTGACAAACGATCATGTTAATCGGAGCACAGACGAACTTGGGGTGGACTAGGCGGATCAATCGGATGCGGTAGGTCAAGTTGCACAGTCCCAGCTGAACAGTCGATGACGGCGGAATGAGTTGACAAAAAGTCCAGACAAAGGTTCACATCAATGATGCATTGAGTGAGAATGGTGAAGTGAACTGAAGTTTGACGGCTCGGAATAGTAACGCATGCAGTACAGACGCCAATCACAGTAGCCGTACCGCTGTCAGCAACACGAACAGTGCGTGAAGGGGCTGGAGTAAGCGCTTTCTCTAAGCAGTCACGAATGCACAAGCTCATCGCAGAAATACGGGCCCCAATGTCTACCAAGGCTGTAACAGATAAAACATTTACTTCCACATCATTCAGGTACTGTTTGGTCGGGAGCGTGAACAGAGAAATTGAATTGCAAGTCGTACCAGCAGCGTCGTCTCAAGGAGCTGCGGTCGTTATTTTACTGAAGGAAACTTCAAGACAGAGGACACGGACGAAAACGAGGTGGTGGTGGAGACCGGGAGGATCTACGTCGAGTTGAAGGTTAGCGACCTTATTGGGCAATTCCTGTAGTTGTCGGGTCGTAATCAGAGTAACCTTGCTCGTAATTATTTAACCCTGCCACAGTGATAGGCTGCTGATTGGAGGTTTGGGAAGCTAGCTTGGGTTTGTTCAATACGGCGATGTCCACGTGGGTCCCGATTGGGTCCCGATTGCATCCCGATTGCGTCCCGATTGGGTCCCGATTGCGTGGAGCAGGGCGGCGATAATGTTGTGTGAGGTTCGAGGTAGACGAACTGATAGCTTCGGGACAGTGCACAAAACAGACTGCGTGAATACCCGCGTTGGCTAGTTCTTTTCGGTCAATGGTCTGTATGAGCAATATGGTTGTCTGAAGATAACCAGTGCCGGTCCTCTCAAGTTTGCGGGTGATTCATCTTCGATTTCACGGCGTAGGATTCTCGTGATGTCACCAGAGTGTGGATTGGGTTGGGCCGCTCTACGAACATTCTCAGCCAGTGACCACATAGAAGGAATGGGAGAACCTGATGCGTTCGACCGACCCGGCCAAGCAGAAGACCGCCACTGACCGGGCCGCCCACGTGATGCCCCTACATGTACTCATGAACCCATAGCGTAGTGGGGGCATGCGGAGACCCCGAATCGTACGTGCTCGAATTCCTTGGTCAAATAAAGTTTTAGATGCGGAGCATCTTATACTCGCGCCTTGTAGTGCGCCGTCCGCACCGCTTCTCGAACATTCGACAGCTGACGCGCGCGCATGCGCCGTCGCGCCGTCGCCCACTCTTCCACCATCTGTGCATCCCTTCCTCCTCTACACACCGCGCGCGCTTCACTCCTCCACCAACTGTGCACCCTTCCTCCTCTACACACCGCGTTCGACATCTACAATTCTCCTGATTCTCCAGTGGACGCGCATGTGGCGTCGCGCTTCGAGAACATTCAACAGCTGACAGTGCATGCGCCGTCGTGCTGTATATATACTCAAGGTCGGCGCTCGCTCGCTCAGTTGCCGCTCGTCGGTTGGTTTGTACGGCGCGTCGACGTCCAAGGTCGCGGTGAAATGAATTCCAACGAATCCACAAACACAATGATCGACGTCCCTTCGACCAGCGCCGCCCTTTCGCATACGTGTGTACGTGTTCACTCATTTAACACCCCCTCCTACAACCACGTTAACCAATTTAGCCATCGACCCAAGTAAGTCGCAATTTAACACCCCATTTCACAACCACGTTAACCAATTTAGCCATCGACCCAAGTAAGTCGCACTTTAACACCCCGTTAACCAATTATATGGTCCGCATCCTCCTCAGTGTTCCCCCGAGGGAAGCTGTGGGCAATTTTTTACCACCACCACCACCTCACAAGTTGACGCCGCAGTAGTGTTGGGAAGGCGCGTAAAGTAGTGGGCAATTCGACGGTTTTTAACTTCTTGAAAGCGTTCGTACTCCAAGATAACATCTTGAGTGGTGGAATAGTCTTGGCACTCAAGGAGGTTAAATGCATCGTCCGCTCTGCTCTTAAGCACGTGCGCTACCATGTTGGCTTCAGCCATAGCTGAGTCAACTCTACGACAAAGGTTCAGAACATCTTGTGTATACGCCAGGTACAAAACTGTGGACGTCTGAAAACATGTGCCAAGTTATGTACTGGCGACCCGCTTGTAGCCGACAGATTGACCAAACAATTCATGCAACTCGGTCTTGCATACGTCTCAGCTCGTGATTGCGTCCACATTGTTGTTAAACCATGCCTTGGCCGTGTTTGTAAATAAAAGATGGTGTTTGCTATCTTGAAAATTTTCGTGCAAGCACACAGAGATACAGAAGAGATCACATATTTTACAGCATCAAGGTTGGATCCCACCTGTTATTGTCACTGACGATCTCGTAGAGCATAAGCTACTCATCCACGTCATAACCATTCGTTCCTGAAAATACGCCGGGATCACAGAGTGAGCGGCTACGAGAAAAACAGGGGAGGTCAGCGCTGTTCATGCTTCGGGCACGGCCGTTAACGAAGCATTGCTGCCGGTAGATATGTTCAAAGCAGCGACTTGGCGTCCGTTGCGTAGCGCTGTCGTGCGTTGTTACCCTGGACGCGTGTTTCCGTCTCACATCCCAAGAGGCGTATAAGGAAAATGCGGCGCCGCTATTGCCTGAAGGAGGTCAAGGGATCTAAATGCGCTTCTGGTTTGTTGTGTTAATTTTTGTTTGTTTTTTATCCAAGATGGCGGCGCCTTTAGAGTGGTTTTTGTGAATTTGGTTGAAGCCGTACGCCGAAGGAATTTTGGTTTTTCGCTAACACGTGTTACGCGCGGCAGTACAGATCATTTTACGCTAGACGCAGTGGGGTTTAACATTAACTCGGGAGTGTGTATTGCAGGCCTCTTTGGCGTGCAATCATGTGTTTGACACGACGCAAGAAACTTTCGTTTGCGCTGCCACGCTGAAGCCACGCTCCGTAGAGATTGAGCCGTGTGTGCGCCGCAGGCATGACGGTCGCCGAAATGTTCGGGCTTTTTGTTGCCAAATGTTTTCGCGGCTGTTGGCAATGTAAATGCAGATCGTTTTACAATGGATGACTTGGTGTATGCGCGAGTTGTGTCGTTATGGGCGAAGTGGTGGACAACGTAAATCAGGGAGCGTGTGCATTCCCCTTCGGCGTGATATTTATCATGAGAACGTGTGTTTGTTAGACGCAAGAAACCCGAAGACTAGATTTTACTCGCGTATGAGGGTAAGCTTATTGAACTACGGTGTAAAAAAAAGACGTGAGGTGGTTTCTGAATAATTCTTCATTTGTCACAACTCGGTTTGATGCCTATTGCAATTAAACTTGATGCTATAGAAATGTAAAAAAAGAAATGTGTATCAGGAAGAGCGTCATTAAAACTTCTATGCTGCGTCTGGTAAGCGTACATTATTTTCCAAAAGGCAGGGAGCTCTAATATCCCAGCCTTTTATATGAACTAAGCTAATGTTATTTGGTGCTATGACTTAAGCATGTTATAAAACACCTTACATGTCCGTGCGCAATGCATCCGTCACAGTATATGAGGCATGCATAACCAAGTAGTAACGTCAATAGATTGCCCATCAGGACCGTAGTGTCGAAACAAAAAAAAGGGAAAGGACACTTAAAGGCTTGTTTTCTTTGTTAAACACAATAATCATGACATCAAAAAGGTAATCATGCCAAACCAAAAAGTACATTTAAAAGCTTGTTTTCTTTGTTAGGCACAATAATAATGAGATCTAATGGACAATCATGCTAAATGGCATGATGGTCTGTTACATGTCAATAATATTGCGTCTACCAAATAAAACAAGAGCTTAAATGTACTTCCTTCCTTCATTCATAGTGAGGGACTCGTTCTAACAGACTTGGCGCCTTCAGGTAGTATACGAGAAATTATTGGCAGCTGCTAACTGATAAAAAGCTCTCAAACTGCGCTACGACAAAACAGACACAAAAAATGTTCCACACACACCGTCTTGGGTACAGGCTACGCTCCAAGATTTATTCACATATGCCCCATTATGTGGACGGCGAAGTGGCCACCGAGGTAGCTCATTTGGTCGAGTATTGGGCGTGTTATTCGAAGGTTGCAAATTTTGTTTCTGTCCACGGCAAGTTATCTTTTCGTTCCATTTTCTTTCTTCACATTTACATTACAAAACCAAAATAGGTCATATTGCGAAGCGAAGTACATATAACAAGCTTAAGAACGTTGGCAGGAAAAAAATAAAAAAAAACGTAAGTGCCTGGAGAACTATTGGCAGACGTCGATTCACGAAATGTACCTAAGAAATGTACCCATATTTTGTAAAGTCCTGCAATGTCGATTGTGATACACGGTGGTGGGAACATGTTTGCTGTAAGAAATATCTGAATATGCACCTCTTTTACAACTACACCCCAAACCTCCAGGAATCACAGAGATTAATGATGCTTATACCACGTGGATTCACAGTGCCGAAAGAAATACCGTAAAAAAACGTGCTCAAATACAATGACTTATGTCATGGTATTTGAGCATGGGCTCATCTCAATGCAATATGTTCACTAATGACATTAATATATCAAAGCAAAGTCCCATGCTCTCCCCAAAAAGCGTTTTTTTAAACTAGTCTAACGGAAAAATACATTGTTTATTCAGATGCAATTATTACCTACCGATCAGGAGACATTTTTTTTAACTAGAAACAAATAACAGCACACATAATTCTTAACGCGAAACCTAGAGCCTCTTCGACATGTAAACTTTCTGCTATTTTTATTCATATTAGATTTCTTATTAGACTGCATACCGCTCCTAGTTTTTGATCAGGCTAGCTTATTACACCACTAAGTAGATTGCTAGTACAATATTTTTTACTAAAAGCTCAATACTTCATTGAAGATGTACTGCTAACCTAGAGGAGCTTCTTGATGCAGGCCAAAAGATCATTGAAGTTGCTTCAGTAAGCTATTACCATCTGTTATTACAAAATAAGCACCTGTTTTCAAAGAAGGCAATAAGTTATACACATGCTATAGTAATTTGTTTTAAACAAATGTTGACAAATTTTGAACAAAATGAACCAAGATGATTAACAGGTCAGGTAAGCTCTCCATTGAATAAATTACGAAACACTTGGCATTACTTCGCCCTAACCAGTGTCTCAAGAGACATATGTATACGAAGAGTTTTCAAAAGGCATTTGTATCTTATACAGATAACAAGGTGCTATATAATTGTCATGGCATGATGAACAATCAGTATGCATTAGGAATGCTTCCAGATTTCTTGTATTTGTGTTACCTGTAATGAATTGGACAATATTATTTCAGAAGAGACAAGTCGGCATGAGCACTACAATAACAGAGCTGAGCTAGTTGGTTTGTCTTCCTGTTAAGATACGGGGCATAAAAACATCACACCAGAGAGAAATAAAGGTGCGCAAATGCCGACTAACAACTCAAAAGATGGACAGCAGCAGAAAAAAAAAGCTGACATTCAAACTTGCCTGCACATATCTCGTGTGTCCGTGTTTACATATCACATATTTTAACTTAGCGCTTGTGACAAATATAAGCCAGTGGTAAAGATTTTAACCTACGAATTTTCATTTCAGTTCAAGCACTTAGTCATAAATATATTGCTCCTGTGCTAAAATACTGCTCAAGTTTTTTTTTTCAAAGAACTATGGAATATGATAAAGATTCTTAAGAAACATTCGAAGATAAACTGCAAGTCTTTCATGACTTCTTTTCTTTCTTGGAAGCCCTTATCAGGTAAAATGTTAAGCATTAAGCAGCATTAGGCTAAGAGCAATTCAATAAAGAAACAAAGCTTTCATAAGGGATTTACACTTCTAGATTTACATACATACATAAATTTAAAGAAGAAGTAGTGTTTCTAAGTTCTCCTAATGTCTCAAAAGACAAAACTTACTTTTCAGTGACTCTAAAGTGAGCTAGCCTATCTTCACGTGCAGAATCGTGTACTTTTGTCTTTTTGTACACCTCATGTTCTTATTACAAAAGTGTGACTGGTGTGGTTGCTAAATAACTGAAACATTTTTATGCGTAGAACCAGTTCATTTAGTAGTATCCTTGTTGTGAATAATGGTCGGTGTTAGGCAAAGCAATACAAATGAGTCATGAAACAAACTAGATTTTGAACAAGTTTATTTGCTGCAAGTAGATGAAAACACATTTAATTAATTACAATGAAAACTGATAAGCGTGAGGCCATCCTTTACTGCAATAGGTGAAAAATCAAAAGACACTCGAGAGGGGGGGGCTTCGTGTTACATCACAGTGTGTTCTCCAATCTAATGTTAAATGGCATGTCTAGTGAAGTGTCCTGGCTCTCTTCTGAAAATGTAAATAGGAGCAAAACAAAGGTAATTAAAAGAAATCAGCAGACTGCAGGGTCTTTCTCAGTTTTCATGGCACCAAAAGCTTTGTGAAATATTCCTCTTTGAGCATCTTTAAACCAAAGTGAACTCCATTTTTCATATCATTGCTGGCAGTAACTTCCACACCTACTAAGCCAAAGGAAATATGTTTCCTTCTGAACTATTTTTATTAACGAGTAAATTCCTACACGCAAAGTGGTACACATTATAACTTGCAGCTTCAAAAACTTCGTGAGGCAAGGCTTAGAGCACCTGTTATGCTAGTGTTAATAATCAATACCACACTATTCATCACTTTATCAAACTTTAGGTGCAATCTGTAAAATTATACCTGAATTTTATAAATACGTGTTCACTTTGACTGTGCAGTATTTTCATAGTTATCTAGTACACCACACTCACACACAGCATTGGACCCCCCAGTTTGTCTGAACAGAAAGCAGCAGGTTCAAACAAACTGTGTTGTGAACTTAGAGGTAACAACAGGCAGTGAGCTATGGTAACATCAACAATATATAAGCTTTTGAGAGGTCTCTTTTCATCGGTACTTTTGCTTTTTGTTGAACTTACAAAATATAAAAATGTGGTTGAAAAAACCACAATGAAAAAAAAGTCCCTCGCACAAGAACGAGTGGGCTAAACATGTCTGGCTAGTGTGGATGACGTAGCACCATCACAGCATAGGCTGGAGGATTGACCTTCTATTGAGCCTTCAAGAAACTCTCATGGGGTGCCTGCAGGTACACTAGCTAGGTATTCACTACAACAATAGCCATCAATTTCCATATTAACAAAGCACCCAGTGTGCATCTGTAAGGTGTCTACGTAGCTTGCGCGCTTCGTTGATGCTGCAGCCGATGATGATGATGTTGAATTATGGTTCAGCCCAGTTGTAACAAGTGTGAAGATTTCAGCCATTCATTCATGAAGTAGTTCACATCAAGTGAAGTATTGTGCAAATATACTCTTCTAAGCAAATAATGTGATTTGTCCCTTAATCTAATGCCTGAAAAGGGTGTTGTTGCGAAGAATATTCAAGCACTTTCACAATTCTGTGGCAGGACGAATGATCACCATCAGGATTACGGCTTAGAGTGCCCACACGCTAAGCTTCCTATCTCAGTAAGGATGATAGCGTCAGACAGTATTACCACTAAAATTGGCTATTGTGAGCTCATAATTCACACTGCAGAACGTTTTTTTTTCTTTACAGAAATACTATGGCCCTACCAACAAAGAACAGCTGTGTGATACGATTGTGCACTTATCATGAAACGAATTGCATAATTGGACAATGATTAGAGCATAGTTTCTAGCAAAAACACATAATCTTAGGCCAAAATAATGATTTGCTGGAACCAACGTAGGACTTACGGCCATTCTAAAATTCTGTACTTTTGAGCAACAATGAGCCTCACGTTGTACCCTATGACCTTCATACACGAGTTTAAATTGACAAATTCCTCACGACCAACAGAGAGAAGTAAGTTTTAGGAGGCTTGCTGGATGATAAAAATAATCTGATAAGACTTGATAGAATTAGAGCTGGCTGCTGTCCCTACAATCATGCACAATACACGCATTCAACACCTTTGCCATGGCCCACGATGAGGGCATGTCAATTTCAGTTCATATAAGCTGAATGCCCTCTTCAATTGGGATGTACTCTTGAAATATAAAGCCCTTGAAGTTATAAAGTTTTATATTTAAATTCAAATATAAATTATGAAGTCTAACTTTTTAAAGACCTTGGGTGTGGAGTATCACTTGGAGTTGTTTTGAGATGAGGGTGCACTACTTAGACGCGGACAGAAAAACATCAAAACAATCATGTATCACCAACTCGCCAAATCAACCATATTGACAAATTCCTTGGATGTTCCTTTGAGTGTCCCACCATCTTACTGATTAATTTTACAAATCGTTCTTGAACCGTATTTACTACTGCGGCACACTTCTTACCCTTTTATTTGGAGTTTTTAAGTGATACAAGTGTATTCTGGATGAGAGACGGTTTGAACACTTTGCATGCCAATTTGAAAATCAGATTTTATGTAATGCCTAATTTTAATGTGGCAGTACTAAAGATCTTCCACGGAAAATCGCTATTAGGCCCTAGGTTTTGTTAATCACCCTTCATAGTTAACAAAAATAGAGTTATACAATATACCAGGCAGGGCTCGGCGAAACCCCAAGGCATGCATAGCTCACCTAAAAATCTTTTTATATTGATATTTTGCTTCAACCTGTGCACAGAAGAGCACAGAATTCAGTATAGTGTGCCTGGCAAGGCCACTGAAGGTGCTGGAGCGGTGTAGAGATTTTCGCTAGTTGGTATGGGTTCACCTTGGTCAAGCTGCATAATGGGGCAGGTCACTAAACAGAAGTGAGAAAAACAAGTGCAGAATCGCAAGTTCTTATGAGACGCCATTCTGGTATGCAAGGAGGGATTACATTACCTACAGAAATATGTGCGCATAAGTAATTATAACATGTCGCATGAGTTCAGTAAATTTAGAAAATTTTGGATTTCGACTTTTCTGACTTATATCGCACTTATGCAGGTCACTGAAGTTTTATTTATCATACTATATAGACCGCATATATAAAAAATACCAGCCACTACAGTGGCCAGATTTTGCTGCTGCAGCACAGTGAAATACTGCCGTTGTACACTTGTGCTGCTTCTTTGGAACGAGTCTAAATAAAATGCATAGATTAGCCTTTCATTTTAGTGAATTTCATGTTGCGCATTGTTAGAATTGAGAATATACCATTTCTACATTAGGTTCAAAAAACTAAAAAACTTAATGAATCTGTTCATAAAGGGCAACAGCACGTAAATATCCACGTAACTCTTATTCCTAGGTTGCATTGAAAGCACAGACGTCTTCACATGGCCAGTTCTTTCTAATAGCAAACGTAACTTCTGTGAAAATTATCATGCATCTGGAAGCATCAGGGATCGTCGTACTCATTTGCAAATGAAATGTGTATCACACGGAAATGCCAAGAAGCCTGATGCCAAGACTATACAGAAATCTAGGGATATCAGAAGGAAACCGAAAATCTGTGGGATAACTTTAATTTTTGTGGCATCATTTACAAGTGTGCATGCATATAAACTACTAGCGCTAAGAGATCTAAAATGTATGTTTGGAAATGTGTCACTGCAAAGTGCTAAAAAAAGCTGATTTGCTGCTCAAAACTGAAGTTTTAGATGCTCCAGATTGTGCACCAAATTGCTTAGGATCTAAGGCATTACCAATAAACTTTACCATTTAAAATGACTCCCTAATTTCATTTTTCAAAGAGAACCAATAAAAGTGAATTACATTGTACTGCACAACCTGCCTAACCTTTTTTTGAAGTTTGAGACACCAAAACATCAAAAATTCAGAGTTACGATGGTTGACGTAGATAGTCGGAGTAGATAAGAAACAGAACTAGGAGCATATCAGAAACAACGCTTCCCACCAGTACGGAAGCTGCAAATGTGCGCTTTCTGCCGGATGAAGGTTAGCGAATATCAGCGCATAACATGTTCATCTGCAGCAGTGCCCATATTTGAAAGGATCCGCCTGTTGAGCTGGTTCAATGCCAGCCTAGTTCGTTTTTATTCAGTGTACTTGATTGTTCATATTAGTGCGTTTTGGGCTTTCTCTGCACTTTTCTTGCACCTTGAATATAGGGTAATTTTTTTCTGTTTGCTTCAACTAGCCTTGATTTTTAATCGTTACTTCACATACGCGAGGACTAAGATGCTGTATATGTCAATTTTTGACATGCAATCTAGTACTGCTTGCTGTGATTTCTCTGCTCATATCTTTTTACGTTGTTGATGATCATCTACCTGCGTGATGGTAATCTTTGCTTGCTTTTCATTAACCAGCTACGTAATTCAACAATTACTTTGACACGTGCAGTGCCGAGTGCTGTCACTCTCAGCACTAAGGTTCCATATACAGTATTTTTCTGATGTACTCGCACGTTGTTTCATTTATTTTTTTTCCGTTTTAAATTCACTCCTATTGAAGACCAGCAGTGTGTACAAGATAACCACAAAAACAAAAAATAACAAGTGAATCAGATGTCCAGGCTCACGTCTGTGCTTACAAAGTGGTATCGTAAGTGTAATGCTACCTGTAAGGCAACACTGTAAGGCAACACTACTTGCTAAATAACATATTATTATTCAAAAAATCACTAAGAAAAACAATAAAACCAAGCTGTGGACGAACTGTAAAGAAAGCTTCACTGAGTGGACTGTGCATTCGCATGAACTGGACGAGGAAAGAGACCATTTCATTGATATGTGGGGTTTAACGTCTCAAAACCACCATATGATAACGATATACGCCATGGTAGAGGGCTCCAATAATTTCGACCACCTGGGGTTCTTGAACAAGCACCCAAATCTAAGCACATGTGCCTACAGCATTTTCGCCTCCATCGACAATGCAGCCACCACAGCCGGGATTCGATCCCACAACCTTTGAGTCAACAGCTGATTGTCTTAGCCTCTAGAACCACCACGGCAAGGCTTGAAAAAAGGGTAGGAGGACTTATCTTTCTGTGAATGGTGTTCTGGTGCAATTTTATGCCATCTGTGCAAGGTATTAGAGCACACAATTTGCTCCAAAATTTAACACCGCTTTACATATCACGGTCATTTGATCCTGCTTCCAGTAAAAAATCATCCAAGTTTGGCTGCTGCATGGTATGTTAAATTCAGAACAGAAGTGTCTTTTATTGTGATCATAACAGTGTGTCTCCCTTAAATACCATGCAATCTGAAGTACTGTTATTTCACATGATCATTTCTTTTAAAACATGTCACATTCTAGGAAACCTATTTGCAGTTAACGGGTTTGTGGACAAATTGGTTTTGAAACACGGGGAAGTGACAAATAGCATGAAAAGACGTAGACAAAAACAGACATACATGTGCAGTGACTCACAATTTATTTCATTTTCGGAAGTGGTAGAAATATAAAGCAGTTTATTTTTATCGAGTGAACACGTTTGTCTCCTTCTGTGTATTTTCATACTGTGTATTATTTCACTAATTTATTGCTAGTTCTTTTTCTTGGAAAGCAAATATTTTGCAGTTCATTTGTCGATATTCGTATGAACAGCACTTTTGTTTACTATATGTTCAGGGACAGTAAAAAAAGGCGTACATTTTCAATAACTGTGTCTGCAAATAACACTGTCTGTATTGTACAACTATGTTTCTGAATTCAGTAGTCCTGTTTTTTTTTGTTTCACAATACATTTGTTTAAATATTCAGGTTGCATGGACACCAGTGGACACAACTATTTGCACTGCATGTTTTATTCAGCATGACAGAGATACGCAGTAAGTGACATGTACTATTTCCCTGCTTCATATTTCAAATGTTTTTCAAAACAGGCCAAAACAATTTTGAACGTTACATTACCCATCAGTCTGGGAGGGACAACTCCGCTACCCACTTTTAGGGGCGAAGCTCCTAATAGCGGCACCCGTTCGTCCCTCGTAGTCGTTGTACTGTGTAACAAGTATAAGAGTTTACCCTCCAAGGTGGTGTTGGTGTGAGAGTTCTTCTGTGCGTTCTTGAACAATAAAAAATAGTGCTCCATGTGCATGCCAATGGCTGTTAATGGGGAATGAGAGACAGGAGCATTCGGCTTTTAGTGAACGCGCACGCTGCAATCCCCATTAGCAGCCATTGGCATGTACATTGAGCACTATCTGACAAGAAAGGGTTGCTACGTCATACTCTCTGGGTGTAACCTCCTTAGTTTTGGAAAGGTTTAGGGAGCGTTAAGCCGCAGTGCCATAAATACAGTGAAGTAGTATATACCATGAACTCAAGGTGGATAAAGGTGGGAAGTAGATACAAAGCGCAAGCCGTAACAAAGTAAAAGCCGAATTCTCCTGTCTCTAATTCCCCATTAGCAGCCATTGCCATGTAAATTGAGCACTATCTGACAAGAAATGGTTGCTGCGTTATAATCGCTAGGCGTAACCTCCTTGCTTTTAGAAAGGTTTAGCGAGCGTTGGGCCGCAGTGCCATGAATATAGTGAACAAGTATATACCGTGAACTCGAGGTGGGTAAAGGTGGGAAATAGACCCGAAGCGCAAGCCGTAAGAAAGTGTACCTGGGCCACCTATCGTTTAGTCCTTGGAATGTCCGCTGGATGGCGGTGCTTCTGTATGAAGAATATATGATGAAAAGATGCGAGATGGTGGTACTTGCAGTGTTGAATAAATCGACAAACGGACACACAGAAAAGTGCATGGATCGACGCATGAGCGGACGCATGGGCGGATGCATGGACGAACACAGGAACGGATGCACGAACAGACGCACGCACGGACGGGTGGACGGACGCATGTACGGTCACACAGACGGACGCATGGACAGACGGAAGCAAGAACAAATGGACGGACGAATGCTTCGCCGCACTCTCCATCTTTCACTCCGGTGATATGCTGCCAATTTTTTTAATGTGGCAAGGCCCACGCTAAGGGCATTTTAGTGTCCTTAAATGCGGAGTTGCATCTGGGGAACGCCGAGGCTCCAACCGCTCTACTCTACTGCACGAGTTTTTTTAGCACTGGGCGCGTTGACAGTGCGCAAGCTAGCAGTGAGTCGAGTGCTATAAACAGAAATAAGGTGGCAAAAGACCATTGAGCGAACCTGCGGTGTAGCGAGAAACAGTACACCGTCACAAAACAACTAATATTGAAAGAAGTTCATCTCATCTTAGTTTACGCGCGGAGCACAGAAGACCACAGCCTAAATTCCACATGTTATACAACCCATTTACCTTGAAACAGCTGACGTCCGGAGTAGTCCAATCGGTGCGTCTTCTTCGCCGGCCGGCAACCCACATAAACGCGTAATGAATAAAAACATCGGAGCACACCAGCTGTGTAAGAACTCAACTCGTTTACGAGACACCGTCAGCGAAAAGCCCACACGTTTCGGTGCAATTTCTACGGCGTGCGGCTTCAACTAGCTTCACCAGCGTATTGCAAAACTAGCGTCATGCTAGCGTGTATGTGCACCGCCATCTTGTATAAAAACAAAACAAACAAAAATACCGGAAGTGCGTTTAGATCATGTGATTGCTTTAAGCCAATAGCGGGGCCAAGTTTTCTCCATACATCTCCGGGGATATGATACAGAAACACGCGCTCTGGACCTTTCACCAAAATAGTTTGGTGAATACACACAGGAAACTAGGCGTTTTAAGATATATTTACGCAGCAGCGATGCTGAAAACCAAGATAGCGAACAAAACTACGACCCCACTAACCAAAATCATGTTGTCTTTCTCGGTGCCTTTCCCGCTGCTCAAGTGTGACGCTGCGTTATACCAGCATACATCTACGACCAAGCGGACGGAAGGCAGGGGCACAGTGAGGATAGAAAGCGAACAAGAAAAGGAGCGACGAAGCACTGCACCCACCCTCTCCTACACTGCCTCCACGCACACCGAAGCTCCGCCGAGCTCCAAAGATGCGAGCGCCTTCACGTGCCAGAGTGCGCTCCTCCTCTCCACTCACTCTCCGCTAGTCCGCCCTTACGACCTGCTTCAGTTACTAGGAGCGAGAAAAAGCACGCGCGCTGGCAGGTGTTGCTAAGAGAAAAGAAGGGAGAGTGGAGAGTGCATGGACCCCGAGTGACACCTGACATGCCCCGATCAGGAAATACATTCGAATTTCAAAGGTTTGGCTTCGAGAAAACGAAATGCTGTCGGAACGCTCTTCTTATAAAGTGACAAACACTGTGTAAAGTCTCCGGTGGGAGCTACACCAACTAGTGAATCTGCCACGCCAGGGCAGGGCAATGTTTTTAGCCGGCGAAACGTGTGTTAAGGCCAGCGGCACGCGTACTCGGTTGTAGATAGGCGAAACTGTCCAGTACATGTGCAAAGACAGTCGATATGGTTTTCGACTGGTATCGAAGCTATTAATGGTAATAAATAGAGTGTGGGAATGAATGATTCGAGTTTATTTTGTTAGTTGATCCCGTAACTGAAGTAAACAAGCTTATATATTTGGCATAAGAAATTATAAAGACTCGGACAAGACAAGAACCCTTTTGAATCAGGGCCAATGAAAAAAGCCGCCCGCGTCTTCCCACGGGGGGAACTCGAGTGATTGCGTCGCACAATGGTGGGGTATCGCCTGAATGTTACGTAATTGTGTATGGTTTGTGAGTGTCTTATTGTTATTTTGTATTTATTATTCTTATTTTTTGAATGGAAAAGCGTTTGCTTCGATCAGTAATAGGACGCTGATGTTGTGTTGTGCCCCACTACTGGTTGGAGGTAGTATTGCTTCCATCGTATCTACTAGGGTTTAGCGAAGCGTCAAGTCAAGCGAAAGCCAAGTAAAGATGCCCTAGACGGAAGCATCGCCGCCATGGTCTAGGGGCTAAGGTACTCGCCTGCTGACCCGCATGTCGCGGGATCAGATCCCGGCTGCGGCGGCTGCATTTTCGACGGAGGCGAAAATGCTGTAGGTCTGTTTGCTCAGATTTGGGACCCAAGTGGTCAAAATTTTTGGAGCACTCGACTACGGCCTCTCTTATATTCAGATGGCTGTTTCGGGACATTATACCCCACATATCCATCAACTTCCTTCCCGGAATTACATTTCGTATATTTCGGGCATCTTTTAAAACAGAAGCGTGGGGAAAGTCGCGACAGTTCGTGCAAAAGCAGCCCAGTTTTCCGCTTTATTATTGACTGCACCATGCCAGTATGAATAAAATTTGGGTTTGAGGCTATGCATCACGCGCTCGTGTGTTTTTTTTTACATTGCCCACGATAGTGCATGCACTAAGTAGTCGTCCACAAGTAACCTCCTGATGAGAAGAAATAAGTCCAAAATGTGACGGTTGGCTTGGCTACTATTACCGCTAGCAGTAACCATTCGAGTCGAGTGCTGCCGATGTATCAGACTACCCTCTTCTTATTCCTGGGCTTTCGCTGGCTGGAAAAAAGCGTTGTCACCTAAACGGAACAAGATTCATGAGAGACACCTCGGAAAATAAAACTTGGGATAGAGACTTCACGTTGAGAACGTCGCAACGTCACGTTATAAAAAGTTGCTCGCCGATTTGTCAACAAGTGTTCAAGGTAAAATTCAAAATGATATAGTTGTATAACGATATGTACGACACCCATACACTACAAAAATGTGCGAAGGTCAATTGAAAGCGTGATACTCGCGAATACATTGCACAAACCAGAAGCACAGGAAACACGCACAAATAAAGATAAATAACTATGATGGGATGACAGCTATAGACTCTCAGGATAAGCTGGAAATACAATAAATAAGTACGTAAAAAACTGAACAATTGGAACAGTTCTTACTCACTTCTTATTAGTGAAGAATACTCTAGGGGCTGATTAGGCGGATATCAAATGGGGATGAATAACGAATACTCATGAACTTAGAGAAGCACGTATTATGCGGTGCGCTGGTGTTTTCGACAGCAAAATCTTCATTCCTAATCCTTTAGTAGCATGGGTGTACTAAGGTACCATCAATTTGCAGATATGTTTCAAGAATCGGTGTTTCGAAAATCGGTGTTTCAAAGTGATGAATTTACCATACTATAGTGTTTCTTGTTTTAAATAAAAACCAGAGTGCCTTTGTAAACTTACTTGGGAGTTTTCACTCCGCTGCTCAGCCAAACATAATATCTCAGGCAAAGATGAACCTTTAACTCTTAATATGCGTAGCCTATACCGGTGGCAAGTAGTGGTGTTTGCCAAATTTTTTGTCGCTTATGACGAAGTGTGACGAAGTCATGACACGCCAACAAGCCGGGAGCCTGACGTGCTTGACACCTGAAACCGGACATTCTTCGCCGGTTCAGCACTAGTTACTTCGCCGGTTCAGCACTAGTTACGATAACACTTCGCCAGTTCAGCACTAGTTACGATAATATATATTCGGTTATGACAGTGAAGGTGGTGTTCAACCCCTTGGCAGCAAGCCAGGCTTCCCTATCAGCTTTTATCATCTAGAGTCTCTGATTACTTTTATGTGTTTAAGTCGGTAATAAGGCGAGAGGAGTAAGACCGATTGGAGCACGTAAGCCTGTAGGCTGCCAGAAGAATAGACTGAAATGGTTTCTATCATTGGAGGGGTCTTCGAAATGCTCATAGGTTTAGAAATCGTCTAATGACTGCACGGCTGACTGGCGTTTGCTGCCGCAAGGCGAGACACCTTAGTCTTTGACTCTTAGTTGCTTGTGACCATGAAGAGAAAAGTTGTTTTAGGTCGCTGTAATTTGTGTGTCAGAAACATAAATTAACGTGCTCATGAATCGGAATGCACGCTCTACATTCTCTTCTTCAAACGCTATAGCGCGATTTCACCCGCGTAACCTGTAATAACTCGTAGGGGCTAGAGAACGATTGCAGAAACAAATGAAAGGAAGATACGTAGAGAGAAAGAGAAAGATAAAAATTCTGGGTGAAGAAGAATCATAATCATCTTCCATATCACACCCACTGAAGGGCAAAGGCCTCTCCCATGTTCCACTAATGAACCCAGTCATGTGCTTTATGCGACCACGCTATACCTGCAAACTTAATTATTGCATCTGGCCACGTAATTTTCTGTAATATGTTAGGGTAAGAAAAAGTGAAAGCTGGAGGGATAGAGTGAATCATAGCCTAGATAGAGAAACTGAGAGGAAGACATGTAGAAAACGAAAGAATGGGAGCCGTAGAAAGAGTTTTAAAAAATAAAAAATATTGAACGACATACACAGTAAAAAATAGAAAAAAACAATTGGAAAAAAGGAGAAAGCAAGCGAGAAATGGAGAGAGAAGTAGAAAAATAAACAAAACGTGAACAAAAATTGAAATAACATGAAAGAAAAAAATACAGAATAGAGAGTGTATTATTTTTATTTATTTACTATTGCACCTATTTCACTGATTAACTTTTTTGCATTTGTAATGCGAAACAAACGAAAAAGACCAAGAAAAGAGAAGACAGAAAAAATGAATGCATGAAGAATAAGAAAAAAGAAAATAATTGCTGAACGTAGAAAAGAAACGAAGGCCAAGACTACATAGGTGCTGATCAGCTCCGCCGTCTCTGTGGCATTTAGCCTTCACATCAAGCTGCGCTAATATTTTTCTCTTTTAATCGTGTGTAAGTGATTCGGCAGTTCACGCGCAAGCTTTCTTGAGAACCTTACAGTCCAAGCGGAAGAAAATTGAATCAGCGCAGGTCAAACGCGTTTCCATTTGCACTGCCACCGCTAGATTCTGCCGCCAATTTAGCGATGTACTTTTACCTACAGCTTTTAAAATGTAGCAATTACTTCAATTATGCCCTTTTGTTGATATAATAGTGGATCTGGTAAAGCTCAGCAAACTACCGGTTAGCGTTTGCGAAAAGTATCATCGCCAAGAAAGTACTCTGCTCTGCTACGCCCACAGGCATCGCCTCAGACAAACATTGCATTTCCCGCGTAGGCTCTAGAGAATAGAATCTCTCTCGGCTGCTTACTGTATGATTTTAATAGCAGAGAGGGTAAAATAAGCAGAAAAAAAGAGGAAGCGTGGAATCTAGCGATACAGTGCAAAGGCAGAAAGAACAAACAGACGGAAAAATAAATACATAAAAAGATAGGAATGGTAAGAAGTGACAAAATGAGATTAAAAAAAACAGAAAGAAAAATCAAGCAACTACAATCAATGACCTCAAAACAAGCAGTATCGCGTATCAGCCTCAATGTTAAGAAGGGCTCGGAGAGTTGGGTCAAGACACTTGGCTCAGCCATCGTTGGGCACTCGCACATGTGCCGTTCTGGAAGTGTCTCAGGCCGTAACTGCTGGCTCAATAGACAGTTATAGGTCACGAGAAGCGTAAATATATAGTACTTACACCCTGTCAGAATCTCTTAATGCATGTTGGCCGAGCTCCTCATTCACCAAACTGTGAGTGTTCCTGCTATACCAAAGGGCTTTGGAACGCTGAAAGCCAGGCTTATGGTCCAATTGAAATCTAGAAATCAGAGTAATGTACCGTTCGGTGTGTTGTTTATTATGCTGAGCCGTCGGTTTTGAGCTTTCTGAATAATAGGAGTGGGAATCAGAACATGATATTGATGACGTTTCTTTTGAAACTGCGAAGGCGATATAATACAGATGACTAATAGTAAGCAATGATCTTTGATATCAACTCCAGTGGCCGTTTCATAACTTTCATCGTCGCCAGCTACATCATATATACTTCGTTAGTTCAATAGTGACCAACCACATGGTTCCTTGTTCTAGGTTTGCAAATAATTTTACTTTAGTAGTATCATAACGGCGAAATATTGTCCTGGGGAGTTTGAACAGCTGAGGAGAAGGAAGAGGAAGAAACATATTTTATTTAAAAGGCAGCACTGATTCTATGGCCCCACTGGCCCGAGTGGCTCGTTTTGTTCGGTCCAAGGTTGCCCGCTGGCATCCCATGTCCTGCCGCGTTGATCGCGCCTCCTGCGATTTCTCAAATTCGTTTCGTGTGATGAGGGGTGATATGCCCCAGGCTGGTCTCTTTCGGCAAATCGTGGTGATGTGCGGGCGTGTCGGTGTGTCACCGAACCAAAGGCAGCGGTCAGCAATTTGGGATGTCCTGGTTTCGCTGAGCTTCTGTATGTTGGGGTATGTGTTCTTCTGTATGCGTCTGCAATCTCTGGATTGAAAGTAGGTGCGTTAAGGGTGGGGTGGCGCCATCTTCAGACGGGCTGGTCTTTGGCTATCAGGATGTCTCGCAGCAGCGTAGATGTGAAGAACTCCGCCCCAGTCGGCATGTCCGTGGCTCCGCAAGTTAATGCTCAAGCTAAACGATCCGCCCATTAGTTTCCTCCTTCACCTTTGGAATAAGGGCACGATGTGATGCCGTGTCTTCTTGGAGGTTTGTCCCTAACATGCGTTAAAAGCTCTGGGGAAAAATGTTTCTGAGAAACAGTCGTAAATACTCTTGGGAATGTGTGAGAACGTGCGCAGACTGTCTCTTGTACATTGAAACCACAAGAAGACATTTTATATTTGTCTCCAAGTGCGTCCGTTTTCTTCAAGTTACGTTAGGTTTTTGCTTTAAGGAGCTACATAACAACGAGCTACTTTAACCTTTTTTTCTGCACTTCAGGCTAAAGCTAAATAGAACTTTCTCGTTCGTCCTATTTAAAGGTAAAATATTCAGAATGCCTTTACCTCAAAGACGAAAACTACAAAGCAGCTGACATATAACAGACTCTTTCGAGCGAATGGGAAAGAGATCACAAACTAGCGTCTAAATGATCTGCGATGAAGTCTGAATTCAATTAAACAAAACTTCACTGACTTGAACTTTTACAATGGCTCCCTCAATATGAGATTTGCTATTCACACTTTTTTACCTACTTTGCTGAGAAATAATGCACGCGTTAATGTGACACATCTCACTAGCTCACATTTTCATAGCGTTCTTTTTTTTGGCCGAAGCAGTTTCACAGACAGATGGCACGGAATTTTCGCTCACCATAAGTGACGGCGACACCTGAAATACTGCGAAACTAGACAAAGGAGGAGAGGAGCGACAGTGTTGCGGGTGCCTTCCTGGGCGGCACCAGACGCGAGCTTGTGCAGTGGTGGGGTGGATGGTGCCACCGCTGACCCCAGAGTGCGACATCATGCGACTAAAAAATGCTCCGTATTAAACCATCTTTGCGACACCGGACGGGCTTTACGAATTTAACGAAACGCCATTTGACCTTTGTAACGATCCAGCCACGTTTATGTGCGTGATAGATACTGTTCTTCATGACCTAAAACTGAACACCTGCCTCATTTATTTTCTAGATGATACTGTTTCGTTTTCATCTACCTTTACCCAACACCATCAATGATTAGACAAAGTACTTCAGTGCCTTACAAACGGTGGTCTTCATATAAATACAGAAATGCCATGTTTCACAGCAAATGCACAAACATCCTCGGTAATGTCGTTTCCCAAGAAGGAGTCCAGCCGGATCCCGAAAGGATAGCCGCTGTGTTGCAGTTTCCTGAATGAATGTCTCAGCATGGCAAAATGCGTCCGTGCTTGTTTCTGAAGCTTGAAGAAGTTTAGAGTTGAAAAGTACGAAATGGTAAACTTTCCGTCGGGATTCTGCAGAAGTGGAGCGGCGAAATTGAGCCGATCGGAGTCGAAATTGTCGTCTCAAATAGATTTCCAATAACGCCTTTCGATGAAACTTTACCCATGTGGAGTACCTATACTATCCTCCGACACACTGCAGAATTGCATCTCTGCTTCGCTATATCGGTGTTTTTTTATTTTTTGAAAGAACTATAAAAACAACACAGGAAGGTTCATGCGAAGCTTTCATTTTACACGGAAGCGTGAGACTGTTTCCAAAGCTTACAATTCTGCGTGTGATCCGCGCGCGTTAAAAATAAACAAGTTGGAGAAGTTCAACAGTTTTACGAGAGGAACGGACTTCCCTTTAACCAGAAGAAATATACAGGCTTATATTTCACATTCTACTACACAGCCATGTCACGTCTCGGATACATTTTTCAAGAAGACCCGTATATCTGTGTAACGCTAAGTGTAGCTGCAATACTGACTATCGAAATTTTTAAACATTACATATGTTGTAAAACAGGTTGCAGCGCTCGTCTGTCTGTTTCTTGTTCAGTTTTTTTTGCGCGCTAAAAGTTTTATTATGGATTACTTATGTTCTCTTATAATACAGCCGTCAATATTGGTCAACGCAAATTGTAGTTAGGTGCCATCCACTGAAATTGACATGTGAAGCAGTGTTTTTATCGGCAGCGCTAACACCAGCGCTTTATTTCAGCTTACCGCATCTGGTGTTGCTAATATTTATGTTGCTGTTAGCATCGTTAGGGATCTGCGAGAAACTTGTCACAGGAAGCACATGTAGCCAATTAACATACATGTATTTAGCGCCACGCCACAAGGTCTCGTTCAATAAAAACACATAATACATTCATCTTCACCGCATGCTTCGTGCAACATAGATTCCCAAGGTATGTGAGATCTGCCGATTTTTTTCCTCATTGTTAGTCATAGAACATGTTATTTCTGGAATTTCTCATCATTCCTTTAATGCATATACTCTTTGGCGTCTCTTGTTTCTCTGATTTATATATTTACCGCGTTATTGCTTGTTGAAGCCCAGAATTTCGAATAATAGAGGGCTACCTTGTAAGCTGAGGATACACATTCCCGAACGAGAGATTGAAATGGGAATAATCGTAACCGATTTCAATTACATATAAAGTGGGAATGTTTGTTGTAGAGAAAATCTCTGTTTGATTCAAATTAGAAAAAAAAACAGGGTAGCGAATGCATGTACCAAAACAAACTTGAGCAATCAAGTAGAATAACAAAAGGAAATGAAAAGAGACTAACGAAAGTTTATGCGAACAAAGATGACAGTTCGGCCACTGTGTGCATTGGAAGAACAACGAGGCTCTAGGCCACGCACTTGCGCCTTGTTGTTAGGTGTATGACTAAGACACTTTATATAGTTCATCAACATGAGTGGGCATGGGAGCAGCCACTGCGAAAGCATGGCTAACATGTTGATCTTCTTCGCCCCACAGGTTGTTTTGACCTTGTCAGCTTCTCTGCTGATTGCAACACCCTGCCCTGCCTCGTGCCTGTTTCTCGGTGCCGGCACCAATACGGTACCAGCCTTCCCGGACAATTCTGCGCGCGCAGTCATCGAGGCATCGTCATTGCCCTTCACTTCTGCGCACAAGTGCACCGACTCCACAGTGACCCCTGGACCCAAAGACTACTTAAGGCTCCGGAAATCCTTCCCCGCTTTTAGTGGGCATGGGAGCAGCCACTGCGAAAGCATGGCTAACATGTTGATCTTCTTCGCCCCACAGGTGTGTACATATACTCCACTGCATGCTAAAAAAAGTGACAATCGTTTCTTAGTCGTGCTCCCATGCCCACGTGAGCTGTGTATTATCTTGAAAGAATGCTTAGATGTGAGTTTGCTGTTGCTTTGTTCTGGCGACGTAGAAACTAACCCTGGCCCCCCTACTCTTCGCAGTTCCAGTGCAGACATAGGTGAAGAACAAACTCCTGTACATAGTGCCGCCATACTTGAAATACTCAAAGGTATCAACGAACGAACAATTCATCTAACTGAGAGCCAAGCCAATCTAACCACGGATGTTAAAGCAATAAAAGATAACCAGGAGACTATAAAAACTAGTCTCTCAGATATATTCACCCGCCTTGAAACCTTGGAGCATGAATCGAAAACCCTAAATGCACTTCAGGAAGATATCGTGTCAATTAGGAGCTCCACCGCCCATCTGACGTCCCAACAAGAGATGTTACAGACGCGGTTGGATGACTTAGAGGATCGCTCCAGACGAAATAACGTCGTTATTCATGGTATATCAGATTCGAAAGAAACGTGGAATGATACGGAGGAGAAAGCACTTGCCGCGTTACACTCCGCACTTGGCGTCGAAATACCCCCCTCAGACGTCGAAAGAGCTCACCGCATAGGGACGCTATCTGCATCCAAACCCCGCCCCATTATAATGAAATTTTGTTCCTTTAAAACCCGAGATAAGGTATTATCAGCGCGCGCTAAACTTAAAGAATCCGGTATTTCGGTATCCGAAGACTTTTCGCCTGCGACTCGTGAGGCACAAAAGAAACTGTCTGAATTCGCTAAGGGTCTACCTGGATCCCCGAAATTCAAATTGCGCTACACGAAACTGTATGTCAACCAACAATGCTACGTATATGACTCTTTAACCGATACTGTAACAGAAACGAGTAACTTTCCCCACCCTGAAACGCATCAACGCAAAGCATTGCAAAACAACGGCCTAGACGCTACGCAAACAGCAAACCTAGAGACACGATAGGAAAACGCGAGGGGATGTGGGCGATTGCCGCCCCCGTCACGCTTATCTGTACTTCTTGCGAACGTCAGGAGTGTGCTTAATAAACTTGACTCTTTTAACTCTATTGTAGACACGTGCAGACCTAATGTTATCGCGTTAACCGAAACTTGGCTGAATAATAACAATCGGAACACGGAAATTTTTTTACGATGCGTCCCGCTACACAATTTACCGTTGTGACCGCACCCTTCGCCAAGGCGGTGGCGTTATGCTTGCTGTTTTGAATGCACACGATTCTTACCAGGTTGCTGTTGAAACCGATATTGAAATTATCTTATCGTGTGTTGAGGTGGCGCACCAGAAATTCATTTTTGCGGCATGTTATCGCCCCCCTAACGCCCCGCCAACATTTACTGCCCCCTTACACAATGTTCTTAATACCGTAGTAACTCGCCTGCCAAGCGCCCCGATTTTCTTATTAGGTGACTTTATTTTCCTCAAATTATGTGGTCCTCCGAATCGCCCATGTTTAATTCAAGTTCCTCACAAGTTAGCGACGTTCTGAACCTTTGCTCAACCTTCACCCTTACCCAACTAGTTACCCAGCCGACGAGAATAACAGACAGCACAGCAACGGTACTAGACCTCGTACTTACCTCACGCCCCGACTCTGTCTCGTGCATGACATATTTACCCGCTTTATCTGATCACTTAATCCTTTCTTTCGACATCTCAGTACCAGCTCTAGAAACACGTAAGACAACTAAGCAAATTCGTGATTATAAGAAAGCAAATTTCGATGCCATTATCACTGAACTGTCCACTTTTCGTGACATTTTTCTAGACAATTTCGACAATCGTACAGTTGAAGCTAACTGGAACTTATTCCTGCGAAAAGTCGACGAGCTAACCAACAAATACATCCCGCTTCGCAAAATCTCTTCGCATGCCAGAGCTCCATGGTACAATGCCGACTTAAAACGTCTATCAAACCGCAAGAAGCGCCTTTACCGTAAAGCGAAACTGCTGCCCATGAACGCTCGGTGGGTTGCATACAAAGTAGCCAACAATTCTTATGTATCCGCTGTCAAAAATGCAAAATCCAACTTTTTCCAGAGTACCTTACCTAGCCTGCTTCTAAACAATCCTCAAAGCTTTTGGCGTGTAATTAATCCAAGCACGACTGAGTCAATTAAACTGCTGGACCATAATGACGAATCCATTCCCGACAATGAGTGTCCGATTGTCCTGAACAGGTTTTTTTGTAGTAATTTTGTGGTTTCTTCCAGTACATCTATTCCTTCCCCAAAGCTGCACGATTATCCACTCATGAATTCAATTATTACTGACACTCAGGGAATTTCTAAAATAATACAGTCACTTAAGCCCTCTTCAAGCCCAGGTGTCGATCTTATAACTTCTAAATTGCTTCAAGGTACGGCCTCGTATTCTTCAATTCTTCTTACCAAACTTTTTCAACAATTCATTGACAGCGGGTCCCTACCCATCCAGTGGAAAATCGGTAAGGTGGTCGCCGTTCACAAATCAGGTAGCAAAGAATCTCCTTTAAATTACCGCCCTATATCCCTTACGAGCATTCCTTGTAAAGTCTTGGAGCATGTCTTGTACACAAGCATCGTAACGTTTCTCGAGTCCAATTCATTTTTCACGGATGCACAACATGGTTTTCGAAAGGGATTTTCATGTGAAACCCAATTACTGTCTTTTACACACCAGCTTCACCGCATTCTTGACCGTCGCTCCAAAGCGGACTGTATTTTTTTAGATTTTACAAAAGCCTTTGAGAAAGTGTCCCATAATCTCCTGCTCCTGAAACTTAGCAAACTTAACCTTGATCGTGATGTGTTCAAATGGCTTGAACACTTTTTGTGTGGCCGTACACAGTTTGTTGCAGCCAACTCATATAATTCCCCAGAATGTTCTGTTAATACGGGCGTACCCCAAGGCTCAGTCCTGGGCCCCCTTTTATTTTTAATTTACATCAATGACCTCACTGATTGCGTTTCATCAAGCATACACCTGTTCGCTGACGATTGTATGATATTTCGTGAAATTAACGACACAAGCGATGTTAGTATTATACAAAACGACCTTAACGCTATTTCAAAGTGGTGCAGTCTTTGGCTAATGAACCTTAATATTAAATGTGTAAAGTTTTACGCGTATGTCGAACTTCAACCACTCCCGCCTCGTACCATCTTAATAATGTTCTACTCGATTGTGTTTCATCCTACCGGTACTTAGGTGTGCACATTACTTCTTGCCTGACCTGGTCCGTTCACATAAGCAACAGTATTAACATTGCAAACCGTATGTTAGGCTATCTTCGTCGCAATTTTTCTTCTTCACCTGCCTCTCTAAAACTACTGATGCATAAGAACTTGGTTAGAAGTAAATTAGAATATGCTGCTTCAGTTTGGGATCCCAGCATGGTTTATCTGATCAAAGCCCTCGAACTGGTCCAAAATAACTCTGCCCGGTTTATCCTACACGATTACGATCGAACAGCAAGCGTTACAGCTATGAAAAACTCGTTGCAGCTGACTTCCCTTTCTTCTCGTCGTAAGTTTTTTCGCCTGTGCCTTTTTCATAAAATCTTCCATAATAGCCCCCACCTTCGTGCTAATCTTTTTCTTTCACCGTCCTACGTGTCCTCTCGCATCGATCATGCGCACAAAGTTGGTATACCTATATGCCAAACAATTACGTGTTCAGAATCTTTTGTCCCACGCACCAGCAAAGACTGGAACCAGCTTCCTGGAGCGACTGCTGCGATTACTGATTATCAGCTGTTTCGCGCTGCACTAACAAACATTGTAAACTGAGGTTACTTATTACGTGTGCCTTTTTCGTTTTTTTATGTTCTTGCGTGTTCTGATGTGTTTTGTAGCTAGAATTGTATACTAGGATTATTTAAAATATGTACACCAGATCTCTTTTGTTCTACTATTGTGTCCTAACTTTGCTATCAGCTAAAATTGATTATTCAGTAAACGTTGAATCCTGTACTCCCCTTTACTCACCTTCTGAATCCATTTTTTGTAAACCCACTCCCCTCTTCAATGCCTCTGGCCCTGAGGGTACAATAAATAAATAAATAAATAAATAAATAAATAAATAAACTCGGCGAATAGATTTAGATATGTTCATCTTCCAGGGTACTACTACACAAAGGTAATACTATCAAGTAAAGTGCGACACTTCAGTGCTTACACTAATATAAAACAGAGTTGCCGATTGCAATTTTTCAACTTGGGCCAAAAATTTCGCAGCAAAATTTACACTGAAACCCCAGAGTGCTTTGATTTAAAGACTCTTTAAAGAACCCAGGCGTACAAAATAATTCAGACGGCGTGACTTACATTACTGTCAAATAATTTCACTGAAGTGTTACTTTATTTGTACATTGTTTTGAGCGTTTGTGTGGCCTTTTTATTTTTTGATGGAAGACGGCGGTCATTTTTCGATTGAAAGAAATGGGAAGCAAATAAAGTTTCTCCCATGAAATAAGCCGACTTTTCTTTTATCAGTCTCTTCTGCACGTAATCCTTCGATGAAAGCGTTGCAATGAGCTGCTATGAGCTTTTGATAGTATTACAAGTGCACGATCATGTGCGCATGTTGTAAACGTCAATGCAACCCGAAATTGTTTCAGCCACGAAGCGTTCCTAGCTAGTCTTATTGACCATCGCAAATTTCATGGGGAATATAACGATTCGAAAACTTTGCATGCGTTTTCGGTGCGCACAGTGGCACCGAACGCGTAGCACCGATATGAGAGATTTTTTTTCCTTGTATTGTATTCAGATGAGCAAGATGTTAATAAAGATTTCAGTCGCGCAAGACGAGTGCGTAGTAGGTGGAACATAAGCGAAATGCCAACAAACAACACAGCACAAGTGTGATTTAGAGCGAAAGCGCCCAGATAGCCGGCCAGGGTGACCTTGATTCGCTAATAATATTAACGTTGCAAGAGCTTCGTGCGTCGATTTGGCAGAGGGGAACGTAAATATTACCAGTAAACTGCAGTCGTTGCATTTCATTCGCCGGCAATCGGCTAAAACCACATGACGCGAAGCGCCACTGCGTGTATTTGAATATGAGCCGCCGGCTGCCTATCCACACTTGCGCGACGATGGTGCTGCCAACTATAGCCTGATCTTGCCGCAAAAATGCAGTGAAATGCCTCCTGAGCAGTGCGTGCTCAGCAGTACTCTACAGTGAACTAGAATATACTTTACACTCTGTTTCAGAAGTTACCTTCAGCACTGTGGAGGCTACAGAGTTCCCAACCAATAGGAAAGGCGATGAGCTCCTCCACATGTATTCAACCACGCCGTGTCGTCTGCTCACCATCTTCAGAGCTTCTTCTCGCTGAATTGCCCTTGCACGCTCATTGCATGTAACATGGGTGGTTTATAAACATTAAGAATGGTAAAACTGTCAAACGAGTCATCACACTTCAACTTTCGGAAGTTTGGCGTCTTAACACTATCATTTTTTTCTCGACAGAAGATCGGTGGGCACTCATGGTGGCGGCTAACCAGGTTTGTTGTTCGTTTCACTTTGTGGGTGACAGAACAAATGCACTGAACTTCAGCCAGCTTAGCAAGAGTTCATTAAAAGGAAAGTTTTGTTAATACTTGTACTTTGCATTTTCGGCATACAGTAAAACCATCACTGCTTCTTAAGAGGTTCCTAAATCCACGCCTAAATCACTGGTATCGAAAGTCTTCTTCACTCACACTGGCGTCCTCATCAGAGCTTGTCCCTTTACTTAGACTGACAATAACACGTTGCTGATTGCCGAAAACACTGTCAATGATCTGGTCCATTTCTATCATTTTCTCCTCTTCCTGAATCACAAGCTAAACATAATCTTTTCACATTGTGCACTCACTTGTGCGATTGCGTCCAAAACAATAATCTTCTGAAGTGCTTTAATTTTGAATACTTGGTTTCTGGCAGGCACAAACCACTTGATATCACTCCACACCACTTCGATGGGGTTCAGCTCGCAAAGATAAAGCATCAAGCTCAAAACCTGGTGTTAGGCAGTGGAAACAATGCAGTCAATGCGGTATTTTTACCGTATTCTTCACTGTGTCTATCAGCTGCATCAATTCCGCTTTTACAATGTCTTGACGCCAAGGAACACTGTTTTGCGAAAGCCATGCTTGCATTTCTTTTTTCAGGCTGCTCATGCAGGGTACTTTTTCTTGTCTGACTGAATGGCTTGGTGCATTGTCAAGAACAATCACACTAGCCGGGGGCAGGCGTGGCAGCAACCTTTCCTGGAACCACTTTTTGTAGTTGTCTCCGTCCATCTCTTGGTGATAGTTGCCTGTGTTTCTTCTCACCGAAATACTTTCTCCGCACCTTGAACAAAACCATCCTCATTTCTATAGTGCGTAGTAATAAGTCGGGATCCCTCGCCACTGGGCTTTCTCAAGACAACAGACTGCCCGCACATCTTGGCTTGTTCTGCTGTTCTGACGGTCTCGTCAACCCACACCCGATTTGTCGTATGCCCGACGTTAATCTAGGTTTCATCCATGTAAAATATTGAGTGCCCTTGGCGACGAAGTTCTCTTATTTGGCGCAAGTAGTTGGGGCGCCTCTGAATTATGTGCCTGCTTCCATAGGGAGTGCATTTCGGCAACGTGTTTTTAAATCTCAAACCAATCTTTTTGAGCATGCGATACATTGTTGTTGATGACAGTGAAGGTAGCGTTTCATCTGCGTTGAAGTAATCGGTGGGAGCAGGTTCACAATGCTTATGTCTACGTTTCTTTCATCTCACACCATAAAAATCCCCACATAAGTTGTGTCTCGCAAACCTTCCAATTGGTGACCTGCAAAGTGATGACACCATCTAAGGCTTACAATGCATCCAGCAGGCGCAGTCGCTTCAACTCGTCACTGCAGTTAACACATCACTTTCTCATTAGAAGAGTTGCCTTCTAACCTGGAGACGCCACACCAGTTCAGATGTGCGTCTTAAAATGCAAGCATTCCAATGGGCTCCGACAGCAGTAGGACGGCAATGCTGCACCGCCCATATTAAAAGGGTGGCCCGAGCCTAGGCCGGCAACCTTGCACGAGCATTTTAAGAGGGACAAGCCCTTACAAGCCCGTACTGCACCCTCGACGCTGTATGAACGTGGAAAATATTTTTGTGGACATCTAGCTCTAAGCCACGCGGAAAATTAGGGGTGACTCTCAGCGGTAACTTACGTGACACATTTTTACCACAGGCTATATTTCACATGCCTTTGTGCTAAGAATAAAGAGTCCACGGCTTCATAAAAACAGAGTGCCTTGAGCTAAAGACAACCCATTTTACTTGAAGTGCGCTCATGTTAACGTAGAAAAGTGTGGTGAGATCGCTACAGCAGATTCTACTGCCGTATAATTATCAGTTGATGCCCTCGGTGTTCGTATTCACTCACGCACAATCAGAAAGAGATGTCCAGATTGAGCGGTATTCCGACGAAGCTGCTCTGTACATCAGCCGAACATTCTTTTTTAAGGCGACGCCAGTGTTTTTTTTTCTTTCGGCGTGAAAATACTTCGCACGCCCACCATGACACGAGCACCAGTGAGATTGTGGAAGCCTTTTTCATAAAAGAAAATATTGAAATTTTATCAGTGCTTCGCCTATATTGCCTTTCGATTGTGATATGTCGTTGCTGAACGACACTTGCTGGTGGTAGACCCTTTCATCTTGTGTTTTCATTTCTCTTCGTGTTTTATCTGGTATTTATTAATTTGTGTTGTAATGCTGAATGAAGTGGGTCACGCATAGCTCGGTAAACACATGGTCAGTGCTATGCATGAGACGCTTGGCCCAGACGTTGTCGCTGTTTTCGCTAGCTAGGCCTACGCTCCTACCTCGTCTCACATAACAGTTCTGACTGTCTCGGTTCTTTATTATATTTGGTGGAGTTTGCTGGGTCTCCTCACAATCCTGGAGTTGCGAAGCCAGACTCGACGTACTGCTGTGACCACTGAATCTGCCACAAGCCCTCCGCTTATGGCTCCCCAGGCCATCGCGTGCTCTGGTGCGGTCCGTCAGAGAGACCCTCCCATCTTCAGCGGCACTGACGATCATGACGTCGACGACTGGCTGGCAACCCACGAACTCGTGTCTTGAACAAATGGGAGAAAGCCACGAGGCTGCAGTTACCTCAATGGCATTGGCCACTTGTGGCTTTGGAACCATGAAACTGACGTTCTAACCTGGAGAGCATTCAAGACAAAGTTTAGCGAAGTCTTCGGTCCTCCTGCTGTCCGCAAACTTCGTGTGGAGCAGCGCCTTCAGTCAAGATCCCAACTGCCAGGTGAGAATTTCCCCAGTTACATACAATACGGCATTGACTTGTGCAAACGCGTCGATGCGAACATGACAGAGGTGGACCGCATCAAGCATATTTTTAAGGGTATCAACGAGGACGCATTCCAGATGCTCATTTCAAAAAGCCCGGCTACCCTCGCTCAAGTTACCGTGCTGTCCCACATCACGAATCGATGTCCGGCTTAACTCCCTCGCAAGATCCCATCCTCTTGTCGCAGATAAAAGATTTTGTGCGCGAAGAAGTTGACCGCCAACTGTCACTCATCTCCAGCCTACCGGAGCGCAGTGCGCCGCTTAGCCCTACACTACGGACTATTATACAAGACCAAGTGTCTGAGGCCCTTCGTCCGCAGCTGGTTCCACCAGTCAATGCACCATTGACGTATGCCGAAGCAGCAGCACGACCACGACCACAGAGGTTCTAAGCGCCACCTCCACTGCCTGCTCCTGTTTATGCCACCCAGCCGAACCGACCTCCAGTTCACTGAGTCCCTAATCTATGGGGCACTGCCGATAACCGACCGATCTGCTGTTCATGTGGTCTACCAGGACATGTCGCACCTCTGTGCCGCCGTCGCCCACTCCATTCCCGAGAAAACCCACGTTCATATGAGTACGACCACACGTATGCCTACACTCCAGACCCCGAATTGCACCCTCCTCGACAGCGCCCCCGACCACCTTCTGATCGCCGATCTCCTTCTCAACGTCGTCACTGACCCTCCCCGATGCGCTGACGCCCCCCTACAATCGACGCAAAAAAGACACAGTTCCAGTGGCAAGAACTGCTTCCTCGCCACAAAGCACAAGCCCCCTTTGTTCGCCGCCGAATGTAATTAATGTCTTCCTTGAAGGTGTACCTGTACATGCCCTTATCTATACTGGTTCCGCCATTTCTGGCATTGCCGAAAAAGTTTGCCATACAATTCGAAAAGTGGCAACGCCTTACTTGGGTTTGTTTCTTCATACTGCCACTGCACAGCCTGTGGCGGCGTGTACCGCCAGACTTGTAATTCGAGGAGACCCCTACACAGTGCAGTTCGTAGTACTGCCGCACTATTCTCACATCATTTTAGGCTGGAATTTTCTCTCCCATCACCAAGCCGTCATTGACTGCGCCCGTGCCAAAGTCGTCTTTTGTCGTCTTGGTGAGGCTCTACCTGCGAACGATTGCCCTTTCTAGGCGAAGTTGGTCTTTAGTTACGACACTCAGATCCCTCCATGCGCTACTGTCTTCGCACCTGTGTCGTGTCCCACCATCGTCGACGCTACGGCAATCTTCACGCCTTCCGCTGCTTTCGTTCATCGCCACCTATCGCCGCTCCCAACCGCTCTCGTCACTCTTCAAGGTTGGGCGAAAGACGTGCCTGTGTGGAATCCGTTCCCTTTCACGGTTACGCTGCTTCGGGGCGAATGTATCGGCTCAATCGTATCATTCGAAACTATCGCTACACTTGACGTTCCTGATGAATCATCAGAAGTCCGCACGCTCTCCTGTAGTTACGTGAATGGCCCTTCCACTGTCGACATTTTCAACCGAGTAATCGACGAAGGCCTAAACCCAAAACAGAGGTGTAAGCTTTTCAGCCCCCTTGACAAATTTCGGCCATCTTTTGACAGTCACAGCGCTACCTTAGGTTGAACATCTACTGTATGCCACCAGATCGACAAAGGTAATCACATACCACTACGGCAGCGACCATACCGTGTTTCACCGCCTGAACGCCGTGTCATCAATGAACAAGTAGGTGACATGCTAAAGTGCGGTGTCGTTCAACTATCAAACAATCCTTGGGCGTCGCTGGTTGTTTTAGTTATAAAGAAGGATGGCACAATACGCTTTTGCGTAGATTATCGTCGTCTAAACAAAAGAACACAAAAGGATGTTTATCCTTTGCCTCGGATCAATGACGCCCTCGACTCTTTAAAAGGCGCAGAGTTTTTTTCCTCCTTTGGTCTATGCTCTGGGTATTGGAAAGTGCCCACGAATCCGGATGATAGGTGAAAAACTGCTTTTTTCGCACAAGATGGCTTATACGAGTTTAACGTGATGCCAATCGGCCTATGCAATGCGTCGGCAACATTTGAGCGCATGATAGACACTATCCTACGAGGCCTCAAATGAAACACGTGTTTGTGCTACTTAGATGATGTGGTGGTATTCTCGCTCAATTTTCCCATGCACCTTCATCGCTTGGAACAGGTTTTACTCTGTCTTTCTGCAGCTGGCCTCCAACTAAACTTGAAGAAGTGTCACTATGAAGCACGCCAGCTGACTAATAACGGACACATCGTGTCGAAGGATGGCTTTCTCCCATACCCCGCTAAGCTACGTGCTGCTCGCGGGTTCCCGAGGCCCGTGTCTATCAAGGAGCTGCGTAGTTTCAGTGGGCTTTGCTCATACTTCCGCCGCTTCATCCGGGATTTCACCTCGATCATGGCACCTCTGACAGACCAACTTCAGGGAGACCGAAATCTATCTGCGTGGTCTCCCGCCTGCGACAGGGCCTTTGCCAAGCTCCGTGAAATTCTTACAACACCACCCATACTGCGACATTTCGATTCAAGCGCTCCCACAGAAATCCACACGGATGCTAGCAGGGTCAGTCTTGGCGCTGTACTCGCCCAACGAAAGCCTGTGTACCAAGAATATGTTGTTGCGTACGCGATTCGCACTCTTACAAGAACAGAAGCCAATTATTCGGTAACAGAGAAGAATGCCTAGTGATAATCTGGGCCATTACAAAATTTCGGCCTTATCTGTACTGCCGCCCTTTTGATGTTGTTACCGATCACTACACGCTCTGCTCGTTATCCTCCCTCGAGGATCACTCTGAACGCCTAGCACGATGGGCTTTACGCCTCCAAGAGTACGACGTTCATGTCATTTATCGCTCAGACCAAAAGCATGCCGATGCCGATGCTCTTTCGCGTACGTCTGTTTCTACTGATATTGCGAGTGTCTCCATCCAAGACAACTTACTTCCACTATCAGGACCCATCAACATGGCTGCGGAACAGCCCAAAGATTCGTGGATTGTGTCTTTGATGGATTACCTATCTGAAACAATCGCCCATCCGCAATCTTGAGCGCTACACCGGCAAGCCTCTCACTTCGCTATCCGTGATGGAATTAACTACCACCCAGAGGGCCGCAAATGGCTACTCGTCATACCCAGGCATCTTTGTGCCAGCATATGTGCTGCTTTCTGTGCCGATCCGCAGTCTGCACACGCCGGTTCGTTTAAAACCTGCGCCAGGCTACGTTTTTTTTTGTTTTATTGGTGCTGCATGTACATATTTGTTCAAAAGTACGTTCGATCTTGCACAGAGTTCCAACGCCGCAAGCACGGTCATAGCCGTCCTGCTGCACCAATGCAGCCGTTACCGTGCCCAGTGCGACAATTTGACTGGGTTGGAATAGACCTTTATGGTCCTCTGCTATATACATCAGATGGGAATCGCTGGATTATTGTAGCGATTGACCATCTCACGAGATATGCAGAAACGGCCGCTCTACCAGCCACAACCGCACGTGAAGTTGCGTCTTTCCTGCAGCAACATTTTGTTCTGCGTCATGGCGCTCCACGTGAGCTTTGGAGTGACCGAAGTGGAGTCTTTCTCGCGGATGTTATTGAATTTCTTGCTGAATGATATGTGACTCACCACGATATTACCGCACATCGCCCACAAACGGCTTTACCGAACAATTCAACCGAAATCTTGGCGACATGCTTTCTATGTACGTTGCCTCCGACCACATCACCTGAGATCTTATCTTGCCCTACGTTACGTAGGCTTACAACACGGCACCTCAAGCGACGACAAGCTTTTCCCCCTTATTTTTACTCTATGGTCGAGAGCCATCATCTGCAATCAACACCAATCTCTCCTACCGACCCGACTCATCCGAAGGCACACCAGTTTCTAAAGCGGCTTTTGTATGCGGAAGAATGTCGGCAATTAGCTCGCACCCTTACAACACAAGAACAAGGGCTACTGAAATTTCGTCACGACGATGGACGGTCCCACTACCAGTTTTTGCCCAACTCTCTTGTTTAGCTGTGGGTGCCTCCAACTGCTGCTCCTGGTACCTCTACAAAGTTCGTCAGCAGGTACCATGGGCCTTATCGTGTCATAGAGCAAACTTTCGCTGTCAACTACCTCATCGAACCCCTCCCGCCCACTCCGGACCTGCGTCGCCGAGGCCGCGAAATCATACACGTGGATCGTCTCAAACCGTATCATGAACCACTTGTCCTCACGACAACTTAGAACACAAAGTACATGGCTTCGTCTTCAGTGAGGGGCAAATATGTAATGATGAATGTAGCGGGTCATGCATAGCTCGGTAAACACATAGTGCTAAGCCCGAGACGCTCGGCCCGGACGTTGTCACTATTTTCGCTGGCTAGGCCTATGCTCTTACCTTATCTCAAATAACAGTTCTGAATGTCTCAGTTTTTTATTATAGTGTGAATGAATTCGAGTTTTAGTCTGTGAGGGTTGTGTCTTCATTTTGTTTCACGTGAGCGTGCAGCGTCAATCAGTTTCCATAACTTTAAATTATTGTCTAGATATATTCGTCCAATTGTATCATATGGACTGCGTCATACATTCAGCCATTTTTACCGCTCTGTAGTGCCAGCCTTCACTCATTGCTTCAATTATAATGAAACAAATTTTATTGTGGGTGCACGTTGAGGCACCACGTTATCAATTTGCTTAGCTTGACATAGTTTAAATGAAGTGCCTCAATAGTTACTCTGTGTCTCAGCATGCATCAACGCTTGTACACGACCAAAAGTGCGTATGTATGCAGTACCATTTTCACAGGCACGAAGTCAGATCATCGCTTTCTCAGCACATTAGTCTAAGCACGTAAACCATTCCCGTAGGCCTCCAGAGTCTCATATTCTGTGAACTGGCTCTGTCATAGCAACGCCACAGCGCACAAACGAGATAGCAGAAAGATGAAAATTGCGTGGGTGAGGCCGATACATAGTCAGACATGAAATTCCTTGTCGTGTTACAACAGGGTCTCCATCTTAAAGTACCTGGCAACGCATGACGGTATATACCTTACATTCCTGCAACTTGCATGATCATTGTTGTTGTACATGGCCTGATGAAGTTGAGTAACGTAGCATACTGTTAGTAAGACATTGTCTGTGGTGTTCAAAAGAGCAAATCGCTAACTAAGTTGCAGTATATGAAGCGTCGTGTACCCATCACGGTCGTAGGTTTTTGTTTAATTTTTCTCCTCCGCTTTGCATTCTTAACTTTCTGGCCCCCATGACACTTCCTCCTGTGCTAGATAGCGAACCTAAAAGTTTTTGGTTAACCTCTCTGCTTGTCACATACCTGTTGTTTTTCTCCAACATTCTAATTTGCGCTTCATCCTGTGCCTATTGCAGCAAGAAGGTAATAGTAGCATGACGCTGAACACTACTCGCACTTTCAGAAAGCAATATTTCACCCAAAAGGTATATAAGCAAGCAGTACTTACAGCCACCATATGTGTATCACTTAAGCAAAAAAAAGCAAAAAAATACTAGCGAGTGACGAGGAGACACCGTTCCAAATGGCTCTTTGCGCTTCCCTGTTTCGATTCCGCAATTTTACACGTCTCCCTGCGTCGATGTTATGAAGCTTTATGGAAGCACTGCCGCGACAACACTGAATCGAGCATGGCGTCGTAAAACAACGAGATGAATGAAGCAAACGACGCAAAAGCACCAATGTTTACGATGGACTCGTCCGCCAACATGTTGTGCTTATTTTGTGCGCTCCTGAATTGTTTATTTTGCGAGCTTTGGCCTGCTAAACGACCCACACTTCCGAGAGCTCCACTTCCGTCCAAACTGTTATATCTCGTGCATTCCATTGCTCTTTGAAATATTTGTTGAAAGCTTTGTTGCAGCTTTTGCATTGCCATGTCTTAGATACAGTTTTTACGTTGTTTGTCATTTTTATGCTCTCCCAAACGTCACCGACATATCCTGATTATGGGCCAGGTTTTGCTTGAATATCTAAATCACCCAATAGCAGCCTACTTTGAATACTTCCTGTAATGACCTTGGAGCACTTTATTTCCAGATTTTATAAAATAAAGCATCTGCTGAATTTTTTACATTGAAAGTCAGTGGCTTAATACAGTCGTTATTTTTTTCGATCTAATTTTTCTTGATATGGCCTCAGGAAGTCTAAGGCCCAAGGGACTGCTTCCAGTTGTGCCATAATACAGTATTCGGTACTTTCAATTGTTATCCAGTTTTTCTAAACACATAAAGTTGGCATCTCAAAACGAAGCGGCTTTTTACGAATGCAATTCAATAGTTTTACAACCTCAAACTTTTCCAGTTGAATCTAATCTTGGAGTCTGAAATGACGGATGCAAGTGGCAGACTGTGTGCATCATAAAGAAAAAATGTGGCGTCACGCAGTTATCAATGAAAAACTAAACAAACAACATTTAATATCGTACCTATGGTGTCACGTCCTAAAGCCAGGATTATATTATGAGGGACGGCGTAATGGCTCCTGAAGTTTTGACTATCTGATGTTCTTTACCCTGCACTGGCTTCGCACAGTACACGCGGCTCTGCCGTTTCGCCTCCATTAAAATGTGACCGCCATGACAGGGATCGAACCCGTGACCTTCGGGTCAACAGCCGAGCACCGTAACGACTGTTTCACCACGGCACACAAGAAACAGAGCCGATCTTTAGGTCAGAGGAATCAGTGTGCGTCAACAATGCACCATCCCTTGATAAGAATATAGTTGATCATTTGTTGTGCATTGATGCTTGAAAGGTAGCGCAACGTTTATCGCGTTTGGAAGCAATAGCACCACTTCACATGGATGAACACACGTTGACGCCGAGTGGCACATCTTCATCGGGACGGCTACGCAGATATCGTTATTTATTCATTTTATTAGCTTTAATGCTAAACATTCAGCGGTACAAAAACATGTGGCCATAAGACTATCAAAACAACACACGTGACAAATGACTGTCAAGATGGTGCTTGCACACCAAGCACGAGGAAGAGGAATAGCCTGCGCGCTTATACGAATGGCGCTACTGTGGTTATATATTAGCGACAATGGGATGGCGAGCCACTGCTGCGTAGCTCATAGCTAGCTTAAGGTCAGGCTGTGTTGGTTGGGGTTCTCCCTGAATTTGCTGAATTTTGTTGCGACCAACATCGCGGACTTGGCCCACTTGTGACTGCGGTGAGGGTAGCAACTTGCGCGGATCCTCCTTCACGATCGCTCGGATTGTTTCTCGCTTGTAGATGTTGCCGAGAGCATGAATTTTAGATGGGTTATGGAGCGATTGTTAATTTTAGTGGAGGATTCGCATACAGATTCTTGAAATGTTGAGAGCGAGTTCCCTATCAGCCCTGCGAAGAGCTTATGCTTTGCTCCTAGCAGAAAAAACTGAACGTTCTTATTTTCAGGCATGGCAGAATGGCAAGACGTAACAGTGCGCTTAGTTACACCATGAAAATGAAGATGCATTTGTTCGCAAGTTGAACCCGTATCCCGTGCAACGTCAGCGCCCCTTGTTTTCGAATGACAAGACTGAACGTTCGAGAAACGCGCTGCGAAAAAGGGTCTAGGTTTGAAAAGAGTACTCCCATTTCTCGAAACAGAGAGAGAGAGAGAGATAAATTGAGAAGAAAGGCAGGAAGGTTAACCAAGCTTTGCTCGGTTGGCTACCCTACACTTGGGGTGGGGGAAAAGGAAAATAATAGAACGGAATGAGATAGAAAAGAAGAGGAGTAAGAAAGAGCAGCATGAATAGTCAGCTCGAGACTACACAGCACGGTCTCGCACAGTTCTTTCACAAGCGGTCGTGAAGTCTGGTGGTCCTTAAAAAGTACAAGAGGGCTTTTGTGGCTTTGCGTGTTTGGGAAGCCGTCGGCCAAGGTCCCAGGATCTTCTCTTCTGTAAGCGGCCGTGAATCCAGCTGACAGAGCTTGGCTTCCATAATACGTCGTTCGGTCTGGTATGCTGGGCAATGATAAAGAATGTGTTCAAGCGTTTTCTCGCAGGCGCACATGTTGCATGCCGAAGTGCTCGCCATTCCAAGGAGGCGAGAGTACGGAATCGTAAATGCGATGCCCAACCTCATGCGACACAGTAAAGTTTCAGCGCATCGTGGGAGCCCGGATGGCAAACGAAGTTGCAAGTTTGGGTCGATCGAATACAGGTGCGTGTTGGAGAAACCCTGCGCATTCCATTGTAGGAGAGATATACGGCGAGCAAGTGATTGTAGTAGCCTTGCAGCGTCCGTTCTCAAGAGTGGTATGGGCATGCACTGGTCTTGGTCATGAGCCGATCGAGCAGCTTCATCCGCGCGGTCATTGCCGACGATTCCGCAATGACTCGGCAACCACTGCAATACAATATCGTGACTTTCCGTGAGCGCTTCGTGGTAGTCGTGCCTTATCTGATATACTGATTGTTCATGTAACCCGTGCTGCATAACAAACCGTAGTGACTGTAAGGCTGACCTGGAGTCGCAAAAGATGGCCCATTGGTTAGGTTGCTGGCGAAGAACCAGGTTGTTGCAATGCCTAGCACGTAAATGTACACATGGCACAGCTTTCCATCGACGTTCAAAATGTTGAATGTTGAAATCTTTTCAAATATCTCAAGCCAGGTTTCAAGGTCTTCATGTATAGATCCATCAAATGCCAACAGCTCTCTGGGTGGATGGAGAGTAATCGGTTAAGGCGGCACAATGACTGCAATTGTGGTCACGGTCGAGGCCAGTGTCTTGGTTTTCGAGTCTTTTGAAATAGAGGCCCATACTCTGAGAGTAGACCCTGTTGGTGATGGCTTTCTCGCTGCTCGGGGCTGGCGTTCATGTGTTCTTTCTGGCTTGGCCTGGGTTCACGGATTGACGGGGCCGTGACATACTCAAATGAAATGGTACCTTTGTAAGATTTGTCATGGTCGTCACATCAACAATGTAAGCAACGGCGTTTCCGAAATAAAACTCTTTATTTGATCGAACATGTGACCAAGAAAATGAAAACTCAAACTACAGCAAGAAATGCGTTCTGTACACTGATATCAAAGAACAGGGCGTCGGCTGTCGATACAACTCACAAGCGGTTAAGCGCCTCGCTTTTGATACAAGCATCACACAAGATTCGAGTGTTTTCGCTAGCAACCGCATAAGTTGCAGAACTAACTCTTGTTTACGTGTCGTGTCGTGCACGCAATCTCATCCCTACTGAAACGTTCCGTATGATGCGGAGACCTCAAGTACGGAATTATTGGAATATGGAAGACGTATGATGCGGACTCGCATTTTATGGAACGACGTATGATGCGGACTCCGCATTTTAAGAAGAGACGCATCATGCGGGCTCCGCATTTTATGGAGAGACGCAAGATGCAGACTCCGCATTTTATGGAAGGGCGTATCATGCAGAAAAACTGAAATGTGTGCATGCTACGTACGAATCTAGTGCAAAGAATTATAATGTGTAAATTGAATAGACGTCCACAACTAGAGTACATGCAACACTGTGTAGAAATCACAATATTTCTTAAATATGCATGATGAGGGATTGAATCATCGGCATCTTTCTAATTGTCGTGTTGAGGAAGCAAAATTAGCTTTTCACTAAAATACGTTACAAAGCTACTAAACTAATATGCTAGCGATCATAAATGGTGGTTACATTGCAACACATTAAAGCAGTGTTTTATGCAAGACTTGAAGAACTTATAAAGTTATTATTTGCGATAGGGGTGCATTATTATACACATCAGCCCTGCTACAATCAATATATTTTTTATTTGTCTGTACGCTTCAGCTGTGAATAGCGACATTGCAGTGTTGATGGTACACAAATGAGGTGACTACACCATAATTTCACAAGCTCCACCTAAGCCACAGGTTGGTGTCACAAAACACAATGTAACAGCAATTTTGGAATGAAATTTTTAAACATAAATAATAATCATAGCACTGTGAAAGTGTGGCGTGTTTATCTCATGAACGCCTTGTGAAGATCGGCGAAATGCTGCTTGAGGCTCCGGCACCACTGTAGACTTGGGAGGTCACTGCCATAGAACTTATGTGGCCTTCATAGGCACCTGGAAATGTAAATAATTGGCACAAATAATGTCAGAGAGACATGTTAGCACCTTAGTTCAAATGCACAAGAAATATAACACACAGAATGAAACTGAAAATGTAAGGCACACAATCCTTCATGTTATGCATATGTGAATAATAGAAGAAATAAGTGTATAAATTAGTTCTGCCACATTAAAGAAAACAGCATGCTTATCACAGTGAAAATAACTAGGTTGTCACGATTTTCAATAGCAGAGATAATCTATTGATATGTCCTTATAGAATTATGATTTATATGCTTCCTGCACTGTAAAACTTTAGGAACTACCAGTGAAAGCTCTCAATGTACATTTAGTAGTGTGTGCTTGTACATCTGCTGCCTTTATACTATACAGTTTGTGCTCAAAATTGGCATCTTGAACAATTTTGAGAGGTAAACGTATGCAAATTATGAAGGTTAAAATCACCATGAAAGCAAGCAGGATCAGGCAGGTGCCATTAAAAATCTGTGCAAGCCAGACAACCATAACCGAACTACACAGAAATAGGGGAGCAAGAGTAAAAGAAATTTGGCTGCTGACCCGTGGGTCGCGGTATCGTATCCCGGCTGCATTTCCGATGGAGGCAGAAATGCTGTAGGCACGTGTGCTCAGATTTGGGTGCACGTTAAAGAACCCCAAGTAGTCGAAATTTCCAGAGCCCTCCACTACGGCGTCTCTCATAATCATATAGTGGTTATGGGACGTGAAACCCCACATATCAATCAGGAATAACAGAAATAAACTGCCAACAGATGCTTACAATTTACTACATACAGCATGCCCATTTCATTTTGAATACTGACATTGAAAATAACTGCTCTATTAAGAACGTAAAAGGTAAGGTAAAACTGGACGACTCTATAAAATGTGACCCTATTACATCACGTTTTCTTATAACAAAATTGACTAAGACTCTGAAATATCATTATGCAAGAAAAAATCTTTAAAAGAACAATCACGTTTGAAGTCATAATTTTTAATATGGCTATTATGACTATAACCAAGAAAACGACCGCAACATGGCTAATGTTAGTTTTTAAGGCCTATGTTCACTGGACAATGAACTATACCACAAAAAGCACAGCGGTCAGGCAAAGCACCACACAAAAAAAAGAAAGCAGACCTTTTTGTTATTACCTATAATGGTTTTAAAATGGTATTTTTACCTCTACTTGCCGCTTTTGATCTAAGTAACTGGTGTGAAACAATTTAGCTGAAAATGTACAGTGCCTCCAAAACCTGTTGGTTGAATCTGAATTTTTAAAAAAGGGTGAAGCTTGCACTAAATTAGGCTCCACAAGCCTTGTAACAGTGAGAGTGCATGACTCTTAGGACTACTTTGGTTACTTGTGTTTTGTTTCTGGGCCTAAGCATGAAGACAAGGGCTTAACTGAATTGCTGCTAACAAACTAATGCTTTCGAAATTGCCCGAGCGTCAAAGGATGCTCAGACATTTGTTGTTTTTCGCACTGGGCTATTCTACACCAAACATACAAACCATACTGCCTGGCGACCATCACAGATGTATAATTTAAAAAATGATGGTAATTTACTCTTCTGAAAATAGCTATTTGCAGAAATGTTTTGAAGAGAAAAAAGTAGTGGTCACGTGGGTACCTTCAGAATTTCGCAGAATGTCATGCGGGTGTTATTTGTGAAAAAAATTTCAAAGTACCGCTTTTTCTTGCCATATCAAATTTGATCTACATATTAAGTAAAGGTGCTTCTTAAAGTATTTGAAGCCGAGTAACATTAGTGCAATTTAACCGCTACATAGGCTTTGAAGAATTCAGCCAAACTGTTTATCGTTTGCATTTCTTGTATGGCAATACTGCACTTTGTATGAATATTTGAGCTACAAATACTCACTCCAACAAAATTATATTTCACGAAAAAATAATGTTATTTCCAGATTACAAATATCACTATATAATCGTTTTTTCCACATTGAGATGCAATTTGAACTTTGTGTTTGTCTAATGGAAAATTACTTTTATGTGTAAGTTGAAAGCAAATAAATAAACAGTTCTTGTGATATGGCAAGTGTTATCATTACAATTTTTGTTTCAATGAGGAAAATGATTTTTGAAGCCTCCTATTGAGGGCCATGGGAAACTTCGGAACGGAAGCTGTTGTATATTAAATGCAGAAAACAGCCATCATTAGGAAACTTCAAAAATAATTTATTCTTTAAAACAAAGTGTAATCATATAACTTGCCATATAAAGAGAACTGCTTCCTTGCTTTTGATGTGGCATAAAAATTGCACTAATATTACTGAGCTTCATGCACTACACACAATCACCTTTACTTAATGCTTAGACCAAATTTTGAGTAGAAAAGGCAGTGTTTTTAAAATACTTCTTTTTACTTTTTACAAACAACACCAAGACGACATCCTGAGAAGTCCAGAAGGCACCAAGGTGGCCTAATATTTTGTTCTCTGCGATAGATTTTAGCATTTTGCTGTTTTCAATACAGTAAACGAGCACATTTTCTTTCAAAACACATTTAAGAAGATTGGTGAAATGGCTGGGATGTTTGATGTGGAATCGCCTCACTGCCAGCATTTATTCTTCTGAAGCTCAAGCTATCACCTCTCTGTTACTGCCTTCCTTACATACAATGCCTGCATAGGAAAGAAAAAGAAAGGCAGGTCTGAAGGTTCACAAGGCAAGATATTTTCATGTTGGATAAATTCATTACCTTAAACAGCAGCAAAATAACATTCATTTTGAGTAGTCCAAGACACAAGCTATATACCAGTATACTAAGAGCCAAGCGCAAACTTTTTATTTGATCATGTGTGGTGATAGACTGGAAGCGCATATTGCAAGACTGATCAGCCTGTAATTAACTGAATGAAGTACAATGCACTGTTCAATCCAACACCACATAGGCGTCTTTGCTACAGCAAAGCCATGTGTCATTGATTCATGCACTAGATGAAACAATGCAAATGTAACAAAAAAGATGAAAAAAGAAAACACAGGAAAAAAAAATAAAAATAGGGGGGATGCAAAGTAGGAGCAGTGTGGCACACTACTTTATTTTGCACCCCTCTTTTCTTTCTTTTTTTTCTTCTTTTCTTTCTTTTACCTTTTTTTTCTTCTCTTACCCCTAACCTCCGACAGGAGAACACTTTGTATCATCGCAAGCTAACTTGAAAGGAAGCAAGGGCTGAACTCTTCTGCGTTATAGTTTTTTTTTTCAGACAAACATTTTCAACAGGCACACACGCCTACACCAAAAGATGATGTCATTACTAACCCCATATAAACTAACACTCCAAGGATGACATGGTGACTTCTAAAAAATAGGTCCTCCTATCGCAACAACGGCCAGCCTGTCTGAGGCACTTCCACTGTTCACCCTGATTACCAGACTAGATGCTTCCATCTGTCGACTCGCATCTTCATTTTGGATAACACTAAGACGAGCTTACATTGATGAATACGCACGAAAGTTTAGTGATGTATCATGCATCAGATTAAGCAACTGTGTTAAAAAATTATTGATAGTTTGCTTGCTGGCTTTTTATACTAACAGTGCTTGAAGTAGCCTGAAACTGCGTAATGTCTTTTATGCACATGAACCAGATTGACAACCGAATGTACAACATGCTTAAGAATATTGCGAGAAACATGATAACGACAAAATGACCAGCCACCCAAATTTCTTGCTGTACTTGTTTATAAAACGTTCATGTACACCCAAATGAGGTGCTTATCATACAACCGAAAAAACCTACAAGTAGGGCCTTGGAGCCTTCTGTTAGTAGACGTGTAGCACTTTTTCTGTGGAGGACTTTACACCCATAAGTGAGGAACAAAACTTCTGTACAATGAAGAATGTTGGCAGCTATCAGTTATAGAAAAAACTAATGCAGCTAATCTTCCCCGACACATCTGTACATTTAGAGAGGTGACAAAGTTTCTGTCATTTGTGGCAGTAACTCCAACAGGACCAGTGCGAAAATTGGCACTACTTGGCTAGACAAATGTCCAAACATGCCTGTCCGACTCCCTCTAGCCATACCGGCTGAATCTGACACATGATTTTTTGACTGCTGGCTGGACAAAACAAAACAACTGACGCACTCACAATACACAGCGTGAAGTTCCTCTGGAGTGGTCAACTTCGTGTTCTGCGATGAAAGAGCAGCACAGTGTCCTGATAAGGCACTCGTTGCAACGGTTTTCAATGCCACAGAGTGACTTTGCTGTTCCTGTCGAAGAGAGCTTGGAGAGCTTGGAGGGTGCTTGCTCTTTTCTGGGGGCTGCTGCCGCTCCTCATTTTCTGCTCAAGGTCAACCTGCACAAAGTTGTAGACGAGGCTTTAAGAGTTGTATATAACGATATACAAATTTTTGCTGAACACACAATTCGTCGTGGCACACTGAGGAACTTCATATAAAACTTAAGGCCTCGCATATGAAAACAACTACAATCGATCCGGAGATGCACTTGACTCTAAAGGAGTAAGTTTGTTATGTAGTGTATATAAAAAAAGGTCATTCAGCACAACCACAACTACAATTGCACACGAAAACAACATTAGCTGGACGCTGTGGGCCGCTATCAAGGCATAGCTTAAGGTGACACTGATCGTCCAACGATACTGAATATATGCAAAGATTGCCTGATCGATTTCAGGCAGTACTGAAGGGTAGGGCACGAATCTATCGTTCTACTCATGAGCAGTGCAGAAAATTCAACATCAGTACCAACCCATTCAGCTAAAATTTTGATGAGGATTTCTTCATTAAAAAGACTGATAAGTCGCCAGAATGTGTGATTGGAGGTGGAAATCAAAAAATGCGAATTGAACTGCATTCTTTTTGCAACTTGAGTGGCATTTTATTTTAAGATTGGACTTAAAAAGCCTAAAAATCAGTACGTCATGCAGCCTGTTTGTTTACTACAAATTATTTGATGCTTTAACATGCCAAAAGATTAGTGGTCAAAGTTACAGCATATATTCATATTACCTGTGCCAACATTATTCTGTGCTGCCTACGCAGATGAGTCAACCCTCAAAAAGCAGCACTGTCATTGTGGCCAACGGTGCGAAATATGTGCATTTCACACGCACAAGAAATGCATGCTTTCGCAGCAAACTGCAATGCACAAACATATAAAGCTGTTATGCTGACCTCCCACTGTTTGCTGCCTGTGTTGTGTGACACTTCATAGCAGTCAGAGACCCGAAAATTCTTAAAATGTTTCCAGTACTTTCTGTGTTACCACTAGATGTACTCATGAAAGCCATGTCAAACAAAAAAAAAACAAGCCCCGAAAATTCTCTTCTTTCACTGTATGTTTATACGATCAGACCAGTAAGCTTTCTATTGCAGAAAAAAACAGCTACTATAAAAATTGATATTCGGTCCATTCAACTGCTTTATGCTTTAAGCCATGTTATTATGTTAAACGGGTGTCCTGTTTTACACGATCTGGTCAGCATGAACTCTTGAACTTGGCACCATATAGGTTGAAAGACACACAGAGTTTAAGACAAACCTAATTTCCCGTGGAGCATCCTTATGCATTATAACAACACATCTCAATCCAGTTAGTTGGTCAGAACGAGGTGAAAACAGCTCGCACTTGAAAAGCACGGGCAGAAGGAATGACGCGTGCACCTTGTTCTCCCTGTACATTCTCGTTGAGGTTGCAGTTTTCACTTTATTCTTATGCAATGTCGCATTTATAACATTGTTCGCTGCATATTCTTTGTGGCATTAAAGTGTGTGATACCATGATGATTAGCCCATGTAATTTATAAAAATAGAATTCAAGATAGCTCGATTCAAAAATAACAAAGTGCATCCAGCACCATGTCCTGTAGCCATTCTTTAGGCAAGCGGCAGAATGATTTATTGTTCAAAACATATCTTACTTGTAACCACTACAAGAGCTAACTCATACACTGGCACAGTCTGTTTGCCTTTTCAGATTATAAGGTACCTTTTTTACACCAGAAAATCTGCAAGAAGAATAGAAGTGTTGTAATTGTGAAGAAAGAAAACTAGAAGGAAGAAAGATAACCTGCCCTGGACAGGGACCTAGCCTGAGAACTTCGAATAACATGTCCAATGCTCTATCAACGGAGCTACCATGGCGGCTATCCCCCTTCCATTTTGTATGGTATATATGTGCATTTAATCATGAAAGAGTCAGTCAGCGCTGCCTGTTACCATTATGACAAGTGTAGGACACCTTTTTTTGCCTACTGACAATCGCATTACGATTACTTCCAATATCCCTATACTTCTTTGGCAGCATTATGCATCTGTTAGTTCTCAGAAAGTCTGCTAGTCACAGGAGGTGGCAATGGTTCGCCCTCCCACCTAAATGCATGTACTTGAACACACGCACAACTGATCAAAACAACAAGTCACACATTGCTAAGATTACTGAGATTCACTGTTTCAGATTCATGAGTGAAGGAAAGAACTACAAATTTAAGGGTTCGTTGTTTTTGTTGAACACATTATAATTAGAACTAGCAAATAATGATGCCAAACAAATTATAGGTGATGTTATCAAAAATAACTTTAAAAAAATTGTGAAAAGGAAAGTGAACGAAAACGTAACTTGGCGGCAAGTTACTAATAGGTTGATGTTTTTTGACAATTGAATTGAAATTACTTTTATAACATCTATATATTTTCCTGGGTAATGTTGTCGGGTAATTCTCATTATTAGAGTGGTGAGTAGGCTGACAAAAAAAAAGGATATGGCATTGATACTTCTTTTGAACACCTAATAGTTTGAGGACCCTAAAAGAGCGGAAGCTGCTTTGAGTAGACCACAATATTTAGTTGGAGTGAAAAAAAAACGTAAACACAATTTAACCAGGCTTTCTAACACATTTTGAGGCACAAAAGTGTATGCTGCTAGTAATGTTAAGTACCATTACTTTGGTCACACTGTGCACTGTAGCAGGTGTAGTTAGAGTGGTGATAGTTAACATTAATCAAGCACACCACCAACTGCGTTAACATCTATGGTCGCGTATTTTAAAAATAAACCTGCTGTATCGTAAAAAAATTAGAGCATTTATGATTTTATCCAAATCAAGTTATACCGACTGGGTAAGCAAACCATTTGCATAAAATCAAAAGGCATAAAGTGATTCATGTATTATAGCTATGTGAACAATTTCAGCAATGCACGGCAAAGTCACAACAGTTCTATTAAAAACCCCTCTCATTATAACATCCCTGAAGAGCACTACACCAGAATATTTTAAAGTGAATGTATTATTGAGACTACTAGACTGTCTATTGATCTTTTAGAAGGAGGGTATCTCCTTCACGTTCAAGGGGCAACCACTTAGCCTTTTCCAGAGCTTTGCTGTGAATATTTCCTGAATTTCAGATATCATTAGGATTGATTTACAGTGAACAGATTTTGCTTACGCATTGAAACCTAGTTTTGCATGTAACTGCAATAAAGGGTGCCAAACCACCTCCAAATATTTTTTTAACATTTCAAGCAAATATGTGCAACGACTTCAGAATAGTGTCCTGATCAACAATGACAACTGCAGCAGCACAACTAGCTATGGGTGCCCATAAATTAGCTAGAAACAATACCTTTTCCTCTTTGAGCCTTTTGGAGGTGTTCAGCCACTCAGTGGTCACCTTAGACCATTTTTTTAAATACGTGTTTGTGTGCCCACTGTTCTTGCTCCTTGCACAGTAAGGAGGAGCACATGGCAAGAAGAGACAAGAAGGAAGCATAGCGAAAAAAAAGCGAAATAAGCGAAGACCTCTTTTGGATCATCCAATATGTGTAACATTACTATTTCGACAACATATAGAAAAATTATCACGGCTATGCATCCATTGCAGAGTCATACACAGCTGCAACACCACGACTAAAATTTCAACCCTGTGTTGGTTTAGGATCCCTTTATAGTGGCAAGCTAAATATATCTGCATTTGTTCGACACATATTAAGATGCAGAGAAATGTGATATGATAATCTCATTTAGAATGCACGTCATATGGCCACAAGTAACTCTGGCTGCAAAGCAATATGGCACAGTCTAAACAGACGTCACCGACCACTCCAATCTGAACTTGCCTTTGCTACTTGCCCTATATCATCACAGCAAAAAATAAACAATTCAATCTGCTATAGATATGTGCAAGCTTATGCTAAGGACCAAGTATGAAGGGTGTTTTGTCATTATTAGATCAGTTATTTGTTCAAGAACACTTGCTGTCAAACACAAATACATTAATGTTGAAGCATCGAGACTCAAATATAAATCAAAAAGAAGTTTCTCTTTAAAAATACAGGCCACAAGGTTTAAGATAAATATTTGATATACTTGGGATGTAGGGCATGAACATGAGGTGCTGCCATATTATACTTTTCCCTGTATTGAAACCAACTTGCTTTACTCACCCAACCCATCTGTAAAGATGCCATGAAAACACCAAGCAGCTGATGCAGCAAGGTTGAACAGATGTTCAGGGATTCCACCATTCATATTGGCTAAGCAGCCCTACAGCCTCCACAGTCCTGCAACCATTTGTACGATAAACATAGTTCTACCCAAAGTTCTTGGTTTACAGACACACATGCAAGACGCATAACCACACTATAGGGAGTTTGCATGATAATGCACTGGGTAGCAAAACGGATGCCAACATCAAGTAAGTATCCCGGCCTGCCATACTCAAGATGTGGACGTCTATTCAATTTACACATTTTATTGCTTTGCACTAGATTCAGACGTAACATGCACACATTTCAGTAATTTCCGCATGATACGTCTTTCCATAAGATGTGGAGTCCGCATCATACGGCTTATGCGGAGTCCGCATCATACGCCTTCAATATTCCAATAATTCCGTACTTGAGGTCTCCGCATCATAAGGAACGTTTCTGTAGGGATGTTTAGAAAGAAAAGGTATTTTCATTCCGTCTGTTAACTGCCGTCTATGTGATGTGCCGGAAACGATTGAACATTGCTTTGTTAGCTGCAAAGATGCCATACTATTTTGGGATGTCCTTCAGCGAGCACTGAAAAAACGTTTAGTCATTAATTATCACACAATACGTTATCTTCTGCCAGCAACACTTGATGAAGTACCATATATATGTTTTTCCTCATGGGTTTGCACAGCTTGTGGAATACACGAATGCAAGACCGCAATGCAGAGCCCACCACCTCTTCAAGTGCACACTTCATTCAAATGGCTATCCACCTAAAAAACATTTACGACGAGATAGACTTTAGACTGGACTGGTACTCCGTCTTAGAGAACTGTTTGACCTCACCCTTTTTGTGTTTGTATAACACGATGTGAAGAACTCTCCATGTGAGGAACTCGCGCTCTGTTAGGCATTTAGTGTTTATGAGTAACACTTGAACGCTTACTTTCGCGATTTCATTGTACTTTTGTTCACTAGATTTTGTCGTTATTGCCCAAGTACTTTATTAAATACCATGGGAAAAAAGCAGTTGAAATAGCTTAGCAAGCTAACGCACTCAGTTCACGTACGCGAGCACAACTAAGTGGCGCAAGTTGGAATCTTGCCAAGTCACAATTTTTTTAGTTTTTTTTCAATGTTTTTTATGTACTACTATCTTTTCTTATGCGTTAGGTACTAAAACGAAATAAAAGCTATATTGGGTTCAAGTACGTATGTGGGACTGTGTTTTTTTGCGCAACAGTTATTAGTATTTTCATTTTCATTATTACATTTTTTTATTTCATATTATAACAAATATAAGGACTAAGGGGAACATTAATTGGGTCTGCTTGATTGTGAAGGGACTCGAGAAGTGAGAAAACTCAAACCAAAAAATTTATTTGAGAAAAAACTGAGCATTTCACTGCCGGACAAGCTTCTTCAAGGGTAGGCCCTAGGTATGGGCGAGACTTGCTATATGACTCACCTCAAGCTGCGGCAGTTGAGGGAAGGCAATATCACCGAGAAGCAGTTTCAAAATATATTTTGGTTGATGTTTTTTTATTCCTCCAAAATAAGGGCTGCACAATTGTGATCGAGCTAAACCAAGAATTGCGGGCACGAAGTCATGAGACAGAAAATGAATAATGTTGATTGTTTGAAAAATTGCTTTTAATTAAAGGAAGAGTTATGGAGTGCTACGTAGCTTAACTCGCCGTAGGAATTTTTTATATACATATAGATAGTTTAAAATGAACAGTGTTGCACACACAGACATTGGTTATATTTCTTTGCAGCACAGTTGAAGCATCTATGTAGAACTGAAGCATGAAGAGAAGCTCATGCGTCCTCCTTTTATTGCGCTTTACATAGCTTGTATGCGTCCATGCAGCCATGATATATTTTAAAGCTTTTGTTTCACCTATAATTTTCTTATTTATTAAAGGTGGCCCATAAGTTGTGTCTTATGTAGCACTACAATTGAAGCGTAATCTGCATGGTGGTCTGAAACAACGCTTTTGAAAATCTCAAACGACCCAGCCTTATACACGACCATTCGAGCATCAATGATAACCACCATTATGTGTCCGTACATATCAGTTGTGCTCTCATACTTAATTTTCTGACCACTCCCTCTATCCCTACCTCGTTTCTGTCGTGAAGCTGTGGCAAGTTGTGTATAGCTGTATTTATATTGTAGGAGCACATTTTATCAATTAAAAATTATTTTTAGGCTACATGCAATTAGGTTTCATAAATCTTCATTTCTTTTGTCGGTGCTCAGGAGGGCTAAGCTCATGGTCAATATTTTAAAATGACATTTCTCTTTGCCAATGTTAATGAGAACAGTTTCATTATTATTAACAAGTTCATTCGCATTAAATTTAGTTGTCATTAATATTGTTTCTACCAAAAACCGAGCCCTTGAAGTTATGCTTTATTTGCTTAATTCGTTTTTGTGTAACAGCATGCAAGTAAGATGACAGTTATAGTCATTCCTTGTGAATGACACATTTACTGTGCGACAGACTTTAGCACCTGGTGATCTGCAGAAGTTGTATTCATTCTGGAAAAGGGCGAACAGCGGTGACTGACGACACAGACTAGCCTGCGTTATTCTTTTGTACTATATATGTCACTGTGCATACATTTATAACTATACAGAGCTCAGATTTCCTGCTGAAAATGTGACAAAAAATGTAGATTTTTCACATTTTTGCAACATTTAACATGCCTTTCATACACTATTGCGCATTTTCGTAAGCACCTTAAATATCTGTATATTTCCGTAAGACCTTACGTTCCGCATTTCTCTTATGAAAGCTTCTGTAAACTCCAGACACTTTCCTTATCCTTCCATATCTTCCATAATGAACTCTCCTTATGCTCCATAAATTTCCTTATCGTCCCATATTTTCCATAAAACTCACTCCATCCACGCCATAGAACTTCCTTATCCTTCCATATACTCCATAAAAAGCGTTCCGTATATGCTATACATCTTCCTTATCTTTCCGTGTACTCCATAAATAGCTATCCGTATACGCCATACAATTTCCTTATCCTTCCATATACTCCATAGGAATCTTTCTGTATATGCCCACAACTTCCGTATATTTCCATAAAACTCCATATTTTTTCCGTATGTAGCATAAGGAAATGTTACAGAGTCCATATATTTTCCGTAAAATTTCATACGGAACGTTTCAGAGGGATTGGAAGGATTTAACATTAATTATCTGGGCAGTTCCCAGCCATTCCGGTCTAATGTTGCTCTGGCAAGAGAATCGAATAGAAGGCGCACCTGTATAGCACAGAAGGAGCACCATCTATGACAGGTAGCCTACTCAGCCAGTGTGCTTGATAGGGCTGTCTGTGATTATCACAGGGTTGTCCTGTCCAGTGACGTAAATAGAAAGTAGCGCACCGAGCCCGTGCCACACACCTTGTTTATTTTTTTGGATAACACACAGAACCAAATTTGACCGTCTGAAAAGAAAGTCCCCTTCTAACACACCCCCTTTCATCGAGACTTTTTTTATATCCCTGGTCCCGTCTTACTGCTGTCCGTTTTCGCTCTTTTTTCCACAGTTACTTGCAGAGGTTAGGTTAGCCGCTACGTTAGTCAGCTTTATCTGGCTCCACCTTACTCGTTCTTATAAAACTGTTTCATCCGTACAGTTCAGTGTGTAACTCAAGTGCGCAGCTTGTGTTGTTGGGTGAATGTACAATGTATGATAATTAGCGTAGCATTGATTTACCCTCTTGAGAAAGGGGCAAAAAGCAAGCGTTGTTAAGAGCTGGCGCGGTGTATATTTGTTGCATGTCATACTTGTTTGCTTTGCGAGTGAACGCTTGCACTAATACCCCCTTTTTTTAAGGAATGTCGGTCAGCGCAAAAAAAAGAGGATAACAAATACAAAACAGAGCACTGAATTTGCATCTACAGCTAAGTGACCAGTGTTGACATTTGTATTTACAGCCTTATGCACCTCATAATTTGTCAATACACGCATTTCCATCACCCGAATATATTGAAGGTCATCTTCAGCAATCGCATATTTCTTGATATGAAATGTTATTCAGAGAGCTGTTAAAGACACACCAATACCCATATAAATGGTGAATTACTATGCATATTTGAGAAAAGCAAAAGTATGTGGGCTGAGACACGTCGGTAATAATACCAATTGATCTCAAGCTGCTGTGTTCAGTGAAGGAGAATAAAACAATAATAATAATATTAATATGAATAATATTATTATTTCAAGTAACATTATACGTCCCCCCGTCAGTGTAAGAAACTATGGGTCCTCCGAATGTAATACTTCACTATGTTATATTGTATCCAAAAAATCTGGACAAGTTATTGATTGAAGTCGATTGATTGATAATTATTACTTATAAGAATATTTATATAATAAAGCTCCATTGTGAGCACTAGAAGTTTGGAAGCGCTATGTATACTTAGGACAGGTAATGACCGCGGAGCCAGACCACGAGATTGAAGTAACAGGAAGAATTATAATGGGGGGAGCACATTTGGCAAGAACTCTCAAGTCATGACTGGTAGAATGCAACTATCGATCATAAGAAAGGCATATATCAACTGCATCTTTCTGGTACTTAGCTACTGAGCAGAGACCTGGAGACTTACCAAGAGGGTTCAGCTTAAATGAAGCACAACGCAGCGAGCAGTAGAAAGGAAAATGGTAGGTGTAACCTTAAGAGACAAGAAGAGAGCAGAGTGGATCAGGGAACAAACGGGGTCAACGATATCAGAGTTGAAATCAAGAAGAGGAATTGGACATGGGCCTGGCATGTAGTGCGCTGACAGGATAACCGCTGGTAAATAAGGGTGACTAACTGGATCCCAGAGAAGGCAAGCAGGTGAGGGGGAGACAGAAATTGATGTGGGCAGATGAGATTAAGAAGTTTCCAGTTATAAAATGGCAGCGGGAAGCACAGAACCGAGTTGACTGGTGGAACATGAGAGAGGCCTTTCTGCTGCAGTGAACCTAGTCAGGATGATGATGATGCTGATTTTGTGCCTCGTGGCACAAAGTTCGCTGCTCTGTTAAAAGGGGGACGATCATTCCGCACAGTCATACAGGCAATGCTGAAGTAGAGAAAAGCAGAAAAAAGAATCTAGGAGATGTACCACTTCGCAAAATCCCCGCATAGTTTATCATGAAACATTCGAAAGTAAGATATAAAGGGTTTCGTTAGTGGATGACTCGGCTCAAGTTTCTGCGTGGCACATGTGAAAAAGCTTGCCCCATGGCTAGCATAAACTGTAAAAGAAAATCAATCGCACGGATTGATGAACCCAGTGACATTAATTTTGAACGTCGGTTACACTGCGATGAGCTATCAGAGGGCGTACTCACGGCCGCCTTTCGTAATGCACTGAAGAAATCTCCGGCACATCGGAGAATTATTTGCCTCTTGGAATAAAACAGAAATACTGAAGGTGCAAATGAAAGGCAGTTATGAAAATAAAGAAGTGGGGCATGGACTTAGGGGGAGACGGCAAAAAGGTAGAAAAAGAAAACAAGGAAGTGTGGATAGGCAGCTAGCCCTAATTTTGATGGATTAACTATCAGTATGTGCCGCTATTATTGCAAATGAGAACTGGCATGCTCAAAGTGCTTTCAAAGCATTAGTATCTCTGCATCTGAATTTGATGAAATAGGTCTGGGTTTCAGGGCTTATTTATGAATGAAATGGCAGATGCGCTGGCGAAGTCATCTTTAAATGAGCCTGATATTGAGCGAATACCGGCACCCAAATTTTTGATAGGTGCTAGATGAAAAAAAAAACTGCTGTTAGAGGAACTTTCTGCACGTTCACTGACAACCACATCAGAACTCAAGCACTTTATGTATCATTGGATTAGTAAAATATGTCAAACAAGATGAACGGAAGTCGCAATCACTAGATTGCGTTGTCAAATTCCGCCGCTAAATTTATATTTACACGGAGCTGGTCTGGCACCCTCCCTTCATTTTCTTTTTGCTGAGTGAGTGAAACAACTTTATTGACGATCCGGCATAAAGGGGAAAGGGGTAGGAGGATTAAAGCGAGACACTAGCGTGCTCGGACGTCCCGGAGCAGCAACCTACTCGCGTCAAACCCGTGGGGGTGCCGCTTTCGGCCGCTGGCGTTCCAGGATGCTAAGCACGTGTTGGACCACGTCTCTTTGATTGCCTGGCTCTCGGCTGATAATTTTTCTGCTTATGGCAGTTGGCATTACTTCTTGGTTACCCGGCGGTGGTGCACAGTCCCAAAGGAGGTGTCTCTGGGTGGCTTGCGCCTTCTTGCAGTGTTGGCATACATCAGTGGTGTAAACCTCCGGGCAAACGTGCTTTGCCCAGACGGGGGTCCATATTGCTTTTTGCTGACTGAATTAGCCAACCGAACATTACCTCATTTTCTGTAAGATAAAGTGTTTTTGCCTTACGCAAAAACACTTTAGGTACCATTTGCCGCCTCCTCAGAATAGAATTATCACGCGAAATAGGCTTTCTTTCGGGACTTTGTCTTTTGGCCACAGCGACGGAAAGATTGCTGACACATTGCAGGAGTCGTCAAATGTTCAATTATATTCAAATGTTGAAATAATTCTCTGATGTACGTAATAGTAGTACTATACACATACGTACATATTTACGTGTACATATATATGTGTACAAAAATTTTGTTCTTAGTAATTAACCATAAACTACTTCAGTGACTTCAGTGAAAATAAGCAATTAGTTGGTGGTGGATTGTGTCAGGGCTGGACAATGAAGCTATGTTGTCTGACAGGTTATTCCATAATGTAATGGTCGTGATAGTGCTGATGAGTTGAATGGTATTGTAAGACCATATATGCGTGTAGAACTCAAGTTATTATGTAGCCTTCTGGATGTTCGGGATGGGACATCGAGAAGATCTGAACATGACCTGTCAGGGTGGACATGTTTGCGTATTAATGTTAGTAGAGCTATGCCACGGCGCATTGCTAAAGACTGTAGGCCAAGATCAGTTTTAATTTTTGTGACACTGCTGTGGTAGCTATATATTCGTGATATGAACCGTGCTGCCCTATTTTGGATGGATTCTAGTGCGTTGACCCTGTTATTGTGATTTGGGGATGAAATGGAAGGTACGAACTCAAGTTGTGGGCGAGCAAATGTGAGGTAAGCTTGTTGACGAATATTAGCTGGTGCATTTCGGAAGTTAGGCCGTATGTAACCCAATGACTTTGAAGCATTAAAGCACATCGATGAAGTATGAAAGGACCATGACAGATCTGAAGAAATGTAGACACCAAGATACTTGTAACGTGACACTTGTGACAGTACGTCGTCTTGAATGCGGTATGCATTATTAGAAATGTCATGTTTAAGGCTTATTGTGACTATTTTACATTTTGATGGGTTAAGGGTCATTTGCCATGTGTTGCGCCACTCGTTATTATGATGAAGATCACACTGGAGTGCCGAGTGGTCAGTACCAGATGTAATGGGGTGGTATCTAATACAATCATCCGCGAAGATTGTCGTGCTTGAATAAATGTTATTGGGTAAATCATTTATTTATATTAGAAATTATAATTGGACCCAGTACGCTGCCTGCAGTAGGCCTGATGTAACTGGGGAAAGATTAGAGAAGAGATTGTTAAAAAGTATGAATTGTTGGCGGTTGGAAAGGAAGTTACGCGTCCATGATAACGGTAATGAGTTTAAATGAAGAGATGACAATTTAGAAATCAACCGGCAATGAGCTACAGAGTCAAAGACTTTGGCGAAATCAAGAAATACGCAGTCTGTTTGCAGGTTATTATTCATGTGAAAATGAAAATTAGTGCTTAGCTCCAATACTTGTGCTGCGTAGGAGTGATTCTTTCTGAACCCATGTTGATTACGGTAAAAAAACATTATATTTTAGATGAATGAAAATAAAGTTGCTATAACGTGCTTTAGTATTTGACAACATATACACAGGGGAGATATTGTACGGTAGTTTTTCACTGTGCTTTCGCTTCCACTTTTAAATGTCGGTGCAACTTTTTCAATTTTCAATTAGAGGTTAGAGTTCCCTTTGTTAGGGATACACAATCGTCTCGCGTTATTTTTGTGTCCCTGCAACAGACTTCCGCATAAGATAATCCTGCTAAGTACGTTCCTCGCACAAGTATATGCATATGACGAGGGCCTGTATGTGCATTTCTATTGCGAAAATTTCAGGGCATGATAATCATAGGCGATTTAATAGGAGGAGTTTGGTGTTTTTCTCAGTGTTTCGATGACAATTCGCCTTGAACGTCTCGACGTGCTAGTCGAATCTCGTGGCATATATATTTTCTCTTATCTGTGGACCTCCTCCTTTTTCTTAAAACCCGGCACCTCATGCAGAATATAAATAATTTCTAACACGTTGCTCACCCCTGGTTAACTATAACTTGCTCACTTTCTCTCCTCGTACAGTGTAATCTAGTTTGGCCTCTTCACGCGTTCTTCTACAAGGAAGTGAAAGATATAAAAAATTCTCCTTTGTTCTGTTTTTGAAAGTTTGTAGTAGCCCTATACATATTTAAAAATAAGTGCTACAGAAACCAAAATATGACATCTTTATTGTGGAAATTACTTGCTGTTTTTGTATGTATAAAAATAGATGCTGACACTTTCTAGTCTTTTTTTTAATTTCTTGGGGATCTTTAAGCAATCAAAAGGCCACTATACATGAATAAGTTGTGTGGTCAATAGCGATCGTCTCAAGCAGATGTGGAATTTTCCAACTCTCTGTGTGCATAGAGAACGTCAATAAATCGCCCTGCGAAGCACCCTGGTGAGCCGTTTAGGCCACTTATCGGTGCCCTTTGTAATTCGTCGTAGATTTGATGCGCCACTCATTAGGAGGTATTCACGCGACGTCATCCACAAGGAGTGCTAGTGAGGTGGACATATCTGTGCTCGCCTAACTACGTACCTTATTTCAAGCTGTGCCAAATTTCTTCTTTTAAAAGTCAGTACATGAGCTCTACGGCCGCTGTTTGTGTATTTCGCGCATACATTCTGGCCTTTCTCACTTCAATTAGCACTTCAGTTGAACCATTGACATTGTTTTTTGTTTAATGCTCATGCATAGATAGGTTTTCACTGCTACCCTTGATGAGCGTCTTCTCGTGGAACTGCTACTTGCATCTCTGTATTTTATTTCAATACTTAGTTCTGTGATATTGTTCTATCCAATTAGCATATGATATGGGGTCAGCACTTGTGGAACACAATCTCTCATTGTTTGTCGATTTAGCGCATTTAGTGTATGTTAAAAATCTGCGCGCACTAATATTTGAGATAAACCACTGTGAAAAGGGAGATTATAGTAAGTTTGTTCTGCCCTGCTAGTCGAGTCGTATCACTTTTGTACAATATTCTACACATGAGCTCAATACAGTATGCCCAGATCCAGGCAGATCTGCTGTTTTTTTCCCCTGCGGTGAAAAGCAGTCTCACAACATTTGCGTGCTTTTCATGGTCATTCTTGTTTTTTGACATGAGATGTCATAAAAATTTTGTCGCCGTATGACTGCCACTCACATCATTTATTTCTTGCAAATATGCATCATTTAGGTGCGATAACCTACTGGCAGTTATTCGTTCTCCTACCCTGTATATGTACCAGAAAGAGAGCGCATATTCAGGAGAGGAAAACGAGAAAACTATATAAGCGTCATAGAGGTTAACAAGGATGGGGAGGGAGATAAAAAGAAAAGCAAAACGGACATCACAGGCAGTGTTGTAGAAGCTTTTCGTCCTCACTTTTTAAAGCTTACGGTGGTCATTAAATACCTCCTTAGAAGAACGGATTTTCGTGACTCACTAAAGAAAGAATTGTGGAATTTTTTCATATTTGTCTCCAGGCCGGACATTAGCGGAGATATACGACCGCTCCAGTCGGAAGAACTAATTTTAGGCACGAGAAAACGAACGTTCGAATACGTTCAATTCGGATTGGCCAATCCACTTAGAAGCAGTTTTATAACACTTTTTGTGCTTGTTGAGACGTACCTGAGAATCGACGACTTAGCGACACGTCATGAAATGACGCTGAATGTACGTACAAATATTGCATGCACAACCATATGCTGAGGAGTTGCAGGTCTTGATATAACCAGCTGTTTGCACTTGCACGACGATGCCATCTGAAACATGCGTATTACCAACCCCAGAAGCTCATATCAAGCGCTGATGCTCGCGAAGATTTTGGTCCTGGGCAGTGCTACATAAATCAACTTCAGCGCATGCTCTTAACCCCGATTGACATTACCCGACGGGATGGCTGTATCAATGAAGTATATAAATAATGTTTATAAAGTTGGATAGGCAGCAACCACTATTGGCGTTTCACGAAGATTAGCGTTTATTCAAAAAGTAGTTCCAAGACCTGGTGTAGCTTTGTGGTCGTATGCTTCATTGCCACGCAAAAGTATTTGGTTCGACTCCAGCTGGAACCCTGAAATAGATTCTATGCGTTATTTGGATCGGCGGTACCGGTCAGTGTTGCAAAATGGGCACCTCTTTTTTATTTACAACTCCATTTCGGGGAATTGAAACTTGCCGTAATTCCATTTGTTTCAATTCCTCGGAATGAAGAAAACTTGACCAATTGCCACTTCGGGAATGGCCAGACAGATCCATTCCATTCGTCTAATCATTCAACATAGGGACGTTATATCTTGATAACTTTATCAAGGTAAGAATGATCGTAGCAACATGAAATTGATGCCATCATAGTCATCAGAAAGAAAAATTATGCTAAATACGTTACCACGGTCGAGTAGATTGGTCACCTATCTCATGCCTTATAACCAAACTACTAGTTCCCGTAGGGGGGATTTCTCGCACTACGCTTAGTATCGGCATGGTCAGTACAATTGTGAAAAAGTTAATTAACAGTTGACAACACATTCATTTACTTGTTTTGAGAGTGTTTTACTACCTTCACGACATCTCTTTTCTATATCCCAGCAACAAGTAAAGCTTGAAACTTTTGATTCTAATGTGGAGATTGACGGCACAAACCAACCATATGATTATGAGAAACGCCATACTTGAGGGCTCTGAAAATGTCGATTACCTGGGGCTTTTTACATTCATACAAATTTGGGCACACGAGCCTACAACTTTCGATCCCAGTACCTTCCATCCCGTGACCTGCGGCTCAGCAGCCGAGTACCTTAGCTTGAAACTTTTCCTGTTACTAACCAGGAAAGCTTTCTAGGATTTCTTAACTATAGCTAACTATCAAGCCACATACGTTTGCCAGATCTCTCGCAAACACAATGATATATCTTGCAGTAATCTTGACACTTTTTAAAAAAATTTGATCATTTTTGATGGATAATTTAAGATAAAAATTTCGTGCTATGAAACACGCATAAGCGATATTAGAAGGGCAGACGATGATGTGTACAAAACCTGAATTATTTTTCTAAGTTCTATGGCTGCTAACCAGTCCCTGTGCTATTCCAAAGTATGAGCTCAAATAGCCTTCAAACGGCTGCAACAGCTAATCCTTGATATTCTATGTACGCCTTTGCATGATGTCATTGTCTGTTTTAATTCATGTCTACATGTATGTTGCTGTGTCATGGCAATTACATTAAGTAATTAGTGATCACCAATTAGTCTACGTGGATAATGGTATTTGATTACTATGTTATATATACTTATATAAATAAATTTTAATGGTGTGGTAATCTAAATCCACATACAAATGACCAATAAATAAACAGTCAGTAATGTTTTAATTATTCGAGACTGCACTAATGATGAAATACCTTCAAACAAGCAAGGTTCACTGTTCAGCATTTTACTTCCTTCACTTAGTAGGAGGTTAGTGCGTTTTGTGGCAATAGTATTGAGTTAGAGAAGAAGCAGGCCTTCTTTTTTTCTGAGAAATCATGTTTAAACGACCAGTGATGTTTGAATATTGTTTAAGCTTAAATGCAATAATACTAAAAATACGACAGGAAATTTTCACGTACAGATTCAGAGAGGTCTTGTTTACAGGGAATCACCTGCTTTAACTGGATACCAAAACAACGCTTCCAATAGTTTTTTCACCTCTCTCTGCATCGTTCCTCTCGTACAACCGTTGATCGCATACACAGTTCCCACAGCACACAGTGCATCGTGTACAAATGTGTGCTGCGCTGTCCTACGCAAACCTTTGCGATAGTGTTTCAGGGAAAGGCGCCCTTGTGTGCAGGCAGGGGGAACATTATTACGCAAAAAAATAAAGTGTGGGGGTAATCTGTGGTGAGATGGCGCGCAAGCTCGTGTACAAAAGCTTGGTGTAATGAGAGGCATCGCAGCAGCATCAGTACGCATCACAACTTATAAAAGCGCTTTTTTAGGATATGCGTCTGAGTCACCGATGGCGGCAGAAGCAAAGACAAGATAAAGAATGGGAAGACAACAGGCGCTGAGGCACTCCCGAGAGGGACAATCACAAGGTGTGAGGTGAGTATGTCGCTACCATATAAATTCGCAAGACGGATATCAAGACTTAGAGCCCTGTTCACGCGAAGAAGAGAGAAAAGCTTCGGAGCAACGCTTTTTATATAAGGAGAGAATACTAGTAGCTGCGTTGCTTATAAATGTACCATGTTTGTAATCAGGCAAGCATATTTAAACTACTGCTTTCATTTCTTAAATTCCAGGGTTAACTTAAGAATTTCTAAAGTATGAAAATCAGTATGTCGACAAAAATGTGACCTAATTTAGGAAAAAGGCGTAATTTTAATAACACTCCATCCCGTGAAAAATGCACCGAGTTTCATTGCCATAACATTCCTTCAAGCTTTGTCAAAATTCTATTTCCATTCCATTTAGTGGTCGTGAAATTGTGTAAATATTCCGGACTTATTTCCGTTTTGGAGTGCCAACCCCGTAACACTGCTACCGAAGTCGGGTATTACCTAACGCTGACGTGTTGAAATTGCCCATGTGCGTTCTCCTCGTGTCTGGGTAGATACTAAGTCTTCACCAGCTGCGGCACATGCCCGCATACTAGCGGCACATACCCGCCCGTGGGTATATGCCACTGTCTGGCGGGAAGTGTTTGACGACGTACGTTACGGGGTCGTCACATTATTCATGTTTTGACCAGCGCGTCGTATTCGTCGAACCATCTTACACAACCATGCTAATTTTGATTCACGCCAAGTTAAGGGGGTGACCACGAGAGCACCCAAATTCAAGGGGATAGATAGATAGATAGATAGATAGATAGATAGATAGATAGATAGATAGATAGATAGATAGATAGATAGATAGATAGATAGATAGATAGATAGTCTCCAAGTCGTCGAAGTTTGCTAAGCAAGGCTTTGCAGTTAATAATTCCGGAGTATTACGTGGCACCATGTCACAATAAGAATAATTATAAAATAACCAGTATACCTGCACGTTATTGCGGAAAAACGTTTTACGAATGGAATTGCCAGAGATGCACTTAACCACGAGGTTGTTTTATCATTCCTCGACCATGCATTAGCGCTCACAGGGCTGCGACACTAACACCCGATCCAATGAACTTTTGGTGGCTAGAGTTTGGTAATGTGCGCTTACTGCCAGGCAACATTGATTAAAGTTGACTGTATATTAGCGAGTGTTGCACGTGGTATTTAACACTAAATAATATTCGCGACCACTGAGACGCACCAATAAATTGGTGCCTGTAGTGTCGGTTAACGTCCGCTAGGGCGTGGTTTTGGTTGCTAGCGGGGACTAATTTTAGGGTTAGTAACTGATGGCCAACGCAGCCTATTTGGTCGGGCACTGCTTAAGTTGGTCAACTGCTCACTGTTACTGAATAACAATGGCCATCTGATAAATGGTATTGGTAATGGTGTCCTCACACTTAACAGTGCCGCGTAGTGCTGAGCATCTGTTCTTCTTTTACTGGCATAGTATCCTCGCAGCAGTCATAAGGAAATTCATGTTGCACTTCTGCTGTCTCAGCGATGCATTACCATTTAAGCATTGTAATTCACGTTTGTTCATTCTGTACACTCTATAATTTTATTCACGAAGTAAAAGAGGCGCTGGTTTTTCTAAGTCATGAGTTCGGAAAAGTTCTGTTAGACTAGAATATATTTTGGTGTTTTCATATTTTACACATTTACGAAGCTCGCAGCAAAGCGCTGTTGTATCGTCTGATTACTTACGTATAAACAAAATTTCAAACGATAGTCTCATTTCATCCTGATTGCTGATGGTTAGCTTCCACGGTTGTAGCGCCATAGTCGTGAATTACTTCGCAATTTCCGGAACATAATTTGCCACTTAGTCGCACACAAGGTTCGTGGCACGCAGAATCGTCGAAAGAAACGGGGCATGTAAAGAAATGAAGAAAAATACTGGTGTGTCCTAAATGAAAGCATTCGTTGCGAAAAGAACAACTTTTTCTTTGTCTTTTAGGTAGATATGCAAGTGAAGCGGGAAGGCATTGACAATGGTAACATATTTATTTTTTCATGTATATATCGACCAGTGAAGTCATTGACACTGGTACATATTTTATTTTTCATCTAAAGATCGAGCAGTGAAATATTAACGTGCTCGGCGACAGAAGTTCCGATCAATAGAACAAGATTCATTGTGCTTTTTTTCGTTGTTTCAAGTAAAATATCAATGTATTAGAATTCAATCGGTGTGCAAAAAACCAATTGCAATGTACACAGTACAAGCGAAGAGCTTTCCACGATGCTTCTTGCAACCAAACCAGTACTATGAAAATAAATCTAAGCCCCGCCGCGGCGGTCTAGTGGCTAAGGTACTCGGCTGCTGACCCGCTGGTCGCGGGTTCGATTCCCGGCTGCGGCAGCTGCATTTCCGATGGAGGCGGAAATGTTGTAGGCCCGTGTGCTTAGATTTGGGCGCACGGTAAAGAACCCCAGGTGGTCGAAATTTCCGAAGCCCTCCACTACGGCGTCTCTCATAATCATATGGTGGTTTTGGGACGTTAAACCCAACAAATCAATCAATCAATCAAATCAAAATAAATCTAAAGAAAGTGTAATATTAAAAACGACAAACCTGCGCGGAAAGCGTAGCACAGTCATAGCGACTGTGCCACAAACTGTGCCACAAATTCTGCAAATATGCTTGGTTTGACGAAAATACAAAGTCGTCACTCTTACATCAATTAGATCCGTCTCTCCAATTTTCACCTAATCAAAAGGTGGACAGATCATTCGATACGCTATTGCACTATCTACGGTTAGGTGTTTCATACACACCTCACTTTTTATGCCGTATAAAAAAGAACGTCCCCGCACTGACACCATTGCAGTCATGTCGACGCGTCAGAGGAGCATATTCTTGTAGAATATCCACAATGCTATCAACAACGCACTGAACTGAGGGATCGCTTGAACCGACTTGAGAGCCGACCATTCACAATTACAAGAATACTTGAACCATGGCCACATTCGGGTAATGAAAGGGGCGCAGTGAGTGCCCTCCACAATTTTTAATGAACTGAAATCTACTGAACTGTCTTTAGTTCATATCGTGCTTTGCCGCTATCTGTACGGACTCTATCTGCAGTTTGATCCCAATATATTACCTGGACTATGGCCATGCATACTGTGCTTATTCACGCATTATATGCCCTATAACGTATATAGTATTTTAAATATTGCCTTTGATTGGTTTTTTTATTTTATTTATAATGTTGTTTTTTGTATGTTTATATTGTACATTACTATTATGTTGTTGGAATAGCCGGCTCTAACGTAGCCTACCTTCCCAAATTTCACCGAATACAAAAAAACAAGTTTTTGTAATGGGTTGTAGCTTCGGATGACCCACTCGTTACGCTATTCAAATTCTGCGACGACTGCTTGTTCTTCCGCTGTTTTAAAAAGGCTTTATAAGTCGTATTAACTCTATTGCTTTCCCGACCACAAGCCTGCCTAAAGCAAGTTTGCACACAAGTCCCAAGTTCTGGTGTGGCTCAGTGGTAGAATACAGGGCTGGCACCCATCAAACCCGGGCCCAAGCCCAACTGTGTCATTGTTACTCATTGTTTTTCTAAATTCGCATGACGGGGTTACGGACACCGGCGGCAGCGGCGGAATACTACGGCGCTTCGCGAGACCCGAGTTGTGATCTCATAACAGCTTTCACACTAAAAGAAAACAGGAGCAAAACTGATGTTAGGCTGCTCTAAATTACGTCGGCATAATGGCAGTTACTTTGTTGCTACCAAATTCTCAGCAAGTGTATGAGGAACAATGCCACTTATGATAATTTCGACAATACACAGTGGCCCCACGCATTCTCTGGAAAGCTATGGCCAGAATTATTTAATGCGTGCTCTGTGGAAGAACCGGGAAATCTGTCACAAACACTTTATCGTCAGTGACACTGTCGCCGTACAAACACCAATCAGACACAGCGAGTTTCCACCCACTCCACAGAACGTTATCGCTTTCGTCCACAAAAACATGACTTTTCGTGCTGAACGAGCTTTGAACGCAGCACTACTGATCGACACGGTGGCTCCAGTGTCCACACCTTGTCTCTACACCACTAATAAAAGTTGCACTCTATTTTTAAACATAAACACCGGTGGAGGTACCGCTTCTTGCAGTGAGTCACCACTGACCTCACCCCCAGTGGCCGGGCTGCCTAGTTCTACTGATGTTGAGGCGAGTAGTGACGACGGGGCGACGGCGATCGGCGCAGTCGAGGTGCTATAGGTGGTGTCACACTTCGGTCCGAGGCCGCAGAAGTGTTGCGGAAGTGCTCCAGCTTGAAGTTGCTGTTGGGTTATGGTTGGCTGTATCAGTGTTTTTTTAAAAGGTGGCACACTGGGCTGCTGAATCCAAGATGGCGGCCGTTCGAATCGTTATATCCGTGAGCGATTGCAGTACCTCGATATGTGGCCGGTCATGCCGTACCTTTAGCGCACAGGAGCTGGGCGAAGTGGTCGCTGCACCTCGCCATGGTCTGGCATGTTGGCATGGTAATTTGCGTAAATTCGACGCACAACACAGTAGTTCACTGGCCGGTGATATTGTCGTTCATTACGGTAGCGCTGATGGTACAGCGGTCTCTGATAGTAAGTCGGGTTTAAGCGATAGCTACACCGAGATTCCGCAAACTGCGCTGCGCTGACGGATTGACTCTCGAAACCCACAAGCAACGAGGTAGCCAGGCCTTACGGGAAATGACGCCGAGAGGCGCCAGCCACTTCCCGTGCCATGATTTCTTGCCTGCCAGACTGTTCTCGAACTACCTGACGGATGGTTGTAGAAAGGTCAACTGGTGGTACAGTTTCTACGCTGACCACCGTGGTAACATTGGCCAGACGGCCAAACTTCGGAGTTATTCTGCACTGCTTCAATGTCTTAAACGCCTGAGAGTGTGTAATGACATCTGACACTGAAGTCAGACTTTCTTTGCTTATTAGAATGTTATAGTCGTCCTCAGCATTACCTTTCAATGAGAGTTCCACCTTATCTTGTTCGCACATGCTGGCATCTATTTGCCTACAGAGCCTCAAAATCTCTCCTGTGTACATTGTACAAGTCTGAGCAAGCAACTTAGCCCTTTGTGCAAGAGTCTGCTCGGCAAGGTTCTTTTTTGCAGCAGTGTTACTGAAACAATTTGTTACCTCAGCAACAAGGCGTTCTCACGTCGTAAGTATGCCCTCATGGTTCTCGTGCCCCACAAGTGCAACGTCGGCCATGCGAAGAACCACACGAGACAACTGGGAGGCAGCATATGATTTCTTGTATTGACTTACCCGCTTGTAGTGCTTGAGCCATGAGTTCACGTCGTCGTTGGGCTTCCCATAAAAGGTTCGTGGCTCTTCGTGATTATTTAGACGCATTTCTCAGCGCAAAAAAGACAGAGTTTTTAGATGAGAAACACACACACACCGCTGTCTTTTTTTCAGAAAGTTCTGCCTTTTTTGCGCTGATTAATTTGTCTAAATAATCATGAACCAACTCACCCAAGCAGCAGTTTTAGCTCTTTGTGATACGGCCAAGAACTGCAGGGGTCTGCTTTCCGAGCTTCTCTTTCGCCAGGCATGATGGGCAAATGAAGAGGCAGGCCCGCGAGGCAACTACTCCGGAAAAGTCCGAAGGGTAGCGGTCCCGTCGTTCGTTGTTCTACCCAGCATCTTCCACCACTCTGTATCGTCTGAAGTAGACGTGCGGGGGTGATTTGAACAGATGGTTTGAGTGGTGAAGCTGCGAAGACATCTTCGAAAGTCCACACTTCTAATTCCTCTTTTCAGTTCGGCACACACTCGTCGTAATATTATAAAGAAATTGCTATGGCATGGCATGAGTACATCACAAACATAAAGTACATGTCATGCGTTGTGTATAAGTATGCGTAGCATAATGGATTATATAAACTATGGCAGCACGAATGCTTGGCAAACATGCAATAGTGAATGACATCTCATGACATGAAGGTATTTATATGCCTCAAAGAGAAACTTGGCTATGTATGCAGTTCTTGCTGCTCTTCTTCGAATTAAAATAATTGCCACAGTGCGTTGGATCTTCAGGGCTTCTTCAGCAACACATTGTTAGTTTGGCGCATCTGCCTCGTCAGCTGCCCGTTAGGAATACGAGAAAGGAGCTGTTAATTTACTGCCACGTGCCCACTATATAAGTAAAAAGGAACAAGGCAAACGTTTATGACGATCTTTTGCAACTTTTTCTGATGCACTAAGTTTTGCGGCCACAATAGCTTAATTATTGAACAGGTGAGGCACGCGAAAAAGCGCTTATCACACTTTAAAACAGATGACAAGGCAGCTTCCGCTAGCAGGAGAAATTTCCGACAGCTCGGTAAACAGAGACATTGTTGGCTCTTGTTTAGGACAGTTGAGATTTGCAGTGTATTCAACGAAGAAAATACGCAAGAAATAGCTATTCCCCATACGGCTTAGTTGAGCACTAGTAGAAGGTCACAAAGATTATGCATTCTCTAACCCAGCCTCATTCACGCGTGGCATATTGCACCAGTGTTAGGCCACAGAGAATTTTTCTTTATCTGGTAACCATCTGCCATTTCTTCTAGAAGATATAGGTGAGTAAAGCCATTGTTTGTTACAGTATAGTTATCAAGAGAAAATACAATAAAAACTTTACACGGCAACTTTTATAGAAACACAGTTCGAAACAACTATATACATTTACTATATTCATTCCCATGAAATTATCACAACAAGTTAAACTGTGGGCAGGGTGACACCCACAACGTAGCTTTAAATAGGGTCACTTTTGCTCGTTTTGAGGTTCTTGCATGGTTGAGACGACACAAACTGTCATTAAGCTGCTGACTGCTCTTTATTTTGCGACAGAGTGGAATAACAAGTTAGTGGCCGTGAAAACCTTGTTTATACCCTTAAAAAATGTACCACCCATCAATCAACGTTGTATGAGGAAAAATCAATTAAAGCTAGGAAGGGAAAATAAAAGTCGTTAGATCATCCTATATACCAGCTACCAACAATCTGTAGGCAATTGGCCACAGAAAACTAATGAGACTTTCCGAATAACGTTCAATAGACGATGAATTACCGTGCCAAAAGGAGTATAAAAAAGGTTTCTCGGCGCTGTATTGGCCCTCTTCAAACCATTTATCCAATAATTTATCGACTATTGCCAACTGATAACGAAAAAAAGTTTTTAGTAACGTTCAATCTATGCGCGAAAGTGGAAAATTGCTGCATCACGAGAATATATACATTCTCTCCAGAACGTTGGCACAGGTGATGTTCATGGCGCAATATCATGATGATTACTCGGTTGTTAGGTAAATTCTACTTTCTTCAATGTGTCACTGCTTTTATTTGTCAGACTCTGATCAAGTATATAATACACGGTTTCAGTAAATAAATCGTGTCCTAAGTCAGTGCCGAAGTTTGTCTCCTTCTTTTTTTTCCCTCGTTATTAACGTGTTTTTAAGTGAAGTAAAAAAAATGCACTATTTTGCTAGCACTCTGTATACCTGTTAACAACGTTTTGTCTACTACTGGTCACTGAAGTGTTATCGACGTATCTAGTCCAATAAAGATTATTCTTACTTTAAGAGAACCGACAATTGATAACAAAGGCACTTCTGCGCTGCATAGTGCAAGCACCTTTGTTTGCATTAAAGAATCTACACCTACACATTGCACTTGACAATGACCTCAAGCAGGCAACATAGCGTAAAAGCTTCTGTAAAGTGCAACAAAACTTTTCGTAACGTAGTTCCTAAATTTCCCACATGCTTTAAAGTGTTATCTACAACAAGGCACTGTTTCAAATTTACTGAAAACTTTAAATTATATGCAACGTCAAGAAATGTGTACGCGAACTATATAATATAAGTGCGCCACCACCTTAAGTAAAGGTCAACAATATTGACGCCTGCAGTTAGTGACTGCAATAGTGACTGGTATTACAGGAGTTCCTGTCAAATATAGGAGATCAGCAATTTTACAGTAGAACATTTATTTTTAGCACCATATAAGACGGTATATAATAATTTCTTCATACACCAGATGATCCTAAGAAGCATTTCATGCGTAAATCTCCTAGAGCATGACAAATCAACTATTCAATAGAGAGAAAATAATTATTTTCAGACACACTAACTTATAGTATTAAGGACATTATTCTTACAAGAGAAAACCAAAGAGCAAAGTAACTTCTGCTATCTTCCGCACTAGGGTTCTTTAAGAGTGCTACTATCCAGCCGTTATTTACTGCTGTGCTCAAACATTCTACGGCATATGACACGCTTAATCTCGGATTCGTCGTTGAGGGTATGAAAGTTATATTTTAATTGCTGGAACAACCTCTATGCAGTCTATGCTTGGCTTGAAGCGATTTTCTTATGCTTTTAACATTTACGCAAGAATTTCGTAGATGCTTTAGGCAATGATGCTGTGCGCAATTCGTAGCACGTGCAATCAATGTTTTTAACGCGAAACATTTATTAGCGAACTTTGGCGAGGTTGAGAGTATCTATCTATCTATCTATCTATCTATCTATCTATCTATCTATCTATCTATCTATCTATCTATCTATCTATCTATCTATCAACTATCTTGCCGCCTACGGCTTTCAGATCTCCTGGCCAATTCGACAATGGTATAGATATCGAAGTTGGTGTGGCATGTCATGACTGTATGACGAGCATAAGTGACTAATCATAACATGAAAATTACAGCATATATTTCATGAATGTCAATATTTACATTTCACAGCCATGCTTCTCGTGTGGTGGTTTCGCTCACATGACATATTGCAAAACTGGTATGTTATCACTTGACTTTATGGTGGCTGGAAAGGGCAGTGCGATGATCGCCATATGCACGCTGTGGGAGAGAGGCGCACAAAACGCGATGTCATTTTTTACGCCGCTAGAGACGCGGCGGTCGTTGGGAGCTCGCGAGATCTTCGCCGCTACAGCCATTGCTACAGCTGCTACAGCCACGTGTATTTGGCACTGTGAGCAAACTTCTGCACGTGCAACTGTTTTTGTGTGACTCCTGGACGCGCACCATGTGAATGATTGCGGATAGCGGCACAATATTACCATGCCAGCGAAAGCAGGTACATGTTTTGCACCCGCCGTTGTAAAATTGGGAGCAAGTCGTGTCCCTCAAGGGTGTCGTCGTTACGAGCTCCCAAGGATGCATTGAAACGGGAGCAGTGGGCCCGTAATATAAAACGGGGCGATAAGGAACTAACCAACGACTGCGTCGTTTGTGAGCGTTACTTTGATTGAATTGGATTGGATTTGTGGGGTTTAACGTCCCTAAACCATTGTATGATTATGAGAGACGCCGTAGTGGAGGGCTCTAGAAATTTCGACCACCTGGGGTTCGTTAACGTGCCCCCAAATCTGGGTACACGAGCCTAAACGTCACTTTGAGGCAACGTTTATACAGAGGACTTATCGTCATGTTATCAATGGTGAGATGGTTGAAATTTCACGCGATCGGCAGCTGCTAACAGAGGACGCCGCTTCTATAATCTTCTAGGATGCGCCAAAATACCTCGCAAAGAAAACGCCGACTAGAAGGAAGGAGAGAAACCTGTGTGAACTTGGTGAGCCCCCGACTAAAAAAAGAAGGACTACTGTAAAGCAGCAGGCGCCGGAAAAAAGAGAACATATAATAGAAGCACAACATGCTGCATAATCGGAGTTTTCTAAAGCTGTACATACTGACCCGATAGAAGTGGAGTCGCAGAGTGAAGTCAGTGCGGAATACGTGTGCCGCAACATCGAACTTGTTAACGCAAGCTGCAACAAACTATAGTTTTTCACTGAAACAGGACCATCACTTTCGATTTTTGCAAGTTAGAGGGTGCCGAGTTGGAACACCTACTGCTGCTGAAATCGGTGAAATTCGAACAGGCCGTTGAGCAAGTAGGAACAGTTAGTTGTTCCGTTTTTTTAGGGGCAAGCTGCAACTAAAACGCAATGTTTCCTCACCAGATTAGGCGCAGTTGGCGTTGAACTACGCACATTCTCTGGTTTCATATGCTGGCTGTGGTATGAAACCAAACACAGTAGGAAAATATGAGTATTTTGCTGGCTTGTACTTTTCGCCCAAGTGCAGCCATACATGCGAAAGTAAGGGCCCTTGCATGCACTGCAAATACCTACGAAAGCTCTTGCAAAATCAGCAGTCACGACAGAAACACGGCGTTTCAGTTACACGCCTTGTAAGGCACGCTAACATTCGCCGCCGTCTGGTAGCTGCTCAACAAAAGCTGCTGAACATGCAGAGGAAACTCGACATGATGAAGTCTGCCAATGAGCTAATTGGAGATGAGGCATTGAATGACCAGAGTGTTGTAGCCTTGTGACACGCACAAATTGTAAATGTTAAGGGAATGTAACGCCCCTCTTCAAAGCATTCAAGCTGCAACTGCGCAGTTAGTATAGTTTCCGCGCGAACTGGAGCTTGTTTTTTATTGAGTGTGGGGCGTAACTAGGGAGCAGCAATAATAAAATAATTTGAGGAGCACGTCATATGCGGGACGAACGCCTAACACAAATTTACTAAAACGGGCGACTGCCAACTACCCATTCGCCGTATGTATCGCATATCTCGCGCCGACTGGAAACTCAATAAAATTGCTCATTTGCAGCATACATGGGAAGCTTAGCGTGCAACAAATGCATGCCGCATAGCGAAGAACTATGAAGAAAAAACATATATATATATACATACTTGGCCCTCAGCCACGCTCTACCAACACCACTGCACGCGCTCTCTACGCGCGCAGCACCACCTTGACGTGCCGCCATGTTTAATTGAACGTATGTGCACCATCTGGCCCTTGCCCGTCACACTGCCCCTTCTAGCCACCATACTTGGCTGCTTAGCAAACATAACGGAGACACCCTATATAACAAGAAAATTATTACATGCACATTCTTTAGGTGTTGATTTCAGGTCATAAACTCGTGGTGCGCTTATGGCCGTTTCGCTAGCCTCACATATGCCAAATTTGGCATTACGACAAGTAAATGATCGGCGGAGGTCAATGAGACGTAGAAACGTGATAATCATGATATGTGTGTCATGTGAAACATGAGTACATGCTACGCTCACAGCGTGCTCGCGGCCGTTTCACTGGTTTCACATATACCAATGTTGGTATTATGTGACGTGAAGAGACGACGAAGGTAATTACACGTTCAAACTAGATAATCGAGACATGCATATCATGCAAAACAAGACTACGTAGTACGCTCGTAGCCTTCTCGCTGCTATTCCGCTAGCTTCACCTATACCAAATTTCGCATTACGAGAATTCGCATTTCGCATTACGACGAAAGTAAATGACACATCTAAACAAAATGATCATGACTCGCACGTCATGCAAAGGATGACTACATGCCACGCTCATAGCGTGCTCGCGGCTGTTTCACCAGCTCCCCATATTATTCCGCGTAAGAAAAAACGCGCCATTACATTTTTACTTCTTTCCTAGACCCTTTTAGTTCCCTCATGCGTCAACATAAAGCTATGACTCCTAGGTGAAGAAGCCAGCTGTTAAGTGTATGTGTTGATAAAATGCAATTGTGTGTTTAAGTAATGTTGTCGACTGCTATCAGTAAACCTTTCTCTTTCAGCTGTTGAAACATATGCATGAGTGCATTGACACAGGCAAATTTCATTCCTTCAGTTCAACTGTGATGTGTTATTATTGTGCTCATGGTGTGAAGAAAGAGCTAACAACGCCAAAATTGACGTACCTTTCTCTATTGGCAGGCGCACGACAATACGGAGCATGCGGTCCTGTCTTAAGTACTGTGCATCTTCGCAATGAGCAGCACCGACAGAACACAACACACGAGCACACAGCACATTCACACTTCGAATAACTTGACAATCGCCTTAAAACACGGCCCTCGAAATTGTGAGAGATGAGCAGCAAATAAGCATAAAGGATTCCAACAATGCTGGTCTCACAGACGCGAACCGTGGTTCTATTGCGCACGAACATTTTGATCATAACTAAACCTTACTCCTTCTGCTTCAAAAAATTACAAACGAGTTTTATGTGAATACGACATGCGTAAGTTGCTGATTCGTTGAACATTTTCACATAAAAAAGACGTAGGCGTTCAAATTTCGAATTTTTCAAATCCGCGCGAAATTCGAAACTTTAGTGTTTTTATATATATACATTCTACGTTTTCTTACCATCTGTTCATTGGTTGAATAATCGTGAAGGCTGTTGAACGAGCAAACGTTGCAACTCTAGAAAGACTTGTACTTTTGCCTTTGTTTAGGTAAAAATGGATATACCGCTAATGATTCTCAGTTGTGTTCAAATATTTTTTTCCTCTAACACGTTTTTAAGCCTATGTGTTCATTGGCGATAACTAGTGGTTCTGGGTGTAGAGGCCTGAGTTTCATTAAAAAAAATTCTTCATTAGATTCTTCATTGTATGAATGACTCACTTACAGTAAGACATGCAGGTAGTGGGATTAAATTCCTAAATTTTAGCTAATGACAGGGGCGTCAGCAGGGTTCTGTCTGGACAGGTGCAAAATTGTGCTACATCATCATTGGTCTATTCGCACTTCTCAAAATTTTTTTTACAGCAGGCCGTTGACGTGCTGTAGCATCAGAAGTTTCCTTTAGGTGAACGTGCGAACGCACAGGTGGTACGCCAAACTTCTCACGCCACGCTGCCTTAACAATACATGAGATTGTGGCCTGGAAACGTTTCACCAGCACTCTACATTACCTCGTCGTGAGTATATGTTTGTCCGAAGTCTTTGCGATTGTAATTTTCAATTCAAGAAAAACAGTTTGTTAAAAACGATTGTATTTAAACGATAATTATTGGCGGAAAGTACATTTGGTCACAACAAAGTAAAGATAGTAATAAATTGGTATTTTTTAGGCTAATATTACTGTAGCTTTCTTCAGAGAACAGTGGCGTTGCCAGAATGTTTTTGAGGTATAGGGGGGGGGGGGGGGGGGTCAACCTATTTGTTATGTTCGTGCGTACCTTTGTATGTGTGCATGCCCATGCACTCAAACGACATTGAAAAATAATTCACGATGGTTTGACACCCCCAAAGTTATCTTGGCTATGCTCTTGTCAGGGAAAGTTCTTTGCATAAAAGTTGGTGGACATTCTTTCAACTTTCTTTGGAGAAAGCTTCTTTGAACAAAAGTAGAGAAACAATTTATTTTTTAGAAAATGTTTTTTTAGAAAGAATCAGAAAAACTTACTTTTTACCTTGTTTTTTGAAAGCTTCTTGAAATGAAAGTAAAAAAAAAATCTTGCTTTTAACGGTATGTTGTTAGAACGTCCAAGTTCATAGGTCATCACTAAAGTTGGTAGAGCGTTTGGTGGTTCTTTAAAAGCAGTTAATATCAATTTCTGTAAAGATATGTCTTTCTTTTATTGGGTAGTGTTAAATATTCTGACAAGTTTAGTGCATGTTAAAGAGGAGGTGCCTATTGTGTTTCTTCGTCTTGCAAATGGAATCACAATAAACAAACCGGCAAGTGCTTCAACACATGGCTACGTGAGCGCAACTAAAACTGCATGCTGACTGCTTACCCCGGAAACACTGCAGCTTATTGCAGCAGATTTTATTGCCACCAAAAGTTTAATTGCACCACATGTCTGTCGTCATGTAAAACAAACACAACAAAAGAAAATTTCGTACCATTCACGATTTGTCACACTGGCATTGATACCTGCATCGACGCTCATTTACTGTTGTACTCCGTTGGGATGGTTCTGTTCATTCAGAACGGCGAAGCTACTAGACCTCTAGAGACGGGGGCGTCCGATGGGGTTTCGGGTATGTCTTGATGTGTTTTTGTCCATGTTTGAATGAATTTACGTGTTTTATTCTGTGTCCATTGTTCGACCATGATTTCCTAAAATGAAAAGGTGTCAGTTTACGCTAGTATTTTACTGGATGGCTCTTTTTACGTCGTATTTCTTTTTCTTTTAGCGCGCTGAATGCTTAATTATGTTCAGTCAAATGACTCTTGGCCCGGTTCTTTTTCCTGATACGTGTTGAAACGTAAGGTGCACTTTTTTTAAATGCCAACAGCCTGAAACTTCGACAACCAAGAAATAAATCTGTGCAATAAATTCTTCCAGGTAAAAAGAACGAATTGGGTGATCAGTCAACTTGAGTTCTTTGAACAAATAAGTTTTCTTCTCTAAAATACTGAAGGCCACGGTGCACAGTGATTGCGTTGAGTTGAGAAGAAGGTAGACAACGCACTGCGAGTGATATTTTGTCTACACAAGTTAAGTTGAAATAAATATATCTTTAGGAACTGTTCGAAGTTGAAATGAAAACATTTCTTAATTTTTTTCATAAATTGAGACTTTTCAGAAAGTGAACCCAACTGTCGTAAGCGTCAACTGATAGTCAAGAAACATAAGCCAAAGGTAGCACGTTTGCACCTTATTCACGACAAATTCGTGTAAACAACAGCGCGTGTTCGTGAGACCAGAACAGCTCTTCAAAGAAACAATTCTCAGCTGCTCGTATTTATTCAAACCACGTGACCACTCCGGATCGGAAGCACTGCTCCGAAGGACGTCTTGATATTATTATTCAAATTCTCATTGAAAGTGTGCTAAACAGATGTACTCATTATCAATGAAAATGGTTCAATGATTGCAGGCAGTGGCGAGTTTTCTCCTGAAAACTACATGTTAAATGGTAATGCATGGTTATCGTAAACCGCAGGTGTAGCGGTTATTAGAAAATTTGCTAACGCGCTTATTTTTTGTCGTCATCAGCGCATTCGTCCTCATCATAATGGATACAACTACTGCCGCTGGATGAAAAAGCGCACGCTACGGGCCGCCGCGTCGAGCGGCTTTCAATGGGAGAGCGCGTGTCAGCCGTAGTTGCAGTGCCGGCCGCTGCAGCGCGACGGGGGGGGGGGGGGGGACAGGAAGGACGGGGAAACGAGGGGCGGCGGCTGTCTCAGGGCAGCAGCCGCAGCAAATTATCGGGTCGTTGTCACAACAGTGACCCACTCAGTTGTTCTAATCGCTGTTTTTTAATCTCATTTATCGCAGTTTTGATATATAACGTATTTAGTAGAGTACCAAAGCGCTGCCTTGAAATAATTTTCGTGTGCGTGCCGAGCACCGGACGTTTTTTTAAAGACAATAGTCTTTCTTGAAGACCTTCAACGCCAAAATGTTGGTCTGTCTGTCTGTCTGTCTGTCTGTCTGTCTGTCTGTACATTTGTCTGTTTGCCCACTTTTACCGTCTTCGGGTACGTGAAATGGCCGACCCCATCCGCAGCGACCACCAATGTTGCTCAAGCTTGAGCGTTCATGCTTCTGCGATTGTCAATTAAAAAGCAATTATTGCACATGTCTGGCGCACCATAACAACATGCATATATTCTGCATATGCATTTACTAGAAAACGCATACAGATGTAATTTTAAGGACCGTAGCGCTTATCACGCTGCGCCTATAATGCAACACTTGCATGGAACGGGAAATGTTTCCAACGCTTTGCTAAGACGAGATGGTGGTGGCACCTACTCGTCGCCTCGCGTTCTACAGCTTATCACCTCTGAGACGAGCGCGCACGGCCACGCACTTTGTTTTCCAAAAGAAACTACCAGATGGCACTCATGTCTCACGTGTGACGTGACTTGATGCGCTCGTTCGCCTCCGCTGCACACTCGAGGTACTCTAATACAGCGCCTCCGGAATACCATTCACCGGTTTTCTTGCGTAGAACATCAAATAAATGTTTTGTTTACTCCCTCCACACGCAAGACTATCGTTTTTCGACGACATTTGCAGATTAACATGCAGTTACGGGGCCAATTTTATTCATAACTGTTTTTTATCTCTCTCTTTTTAACGCTCTACATTCCAACCAAAAGGGTGCTAGAATTCTTTTTTGTAAACCGGCCTTGGTTATGTCGTCACTTCTGTTCATTGGCGAGCACCGTGGCTACATAGCATCTGCAGACAAGTAGCAGCTTATAGTTTTATCTTGAGCTTCGTAAGATAAATGACTGCTATCTCATTGCTGCAACTCCGGTTTAGAAAGGCTTCTTCTTCCTGGCTGAACACTCGCCAAACTCTCACAAAGGCGTCTGATATACTGCGCGAAACGAGCACGCTTTCCACTTAGCAATATTCCCAAGTCAATTAATTATAGCGAACTTGAAGCGTCTTTCTTTCAAGCCTCTTTGATATGTTTTCAATTAGGGCAGATCCGTGCAGCGCACCTATTATATAACGTGAGACTCTTACGAAGGACGAGTACACACACAATTACGCCTTGGCCGGCCTAATGTTCAAAAAATCAATCACCATTAGGATCCTAAAAACAAAAGGGGCAACAAAGCCTTGTTTGCCTTACATCCCTTCCCTTCTTTCTATTGGCTCTCATTCATAGCATTGCGGTGATAAGAGACTGTACGCATGGTGAACCATGAGCATGACCAATGATGTCAGTTTTGAAATAAGAAAGCTATTTTTCGCGGAGCACGAAAAACGAACAAGGAATAACAAAAACCCCAACAGATGGTCCTGTTGTGAACAATGTCAAAAGAGTTTATGTGTTTCGTTAGCTTTCTACAATACAATGTGATATTTGTCCTTTAAGGAGAACGGTAGGGCAGATTTACTTAAAAAAGCTATATTTTATTTCCTTACTGAAAACATTCGGCAGATCCAGCGTAATTGTAATAGGCGTTATGTGAAGCAGTTGGATGGAAGGTAGATAGATAGATAGATAGATAGATAGATAGATAGATAGATAGATAGATAGATAGATAGATAGATAGATAGATAGATGGATAGATAGATAGATAGATAGATAGATAGATTGATAGATAGAACCTATGTAAGTTTCATTTTAGAAAATGAATTCGTTGGTAATTTACACTAATGCAAAGTGTGAAGTGTGCACAACGTTTTCGATAATTCGTTGTTAATATACACTTATGTCAACTTTGAAGTGTGCACAGTATTTTTGATATATAAGCATAAACGGCGGTTTCAGAGGTTCAGAATGTTATCACTATTAGGTGAAATAAGCGTTATAAACATTAGACTGCACCTATTTTCAGTGTTTGAGATTATGTACATGAATTCTGTACCAGCTTGAAATCTGGCGCCCTACTAGAAGGAAGCAAAGAAAGCTACAAGACCGAAATTAAAAGATTGGAGGGCTCGGGAATTCTTATTGGGCACAAAAAATATCACAACCAATTGTGGTATGAAACATGAAATTTAAAGCTAAAATAAGAGTAGCTTGTTAGCCCTACGATAGTCAATTAAGGTGAAAGTTTAAATTTTACACCAAACACGAAAGATGATCGTCCGCTCCGTCAAAAGCAAGGGTGGTGCAACGAATCATCGTGGAACAACGCCAACCCACAAATCGTTAAATTTCGTGAAGACGCTGTGTGGTTCCATGATAACGTTATCACACTAAAAATATGGGTTATGCGGGACAAGAATGAGTTGCGGAAAGCCTACAATGCCTTTTAACTTGGCTGCAACGGAATACCATCCACATGCCATGCAGAAACGTCTTTGGTGCGGAGGATCATTACAGTTGCCGCAGAATGGTAAGAGAGTAGGAGGGTAGCTCTGGCCTACCAGTCATAATAGGCTAATGCATTCGGAATGCTGTGAGTTTCTCGCTACATAGAATATTCGTTCCATGTTCTTTTTAAAGGCTGACAGGGTGGAGTGAGTTAGTGTAACCACACGCATAACGCTTTGTTTTATTACGTGACATTTTAACACCTTGCTCATCTATGCCGCTGTGGTGAATGGTTTGGTCAACGAGATTGTTGAAGAACATTATGACGCCCTGCCAATGATTACATGAATATTTGTTATCACATAGGTGGCACAAATTGATATCGCAGCGAGAAGTTACAATAAACGTAGCGTCTTCAGATCTAAGCGCAATACGGAGTCCTCCGCTGTACTGGTCTCATATTAGATGCCTTTCGCTGGTGAACGCTTTTCGCCAACCTGAGGCACACTGCTTCAGCGATACGAGACTAGTGGAATATCATACATAAGCTTACTTACACCAAACAAGGTTCTTTCAATGCTATTACTTGCTTTAATTCCCAAATCGAAGCGATAAACTCCACGTGCGATGGTACGGTAACTCTTATGCACTGCACTGCAGATTTTCTCTTTGGTGGCTCTCATGTTAGTACTTTCGTAACATGAGGTTTTATGTCCCAGATCCACAGTATGATTATGGGGAACGCCGTAGTGGAGGGGTCTTATAGTTTTGAACATGTAATGTTCTTTAACGTGAACTGGACATCACAGACTACGCGGGTCTCATTCATTCCACCTGCTTAGGAATCCGAACACTGCGGCAAACATCGTTTCCGCAACTATAAATTCGCTGCTTAGTGCCCTAGACACTGATCCACGAAGCCAGATGAATCTTATGTGCCACGTGTAATGAGATATTGATAAGTCTTCAATGCATAGGTAACAAAGATTTTGCAGTAGACATTTAGTCTCCTGCAAAATGCGACGTATAAATAGTTAGCATAGATGAAAATCTTCAAATAAACGAAACACTATTTCTGCCACACAGCCGTAAGAGGCCTTTAAAATACAATATAAAAGCCACGTTGGATAGTCTTCGCGACGGGCCGAAATAAAGGCAGTTCAGCTGCTATATTACGAGTAGAACAGCGGTCTTTAGTATATATCGTCAATCTTTTGAGCAGTCAAAACATGGATAATACAAACTATTAACAGTGAAAACTCCCGTCGTATTCGAGATCACGTGAATGTTACCGTTCGCACTGAAGAAGTGTCCTGACTTTGCGTTTTGCAAGTGCCACGTAAGCTCGTTTTTATATACGGAGGAAGCAGAATAACCGATCGTCCAGCGAAGTTTAAGTGGCAGTAAGGGCTAGAGACTATGGCATATCGCATGCTTGTGGTCAGCCGCTTCCTTTACCGAAAAGCAAATGTCGTGCCTCGAACATCACCCACGACAGGGTTCTATTTTAGTGTCCATGCAGAGAACTTTAGGCACGGTGAGGATTCATCAGAGCAAGTAAGGAAGAAATAAGAAGAGAGCATAAAAGATTGGCAACACTGTGATTGTGTTTTTCGATACTGTCAACAGATTGGTCGTGTGTTTGAAAAGCAAGACCCAAATGCCGCGTACGATTTGTTCTTTGAAAAAATGATCCACAGTTATTACCAAGCATTGTCGATAAAACCACGCGACCAAAAAAAAACAGAAAGATACGCAAACCTTGGATAAATACTCACTTGTTAAAAATGATAACGACAAAAAATAATTGTATCACAAGTTTGTAAAACGCAGGAGTGCTGATCTGCTTAGTGACTTAGGAAACTTAGAAATAAGGTGAATGCTGAACTGAAACAGGCGAAAATAGGTATTACTCACAATTACTTGATAAAACGAAGAATGACCGTAGAAACGTTTGGGATGAAGTCAGAGAGCTCAAAGCTATGAGGAGAAGGAGCACTGACATCAACATAACAACAACCACTGGATTGTTGACAAGTACAGAGGCAGCAGCTGCTTTAAATGAATATTTGTTTCTAGCGCGCAGTATCTTAATAAGGTAGAATATAGGACCACACTTATCGTGAACAGTATCCGTCTCTCTAGCTCAATTATACTTACGCCTGTTACAGCTGCTGACGTTACTCAACTAATCCTTAAAGTGAAAAACAATGTATCTGCTGATCATGACGACGTTAAACCAGCACCAATAAATGTATTGCGAATATTGTCGCACCTGCTTTATTTGATATCATAAACAGGATATTCGAAGGGGGTATATTTCCCGATCTACTAAAAAACAGCACGAGTGTGCCCGATCTACAAAAGAGGGAATTAAACATCTTATCACAAATTACCGGGCCACTTCTGTTTTACCTGCCTTATCAAGAGTCTTTGAGAGTGCCTCGAACGTTAGATTACAGAACTTTTTTTGTAAGTACATTGTATTCAGTGACATGCAGTACAGTTTTCAGAAAAAGAAATCTTGTGAAAGAGCTCTTCCTAATATTAAACAGGAAATATACCAAATATTGAAAATCGAATGCATACATTACGTCTGTTTCTTAATATTAGAAAAGTATTCGACTCGGTTGACCACAGTTTCATAATTGATAAACTTGAAAAGTATGATAAACGGGGTAACACACTCACACTATTGTGTAATTATTTAACAACGCGATATCAGTACGTCAGTGTAAATAATAATGTTTCGTCTTACGCGGAAATCAGTATGGGTGTCGCACAAGGTTCAATACTTGGACCTCTGATGTTCAGTATGTATATCAATGACTTATGTGATATCCCCGAGTCACCGCAATTAGTTATGTACGCAGACAATACTAACATTTTCTTTAATGCAGCCACTATACCAGATCTCGAGTCAAAGGTGAAATACTAGATCAAGCAACTCTTTTGGTGGTTACGACAGAAGAAATTACAAATTAACACTTCTCTAACAAAGTATATGACAGTTGCCCCGACTAATAAACCACGAAACTGCAACGCGAGTATTTTTTTTTTGATAACAGAATAATCGAGAAGAATTGATGATCAAAAATTTCTAGGAGTGTGCTTTCAGGAAGATCTGGCCTGGGACACACATGTAAACAAAATTGTAACTAGAACTGTTGGCTGCTTATACAGATTGAGTACTCTGGTTCCTTCTTGGCTGAAAATTGCGTTGTATTATGCTCTATTTCACTCCCAACTAACTAACTACATATTAAGTAGGGGCACGACCTCAAAAAATATAGCAGAAGCTGATTGTGCTGAGAAAATGAGTCCTACGGGCATTTTAGGACTATTGTGGACCATTACAGAACTTTAGAACACAGCCTGTTTTTATCAAGTACTCTATGTTAAAGGCAAATCAGGTGTACTACTACAAGTTAATGTAACATATCACACAAAACAGTACTTACAGATTCACCCACCGACCCACGTTACAGCTTTTGGAGACACTATCTGAAAACACCAAACATGAGAACAAATTATGGCAAACAGTTACAAGTTTACCGAGCACCTTCACTACTCACTAAAATACATGAATTTCACGACGAAGTAGTGGAAGCGTCCAGTGAATCATTTAAAACAGTGCTCATTTTACAAAATATTGAGTTTGTCAGACAAAGCTGCTGTATGTATTTTCAATTTTCGTGTCTTAATTGCATATTTTAGTTGACTTGGGCAAATTGACCTATCAAATATTGTGTAACATTTTTGTTGTTTTTTCTTTGCAGCCATAACGTGTTTGTTCTTGCTTTCCCACTTTTTTGTACGCATTTTCTTTTAGTTTTGTGACTCTTCAGTGGAATTTTTCTGTACAGTACAATTTGTGTTGACTTGCGCTATGCATGACCCGCGTGCCGAACTGTCGTAGGAGCCTTTGTCAGGCCACATGGCCTTTAGCTTCTGCTTTCTTTCTATTATAAACATGAAAATTGAAGTCAATTCAATTCAATTTTATACATAATCCCGCAATTGACAAACCACTAACACAATTTTGTGTTGATCTTCTGATGCTAAACTACCCAGTCAAAGAACTTATTTCTGCTGTGAACCGCACGTCTTGCTGAACTAACCTGTTTTCTAAAAACAATCTTTTTTTTTCACATTGCTTCACACTTCATGGCCCACATACCTATTGAATTTGTGTGTGTGCCTCGTGGGGTGCGTTTCGCGTAGGGTTATTCAAACGTACCAAAAAAGTGCTTGGGAAAACAACCGTGTTAGCGCTGACAAAAACGATGCGTCGTGAAGTGTTCACTCTTCCATAATTGAAGTTGTAAAAGTTCGCTCATTGCTTTCGAGCCACTTATCACAAATTTTTCCACTCTCCTGTTTTGAGAATACTGACATACAATTTGTAAATTATTCGAATAAATTATATTCGCTCTTCAATACGGCGTAGTTTAAAATTTTATTCTCTGTTCTTTCATAAAAAGGAACAGCTTTTCGCAATGTGTGAGATAAAGTTTTTATCACGATTGCCCTATAACGTTCTTTCCTTTCTCTAAGATGCTTTTCAGCTATCTAGTAAAAATAAAGGGTGGAAATATGTATTTTTGTTGAATAATAATTGTAGATCTCTAATAATATTCAACTAAATGTAAGGGGAAATCTGTAAACGCAACATTCATCACGAGTTCGCAGTATGAGAAATATTTGCACCAACAACCGAGAAAATAAACGAGGTAATTTCGCAGCCCTTACAAATAAAAAAATAATGCTTAAGAGGTCTTCTACCATGCGTGGTAAGTGGCAATATTATGCCTGATACGACGATCATTACTCATATTTCATTTTCTTTATGCAGTGTCTGTCAAACTGAGAAAAAATCTGCGAATGTAGGCATACATCATGTGGATCATCCTGTGGCATTGGGCAGCCGGCAATATTATGCCGTCGCGGTAATAAGGGCTCGACTATAAAGGTGGGCAATTTTTCGCAGCCGGAATACAATTTATGCGCTTTGCCTCACCCTGAATACGAGCAATACCAAACTAGCTTACTCGAATAAAATAAAAAATAAATAAAAATAAAGGAACAATTTATTTACACTTTATTTCAGACATTCTCACTACTTCTTTTGCGCTGCATGTATATTTCCAGCCGCTCAAAAGAACCAAGCAGAAGTGCACAAGACTGTTTAACAGTTGGCTATGCTCGTACTATGTTATATATTTCATGCACTGCGCCAATAAAGATCAGTTGTGAGTCGGCCTTAGTGTGTGGCTCCGAATTCAGTTCCGTCGTTGTGGCGCTTTTTCTTTTAGTTACAGCACTATGATTTGATTGATTCATACGTGGGATTTGCCATCCCAAAACTGATATATGATTATGGCAAACGCCGTAGTGGAGGACTATAGAAATTTGGACAACCTGGCGTGTTTTAACGTGCACCCAAATCTGAGAAAACGGGTCTACAGCTTTTTCGCCTTCAAGAAAAATGCAGCTGAAGCAGCCGGGATTAAATCCCGTGACCTGCTGGTGAGCAGCCGAGTACTTTATACACTACACCACTGCGACGGCCAGCTATTACATTGCTACGAAAGCAACTAATCTTTCGAAAAATCTTCAAAAGCCGATTTAGAGAGACTTGAAATAGCTTTAAGGAGAACGTTTGCTGAGAATATTATTTAAAAGTATGCACTATGCTCTACATACGTGTTGTCAGTGTAAGCCAGCAGCTCATTCTTCAATTTTTGCGCATTTCCTGTCAAAATATACTTCCTACTTTGTGAAAGACTCATCCTCGCAAACGCAAGCAAGTGTTTAGAGTTTGGGTATCGACGTGAAATAATGAAAATTGGTTACCTTGTAAAACGAATCAAAAAGTGTTTACCTGTTAAAACAAATCGAAAATAACAACTAAGTGCAATATTCATTTTTGTGTGAACAAAAGCATCAAGTAGTTTCGTAATCATACAAAGGTTTTTTTTTGTGTATGTGGGTCTGTTGATTTCACGCAACGGCAAGAACACCACATTGTGAGTCTTTTTTCAGCCAACGGCGAATGATAGCTTACCCATATTCACGACGTTCCGTACCTGGCGCCAACTTGTGTCATCAGTAATGAAGACATTACAGATACGTGAATCCTCCCACATGTCATTTATCTATTTGACATCAAGGTCTTTCTTTATTTGCTCTTCCATGAATCTTGTATTTCAGAGTAAATATATCTCTATGCTAGTGTGAAATTTAAAAAAGGAACATACCGGAATGATCTTTTTATTCCCTGTGCGTTTATGTTTATTCGTGCAAGTTTCGAGCATAGCAGAATCACTTGAAATTGTAGATACTCATACCAATATTTACTGACTGCATTGACTCGCAACTTACGAGCCCACCCACGCCGTAAGCCTGCATGTCGGCATGTGACCTCACGGAAATGATACTTGTGTTAGTGTACGGTGGTGCACATTGTTTACTGCCATTGCCCATATTTTCTCTACACAAATGGAAGTTCTAATAAATTGAGTGTCTTTAATTTTCTCGCCTTCTAACGCAGCCGAGCATTTACGATGTGCTTCGACATTTTGTACCGTCTTAGTAATCAACATTATCATACGTTGATGCTAAGGCCAAAAGAGAGAGAAAGAGGTGTGTAACTAATTAAAGTGCACATCATGGAATTGCCCGGCACAATTTTGAAATGACTGCAAACGTAAATGTCAGTTGTGCTGGCACAATAAGGCCAGTACCTCTACAACGACTGTTTAAAGGAACGTGAATTTGTACACATTTCTATCAGAAGTATTTCGATAAAAAAACATGCGGTCGTTTGACTTTCACTCGAGAGGTCGAAAATGAAAAATTGCTGTTGGCTGCTCGTCAGTATTACCCGATGCAATTCTGGCGCCCCATTGACAGTGTGAAAAAGTAAGGAAGCCAGCGCAACGCAAGGAAGTAAATCCATCGAATGTTGTACTCATACAAAAATTCTGTGCAAAACCGATGAAAAAGGAGAAAAGACGAGCTCAGGCTACACTATGAACATTTCCGATTTCACTAACACATGTTCTACGAGTGCCTTTAATTAAAGTTGCCTACCAAGTGGTGCACCCAGGGTTCAAAATTGAACGTAAACGGCATGCAGAAAAGTTTTAATTCTGTTTTCGCTGGCGGGAACAATTTCGTCGACAATTGTGTGGCGTATTAGTCGAGATAAGAGAGGCAAGCCGTACTGCTAAAAATTACGGCCTAACACCACATCTCGTTACTTTGCGAACGTTTACACACTTTCGCCGCCACGAGTGGTGAAATTCCACTATGCAACATACGAATTTGTGCAATTGGTACAATGCCCTATGCAAAATACTTTCTTCTTGCAGAAGAAAGTACTAGAACTTGAATAAATAACAGTGAAGACCGTATTCCAGTAGCTGCTAGAGAGTTTGATAATTGGTGAACAAAGACGCTAGGTTTCCAAGCTGCTTTAAGAAGGCATCCCTCGCTTTCGATGGATCAGCACAGCTTCAGAATTGCGTCCAATGCAGGCGCTGTTGGGTCTAATGTGCGGGGTGCCACACTTGGCGAAACTAAAACTCACCGACACGTGGTTCATACGGGTACATAACCCACACTGCATGGGCATCATATCACTGACAATAGATAATAGTATTTGTTGACGTTTTACGTTTAACGCCTCAACACCGCCATATGATTTCGAGGAACATAGCAGTGGAGGGTTCCGGAAATTTTGATCACCAGTTTTTTTTTTTACGTGGAGCTAAATCTAAGCATACAGACCACATGTACTTTTACCTCCATCTAAAACGTGGCTGCCACGGCCAGGGTCTATCCCACGACCTGCGCGTCAGACGCCGAGTGACTTTGCGACTGCACCTCTCCGGCGAGTCAATGGCAATACAAGATGCTTCAGGGGTTCTGTCCTCTTGTGTTGGTCTGCGAAGCAGTTTCTTCATTCTCGCAGTGCGCTACCAAAGTTCAAATGCATTGAACCAACCAGCGCAATCTCTAAAACTTAAGGGTTCTCACAACTTCTCGATGTTTGGGCCTAGGATTTTGAACGTGAGCCCAAGCAGCTCGCAAAATGACTGAATACTTAACCTTTTTTGGAACCGAGTTTTTGAAACTCCGTTATGGCTCCCATATTTGGGTTACAGTTTGAATGACTAGTTGAGAAGGTCTAGACTAAATAAAAAACAAGGGAAAAGATCCTTAAAACGTGTTTCAATGTGAAGAACAACTTATATTAAATTAGTCTTTCACGGCTTGTCACACAGCAACATGAGCTTCGTGCTGTGTCACTTGGAATGCCTTCAACTATTAGGCCAGCAGTGAAAAACGTTTCAAGGCAGATGACTGAGTGGTACGAATTCGAATGAATGGTAAACAATAAATATCTTGGTTAGGGGACAGAAAGAAAGGGAGGTTATTTGCACGTGCAAAAAATCTGCACATTCACAACAATGACTAGAACTTGAATAAAAATCGTATTTATTTCCAGAGCCCTTGTCACAAGGTTTCTATTCACTAACATGGGTTGGCATACCAAACGAATGAGATCTTTCCTTTTTTTTGTCTATGCGACCTGAGGCCAAGTATGATATGTCAGCCTTCAGATATGAACTTGCAACAGATACATAAGCGGAGCAGGTGGCATTGTGCCCCTTACGCATAGCGCAGCCCCGCTTGAAGAAGGTTGCAGAACTGTGTCTTCATCTTCAACAAGGTGCTTGATTGGTCTGGTTGGTGCTGCATGGTAGACGAAGAAAGTGCTTAACAGCGTAAACCATCAGTCACTGTCAGTGATTACCTCCGCAGTGAGTGCCCGAAACAAGTAAGCGCTTTCTCAGTTGAGGTCATGGGCTTGTTATATTCTTTACCTCATGACCTTGTCTGCGGTGAAGTTAGTCAGTGTACTGAGTGTTATGGCTGCACCAAATTTCAAAATGCATGTTGAATTCTCGTTCATAAGTTTTTAGAACTACTGCACTTTTGTCTATTTTCCACCTTTGTACTTCACGAGAACACCTTCTACACTCAGCGGGAAGGAGTGTGCATTGGCTTTTGTTTAGCTCCGGTTCTTAGTGACCTTTTAATCGCGCGGTATGACAGAAGTCTTATGGCTAACCTTCATCAGACAAGCACATTTAAAGTGTTCCGCTACGTTGACGACTTTTGAGTGTTTTACCCCATCGGTTAATTTGACCCTCGACGAACCAGTGGTGAGAATTTTGATGTATTTCAGCATGAAATGAAGCAACTTGTATTAACGTTGGATCTTAGTTCTGATGACAAGCTACAATTTCTAGAGTTAGAAATGCTTTTTTTTGGTAGACCATGTCTGTTGGCGGTACGAACCACGCTCAAAGAAAAGCCTTCTTTTTTTTACGTCCACCAATTCTAAGCTAGTCAAGCGTGGTGGCATCGCTTTTTCTTGCCTAAAGGCAGCTCTAACTCACTCTTGTGCCACTAGGCAGAATGTAGTTTTTCAAACCAAGTTCATCCCCTTCAACAAGCAGGTTTTCCTAATTCCCTGCTATTTTCCATCGCCGAGACTCTCCCTACGTCACTAAGAGTGCTTGATAAGGGACAAATCAACAGCCTACTCAACAAACCACATTCCAGAACGACTGTTATTGCCTACGTACAGAAAGTTTCCCATAGGCTAAAGAAGGTCGCTGGCAAAATAGGTGTAAGAGTTGTGTTCTGCGCACGCAACAAGCTCGCTTGGCTATATCGCAGAGTTAATAGTGAAGGACGTAAGAAAGAAGCATGTACTAAGAAATACGCTACGCGCTATGTTGAATGTGTTTTAGCGATTGTATACAATATATTGTTTACATGCGGGCACTGTTACATTAGCCAAATAGGCCGATGTATTAATGATCACTTGAGGGAGCACGCTTACTCTCTAAAAGGCTCCGTTCCCAGCCACTTGGCAGACCATTGTAAAAAGTGTGGCTGCCAGCTAATTTATGACAAGTGTGCGATTATGAGGCGATATAAAAATCAGCGCGAGCGCGAGATTAGCCAAGCCTTCCACATTCAACAATTTGGTGCTTCCTGTGTTAGAGTACCTTCAATTTTTCTTCACGGCTGTGAATTTCGTTATATAGGGTCCCTTAATATGACTGGCTCTTGATAAGGTAAACCATTCGTCACATGTATGCCCGATTTTGTTTTGTTGATGCGCAGATTCTGTTTTCCTATATATTGCAGTTGGCTTGCAATAATTTTTGGTCGTTAGTTCAGCGCTCTGTTCTCGTCTTTTCTATGCCCTCCTGTCGTTTGCGGTGTTAATCACTTCTTTGTCTGACTTGATGATCTGTTATATTTTGGGTCAGCAGCTCACAACGCATTGCTACTCGCATTTATAATGCTTTGAACCTAGCACTAGGGAAATGTAAGCCTGTCATGAATAGCATGCAATGTTAAAAACGCAATGAAGTATAGAAACAGTGTAATTGATCGCTATTGGGAGACCACAGCCTTGCCCTCCACGACGGCCACCGACGTCTCAACGTTCTGGTAGCAAGACATCATCCTCCGGCATGGTTCAACTCGCGTGATCGTCAGCGACCGTGGACGATAATTTACGGTGGATATCGTAGAAAAGCTGTTACGTTCCTGTGACTTCTACTTGCGTCACTCGACAAGATATCATCCGCAAACAAATTGACTCACGGAGCACACCAACCACACAACTGTAAACGTGCTTTCTATGTATATTTCATCCTACCATAGAAACTGGGATGACGTCCTCCCTTTCATGGCGTATGCGTTCAACAATGCTAAGCTTGAGACCACTGGCCACAGTCCTTCGTTCTAGCACGTCCACGGCGGCACGCTCTCGACACAGTTTTGCCTTTTTAGGGGCTAAGCTCCTTATAGCGGCACTTGTTCGTCCCTTGATGTTGTAGTAGTAGTCGCAGTATGTAACCAGAATTACATTTTGACCTCCAAGGTGGTTCCGGTGAGATAATTCTTCTGTGCGTTGTTGAACAATAAAAGATAGTGCTCAATATACATGCCGATGGCTGCTCATAGAAAATGAGTGACAGGAGAATCCGGCTTTTAGTTAACGCGCACGCTGCGAATCTTTTATTGTTCAACAACGCACAGAAGACAAAAAATGGTTGCTACGTTATACTCGCTGGGCGCAACCTCCTAGGTTTTAGAAAGGTTTTGCGAGCGTTGGGGCGCAGTGCCATGACTACAGTGAACTAATATATACCATGAACTCGAGGTGGTTAAAGGTGGGAAGTATACACGAAGCGCAAGCCGTAAAAAAGCGCGTGTGTGCCGCCTCTCGTTCAGTCCTTGGAATGTCCGCTGGATGGCGGTGCTTCTATATGAGGAATATATGATGAAAAGATGCGAGATGGTGGTACTCGGTGTGGTGAATAGGTGGACGAACGGACACGAAGACAGATGCATAGACAGACGCGCGGATGGCTGCACGGACGGATGGACGCATGGACGGACGCAGGAGCGGATGCATGGACGAAAGCAGGGACGGAAGCACAGATGAACGTGCGGACGCACGAACAGACGCACGCATGGACGGGTGGATGGACGCACGGGCGGCCACACAGACGCACGCGAGGACGGACGGAAGCAAGAACAAATGGACGGACGGATGCTTGGCCCCACTATCCATCATTCACTCCGTGGATATGGTGCCGATGTTTTCTGTTAACGAGGACCTCAATGTCGCCGAAACCCTCTGGCCTGCCGAAGAGGCGCCCAGTATTGCTAGTTTACAGACTTTGGCATCGTGAGATGGATCAAAAATGCGATACGACATTTGCCACCATCGTGTTACTCATCGTTCCATTGAATTAGTGTGGCTATGAACCCCGCTGTGTAAGCGCGGGTTATGTCAGAAGTTCTTGCCCACATACGACAGAGCGTTTGTTGTTTTTAGAAAGCTCAATCAGGTCACCTACACACTAGCTCGCGTCCCAGCTAATGACTCAATTGCTCACTGTCATGGCTAATGGTTCGAGCGAGCAACATAAAAACCCAAGGATGTTATGTTGCTCGCTCGGAGATCTTCACGCTAAGTTGAATCACCTAACTCGCCCGGTGGGCTTCGTTTGCGAAGAGAGAAATCTTGCACGTATCGACGAGGACCAGTGAACGTGCTGGCTATTGCGAGTGGCAGCTAAAGAGCAGACGGCGAGGCTGCGGAAATCAACCTGTTGGCCATTCTGGGCCTCACCTTCGTCACCCACAAGTCTTGGTCTCCTTTGCGCGTAGCATTATTTAGTTTTAGATTTGTGTGGTCAAATGAGAGGACTCGTCAGCGCTTGTGGCTTGTGTACGTAAAAGCTTTGATGTCGAAGTCAAGTTCCCACAGCTGTGCTTCAACTTCCACCATGCAAGTACTGCCATGGCCATCCTGCGTGAGGAGAGTCTGACGAAGACGCCTTGGCTAGCTGGCGCACAAGAGCCTCTCCATTATCCGTAAATGAACTAGCTCCAGTAAAATAAGCGTTCTGCAGCTTACTGTCAGATTGTTGTTTGTCGTTTTGTGACACAGAGTGCACACTGCCAAATGTTTTCGTATTTGATATCACCTTGATATTTGGTGAAATCGACTGCTACAGCACCTTTGTCAGCTGCTTTTCCATAAGTCATATCGACACTGGCCTTTCTAACCTCGCCTATCACTTTACAAAAAGCCTCCTTTTCTAGTTCGTGACTTAATTTAACGAAAAATTCCGCGAAATATAAATTAGTCACAATCTCGTCGGTGTTATAGTTTGCTGTACCTCAACCAAAATCTCAGTAAAATTAGTCGCCAGGCTTCTTTTTTCGAGTATTCGGAGGGTCCGACATGTGTCGCACAATTAAAGTCTGCAAAGAGTGTCGCACTTCTGGAGTGTGGTGCACGAGTGGTGCAAAAAAAGGCTCTCCTAACGACGCAAGCACATACACACAAGCACATGGGTGGCCGTGTTTGGGCAGTGAAGGCATGATCACATGCACCTTTCCGTTACTATAGAGCAGCGTCTGGGTATGTCTTTCGAGCGCTTCCACGGAAAACACGCAAGAAGCAAGGGTCAGCAAAAGACGCACAACAAGGTGTAGTCTTGCGAATGCAAGCTATGAAGGCGTACAATTGCCAGGTAATAGAACGATCTGGCTTAGTGCACGAAACGCCGTGTTGGAGAGTGCTTACGTGATGAGTCCTTCAGACGCAGTTTGTTTCAATTGCACTAAGTCTATGTGGACCACTAAACAACGATATTGTTTCGGGCTAAGCATTTGTTCATGAAAAATATGCAGGAGGCTTCAGGAATGGTATTTCGAAAGCGTTAAGCACCATGCAAACATTGGTACCATGTTTAGACAGCTGCGATAATGTTTAGGTGCTGTTCCTTTTGTTTCTTAGCGTGTATAACTCGTACATGGTCACTGCCTCTCCGAAAAAAAATACACCAACAAAGAAACGTTAAAACAACCTTGAACAGAATCCTTCCTTTTACTCTCAAATGATGAAACTTCTTCCATAGATGTCTCTCGCGAAACACCACAGCTGTTTCTAAGTTATCACTCACGCTTGTGCTTCCTTTCTGGTTCGTCAGAATCACGCAGCTTCCACTTCATTGCAGATACTCCTCGCTTTGCACTACGGCCACTTTAGAGAATGTTTTGAAGTTTCCCTATGTGATCGGTGGTTGAAAACTTTAGCTCCCACTAGCACAGTACCTTCCGATTGAAGACATACGCTCTAAGCATAGACGTATGTGTTATGTGAGATTAATATGATGAATGTGTTTCGCATCTCAGAGACTCTTTATATGCGCTCTTACGGGCACCTATGTGCAGGCTGTACTGTTACATATTGGGTTGTCCTATTTTTTTCTCACATGTTATCGTTTACAGTGTGACCTTCGGCTGTAAAGTAGATTAGCAGCCCCTTTTCTGCAAAATCGTGTTGTAGTGACACTTACAAGCTATCTCTGACATGATGTGTGGAGCGTGACTTCAGTTTGCGCATATTATTGTGCATACGTTTACACCGCAAGTCAACACACCAAACAAAGAATTGTATAGCATCAAGGAGAACAAGCTGAAGTCACTTGTTTTCATTAGTTTTAGTGAAGTGTATGTGAACCTCCCACGTTTTACGAATATTAAAGGGTGATTATGTACATGGTTGACACAAGTGCAAGACATCAATCATGTACTTTGCTTATATGAGGTTTATTAGATAAATGTGGGAACTCAGTGGTAAAAACCTGCTTCGAATGCACCTTACGAAAGCAATGTAGAATAATGTTTTACTTGAACTTTAAGCTGAAACCAAGCTATATCAGCAGAAGCGTATTTATGCGAAACAACGATAACCAAATAACAAATCCCTGCGACGTTAATTCATTTCCATACTAGACCTAACTCTCTAGAACTCTCAAGCGAGAATGAGCATCTCTTAACCTGAACTACCTCAACACAAGATAGTATATCTGTGCATTCTACAAGAAAACACAAAATAATATTAAGAGAGGACATGGCATCAGATTTCAACTTGGTGCATTGGAAAACCATTTTGGGGAAGTCAGTAAAAATGGTAATTGGAAAACGATGGCAAGCATCGACCTCATCGATTCGAGAAAACGAAAATGCCGGTAGGTAGCTTTCATAGGAACCTGTTTTCGGTCAAGTACCCTGAACTGATGAAAAAAAGAGTGAGGCTGACGATCAATATCAAAGAAAAAAAAGAAACGTCTCTGGAGTAACGGTGATGAACGATTGGTTTGAGGCAGATTTTCTTTCTACGTGAAGCCAACTCGTAAAGATTGCTTCTCAGTGAGACGAGCTTGCGCTCTGACAAAGCCTATACGCACTGTGCGTGTGGTTGAGTTTTATACTGTTGATCACAACGCAGTGAGCACTCGGCGACCGTTTTTTTACGGCAAGTTGTTTCACGTGGTCCCGCGAAGACCGTTCATCCGTACAGTGATAAATTTGGTTCCCAGTCTTTTTCTCTCTTTCGCTCTCTCCTCCTCTTTGGTTAAAGAGAAATAAAGAAACGAAGAACATAAACGAACATAATTCCTCTATTTCACAAAAGCGAAGAAAACTGCCGTTACTGTAAATGATTTGGCAACAGAAATAATATTTTACTCTCCGCACGTCACTGTTACTTTTAGCCGATGTGTACTTCTCTTCAGCTTGTGTATGCGCACAGCAATTCTTCTTATATTTCTGCTTAAACAGTATGTATATTGCAAAACAGTAGCAGCGTTGGGATCGCAACGGCATTTATTAGGCCAAATCGACTGATCAGCGCTTCGAACGAAGAAGACGTTTTTCGTGATGATAATTATATACAGATGAAGAAGATGAAGGTCAAACGCTGTGAATATTGTGCTAACACTAATTTCCCCATCGCGCAGAAGCGGCAAAGGTGGCTGCTGTTTATGACGATGGAGTACGTCGCACGAACGATTTTAAGCGCGACACGTGAACAACCTCCGTACCAGAAAAACGGCTGTCGAAAGGCATGACAACAGGGGTTACGCGGTAGTTAACAGGAGACGTCTGCTCGACTATGGCGTAGGCACCGATGAAACGTGAGTGAAACTTATCACACAGGCCGGGAACTCACATTGTGGTCCACAACAGTGCTTCGTGTCCAGTATTGAAGTGAACTACGCGGTGGACGCCAACGCAGTGAGTCTTCCGCTCTTGTTGGCTTGCCTCTGTATTGAGGTGGACACTTTGGTGACAATCGTCCAGGCGAGAGATTAAGTGCTCACTCGATGATGATGACAAGTTCACAGGGAGGTCAAAAAAGGGGATGTCGAACAGAGACGTCGGTTGACGGCCATGGACAAGAAAGAATCGGCAATAGCCCGAGGTGTGCTGCGTAGCGGAATTGTACGCAAATTTCATGAATGGCAGGATCGTATCCCAGTTGGTGTGGTCGGCGTTGATATACATAGATATCATATCGGGCAAAGTTCAATGGAAGCACTCTGTGAGGCCGTTAGTATGTGGATGGTAGCTGGAAGTCGTCTTAAGAATTTTATTACATGCGTGAAGAACGTGTTCGAGTAGTTTCGAGAGAAACATCTTGCCACGGTCACTGAATAGGATGCGTGGCGCACCATGTCGCAGAAAGATTGCCTTCAGAAAAAAAAAAAGTGGCAAGGTCCTCTGTTGATCCTGAAGGAAGTGCACCTGTTTCGGCACACCTTGTCAAGTGGTCAACGACTGTGACAATCGAGTGCTTGCCGCTAGTTGATATTGGTAGTGGTCCGTAACGGTCAGGGCTGATGACATCGAAGGGAGCGTCAGGACACGGGAGAGGTTGTAGAAGACTGGACGGGGAGGAAGTGAGTCACTTGAGGCGTTGGCAGAGCGAGCATGACGCAGCATATCGCGCTACGCAAGTGGAAAGCCCAGGCCAGGCAAAACGACTGTGGATGCGTTCATGGGTTTTTGAAAACCGAGATGACCAGCCTTGGCGTCATCGTGAAACGCCTCCAAAATCTGCGCCCTTAGGGAATGAGGTGCGATAGGAACCCAGCGCTGGCATTTGGGGTGGAAGACAAAGCGGTAAAGGATTGAGTTTTCAGTCTTGAAGTTCCGCAGCTGTCGATGGACGCGGGCATTGGGAGGACGAGAAGAGCCTTGAAGGCGCTGCATTGTAGAGCAACAATAAATGTCGCTGCGTTGGCGAGATGCAAACGTCTCGTTGCCGAAAGCAGAAAAAAAGTCGACAGCGGTGAAGAAGAAATGGCAAGATGCTTTGATGAATTCACTCACAGTTGGCGACAGGCCAGGAGTGCCTGATGAGGATGGTAAAGGACAGTGGCTAAGGGCATCGGCATTGTTGTGTTTCTTGCCGGATTTGTAGGTAACGTAGAATTCGTATTCTTGGAGACAATGTATCCAGCGACCTAGACGTCCAGACCGATTCTTCAACGTCGACAACCAGCACACATTGTGGTGGTCACTGACGACGGGTAAGTGGCGGCCGCGAAGATATGGTCGAAACTTATGGATGGCCCAGACAACAGCGAGACACTTCTACTCGGTGATGGTGTGGCTTTTCTCTGCTGCTGTGAGGGTGCGACTAGCATCTGCAACCACAGGTTCGCCACGATGCTCTGTTCGTTGCAAAAGTACAGCGCTGAGTCCGTGTCTGCTGGTATCAGTATGGAGAGCGGGTGTGGCGTTATCAAAAGGACAAAGAACTGGCTCAGACGTGAGGGCACGTTTAAAGGTGTCAAAAGCTATTTGGAATTCGACCGCCCAAACGTATGACGTTCCCGAAGAAAGGAGTAGGTGATGTGGCGCAGCAATGGTGGCGAAGTCTCGTATAAAGCGCTGGAAGTGCGACGCAAGGCCAAGAAAGATTCTGAGCTCTTTGGCGCGTTGAGGCGCCGGGAACTGAAGAACGGCGGTAATCTTGTCGAGATCAGGCCGGATTCCATTTTTGCTGACGAGTTGTCCAAGTACTTTATTACTTTTGATTGCAAAGTGGCACTTTTGGTGTTGAGCTGAAGACTAGCAGCTGTAAGACACGCCAGAACTTCATCTAGGCACTCCGAGTGCTGTTCAAATGTTTAAGAAAATATGACATTATCGTCAAGGTAACATAGACAGGTTTTCCTCTTGAGGTCCCGCAATACAGTGTCTATCATTCGTTCAAATGTTGCTGGCGCATGGCAGAGGCCCAAATGTATCACGTTAAATTCGTAAAGTCTGTCGGGCGGGGCAAAGGCAGTTTTTTTCTTGTAATCCTTGTGCATTGCAATTTGCCAATAACCGGAGCGCAGGTCAAGACTCGAAAATATTCCGCTCCATGTAAGGAATCTAAGGCAACATAAATGCGAGGCAATGGATATACGTCTTTTCTGTGTACTTTGTTCAATGCGCTGTAATCAACGCAGAATCGTACCAAGGCGTCTTTTTTTCGCTCTAGAACGACAGGTGACGACCAAGGGCTTGAGGAGGCGCGTATAATATTTTGCCTGAGCATATTAGCATTTCGCTTCTCGATGATCTCGCGTTTTCTGGTAGAGACTTGGTATGGTCGACGACGGACAATAGAGGTTCCGTCGTTGTATATACGATGAGCCACCACAGAAGTCTGGCTTAGAGCAGTGAAATGTACGTCGAAATAACATTTATGCTTGGACAACAACGCCAGTACTTCGTGTGCTCGCGGGGGAGGGAGATTCGTGCTGATGGCATTGACTGAAGCCCTAGTAGGTGAAGCATCTGTTTGTATTGAACACGATTCCACCAGACTGCTATCCGAAGCCACTACAGAGATAGGTTGGTGTCTGCGCTAAAAAATACAACAGTGCCCTTGCAAGCAGAATCGGCTCATTGGTGATAATCATTAAAGCGAGAAGCAGGTACCGTTGGAAAAGCGGACAAGACTCGATGAAAGTGCAATCCTTCCGGATAGACACCGGGCTGATGGAGTGACTCGAACATCACCATGATCAATGGAGTCAGACATAACAGTTATAATGTGCTCATGGTTAGGTGGCTCAAGTAAGTAGTTGGCTGTTCGTAGCCGGTTATGTGATGATTTCGGAGAGATGTCTGTCTCTCGCATATGTATGAGTCGTTGTCGACAAAAGATAAAAGCAGCAGCATCAGAAAGAAAGTCCCATCTTAAAATAAGCCTAAAAGCACAGAAGCCATCACGGCAAACTGAATATTGTGCCGGATCCCATCAATGAAAATTCCAACTGTGCACTGTGATGATGGCCGTATCTGCGAGTCATTTGCGCTGCGAAAGAGGGCGCTAGTATAAGTTGTGGTAACCTTACGTAGACTAGAACACAAATCCGCATCAATAACAGAAATAGCAGCCCCCGTGTCCACCAATGCTCGAACTGGTATCCCTTCAGCATACACTAATAACAAATCAGCTGGGCCCTCTGGAGGTCTTGGTGTTTGTTCGAGCGATGCAGCCTTCCCTCCAAAAACTGCACCAGCTAGTTTTCCGAGTGGTAGTCAGATAAAGGTGCAGCTGGTCTCAGAGGAGATGTTGAGCGTCGCAGAGGTGAAGGGGACCGGCGGCGTCCGGGACAGTAGGGACGAGGTGTGGCGAGTTAAGAAATCGAAGAGAAGGAACGTGTCGTAGGGCGGTGCTGGTACTGGTTCACGGAGGGAACCACATCCCTTTCCTAAATGTCATAGCCATGGCGTTCGTCCTGTTGGCGTTTGCGGCAAAATTGTGAAATATGGCCCCGAATGCAACAATAGTAACATATTAGGCGAGGCGAGCGCCAGAGGTCGTAGAGTGCTGGAGCTGTGACAAGCGCTGGTACTGGCACTGGGACAGGCGAGTGTGGTGCATATGCTGCTACGTTGGACTATGGAGGAACAGGATGTGCGTGCTGAACCGAGGCAGGTATCATGACACCGACTTGCGCGTACGTCATAGGTGGCATTGGTGGCGTCCGAGTTCTAGAAGGAAGAGCGCAAGCCATGGATGAGAGCTCCTCTTTGATGATGTCGTGTAGACCAGCAGATGGAGAGTGAGACCGAGGGGCGGGTGCACATGAAAACCCTTGAGCTTGAAGTTCTTCGTGAATCAGAGTGCGAATCAGCGTCCGCAAATCCGCATCCAAGGAAGACCGGCTGTCACTGGCGTCTGTGTGCAATTGAATGGCTTGAAGTTCATCAAAATGTTGTGAAGTGGTGATGACGCCCTTAACGGTGGTGGTGTTTTTAACAGCAGAGCAAATAACATGATATGGCCTATCTCTTTGATGTTGTGGCGAACACGATCAGCATCTGTCATTGCCGAGTTCACGCGGTGGCAAATGGCAAGGATGTCTTCAATGTACGAAGTGTACGTTTTCCCGGGATGTTAGGCACGCCCATCAAGCTTTCGTTACGACACTTCAGAATGAATGCTCGGTTTTCCAAAAATCCTACGGACTTGTTGAGCAAAAATCGGCATTTCCGGAAAGCTGCTCTCGTTTTGCAACATCAGACAGATACAAGGCGACGTGACGAAATTTTCGAGGCCCATCCCATTGGTTATAAACACTGGTCATGTCGTATTCTTTCAGCCATACCTTGACTTCGTCGCGTGGAAGACCAGAGAAGATGGGTGGGTCGCGCTGCCGAGTGTTGAAAATTCACGCAGGACTGGTTTGTTGATGACGGGTGCTGGATGTTCCGGGCAGCAGTTCTTGAGACATGACAGCGGATGGGAGAAGCAAGTGGCGACCAGAACGAAGCTGCAGGGAAACGTGACGTCAGAGAGGACTTGGGGATCGAAGCAGCCTTCACCACACTGTAAGACAGTAGTAGCGTTGGGGTCGCGACGGCGTTTATAAGGCCGAATCGCCTTATCAGCACTTCAAATGAAGACGACATTTTTCGTGATGATGCTTATATACAGATGAAAAAGATGAAGGTCAAACGGCGTGGATATTGTGCTTAGAATATCATTGGTAATTCCAGTCATCTCTAAAAATCTTATAGAAATACGTGAAAGCTAAACAGATCTTTCAGGAATTTAACGTTCATTTGAAGTTGGTGGAACTGACAAAAATATTTCAGCATTTGATTGTTTAAAAGAACGTTCATACGTCCGATATGCGCATTTCAACAAACATTAGCCGTTGTGATGATAGTGCCTAATGATGCCAAACTGTAAACGTTTTCGTCCGGATACATTATTATCGAGACTGCAGCAGTTCATGACGCCGCAGGTCAATACAACAAACCTACCAGTTTTTAATAAAATAAAATCAAGCGTTTTGCTTTGCTGTAGTTCTGGAGCCGTTTATCACTTCTGTGTTCCTGCTTTACAAATATAAGGGCGAAGATAGTAGGCTTAGAAACGGTATTTTAGCTGGTACAGTCGCGTGAGATATATAGGTTATCGACCAGGCGTCGACCTGCCTAATAGTCCAGGAGCCTAACGGAACATTTGGGCACAGTGAAAATGAAGAATGCACATCCTTCTCTTCCTTAATACCTGTTCCATACAACAATCAGCTTTACTATGATCTCAACGCTGTTCCTTTCTTGTATGAGCCTTCAATTTATTGCGAGCAGTTGTATTTTTTCCAGGCTCTTATCTACGCTAGCGGTTACAAAATTGCTGAAAAATATGTTTTAAAGTTGGTTTTTCGCACTGCTTCGTTTAGGCAGCTTCTTCAGACGTGAATAATTGCGGCTCAAGGATCAGCTAGAAAAGTGAGTGAAGTTTGCGTGGCACCACCGTCTCATCAAAAGAGTCTTCTGGAAAGTGGTGCTGTTGTAGTTCTTCATCGATGCTCGCACAATAACAATCAAATCGCGCTCAACTGAATATGCTCCAATTCTTGTCAAACTATTTAACGCACACCAGCCTCAAAGAAGCAACACGTCCACTGTTTAATAAATAAGAGTATTTAAATGCACTTTACGCAAGAGGGTTAGGCGGCAAAAAACAACAGTTGTCACTTGAGAGGTCTGACGGAGCTATCTATGACATGCGCATGCTGATTACAATACAATGACATCTTTTTTCTTCGTGAATTTTTCAATGGAGGCGGAAATGTTGTAAGCCCATCTGGTCAGATTTGGGTGCACGTTAAAGAACCCCAGGTGGTCCAAATTTCACGATCCCTCCACTACGGCGTCTCTCATAATCATAAGGTGGTTTTGGGACGTTAAACCCCACAAATGAATCAATCAAATAAAATTTCTTCGTGAATTTTCTTTAACTATTTTAAAATATGACTTATTTGTTTGAAACTCTCCGCGTGTCGAAAGCGATTGCCGTCGTGGACTGGTGGCGTAATTGCCGGCCTGTTTCGATTGCTCTTTGGTGACCACGATGAAATGACGAATTCAAGTTCTAGGGCTGAAATGTTGTCCTTTCCGCATTCATCGCTCTCCCAGACATCAGTGTCAAATCGCTCTTTCCTAGCTAATAAATGCCCGTTATGGCAGCCCCGTCTTGCGGTTCTCGCTTTCTGCGTAACAGGTAAGGGGACCAGTAATCGCCTTTGTCTTGGCTTTGCATTCTCGTGACATATTTTGGTGCGCGCGACCTCTGCGATTCTCCGAAGGGCCAGATATCGGTCGGCATGTCTTTTATGCTCCTGTTGCTTGACTCATGTGAAAGCTTGGCGTCCGAGGTCACACCAAAAGGGACTGGTGGCACCTGCTTGCAGAGACTCACCGGGTGGCCAGCGATTTTTCAATGAACTTGATCTGTTTTCAAGCGCACAAAGCCAAAAGCAATTGGTTGTTTGCGTGGTATTTCTTTGTAATTGTTTTTTCGATTTGTACACACTTTCGGCTAGCTCATTGAGCCAAGGAAACAGCGAACTTTACGTTGACATGCTAGATGCTCAGCATGCGCGATGGCAAAGACGGCTCCTGAGAGTGTCATAATTTTGTCTTTTTTTCAAATCTCTATAGTTAAAAGCAGCTTTCCTTGTAGGACCTCAGTATTCACTCCCTATGCTTCGTAACAGTCGAAGTAAAAGGTCAAATGCAGAGAATGAGGAACATGACTAAAAACAAATAAAGCTAGTGCCCACGCTGCAGCTTCCGAGACCGAAATCCTATTAGCTCTGTGCTTGTGCCTAAGCCTCTGCCCGGCCGTTTCCGGTTCGTCTTGCTACAGGCCGCTTTCCGATATAAGTTCGAAGTTGCCTCAGATACGTCGATACCGCAAGAGAAAGATAGCAACCCTGTTGGTATACTTAAAAAAGGTCGTAAACAAGATACCAATTCAGCGCTTCTATCTCTGCGGGAATGATTGGTTAGGCGTTCTAGAAGTCAGTTACTTCCCTAAACAGTGATTCACTAGGCCACATGAGAGTATAAGCTTGGGCTAGTTGGTGCGTAGTCATATTTGCAAGATTGTTTCAGCACGCAGACGCTTGTGGCTTTGTATTTTTCAATAGTGTAATGAAGTGTTTTACTCACATACCGCTGGTTATATTTTGTTTTTTGGAAATTGAAGAGCAATGTGTGAAGTAGTACTGAGTGTTCTGTTGTGAACACGACGCTCCATGAGCGACGAACCGTATGTGGGACTTTAGAATGTAGCTGTTTGCGCGCGTTTGTGTTTTTTAAAATAATTTGGGATTATACTTCGAAAGTGGAAGGTAGTGGCACAAACGAGCGCTCAAAAAAGCGCGCGCCTCTGAATTCTGCTACGTGAAATCGAGGTGCCAGACTGATGTGACAGAAGCTGGCAAAAAAAACAAGCGTCAGAGGACTTCTCGGGCGTGCCACCTCTCCCCCTTTTAGGCACCCTGCTACGCTGATAAGCCTCCTCGCATCTATCGCTGAATGATTTTCGGAGGCTTCGAGAAGGACGGCATGGGTTATTCCCTGGTCGCGTCACGTGTCACAGATAGTTTGAGAAAAGGCTCGCCTCTTGCCCAGCTCTGGCTGCGCGAAATGCCACTGGAGCTTCTAGAACCGAGGGATAACGAATATAAGCGAGCAACGGATGATGGTGGCGAGGAGATGAAGAGAGTTATCCGTTGTCAGGCGAAGTGCTCGTTCTGCAGTCATTAAGCAGGTGAGAGGCTTTCCATCTGCGGGTGAAGGGTTGTATTACAAGCACGAGTTGAGTGTGTGTTTAGAGCTCGTGGGAGAAGTCATGTTCGGCATCCGCAGCGTGCGTGGCTGACATGTTACCGGCGAACAAGCTTACTTATCCGATGCGGACATTTGACGAGGCGAGGTTTCCTGGAAGAGAAACTTCGGGAGCAGCGGAAGGACAACAGCGCTAGACTTTGAGTGTTTCCTTGAAGAGAAGCATTCAAGCTTTAGTCCAAGAACTTTGTACTGAATTAGTTTGTTAAAATTTTTAAGGTTTAGTCGTTTTGCTTGATTAATGCATGAGATTGCATTGTAGCGCGTGTCGTTTCTTCTGTCTATTGTGTTGAAGGTGTCTTATTGTGTTGTAAACACGTTGTTTTGAGTATCTTGTTCATGGTGATGTATGATATTGGATTAGTGCCGAGTGCGCATACTTGTGTGTGGTTTCATCTGTTGTACTTGAGAATATATGTTTTTGTGTTATCCACTGTGGACTCCTCCTCGTCCTTGGAAACACAGCCGGCTTTTGCTGGCGTGCCAACTAGAACCAAATCTAAATTGTCCGTGATTTTGTGGTGCAGTTCGGAGGGCTGATGCGTTGGCGCTCCTAATTAGCCCGGCGATTGCTTCCCTAAAATGGTAACAGTGGCACGTACCTCTACTAGTAATTGTATTACACTTGCGCGCATTCATATTAAATGAACTGGGTGTTTAGTGACCCACGAGAACTACTGGCTCCTTTCTTAAATTCGAACGCTTTTTCGCATTTCGCTATGGTTTACACAAATAAAGACCAGAAAATTTTAGAACCTCTTTCCTTTCTTGATGTATTCTGTTCGACGTAGTGGTGGGAATGTTTTCTGGTTAGTTTACAGCCATGCTAAAGCAATCGCAGAATTTGCAGGTGTGTGCGTTCAATTTTAACAATCGTGCAAGTCGAGGTAAGACGTAGCTTCTTTGCCAAAGCAGTCCGTTTCCTGTTTCGATTTTCGCCCACTTTTCCTTACCTGTCTTACGCATGGCTTGTGTCGACGTGACAAGCTCGTATAATTACAGCGCGATAATAGCGGAAAGCGTCAGCGTGTTGAAAACGAGTGTGACACCGACGTATTTTTATTATATAAAAGTTGAAGTTCACGAAGGGGCACTGGGACTGCCGACGTTCACGCTCACAATTTCGGAGGCGACGATGAAAGTTTATTGTAACCCGGTGTAAGAAAATCATTTTTTTTACTGAATCATTGAACTGTTGGTGCAGTGTCTGACAGTGCTCGTGTTCCCGCGACTGCGCATACTTCTCGCGTCTTCCGTGGTAGCGCGGGTAGCACCACGTTGTACCTGAGTGGTACTGTTACCTTCGTATCAAACGCCCGGTGGTGAAAACAGATACGCGAGAGCCGCTCTTCATTACATTACTGGCTAGTGGGCCTTTGTGAAGACTGAAGTAAATTTCATATCACCTTAACATCTTTATGAGACGTGGTCATATCACCGAGGTTTACCTGAATACAGATTGCCCCGACGCGGTGGTCTAGTGGCTAAGGTACTCGGCTGCTAACCCGCAGGTCGCGGGTTCGATTCCCGGCTGCGGCGGCTGCATTTCCGATGGAGGCGGAAATGTTGTAGGCCCGTGTACTCAGATTTGGGTGCACGTTAAAGAACCCCAGGTGGTTGAAATTTCCGGAGCCCTCCACTACGGCGTCTCTCATAATCAAATGGTGGTTTTGGGACGTTAAACCCCACAAATCAATCAATTACCTGAATATAGATTACTTGATAAGATGGACACTTCTTACTTTTGCAACACGCACAAAACAGGATAATTGAAAAACAATGCGTTATCTAAGTGACCGTGGGCGTATTGTTCATCCATTTTGAAAAGATAGGAACTAGCAAAGTTCGACGCCTTTGTCTGTATCATATTGGTCGATGAATGATTCGGAAGGTACTTGTACCTATGGCAAGTTAAGATATGTGCTTTGAACTTTCCGTAAAAAAATCGTTCTTTTTTTATGCCTGCGTGGTGATTCACTTTGCGCGGCCTATCTATCTATCTATCTATCTATCTATCTATCTATCTATCTATCTATCTATCTACCTATCTATCTATCTATCTATCTATCTATTTATCTATCTATCTATCTATCTATCTATCTATCTATCTATCTATCTATCTAATGTATCTGGCTCCGTCTGGATGCTCCCGTGGTCATACTCTTATTCTGAGGTAAACAAAATTTGTATGGAAGGTTGAGATGATTTGACGAGTATGTCTGCCTGGTCGTGGCAATAATAATGTAATAACTTTATTGCGCACACCGTATACGAGAACAGTTGTGACACATATCCATTGATGGGTAGGTACCATAGGTGAGCGGGTATGTGCCTCAGGGTATGGACAGATTATATCTACCGAAGAACGACAATAACAGACGTTGGTAAATGTAAAGCGTGTGATTTAATGGGCCCCACACGAGGTCTGACAATTTTGAGCTGAAGAGTGCCGTGGAGGTACTGTGCGTTTTCGATCACGTGTAGCCTAATTAGCGTCTCCACGCACCGCGGGAATATGTCAAGTTTTAGGCTGAACGCCGCTTTTTTTTTCTACTCACGGGCTTTCTCCCAGATAACGCGGGAAAGACGTGGACGTAGTAACGGCTCTATGCTGACCGTAGTGCTGCGACATGGGTCCTCTACATAGACGACAGTGCTTTGACGTCGCCAAGTGTAGTACGTGCCACACCAAAAATTATTTAAACAACCTGTGTAGTTTCTAGAGTTCGTTCATTTCATAGATGAAAAAATCTTGACAAATAAACAACTGCACACAATAAAACAACGACTGCGTCTTTATTTTTCATTTTTATCGTGACTGCAGCGATATGCGAAGCTAAGGTTTCGTTTAGAATACATTCATGTCACCGCGGTGCCCGATGGTTAACGCATCAGACTGACATCATCCCTAGACACAAAAGTATTGTTCTGGCACCTTCGAGCACTTATTATGCTCATTTGTTCATTGTTCTGGGTGCGAGTGACCGCTAACGCTGTGCTGTCTGATAATACCACTACTCCCTTTCCGTGAAATATCACCGTTTTCATGTATAGTAATACGTTACAAGCCTAGTGATCAGCGAGGCACTAGACCACAAAATAACTCTCGTCAGCAAAACAATGCCGCACGCGTGCTCGGGGGCTTGGGCTTGCTCGGGCTTGTCATGGACGTGTTCCCTCATGTGTTCATGACGCGTGCTTCTCGCTCTGATGCCGGCAAGGGTAGAAAAAGGCTTTTCTTTGTGAAGGTAGTGCCGGTAGAGCGGCTGGTGTTTCAAGCTCGCATCCTAACATAACGGTTTTTCACAGCTTCAAAATACCGCTTTACCCAGCTCGTAACGAAATAATGGAAAACAAATCGTCCTACATAACGCTCTTCATCAAAAACAAAACAACTGCCACAGTGTAACAAATTTCATTATGGGGCCTGGTCTGGGGCCCTTGAAAAAAAAGCAACATCAGCAGTGTTGACCTGGAGAATGCAAAGTATAAATGTGAAGCAGGAATCAAACCCCAGCATTCTAGGTGGCAATCATGTATTCTATCAAAGAGCCTCGCTACGTTTCAGAACTTTTTTTCATATACGCGGTATTGTTCGTGACACATCTATTGCGGTTGCAGTGCTGGCTATCCACTTTTATAAACATCACATACGTACACCTGCGGTACAGCCGTCACGTCGGGTAAACGTCAATGGGAGTTAGGCGCCAATCGCTGAAGTTAATCGAGTGTTATGTGAAGCTTTACTTCTCAAAACTGCTATATGATTATGAGGTACGCCTTAGTGGGGGCTCCAGAAATTTTGACCACTTAGACTTATTTACCGTGCGCCTAAATCTGTGCACGCAGGCATACAGCATTTCCGCCTCCATCAAAGTGCAGCCGCCACAACGGCGGTTTGATCCCGCGACCTGCAGGCAAGCAGCTGAGTACCTCAACCACTAGACAGTCACGGTGGGGCCAATCGCTGAAGTTAATTATTTCAACAGTGTACACTAATGCATCTTCGCTAGCAACAGCGCTACATATGAGCTTACCATTTCTGCTAATGCTAACATCCATGTTGCTGTTGGCAAGCTTACGCAACTGTAAACAACTGCTTATAATAAACTTAGTCGACTGTTTACTGTGTGTCTGTGCGTGCATTTGCACGTACTTTAGTGCCACTTCGTAACGTTTCACTCATTGTAAAATTTACAACACTTCCACCTTCCAACCACCTTCTTCGCATAACATAAATTCCCGAAGTACGTGGAATCTACCAAATTTTTCGCACTACTTTTTCTCAGTTATTTTAATTACTGGGGCACGATGTTTTGGAGGTGCAGCCGCTTCAAAGAACGATGCATGATGAGCAGATATGTATCTTTTTTTGTGTCTGTAATTGTGATGAGTATTGTGACGTGCATAAATAGTAGATATGACGCTGTTACAATGCTGTAAGCTTGCACGACACTATCATCGTCAAAATACCTTTCATTTTGCTCAGTAATGTTATGTTCCTTATTTACAAAAAATGGTTCTAGCAGAAATGTTTACCGTTTTGCATTCTGCTCTATGAAACTGAAGAGAAACTTGGTTATGAGTAAGTCCACGTCATTTGAGAAATGTTACTAAGTTGAACCAGGACACACTTTTTTTCAGAGTGAACATGGTTTGTTTACCAGAAGCACGTGCAATACTTATTACGCGTGATTTTTCCCCGAAAAAAGATCGTGGCCTTGCAGAACTACCATTTCGAATCTTACGGTCACAACCAAACCACATACAGTGATAAAGTTCTGTGCCCTAGTTAAAATTTCCTAGTTCTTCTATTTCTTTGATAAAAACATGAGTATAGTTGCTTTCGTCATGAACAGAGGTCGTTAGGTAGTGGTGGGTGGCATTTCTGAAAAAAATGCATTATATTCAAATAAGTATAAAAGCTTAACTACAGTAAAAATGCAATATTGTGACACCTTACGAGAAAATAAAGTAATAAGGGCATTACTTAACGATACTGTTATTTGGAACATGTAGATACCTATTGTTAGCTGCTATCAAACAAAATAACAATTGTTTACAGCTCAGTAAAGTGTAGGAGCGATGAAAATAGCTACGAAGAAAAAATGCGTATAGTTTCCATATTTCACAATAATTGAGGGAAATAAAGAACAAAACAAATAAAAAAACTTGATTTACAAGAGACCTCACATGGCACCCTCCGTTCATCTTCATTGAATAATTTTGTGACTATATTCGTTTAAAACAATCACAAATAACAAATCATCAATTATTTTATTGTTGGAAATTCTTTTTATTGTTACTTTTATATCTTTTGCCTGTTGCGACACATTCTGCACTACATAACTCTGCTTGCGCAGAATTCCCTTCACAGGCCTATGGCGAAGACTGCATGGTATGTGTAAAGGAGGATTTTACAGTATTGGACAAGGTAGGTAAAATGAAATGAACTATATCAACAATTTCAGCTTTATGACCACCATTAGAATGCGGCAAAAAAGATGGCTCGCTGAGGCTTTCTAAAAACTAGAATAGCACTGAATTGAGTTATGAAATTATATCATTCGCATCTTTTTTCTTCACTAAGAGATTCTGTAGTCATATTGCAATGTTTCTTGCGTGATACAATTATATTTATGAATAACTTTACAGAAAAAACCTCGCATTCAAGTTGCGTGCTCATTTCCGTAAATCAATACAAACTAAATAGCTAACGCCACACGAGCTGCATCTGTACGCAAGCTTATACCCTACAAATGAGCTTAAGAAAGCTAGGACATTATAACTGAGAAACCCGGTATCCCTCCTCTTCCTAGAAAAAAACTACCAAGCTTTGAACACTCAAATTTACTTTGCGCTTTTGGCGGGCTCGGCCTGGCTTTGCAACAGCGACGGTTGCATGTGGGGACGTTGTCAGTACAGTGACGCCATTATGCATATGTGTACGTGTCTTCGTGCGAGCGTATGTGTGGGGGTTCTTGTGTGCGTGGATGGGTGTGCATGCATGCGTGTGTGTGCGTTGGTGTGTGTGCGTGCGTGAATGCGTGCGAGCGATGCCGCCAAGAGTACTGTCGGCAGAATTACAGGCATCATTAAATAGCGCGTGGTGTCTGAAATAAAACTATAAAACGAAAGATACATTAACAACTGTTTATGAGGGGTAATGTATTTCAAAATTGAGACCGTACTTTATCTAATTGATTCAATTTTGGCCAAAGGTACAGCCTTTCGCATTAGTCACTTAAAATTGGTGTTTGTGTGCAAGTTCAAATATTACACACGTATATTACGGGACAACATAACGTATTCAGTTTATCTCAGGGTACGTACGCAAACACCAAACCTTCACTTGCAGTCTGCACTTATATATATATTCTTTAATTCCTCAGCTCTGTTTTTATATTTTTTCCAAGAAACACTGCTTTTAAACGATTGAAGTGAAAAAATTCCTGCCCTCTTCAGGCAATAAACAGTTCAATTGGCTGTTCTCACTGCAGGCACTCTTGTGTCGCATTTAGGTGCGAACAGCTGCTTTTGACACTCACGCACAATTCGAGCTCTATGTGTAGTGTTTCTACGATGTTGCAAGCTTTTGATTTTTTTTTTCATACGTGGATTTTGCCACTGGTGCAATTATTGCCCCTCAAGATTCTGTTAAAACGAAAATTCCAAACACGCGGTTGTTTTCGACGTACAGCGTGATAAACAAAGTGCTATTTTTTAGATCACTTTTTACGCAAGTTAAGAAACGTTACTCACGACTCGGTGACATTTGTGAAAACAGCATTGGCAAAAACACATATACCATGTTACGAGAATGGGTCTCTTTCAAAAGACTGTGTAGTGCGACACACGTTTTCAAAGCGATCAGGCATTTAGGCCAGTCATTTTGCGCCATTTACTCAGTATTTCTAGTTTTCACCATAAAAGCTAAGAATGAACTCATTCAAATAGGAAGTATTGCACTTGCTGAACAGACCAAAGATGGTAGGTATATTACGCTACTACCGCCACTGCCGTGACTTCGTCGTCCTCAGTCATAGAGATGTCCAACGGATGTGATAGCGACGTGTATCCAGTAAACGTTGCTTTCTTTAGAGAGGATATTCATTGCCAAGGTTAGCATTCAGCAGATCTCAACTGCACTGCCATTCCTTCTCGGCTTACTCTTGCTGCTGCTATATAACAGTTGCGTACAATGCGAAGGTTTAGTTTCAGAACTACTCAACGATGCGAGACACGCGTGTGACACATGAGCATCTACAAGCTAGTGAAGCTGAGGATACCAGTGAGAATAATATCCGCAATCACACACACACGCCTATATATATATATATATATATATATATATATATATATATATATATATATATATATATATATATGTAGGATATGACACAAAGATAAATATATTTATTTCCCAACAGTTTCGGGAGGGGTCCTCTCTTCATCAGGGGATGAGTTATACTAACATTACCTTCCAAACTTCGTTGCTGCCGCGTCCCTCTCGCCTTGGAATATGTTTGCGAGAGTGAGAGCGTACTAAAAAAGAAAGAGAACAAAAAACACGATAAGAAAAAAAGAAAAAGTAAGAAAGTAAAAAAGAGGAAGAACCAATGTCAACACTGGGAACGAAACCAAATGTCCGTGTACGTTCACATCCAGTTCTTATACCGTGCTGGTCACTTCTCGACGTGTGTCGGGCCACCCAAGATTGTCGCCGCGGGGGCGGGAGGGGTCCGTGACGGCGTGCGTAAGGAAAGGGTTTCTCCTAATGGGTCGGTCAGCTCTTTACCTTTCATCTTCGTCCGTTTCCCTTCAAGGGTCATCAAGTGGTAGGCGAACATAAACACTTTGTATGTGCATGTGAAAAAAAGGAAAAAAGGAAAATAGAAAAAAAACAAGAAAGGACAGTGTACACGTACGAGTCAGTCAGAAAATACAAGCATGGTCTCCAGCTATCAATCTTTGTCACCAATTTCCTCCTGGCTTACTTCTCCGAAGCAGGAAAGTCTTCCGGGGTCCATGCCGGCTACTAATGTTAGAAATGTGAAAATAAAATATGCCTCACGCTGTTCGCGTTCGCGCCTGTTTGAGAAACCGGACTGCAAAAAAGTTACGCTGATATTTTCAAAACTGTGGTTTGGCAGGCGCAGATGTCTAGCTAAAGGTAGCTTCGGAAGTGAAGTGGCGGGGTATCGTTGATGATTGGACCGCAGCCAAAATGGCGTGTCTGTTTGGCCGATATATTCTTGTCCGCAGATGTTGCAATGTAGCATGTATATTACGTTACTGGAGTCACAATCAAGGCTTTCAGTTATGCAGAATTTGAAATCCGAGAAGTTCGCTTTGGATTCACGTGTTTTGATCATCAGTGGGCATACCTTGCATCGAGCTTTATCGCAGGGATGGCACCTTGATTGAATTTTTTGGGGTGTTTGTTTTTGCTCTGACAAGAATGTCCTTCAGATTTTTATCCCTGCGGTACACTACGTGAGGTGTCTTCGCGAAAATAGAAGTTAGTCGTTTGCTTTGCCTGATTATTTTAAAATGGTGGGAAAGTATGTTGTTGATTCGTGGCGCTGATGAGGAGTAAGTTAGTACAAGGTTCGTTTGGGAAGCCGTTTTAGATACTCTGTTTTGTCCCTTAATTATAACATTCCTGTTGATGGGTCGACCACGTAGTATGGCATCGTCAATAATGTCTTCCGGATAATTTTGTTTCAATAAGGAATGCTTTAGGTGTTCTGCGTGTCTGTGAAATTTCCGCATATCGGTGCATATTCTTCGGTACCGGTAGGCCTGAGAATATGAAATACCCGTTTTGCAATGCTTTGGGTGGCTGCAGTTGAAATGTAGGTACATTTAACGGTCTGTAGGCTTTTTGTAAAGGTTTGTTAACCAGCGGTCATTTTTGTTGACAAGCGGAACCAGATGTGGACGTACACGGACATTTGGAATCGTTCTATGTGTTGACAGTGGTTCTTCCTCTTTTTTACTTTCTTTTCTTTTCTTTTTTTCTTTTCGTCTTTTTTCTTCTCTTTTTTTCTTTCCTTTTTTTTAGTTCTCTCTCACTCTCGCAAACATCTTTCAAGGCGAGAGGGACGCGGCAGCAACGAAGTTTGGAAGTTCATGTTAGTATAACTCATCCCCTGATGAAGGGAGGACCCCTCCCGAAACTGTTGCGAAATAAATATATCTATCCTTGTTGACAACACTCCCGTTGTGCCTTATCCCATACCTTCACGAAGACTAACTGGCCCACTGAATTATTACTCCAACTATATATATATATATATATATATATATATATATATATATATATATATATATATATATATATATATATATATGTATATAAGGGAAACAAGTGTATACTTACGGGCTTGTTTTTTGTGTTTTACACAATAATATTAGATCTAACAGACAATAATGCCAAGGAAATTATAGGGAAGTTATTAGGCCAATTGCAATGTAAGTGAGAAGAACGAAAAGTGGGTGAAAAGACAACTTACCATGGGCAGGATCCGAAACTGTGACCTTCAAATAACGCTTTCGATGCTCTACCACTGAGCTACCACGACAGCTATCCCCCCAGCCACTTTATTGGGTATCTATGTCAATTTAAACGTGGGAGTGTCAGTCAGTGCCACTAGCAGCCATGGAGGCGAGTGTGGTACACTCTTTATGAGCCTGTTTGGCGTCACGTAGCACGTTGTCGTGTGTTAGGTTCGTCACATAGCAAGGCGTGTGACGCGAGGAAGATGGAGACAGTGAGGAAAACAAAAGGGAGTTATATTGGACGAACAAAAAAAACTATTGCACATACAGTACTATAAGTCGTACACGCACGCAGTTCGCACACAAAAGAAAAGAGTAAATAGTCTCACAGTCTGTGCTGTAGCCCGGTGCCTTGAAGTGGGATCCGTTGCGTGCTCGGATGCTGTCATCGCTTGGGTGCCAGGTCAGCATATCACTGTAGAGGGCATCACCAGGTCTAGGCGTAACCGCACACTCTCAGCGACATCGGCTCGGTGGACGTGGTCAGCAGCTCCAGTCTTTCGAGGGCGCTCGCCGTACCGGAGATGTCCACAGGGCCACTCACCAAGAACTCGTGCTTAGCCACGCCGACTCGCCGTGCCCCGAGGACGTCAATGGCTCGAGGACTGGAACCCGGCCTTTCGAACCTCGCGCGTAGTTGCGGGTTCGCCCTAGGCTTCTTGCGTCATCTTGCCGGCGTCCGAACCGCTTCGTTCTCCACGAGCGTCTCACGCCTTGCGACGTGACAAACCTCACACAAGACATATCTGGCGTCCGCGACAGGACGAACCTAACACACGACACACGTGAAATTTTACTAACTGGCAGCTGACCAATAGTCCCTCGTATACAACCTAGAGGCACCAAGTCTGCCATTACGAGACCCTCGTTAATGAATAAGGGAAACAAGTGTATACTTAAGAGTCGTTTTCGTGTTTTACACCATAATAATTAGATCTAACAGACATTTATGCCAAGGAAGGTATAGAAGTTATTCGACCATTTGTAATGTAAATGAAAAAAAAGAAAAGTGGGGGAAAAGATAACTTACCGTGGGCAGGATCTAAAACTGCGACCTTCAAATAACGTGTTCGATGCTCTACCACTGAGCTACCACGACAGCCATCCCCCAGCCACTTTATTGGGTATCTATGTCAATTTAAACGTGAGAGTGTCAGTCAGCACAACTAGTAGCCATGGCGGTGAGTGTGGTACACTCTTTATTAGCCTGTTTGGCATCACGTAGCACGTGAACCGATTACTGACTGGCAGCTGAACAATAGTGTCCCGTATACAACCTAGAGGCAACAAGTCTGCCATTACGAGACCCTCGTTAATGAATAAGGTAAACAAGTGTATACTTAAGGGCTCGTTTTTTCGTGTTTTACAACATAATAATGAGATCAAACAGACAATAATGTCAAGGAAGGTATAGAGGAAGTTATTAGGCCATTTTTAATGTAAATGAGAAGAAAAAAAGTGGGTGAAAAGATAACTTACCGTGGGCAGGATCCGAACCTGCGACCTTCGAATAATGCGTTCGACGCTCTACCCCTGAGCTACCACGACAGCCATCTCCCCAGCCACTTTATTGGGTATCTATGTCAATTTAAACGGGGGAGTGTCAGTCAGCGCCATTAGTAGCCAAGGCGGCGAGTGTGGTACACTTTGTATGAGCCTGTTTGGCGTCACGTAGCACGTGAACTTATTACTGACTGGCAGCTGAAAAATAGTCCCCCGTATACAACCTAGCGGAAACAAGTCTTCCATACGAGACCTTCGTTAATGAATAAGGGAAACAAGTGTATACCTAAGGACTCGTTTTTCGTGTTTTACACTATAATAATGAGATCTAACAGAGAATAATGCCAAGGAAGGTGTAGGAAAAGTTATTAGGCCAATTGTAATGTAAATGAGAAGAAAGAAATGTGGGCGAAAAGATAACTTACCATGGACAGGATCCGAAACTGCGACCTTCAAATCACGCGTTAGATGCTCTACCACTGAGCTACTACGACAGCCACCCCCCCCCCCCAGCCACTTTATTGCGTATCTATGTCAATTTAAACAATGGAGTGTCAATATATATATATATATATATATATATATATATTTTGTCACGGGGTCGTGACGTGGCCGAAGACAGGAGACTTCGTGTTGGGATTTAACTGTTTATTTGGGCGAACCTGTGCCCGGTAAACAGAAAGTCCATTTACAGCAGCAGTCTCGCACAGATAGCAGTCTCGGACTGAATGCGGCGAACGGAGCGTCGGCCTTCGATCAACAACTGACAAGCGGCGAAGCGCGTCGGCATTTATACTCTTGCCGTCGAATGTTCTAGCGTTATCGCTGGCGGTGGCGTAGGTTCCAGAACAATCTGTACCGTTCGCACAGTGGGCGTGATATTATCGAAATGATCTACTACAGTCCGGAACCTTCTAGAAAACTGCAGGCGCGGTTTGCGCTGAGAATCGTGTGGTGTTTTGGGATGATAACAAAAACTTGGGAAATGGAACATGGCATTGCCCCCCTCTGAAAAAGGCATCGTCCCGATGCTTTAACTAAAGATGAAAGTACAATAACAATGCAAGAAAGTACAATGAATAAATTACGATACAACAATAATACAAAAAAAACTGGTTCAGTTTGTTAACGCGCATGGAACGGCTTGAGGCGCGCGACATGGACGACTTCAGGTCGCGATCGGCGTCGTTGAGAGTTCGTGATGCCGTCGGGGACAACCTCGTAATCAAGTGGGCCAAGACGTTGAACCACCCTGTACGGTCCGAAGTACCGTCGCAGAAGCTTTTCACTTAGTCCACGTCGGCGTGTCGGCGTCCACACTTAAACACGTTCACCGGGCTGGTATTCCACGAAGCGTCGTCGAAGGTTGTAGCGGTGGCTGTCGGTCGTCTGTTGATTCTTGATACGGAGACGCGCAAGTTGTCGGGTTTCTTCGGCGCGTTGAAGGTACTCGCTCACATAGAGGTTTTCTTCGTCGGTGACGTTGGGTAACATGGCATCGAGCGTCGTTGCCGGGCTCCTTCCGTAGACCAATTTGTATGGAGATATCTGCGTCGTCTCCTGCACCGCCGTGTTGTATGCGAAGGTCACGTACGGAAGAATGGCGTCCCACGTCTTGTGTTCGACATCGACGTACATTGACAGCATTTCAGCGATCGTCTTGTTAAGCCGCTCGGTGAGGCCGTTGGTCTGTGGGTGGTACGCTGTCGTCCGGCGGTGGTTTGTTTGGCTGTATGCCAAGATCGCTTGAGTTAAGTCGGCAGTGAATGCCGTTCCTCTGTCGGTGAAAAGGACCTCCGGGGCGCCGTGACGTAGGACGATATTTTCGACGAAAAACTTAGCTACCTCGAATGCACTGCCTTTTGGCAGGGCTTTTGTCTCGGCGTAGCGGTTGAGGTAGTCGGTAGCTACTACGATCCACTCGTTTCCGAAAGCCGAGGTCGGGAATGGCCCCTGTAGGTCCATGCCGATCTGCTGGAAAGGTCGGCAAGGTGGATCAATTGGCTGCAGAAGTCCCGTTGGCCTTGTCGGCGGTGTCTTGCGTCGCTGACAGTCCCGGAATGTCCTCACATAACGAGTGACGTCGGTGGTAAGACGTGGCCAGTAGTACCTTTCTTGTATCCTCGCGAGCGTGCGAGAAACACCGAGGTGCCCTGCCGTCGGATCATCGTGCAGGGCCTGCAGGAGTTCTGGTCGCAGAGCTGAAGGCACCACAAGGAGGTACTTAGCTTGAAGCGGTGAAAAGTTTTTCTTTTGTAGAAGACCGTTTCGTAGAAAGAACGACGCAAGTGCGCGCTTGAATACCTTCGGGACTTCGGCGGTCCTGCCCTCGAGGTATTCTATTAGGGCCTTAAGTTCCGGGTCGGCCCACTGTCGTTCAGCGAAGTCGTCGGTAGTTATCGTTCCCAAAAAGTAGTCGTCATCCGGGTCGTCGGGTAGCGGTTGGTCGACAGGCGCACGGGAGAGACAGTCGGCGTCGGAGTGTTTTTTGCTGGACTTGTAAATGACAGTGATGACATATTCTTGAAGTCTCAGGCTCCATCGTGTGAGGTGACCTGAAGGGTCCTTCAAGGTAGCTAGCCAACACGAGGCGTGGTGGTCGCTTACAACTTTGAAGGGCCTGCCGTAGAGGTAGGGGCGAAATTTCGACGTAGCCCAGATGATGGCGAGGCACTCCTTTTCTGTTGTGGAAAAATTTGCTTCTGCTTTGGATAGCGATTGGCTGGCGTAACTAATAACCTTTTCAAGTCCGTCAGCCCTCTGCACAAGAACGGCGCCAAGACCTACGCTGCTTGCGTCAGTATATATTTCTGTCTCGGCGAATTCGTCGAAATGGGCAAGTAACGGAGGCGTCTGGAGGCGATGTTTAAGCTCCTGGAAAGCGTGTTCCTGTGGTGTTTCCCACTTGAATTTCACGTCGGCCTTGGTAAGATTAGTGAGAGGATTGGCGATGCGGGCGAAGTTTTTAACGAACCGCCTATAATAGGCGCACAGGCCCAGAAATCGGCGCACGGCTTTTTTGTCAGTGGGCGGCGGGAATTCGGCGATGGCAGCTGTTTTCCGTGGATCGGGACGAACTCCAGACTTGCTGATAACGTGCCCCAGAAACAAGAGCTCCTCATACTTAAACCTGCACTTTCCTGGCTTCAGTGTGAGTCCGGAAGTCTTGATGGCTTGAAGTACAGCTTCAAGGCGCCGAAGATGCTCGTAGAAACTCGAGGAAAACACGACGACGTCGTCCAAGTACACAAGCCGAGTCTGCCACTTCAATCCTGCCAGTACTGTATCCATAACGCGTTGAAAAGTTTCAGGCTCTGAGCAAAGGCCGAAGGGCATCACCTTAAACTCGAAGAGGCCGTCTGGTGTTATAAACGCCGTCTTCTCTCGGTCTCTTTTGTCGACTTCGATTTGCCAATAGCCAGTCTTGAGGTCCATTGACGAAAAGTACTTGGCGTTATGGAGCCGATCAAGTGCGTCGTCTATTCGTGGGAGAGGATACACGTCCTTTCTTGTGATTTTGTTCAGGCGGCGATAATCGACGCAGAAACGTAAGGTCCGATCCTTTTTCTTCACTAACACCACGGGGGATGCCCATGGACTCTTGGACGGCTGGATAATGTCATCCCGCACCATTTCATCAACTTGTCTCTTCATGGCTTCACGTTCTCGCGTCGAAACCCTGTACGGACTCTGACGGAGTGGTCTGGCATTTTCTTCAGTTATGATGCGATGCTTCGTGATTGAAACCTGCCGAATTTTTGATGACGACGAAAAGCAATCTTCGTATTGCAGGAGCAGGGCCTTGAGCTGTTCTTGCTTATCGTTCGGAAGTCTGGGATTGACGTCGAAAGCTATGTGAGGGGCTTGGTTCCTCTGAGCAGGTTCCGCAGAATCGGCGAGGGCGAAAGCACTGGTGGCTTCGACAATTTCTTCGATGTATGCGACCGTTGTTCTTTTGTTCACATGTTTGTACTCATTGCTGATATTTGTGAGCATAACCGTTGCTTTGCCTCCACGCAGCTCTGCAATTCCTCTTGCGACGCAAATATTTCGGGTGACCAGCAGTTGCTGACTGCCTTCAACGACGCCTTCCAAGTCAGGTGATTTAGGAGCGCCGACTGAAATAATGACGCTTGAGCGAGGCGGAATGGTGACTTGCTCTTCCAGCACATTCAAGGCATGGTGTCCTGACGGCGTGCGTGGCGGTAGTGCTTCTTCTGTGGATAACGTTATCGACTTTGTTTTTAGGTTGATGACAGCACCATGGAGGCATAAGAAGTCCATGCCAAGGATGACATCTCTCGAGCAACGCTGTAGGACTACGAAGTCTGTAGGATAAATACGGCCGTTAATGGTGACTCTCGCTGTGCAGATTCCTGCAGGCGTTACGAGATGACCTCCGGCTGTCCGGATTTCAGGGCCTTTCCAAGCTGTCCTAACTTTCTTTAACTTCGCGGCGAACGACCCACTGATGACAGAATAGTCGGCTCCAGTATCGAAGAGAGCGGTCACACTGTGGCCGTCGATAAGAACGACGAGGTCGCTAGTTCGCCGTCTCGCATTACAGTTAGGGCGTGGCGTCGGCTCACGGCTGCGTCGGCTTGTTCCGCTGCTTCCATGTTGCGTCGTCAGGCCACCTTCGGTAACTGAGCTTTTGCCGTCAGGGCTTTGCCTGGTTGGCGTTGTGTTCGGAAAGCTCTGTCGCGGCGTCGTCGCCGTCGTCGGATCTTTGGTAGTTCGTCGCACAGCAACCGCACCTCCACCGGTTGCTGCCCTTAGTTTCCCAGATACGGGCTAGGAGACCGACCCTGCGTAGGGCCAGAGTACTGCCGGTGGTGCGGTGACGTGCGGCGGCTGGGCGACGGGGAACGCGAAGAGCTTCGTGGTGTCCACCGAGTTCCTGTCAGGTAGTCGGCGATGTCACGTGGTCGTTCTCCTGGCTGTGGACACGGTACATTGACGGCGAAGCCAGGCAGTCCCATCTGTCGGTACTGGCAACGGTGGTATATGTGTCCGGCCTCGCCGCAGTGGTAGCAGAGCGGGCGATGGTCAGGGATGCGCCAGACGTCAGTCTTCCTCGGTGCATTGCGCTGGGCCGCTGGCGAACGGTATGACGTCGGTGGCGGTGGTGGTGGCGGTGGCGTCTGTCGACGGAAGTGCGACGGGGCGGCGTTTTGGCGTGGACAGGGAGGAGCGTTGTGGCGCAGTGCAGCGGCGTAGCTCATAGTTTCCGGCTCGGGCAGCGGTGCGTGGGGTTGTTGAAGCGATTGCCGAACTTCTTCTCGCACAATGTCGGTGATTTAATCCACTTGAGGCTGCGCCGAAAGCAACAGCTTGCGCAGCTCCTCCCGCACGATCGCTCGGATCGTTTCACGCAGGTCTCCGGAGTTACTGGCTTGAGCAGCAGCGCAGTCTGCAGTCAGGCGACGATTATACTGTCTAGTGCGCATGTCCAGTGTCTTTTCGATAGTGGTCGCTTCGGCTACAAATTCTCTGACGGTTTTCGGTGGGTTTCTCATCAGTCCCGCGAAGAGCTCCTGTTTGACCCCTCGCATAAGGAAACGAACTTTTTTCTCATCAGGCATGTCTGGGTCAGCGTGACGGAATAGTCGGGTCTTTTTTTCTGTGAAAAAGGCGACATTTTCATTTGGTAGTTGAACCCGGGTCTCTAATAATGCAGCGGCCCTCTCTTTGCGAGCGACGCTCGCGAACGTTTGCAGGAATGCGCCGCAGAAAACATCTCACGTTCGGACCGTCGACTCCCGATTTTTGAGCCAGGTTCTTGCGGTGTCTTCCAAATAGAAGAACACACGACGCAGCTTTTCGTCATGGTCCCAATGGTTGAGGGCGGCCACACGGTCGTATGTTTCTAGCCAGGCCTCCCGTTCTTCGAACGATGACCCATGAAAAATTGGTGGTTCCCTGGGTTGGTGCATGACCATCGTGGGCTGGGACGCTGCGGTTGTCATTGTCGCTGCAGTCGCGGTCATGGCCTTGGTCTTCCGCGCCTTGTCTTGTAGAAGCCTGTACTCCGGTGGTAGCCCTTGCTGTCGGCGGCTTGTTCGCTGGTCCTGGTTGGCGTCGGTGTTTTCTCGGCGACGTGGGCTGGGTTCACGGCTTGACGGGGCGTCCGGTACATGAACGAAGCAGCACCTCTACCAGATGTCACGGGGTCGTGACGTGGCCGAAGACAGGAGACTTCGTGTTGGGATTTAACTGTTTATTTGGGCGAACCTGTGCCCGGTAAACGGAAAGTCCAATTACAGCAGCAGTCTCACACGGATAGCAGTCTCGGACTGATAGCGGCGAACGGAGCGTCGGCCTTCGATCAACAACTGACAAGCGGCGAAGCGCGTCCGCATTTATACTCTTGCCGTCGAATGTTCTAGCGTTATCGCTGGCGGTGGCGTAGGTCTGTACCGTTCGCACAGTGGGCGAACAATCTGTACCGTTCGCACAGTGGGCGTGATCTTATCGAAATGATCTACTACAGTCCGGAACCGTCTAGAAAACTGCAGGCGCGGTTTGCGCTGAGAATCGTGTGGTGTTTTGGGATGATAACAAAAACTTAAGAAATGGAACGTGGCAATATATATATATATATTTATATATATATATATATATATATATATATATATATATATATATATATATATATATATATATATATATATATATATATATATATATATATATATATATACATGTATGTATATATATGTATACATATATATATAAATATATATATATATATATATATATATATATATTCAATTATTTATTTTTAAATACTGCGATTCTCCAGTTGAAAGATCATGGCTGGGTGGGAGAGCAATATACTAGAATGGGAAATACACAGAAATATTGAAAACACAATAAATCTTACATTGTCAGTATACAAGGCGAAAGTTCAAAAACGCTTGTTTAAACAAATTTTGCAAGTAACATACCACATAATAACGTAACACATAGAATACGGGTTACAGACTAACACAATATTTACAACAAAACAATTATATATATATATATATATATATATATATATATAAATATATATATATATATATATATACATATATATATATATATACATATATATATACATACATATATATATATATATATATATATATATATATATATATATATATATATATATATATATATATATATATATATATATATATGTTTTGTGAAAACGCGGACTGTGCAAACACTTGAAGGTTGAATGGCGACTCCATCTGCGCAACAAAGGGGAGGGCCATCATATTCCGTCCTAACTTTTTTCAAGCGGGCACAAAAGTATGCACGAATTACGGAAAGTGATTTGCCTTTGTCTACCAGTGACTCTCTCTGTGTACCTTCATTGTACACTAACAAAACATTCGATGGGCGGTCCGGAGGAGTTTGATGCAGTTCGAAAGAGGCAGCTTTCCCTCCTGAAGCTGCACTGTCTGCACCTGCAGTTGGCGGTCAGGAATTGAAGTAGAAGGTCGGAGAGGAGAGGAGGAACGCCGCATCGGTGAAGGTGAGCGACGACGTGAGAAACGGGAACTGCCAACTGAGCCAAAGTTCAATTCAGCGGAGACGGCGACCGACGTGTGCTGTTCTGATAAGTCGGCCATAGCGTGGTCCAGCGGGGTAGAAGTCGTCCCGTTCAAAGTTATCGTAGCTTGGTCTTTCGTCTCGCTGACGGCGTCGGCAAAACCTTGAAATGTGACCACGGATCCCGCAATAGAAGCAAATCGGCCGCGAAGTGCACCAGTCATTGTAAGGCTGGAAAGATGGTCGCGGTGCGAGTGAGTTGAGCGAACCATGCAATTCGGCCGCTGGTAGCTGCATTGGGCTTTGCTGTGGTGCAGGTGTCCTAGCAGCAACTCGAGCATAAGTTGGCATGGCCACAGGATATGAGCTCGGAACTGGTGAGACTGTCATCGAGGCTAGGCTTTTCTGGGGCGCAGGTGTCGTTGCAGCAACGTGAGCATAACTTGGAATGGGCCCGGGATGTGAACTCGGAACTGGTGTACCTGTGATCAATGTCAGTTCCTCCCTCACGACGTCGCGTAAACTAGTAGCAGGTTGCGTCGTTCGGATATCGAGGGGGCCAGGTGAAGCCTGTGCATGAAGTTCCTCGCGGATGATAGAGCGAATCAATGCACGCAGCTCCGTTTTGTCATGACTCGAGCTGAGGTCAGGCATATCAGGTTGCACCCGGGTGGATTGAAGCTTCTCGAGGCGCTGACAGGTAGTTACAACATCGGCTACGGTCTGGGGATTCTGCACCACAAGCGCATTAAAAGCGACAGTCGCAATGCCTTTTAGCAGGTGGCGCACACGGTCGTTTTCCGCCATATGGTTGTCGATGTGGTGGCAAAGGGCGAGAACATCTTCAATGTAAGAAGTGTAAGACTCGCCGGGGCGTTGAACACGTGCATCAAGCCTTTTCTTGGCGATATTCGAGCGCACCGACGGGTGTGCGAAAATCTGGCGGAGCTGGCGCGTAAAGGCGGCCCATGTCAAAAAAATCTGTTGCGTGGTTTAAAAACCACGTTTTTGCGACGCCGCTCAAGTAGAATGCAACGTGGGTGAGTTTCGCAGGCTCATCCCAGTTGTTGATGGCACTCACGCGGTCATACTCCTCGAGCCAGTATTACACGTCTTCACCCGGAAGCCCTGTGAACAGCGGAGGATTCTTTCGAGGGCTGGTGACCCAGTGAGAAGGGTTTCTTGGTGGTGGGAGCGGTAGTGCAGCTGCTGCACTGGGCTGGTCGGCTTTCGACATTAATGAACACAGGTCGTTTAAGCGGCGGCCTGAACGGAGCTCCAGGGATGTGTTCTAGAAGACGCTGGGGTTGTCCGAGAGCGCGAGAGGACGCAGGAATCGGGCAGCTCTCTCCACCACTTGTAAGATGGCGTCCAGTACCCTCAAGACTATTCTTTACTGTCTCGAGTATGTGCCCCAGAAGCTAAGCTTGACTAGTGATGATGAGTATGTACAGATGAAAAGATGGTACTCATAAACAATGCTCACAATATATATATTCAGACGTTTATAATAGTACAAGAGAACGACGATGGAGGTACCTCTAACGACGAGGACAGTAGGCTTAGAAAAGGCAGACGAAGAAGGCTTTTTGTGTACAGCTGATTCTGAAACACACTGTTTCACTGTCGCAGGTTGTTTCTGTCTTTTCTTCTCGCTACACCGCGACGATGGTGGAGGTGCTGGCCCGTGACCCACCTGATGCTCCACACTCTCACGGTGAGCGCGTTATTCAGCCCAGACGCACTTGTGCAAACTTTCGTGCATTGCTTCAGTCATCACTTGCGAAGCCTCCTTTCAGAGCTCGCCCCCTCGCAGGAGCTTTCTCCAAGGCACCGCTCACATCTACCAATGACGACCGCCCGTCCACAACAGGTCCGAGAAGACAGTAGTCCGCCAACTCCATTTCAGGTAGCCCTTTTTTCACCACTGCTGCCTGATCGCTTTGGCGGTGGCGCACATAAAGACGTCGAAGACTGGATCTATCACCATGAGCGTGTCGCCAACATCAACCAGTGGTCTCTTGAACAAATGCTCTCCCGTGCCTATTTTTATCTCGACGACAGTGCTCGTACTTGATACGAGAACAGAGTAGGCAGTTTGTCATTACGGAGTGACATTAAATGGCAAGTGATTGAAAATTTGCCAATGTCAACCGACGTGATCGTGCGCAGCGATTACTCGAGATACAGGTTCAGAAACCCATTGCAATGATTGCAGTGTTCGCTGAGGACATGGCCCTTCTCTTCTGTAGAGTTAACCCGCACATGAGCGACGACAGGAAGCAGCGCTACCTTGTGCCCGGCCTTAAAGAGCAGTTGTTCGCCAGACTTCTACGCAACTTGCCAAGCACCGTAGTGGTCTTCATTAATGAAGCAAATGCTATCGAGAGTGCGCTTGGCCTTCAATGCCGATAGTACGCTCGCATGTCCAGCAGCGCCCACATTTAAGCCGCTTCTGCGACGTCTGTCAATCAAAGCTCGTTGTGCGATTTAATAAGAGACGTTGTTCGCGAAGAGCTGCTGAAGTTGCGTACTCCGGTCATGGACACACCCACGGCGTCTGTCGCTGAAGTCGTTCGCGAAGAAATACTCCAAGCGTTTTCAATAGCCACTCCTACTCACGATCAGCGACCCATGAGCAACATAGCCATGCTTCGCCGCCCGCCACCCGTTGTGCCGTCGTACCACGTCGATACGTTTCACCATCTTCGTCCATGGTCTGACAATAGGCGCGCCAACGGCGACTACGCACCACACCGGGACGACGCTGATACTCAAGGACCCTCCTTGTCTCGACCCGATTTCAACAACCACTGTGCCAACAATGACGAAATTGCGCCTGATTACCATCCATGTTTCTGTTTTCGACCACGTTCTCTAATTTCCGGTCTATTATCCTTCGTCGCGCCACAGCACTACTCATGACGTCAGTGGAAGGAGGTTACCAAGACCACACCAGAAAAACTGAAGGCGATGACCTCCGGGGAGGGGTCGCAGGCCATCGAGGTGACAAAAAAGCCCCTGTAAATCTTACACAGGACGCCGTAAGGCCGACTAGTCATAACACCGACGAAACTGCAACCACACATTTTACCTTTTTAATAGACGAACAGCAAGTAACAGCCTTAGTTGACACTGCCGACTGTTCTTTTATAAGTGAGAACCTCGCCGTACGCCTCAAGAAACTAAAGACTACGTGGACAGGACCTCACTTGAGGACGGCAGGTGGCCAGCTGTTAATGCCTTTTGGAAGGTGCATAGCAAGACACGTCATTAATGGCTGTACTTTCCTGGAGACGTTAGTCACCCGAGTATCATGCTGCAAGAACCTGATCATAGGGATGGACTTCTAAAGAGAATATGGTGCCGTCATCAACAATCCGGAATATTTAATTACGTCCAGCAACAGCTCTGGTTTAGTCAACTGTTCAGGCACGATACGTAACATTTCACGTATAATTGATGATGATGCATTCGTCCCACCAAGGTCATGCACTCTTGTTTCGGTGGAAGGGCACAAATCGTTTGACAGCGAAGGTATTGCCGACTAAATTGGCTCGCTGCTACTTAGCCAAGGCATTTCGGTCGCACGAGGGACCATCTGTCTCACTGGTGTATGCACAAACTTGCATCTGATCAACTTTAGTGCTGAGCACTGGCACCTTCCGAAAGGTACAGCTATCGCTTCCTTCAACAATACCGTAGAAATGGAAGGCAGCCTATGTTTGTCGGTATTGGACGAAGCGCCTAATAAAGAACCAGAACCCGTTCTCGGCGTTGGCACCACTCTGTCTAAATACGACCTACAGAGGCATTGCAGGTGCTAGCCGAATTCCACGATTTCTTTTCATCGACATCACACTTTGGTCTAACACCGTTGACAAAGCACCAAATAATTACCGAAGACACGGCGAGACCAATTCTCCAAAACCCTTATCATATAGCTCTGAAGGAACGCGAAGTCCCACAACAAGTCGCAAAAATGCTTGTAGATGACGTTATTTACCCTCACAAAGCTCCTGGGCATCACCTGTAGTGCTAGTAAACAAAAAGGTCGGCACCTTGTGATTTTGCATGGACAACAAGAAGCTGAGTCAGGTGACAAAGAAAGAAAAAATGTGTACCCGTTTCACCTATCGATGACTCTTTGACAGACTTTGGCACGCTCGCTTTTTCGTCCCATAGACTTGAAGAGTGGATACTGGCAGATCGACGTTGACTGAAGAAACCGCGAGAAAACCACTTTTGTGACGCCAGATGGTTTATAGGAATTTATATTCGTGCCTTGCAGTTCGTACTCTGTGCCAGCGACTTTTCCAAGGCTGTTGGACATCATACTTTCGAGATCAAAATGGAAGACGTGCCTACTCCAGCTGGACAAGGTCATGGTGTTTTGGCCACATCTTGAGGAGCATCGAGAAAGGCTGAAAGGTATTTTCTGTGCCTTGCGGACAATGGGCCTCACGTTGAAGCCAGAGAAGTATCGTTTCTGTTTTCATGAACTTCAGTTTGTCGGTCATGTCATCAGCATTGCCGATGTTCGGCCCGATCATGAAAAAATTGCCGCTATCGCACAGTTCCCAGTACCATTCGATAAGAAGGCTGTCGGACGCTTCTTAGGTTTTTGTGGCGATTATCGCCGCTTATCGCAGACTTCGCCCGCATCGGGTTGTCGCTAACTCGTCTTACAAGAACCGACGTCACGTTTGAGTGGCACGATGAACTGGAGGCTGCCTTTATTGACCTGCGTCAGTGTCTTCAAACGCCTCCAGCGCTTGCCCACTTCTACAAAGAAGCCCCGACTATGCTTCAAACTTATGCTGACTATTTTGTTCTGGGGGCTGCGCTTGTACAACGGCAAGAGGACACAGAAAAAGTGATTGCCTACGCAAGCCGAACGCTAACATAAGCAGAGGCTAACTACTCCACAACAGAGAAAGGATGCTTCGCCGCAGTATGGGCAGTATTAAAATTTCCCACGTATTTGTATGGCTGCCACTTTAAAGTTATTAGTGGGGATCATTCACTTTTCTTTTTACTAATCTAAAAGATCCCAACAGCTGATTAGTGCGTTGAAGTCTAACGCTGCAAAAGTATGACATGACGGTCGTACACAAGTAGGAGAAGTGACATATGAAGGCCGACTGTTTGTCCCGATCACCAAAACAGTCAGCTTCCCTATCTAATGAGGATGAAACTGCGTTTCGTGGGGTCCTCGAAACGTGTACCATTGCCCAAGAACAATCTGATGAGCCTGAATTGCTTGGTTTGAATAATTACTTTGAGGGCGATCTCATAGTGCACCCAGAGTTTTTGCAAAAGTATTGTCGTCGTTTTTCTAACGGAACAGTGTGGCATGCAAAAGAAATTTTTCATCGATCGCAACCACCTAGTTGCTTGTCATTCCCGCAACTCTCCGCACTTAAGAGCTTCAAGCCTGTCACAACGACTTGACTTGTGGTCACTTAGGCTACAAGCCCTCATTGGCGAGAGTTCATAGAAAATACTACGCTCTTAGCCGAATCGTAGATAGACTACACGCCTGCAGGCAGGAAATCAAGTCAAATAACTGCTTCCTCTACGTGGCTCCGTAGCCGCGGCCCAAAGAAACCAACCCGATTCGAAGTGGCTTTCAGCATAGCCTGGAGAAGAATTAGACGGGATTTTTGGTCAAAATTTTCCGGTCAAAACACAGCCTGCGGTTAGGCGTGACATATCCGTTAGCGGCACGGCCCTGACATAGTGGCGGAAAATATGCATTATTTAACGCTTTTGAGAGCAGGTTCTCGCCGATAATTCCGCTGATAATATGACTACAAGTAATTAGAAATTTATTAGTATCACAATCATCTACATCTGCAAGATTGCCACGCAAAGCACATACAGCTCTGGAATCTAACTCGGGACCACATGCCCGTGAAGAGGATGTCTGACCCATTGCACCACAGCGCGAACGCTTGAACGCGAGTCTTTTTGCGGGGTATATATTTACCAAGTGGCTGTTTGCAAACCGTCGGGGGGACGTTGAATTGTTTTTGTGCCAAATGCATGCATTTGATCAGGGAATGAATTGCATGGCTTCATGAACTCGAGACAACCATGGTGAGCGCTTTCAGCTCCGGCTTCGTTTCGTGGTGCGCCGTTCCACAAGATCGAATAACGTGTTTTTGGGCGTCGTTTTTTGAGCTTTTCCGTGAACCACTAGTGTTACGCTCACCGAAATGCGCGGACGAGGCTGTGTTAGGCTGTTGAAACCTACGTATGTTTTTCGCACGTCCGTGTCCTGTGAGCAATTTCATTGATTTGTGTCGGGAGGTACACGCGTCTCAGTGACAGCAGCGTATTCTTAACTGTTTGAAGACATTGCGCTTTCGTATGGAAACTGCATGGGTATTTTAGCGTGCCTATTCTAACATTTGCATTTTATACGCACAAACTGCTGCGAGCTGCACGCTGGGGCAGCAGTGCCTTTTTAGCATTTGGACGATTAATTATTTTTGCGACTAGAATTATGCGCATTATTTTGCGATATCGAGTGGTTTTCCTCATTTTCAGTTTTTAACTGATCCTATTTATGAGGAGTGGCTACACTTAGCTTTATTCAGCATCACACCACCGTTCAAGTGAATGCCGAAACTCGCGCCAAGATCTTGTATGACACAAATTAGCGATGGACAGATTGGTCTCTCTTCAAATAAATTCTGCTTTTTTTTCCGTGCTCGTACTTTTTGTCGCTGAACGGTTCTAGAAGCATAAGTTGATGCCGAATCCTGGCGCCAGGCTTGCCCGACAAAGACGACGGCTCTTTCTTTTCTTTATTTTTTTAGTCCTTCTTGCGCCTGCTCTTACCTGTGGAGGTGATACTTCTGCGCCGCGTGGCTGTCGCGGGTATTTTTTATTATTGGGCTCCCTACAGACACCATTTTAGTCAGTAGGTAGAAGCATGCCACCCATATGCCGTTCGTAATCAGGCACCTGACTGAGAGGGTATTGGCCAAGGCTCTATGCTGCCTAGAAGCAACACATTCGCATTTGTTTTGACTGCCAGCAGCCCAGTGACGTTTGTCTCCTCCGACCAAAGCAGCCGGCCTGCTGCAACCTGTTCAGGTCCCAAGTACACCATTCGATCAGCTCGGAATGAATATCTTGAGTCCACTTCCCACTTCTGCAGCAGGAAACTGCTGGATTATCGTCGCGATAGATTAACTTACCCGGTACGCCGTAACGAAGGTTGTCCAACGAAGACCAGCAGCGGAGGTAGCTAAACGTTTTATAGAAAATGTTTTACTGTGACATGGTGCACCAATCTTCGCAATAACAGACCGCGGGACCGCATTCAAAGCGGATCTTCTAGAGCACGTTTTGATAAGTGTAACGAGTCATCAAAAGACCGCTGCCTTCTACCCGCAGATGAACGGACTGACAAAGCGCCTAAACGAGACATATGAAGAAACGCTGTCGATGTATGTTGACGTTCGACATAAAAATTGCGACGAGATCTTGCCTTATATCACGTTCGCGTATGGTACAGTCATGCAAGAATTGACTCGCATGACTTCATTCAGCCTTGTTCACGGAACGAAGGTACATACTATGCTGGATGCCATGTTACCACATCATTGGAACGACATCAACACGGGAGCCCACATATATACCGGGCGCGCAGAAGAAGCCAGGTAGCTCGCACGCTTGCAAATCCGCCAGTAACAACATTATAACGCAGGTTGCTACAATGCTCACTGGAGAGCAGTAACCTACAAATCCAGTGACCAAGTAAGGTTTGGACAGCCATACGAAGACGTGGACTGCCCTAGAAACTGTTAAGACGATACTTTGGACCGCATAGATAATTGCAACACTTGAGTGACGTCACCTACGTGTTCGTCCCCGACAGTTCCTCATGCTCTAGGCGTCGACAGCAACAGTCTGACCTTGTACATGTGGTACGCATGATGCCATATGTCAGTGACTGACTGTGTGTTTTCGCGCAACGGTAGCTCGGATGCAGCATTAGGGTCTCCAATAAGAAGGGGCAAGTGACACGTGTATACACATAAAAGAGAACGAAGGTGGGGGTGTTTTGTAGACTACGGGTAGCGGAAGAGTAGGTTTAGAAAAGGAAGACGAAAAAAGCTTTCTGTGTACAGCTGATTCTCAAACACGCTGTTGCGCAGTCGCTAGTTGTTTCTATTTTTTGTTCTCACAACAGCGCGATACTATATATATATATATATATATATATATATATATATATATATATATATATATATATATATATATATACCTTTTGATGAAGGCCGGACCCACGGCCGAAACGTCAATAAAATCACTTTGTACGTGCGTCTTCTTCCCTATATATATATATATATATAAATATATATATATATATACATATATATATATATATATATATATATATATATTACGCTATTCAATACGAAACACGTTTTTTACCAATCTCAAGGTGGTCTTAGGTTCTGTCAAGGGGACTTGTGTGTCACGTAGCAACGAAGAGTCATACGTCTGCACTGTGGAGTACACCTAGAGCTTCTACAGATGATTGCAGCAGGGAACTCTGAGGAACTCTCCGTGTGTTGGTAGAGCACCCAACTGTACTGAGGGCACCTCGTAAGCTTTACCTCAGCAAGAGGGCATGTTGGTAGACGCCTGATCTGCAGCGTCGAGGTGATGTGTCTGACGGCCCTGATGCATTGTATAGAGCCTTGGTCGACAGCGATAGGGTCGGACACATAAAAAAACGGGCAAAATACGTACGTAAATCCGGCAAACAATTCTGGCCAAGATGCTAGCCCTATGTGTCAGCGAAGGCTATCGATGGCCACCCACAATTTTCGCTGTTCAGTCCAAGCTTCGCAAGCTCTGACAGAGTTGATAGTTGCCGCTAAATTTCAGGCATGAATTTTAAAACTGCGGAACTTTGGTACTTGGCAAACAGGCTGCGATAGTAAAATTCCAGGCGAATATCTATAGTGTGTTGACACCAAGCATCAAAGTTGTTCTGAGAGCTCCGTGAAAAACACTAGAGCTCGAAGTGGTTGTCAGGCGAGCTTGCAATGCTCAAAGTTGTGTGACGCGGCTACACCAACATGGCATCGTTCGCGCACAATGTGGTTAATGAGACAGAGGTGAGCTTGTAGATTGACGCTATTAAAGCGTTTGTCCTGGCGCGGAGTTGCACGATGGTGTGCGGCCGCGACGCGTTTCCCTCGGATGATAAGGTTGGAGAGACAGGGTCGGCTTCTGTGGGGGATGCAGTAATTCCAGTCATTGGGGTAGAACGCAAGGCAAATTACGCATGGCCAGCTCGTCTTGAGAAGCTGAACCCAGCCGGAGTCCTGGGCATGGGACGCAAGCCATCGGGGACGTCCACAATGTTCCTATTCACATTTTCATAAACGCCTCCCTGGGCGCCGCCATAGCCCTCCTTGGGCTGTGCAAATTGGCGCGTCCCCTCGAAAATGCACTGGCAACGCTGCACCCTTAGCCTTTGTTCTCCCGCGCACAGCCCATCATGGCGGTGTTTTTTCCTTCTTGTGAAAAGGTGTATAGGCAAGCGGAACCCAAGTGTTGGGTCTTGAAGTAGTATCACTGCGTCCCTGAAGTGTCATTGATCCACCGAGGAGGCTTGGCCTGAATGCCGTTCATGGAGCGTGCTGAAAGCGCCGAGAAGTTAGTAGGTGCCTAGGAAGCATGCAGACTGTGCCTAGGAGAAGCGAGCCCCTGCGCGTTCTTGGCGCGAAGTAATGCATCGCAAAAGAAATTTCCCGAAACCAGAAACCACAATGGCGACATGACTGCCGTCCGCCATATAAATAAATAAAGGAATGAATAAATCAATGAATAAATAATATATATATATATATATATATATATATATATATATATATATAGGTTTACAAACAAATTAAATGAGTCATGGTATAGACTGTTTATTCAGGGAGAACTTGTGCCCGAGAACATAGGAAGACAACCTTGCACACAAACCTCTTCTACCTCTTCTACTCTTCTACTCTTCTACCTCTTCTTCTCTCACGCAGCCACGAACTGGTCACACCACGAGCCGTTAGTATTCTTCTTTTTGCGCGTGGTGTGGTGGCATTGCGCGCTTTGCTTGTTATTTCTTTGGCGGCATTTACAAATGCAGGAAGCAGGGCGCGTCGTGTGAGGATGATGAGCAAGTTGTGGCACGATTCCACCTCCTAAAACGCATCGTCCGGATACACTGAGAGGGCTAAATGTTTTGAAATGCAGGGCTTGACTTGATGGTTGAGCACGTGTATCAATGATGTTCATGGCATTTCGTAGAAGGGTTTCCTGCGTACCAAATGTGCGAATTCTGGGTGATTTCTTCGTCTAGTCAAGCCCACTTGGCTTTTGGGGGTGACCTCGTAGTTTAAGGTGCTCAACCGTTGAAGTATCTTGTAAGGGCCAAAGTAGTGCCGCATCAGCTTTTCGAAATGACCACATGCACGTACAGGTGTACCGACACTTTGTCTCCGGGGTCGTAATGGACATCTCTTTGCTTCAGGTTATAGCAATCTGAGTCATTGGCCTGCTGTTGAATTATGTGGTGCCTTGCCAACTGTCGGGCCTTTTCCGCTCTCTCTATGTATTCGCTGATATTAGCGTTATCTTCGTTCGCATTACTGACTGGTAGCGTAGCGTATAAGGTCGTCATTACTGTCCTACCATGAACGAGCTGAAATTGCGTGAAGCGTGTCGTTTCCTTTACTTCGGTGCTAGGTGCAAAAGTAGCATGCAATAAAATGCTGTCTCATGAACGATGTTTGACATCTACATACATGAAGAGCGGGTCAGCCAGCATTCTCTTGAGCCTTTCCATTAGGCCATTTGTCAGTGGATGGTAGGCTGAACTTTTGTGGTCGGTATTCGTCAGTGTCATGATAAACTGCATCAAACGGGCGGTAAACGCTGCCTCTAAGCCGGTTATGACAACTTTAGGAGTGCCATGTCATAGCACTATCTGGCTGACGGAGAACTGAGCCACTTCATTCGCAGCTCCTTTTGCGAGAAATGACGTCTCAGCATAGCGAGTCATGTAGTCTGTCGCTACAATGATCCACCGTTTTCTGGATGATGAGACAGGAAATGGTTCAAGTAAATCTATTCTAACTCGCTCAAATGGTACTTTCGGTGGCTCTAATGGTTTAAACAGACCTGCTGGTTTTAAAAGTGGTACTTTGCGCCTTTGACACTCTTGGCACGACTTCACATAATGCTGCGCAGAATTCATTTAATTGGCCAATAATACCTTTGACGGATACTGGCCAAACTCCGGCTAAAACTCAATGCCAAGCTGAAGGGTCACCGTGACGTGCTTTAAATATTTCCGCTCGCAGTGACGATGGTACGAGAAGCAGAAACGTCTCACCACTGCGTTTGAAGTTTTCCTTGTAGAGTACGCTATTCTGGAGAACATAGAAACGTAGCCCCTGGGCGAAATCTCGCGGCACCTTTGCTTTCTAACCCTCCAAGTACTGCATAGGCAGTAGCAGCTCTAGACCCGTTTGCTGATGACGGGCCATATCGAACGCGTTGAGAGCTCCGAAAATGAGATATGTTCATGTCCGGAAGATGAATTCTCCACTAGTGTGCGCGACAGACAATCCGCGTCATTGTGCTTGAGGCTGGATTTGTACAAAACGGCGATGCCATATTTGTGCAGACGTAGGCTCCATCAAGCAAGTGTTCTTGAAGGATTTTTTAAATTTGCCAGCCAACACAATGAGTGATGGTTGCTTATTGCCCTAAAAGGTCTGCCGTGTAGATATGAACGGAACTTACTGATGCTTCATATTGTCACGGGGTCGTGACGTGGCTGAAGACAGGAGACTTCGTGTTGGGATTTAACTGTTTATTTGGGCGAACCTATGCCCGGTAAACGGAAAGTCCAATTACAGCAGCAGTCTCGCACAAATAGCAGTCTCGGACTGATAGCGGCGAACGGGGCGTCGGCCTTCGATCAACAACAACTGACAAGCGGCGAAGCGCGTCGGCATTTATACTCTTGCCGTCGAATGTTCTAGCGTTATCGCTGGCGGTGGTGTAGGTTCCAGAACAATCTGTACCGTTCGCACAGTGGGCGTGATCTTATCGAAATGATCTACTACAGTCCGGAACCTTCTAGAAAACTGCAGGCGCGGTTTGCGCTGAGAATCGTGTGGTGTTTTGGGACGATAACAAAAACTTGGGAAATATAGCGTGGCATTGCCCCCCTCTGAAAAAAGGCATCGTCCCGATGCTTTAACTAAAGATGAAAGTACAATAATAATGCAAGAAAGTACAATGAATAAATTACGATACAACAATAATACAAAAAAAACTGGTTAACGCGCATGAAACGGCTTGAGGCGCGCGACATGGACGACTTCAGGTCGCGATCGGCGTCGTTGAGAGTTCGTGATGCCGTCAGGGACAACCTCGTAATCAAGTGGGCCGAGACGTCAAACCACCTTGTACGGTCCGAAGTACCGTCGCAGAAGCTTTTCACTTAGTCCACGTCGGCGTATCGGCGTCCACACCCAAACACGTTCACCGGGCTGGTATTCCACGAAACGTCGTCGAAGGTTGTAACGGTGGCTGTCGGTAGTCTGTTGATTCTTGATACGGAGACGCGCAAGTTGTCGGGCTTCTTCGGCGCGTTGAAGGTACTCGCTCACATCGAGGTTTTCTTCGTCGGTAACGTTGGGTAACATGGCATCGAGCGTCGTTGCCGGGCTCCTTCCGTAGACCAATTTGTATGGAGATATCTTCGTTGTCTCCTGCACCGCCGTTTTGTATGCGAAGGTCACATACGGAAGAATGGCGTCCCACGCCTTGTGTTCGACATCGACGTACAATGACAGCATGTCGGCGATCGTCTTGTTAAGCCGCTCGGTGAGGCCGTTGGTCTGTGGGTGGTACGCTGTCGTCCGGCGGTGGTTTGTTTGGCTGTATGCCAGGATCGCTTGAGTTAAGTCGGCAGTGAATGCCGTTCCTCTGTCGGTGATAAGGACCTCCGGGGCGCCGTGACGTAGGACGATATTTTCGACGAAGAATTTAGCTACCTCGGATGCACTGCCTTTTGGCAGGGTTTTGTCTCGGCGTAGCGGGTGAGGTAGTCGGTAGCTACCACGATCCACTTGTTTCCGAAAGCCGACGTCAGGAACGGCCCCAGTAGGTCCAAAACAATCTGCTGGAAAGGTCGGCAAGGTGGATCAATTGGCTGCAGAAGTCCCGCTGGCCTTGTCGGCGGTGTCTTGCGTCGCTGACAGTCCCGGCATGTTCTCACATAACGAGTGACGTCGGTGGTAAGACGTGGCCAGTAGTACCTTTCTTGTATCCTCGCGAGCGTGCGAGAAACACCGAGGTGCCCTGCCGTCGGATCATCGTGCAGTGCCTGCAGGAGTTCTGGTCGCAGAGCTGAAGGCACCACAAGGAGGTACTTAGCTCGAAGCGGTGAAAAGTTTTTCTTTTGTAGAAGACCGTTTCGTAGAAAGAACGACGCAAGTGCTCGCTTGAATACCTTCGGAACTTCGGCGGTCCTGCCTTCGAGGTATTCTATTAGGGCCTTGGGTTCCGGGTCGGCCCTCTGTCTTTCAGCGAAGTCGTCGGTAGTTATCGTTCCTAAGAAGTAGTCGTCATCCTGGTCGTCGGGTAGCGCTTGGTCGACAGGCGCACGAGAGAGACAGTCGGCGTCGGAGTGTTTTTTGCCGGACTTGTAAATGACAGTAATGTCATATTCTTGAAGTCTCAGGCTCCATCGTGCGAGGCGACCTGAAGGGTCCTTCAAGGTGGCTAGCCAACACAATGCGTGGTGGTCGCTCACAACTTTGAAGGGTCTGCCGTAGAGGTAGGGGCGAAATTTCGACGTAGCCCAGATGATGGCGAGGCACTCCTTTTCTGTTGTGGAATAATTTGCTTCTGCTTTGGATAGCGATCGGCTGGCGTAACTAATAACCCTTTCAAGTCCGTCAGCCCTCTGCACAAGAACGGCGCCAAGACCAACGCTGCTCGCATCAGTATGTATTTCTGTCTCAGCAAATTCGTCGAAATCGGCAAGTAACGGAGGTGTCTGGAGGCGATGCTTAAGCTCCTGGAAAGCGTGTTCCTGCGGCGTTTCCCACTTAAACTACACGTCGGCCTTGGTAAGGTTAGTGAGAGGATCGGCGATGCGGGCGAAGTTTTTCACGAACCGCCTATAATAGGCACACAGGCCCAGAAATCGGCGCACGGCTTTCTTGTCAGTGGGCGGCGGGAAGTCGGCGATGGCGGCTGTTTTTCGTGGATCGGGACGAACTCCAGACTTGCTGATAACGTGCCCCAGAAACAAGAGCTCCTCATACGCAAATCTGCACTTTTCTGGCTTCAGTGTGAGTCCGGAAATCTTGATAACTTGAAGTACAGCTTCAAGGCGCCGAAGATGCTCGTCGAAACTCGAGGAAAACACGACGACGTCGTCCAAGTAAACAAGGCAAGTCTGCCACTTCAATCCTGCTAGTACTGTATCCATAACGCGTTGAAAAGTTGCAGGCGCTGAGCAAAGGCCGAAGGGCATCACCTTAAACTCGAAGAGGCCGTCCGGTGTTATAAACGCCGTCTTCTCTCGGTCTCTTTCATCGACTTCGATTTGCCAATAGCCAGTCTTGAGGTTCATTGACGAAAAGTACTTGGCGTTATGGAGCCGATCAAGTGCGTCGTGTATTCGTGGGAGAGGATACACGTCCTTTCTTGTGATTTTGTTCAAGCGGCGATAGTCGACGCAGAAACGTAAGGTCCCATCCTTTTTCTTCACTAACACCACGGGGGATGCCCATGGACTCTTGGACGGCTGGATAATGTCATCCCGCAGCATTTCATCAACTTGTCTCTTCATGGCCTCACGTTCTCGCGTCGAAACCCTGTACGGACTCTGACGGAGTGGTCTGGCATTTTCTTCGGTTATGATGCGATGTTTGGTGATGGGGTCTGCCGAATTTTCGATGACGACGAAAAGCAATCTTCGTATTGCAGGAGCAGGGCCTTGAGCTGTTCTTGCTTATCGTTCGGAAGTCTGGGATTGACGTCGAAAGCTATGGGAGGGGCTTGGTTCCTCTGAGCAGGTTCCGCAGAATCGACGAGGGCGAAAGCACTGGTGGCTTCGACAATTTCTTCGATGTATGCGACCGTTGTTCCTTTGTTCACATGTTTGTACTCATTGCTGAAATTCGTGAGCATAACCGTTGCTTTGCCTCCCCTCAGCTCTGCAATTCCTCTTGCGACGCAAATATTTCGGGTGACCAACAGATGCTGACTGCCTTCAACGACGCCTTCCAAGTCAGGCGATTTAGGAGCGCCGACTGAAATAATGACGCTTGAGCGAGGCGGAATGGTGACTTGTTCTTCTAGCACATTCAAGGCATGGTGTTCTGACGGCATGGGCGGCGGTAGTGCTTCTTCTGTGGATAACGTTATCGACTTTGTTTTTAGGTTGATGACAGCACCATGGAGGCATAAGAAGTCCATGCCAAGGATGACGTCTCTCGAGCAACGCTGTAGGACTACGAAGTCTGTAGGATAAATACGGCCGTTAATGGTGACTCTCTCTGTGCAGATTCCTGCGGGCGTTACGAGATGGCCTCCGGCTGTGCGGATTTTAGGGCCTTTCCAAGCTGTCCTAACTTTCTTTAACTTTGCGGCGAACGACCTACTGATGACAGAATAGTCGGCTCCAGTATCGACGAGAGCGGTCACACTGTGGCCGTCGATAAGAACGTCGAGGTCGCTAGTTCGCCGTCTCGCATTACAGTTAGGGCGTGGCGTCGGGTCACGGTTGCGTCGGCTTGTTCCGCTGCTTCCATGTTGCGTCGTCAGGCCACCTTCGGTAAGTGAGCTTTCGCCGTCAGGGCTTTGCCTGGTTGGCGTTGTGTTCGGAAAGCTCCGTCGCGGCGTCGTCGTCGTCGGAGGATCTTCGGTAGTTCATCGCACAGCAACCGCACCTCCACCGGTTGCTGCCCTTAGTTTCCCGGATACGGGCTAGGAGACCGGGCCCGCGTTGGGCCAGAGTACTGCCGGTGGTGCGGTGACGTGCGGCGGCTGGGCGACGGCGAACGCGAAGGGCTTCGTGGTGTCCACCGAGTTCCTGTCAGGTAGTCGGCGATGTCACGTGGTCGTTCTCCTGGCTGTGGACGCGGTGCATTGACGGCGAAGCCACGCAGTCCCATCTGTCGGTACTGGCAACGGCGGTATGTGTGTCCGGCCTCGCCGCAGTGGTAGCAGAGCGGGCAATGGTCAGGGGTGCACCAGACGTCAGTCTTCCTCGGTGCACTGCGCTGGGCCGCTGGTGAACGGTATGACGTCGGTTGGGGTGGTGGCGGCGGTGGCGTCTGTCGACGGAAGTGCGATGGGGCGGCGTTTTGGCGTGGACGGGGAGGAGCGTTGTGGCGCAGTGCAGTGGAGTAGTTCATAGCTTCCGGCTCGGGCAGCGGTGCGTGGGAAATTTGAAGCGATTGCCGGAATTCTTCTCCCACAATGTCCGCGATCGAATCCACTTGAGGCTGCGCCGAAGGCAACAGTTTGCGCAGCTCTTTCCGCACGATCGCTCGGATCGTTTCACGCAGGTCGTCGGAGTCACTGGCTTGAGCAGCAGTGCATTCTGGAGTCAGGCGACGATTATACTGTCTGGTGCGCATGTCCAGGGTTTTTTCGATGGTGTTCGCCTCGGATACAAATTCTTGGATGGTGTTCGGTGGATTCCTCATTTGTCCCGCGAAGAGCTCCTGTTTGACCCCTCGCATGAGGAAACGAACTTTCTTTTCCTCAGGCATGTCTGGGTCAGCGTGACGGAATAGGCGGGTCATCTCCTCTGTGAAAATTCCAACCTTTTCATTTGGTAGCTTAACCCGGGTCTCGAGTAGAGCAGCGGCCCTCTCTTGGCGAGCGACGCTCGCGAACGTTTGAAGAAATGCGCCGCAGAAGACATCCCACGTTCGGAGCGTGGACTCCCGATTCTCTAGCCAGGTCCTTGCGGTGCCTTCCAGGTAGAAGTAGACACGACGCAGCTTTTCGTCATGGTCCCAGTGGTTGAGGGCGGCCACACGGTCGTATATTTCTAGCCAGGACTCCGGGTCTTCGAACGATGACCCATGGAAAATTGGTGGTTCCCTGGGTTGATGAATGACGATCGCGGGCTGGGACGCTCCGGTTGTCATTGTCGCTGCAGTCGAGGTCATGGTCTTGGTCTTCCGCGCCTTGTCTTGTAGAAGGCCGTACTCCTGTGGGAGACCTTGCTGTCGGCGGCTTGTTCGCTGCTCTTGGTTGGCGTCGGTGTCTTCTCCGTGACGGGGGCTGGGTTCACGGCTTGACGGGGGCGTCCGGTACATGAACGAAGCAGCACCTCCACCAGATGTCACGGGGTCGTGACGTGGCTGAAGACAGGAGACTTCGTGTTGGGATTTAACTGTTTATTTGGGCGAACCTGTGCCCGGTAAACGGAAAGTCCAATTACAGCAGCAGTCTCGCACAAATAGCAGTCTCGGACTGATAGCGGCGAACGGAGCGTCGGCCTTCGATCAACAACAACTGACAAGCGGCGAAGCGCGTCGGCATTTATACTCTTGCCGTCGAATGTTTTAGCATTATCGCTGGCGGTGGTGTAGGTTCCAGAACAATCTGTACCGTTCGCACAGTGGGCGTGATCCTATCGAAATGATCTACTACAGTCCGGAACCTTCTAGAAAACTGCAGGCGCGGTTTGCGCTGAGAATCGTGTGGTGTTTTGGGACGATAACAAAAACTTGGGAAATGGAACGGGGCATTATAACTGCCAGTGATTCCTTCTTTGTAGCTTAGAAATTGGACTCGGCATTCGATAGAGTACGGCTTGCATATGCAGAAACTTTTTTTTGTTCATTCTGTCGTTGAGTAAGGATGGCGCCAAGCCCCATGTTACTGGCGTTGGTATATATTTACGTTTGGGGGTCTTCATCAAAGTGAGCGAGAACAGGAGGAGAGTGCACGTGGCGTCGCATCTCAGAGAAAGCACCTTGTTCTTCTTTCCAGGCGAATAGCACAACTTTTTTTGTAAACCCTGTGAATGGCTCAGCGAGCTTGGCGAAGTTTTTATTGAAGCGTTTATAGTAGGCACAGAGTCTCAGAAATCGTCTGAAGGCCTTCTTGTCCCGTACCTTCAGAATGTTTTTGATAGCAGTAATCTTTTCGGGATCTGGGCGGACACCTTCAGCACTCACAATGTGACCGAGGAATCGAAGCTCGCGAAATCCGAAGCGGCATTTTTGTGGTTGGATACTCTGTGCTGCCGCGCTAACGACATTCAGTACTGTACTCCGATGTTGGATGTGCTACTCGAATGTAGAATAGAAAACTACTACACCATTGAGATAGACGAGGCACGATTGCCATTTAAGTCTGGAGAGGACAGTGTCCATCATTCTTTGGAAGGTTGTGGCAGCAGAGCACAATGAAAAAGGGAGTACTTTGAACGTGTCGACTGTCGGGTGTCGCAAATGTCGTCTTCTCGCGATCTTGTTCATCTACTTCGATTTGGAAGTATCCGCTTTTAAATCCAATGAAAATAAGAAGTGAGTGTTTCGTAGCTTGTCTAGGGTATCATGATTTTCGGTAGTGGATAAACGTCCCGCTTCGCGACGAGGTTCAGGTTTCGGTAGTCAACACAAAACCTCGGGGAGTTGTCTTTCTTTTTGACCAATACCACAGGCAATATCCAACGACTATGTGATGGCTGTATTACACCGTCTTTTAGCATTTACAATACTTGTTTTCTTATAGATTTCCGTTATCTGGAGCTGCTCGATCTGGACGTTGATGCACCGGTTTAACACTCCCTATGACCACGATGGGGTGCTGGGCGACAGGAGTGCGTCCGGCTTTCAACGAAGTGGAAAAGCACTCCGCAAATTCTTTCATCAGATGAACAATCTGCTTTCTCTGTGGTGTTGAGAGCTTGCTGTCGATGTCTATTGATTCAACTACGCTGCTCATTAGGGCAGAATTTGGCCGGTTACTATCAAAAGCACAAACATTCACTACTTGAAAATATTCACGCAGAGTTGCTATTGTTGTTCCCTTCGCCACATGCGGCACCTTAAGTTGATCTATTATGAAGGTTCACCCAAATCTCTGGCCACGCATATTTTCCTTTCGATTAGTAGTCCGATGTTTTCGTCTGCTAGCACTTCATACTCATGAACTATGTCAGTTTTGATGAGAACTGTCACACTTGAACGTGGCGCTACTGTCCCGCCTTCATCCACAACCCGGAAGTAAAACAGCTGGTTATCCCTTCGACACATTGTGGCAGCGTTCTCTGTAGAAACTGAGACACTAGATCCTTGCAAGTCAATTATTGCGTTATTTGCTTGCAAGAAGTGAATGCCTCTAATCAGCTTACGGGAACACTCGGGAAGAACAACGAAGTTGCCTGCGTAGACGAAACCCCGGATTTTTATTCTTCCAGTGTACAGTTCAATAGGCTAAGTGCCCTCCGGCAGTACGTATTTGCGGTCCCGTCCACTGAGTCAGTACCTTTTTAAACTTGTTTGCTAGGAGGCTTCTGACCACGGAGTAGTCCACCCCAGTGTCAATTAGTCCAATAGCTTCCAGATCGTCGATGGTGACTAACAGTCAAGAGGTAACGTCACCATTACTGCACTTATATTCCACTGCGCAACTGCAGTCATCCGGTCGGGCTAGCGAAGGAGACTCTTCCGTTTTCTGTGTACCAGCGCCCTTGCCTCAACTGGTCACTGGCGCTACTTTTTTCGTCGTGGGTTAGGTGATCGAGGTCTCGGGAAAATGAATGTTGGTTTAGGGCTCGGAAACCGGTAGGGCATTGAAGCTGCTGATCGTGATTCCCGTTGCTAAGTGTTTGGAAGCGAATGGCGTGAGGTCAAAACTCTTGAATCTCGAAAGGGCACTCACCGTTCCTCGGGCAGGATGCATTAGCTGGGAAGCCGCGCAGTCCCACACGACGATAATGACACACTTGATAAAGGTGACCTGCCTCTCCGCAGTGGTAGCAAAAGAGCCGCTGGTCCGCAGTGCGCCACACATCACTTTTATGCGGTGTGGCGTCCGGTAAGCGTGGTTGCGTGCAGCGTAGAAATGTCGAGGGCATAACGTCAGCTTGAGCAAAGCTTGTGCGTACAAGGTCCTGGCGTACTACTTGTGCATACGACAACTGGGGTTGAAGTTGTGGTTGTGCTCGCGTCACCACTTCCGGGCTGTGGTTGAAAAATAGCTTGCCGCACTTCTTCAAGCACAACATCCTCGAGTGAGGGCATCGCTGAAGGGCTTTCGGAGAGTTGCATTTTAATTAGTTCCTCCCTTACGACAGCCCTCATCACTTCCCGCAGAACATCAATGTTTTTGGTGAGGGTTTCCGACACCGCGTTAGCTGGACAGTCGTTGACGTCCCTGTTTTACTGTCGTGCATGCCGCTGCAGTATCCTCACCATTGTCGTTGCCTCTGATTTACACTCCACCATACTCCGTAGAGGATTGCGTGCCAGGCGGGCAAAAATCTCCTCCTTCACTCCACGCATCAGGTGCCGCAACTTCGTCTACTCGGCAACGTTTTGGTCGACTTGGCGGAAAAGCCGCGACATGTCTTCAATGTACATAGCCACGCTCTCAATGTTCCTTTGCTTTCTTCCCTGAAGAGCGGCCTCTGCCTTCTTTCTGCGGTTCGTGTTCGGATAGGTAGTGAGCAGCTGCCTTCGGAAGTCGTCCCATGTCAACAGTGAGGCTTCGTGGTTTCCAAACGACGTACGCGCGAAATGTCGGAGTGCCACGTTTACGTCACGAAGTTTCCTGTCTTCGTGGCTAGCATTCAAAATGGCGACACGTTTTAAGTGAGCTAGCCAAACCTCGGCATCTTCGTAAGTGTCGTCATGGAAGACCTTTGAAACCCGAGGCGAATCCACGATAATACCGGAAGAAGACGGCGTCGCTTTATCAGACATCATGGTGGTGTTTGCTATCTCCGCTGCAATTGATGAACTGAAGAGGGGGCCAAACACGGGCTCCTCAACTCGTAAACGGTGACTCACACGTTAGTGGACTGGCGTCAATTTCACTGGCTTCAACCTTGTCGGAATCGGACTTAGCTCCCTGGCCTGAGATAGACTTGGAAACATACCCAGCACCTGCACCAGATGTTACCAACAAATAGAACACCTCTTGGTAAAAACCATTTATTCAGAGCGAACTTGTGCTCGAGATCTTAAGAAAACAACCTTACACACAAAATTTTTCTCGCTAGCCACAAGAACCTCTTCGATCTCTTTTCTCACGCAGCCACGAACAGGCCACATCATGAGCCATTAGTCTTCCTGTTTTAGCTCGTGGTGTTGTGGCCGCGCAGACCACTGGTGTAGTACATGCTTTGCTTGTTATTGGTTTGGCGGCATTTACAAATGAAGAAAGCAGGGTCCGTCGTCTGTGGATGCTAAGCAACTTTTGTATTACATATAACTAAGCGCTGAGTGCGACGTAACTGCAGCCGGTGGTCTGTGTGCTATTCTAGACGCAATAGGACCCCTAACTCACTGCCAAAAACCCCGTATATAATCGTCTTTCATCACCAGTAGCATGAGAGGCCTGTAGCAGTCAAACCCTTAAAAAGAAGTCCTGACACCTTCTTTCTGAAGATCAAGTGACCACACGGAAACACAATATCAATTACACTGTCGCGTGGCGAGCCCATACTTGCAGTGAGCGCTGATGCGATCCTAGCCAGGGTATGCAACATCGTAACTTCAATCCACATTGTATTGAGCTTTTTGTTATCAGTCTTGTTGGTGCACGTCTACTTAGAATGTTCCAGATGCTTTAGATTAGAATGTTCCAGATGCTTTCATGCTGTCTATAACATGTTCGCTACAGCCAAATTTGTGAATGGAGTAGAAGCCCCAGTGAAAGCTTTGGAGTTTTCCATACTTTTACCCTTCTGTAGTGCTGTATAAAAAAGTCTTTTTCTTTCTTTTCATTTCTTTTTTCTTTGTATAGTTTATTCTTTGTGTATTTATTTCTATATTTGTTCTATATGTACGCAGTGCAGTTGCGCCCACAATACAAAACAGGTTTTAATCATTGGCTGCCATACTAATTCACATGCCATCGTGCGCAAGATTTCGCGTGGTGCAATAAGGTCCTTACAAAATCACACTGCAATATTGCCGGAAGCTAGTTCCTGAATGAATTGGCTGAATTCTGTGAAGTATTTTTTACATTATCTAACAGTTCGACCCCTCGGCGTAAGGGCCAACCAACGACAAGATTATTTTTTTTTAACTGAAATGCAAAAGCGAAATTGCCAAGCCAGGAATTCTCTTAACTTTTATTTTTCACGTCTACTTCTCCATACACCCACGCGAATGCACGCACACACGTACACACACACATATCAAAAGATGAAAAAGCGCAGCAATATAAGAAGCGCCATCTCCTAAGTCTTCTCACAGAGTCCAGTGCTTGGCCATGAAGGCCGGACGTACGAGATTTTTGCATTGTAATTAAGGTCCCTCTACCAAAAGCCATCAAAACAAAGATATTTTTTCCAGTAATTTCTCCACCAAGGCAGGCCAAGTTACTGCTGTGCGCTTTCTATGCCCAGTATTATCTTCAATCTTGGCTGGATCAGAGGCAATGCACATATATGGCTCTCTTTGCAACGGACAGTTGGCGCTTAGAATTCTGATTAAAGACGTTCTTAGATGTGCCTAGTTTCACTTTTATTAAGAGCTGTCATATGTAGCAAGCGGAAAAGTTTATTATTGTATTGTATTTAAAAGAAAGTAGTAAGCCTCATTCAGACTTTGTAACAACACTTCATAACTGATCCTCCATCCTTCGGCTGGAATTGCAAGAGGTAGTCGAAAATAAGAATACTTTAAACCTGTTCTATATGCATTTTCATAATCATTCTATTGGGACGCCGCAACCATAGTTTAGGAACTTAAAATTGGATATTTGATTGGACACGCTTTCGGATACATTTATAGGTCAGCCACAATATTGAGAGAACAACAGGCAACGTCATGGTACTATGAAACTATGCATGCATGACACAGGACTTCTAGATTTTGAGTGACATCTGTGATGAAAGTGCAAGGTCGTCATCGAGTGACTCTCTTATTTTTTGTTTAAGTCAAGCTAATGGCAGTTGCGTAAACTAACTGCAGCTATGTCTGTCATGAGCCTTAACCAAAGCCAAAAGGGAGCCGGTGGACATCGCGCATAATTTTTGCGAAGTGCGAAGTCACCATTACGTTATAGTGGAAGCGCGAGTATTGCCTAAAAGGGCTTTGAAATGCTTTTTTGAGTAACAATGAAATTTATTCACTGGAAGAGCATACTACCTCAAAAATTCAGTGCCACAAAAATTTTTAAAATCTGTCCACTACGAGCGTAGTTACAAAGATTTGCCACACGCTTCAATTGCATTCTCTCTTCTCTCGTCCCGACGAAAGTGCTGAAAGTTAAGCAGGGAGAGATGAGAGGGGCAAACGAGAACGTCACTCGCGCCTCGCGACTTTCAGCACTTTTTAGGGGTGAAGCTCCTTAAGGCGTGGGTCTGTTCATCTCTTGCATGTATGTAGAAGTACGTAGCCACCGGTGGCGCATACCTGCTCTAAAGGAGGTATGTGCCACAGGGAATTTGAGATGGGAGATGGCGGTACTTAAAGTGTTCACTAGAGGGAGGCATGGATGGACGGATGGACAGGCTAGGAGACGGACCAATGGAAGAATGGACGCGCGGACTTATGGCCAGATGGACGCATGAACAGACAGACAGACAGATGGATCGACGGACTCACAGACGAATGGACGCATGGACAGACCTACGGACGCGTGTAAGGACGCACGGATGGTCCCGTGGACCGACGGAAGCAACAATGAACGGACGGACGGAAGCACGCACGCACAGATGGTCACATGGATGAACGGAAGCAAGAACGAACAGACGGACGGAAGCACGGATGGGCTGAGGAACGCTTCACGCCAGTTATCATCAATCTTTCCATGAATATGCTGTGATGTTTTTTTTCTTTTTTTCTTCTTTGGATACGCGGGTTTCTCAGTGCGATGACACGCGCACGTATGGGAAAGTGACTGCCTCCTGCGGCAACCTCTTTAACAACTGAGCGCGCCATGTTCAAATCAGCCAGTTGCTGATAGATGGGCTTAATCGGAGTGATTTTTTGGCTTATCCCGTCATTTTTCGAAAGAAGAAAAGGACATTTTTAGCTGAGTTTAATAAATCATTGTTAATTACAGGCCGCGTACTGCGCTACCATACTTCGATCACGTATTGTCGGGAGCCTCTACTACCGATCGGCAGTGTTTTTTAACAATGCGCAAAAAGAGTTGCTGGGCCCCTTTACGACCTACGAGAAGTGTTTCTGTTAATAAATCTTTGGTGTGGTATATTTGAAATATTCTATCAAATGAGAATGCATTTATTAGTCTAGCTATGTCAGGCATCTGGCTTCTTCCGCGGCGTTGGCGGCGGTGTCCAAGCACCGGCAGGTATTGTCTCTTCACTCTAGCTCCCTCTTCCATACTAACAGCGGCGGGCGCACATGCTTATTCTCGCCCCCTACCAGCTGGAGCATGGAGTGTGGAATACTGGTGGAGAGGGTAGGTGGAGTGCTTCAATGCTTTTTCACTCGCCGCTCGCACTCTCTACTTCTTGCGCCCCTTGTTTCCCGCCCTCTGGCGCCTCAATCTCGAGCGTTGGCTGGATGGGCGCCTTTCACACAGCGTATCTATCTATCTATCTATCTATCTATCTATCTATCTATCTATCTATCTATCTATCTATCTATCTATCTCTCTATCTACCTAGCAGCCTACGACTTTAAGATCTCCTTGCCGTTTCAATAATTGTATCAATACCAAACTAGGTATGGCATAACATGACAGTATGAAGAACATATTTTACTAGTCATTAGGTCAAAATATGACATGCATGTCATTACTTCATGAGTTACATTTTATGGTCGTGCAGCTCTTGCAGTGGTTTCATTCAAATTGCATGTTGCAAAACTGGTAAGGTATGGCATAATTGCATGGCGAACAAAAGCGACAGAGCCCAACATTAAAATCATGACATGTGCGTCATGTAACAACATGATTGCATGTCACGATCATGATGCGCTTGCGCCGCCCGTTTCGCTAGCGTCACATATACCGAATTCAGTGATAAAGTACGTGAATGGATGACGAAGGTATGTGACTGGTGCAAACATGATAATCATAAGATGCGTGTCTTGTAACATCATACATGCCAAGCTCATGATGCACTGGCAGCAATTTCGCTATCTTCACCTATACCAAATTTGGCATTACGGGACGTGAATGTTTGAGGAAGGTATGATACTGATGCCAACATGATAGACATGAGATGCGTGCTCTGTAAGAACATAACTACATGCTACGCTTTTGGTGCGCTCGCGGCCGTTCTGCAAGCTTCACATATACCAATCTCGATATTACGTGACGCGAACGGGCGACATAGGTAAATGACACAACGAAACATGATAATCACGACATGCGCGTCATGTAACAATATGACTACATGCCACACTGATGATGCGCTGGTGGCTGTTTCGCCAGCTTCACATATGTCAAACTTGGTATTACGTGACACCAATGGATGACGAAGGTGTGTGACTGTTGCAAACATAATAATCATGAGATGCGTGTCATTTGAGAACATGACTACATGCCATAGTCAAGGCGCCAACACATTTCGACGTAACACAGTGCGCATGCTCGCCGGCGTTCATTTCGCTGCGCCACCCCGGCGTTGCCACGCCAGGCGCCGGTCCTGCTATATACTCACAAGCGCGCTGCGTTGCGTTGCATTGACGTATGCGCGTCTCGGCGCATCCGGCGTCCCTCCGTCACGAAAAGATGGAGACGCAGTGATGTCTGGGTACCGCATCGGCGTGAAATGCAGCATGTCTCATTTCGCTCCAGTTGCCGTCTTGGCCGCGTCGACGGACGCTGGTCCCGCCTGCCGTAAGACTATAGAGTGCTCTCGTTTTGCTAGCGTAGCGTCGCTCTGCCTAGCATGCGTGCACGTCAACGCTACGTTGGACTGTATTGGGGCCTTCATGATGCGCTCGTGGCTGTTTTGCTAGCTCCACATATACCAAATTTGGTGTTACGTGACGTCAATGTGTGACAAAATATATGACTAGTGCAAACATGATAATTCTGACACGCGTGTCATGTAGGAACAAGACAACATACCACGCCCATAGCGTGCTCGTGACCGTTTCGCTAGTTTCACATATACTAAATTTGGTATCACGTGACTTGAATAGATGACGAAGGTAAATGGCACATGCAAACATGATAATCATGACAATAAAGTCGTATACGGCATCGTTTACCTCTTCTCGTAAAGTTGTGCTGAATTTAAAGTGACATATAACATTTCTCATTCGTCCTTCACACATCATCGGCTCCCACTGTATGTGGGATCTGCCATTTTTTGCCTGTGTTTCGAAAAAGCTCTGCAGCGAGAACTTGTATACAAAACTCCTTGCAAGCGCCTTTGAATTATACCCAGTACACAATAAATCATTTTTTTTTGTCGCGAGAAAGCGCCCACTATTCCATTATTCTCCATCCCTGGGAAAACGTCGTACTCGTTAGACACTTGTAAAACACTTCGCTGATGCTGGGCTCTTTCTGTGTGATGTGGCTGAAGGCGATGAAGAATTATGCCGGATGCTTTTTATTTGGTAGGAGCATTCATTGCACCTGATTGTTACTTTACTGCTTTAAAATGCTTGACCACACATGTTAACGAGATTACTTTCGTGACATGAAGCCTGGGTGGTAAGGTTGCAAGGAAATTTCAAGTACCGCCATGCATTAAGGTAGAACACAAAAAAGGGCGTAGCTCTGTGGTGGAGTGCTGGGCTGCCACACACATGGCCCGGATTCATTTTTTCTTTGTATTCGACATTTTAATTTAATTGTTTTTCCTATTTATGCGATACTAGTTACACACGCCAGTGGTGGTGGCGAACAACAACAGCGGCGGAATCGACCCTTGTTGTGATCTCATATAACAGCTTTCACTGTAAAACATTTCTTGCTTCAACGCAGCGTGCGACAATAAATCTGTTGCGCAGTTAACTGTTTTTTTCTCTCATGCGCACTAAAATGAGTGGGCAAAAAGTAAGGTTTCTTTCTACGTTTTTCACTCCATTGTGGAGTTGGCGAGGTGTTCTGTACGCACTGTATACGGAACAGCTCGCGATCAGGTCAAGTCGTCTAAGTCGATGGTAAAGGCATTGTTTGCACAGATGCGGAGATATACACAAAGTAAAGCTAACCTAACGAAGACGCAGTCACTTTGAAGAGGACACTTTCTTGCAACTGTGCCTGAACAATTCCCGAAAGGAGGATTGGGGCTTTGGTCGATACCAAGAAGTTGTGGAAATCCTGGAAGTAAGGATTGCCCGAGGGCTGTGCAAATTGAGTATTCGGCAGCGAAACTGTGACTTTCTTTCACTGTCCTTACTCGCGTAAACGCTCTCTAGTTGTTGAGCCATCTTTCGTTTTTTTTTCTTTTGTTTGTGATGGAAGGGCATTTGTTTTGAACCCCACATGGTCATTAAACTAAAACAAATAGTGCTTTCGTCTCAGTAAGCACCTTGGTCATACTATGTGAGCTGAGTCACTGCACATGGACGCGAAGGACAACAGCTCAAAGATTGCTGGGTCGTTTACCACATTACAAGTATCATTTCATTTATGAGCAAGGCAATACAACATTGCGTATTTCGGTACACTGCTATGAAGTGCGACGATCATTGATTAGCGCTCGTCCGCTAAACCGACGAGAATATCTTGCTTTTTTCAGTTCCTGAGAAACTTATCGGTGAGCTGGCAGCGTTTACTTGGCTGTCGTGCACGCTAAAAAGCTTCCATGGTGTTTCAATTGTTATAGTGGTTTCAAAAAAGACCCAGATAACATCTTCGGGAGACATCATTCAAGGACAGCATTAGCTGCTTTTGACCTCATCGTATATGACGTGCCACTTCTAATATTTTGGTATGTACTCCTACATTCACTAAAAAAGACCGGTCATATTATCTACTTTGCGATGGAAATGGTGTCACTCCAATAAGAAAACAAAAAACGGGCCTTTTTTACAGCTTTGTTTTTAGAGTTTCCGCAGTACCTTTTGCCGTTACAATCAAAATATTAATCAAATATATATCTTAAATTTGCCTAATCGTAACAGCATTGTAAATAGCATGAACAAACTGGCGTGGAAAGACTGCACAATTACCGCAGTTTTTTTTCCCTGAATGATGTTATCTGAAAGCCTGCGAGGGCAGCTTTCGTGGTTGCGCCTGCCAAGGCGAGTGCTTAGGAGTGTCAATCACCAGTCATCGCACCCGAAAAAGCAGCGTGCAGTATCAGTTTCTGCGGGCCGCTCAAAGCTCAAGCCCCATCATGAATTACTTCGTGCCGATGACAGCGTGGTAACTAGCTAACTAAAGAAGTCGTGTGATTTCGAGAACATGGAGTGCTTTCACTTTCTCTCAGGTAGGACACTATACAACCCACATTCTCCGGAACTCCAGCAGCTGCTTCTGGCTTCTGGAAAGACTTTTTTTTTGTGGTTTCTCATCACTTTCGTGACACGTAGCTGGGTACGGCAACCAAAGCGTTGAGGTCTGCCACCCATTTCTCAGTTTAGTAACGAGCACCTAATGATGACTCGTATCTGAGCAAGTAGACAGAATAACTACAGCTTACTTTGTCCTTTAGAAATTTTTTCAACTCTAAACATAAACCGCTAACGGTCACTAACAAACCCCACGTTAAGGAAGCTGAATGTCTAAGTAAAGTTCGGCTGACTGACTGAAACTACATGACAAGGTACACGCTTTTGTTTATGCATCGCGAAGTATTTCATATAACCTCACGAAGTATAGTACGAGATAATAGTTTGGACTAATTGAGGTATTTTAGCCAACGTTGAATTGCTCCCGGTAAAATTAAAAATGTTTCGTTAGAAGGTTACATGGGATTCTGTCATGTGGTAACAGTTTTCACGTTGTGGAAGGGTTCCCTTTAAGAAATGAGCCATAATTAGATCGTGCTTAGGTGGCGTAAAACACATGTGAGTGCCCCTCAACGCATAAAAGTTTATCCACCTTCATTTCATACCTCTCGGTACTTATTGATAATACCTTCTCACAATACCACAAAGGATTTTCAAATTTTAAAACCTCAACCCTTATAGACGATCTTTGGCCAAAAAAACGTGGTTGTTCCAAAAAAGTCAATAGGTCACAATTTTTGCTGCGCGTTTTATTTCTTTAGTTTTAAGTGTTGCACATAGATCAGAAAAAAACCTACGTTCGAGGCGTGTGTCCGTTTCTATAGTGAAAATTTTTGGAATATTGTTACCTTCTAAATACATGCGCAAGTTGTCCAAAGAAACAGAGCGATAATAATGTGCATATACGTAGACAAACACAATTAAAACAATGAAAAAATGATGATTGTTCAGTTTTGGCAATATGGGTGCCAAAATTTATCAGAACAATTGCCTGAACTGCGTGAATGCCTTTTCGGTGGTCCTTTCATCACAGGAACAGTTCGTACAGGCTTAGCAAGGCCTTCTTATCTGTTCATATAGAAAAGTTGTTGTCAATAACCTGATCTTCATACTGTTTCAAGGCATGCTCTTTCGTTAACACCTGTATTCATAGTCCATATAAATTGTCGAAGGCGAAACCAAGTTCTTGCAAATTGCTCAACCTATCTTTTAACTGTATTCTATATTTACCTCTTTCTGGGCAGTATACAGCAAACTACGCTGCGGTGCAGTCATCTATATCGCAATGTGGGTATACGGTTGCATGTTGGTTGCCGTAGCATAGACAGCGAGTTCAAACGCTCGCCAATCCTAAATGGTGTCTAAACCGAAATGGTATGAAAGGTTATCTGACATATAATAAAGGTGCATTTTCTCATAAAGCAGTAGAGTGTATGCGTTATAACAAAGGTTCTTTGTTACATCGCAAGACCACATGCCTTCGGACAACATTTGACGTACTTGATACAGAACGTTCTCGGGTCTGAACGGAACAAATTCAACATGATTAGTATTATTGAATGTTGGTGCTCCAACTTGCAGCCACTATATGACATCTAATGAGACCAAAATGAGTGGCGATTGATTGAAATACAAATTGATCATCAGAATGTGATGTAAGCGTCTGTGTCTTAAGAATAACATAGGCTTCTTTTAAAGAGTTTTATTACCATACCACGAATGCTTTGTCAAAGATTTCGGCGCTCATTTTGAGACTGAACTTATAATCCGCTTAGATGTTCCCTCATTCTATACAATTTGCTTTTTTGCTTGTAGAATCACTGTATTATGGTCGCACAATGTGAGGTATTGGGTTCACAACTACAACATGTAAATTGATTTTTATTTTGAGAGCTGTGGACGTGAAAAAGACGCGTGGAACCACTCTTTGTGCTAGACCTATGAAAAAACACCAAATTTCTAGCAACGTACAGACAGTATTTGCAATAGAAAACCCAAAATATAGCGTCTGGTTGATGTATTCAGGTGCATTCCACAAATTACTGGTATCGTAATAAAAAAAGCAGCTGCGTTCACATGTCAAGGCTAAATGTACGTCCGGTAGAAATGATCGGCTTTTTTGCCAAATATTCAGCTGGTACTAAAAGGTTATTATGCCCCATGCCGGACGGCATACCTCAAGGAGGGTTTTAGATAATCTACCCTAATGATCTACGGTTTTTAGCCTGAATACCAATGTCATGTCTTTTTTGTAATATTGATCTGAAAGAGGTGCTATTCAAATATAGGAAGTTGACTCATCCTTTAGCGAAGTGGTTTGACGCATACTCTGAAATTTCCAACAAGAGGTTTAGTCACTCTCATGTCAAGGATACGCTAATTATCTGGCGAACTCGGAATTGACAATGGTCATTTAGCAATTAAAATATGCTGGCTAGTTTTGATGCGAGAACGCATCGTTTGAAGTAAATAGTTTGCTACTCTCAAGTAATACTGCCCAAAACTATTCCCCAATCTACTAAGCACGTGCGACAGGTGAACATACGTGAAAATCTTCAATTTCCAGTTTCATTAGATGCTTCCGTCGGAATTCACAACTCGACAAACTTATCCACCGAGAAATTCATGCCTATTTCAGCCAAAACGAAGCCTGAAGTTGCATCCACCTGGCAAAACGTTTTAAATTATGGCACTGTTTCAATTTAGTTCGCCAAGTCTATAGGCTTCCGTAAGATAAAGTGTGAACTGACGGCGACATTTATGATGACAGAACAAACATGAAGGGTACAAAAATGAAGAGGACCTAAAGCAAAGAAAATAGAACATTGATATTTTTTGATGACAAAGGTTGATTAGACCTCAATATTGCAACCAAGTTTCTTGTCAGCGTAAGAAACAATAGTCCTATTCGTGGATGATTACTTGATTTTTGGCAGATGTTTGTAGTAGAACATCTTTATAGATAGTCTTGTCTTTCTTCAGGGAGCACGGCGATGATTTGAATTTTGCATGTTGCGTGCAAAGTGCAGTTTTAGACTGCATTTTAACTTTTTACTCTAATCACATGTGCACTATCTACGCGCCGTAATCTGAAAAGCGTATTTTGATTTTAGATCGTCACACTCAAAACTAGTTAAGAACAACATTGCTGTTTTTCTGATTCAAGTATATTAATGTCTGGCAATGCCGAATTTTTTTCATAGCTGCGGAGGACTAATACACCCAAAAGAAATAAACTGGCGTTTTTCATGCTTAAGTATTTACGAAAGCAAGGTTTATCGGACGGTTTTTCGCTTACTTTGTCTGGCTCACCAATTCAAGTTTAAGGGCGTTGTTTTGTCTATTTATTACTCTTGCATATATATAAAGGTAATATAAAAAATATTCATGTCATTGTGGGCATATAGAGTATTCACGCTATATGATCACATTGCAAAGATTCTTTTTCATATTGCCTTTGTATATATTACACTGAATCAAATAGCAAAACAGATACGTTCGGTATGGTTTTATAAGTATTTCTTACTCAGTATACACCACGGAATACCTACACGTAATAATTGCACCTCAAATAACTGTCTATAAAGGCAAGGACATATAATGAAGTTTTTCTTTATTTACTTCACATTGTCACCTACGAGTAACACAGCCATTCAAGTTTTCTAAATCTTTTATGATCCTATAAGATTATACCAATATTCATGTCATGCAAGGAGGGACATCTGGAAGTAACTCAGTGTTTCGGGCGTATCTTGTGAAGCATGACAATAGCTAATACCGTAGGGAAGAGATTTGTGCCTGCTCTCGCTTTTAGGTTCCTCTAGTAATGAATACAGTTCCGTTATTCCACTACGCCTTTTCAAAGAAATGAAGCCATGACATGCGCCTAAATCTCCATGTTATGCAATCGTAACACCAAACCTCTTTCCGCTCCATCTAGCGGCAAAAATGCATGCGTTCGTTTCTGCATGTGTGCGTGTGTTCAGGCATCAAAGCGCGCGGGCTCGTTTGTGCATGTGTGCGCAAGTATGTGCGACAGAATGTATGCCTGATGTTGAAGTGACCGAGTGAGGTGGTTGGAGGGGAGGTGTATATGTGCATTCTCGGATGCGTGTGCATCAAACTTCCGTGTAAGTTCTTGCATGTTTGTGCTGAATTTCTAACAAGTGTGGGGTGTCCGTAGCTGTGTGATAGAGTTTATGTATTAGCACGTGTGGAATATTCAGCAATTTTTTTTGTTTCTGTCGTATTGTAACAGAAAGCAAAATTGAAAAACCTATATGAGAGCCTCACTCAAGAAAGTTGAAGTTACCATCAATGAACTCGTTATGCAACAGTGTTTGGAAGCGAATCACAAGTAATCGTTTTGAAGTGTGATCCCTATGACAATGCTATGAGACCAATACAGCATACATACATTAGGTGTTCGTTTCTTCGAGGACACTAAAAAATGCATTAGAAAACGTTTTGCAGCAACGCCATGAGGTGGCACGGGCATCCTGCCGGTGCTTTTATACTGCATCTCTGTTATTGCCGACGCAACAATTCTGGATTTCATATGTTACCAGGGAAGACGCATTTTCCTAATTGTAGCGAAAGGTTTATTGCACGTATCGTGCATATCTCATTGCAGAAGGCACACTTTCAGCCCGGCACAGAACTATACGGTTCGGCTAGATGCTTCGTTAAGTCCAGTAAAACATACAAATACGTGAATTAGATGTTAAAATGCTCAAACTTTGGTATCTATAGGCGTGCTTCAAAAAGCCTAATAAATAGAGTGTTTTACAGACATTTTTTGTGTGATATGACCCATGTGTGACATGGGCAGAGTGATTTACCCGTGAAAATTGAAAGATGCTGAGCATTGTCTGCTTGAGCTAGAGTTTCAAGATTTGTTGAATTGTGCAAAAAAAAAAGTCGATGTGTGTGAGACTCTGCTGGCAGAAAGTTTGCTTCATAGCTAGTATGAAATTTGGGCAGGAAACTACACATAAAAATGGCAGCATTATGCCCCGGAATTTCATGCCGCCACGATATAGGTTTGATGGGGAGCACTTCTCAGCCAAACAAACAAGTGGTTTTCTAGTTGGCTTAAAAGCATGAAGCTGCCTACGTCAACCCATCGCGACACGAGCCCACCCTCAACAGACAGCTTGCATAAACATTCATCTGACGTGCTCGAGTACATTTGCGTCGAGTTTTTCTGACAGCCGAAGCTGAAACAATGTTTCGCTGCGTGCCCTCAGAACAAACCATCAGCTTTGCCCTTTCGTAAACCTTTGAATAATGGTATGCGTCGATTTTCCAGTCCCTATCAACTCGCACGTTACTTTACACTAGTTTGGGATGAATGGTCATCAAGGCTAAAAAGAAGATGCCTTTTCTGGGAGCATAAAATGAGAAATTATGCGCTCTCCTTGTAGCAACTTTAACTTAAAGTAAAGAAAAATAAACAATGACGTACCCTTATTTTACAACAGCACTTCCTGTGTCCAGAATACTCGCTCAAGAGAAGATTAATTTGTTGAAACTTAGACTTCAACTTTTGATGAGTTCGCAATATATGGCAACCAAAAATGTCTTACGAAGCAGGTGCTAGGCCAAGCGTACTACACTGCGCACGTTAATTTTCTATGTGTTATTACTGCATTGGCCATAGGAAGGAAATGAAATTAAAGCAATGACAAGGCACAGCATTGCGCTGTCTACACACAGCGCATAAATTCAACACAAAGAGTGGATACAATGATGAAATATGAGACTTAATAATTGTTCGAAAATGATATGGGTATGATTTATGCCGCAGCCGAAAGTTCCGGAAATTTAAACCATCTAGTGTCCCTTCACTGGCACTGACCTTGCACCGCAAACAGGCTTCTTAGCAAACTGCCTTCACCGAATTGTGATTGCCGCTGCAAGAATTGAACCCGCTACCTTCAGTGTCAGCAGTCGAGCAACGAAACCAATGACCAACCTTGGCGAGAAGCATTAAAATAAAGCACCTTCAACAAGCTTAGCTCGTGAATAGTTTTGAATGCCTAACCGTTATTTCACGTACTTGAACAATCAAATAGGGCAAATCAAAGGGGCACGACTCGTGAATAGTTTCGACTACCTAACGGGTATTTCACGCACTCGAACTTATATTTCGCCCCCATCGGAATGCCACCAATATGATCGGGTATTGAGTACGCGCCCCAAAGTATTATAATGCAAGAACATCAGCTATGCTACCACGGTGGACATTTATTATTTTCTTAACTGTATTAGTTACTCCGCAAAAACATTTTTCATTTATTTTTATGTTAGCGGTGGCGCGACATTACACGGCTGGTCTTAAAGACGTGGCCAGCAATTGCACCGCCTTAGCATTTCTCTCTACGTAGCTCACCGTCCAGCCTCTCAGTTTCCATATTTGTCTTTCTGTGCTCTCTGGCAGAAACATTGACAATAACGCCAGGACCAGCTGCTTCCTTACCAAGTATCGGCGTTCTTTTTGCGTTAATTTGATGGTCTGATGAGTAACACTACCCTTACTCGCGCTGCATAAAAGATACGGGCGCATTGTGAATAGCAGAGCAACGTGCAGCACTGTACACCCTGCTAAATTGCTATCAACGCATGAAGAACAAGCAACGCGCCTCACAATGATGTCTTCGGGCTGGCTATGTCTTTTCGCAATAAACGGCTTACAGAACGCTGTGCATCAATATTAGATGCCGAAACAAACTAATTTTATCAGCAGTTTTCACTATACAGGTGATCTTATTACAAAGAGTGCTTTGAAGCGCATTATTGGTGAGAACACCTTTTCTATCGTGCACAATTCAAACATGTGATAGTACTCGCAGTATCGTATTGTTTTCATTACATTTTTGCCATGTACCTAAATGACATGAATGAATAATATGGACTCGGCATGTAACTGCAACGACACCGCAGAACCGAAATGATGTAACTGGGGAAGTATAGGTGCCTGCTACTAGTCTGCTTTGTGCAGCTAGGAAACACAGCCCAAACAGAAAGAACTGGGCTCAGTAACGCAAGTTTTCAGAAAATAAATTGTCATACTGTGTTTTGAACGCAACTTATAAATTCGAGCCATCAGGTTAGTGACGAGTAGACAGGTTAGTAAAGAGTATTACTAAAACTTCACCACCTAAGCACTCGGAATAAATGGTTACATATCGTAATCTGAAATGTGCGACCTAGTGTTGGGCAGTGGCTTTAACTGGACGCTGCGCTGAAGCCTTTCACAAGTATTGGTTACATGTTCGTGCTTCTAAAGAAAGTTAGACACATTTTTGGCACGGGTTTCAATCATCATCATCAGCAGCAGAAGCATCATTAGCATTATCATTAGCATCATCATCAGCCTGACTTCGTAAACTTCAGGACAAATGCCTCTGCAATGTTCTGCCAGTCAACTTGACCCTGTGCTTGCTGCTGCCAATATATACCCAAAACATCTTATTCTAATGTTCCGCCTGTCAACTGGACCCTGTGCTTGCTGCTGCCAATATATACCCACAAACTTCTTATTCTCTTCTGACCACCTAACCTTTTGTCTTCCCCTAAGCTGCTTGCCTTCTCCAGGAACAAAATATATACCCTTAGTGAGCAGTGGTTATCTTGCCTACGCGCTACATTCCCGGCCCATGTCCGTTTCCTCTTCTTGATTTCAACTATCATATCTTTAACTCTGGTTTGTTACCTGATCCACACTGCTATGTTCTTGCTCTGAAGATTACACCTACCACTTTCTTTTCCATTGATCCTTGCGTCATCTCAATTCAAGCTGAACCCTCTCTGTAAGTCTCCAGGTTTCTCCTCTGTAGCTCAGTACCGGAAAGATGAAGCTGTTGTATACCTTCCTCTAGAGAGATAGCGGCAATTCAGCGGTCCTGATTTGAGAGTGCTTGCCAAATTTGCTTCACCTCATTTCTATTCTGCTAGTTTCTTCAATATCATGGTACGGCTCCGTGTTTATTGCCTGTCCTAAGTAGACATAGTCTTTTACAACATAAATTCCACTATTACCTATCTCGAAGCGCTGCTATCTTCCGAGGTTGTAGTACAATACTTTCGTTTTCTGCAAAATATTTTAAGACCTAGCTTTCTGCTGTTCCTGTCTTACTCCGAAATCATGAGTTGCCATTCGTCCCCTGAGTTACTCATCAAAGCAATGCCATCGGCGAAGCACAAGTTACTAAGCTACTCTCCATTACCTCTTATTCCTAATTGTTCCCATTCTAGGCAACTGAAAACATTCTGTGCGCACGCGGTAAATAGCACTGGGGAGATTGTATACCCCAGTCTTACACCCTTCTTGATTGGTATTCTGTTGCTTTCTTTATGAAGCACTATAGTAGCAGTTGATCCCCTGTAGATTTCTTCCAGGATGTGTGTATATGCGTTGTCCACGGCCTCATTCCGCAGTGTCTGCATGGCTGCTGATATTTCTACTGAATCAAACGCCTTCTCGCAATTTATGAAGGGGATGTATAGTGTTTCGCTATAATCTGACCATTTTTCCATTTGATTTACAATATGAATGTAATCGATTGTTGAGTAGCATGTTTGAAATCCTGCTTGTTCCTTTGGTTGATTGAATTCCAGTGTTGTCTCAATTTTGTTAGCAATTACCTTTGTAAATAACTTGTATAATGCGGAGAGCAAGCTGATCAGCCTGTAATTCTTCAGCTCCTTGTCATCTCCTTTGTTATCTATTAAGATGATGTGAGCACTCTTCCGAGGTTATAATACCCTTCCCATCAGGAGACACCTCGTAAACATGGTGGCTAGTTTTTTTCTAAAACAATCTGTCCTCCATCTTTCATCAGACCTGATGTTACATCATCCTCACCAGCAGCTTTGCCTCTTTGCTTCTTCTCCAAAGCTTTTCTGACTTCTTCTATAATTACTGGAGGGTGTCATCTGGGTTACTGCTAGTTCTTGTAGCATTAAAGTCGTGGTTGTCCCGGCTACTGTACAGATCTCTGTAAAACTCCTCCGCTATTTTAACTATCCTATCTATATTTGTAGTTATTTTGTCTACCATATTCCTTAGTGCATGCATCCGATTTTCGCCTGTCCCAGGTTTCTTCTTCACGGCCTTCACGCTTCTCCCGTTCTTCAGAACGTGTTCAATTCTGTTCATCACATACCTTCTCACAGTGGATATTTCACGCTTATGAATAAACTTCGGAAGTTCTACCATCTCAATTTTGTCGGATGTAGTAGAGTCTTTCATGCGTTAACGCTTCCTAATGAAATTATTCGTTTTATGAGACAGCTAGCCAGTGTACTCTCTAACTACTGAACCTCCAAACTGCACTGCGCACTCCGTGATGATACTCGTCAAATTATCATTCATTGCATCAACGCTAAGGTTGGTTTATTCAATAGGAGTCGAGGACCTGTTCTGCAGCGAGACTTCGAATTCCTTTTCTGTCTCAGTGCTAGCTCGTTGATTGGCTTTTTGTGTATCAGTTCCTGTCGTTCCTTCTTCGAGTCTAGGCGATGTCGAGACCGCATCACTCTAACGTCACTGCATCGTACGTTGCTAAGCACTTCCACATCCTGCACGAAGCCTGGGTGTGCGCTGAGTGTAGTCTAATTTGGTCTTATTTTCGCCATTCGGGCTCTTCCATGTCGACTTACGGTCCCTCGTTTTTGGTAGAGGGTATTCACGCTCTGGGAATTTTACTCGTTGCTCTCTTGTGGCATTTCTAATATCGTTGCCATGATCTTCTACTGCCTGGTCTCCAGCCTGCTTCTTCCCTACCTCTGCATTGAAGTCTCCCTTTGGTATACAGTATTTTTTCCTTACTCATGGCTGATTCAGCGTCTTCATATAAACTTTCAACTGACGCGTCGTCATGGCTGAATGTAGGTGCGTAAGCCTGCACCATTTTCATTTTGTATCTCCTAATGAGTTTAGTTAGGATACCTACCACTCTCTCATTAATGCTATAGTATTCTTCTATGTTGCCAGCTAGGTTTCTGTGGATAAAGAACACTCTTCCCAGTTTTATTCTGTCAGGCAAGCCCCGATAGCAAAAAATGTGCCCATTCTGTAGCACTGTATAGGCCTCATCTGTCATACCAACCTCACTGTGGTCCATTACATTTTATTTTTTACCCTCTAGCTTCTCGAATAATACAGATAGGCTTGCCTCATTAGATAAGGTTCTAGCATTACACGATGTCAAGTTCAGGTTCTAATGGCGGTCTGTCCAGATCCATAGATTCTTAGCACCCATTGCTGCGTTGCAGATCTGACCAGTGCCCTGGTCAGTTGCTTCGAAGCCGCTGAAGAATGAGGACTCGGAGTTTTGATGTATGCATGTGGGCGGTAGTGGCCAGGTACAGCACCACGGTGGCCGATCGTTCTCTGTTGAAGGAGTGCGTTACCTACGGTGATCACTGATGAGACCACACTCCAGGCCTCCTACTGCAGTCCCATCACCACACGATTTCTTTAATCCGGTTGGGAACAGCGCCTCATTGGGATTCGAACCATAGACCTCTTGCATGCGAGGCTGCAAAAGGCTGGCTTGGGCTTACCAAAGTTTTATTTCACATACAGCACAATGTGACTCCCATTATCACAGTCACGTAGGAATGCAATGAGTGGTTAGATGCGTTTGTTTTTCAACCACAAGCTTGGCATGCAATGCTACATTTACAGAAAATAGTACAGCGACATACAGGGCAATATATTATAAGCGAAGCGCCACCGTGGTTGTCTAGAGGCTAAGGTACTCGGCTGCTGACCCGCAGGTTGTGGAATCGAGTCCCGGTTGCGGCGGCTGCATTTCCGATGGAGGCGGAAATGTTGTAGGCCCGTGTGCTCATATTTGAGTTGACGTTAAAGAAGCCCAGGTGGTCGATATTTCCGGAGCCCTCCAGTACGGCGTCTCTCATAATCATCTGGTGTTTTTGGGACGTTAAACTCTATATATCAATTAAATCATAAGCATATTGACTCTTTTCGGCAGCAGTGCGTCAACAGTGCACATACTAATCGGCATCTTCTCATCTCGCAGTGGGACGATTATCTTTGAAGCACGATCACCGTCCGCACCAGGAAGGTGACATCGCCCGGTGCTGCTGCTCTGCACCTGACAAGGAACGTCGCATGCGCAAGCGTCAGCGACACCTGACAAGGAACGTCGCGTGCGCAAGCGTCAGCGACACCTACAGCACCTATTTAAACCGCTGTGACATTGACTGGCGACTTTGTTCGGCAGCAGTGCGTCAACAGTGCACATACTAATCGGCATCTTCTCATCTCGCAGTGGGACGATTATCTTTGAAGCACGATCACCGTCCGCACCAGGAAGGTGACATCGCCCGGTGCTGCTGCTCTGCACCTGACAAGGAACGTCGCATGCGCAAGCGTCAGCGACACCTGACAAGGAACGTCGCGTGCGCAAGCGTCAGCGACACCTACAGCACCTATTTAAACCGCTGTGACATTGACTGGCGACTTTGTTCGGCAGCAGTGCGTCAACAGTGCACATACTAATCGGCATCTTCTCATCTCGCAGGTAAGCACAAGATTTTGTGCTCCTAAGTCCATAGTACCTTCTTGTTTTCTTGCACTGCTGCCGAGCAGGGTTCTTGTGTCACTTGCATTCGTTTTCTTTCAACATTGTGTTTCCATGTTCTTGCTGTCTGTGGCCATCTCGAAATGACTGGCCGCAACACGCGAAAAACGGGTAAAGAGGACACTGACGATAAACTTAGCGATAGCATGTCAATGCAACAGGGGATTGATAGCCTTAGAAAGGAGGTGATGTCAGAACTTCGCTCACTGAAACAGAGCGTTCAGTACTGTAGCGAGTCTTGTGACAGCGTGACTGAGATGGGCAAAGACATAAAAGAGCTCATAAATGAGATAAAAGAGCTAAAGTTAAGCAATCGGAAACTAAAGGAAGAGAACGAGAGGTTGACTGCGCGAGTCGATGAATTAGAGCAATATACTCGCTCCAATAATGTAGAGATAAAGGGAGTTCCGGTAGAACCAGATGTGATTGACGTGGTCTCGAAGATGGGTCAGCTCATTGGAGAATCGGTATCGAAAGACGATATTGACATCTGTCACCGCGTCTTCACGACTAAGCACAGCGAACCAAACATAATTGTGCGCTTTGTCCGTCGTGAGAAGCGAAATTCTTTTCTGGCGAAGGCCAGGAAGACTCGCCAAACGGGCACATTGCTTGGTTGTAGTTCTACAAAACCTGTGTTTGTTAATGAGCACCTGACACGTCAGAATAAGCAACTTCTCGGTGCTGCTGTGGCTAGGAAGAGGGTGGCAGGCTGGCGATATGTCTGGACAAAGGATGGACGAATTTTTGCTCGTCGAGACGAAAACTCTGCCGTTCTGCGCTTAAATTCCGCAAGCGACTTGGAGAAGATGACGCAGTCAGCCGACGCGTCATAATTATGAGACTGTTGCCTACGTGGCCCTTTTTTCTTGTAGATTACTGCCGTCATGGCTGTAAAACCTTCTTCACTTAAACACCTACCTGGATATGATCACTTGTCTTTTCTGCATGTGAATGCGCGATCGCTGGAATCCAAACATGACGAATTCGAACTATTTCTTGCTAGCACGGGCGTACCGTTTGATATCATCATGGTATCTGAAACGTGGTACACAAAGTATTCCGTGCCGTTCGCCCAACCAGGCTACCAAGGCTTTGCTTTAAACCGCTCTCAACGTAAAGGAGGGGGCGTGCTGTTGTTGGCTAAGGCTGAGCTAAACGTGAGCATCATTGACGAATTCTCCGTTTCAAATGCTAACTTCGAAGTTCTAAGCGTGCGTAGTCGATCCAATATCTTTTGTGTCGTCTACCGCCCACCTGACGCCAATATACACACCTTTTTCTGTTTTCTTGAAGAATATTTTGACTTCATTCGTTCCAACAAATATTCTCTTTTTCTTGCCGGTGATTTCAATATAGACATGCTAAAAACCTCAAGAGATCAGATCGAACTGTCAGCTTTACTGCAGTCAAACGGGTTTGTAAACACTATTGTAAATTCTACCCGCATTACTCATTCGTCAAATACCCTTATCGATCTATTCATCACTAACACCGACAGAAAAAACCTTTGTAGCGGTTCGATTGCAAGCGATATGAGTGACCATCTTCCCATCTTTACTTTCATTGAAAATGAAGTGCCAACTAAGCGGATTATCGATCCGCCTCAGCGTTTCCAAGATATAAACAGTGCATCTCTGGACGCTTTCCGTAACGAGGTTGAAGCCCACGACTGGCGTCAAGTTTTTAGAAAACATGACTCAAATTCCATGTACGAGACCTTTATTGCTGAACTGAGGACACTGTACAATAAGCACTTCCCATACGTTGTCAGGCATAGAAGTAATAAATCGCGAAAACCATGGCTAACCAATTACCTTCGCAGCCAAATCAAGGTAAAAAATAACCTTTATTGGGATTTCATCAGGACCAGAAACCCTGAAACATGGAAAAAATTTAAATCTTTCCGAAATCGTTTGAATGCTACGCTAAAGAAAGCAAAGGAAGAATATTTTTTCAAGCATTTCTCTGTCGCGGCAAACACTGAGCTGTTGTGGAAACGACTAAACGCCATAGTTCATCCTAAGACTGACCGTGCGATTTCGAGCCTGTGTGTAAACGGTCTCATGAAGTGCGGTTCAGATTTGTCAAACGCACTCAATGACCATTTCATTGCGGTAGGCCAGTCAGGCGCTTGCAACGTAAATCCATATCCCATTCAAGGTACCAGTTCACCCTACTCCAGTATGGTATTTTTCCCAACAACGGAGAGTGAAGTTGTCGGTATATTTAGGAGCTTAAAAACTTCTAGATCACTGGATGCAAACGACATGCAAATCCGCCCTATAAAGCACATCATCGACATTATTGCTCCTATTCTGACAACACTGTACAATTTGGTGCTTGAAAGTAGCTGTTTTCCAGAAAAAATGCAAACAGCAAGGGTAATTGCCATACACAAGGGGGGCGATGAAAATGATTTGGGAAATTTTAGACCAATTTCTATACTCCCAATCTTATCAAAAGGCCTGGAAAAGATTATTCACGCACGACTTGTTCGCTTCCTGAATAAACACTCTTTCATTTCATTGGCCCAGTACGGGTTCTTGAAAGGAAAATCCACAGAACAAGCACTACTTGCTCAAAAAGAATGTATAATAGATGCCTTTGAAGATAAAAATATAGTACTAGGTGTATACATCGACTTCTCAAAAGCTTTTGATTGTGTGCAACATAACCTACTACTGTATAAGCTAGAACACTATGGCGTGCGTGGGAGGTCCAATGACCTTCTGCGTTCATACCTTCGCCATAGAAGTCAATTTGTCACAAATGACACTTTCGATTCAAAGACTAAACGCCTGAAGTCCGGGGTGCCCCAGGGCAGTATACTCGGCCCGCTCCTATTCATCGTCTACATAAACGACATTTTTTCCTCTTTTACTAATTGTAAGTGGGTAGGTTACGCCGATGATACAGCCCTTTTTTTCAGCGGAGTAAAGCCGGATGGGTTGGTATCTTTAGCTAATGATGCGCTTGCAGAAGTATCAGCGTGGTCAAAAAGAAATTCCTTGAAAATTAACACAAAAAAGACTCAAGCCATAATTTTCCGCACTAGAAACAGAGTTATTGAACTGACAAAAAAGTTGTATCTTGATAATGACGAAATTAGTGTTGTTAGAGAGATCAAAGCCTTGGGTGTCACTTTCACAGAAACATTGTCGTGGAATAAGCATGTGCAAAATGTTTGCAACAAGTTAAACTCCGTCACTGCATTAATTAATAAAAACCGTCAAATATTACCAGTAAAAGCTAAACGTCTGATATATAATGGATTATTTTTATCGACATTAAATTATTGTCATCTTGTATGGGGTACTACATCCTCTGACAACTTGAAAAAACTCGGTATATGCCAAAAGCGCGCAATTCGTGCAATAGCCAACGTTCCGTATGCTACTCATACTGCCCCTTATTTTGAAGCATATAATATACTCAAAGTTAAATTCGTCTACGCATTCCGTCTTTCCTGTACATACCGTCTCGCCATGAGGACTAATAACACCGAATTCATCAGTTCGTTTCGCCTAGCAAGACGTCACTATACATACGACACAAGAAGTCAGGATGACTGGATCCAGCCAATATGCCGCACAAACTATGGCAATCAGTCTGTATCGTATCAACTAGCCGTAATCTTAAACAAATATGCAAAACATGGCATAGCCACTGAGTCGGCCTCAGCACGCACCTTTCGCTCATTCTTATCGGGTGAAGTTTAGACTTCGTTTCACACTAACATCTAGTCGTATTCATCAGTCGCAGAATGATACGCACGGTTCTTCTGTTTGTACATGGCGTTTTTTTTTCTCTTTTTGTCTGTGTGCGTTTGGCTTGCTCATTCTCTTTCGGAAATTGTTTACTTTTTTTTGTTTTCTCTTTTTTTTTTTTTGCATATGAATTTTTTTGTACTGTGCGTTGAAATTGTAATCTTCTTTTCACCAATAGGACTTATTATCATGGTCCACATAATAAACCGAGGCTATAACATTTCTCATACTAGAGAAATGTGCTCAGTGTTGGTAACTACTACCTGTTTTAGATTTCGTTCAAATGACTGTTACGTTCATGTCGTTTACCAATGACTACGGCATGTTTTTTAACGTTTTTTTTATGTTCTCAGTGTAATACTGATTTATTGCCTTTGCAGTTTTTTTTGTTGGATTATTTATCAACTACTGTTGTACACGTAATCATTACCTACAACTGTTCGTGTTTTTCTTTTTTGTCCTTTTTTCCATAAGTCTTATGAATGTGTATTACTATGTATAATGATGTATAAAGACCAAGTCCTCCCATGTTTCTCCTAGAAATCGCTACATTTGCCTCTTCCTGTCAATGTGCATTCAAATCAAATGTTTTATTTTCCAGCAAAATCAATTTTTGTGTGGTTGATCATTGTTACTGCTGGACTTTGTAGGGGGCCGGAGCTTTGTCAAGCCGCAGTACTGCGGCTTTTTTTCCGTCACCCCCATATTTCTCTATGAGAAATAAAAGTTGATTGATTGATTGATTGATTGATTGATTTTGGAGCTCAACTACGTGCAAAACCTCATTTGAATAACTCTCGGCAAGGACTGCAAAATATTTGGGAGCATGTTCTAAACATGATTAGGTCAATATGGCAGTAACCATCCTATCTTACGGAAATGAAACGTTGATGAAATTACCTTGAACCATGGCCGCTAGAAAATTGTTTATTTCTTGTAGGTGCTTCTACAGCTCACAAAAAGAGAATGTGTTTTAAGCTAGGTGAGATACTGCAAAATAATATAGCGCGCCAGATCTGCTCAAGCAATTTTAGGTATAAGCTTGTGCCACAGCAAAAAAAAAAAGCGTTCGAGACTTCGAAACAGCGGGGAAACTGGATGTGTGGGCTGAAATACTTGAGCAATGAATTGTGAAGCCTTGAAAACTACGTTTTTTTAAATGGGCTTCAACAAACGGTGCTGTGAACATTCGTTCGTTTTCCTTCATATAATTGCAGAAATGTGGTGGTGGCTACATTTTTTATCGATGCAGCAATATTTGAAGCTCATGTGCTCACACCTAAATGAATGTTACGAAACCCCAGGTGCTTTTTATTGCCGGTGCTTCTCATTATCATAATCACAACGACTTCTGATTATTATATTAGTAGATTTATTAAACTTTGTTCTCTCATAATGTAGATCATGCCATTACGACATTACTTGCGAAAATAACTTTATGTTTTCCTGAGAAAATATAGCAGATATATTTATTTAATCAGAGAACTAATAAAACTGGTCTAAACATAAGTGTTCACATTCATACTGCATCAAGCGTGAATATGTTTTTTGTGTGAAGGGCATAATAAAATCAGTGTCTTCCAGAGTCAGGCTGCACACCTCTGCCTGGTGCCCTAAATGACACGCATGGCTCCCGTTACGTTCTGTGTCCTTCAACGTCTTGTTTATTCTTACAAAGACTTTCTTCTTCTCATCAAATGATTCGTTCGTCTCTATGCTTGATAGGCCCCATATTATGGTCATGAAACCAAGTGACATGGAAACGAATTTTATATTGCCTGCTAGTATGCTTGACTTCCCGAGTTCAGAGGATGTCGTTACACGCAGAAGTTAAACAGTGATGTTGTTTATGACGGTCACGAAAAGTTTGGTTTGTAGAAAAACTGTCATGCATATAATGAACAGGTACATGTTTCAGAACCTAGGTAGTCTCCCCTTCTTTCCGTTGGTTAATTGAAAATTGATAACACAATAAATGGGTGGTAAGCACAAGTTTTTATTTCAATACATTCGTAACCATACTGAGAAAAGCTTTATTAGACCATCGGGATGAGCTCGGGGATAAACCTCATAGCCGCAAATTTCAGCTTGGCTGAACCACCTCTAATGCACGCTTCAGCATTATGTGCAATGAGATAATACTTGGGAACAGCAAAGACAACAGTGAATGCAACAAGACCTCTACGAGATGAAAGTCCTGAGTGAACGATGACGTGCCCGTGCATCTATGAGAGGTGCGAACGCTTGTTTTCAGCGCTAATTGCTGTCTCTTGTCTTCGGACAGCAGTGTCATGTCTGTAACTTCCCTGGTTACACTGCACCATTATTGCTCTGAAATGCGTCTTTGAAAAGACCTAGCATCGTCTAGCTAACACCTCGACCTAGAAGCAATCAAATTAGACTTCACAATTGCCCAGCTTCACTGTTTCAAGCAGTCCTCAACAAAATGAAAGATCGTCGTGTTTTCATTAGTATTAATAAACGCAATGTCATCCCCACCTCGTTTGGGAATTGCATTCACACAGAATTTTTCACCATAAATCTTATAATATAATGGCTGGAACGTATGACTTGAAATCTCCCCCTCCGAGTCAATTCTGTCTCTGTGAAGGCGAAAGGCTCTCACAATGATGATCATCCTGCACCATTAAATAATAAGAGCATGGCAACTGGATGGTGCTAACGAGTTTTCACCTCCTCGCACAGCCTCATTCCAATCTTTTTACATAAATATATATGAAAAGTATGATCTTTTCCACTAGTTCTTTTTTGTACGCATGAGTTGTCTATGCTATTCCAAAGCAAGCGCTGGAAATATTGTATAAAGACTTACTTCCATGCCTGCTGTGTTATGTCAATTTTCGTATTCGTAGAGATAGCCATCAACAAGTCTGCATTCCTTGTATGCTTGAACAGACTTGCGAAAGCCACTTTAATGTAAGAAAACCAATCGAAATAGTCGGTGCTTCATTGCACTGTGCTTCTGTATGTGTGCCATTTTAGTAATGTGCATGCATCCTAATTCGTCACTACTTCTACATACTTACCTTGTTTACACGTACTTTGTATATTTGAAGCGCCGGGAGCCGATAGAATACGAAGTGCATAGCAAACAAGACGCAAGCAGTGTGGGTCAGACAAGAAAATTCTGTTGAAAACATAGTCCAAATGACGCAGAAGCGCGTAGCGTGAACAACATGTAGCGAAAGACAATGTCAACATTGATTGCAACAAACTGGATTTCAAGAGAAGGTTTAAGCGCAAGTGAGGGAATTGGGGAGGTGATATTAGAAATTTTGCAGGGATAACGGGGCAGTGGGATGTAAACAGCACTGTTCATTGGACAAACGCAAAACAGGCCTTTCCGTTCTTTGTGTGAATACACAGTGATGGTGTTGTGACTTTAAGAAGTCAAATAAATATGGCATATCTGGCTTCTCTTTTTCTGGCAAAGCATTGCGGGAGCTTCCACTCTGGGTAATTTTTTTAAGCCTCTTTGGTTTTGTTCTCCAGGTTCCATGTAATATAAATGCAGCGCATTTTTTAGTCGCACGATAACACGCTTCGGCGTCACCGCCAACACCGTCTACACACGCCCGCTGTGCTGTGCCTGATTGCGTTTCACGCCTCGTGCAGCAAGCTCGCGTATCATGGAGAAACGTGGATGCTCGCGTCTCGTGTCGGCCCAGGAAGGCACCCGCAAAAAAGGCACTTACCTCCCGTTTTCTCGCCTCGCACAGACGAAGCAGGCAGCGTCTGCACACTGGCGATCGTGTGCACAGGATTGAACCACCAATCCGGCTATTTGACTAGGGTTTCATCAAGAGGGAGAGGTCTCTTCTACATCGCATACATATCGGCTTCTCTTGGCCGGCTGCCCGGAATCAACGGCTTGGCAGAGCCCCGCCCACTGCGGCGCACTGAGTGTGGTGAGATGAAGCCATCGAGCACATGTCTGTTCGCCCTGCGCTTCGAACACAACGAGACGTATTGCTCAACGCACTTCAACACCATGGTCCGCCGGCGGCTACACAGAGGGACCTCGTTCTCCCTGCACGGCACCTCACCCAGGTGTTCAAGGCGTTTCATCGCTTCCCTGGGGTCAATACACTGAACAACCGGCTATGGAAGCCGCGCGCCACGTCCTCGGTCATAGGCACCCTTTTTTTTCATCCTCTCTCTTCTCACCATCTTCAATACCCTCACACCAAACCTACAGGCACTGCGCCGTGCTCCCAAATAGGGCTGCAGAAGTTGCGTCTTTTACTTCCCTCAACCCCCGTCCTCCGTCTCTCTCTGCCATTAAAAAGAGCGACTGCTCGTGCTGCACAACCTTTAACTGGCCACCCCGTACATACTCACCTTTTCATAAACGCCTCCCTGGGTGCCGCCATAGCCCTCCTTGGGCTGTGCTAATTGTCGCGTTCCCTCAAAAATGCACTGGCAACGCTGCGCTTAGCCTTTGTAATCCCACGCACAGCCCATCATGGCGGTGTGTTTTCCTTCCTGTGAAAAGGTGTATAGGCACTAAATCGTGTGTTAAGAATTCAGTTATCGCCTTAGCATTTACTTGACCTTAAAGGCAATGCTTATTCTACATTGCATCAATCGGAATAATAAAAACAAAATAATAATTAGGCATTCCCAAGCTATACCAAATTACGCAATATTCTCGCGATGCCTCACTGCTCGGCGATGAATTTAGTCAAGTTGCCCCCGTAGAAAATTGGGGCGCCATTTTTCAGTGGTGAAGTGCCTAAAGTCTAGGGTCTGTTCCTCCTAGCTCGTACGCGAAATCTAACTGCGTTGGCTCACTCAGCAGCTGCGGATGGAAACAGGGACAGGCAGAAAGATGAACGGACGGACTTATGGACATACAGACGGACAGAAGGACGGAAGAACAAACAGAAAAACAGAGAGACAAACATAACCATCCAAAATGACGGCGCCCACAAGTCTTAGGTAAAATGGAAATTGGCACATCTTACGTACAGTGGGAATCGCTGATATGCGAAGCACGAATGAGATATGTAAATATGTCATTTTCAAATCAGTACAATGTTACGAGGTTAAGGTAAATTATGCCGTACATTACTTCCATGTCATGATTATTATGTTTGGATGTGTCTTTTACTTTAGTCATGAATTCACGTCACGTGATACCAAATTACGTATATGTGAAGCCAGCGAAATAGCCGCGAGCACGCTATGAGTGTGGTAAGTTGTCATGTCCTTACATGACACGCATGTCAGGATTATCATGTTTGCACCAGTCATATATTTCATCATACTTTGACGTCCCATAACACCAAATTTGGTATATGTGGAGCTAGCAAAACGGCCGTGAGTGCCTCATGAAGGGCCCAATATACTCCAGTATAGCGTTCATGTGGCGGCCGCTGAGCGCAGCGGCGCTACGCTAGTAAAACGCAAGCACTCTTTAGTCTCACGCCAGGCGTGACTAGCGTGACCAGCGTCCATCAGCGCGGCCCGGCGGGAAACGGCGCAAAATGCGACATGCTGCATTTCGTACCAATGCGATACCCAGGCAGCACTGCATCTCTAACTTTTCGTGACGGAGGGACGCCGGACGCGCTGAAACACGCATGCGTCAAAGCAACGCAGCGCAGCGCGTGCCTACGAGTATATGGCAGGGCTGGCGCCTGGCATGGCAACGCCGGCGTGGCGCGGCGAAATGAACGCCAGTGAGCACGCGCACCGCGCCACGTCGAAGTGTATTGGTGCCTTGAGATGGCATGTAGTGATGTTCTCACATGACACGCATCTCATAATTACCATCTTTGCACCAGTTACATACCTTTGTCATTCATTGGCGTCGCGTAATACCAAAATTGGCATATGTGATGCTAGCGAAACGGCCGTGAGCGCATCATGCACATGGCATGTAGTCATGTTGCTGCTACATGGCACGCATCGCAAGCTTATCATGTTTGCACCAGTCACATACATGCGTCATTCATTCACGTCCCGTAACACCAAACTTCGTATAAGTGAAGCTAGAGTAATGGCCACCAGTGAATAGTGAGCGTGGCGTGTAGTGATGTTTTTACACGACACGCATTTCATGAATATCATGTTTTCACCAGTCACATACCTTGGACATCTATTCACGTACTTTAATGCTAAATTTTTGAATATGTGACGCTAACTAAACGGCCGCGAGCGCATCATGAGCGTGGCCTGTAGACATGTTGTTACATGACACACATGCCATGTTTTTCGTGTTAGGGTCTGTCGCTTGTGTTCGCTGCGCAATCCTGACATACCCTACCAGTTTTGCAACATTTTATGCGAACGAAATTACTGCAAGATCTGCAGAACCATGAAATGTAATCCATATTATTCATGACATATACGTCACGATTTTCATTCTATGACCAGTCAAATATGTTCTTCATACAGTCAATTTGTGCCATACCAAGTTTGGTATGAATACCATTATTGAAACGACCAGGAGAGCTAAAGGTAATAGGCGTCTAGATAGATAGATAGATAGATAGATAGATAGATAGATAGATAGATAGATAGATAGATAGATAGATAGATAGATAGATAGAAAGAAAGAAAACACTCAAAGTCGCTGAAGTTTGCCTAGAAATGTTTCGCACCTAATAGTCTATACGCTCACAGATCAACATGGCACCAATACCGTGTCCCGTGCACCCAGTCTTCCACAGTGCGCGACGCCAAGCTCGTGCGCAGAAGCTTCGCAATCACGACACGGATCCTGGCGTGTGTGGTACGGACGTTTGTCCTTCCGCAACTAGTACAAGTGGGTCGCGAACGCACACGGCAGTGGCCAGTAAAGGAAAAGTGGTGGCAACAGCGACAATGCGCACGTCTTGCTATGCAACAGTGGAGCCCGCTGCAATCAACATAGTCATCACATATGCAGACAAGCGAGGTACAAACTCCTTCATCTTAACGAAATAACAAACAGCATGCCTACTTGCATGGCATATGCATATACAATCATGACACAATACCACGAACTGTTCTAACAATCCTCGGCTTACACATCGTAACTGACCACGGCATCATTTGGTGCCTGGCGCACAAGGGTGTTGCCGGTAATGAAAGAGCCGACCGACTTGCTTGCTTTCGCAAGTAAATACCGAGTGATGGAGGCGCCTGATGATGACATCATATTGCCTGACTACCATGATTGGCCAAGTGGCCGAGCTGACATTCTCGAAGCTCAACAGCTAGAGCGACGCATGCGCTACTTCACCCGACACTAAACAGAGTACAATCGACAGACTGGCGTCGTTTTCAGACGAACAAACTGCACACACTTCCAATGCACCCTTTCAAATATCGAGGTGAGTGCGCCTGGTGCGGAGGTTCACCCACACGTACACGCATTACATACAGCTGTCCGTGGCGTTGTGTTGCGACAAACTATATGCTCGTTAAACTACACCCGTTATTACAATGGCCGTAGGAGGCGTGGATCTTAGATCAGGCCTTGCGAAGCCAATCAGGAACCCTGAACCAGGCTGGGCGAGCCGAGCCAGTGTAGGTCTGGATGAAGTGTCCTACCCACTTTAGTCACTGACAGTACTAATAAACATTCTTTCTTTCTAGCGTGACTGGCTACGACTGAACACGCCATGATGGTCTACGAGGATAGCAGCCACTGACCACCCGAGCGCATTAGGTGATTGCCACCTGAATCATCACAAAACAAATGAACAAGTTTTCACGTTGCGCTTTGGCAGCCAAACTTTCATCCTTATTACCGACCTAGCTACACCCACTGACACCATGGTTCAATTAACTCTGTCTTACCTTCGCTGCAGTTACGTCATCTCCGCGAGCTTCATGTCATGTGCCCACCTAATCTGTTGCCTGTCCCTCGCTTTCTGGCCCACTTTTTAAGTCATGCTCATTATTTTTAATCAGTAATTCTTACCTTGACTTCGCGCCACGTGTCTCGCCTATTCGGATTTGTTGTTTTTGATCTTCACTAAGGTGATATCTACACATAATCACTTCCTGGTCTTACTTCCTCAGTTGTCTAACTGCAACATTCTGAAATAAGCATGGTTTTACCGCTGATAATTTCAAAGAAGTTGTCCTCACTTGGAGATTACGAAGTACACTTTCTCTTTTTGCTTGTTCATTTGCTTGTAGAATGTTGTTATTCTCCTCGCTCCACAGTATGCTTGCGAATACAAATATATCAAGCCTGTCACGTGCTGCTGCACCTTTCGGGCCCATCTGGGTTTGTTTTTCTTCTCAGTACGACTTAATGACATGGACCTTCTTAATTGAGAACCAAATACTACTTTCCTTGTGCAAGCACCAGCGGCACACAATAGCCTCGAAATCATAGAAAATGTCTTTATTCTCAGCGCAGTTCTTTTTCACTCTGACAGGTTGATTGCTTAGTGAATCAACTTTCGGGCAAGGTTGACAAAGCTTTGACAGTGGCCCTGTTCGTGGTTATGCCATCTGTAACAGGGCACACTTGTGGTTTCATCGGAACTGGCTTCACTGCTTACGCTGCTCAATGAAAACAACCTTCTAGTTTGGGCAAACACATGCGCTGTTTTTTGACACACCACTCGACTTCTCAAGCTAACTCAAGGACCAAGCCCAGATTTTGACGCAACTTCACCCTCGTATAGGACTGAAAAGAAAACGTGTTTAATCTCACTATGTCGAGCTATTTGTGTTGAATAACCGGAAGAAGAATCGACACTTGTGCAATGTTAGAATGATTGGATGTGTTGAAATTCATAGCGCGACAACCAAGGACATGAGAGGAAGGAAAGAACACAGAAGCTACGTTTCGCAACAAACAATCGAACAAAAGTTAAATGTGTCAGGAAAATTCTTCAATACAGGATGTAGCTTTAGAACTAGAAAGTCAACCTTTCAGTGACGCTTTATCAAAGTGGCTACTGTTCCTATTAATCTACCATCCATTCAGGGTTTCTTGCCTTTTTCTGAAGTGGTAAACACTAATAGCATGGGCGTAAGTAAATAATTTCAACTTTTATTCAGGCCGAGCTTGGCGTTCTCTACGTGGGACTAGCCGGGTTGCTCGGCGCCTCCTCTGAGACATCTCTGAACTAAAGCGTAAATAACTAGTATAGATGAGGAAGAATAAAAAAATTAACAAGATCTGTAACGTGATTTAACTAGGCTCAACAAGCCGATATCATCTGATGCAGCCCCTCTCGACCAGTGAGTGGTGTCTATTGGGAAAGATCAGACCCTCACAGTAGGCTAAACCGAAGCGAGCGGATCAAATGGTAGTGCTTACCTATCACATGACCACAATATCCTTATTCCTAATGTTTTACTCACTAGGCTTCAATATTGTCGCTTGAAGCTCTCTGATAGTTGCTTTTAGTTCATCTGTGTTCAGTAAAGAAATTATTATACAATATCTGCATACAGCACGCACAGTCGGAATAGACGTAGTGCGAAGCAGCCGTCAAAGAACTGCATACACCGTTATGTTTGTTGCTAAGGAAAATGAAGTCATTGATGTCATGACATTCAGTTCTTTATATATCCCATGTTTCTCATGGATGCACGCATGTACAATGTGGCATATCAGAGGCTATTGAAAGCGTGTTATTGTATTTGCAATGCATGAGCTGTGATTTATGTTCGTAACGCACCCATTTGGTGTTGTATATATCTACGGAGTGAAATGGACGTGTGCATGGCATGAGCGTGGCAACTACATTATGTCTTATAATACGTTACCTTAATTTTGATTTTAACTCCTGTCAGTTACGATAGCAACGCAGTCCTGCACAGTAATACCACATTGTATGTATAGCAAGCTGGGAAAATGGCCACGAGCGCACAATGAGCGTGTTAGTTAAACCGCATTCTACATGACCTTCATATAATTAGTTTCGTGTTAATGCCTCTCATTTGTGTTCCTAATGCTGTCACGTGACCCAGTACCTATATTGCTGTCAAATGAGCCAGTGAACTGGCCATGAGCCCACTATTATAATTTAGGGTAAATCATGTTCTCAAGTGATTTCTTCTCTTTTCCGTCTTTTTTATGGTGTCAGATTCAGGTTTACTAGGTTTTCGCGTTAGCTCAGGTCATTTGTTTTTAATATAGTCACGTCACGCAATACCAACTTTGGTACGTGTTCAGCTAGTGAAACAGCTATGAGTACACAATTAACATCTCATATAAGCCATGTCCTTTATGGCATGCTAGTAATGATTTTCACAGTACCAGTTGTCATTTATCTTCGTCATACAGAACTATCTCCTCAGAGCAATTTTAATGCATATGAATTTACTTAAACGACCGCGAACACCTCGAGACCACGTCATGTATTTCATACTGTCCATGACATGCGAGTTCTGAACTGCATGTTAGGACCTGTTACTTGTGTTGGTCATAGAGTCGTGCCTGACTATAAAAATGTTGTCACTTATCCCGAGAACAAAATCATCATGAAAATTTCGGGCCATTGAGTGTGAATACTTTAATCGCGCCTTTTATGACACACATTTTAATATTTTTAGGTAATGACCTGTCTTTTACGTTTGTGACGCAGCCATATTATGTCATACTGAAATTACAATACGTGTAATTAACGAAATGGCCAGGAGAACCCAAAGTGTTAGGTTGCAAAATAGACAGGTATATACGCTTCCACATCTTTCCCAGGCTAAAAATAGAATTCCCACTCTTTACGGAAGTCATATATGTATATATCATTGGTGTCGTTTTAGCAAACATTTATTACTTTTATTTGTATTTACAGAAGCACTACACGTGATGATGCTGAAGAATGGGTTAAGAACAGAATATGAATCATGAGGCGACTATGATAAAGAAAGTCAAAAAAGTGATTAGAGCAGTTTGTTAGTTTTTCTTCTTTTTTGTCAAGACATGAAATGCAGCTGCACTAATTCATTTTTCTAGAGAAGGACCGTAATCCACGAATCTGACATTGCGCTCAATAATCAGCGATGCTGATTTAGGAAGCTCGTATGAGATAAAATAACCGCTTTTTTCAAACCATGCCTCGACCGTATGAGCCATTCCTAGAATTTTTGTACTGGGGCAGCTATTGGCTAACTCGTCAAGTTTCGAACATGTAGCCACCATGACCACCGATACGGGCTACCTGGCGCTGTGGCTAGCATGGCAAATGTCAAGGACAGCGTTCTTTTCCTTTTGAGAAAACAAAGCTCTCCTGATTGTGGTGAAATTTTCATGGCTGGCTTGAATTTTATTGTGCATTTGGTTGATAGAGGATAGTATTGTACGTGCGGTGTTGTAGACGAAGTTTGTGTGCACCTTGGTTTCAGGCACATCGAGTTAACAGCCTGAAAACCTTCCAATGTGGGACCGGGAGGGGCTTATATGCACCTTGCCTAGTTAGGAGCAAGCACGCTCTCGCAGGAATGCTGCGCTGCCTATGAATAAACGTGAAAGCGTGCGATTGCCACCTGCCATGTTACATTTGCACTCACTTGTAGTCGTCGCCTGCTTATTGCTGTGATGGTTTAAACTAGGCTGCCATCAATACTGGCTGCCCACACCTTGGAGGCAGACTTTTGCCACCTGAAGGCGATGCAGTGGTTACCGGGATCATAGTATGCAAAGAAGGCTCAACATTTCAAACTACGCTGGCCATACGAACTGCAACACAGTAAAACAATACAGTTGTTGGGGAGGCACAGTCGAGGGTCTAATGGTAAAAAAAAAACGGTCTCCCAGACGAAATCTCACAAAGTGGGGTTTCTCTAATAATCAGCTTTGTATTTTTTTCTGCTGACTTTTATCTGCAACAACGAAGTTAATTCTGTGTCGCAGCCATTCACCGTGCAACAATGCCACAGTGGTGAGCGCTTACTTAGTTTGACGACCTTTTTGTTGTGTTCCACCAAAAATTAGCATATGCTTCGTTGCGTAATGTTTTATCCCAAGAAGATGGTCTTGTACAGAACAATTAAGCCCAAATGCCTTTCGTCACAAGAGTACAGTAGAATCTTCTTGGTATATTTAGAGCGTATAAACAGAATAACGAACTTTTATTTCTAGATATATCTGTCACGGTCTCATTTTCCAGTAGTGTTGTTCAACCTTTTGGAAAAATGTGGTTCCAATTAGAACGTGAAAAGAGACTGTTAACGAGGAATCTCGGCCTATAACGAAAACAAAAACGTATGAGACTGAGAAACGTGTTGTTCGGAAACGCATTAAACAGATTCCATTGTGCTTGGTTAAAACATGCAGTCATTGCTGTATTCAGAAGTTGTTGCCGAAAATGAGGTAATACCTAAGCATTTCTTTAAACGTTTGTCTATGCAGGCAAGATCATACGAAGATATTCTGGACCTATTTTTGAACTGGAAGAAATACGTGCAAAATATACATACATGAACTTATGCGACAAGTGAAAGCCATGTTATATCTGAATGACGGACCTTCACTTCATCATTCTTTATTATCATGCTCTTCTGTTTTTTTTTGTGTCTTTTTCAAGGTAGCAAGCTCGATAAGCACCTTACACTTGACTTTCAGACTGACCTCTGTATCTCTTTTTCCTTTTTGAGAGAGATTCTCTCTTACACTGATGACGCATTTACCTCCTGAGGCCTCTGAACGCATGTACAGTGTGGACGCTACTCTCCCACACACCCTCCGACTGCTCTATATACCTTGCAACTAGAAAATTCGTTTTTCATATGGTGGTTTTGGGACGTTAAACCCCACATATGAATCAATCAATTGGAAAATTTCTTTTGTAAGCTTCGGTGAAGAATATTTCCGCTAACAGTTATCGCTTCGTCTATTTCATGCTACAATGAATTGCACCGCGAGCACGAAAGTGTTGGACGTAAAGCGTATACGGATGATGAATGACGGAAGGCAAAGAGGGACAACACACACAGGATAGTGAAGGACATGTTGTCCTGCTTTGCCTTCCGTCCTTCACCTTCCGTACGCTTTACCTGTATTACTTTCGTGCTTGCGGTGCAAACCCTTTTTGCACGGAATTACACAAACTTGACAAAACAGCCATCCCTTGTCTATTTCACCATGAAACTTTTTACTCATTCAAGGTTTCTAAAATAGTGTTCTTTTCTATTGCTGCCTAATGTGAGCTTCTGGTTATAAAATTAGAGGCGCTACGGTATGAGTGCGCAGACTCAGTGATCACTCACGTCAGTCAGTTATCACTGAGAGACCTGAAACGGAGAAGAAGCTTCAGGGTAAACAACTGAAGTATGTTGTGTGGTGATAAGGACAAAAGAATGCTTACCGGCGTTTACTTTAAAACTGCAAATCCGGCAGGGCGCTGTAACTCAAAAAATATAAAATTCATCAAAGGAAGTTGTGTGATTGGTTTGATCAAAAAGAGAAACGTTTTCCTTCAGTTACTTTCCACGTAGGCCTGCCTATAGACAGAGCCGGTAAACTTGGCCGTAGACCATAGTAGTCATTTGTGGGGCTGTGTACTTTCCGCTATATGTATTACTCACCTGTGTATGTACTCGGGGTAATACACAAGGTCGTTTATATCCGGCACAACATATACGGCTCATCCCAAATCTCCTTTTATTCCGTAATGCTACGGGGCCATCTATAGGTCGTTTTTAACGGCCAGTCTACTGGTTAAGAACTTGTGTACACGCACCATAAAAGCAGAACAAGCCGGTATTCCTCAAGAAACGGTGCCTGGAGTGTAAAGACTGGTGCATAAAACTACTTTTTTTCCATATCTTATGAGTTAAGGTGCATCACGCTACTTTTTTTCCATGTCTTACGAGCTAAGTGTAAAAACAAGAGGGTGTGTACTTTCAAAAAGTCAGCTATGTATACGTGTTTCTTCTCTAATTGATTATTAAGAAATTATTTGTAGTGGAGCAGTATTGTTGCTTTCCTGAATTTCAGTCATTACGAAACGAAATCCAGAGAATAGGGAATGAAATCTTGTGCCAGAGGCACACGTGATAACGGAAATCAAATATTCACATTACTGAATAACGGAAGTTATTGCAATGTACATCTCTTTTATTTTTTGAAGTATAACTACAGCCATCTGTAACTACTAGATAGAAAAGGTGAACGCGAAACCCAGCTGACATGTTCAATCATTTTCAAGAATACGTCAATGCGGCAGTTCCATTCTACAGCTTTCTCAAGGAACAGGATTATTTATTTTTGCAGTAGGGTGTCTTGAATGGGCAATGAGTACACGGTACTAAGGGCGAAATGGTGCAAAACCGGAGTGAAGAAATAATCACCACACAAGACAAGTGCAGACGAACAAATGTGAGAAAATTTATTACACTGCAAAATATATAGCTGAAAACGCAAACATGATTACAGCCATCACGTGCGCAGTAAGATGAGAGGCACAATAAATCTGCCGAGATCTGAAATTTTTCAAGTTGCAGCTCAAAAACATTACCTCTTTTTCCAGGAGGACGAGTGAAGGCTAACTCACGCACATGTTTTTTTTTTCCTGTTGTGGAAGGCTTCATTCCTTTCGCGCTCGATTCAGCGACGATATTGTGAGAGGACCTTGCGATTCTGGAAGAGCGGGCCACCTTCACAAAGAAGAGACCATCTTTAGAACAAATAGCTTGCTTTTTTGTTGGTGACATACAAAGGACTCATACACAAAAGCAGGCCACCGGTAGGTCTTCTTTATTACAACACGAACAAAAGCTTCCGATGAGGCGTGGCGCGGGTATTCAACATATCCTATAGATTCGCTTCTTTGAACCACCCCATCAAATGCTATAAAACGCTCGAACAGACTTGGGCGATAACGGCAGTTTGCAACGCCAGCGTATTTACATCACAAGCGGTGTACACCGTGTGCGCGATCTTCGATCTCCCAACAACATCCGCTACATTACCGCGTCTGTCTTGACGTTCACAACACTCATATCCTATCCAAAGGAACATCTTCTAATAGTGAATAGTTTTTCAGGCATACACCATATATCCGAGTATCAGACATGAGCGACTCAATACCGCGTGGAGGAAACATAACATTTTGTGTCTTTTTCCTTATAACACGGGTGGCTTGTTTGCTACGGCATATGATAGTTATTGATCTCAGCGTCAATTCCATGCAATCTCTCTGCGTACACTTGTATTTTTGTCCTTTAGTTGCAAGCGCACACTACCATGCCAAACGTTGTCGGAGAGATTTCACCCTTCAGTTGCTGAATCAACACTGACGTACAAGCATGGGACACGAAGCATGACAGTGAAAATACGACACCAGCACACGAGCATCACTGCACAGATAAAACAGGAAAGCTGAGGTCGTTGTTTCGGGAAGAGGCCATACGCCTAACGTCGTTTGGGCACCGAAGGAGCTCGGGAAAAATAGGTTTATAAAAATGGCGAGTACTCATGAAGACTGGGAAGCCCAACGGCGGCCTGACGCGTGACGTTTCCTCGTTGCCCAGAGACAGAGCCACACTCGAGAAATAACGTGGAAGCACGGCAATGTTCTTTTGTTTTACTTATTGCAATCGCACCAGACCTCTGTGACTTCACTGCCTCGCCTCCTCTGGTTTGTTTTTACAGCAACTGCTGAAAAGCGTTCGGACTGGCTTTGCTTTTAAAGGCACCTCCATAACAGATAACTAACCTATAGCGTTAAATACCAACACAAAAAATGGCAGCACCTCACATGATTATCACTGGAAAGTTACAGTGTATTTTAAGTAGCCTCAATTTATTCATTACGATGTTTCGTCAACTTGTGTCGTTCATTACAGTCGGGTATTTTACGCTTTTCTAATGAACCTATCTTAAATTATGGACGAGCCCTATTGTACAAGTGTAAGAAGTTGCAAAAAAGAATATTCATTGGCAATTAAGATTGGGTATAACATCAGCAGTGCATACGGTGCTATAGGCACTAATGTTTTACTTTTGAAGCAAAAGTGTACTTAATCGAAGCAAATTTTCCACGTTATTGGCAGATTTTTCTAGAGCTAATTTCACGTTTCCTTACTTTTAGAAAAAAAACACATTTGTTTTTCACAGTGCCTATCAGAAAGCTTTAGACAAAATTCAACCATGAGCCGTTGGGTATTTCTTGCACACGCAGCATCGCCGACCCTTGTACGCTTTCCTCAAAGACCGTATGCAAGCCGTGCTTTTTGGTAGGTTGCCTTAGGGATGCTTTTGTAATAATTAGTTTTCTGGAGAGTGATAACAAGCTTGAGATCCCATAAACGGCTATAGAAGCTCGGAAAGTGAATAAGTGCGTCAAAAAGCGAAAGAGAGTTAACCTCTCCTGAAATGACAGCCATCTACGCAAACAAATTAGTGAGTTGCCTCATCCAGCATGGGCTCTACAGCCTACGCCCCTGCTGGTATTAGTTGTGCGGTCTTTTCGGCCCCGAAGAGACATGTCTGCTTGTGGAAATCAATGAAGACAGCAGTGCTGATCGTTGTAGACTCCAAAATACTACCCTGCAGATGTTGACTGAGTTCAGAAATTCACATCAATGTATCTGCTTAAACCGTTCTCGTATGAAATAAACTGCCCAAGGTATCAGGCAATCGACAGTGAAAACTCCTGCAGAGTAGCTTAAGCACGCTCTGTTTGAAGTGTTTGATCGCCAATATAGGACGTACGCTTGCATGAATTGTGGCACCGAGCTCACTCCTGGGATGTTACTGCGTCTTTTTCTGCACAGCGTCGGCAATCACAATGTTGTTGGCACAAATAATTTTTTTTGTAAAAATGATGTGAAAAGCAGTAGCTAAAATGATAATGGAAAGTAAGAAAGAGAACAATTTTTTACTATCCAGCAGAATATCATTTTTCTGAGTTACGCTGCTGCATCATAAGGTAGCAAATGGTGAAAAGAGGCCTTCATTTGCGTGATAGGGATCAAAATACAAGAAAAACGCGTTGCCCAGGCTGTGATTAAAACCCTCGCTGAGGCTTCAGCACGGATTCTTGTGGATCAAGTGTCGCCTGAACACATCGCAGTAGAATATATGTCGGAAATAAACGGAAACAAAAAAGGAGGAAAGAAAGACTGGCGCTCCACTCACAACTGTTTATTGAGATGAAAGGCTTCCAACTAATAAATTCACATGCACCTCTTTTCTTCTTCCCTTCTCTTTGTTTTCATTTTGATAATATCACAATCCTGCGAATTAACGTTTTTTAAACGATGATATTTTTCTATGGATGGTATTCAGTGGTGCTTCGACGAATGCATTTGCACAGAGCGAGGACTGCTCTCACAAAACCACACGGAAAGCAACGACGTGCATCTTTGAAAATGCATATAGTCTTATTAGGCATCCTATACTGATTTCGGTCATCATGCAGCAGTGTTACCTTGTCCACGACATGATTTGACTAAAGGAACACAAGAAGCTAGGCTTATTCAATTTAAAGCAAAAAAAGGCATAACTATGTTTTAAGCAAACGGCTGAATATAGGAGACATGAAAGTTACTTATGTGAAAGTAATGTGTTCAGCGGAAAAGTAGCTTCAGCTTTGAAAAATGGCCAAGGCATTAGGTTGCCGAGCTTCAGCAAAAGAATCACTGTTGACATTCTACACTGAGTACAAGTTGTCGAAATTGAAAACACTGAATCATTCAAAAGCGTCGCTTAATATATTGCCAAGACATTGCACTACAACTGAGATGCTGTAAAGAAGGAACGCGCAGAGTAGGGTGTGCGACAGCCTTTCGTGCGTACAGCACGGATGGTGGTGACCTAAAGAAAGTGAGAAGTGACAAAGAGCCGCCCTCAATTTTAATGTAGAGGGGGCTTGTAGCAGTCACTTTGTTTAAGCAGAAAGTTGTGCACAAAGAACCTGGAAGCATCCCATGCACCTGCCGTCATCGCATCTTGTGTCAGTAGCTTTTATCATTTCGTAGAGACCACATATAATCAAGAAGCAGGTATACCGAGTGGTTCACGTGTTCCCGTCTTCTAGGAGGAAATTTTGAGCGAGTTGGAACAAAGAACTTGCGTAATAAATAGAAAAAATTACATAAAACTTAGACGATATGGCTGTTCTAAGTTTGCGCTCATACTTAGGTGTATTCATGACGAATACAAACAGAAATCAAGAAAGGTGTGTCAAACGTGTCTACACCGACGGGATGAGGGGGGAGGCATGTATATATTTTGCATTAGATATGTATATTCATCATTATTTGCATTTTGTTTTTACGTCATTTATAGCATTACGTTTTTAGGTTTTGCGTTATCTTAGCAATATGGCCGCGCTAATCATCAATGTGTCATTGACCACTCGTGACGTCACTCAAGATTTTTAAAAATTGGTATCCAACACAAGGCAACGACTAAAAGTAACATATAGACGGTTGCGCGATAAATAAAAAGGAATAATGAATGAAAAGTAGACAAATAGCTGTAAGTCGTCGTGACAGTTAATCGTGAGGCAGCATTTAGGTGGAGGTGAAAAACGTATAAACCCATGTGCTAAGATTTGGGTGCACTTTAAAGAACCCCAGGTGGTCGAAACTTCCGGAGCCCTCCACTACGGCAACTCTCATAATCATATGTTGGCTAAGGGAGGTTAAACCACACATATCAATTTAACAGTCAGGCAGCGATTAAGCAAATACTGTAAGCTGTCATTCGGCAGAAACACGGCATAGAAAATGTCAGAGGTGTTAACGGTTATGTGTCGCCTTTCCCGTATTTCTTAGGAGAGCTACACAGTGGTAAGGTTGTAACTTAGGCTTCAGGCTACGCATTAAGTGCTCATGTCATGTTCCCTCTCACAGTGCTCAACACTGTGATCATCAGACGTAGTTAAGGTGGTATCATTTCACCTTCTCTCCAGCCTCCTGCACCTTCCACCGCCCCAGCCCTTTATTAGATGGACAGTGGACCCATGTTCCAAACGGATTGATTGTTTCTTGATGTCCCCGTTACTAGACATTGAAGTAAGGAGCTATTTATGAAGACTAACGGGTTCTTGATGTTGTGGTAATGACCAGACTGCTCACATCTATTTAGGCCATGCCCACGGTGAAGTTTGCCTCTGTCAGGAGACTTAACTGCAAGTTTGGATGGCGTGTTTTCTTAGGATAACGTAACATGGTAAGCGCAGCGATCCAACGTCGTCAGTCAGAGGGGCCAAAAACTCCGTCTTCCCTTTAGCCTCACACTGAGAATTTATTGAATTGCTTCCTACAGCTCAGCTCATCCTATGATAAATTTGCTTTTCATTAGGTTACTTAGTTTTAATGTTTGCAGTCTAGTACCTTTGTTTAGTGTTTCCCCGAGCTTATATTATTATTGATCACGCCCCACCGTGGTGATCTAGTGGCTAATGTACTCGGCTACTGATCCACAGGTCTCGGGATAGAATTCCGGCTGCGACGGCTGCATTTATGGTGGAGGTGAAAATGCTCTATCCCCATGTGTTCAGATTTGAGTGCAGCTTAAGGAACCCCAGGTGGTCGAAATTTCTAGTGTCCTCAACTACAGCGTCTTTAAGGCGTATGGTGATTTTGAGACTTTAAACCCCATGCATAAATTTAATGATGAAGCAATCCAGACACGGATACGTGTACAGTCTCTCCTCTCCTCTTCTCTCTTTTCCCTCGGCTTTTTCATGTTTTTAACTTTGCGCTAGAATTATGTTCAGCAAACTCAGGCGCCAACTCGCCCAAGAACAAGTTATTTTTGCCTGAGGTATACAATTTTCAAAATCGTGAAAGCAACTTTCAACATCAATCTAAACAACAATAGTATTACTATAGATATTATTAATCTTATTCCCATTAATGTTATAATTATTATTGTTAGATTATTATTATTATTATTAGTAGTAGTAGTAGTAGTAGTAGTAGTTGTAGTAATAGCTAGTACAAAAGATATTTTCTGGTGTTTAACGTTACACAACCACAATATGATTTTCAGAAGCGCTGAATCAAAAGACTCTAGAAAGTTTGACCACCTGGGTTTATGTAATGTCACAAGCATTTCAGCATTTCACCCGGAGCTAAATTGCGCGCAAGTTCAATACGGACCATGTTTCGCTAAAAGTAGTTTTATGGCAAGGGGTGAGAAAGTTTACGCTAGCATATGTTTGTGAATCTTTTATTGCGTGAATATCATGCGCTGTGTGATTCGTCGTTCTATTTTTCTTTTAGTTAAAGCACCCTGTAACATATTTGGAATCTCTGTTGCTGCAAGGTACGTATTGGATAACCTACGGAAAAGTTTCATTCATACTTCAGATAAAACTATATTTGTATCTTTAGCCCAATGATTATCGCGGTGCCTGGGGACCCGTAGGCATTCGCTCGTTTTTATGCCACACACGTACATACGACGTTCTTCGAACCCACTCAACTTCTTTGAATTCTGGGGAGGTGCCTTGGTGAAGGTGCACTTGTGATCGCGGCCAAGAAAGGTTATGAGTTCTGCACATAAGACTTTGCACAACTTGTCACTACAAATTACGATACACAATTACCCCGTTATTCAATATTTTGACAAAATACGAACTACTGTCAAACATGTTGAATTATCCTTAATTTCAAGGGACAACACCAGAACCATATAGTGAAGAATAGTAATATACTTGAGGAAAACGCGAGGTATCTATTGTTTTCAGGGTCACAAAAAAAAAGAAAACAAGGAGGACAGGCCTTTTGGTTTTCAGGGTTTAGGGCTTGAGATGCTCGCAATAGAAACCAAGTGCTCTGAGGCACTGAAAGTATCACTCCGTTCTTACTTAATTCCACCTGAAGTAGTTCCAGTAGGATACAGTTTTTTTAGGTTTTTTTTCACTCCCGCGGTATCACGAGACGTAGGTGCTCAAATAAGCAGTCGGCTGTAGTCCTTAGCAAGGCTGAACGTAAAAATTACAAGACCGACAAAGTGGTATAGAACAGCGTGCAGAATAAAAAGCCAGAATGTAATGGAATGTAATAGATTCAAAAAATTTGGAGGATGCTTCAAGTTCGCCTTCAAAGGCAGAGCGTGACAGCATAATCGGGCCTCGCGCGCATTGTCTTTAACCATGCCGCAAGGAGTGTTACATTTGTACGCGTAACATGGGACCTTTCAAACTATCCTAGATTTAGAAGTGGAATTTGGAATCCTTGGAATACCTGCGAGTTGGCCAAGTGTCAGTTAGTTCTAACAGAATAATTTAGTTTTGTTAGCTTACGTCTTTTTAAATGATAAGAAGGATGTAGAGAAAACGATCGCTACTAAAAGTTGACAAATCAAAACTATCAATATAAAAAATAAAGGGGAAAATTTCAACTACAAAAATGAATAAATGAATTTACGAATTTTGAAAACCGAAATTTAGGACTAGTGAATGATGCTACAGCCTTTTTAACATGTAATAAACTCCTGCACCCATTGGCAACTCTCCCATCACAGTATCTTCAGAATGAAGCCCCCGAAGAAATGGCGTTTGGTTTGTTTAACTCAATGACTCTGTTGAACTCCAGTTTTCTTTTGTTTTGTCGCCTAGAGGATCCAGTGCTAGAATTTGTACTAGATGCATAGTTGCTAAGTGGCCACTACGCCGCGGTTCTAACTTTTGCTAATAGGCGAAGTACTCGCACTCTCGCTAGCAAGGTGCCACGTGGACTTGCGCAGCTGCACACTTTGTATTGGGTGGGCAGCTTAGAAGCCCGTACTTGTTGCGCAGCCCGCTTTTTTCGACGCCTGGTACCAATATAAGATTCTGGGACGCAATAATACATGCGCCATTAGCATTCTACTAGAAGACATGCATATGGCATGTCCTTCTTTTTTTTTCAGACACATCATCGAGCAGTGACGTGGCTTTGTCGTAGAACACCTGCTTTCCATGCACATGTCCAGGGCTCAATCTGATTTCTTGACTTTTTTGTATTATTTGGTTTATTTGCATCTGTTTCTGTTTGCCGGTCATGGACAAGACGGTAATGTTTCGCTCATTACCGTTGAATTAGAGGCCAACAATGACGCCTTGAGTTCTGCGAAACAAGCTCTCTCATGCTATCGCGTTCGCACACAATTTGAACAACACCACGACGCTCAACAGAGCATGCTTTATAAGCACTTAAGTGCAATGCCGGAAGCAGGCGGATGATTGCTTTCAAAGATATGAAAAAAAAAACACCAAACTGGAGCGAAACTTCACAATTTCGATAGGAACGCTCAAAACGCCACCACGCAGGGGCCCTGCATGACTGCATGAAAATGGCGACGTTTTTAGCTTCGCACAGAGCGACCACTGGACTGCATCCACACATTGTTCATCAGACAGCAACCCTGTACCGCGCAGCATTCAATCGAAATGTAGATATATCCAGACACGTTGCTCAAAGGGATGTACTGCCTCTTATCTAAAGAGGTGTGTCCATATTGTCACGGGGTCGTGACGTGGCCAAAGACAGGAAACTTTGTGTTGGGATTTAACTGTTTATTTGGGCGAACCTGTGCCCGGTAAAGGGAAAGTCTAATTACAGCAGCAGTCTTGCACAGATAACAGTCTCGGACTGATAGCGGAGAACGCAGCGTCGGCCTTCGATCAACAACTGACAAGCGGCGAAGCGCGTCGGCATTTATACCCTTGCCGTCGAATGTTCTAGCGTTATCGCTGGCGGTGGCGTAGGTTCCAGAACAATCTGTACCGTTCGCACAGTGGACGGGATCTTATCGAAATGATCTACTACAGTCCGGAACCTTCTCGAAACCTGCAGGCGCGCTTTGCGCTGAGAATCGTGTGGTGTTTTGGGATGATAATAAAAACTTGGGAAATGGAACGTGGCATTGCCCCCCTCTGAAAAAGGCATCGTCCCGATGCTTTAACTAAAGATGAAGGTACAATAATTATGCAAGAAAGTACAATGAATAAATTACAATACAACAATAATAAAAAAACACTGTTTCAGTTTGTTAACGTGCATGAAACGGCTTGAGGCGCGCGACATGGACGACTTCAGGTCGCGATCGGCGTCGTTTAGAGTTCGTGATGCCGTCGGGGACAACCTCGTAATCAAGGGGGCCGAGACGTCGAACCACCTTGTACGGTCCGAAGTACCGTCGCAGAAGCTTTTCACTTAGTCCACGTCCGCGTATCGGCGTCCACACCCAAACACGTTCACCGGGCTGGTATTCCACGAAGCGTCGTCGAAGGTTGTAACGGTGGCTGTCGGTCGTCTGTTGATTCTTGATACGGAGACGCGCAAGTTGTCGGGCTTCTTCGGCGCGTTGAAGGTACTCGCTCACATCGAGGTTTTCTTCGTCGGTGACGTTGGGTAACATGGCATCGAGCGTCGTTGCCGGGCTCCTTCCGTAAACCAAGTTGTATGCAGATATCTGCGTCGTCTCCTGCACCGCCGTGTTGTATGCGAAGGTCACATACGGAAGAATGGCGTCCCACGTCTTGTGTTCGACATCGACGTACATTGACAGCATGTCGGCGATCGTCTTGTTAAGCCGCTCGGTGAGGCCGTTGGTCTGTGGGTGGTACGCTGTCGTCCGGCGGTGGTTTGTTTGGCTGTATGCCAAGATCGCTTGGGTTAAGTCGGCAGTGAATGCCGTTCCTCTGTCGGTGATAAGGACCTCCGGGGCGCCGTGACGTAGGACAATATTTTCGACGAAGAACTTAGCTACATCGGATGCACTGCCTTTTGGCAGGGCTTTTGTCTCGGCGTAGCGGGTGAGGTAGTCGGTAGCTACCACGATCCACTTGTTTCCGAAAGCCGACATCGGGAACGGCCCCAGTAGGTCCATACCAATCCGCTGGAAAGGTCGGCAAGGTGGATCAATTGGCTGCAGAAGTCCCGCTGGCCTTGTCGGCGGTGTCTTGCGTCGCTGACAGTCCCGGCATGTCCTCAAATAACGAGTGACGTCAGTGGCAAGACGTGCCCAGTAGTACCCTTCTTGTATCCTCGCGAGCGTCCGGGAAACACCGAGGTGGCCTGCCGTCGGATCGTCGTGCAGGGCCTGCAGGAGTTCTGGTCGCAGAGCTGAAGGCACCACAAGGAAGTACTTAGCTCGAAGCGGTGAACAGTTTTTCTTTTGTGGAAGACCGTTTCGTAGAAAGAACGACGCAAGTGCGCGCTTGAATACCTTCGGGACTTCGGCGGTCCTGCCTTCGAGGTATTCTATTAGGGCCTTAAGTTCCGGGTCGGCCCACTGTCGTTCAGCGAAGTCGTCGGTAGTTATCGTTCCCAAGAAGTAGTCGTCATCCGAGTCGTCGGGTAGCGGTTGGTCGACAGGCGCACGAGAGAGACAGTCAGCGTCGGAGTGTTTTTTGCCGGACTTGTAAATGACAGTAATGTCATATTCTTGAAGTCTCAGGCTCCATCGTGCGAGGCGACCTGAAGGGTCCTTCAATGTGGCTAGCCAACACAAGGCATGGTGGTCGCTCACAACTTTGAAGGGCCTGCCGTAGAGGTAGGGGCGAAATTTCGACGTAGCCCAGATGATGGCGAGGCACTCCTTTTCTGTCGTGGAATAATTTGCTTCTGCTTTGGATAGCGATCGGCTGGCGTAACTAATAACCCTTTCAAGTCCGTCAGCCTTCTGCACAAGAACGGCGCCAAGACCTACGCTGCCTGCGTCAGTATATATTTCTGTCTCGGCGAATTCGTCGAAATGGGCAAGTAACGGAGGCGTCTGGAGGCGATGTTTAAGCTCCTGGAAAGCGTGTTCCTGTGGCATTTCCCACTTGAACTCCGAGTCGGCCTTGGTAAGGTTAGTGAGAGGATCGGCGATGCGGGCGAAGTTTTTCACGAACCGCCTATAATAGGCGCACAGGCCCAGAAATCGGCGCACGGCTTTCTTGTCAGTGGGCGGCGGGAATTCGGCGATGGCGGCTGTTTTTCGTGGATCGGGACGAACTCCAGACTTGCTGATAACGTGCCCCAAAAACAAGAGCTCCTCATACACAAACCTGCACTTTCCTGGCTTCAGTGTGAGTCCGGAAGTCTTAATGGCTTGAAGTACAGCTTCAAGGCGCCGAAGATGCTCGTCGAAACTCGAGAAAAACACGACGACGTCGTCCAAGTACACAAGGCGAGTCTGCCACTTCAATCCTGCCAGTACTCTATCCATAACGCGTTGAAAAGTTTCCGGCGCTGAGCAAAGGCCCTAGGGCATCACCTTAAACTCGAAGAGGCCATCTGGTGTTATAAACGCCGTCTTCTCTCGGTCTCTTTCGTCGACTTCGATTTGCCAATAGCCAGTCTTGAGGTCCATTGACGAAAAGTACTTGGCGTTATGGAGCCGATCAAGTGCGTCCTCTATTCGTGGGAGAGGATACACGTCCTTTCTTGTGATTTTGTTCAGGTGGCGATAATCGACGCAGAAACGTAAGGTCCCATTCTTTTTCTTCACTAACACCACGGGGGAGGCCCACGGACTCTTGGACGGCTGGATAATGTCATCTCGCAGCATTTCATCAACTTGTCTCTTCATTGCCTCACGTTCTCGCGTTGAAACCCTGTACGGACTCTGACGGAGTGGTCTGGCATTTTCTTCGGTTATGATTCGATGTTTCGTGATTGAGGTCTGCCGAATTTTCGATGACGACGAAAAGCAATCTTCGTATTGCAGGAGCAGGGCCTTGAGCTGTTCTTGCTTATCGTTCGGAAGTCTGGGATTGACGTCGAAAGCTATGGGAGGGGCTTGGATCCTCTGAACAGGTTCCGCAGAATCGGCGAGGGTGAAAGCACTGGTGGCTTCGACAATTTCTTCGATATATGCGACCGTTGTTCCTTTGTTCACATGTTCGTACTCATTGCTGAAATTCGTGAGCATAACCGTTGCTCTGCCTCCCCGCAGCTCTGCAATTCCTCTTGCGACGCAAATATTTCGGGTGACCAACAGATGCTGACTGCCTTCAACGACGCCTTCCAAGTCAGGTAATTTAGGAGCGCCGACTGAAATAATGACGCTTGAGCGAGGCGGAATGGTGACTCGTTCTTTCAGCACATTCAAGGCATGGTGTCTTGACGGCGTGCGTGGCGGTAGTGCTTCTTCTGTGGATAACGTTATCGACCTTGTCTTTAGGTTGATGACAGCACCATGGAGGCATAAGATGTCCATGCCAAGGATGACATCTCTCGAGCAACGCTGTAGGACTACGAAGTCTGTAGGATAAATACGGACATTAATGGTGACTCTCGCTGTGCAGATTCCTGCAGGCGTTACGAGATGACCTCCGGCTGTGCGGATTTCAGGGCCTTTCCAAGCTGTCCTAACTTTCTTTAACTTCGCGGCTAACGACCCACTGATGACAGAATAGTCGGCTGCAGTATCGACGAGAGCGGTCACACTGTGGCCGTCGATAAGAATGTTGAGGTTGCTAGTTCGCCGTCTCGCATTACAGTTAGGGCGTGGCGTCGGGTCACGGCTGCGTCGGCTTGTTCCGCTGCTTCCATGTTGCGTCGTCAGGCCACCTTCGGTAAGTGAGCTTTCGCCGTCAGGGCTTTGCCTGGTTGGCGTTGTGTTCGGAAAGCTCCGTCGCGGCGTCGTCGTCGTCGGAGGATCTTCGGTAGTTCGTCGCACAGCAACCGCACCTCCACCGGTTGCTGCCCTTAGTTTCCCGGATACGGGCTAGAAGACCGGCCCCGCGTTGGGCCAGAGTACTGCCGGTGGTGCGGTGACGTGCGGCGGCTGGGCGACGGGGAACGCGAAGAGGTTCGTGGTGTCCACCGAGTTCCTGTCAGGTAGTCGGCGATGTCACGTGGTCGTTCTCCTGGCTGTGGACGCGGTACATTGACGGCGAAGCCACGCAGTCCCATCTGTCGGCACTGGCAACGGTGGTATATGTGTCCGGCCTCGCCGCAGTGGTAGCAGAGCGGGCGATGGTCAGGGGTGCGCCAGACGTCAGTCTTCCTCGGTGCACTGCGCTGGGCCGCTGGCGAATGGTATGACATCGGTGGGGGTGGTGGCGGCGGTGGCGTCTGTCGAAGGAAGTGCGCCGGGCGGCGTGTTGGCGTGGACGAGGAGGAGCGTTGTGGCGCACTGCAGCGGCCTAGCTCATAGTTTCTGGCTCGGGTGGCGTTGTTTCGGGAATTCGAAGCAATTGCCGGACTTCTTCTCGCAAAATGTCGGCGATCGAATCCACTCGAAGCTGCGCCGAAGGCAACAGTTTGCGCAGCTCTTCCCGCACGATCGCTCGGATCGTTTCACGCAGGTCGTCGAAGTCACTGGCTTGAGCAGCAGCGCATTCTGGAGTCAGGCGACAATTATAGTGTCTGGTGCGCATGTCCAGCGTTTTTTCGATGGTGGTCGCCTCGGATACAAATTCTTGGACAGTGTTCGGTGGATTCCTCATTAGTCCCGCGAAGAGCTCCTGTTTGACCCCTCGCATGAGGAAACGAACTTTTTTTTCCTCAGGCATGTCTGGGTCAGCGTGACGGAATAGGCGGGTCATCTCCTCTGTGAAAATTCCAAATTTTCATTTGGTAGCTGAACCCGGGTCTCGAGTAGAGCAGCGGCCCTCTCTTTGCGAGCGAAGCTTGCGAACGTTTGCAGAAATGCGCCGCTGAAGACATCCCACGTTCGGAGCGTGGACTCCCGATTCTCTAGCCAGGTCCTTGCGGTGTCTTCCAGGTATAAGTACACACGACGGAGCTTTTCTTCGTTGTCCCAGTGGTTGAGGGCGGCCACACTGTCGTATGTTTTTAGCCAGGTTTCCGGGTCTTCAAACGATGAGCCATGGAACGTTGGTGGTTCCCTGGGTTGATGAATGACGATCGTGGGCTGGGACGCTCCGGTTGTCATTGTCGCTGCAGTCGAGGTCATGGTCTTGGTCTGCCGCGCCTTGTCTTGTAGAAGGCCGTACTCCGGTGGGAGACCTTGCTGCCGGCGGCTCGTTCGCTGCTCTTGGTTGGCGTCGGTGTCTTCTCCGCGACGGGGGCTGGGTTCACGGCTTGACGGGGGCGTCTGGTACATGAACAAAGCAGCACCTCCACCAGATGTCACGGGGTCGTGACGTGGCCAAAGACAGAAAACTTTGTGTTGGGATTTAACTCTTTATTTGGGCGAATCTGTGCCCGGTAAAAGGAAAGTCTAATTACAGCAGCAGTCTTGCACAGATAACAGTCTCCGACTGATAGCGGAGAACGCAGCGTCGGCCTTCGATCAACAACTGACAAGCGGCGAAGCGCGTCGGCATTTATACCCTTGCCGTCGAATGTTCTAGCGTTATCGCTGGCGGTGGCGTAGGTTCCAGAACAATCTGTACCGTTCGCACAGTGGGCGTGATCTTATCGAAATGATCTACTACAGTCCGGAACCTTCTCGAAACCTGCAGGCACGGTTTGCGCCGAGAATCGTGTGGTGTTTCGGAACGATAACAAAAACTTGTGAAATGGAACGTGGCATTATGTTGCCAATACGAATGTGTGCTTGCGCATAGGCGATTATTCACTTGCTCGCCACACCTAAAGTTTGGACGAACCGTGCATTCGCAGATTGACCATTCCACGACATGTGTGATAATTCTGGCATGCTTACTTGAGTTCTTTTCTTTTACCACCGCCCACCAGTGGCCAACAGCCTGCAATTGGGGACAAAAGATGTGAATAAAATGCACTATATTATGTGCTGTGAACGGCGAATGTCTCATTGTCTAGATGTAATATGGCAGTTTTTTCTGTCTATTTATTAGGCGAGTATTGTTGCTTCGTACGTTTAGCGAAGAGCAGTGTCAAAAAGTGCAAGAACGATCGACTTTCATTGTAATACTAATGTGGCCGAAAGTGGAAAGAGCCCAAGTAACTAAAGGAGCACCGTTTCCCAGCGCACGCCCGAAGTTCTGCAGCCCGCCCATCCTCCGTAACACTTATCGATCGGTGCTCAACTACAACTGATGGTCCGAAAAAAGAACCAATGGTTTGCGCATAAGCGTGGTCATAACTAAAGGAAAGCCTGCTTTAATTGCCTGATGGTGTTTGTATGCACGCTCATCGGCCACTTCTCATTAATCGCTAAGATGTGTTGTTTCGCATTGCTTTGTTGATTTCAATTTGCCTGTATACTATGAATGTAGTTCGTACACCAGAAAGACCCTTATGATGTCTCAATGTCCCGTCCGATACTGATTTGCTGTCCGCTTTGTGTTCTCACAAGCTTCAGGTTTACAGATATCACAATTATTTAAAATATTTTCTGGATGTGATCATTGAGGCATCCATATTCACAATCCAATTGTGATCCTTTCAAGGCACAATGAAACATAAATGCATATTGGCAAGAACAGCATCTTAATTTTTTTTTCATCAAACATGCCTTAAATGTGCTGTGTTGATGAGACCTCTGTGATTTCGCTTATATATATTTTTTAAAAGAACAGAAATATGGGTGCAAGAATAATGCTTGGAGATGAATAGCAAGTGGTTGAATGTCTTATTGACAATTACAAAAAGAGGCAATTAGGCATCTCTTACTCAAATTTTCCGAAGATATGAAGAGAAAAGTGTTAGCACTAATGTAATAGTGATTTACCCAGAAAGATATTTCCCCTTTAGAGCCAAATTAGTGTTTCCAATAATAAATACTTACTTACAATGAAAAAGAATGAAAAAGCACGGTGAATTTTGAACAGAAAAGGTAACTGACACGTTACTTTGCACGTGCATTCGCTTGCACATAGACAGTGTTTCTTTCCAATACAAAAGTAAATTAAGACTAAAATAAATTATGGATTACAAACAAACTTTCAATATAAAGTGTTAAAATAACGAAACTTCCTCTCGTTCGTGAGACTTTCTTACGCTAGTAGTAGACGCAGTTAAAAATTAGGCATTTAAAAGCGCGTCTGAGGTTGTGCCTGGTGAGCAGTTACAAATTAGTTGTTAAAACATCAGAGTTGCCAAAAGTAGGTTAGGTTACTATCTAAAACAATCTATTATAATTGATATGCCCCTGTCGATCTCGTTTGTATCAAAGAGTATCAATAACTTTTCTAAAGAGGCACGTCAACGTGCATGCCCATGTTGCCCCACTCTAGTTTTGTGAGTGAAATAAGCTTGTAAATACTATTGAAAGAACAACATACGTTTCATTGGATTTATTAACCCAAAAACCTTGAATACGCGCGAAACAAAGTAAAAATGATAGCAGTGGTTTCGCTCGGCTATGCTAGGATATAACTAGCTTGAGCAAAAAGGCTGCCGCTAAATTCAGCGTTTCACGCAAGGCACTAATTATCGTCGTCAAGTCTTTGCTGTGCACTGCCTTTCCAACACGTCGTACACATATCCGAACAGATTGCTTGCAAAGTCCGTCTCGAAGGTGTGAGTTGCACTGGCCTTTTCGCTTAGGTTCTCTCTTTTCTCCATGGTCTCTGAAGCATGTTGAACATTCTTCTGTTCGTTCTTGCTACGCTCAACCAGTTGTTATCGTCTATACACCTTGTCCTGCTGAGGGCATTTAATGCCATACCACGAAATCAGTGAAGTCTGACAAGGAAGTGTTGTTGTTCTGGGTTTATTTTGCACCGAGGGTACCAATTCATGTGGTTTAGATGGACGTGTATATTGTTTCAGGTAGCATGTGTGTTTAGCCAAGTGATAAAGACACTCGCTTTCGGAGCAAGAAGGTACACGTTGCAATTCCTGCATCCGAAAGGTTTTTATTTGTTTATTTAGGCCCAAGGCATTATCAGTCTGACTAGCCACTCGTGGCGGTGAAAGTAGCGTAGTGGTTCAGCCGCAGGACCCGTCGGGAGTGTCCGCTCTTTAGGCACGGAAGCTTTTATGAGGTTAATTTTCCCAGAAGGCAAGGCGGTAATCAGTAGGGAAGTTCAGTGACTCTTGATTGCCTTCTTACGAGACACACGTGGGTCTTTGCAACAGTTAGTGACGCGTCTGCCCTATCAACTCTTGATTGATTCAGACTAACTATGTTTCACTGTTACGCTCCTCTAGAATGCGCAGACCACCCAGGCGCATGCAAAGATAGTGCTGTTTGCGCACGTGCAGCACAGCTCTTGGACGTGCAAGCGAAACCGCTGTGACTTGGCCAGTGTATATAATGCTACAGAACAGTCGTCTTCGCTGGATATATGTGAATTAGTTCTACAAAAACGCCCGCCAAGTGCCAAACAACATGTCCTGAGTAAAACTTTGTGGCGTTTTCTAGGTAATTTTTGTCACATACAACCACCACACTTTGCGGTGCTGAAAGCGTATAATGGGTACTGCTGTCTAATTCCTAATGTTTACTCCAATTTCGCATGAGCAATATTATTTGTTGAGTTTTAACATTCCAAAATAGCATTATTATAAGGAAGGTCATAGTGCAAGGACGTGGCGATATTTACAATGTGGTCTTCTTTAACACACAGCTAAAACGAAGAACATGGTCCTTGAGTGGTTTGTACGGCCGGAATCGAGTCCCACGGCCTCCATGTCAGCTGTCATTCACCATATTTGCTTGACTTCTAGAAACGAGTGATCTTGCAATGGTCGTAGTTTTTGAATGTCTTCGACATTTACCTAAAACTACATAGCTTTCCAAATTGAGGTGTTGTATTTGTTATGCTGGCTATCTACATCAGATCTGTACCTGTCCCTAAAATGAGTGAAAATGTAAGACAGAAAAGTGATGGAAAGCTCAATTATTGTTCCCTAAAAAGAGACACGCTTTTCGGTTTCCCACATTGTGAATGACTGAAAACCGCACAATAATAGGTGGATATCAAAGAACATCGAGAGCTCACAGAGAAAAGAACACTATGACTCAATAGTGAGTATTTAATTATTTATTTATTATTAGTGCAAAATACAACCCCAAGAAGCAATATTGTAGGGGAGTGATGAAAAAAAGTTCTACAGTCAAAAATGGCGTACACTTGCGCTGTCAAGAACTTCATAGATTTGTGCAGCAGCGCCTGCGCATTCTGAGAATTCAAACATCTAGTATTGACGAACCAATCGCATCGGCCGGAAGGTGAACGCACGCATTCAACTTATGATAAATAAGAAGAGTAGAAGGAAAGAAAGAATCCAGAAGGACAAAAGATGACAGCAGATGTGATCCTGAATATGTAACTCGTAGTGTGGGCTCTTGATATTAGAACTCTCTGAAACGTTGATTTCATCACATATTATTGAATGAAAAAACCTAAATCGCTAGAATATTTTGTGGTGTTCAAGAGGTTTTTATCCTAGGCTTCTTCCAATGCACGTAACACAGGAGTTAAGTTGTAATTATCACTGAAAAGCATGCAGCTAGGTTTTGGGTGCGTTTGCGTCTATAGATTAGAGCTCGACCATGAGGATCTCACACACTACAGGCATATTTATTGAGTGATCCGATATTAGTAACATACAAAGCTTGTTTCAGACTTTTTGGGACAGACCAGAAATTTCGTTTAATGAAGTTCAACACGCCGTTGCCTTTGCCAGTTGCGTGAACTAGATGCTTATTTTAAGATAACTCGGCAGACACGTTTACAGCGAGGTATTTAAAACGTTCAGCACGGTCAAGTTGTGCTCCTGACAAGCTGTAGGTACAGTGAAATTGTAGGTACTTTCAGGTAAAAATAATGAAACGACATTTTTTCACATTCAAACGCAAGTTTTATTTCTCACACCATCCCTCTACAGTGTCGATATCACGTTGTAAAATATGAACGTAATCCATACTGTGTATTGATTTACAAACAAAACTATCATCTGCGTACAGCGTCTAGTTTGGTGTAAGCGGTTCTGACGAATCACTAACATCGACCAGAAATACTGAAGGACTCAACACCAGGTCTTGCGGCACCCCGGAAGTTACGCTGATGTATGAAGAAGACGAACCATTTACTCATACGAACTGTTTGCTAGAAGGTAGATAACCCCTCAACCAACCAAGAGCGGTGCAGGCAGACCTAAACCAAAATGATTTGTTCAACAAATGAGAATTTTGAACGGTGTCAAACACTTTATGCATATTTAAAGATACCGAATGGACTTTATAACTTTGATCATATGTACTTGAAACTTCTTAACAAAATTCGCACTGTTCTGTAATATATGGCATACTACATATGAAACAATTCTGAACTATAAAGACAAAAAACTTCTGTTTTCAAGTGTTTTCATTACCACTATATATACCGTGCTCAAGAATATTATACCATACGCTGATTAAAGAAACTGACCCGTAGTTGCCTACATTATTTTTGTTTTTAGATGTTGGTATTGGTACAATTTTTGCTGGCTTCCATTCAGATGGCAATTTTTAGTGTTATAGTGATCTTGAAAAAAAAAAGAACGACTAAAAGTGGTGCTAAAACTCTTGCACACCTCTTCAATACGTGATTAGAGATAGCATCTCAACCTGGAGCAGAGTGTTGTTTAATTCGTTCGAGCAGAGCAGGCGCACCAATAGCAAAGAGCACAATGTTTTTCAGATGCTCAAACTACTGAGGCGTTGAATATGGCAATTCACCTTGAAGTTGTTTCGAAAAAAAGCTACAAAATATCGATTAAAGCACGTCACCTTCCCTGCACCTTCCGGAAAGGTTGTTTACCTGTCAGTTATGTCCGGATTGCCAACATACGTTATCAACTTATTCAATTTTATGTATTTCCATATTTCCTTAAGATTAGTAATCAGCTTTCTTTCCAGGGAAATGAAAAGTTGTTTCTTGCTTCTCCTAATTGTTTTATTACTCAATTCAAATCAGCGAGTTTTCTTTAAACATCAGCAGTTTTTATGAACGGAAAAGCTCGGAAGTGTGATTTTCGCATTAGGGGCCTTAGGCTTGCGGTAATTTAAGGTTCATCAGCTCTACATTTCGAGAAAATGACCTTGGAAGGCACGTGACTACTGACAAAGCTCGGAAGCTCAGTTTTTAAAACTTTCAAGAGTATAATAGATATGCGGGGTTTAACGTCCCAAAACCACCATATGGTTATCACAGATACCGTAGTGGAGGACTAAGGAAATTTCGACCACCTGTGGTTGTTTAACGTGCGCCTAATTGTGAGCACAAGGGCCTACAACGTTTCCGCCTGCATCGGAATGGCAGCCGCCGATGCCGGGATTTGATCCCGCGACCTGCGGGTCAGCGGCCGAGTACCTTAACCACTAGACCACCACGGCAGGAGAAAGTTTCCAGAGACTGGTAATTTTCATGACTGCAGAACACTCTTGGAACTCAGTGAACAACAAAGTAAGATTGGATGATATCGCTCCATAGCTACCACTTACTTAAAAATGAATTGTTCATGGTGACATTCTTTTTACTTTAAGTTTGAGCATATCAAATCATTAACTACTACCTCGTGATTATTAATGCCAGTCATCTTTGTAACTGACCCTATGGAGGCGGGATGGTTCAATAAACAAGATCTAGTACGCACATTGCCTACTCAAATGGCTAAAGGGAGCTACTCCAGTACGACACGCATGAACTCACAGCACCAGCAGTCTCGCAGACCAAATCAACTTATTGTAGCGATAATAAAGGTATCAGTGTCTCCAGAAGGCATTCTGTCATAGTCAAGACAGCTCCTTTATTTGTTACATTTCAGCATTCCTCATATAAACGGGAGAAATTGTACCCCAGTAAAAAATGATTACGTTTTAGTGGCTCGCCTAAGCTATCATGGAGCAAGAATTCATATTTGTAAGCTAATAGACTTCTGAAGACACCAACAATACTAGTAAACGGCAGGTTTATTCTGTTTGTAACGTGAAGTCTGCCAAGCAAACACTAACTGAAGGTGTGGTTCAATTTGATTAAACTTCCGCTTAGAAGGAAGGGTCAGTTAGCTGATGTCCCATTCTTGCGGTAATATTCGAAGCAAAAGAATTAGTGCTAACAAAACTAAATGATGATAAAGCTCGGTTATGAGCACTTATTCAACATAGAACGGCTTTTCAGTGCACATGCTCCCGCCTCTGAAACCGCTAGGTTTCTCCTATACGAACCGACTTAAAAACGAAGTATATTTAGTGACCATTTAAGCAGTCATATACACAATCTTCACAGACACAAGATGCTCAGCACTGGTAAAGAAAAATCTATTTTAATTTTTGTCCACTTGAGTGCGTAAAAGGTGTGCAGTTTAACGGTGGATGCAATCTGCACTTAGCATGCCTTGGTCGTGGCTGAGAGCCTTGGCCGCGAAAAAATTTGCGATTACCCCACGAGCTCTGAAATTATTTTTTCTGTGCCTTAATAAGACATCTTACGAAAGCTATAACCATGACTACACGCTATAATTAGGATGTTCACTGGACCATACAACGGAGACTGCTGCACGTAGCCAAATGGCCCAATTTATACCAAACATTTGCATATACTTTTCTATCTTTTATTACTGACATTTGCTAAAATATATACCATAAAAGTGGACGTAAAACAAGCAATGCATTATCTGCCCTCCGGAAAAAGTGTCAGTCATCGTTTAGCCTTTGTGAATTCTGATGTGATGTAGGAGTTTTATTGGTGGCAGACAGTGATGACTTGGCGCCAGACCCATCACTGGTCACTTGATAGAGTACGGTGCAGCCGGTGCTTGCACAGTCATCAGTCACCCGCACTGGAGGGGTTCGGGAGGAGAGATGTTACCCACTTGAGCACGTTTGCTTCAGATGTCTCTTGGGAAACGTCTGGCACACCTTCTCATGCCAAAGTGTCTATTCTAAATTTCGCGTGGTGCTCAGTGTTTACCAGTAATTTGTTCTACACCTGGAGCACATTCTCTCATGATAAACGGTCGACACCTCCATTATTTCTAGTATTCATTAGTGCTTTTATGTAAGTTTGCTTTATGTAGAAACTTGGTCTTTACATTCGAAAAGTGTCGTTAGGAAGAGGCCATTGCAAAGCTATTTAGGAAGAAGACAGTGCTTTAACAAACTCTGTACTGCAGCATTATACTAATGCTGAAATGTACGGATGAAACCTTACAACGAATACCATATCTTCGGTCACAGTGGCTCTGTAACCATTACCAGCTGTTATTCTTTAATACTAAAATGACGATTTTAATGCTATTAGACATCCTAAATGCACAACATCCTAAAAGCACAATATTTAGCATGATTTAGCGACTTTTGCGCGTTTGCGTCTTGCTGCAGCAATCCAGAGGTGTATATACTATAGCGCACACATCTCGTACCCAGGCAACTATAGGCTACCGGCGTCATTCTCGTACGCAGAGACCATCTTGTTTAGGACTGCAGAGACGCGTATCTGCGGCACCATGGCAAGCGGCGCCTTTACGACTTTGAAATACAAGACAGCACCTATTCACGTGGCTCCAGCTTACTAGACGTAGTCTGGGTTCTACTGTGCCATCTTTGGATACAAAAACAATCAGCGCACGAGAAGGATATTACACAGCACTGTTTTTGAAGATGACAACATGAGGTGACCACCGTGTCGGTGCAGTTTTTTAAGATTGCAAATATTTCTACCTGCCAAGCAAAAGGCCGAGCTCTCTCGCCAGTAGATAATGGCAATCAACAGGAAAAAACTACCAGACCAGTAAACGTGTACTATAGCCGGTTACAACCAATTTATAATTCCAAGCTCCACCCCCATTACTGCAGCACGCCTGTCATTCGCCTCCGCAACAAAGCAATTATTGGCGATTTCTGTTCGAACCATAAGGTTTTTGTCGCTAACAGCGTGGACACTACAATTTATATGACTCAAAGTTCGTCGTTGCTTGTTAGGTTTGGCTGAGCAGTGAATTTGAGGAAATTCGCCAAGAAGTAACATTTTTTGACTGAGAACTATAAATATGAAAACGTGCCTGTACACCCAAGTCATATGCCTCATATACACGTAAAGGGAAGACTTCACGTAAATAAGCGATTGCAATTAGTAGGACATTATGAAAATTCTGGCTGAGTTGAACGGTGACCTCTGTGGGTGGAGCTTGCATTTATTTTTAGGCTGTGACCGACTATAGTGAGTACATTTATTTCGTTTAATCAAGCGTGAGCGACGCCTGCTTTTCTGCTTACCATTAACAATTTGCGTGCAGTGAATGTAGTATGCGACACCCAATCATTACCTTACGCCGTACTCTTTCGGAGGCAGAATGCCAACAATATGATATACATGCCAACGCACGCGTGCATGAATGCACTTCGCGCGTTTAGGACAATTGCGATGGCCTACTGTATCGGGGCAGAGAAACGTGAACAGTGGAAGTGTAGTTTCGACTAAGTGGAATAGCGATGTACCTTGTATGTCGCTAGGCGGAACTGTACTTTCAGCCTGCGTTACCATACCACTATAAAATTTTCATCTGGCTGAAACACTCACCCTACTCGTGTGTTCTTATGGCCAGGCAAGACTGTTAATTGATTAACACGTACTGTGCATGAGCGCAAGCCGGCGTGGGATTCTTTCTCTTCAGATACGCAGGCTTGCAGCCCAACTTTTACCTTGTCACAGTAAAGGCGTGTCGTGTGGTTTTACGTCTCCAAACAGCGACATGATTACGAGAGACGCCATGGTGGAGGGCTCCGGAAATTTTCGCCATCTGATGCACGTGCTTTAAGATGCACTGCGATCGCAAAGCACACAAGGACGTGTTGCAGTTCGACTAAGTCGAAAGCAAAGTTTCCGCATGACGGAGTTTCTTTTCATCGCGATAGCACGTATCTGATTACATTGCTTCCACAGTCTGCCCTTCATGGGCAATAGACATTCCGTACTATCGAGGAAGGTCCTCTCGACGTTTCACACAAAAACAGCATAAAATTGTTATAAAGAAGAAGCACAGAAATGCTTACAGGTGGAGTGCGGGTGCGAAGTCGTGCTTTTGACTTTAGTCTGCTCGTGTGGCCGTTCAATATGCTGCTTCGTCACACTTGCTCAAGAGGACACGACGCTGTTTAATTGTTGGAGCACGCACCCAGATCCCTGTGTTCCAGTGCATAGAGGGTTTCATTGTTTTTCAGTGTATTAACCATTTTGTGTTGCACGCTGCCCAAGACAAATAAGACAAACTTAAGCTGTATCAGGTAAGTACTTTTGGAAGCTAGGTGCAGAATTTGTAGCCGGTGAGATCAAAGAATTCCATATGAATTATGTTGACAAGTTTATGCTTAGCATAGAGAACACTTATGGTATATAATGAGTAGCCGTTAAAATATAAAGATACGAGACCAACTCTATAAAAGCTAGCCAGATGCAGTCAAAAGTGAAGGACCAGCAGTACGTTCATTGGCATGAAATAAGTGTTTTTCCACATACATCGATGCCGCAACCTTTATTAGACCCGTTAGCCACATGCACTGAAAAACATTGCGCCAATGAGTGTCTTTGTCATGAGCTAGCCAGCTTTGCGATTTTCTGTTAAACAGTGTTTTGGAAGTGTTATGTTTGTCGGAGAATATTTGGAAGAACATTGCAAACTGCATAACATTCCTGAACAGTAATTAGTTGATTGCACTATGGTATGTGTAGATGCACGTATATGTGATGTATACGTGTTGTGATTTGTCTGTTAAAAGCAGGAAAATAGCAATTGAAGCCAATATATATTTACTATACAAGCGGAACTGCAGGATCTTCTAGGTGCACTGCGCCCTTATCACACTTGCACTATTCAGCCTCGTGGCATAGACAGAAAGAAATGCAAATGAGGGTGTGCTGGCGAGAGAACCGAGCAGTGACTATGAAAGAGTTTGCGTAAATCCGACTTGGCAGGATATTCAACAGAATAATAAAGCGCTACACTGTTCTCGAGAGAAGAAGGGAAATCTCGCACAAAAAACTCCTGCCCCTAGGGCTATGCACTCCCCTGCGGTACTTTGAAGCTCTACCTCACTTCCGACGACTACGCTCGCTACGAGATCCCCGAGCCGACAGCAGTGATCGCACTCAGACGCGAAACTAGCCGGAGCGAGTAATACTTTTCATAACATGCTTCAGCGAACCCGGTGTCAAAAACAGAGAGTGCTGCGACAGCCGACACCGTTGTGTAGTGTTGGCGTAAGGTGATCTTTCGTGTAAGGTAACGAGTGTGTGACCGAGAGTAACACACGGTGTGTGTATGTTCGTAGTGTGTGCGGCCAGGTTGTTGCACAGTACAAAAAACAGTAAACGCGTCCCGCGAGGACTTCTCCCGTTGATTCTTTCTTACAACGTAATAGGTTTATGAACCGGCACTATGAAGCAGCTGCGTCTACGTTTTCTTTTCGCTGATTCCTGCCGCGGGCATAGCGCGTCTGACCACCTTTCGTATTTATAGAAATACTTTAGCCAAGGAAGCTAAGATAATGAGTCATTGTCATGGCAATAAATTGTTAGCCTAGATAAGACATTTAAATAGAACGAGAACTTTTCATATTGTTGCCGACCAGAAATATTTTACACAATGCAGTAATGTATATAAGGAATGGACATTTATTTCAAAACAACGTTGGTATTCAAAGTCATTTCACCTGAGATTTTACGCGTTTTTGGTGAAAAAGATGCCTTCGCCAACTGGTATATAGCACAATGGACTTCGAGCGTATCTATCTATCTATCTATCTATCTATCTATCTATCTATCTATCTATCTATATATCTATCTATCTATCTAGCCGCCTAAGACTTTTATCTCTCCTGGCCGGTTAGATAAGGGTATTGATAGAAAACTTGATATGCACTCTAAGCCAAAAATGGCCAAAATGGGAGCAACGGCTGTTTTTCTTCCTTCAGACCGACTGTTACTCTCCGAAAAGACCAAGCGGAACAAGATGGCCGACTTGTTCGAGAATGGGGGAGCAACTGTATTCATCTTAAGTTTGTAAAGGAGCAACGGAAGGAGCAACCGCTGTAAATGCTCTCGTCACGCAACGGTTACTCCCCGGCAGGAAACCGCACACAAATATGCATGCCGCCCACATTGATATTCATGGGCCAGATTATTGTTTGTTCTGTGTGCCAAACTTCACCAAACCAAAACAGTGATTTATTTTAGCATCCGTAGATAATAAGATAGCAGCGCTGGCTGAACACAGAAGGCCTGAGAATACAGTACGGCAAATACCTAACACACGCAGCAGCAGCATGGAGAGTTGGCACGTCAAAGCGGACCGAACGCCGAAACACGTGCAAAACAACGATAAAAAAAGCCTAGACGCGCCGTTCGTCCGCGAAGTAAGGGCGTCAAAGTCGATCAAGCACCGAAACACGTGCATAAAGAGCCCCCTCCCCCCCCCCCCCCCGCCCAGATATATCGGAGAAGAAAAAAAAAAGCGGACCCAGACGCGCTTCTCATCAGCCATACACTTAGTAGCACGCTTCACCGTGTACTTTGAGGGCAGAATGACAAATCTGCGCCATCTGCGCCCGCACGACAATTGTGGCGCTAGTGTAGCAAACGATGTAAGTTACAAAGTAATTTTTATTCAGTGTTTATGTTGACTAGCACTAAATAATAATTACAGTCAACTTTTTATATTTCTTTTATGAGTTTTAGTGTACCTTAGTTTTTTATAATTGTATTAGGAGAACACACTGAAATTATTGCGCTGACCCCTGTGCTGCCACTGCTCGACGTTTTTTTTTTTTTTTCGGCGCAACTAGGTTCGCGTTCGCACTACTTACTCATTTTCATATGGTCTGTGGTTGGCGAGCACATGGACGTGCGGGCTTGTGAGCTATGTTTTGATCGTGTGTGTGTGTCGCAGATTTGCGTTTCTACTTATTCGTGATGAAGGTTAGTGTATATTTATCTTTATGGAGCGCGAAGTAGTTGTGGATTTTGCTGCTGGGTGGAACAAACACATCGTAAACACGTCTTCAGCTATCTGCAAGCCTGTTTGCTCGTCGGACAAAGGACTGTGCATGCATCAGCGTGCAGGTGAGTGGCATTTCCAGCAACATTTAATGCTCTTACAATACATTGTTGAGTGGTTGCGCTATTGAAAGAGAAATGATTTGCTCTTATTCACCGTATCCATTGCTAGCCGTATCGGACTAAATTACCTCTATTACCGCCTGCATACCCTCTTGCTTCCCCTGTCACCACTGCAGTGCCAGTGTACTTTTGCAGTTAAAAGTTCATTTCCGCAACACTACCTCGCTTGAAAAAACATTGGGGCAAGGTTGTAGCTGCATTCATACTGGCACTTTTCTACCATTGGCTTTATGTAATGTTAACGGCTGAGTGTTGGGGCCTTGGGCCGCATTTTTTAGAGATGTAAAGTGTATGTAAATCAGTAGGTGAACAAATCATTGTCGCATCACTTCACTGGCATAGCCAGGCGGTTGCGCACAGAATTTTTTTAGGCCGGGCGTAGGGAGCCCAAATTGACGACCATATTCGCTTGCCCGGCCTATTCAGATAAGCGGACCTCCCCCCCCCCCCCTCCCCGCACGCCTAAAAAAAAAAAATCTGCCCACATCACTGCGTCACTTGCTTCACCTCTGCGCTGAACGTACTATTTTATAAGCGCACCATCAAGCGAGCAGTTTACATATTGACAGAACAATTGGAGGAGGAATGACCCAAATCTTTCAGATTTCTTTAGTGATGCAAAACCTTAGCAAAACTGAATATTGTAAAAGACAATCATAAATGCTGTATGTTCTCGTTAGCGCTGTCATTATTCTGCATCATGAAATCTTTATGCGCTGTGAAAACTTGGCATGCCGTTGAAGTCACATATCGACGTTAATACCAATCGACGAAAATTTCGACAACCTCAATAACGCCGTTTTGGATTTGCCGCAGGCACATAATTAGGCTGATTCCCACTTGGCTGTTCTTAACCTGACTTCACTGCTACCAAATTAAACAATATTTGATGCATGTCTTTTACTTTTTTTTTCAGTGATATGACACAAATTTGGTTATACTGCAGAGAAAGATGCTCCCAACGATGCTAAAGTACAGAAAGCAAGTGAATTTTGGTAAGTGCAGACTTTTTGTACTACGTATATGAAAGCATCGCTTTTTAGGGGCAAACTGTGCATGTGTTGGCCAGAGAATAGTTCATTATGCCACATGGTTACACTGGCACTGACAATTCGACATGGCTCGCTGGCCCGTGTGTGTGCTCACACTGTTACCGTTAAGATAAAATGTTTATGTTTTCATTGCAGGGATTGCTGTTTGTACTAAAAAGCCAACTGCCAAGATTTCTTTACGCTGGTACTCCTAAAAGTATGCTTTCCCTATTTACATGAATTTTGGCTTGCACAAAGCATAACACTTGGGCCTAGATTCACAAAGCTGTCCATGCGCAGGCCTTCATAACAGTGTTTCTTGACTTGCCTTTACCCTGTTTTCTGCAGATGTTTCGTGGGTTTAAAGTGCCACAGCATGTTGACCTCCCCCACTCTGAAATATTCGCGTTCAAAGTTCCGCAAGAGTGGGCTTAACTTTCTTGTGCACCTCTTTGCTAGTCCAAGATACTGAAGTGTTATGCTCTTACTAGAGGTGGCAGTGTTTCTAATGTTTGTATTTCCATCACATTAACCAAGTATGCGATCTTGGCTTGACTGGTAGCACATACTCAACAAATGTCTTTGTGGCACATGTAGAAGGCAGTACAAAATAAATAGGCAGACATTCACACCGGGAGCTAACTTCTAATAATGCTTTTTTTTTTTTGGAAATCATGGTGTGCTTATTCCAATTTGTCTAACAAGCAGTAACCTGTTTGGCTGTGAACCAACAAGACGTTGAACTAATAAAAGCTTCACATCTTGTTGCTCTCAAATATATATGTATAGGCAAGCTATCTGTGACACTGTCAAACAAAGAATCAGAATATCTGTGCATGCCTTAAGATATATTGCTTCGTTTACATATCTCGTGGCTGTGACTCGTCAACCGAGTGAACAAATGCACCCTAGTTTTCTAAATTTAAAGCATTTTTTGAAGGTAGCATGGTCTACATTTATTTGTCTATAGTTTTGTCCAGCCGTTTGCGTCAGGTACAAAGAAATATACTGAAGATTATCATGTAGCCTCTGCAAATGGTTGCTTTCAAGCAGGCTTTGCATGCTTGGCTTGTGCCTACAGGTATTGCACAATTCAAGACGCAGCAGCGTATGATAGAACAGTAGAATCAAGAGCAACTATGTGCACGAGCTAAATAAGTATTTTAACATGAGCGGACAGTACGTGTTATTTGCCACACACATGACCTCATTTAGAATGCCCATTGGTGAATGGGCTCATAGAAATGTCACTCAGCTGTGTATAGGAAACAAGTTAACTGAACCTAAGGGTATCTTTAGCTACTACAAATATGCCTTGTTGAGGTGCTGCACATTTTCTTCCAGAATATTGCTGTCTGAGACATCATGTGAAGAGCGTCTACCACATCAACATTTATATGGCTTGCCAAGTAACGTTTGGCCAAACCTTCCTTTTTTTCACATTTCGTTTTGCAGTAGACATCCTAGAATGTAAGCGCTGCTGCAGTGTGTGTGACTCATTGTTATGAATTGATTCTGGCATGTTTGAGCTCACACTTCTAATTTTTTTCTTGCAGCAATGAGATGCTTCACATATGCCTGCGGTGACGTTCTGCTGCGCTAGCCTGATGGAAACACCAGCTGCGAAACTTGAGTTCTTCAGAATTGGAGAAGTTGCCCTTCTCTCACCAATGATGACACAGACTGCCCTATGCTAGAAATTCAAGATTGTTTTTCCACGGATGAGGCAGAAAACCTTTGATGTATTATGGTGTTTGTTTAGTGCTGGCTGTGGTGTGGCGAAGTCTACTTTTACGTGTGGTCAAACGTCGCCTCATAAAAAGAACAATAAAGCATTTATTTTCCTTTCAATATTGTCCACTTTTGTGTTAGAAGCACCCAAGCAGTGCTCTTCCAAGGAGCTCTCGCCATGTGTTAAGTGTGTGACAAGCATACTCGAGATAAATACTCATTTCCTTAAGGAGTAACTGGAAGCATGTGCAGTTGGTTTTCAGAGAGTAACTGCGAACACGTGGGAGGAACGGTATAGAGTAACTGTTGCTCTTAGGAGAGCAACTGGTGGGAGTAATGGTTGGTCGGCAGGGAGCAACTGGTGGGAGTAACTGTTGGTCTGCAGGAAAGAACTGGAGGGAGTAACTGTTCATCCCCCGAAGGAGGAACTGAAAGGAGAGCAACGGTTCCTCCCTCTGCAGTTACTCCTTTTAGGAGAGTAATGGGAGTGGCAATGCAATTGCTCCCTGAAAGGAGCAACCCCTATACCCCTGTTGCTCCGTTTTGGCTTGGAGTGTGGCATAACACAACTGTATGACGAACATATTTGACTAGTTATAACAAGAAAATCATGACATGTATGTCATGAATGGCAAGATTTGCAATTATCAGCTCAGCTTACACATCTCTTTTGCTCAGGAAATGTCGCAGGTGCCACGCCGCCTGCGTGGTTTGCTGTTTACAGAGCTCTCCGAACCTAACCGAGTTAGAATTGTTTGGAAGGGAAGGTTTGTCGGATCCCATCATGAACGCTGTCCCACTCGTAGCGATAGAACATTCATTGAAAGAGACATGTGAACGTTCGTATGGAGGGCGTTGCTCGACAACAAAAAAACAGTAACAAAATCAAAAGGAGCTCGACGACCAGTTGGGCAAGAAAAAATGCAGACGATGTTGAAGACAACGCGAGTGCGAATCGGACAAACGCGTGGGCGACGATCAACTGGATTGGAGCAGAGAGACCTCACGCATGAAAGTAGGAATAAAAAAAGAAACTCTGAAAATATTCGCAAGAGAGAACTGACGTGATTTCAGGTCAACGAAAGGGTGCCTGCAAGTGACGTGACACGTGGGCATTATTTGTCGTGAAAAGCAAGCAGGCGTCGCTTTCGATTTCCTTTCTTTAAAATCATCAGGAAACGAATACAAAACATTTGTATTTGCCTTCACTCTTGCCTTTACAGTTTGTCCTCATCAGCGCCACATGTGTGAGCTGGACTCATGATTCTGTGTTGGAGAATGCCCAAAACTCGATCACTCTCCTCAGCTCAAGAGCTCGCGGTAACGCATTCGTGGCCAAGACATGCCTATTCAAGCCAACGACCAGCATTTACAGCAGCAGTGACGTTCTTTGTGTTTCTTTTATTCTATGTGGAGCCCTGGCTTACTCCGATTGCGTGAACGTTAAGATGAACTGGAACGAAATGTGCATGGACAATTGCCTAGAAGTTTAGGAAAAATGAAATGTTTAAGCGTTTATTTTTTTATAAACTGAAAACTTTTTTTCTAAACTCTTTTTTTTCTTCTGAAAGCCGAACTGAGGAACCTACAAGCTGAACTCTCAAAATGAATATTCCTTCCGAATATGAGCATTATAAAGGAGGTCACTATGAAAAAAAAAACGGCTTGAAGACGTTGCTGTGCATCAAAGCACACTTTCTTGTCGCCTCCTTGGTAAACTTACCTATCGTGGACGCAATTGAGGATTCCTATCTGAACATGTTTATTCATACGTATTGCCATGCAAGCTGCCGGAAATCACTCTATCACCAGCGAAGAAACGGCATACGCACAGGCATATAGGAGTTCGCGCGTTTGAAGTTTCGCAAATACAGACCAAGTCTAGTGAAAACAGAACCAGACAACTAGGTGGTGCGTGAGTAGAGCTGCTTTTTTTTAGGAGTCACTACATATAAGGTCCTTTTTTTCATATAACGCAAAACGTTTTAATAGATTGCAGTTGCTCTATGCACGGGCTGAATTTCTGCCGGTGTTTCACGCAGACAGAACCCTTCTCGTATAGTATGTAGAAAACCCTGAGGTTAATTGCTTTTTTCTATTTGGTATTCACTCGGCAATCTATTAAGCCTTGTTCGCTTGTGTCTTAATTAAAACCCTTCTCTGGTGGTAAAAAGCACGTGTCTGCCGACCTGACTAAGATAAAGAAAACGACTATCATTGAGTAGAATCTCTGCAAAGCAATAAAATTTGTAGAAAACAAAAGAAAACGACAAAGCCTAAAGACATGAACAGCACACACTGTTCCTGCTTCGGAGTTGTTTCAAGCGTAGCACATAATTTCCGCTCGAAGGCTTCCACTATCTCGAAAAAACATCGCCGTGTTCTGAGCCCCTTTGCTTCAGGGCTTTCCACGCCTGCGGTTTTCAGATACGCCTCAGGGGGGCGCTTCGTCAGTTTCATTCGTTTATTGTTGCTGCTTTCTTGCTTTTTTTTCATCGAGGGACAGCTGTCACGCGGTGATGTGTTAATCTCTCAAGGGTTTCAAAGAACACTGCCTTCAAAAAAGCAGCTTTGTCTTTAATAAATTGAAAAGTTTGCTGAGAAGCTTCCTATAAAGAAGCAGTGGAAGGAAAAAAAATACCTTCATAGTCCAATGTGAGCAAGATGGCGCGAGTTTCATTGCGGAGACCTGACCAACAGCCTCATGTGGGCAGATATGAAAGAAATGTTTATTATTTAGGTTACCATATACTTTGTTGCATAAGTGCCCAAAGGCATCGAACTCACATAACTGCCCAGGCTGCTTGCACGCAAGTGCCTCTTTATTGCGTTGTCGTCCTGAGAGCCCCGCCGTGGAGGCCCGCGGGTCGCGGGATTGAACCCCGGTGGTGGCTGCTGCATTTCCGACGGAGGCGGAAATGCTGTAGGCCCGTGCGCTCAGATTTGGGTGCGCGTTAAAAAACATCAGGTGGTCTGAATTTCCGGAGTCCTCCACTACGGCGTCTCGCATAATGATATGGTGGCTTCGAGACGTTAAACCTCCAACGCACTCCTTCTTTCACCACAGTATATGTCCCACCACATAAATTATCGCCATGAAGTCGGTGTTCCACTTAAAAAAAAACCAAAGCATTCTCCCAATCATTTTCACAACGCACCGCGATCGAGTGGAACTTACTTTCATCTGAAATCACATCAACCACTGACAATAAACGTTTTCGAGAAGCACTAACCATTCTTATTCAAATATATAAGCCCGTTTTCCTTCACTGGTATTATTACTCATTGTGTCCGTTTGACTCGTATATAAATTTGTGTAATTTTTTCCCACCACCCGCTTTGTTGCCTTTGGCCTTGACGGGTAAAATGTATGAATGAATAAATAAATAAATATCAATCAATCAATCGTAATGAGAAACTTCAGCGCAACCGAATTTGACATCAATCGAAAAATATTTCCAAGCATATAGGGGCTTCCAACCCAGTATAGTAATATAATTGTTAGCTTGCCGTAGTTGAGGTTCCAGAAGTATCTAGAGGACCTAGAGTTTTTTATCATGCAATGAATAGAAGTAATTGGTGTTTTTTTTTTCATTTCACGCACGTTTACAAATGTCGTCACTGTAGCGACAATCGAACCTGAGTCATTCTGCATAGCAGTGCTACACATCAGTCGCGAAGCTGTCCCGGTGGGTTAGCTTGATTTCTGTTTAGGTCAATTTTCTACGCAAATTGGAAGTTAATATGAAGCCTCATCCGATCTCACAATCAACGACATTAACCACTTGTGCAGTGTTTGTATTATTATCTCGGGAAATGTGATTTACGGCTTTAGAAACTTATCACATACACACAAACATCCTGCATCAAAGTGCAGTTAAATAAAAACAAAATTTGAAATGCCCAAGCAAAACAAACACTGCTTGATGTTCTTATAATAATTTACATGCTTCGACATTCTGAATGAAAAGAATAACCCATGTATTAATGTTGTAATATTATCTGAACCCACAACCGCGCTGTAGGCCCACGTTCTTAAATTTGGGTGCATGTTAAAGAACTCTTTGTGGTCGAAATTTCTAAAGCCCTCCGCTACAGCGTCTTTCACAATCATATGGTGGTTTTGGGATGTAAAGCCTCTCATATAAGTGAATCAATGAACCTAGGAACTAAAATATTGCTAAACTTTTTGTATGAACCGCAAATATTTTTGGTTGTACAAGTGTCTTGCTCCACGAAATCACAGTACGCGTGTGTGTGCCCGTTCGCTCCTTTCTTAGGCATACTAAGAAGAGACCGGCTGTATGAGTTACAGATTCACTTCTCTAGACCTAGCCGCTTGGGGCGCGGAATCCTTCCACGTGGTCGTTGGAATCGACGAAGCACTTGTAGCCCAGACATGTCCTCATAGCCAGACACAAATATGGCTTCCCACATATGGCGCACGACAGAACGGACGGTTCCAAGCAGTGTCGATGTCACTCCAGCGACCGACAATCGATAGCATGGAATTCGCACTTACGCAACTCTCGAAGCGTCGGGCCACTCGGGTGTGGTGAAACTGCGCTGATGTTGGAGAAGCCGCCATGCAGGCACACCGCGTATATTGGCTGGCATAGTGAACCACATTCTCAATGACCGAGCAGGCAAAGTGGCTAGAGAAATTTTTAGGACACCGTTATCCTATTCTAGACTGCGCTGTATCTATGATCAGCCTCTGCGAAATACGTCTGCTACTTACAACGGTGTTTTCTCGCAAAACTTTGATAACGCTCGTCGTTCGATCAGTGCAATGCAATGTATCTTATGTTTGTTTTCTGTCTTCCGCAGACAATACATATTTCTCAATGACAAGTTTTGTATTTTTATCTAGATTGATATAGTGAAAATAGGCTGTTACCTAGCAATTCTGACAAAAGTAAACATACCTTGGTTCCTCTGAACCAACTCAATTGTTTGCCGCTACACTAAATCACCAGACATTGACTCAGTAAAGATACCTTGCACAAGACATCGACGAGACGGTAATCAACAACGATTTGCCTATATTTACGTTTTGTTTGGTATTTCTACACTTCTTTAGCTTGCGCAGATGATGTATATATTTTCTAACACTTTTCTGCGACACATTTAGGTGCATTTGCATCTCAGCTGAGTTTACTCAAGGCCTATTTCTTACTCACCCTTCGCCTTTCTTATCCACAAAAATTGATGATCAGGCTATGCGTAGTGTTTTTGAGGAACAAATAAGCCTTCATCAACAAACTGCAAAGGTGGCCTAAATTCACATCGACAGCGCAGTCTTTCATCCAGATTCACGAGAGGAGATCAGCTTTGAGAAAAGTCGGTGGTGCCGATAGTATATGCTCGATTTGACCCAAGCGTAGAGCAATGCGAGGTGTGCAGCGTCGAAAATCCGCCAAGCTTAAACATCACGTTCAGTGAAGCTTGCCTAAGGACAGTGTGACTCTCTTAGCTCTCGAAGCGAAGAGTGTCATAGTCGTCTCGAAGGGAGATAATCTGGCATCACTCAGAAAGCAAGCTCATATACAACAAAAGAAGAACGGGGATGATCATGAAAAGCGTAGCGGTGAAGAACTTATGTAAATGAAGATGGATGTTCTTTGCGTCTCAAATATTCTGTTGAGCCACCAAACAACCGAATCCTAACTTTTGATGAAATAGAGGGAAAATATTGCGATTTGCATAGCTGCTTGCAATAAAAGGGAAATGTTGCATTAGAGAGTATGATATGACGGGTATTTTAGGAAAGCTCGAACAAGAGCGCTGAATGTGAGAATCATGGTGGTGACAGTTCAAAGAGCCAAATGTTTTAAGCAAAATGACAGCAATCGAACCGTCTTCTGAAACAATAACCAAGAAGTATTGACAGATTGGGAGAAGAAACAACGCAAATTCTGCTTAGGAGAAGGGATATAACTGTTGTTTTCGCTATGGAACCATTAATTTCAACGTCAGAGAGCATTCAGAGCCCGACAGGGCGTCTCTCTCTTGGAGAAAAATGGCGATAAAATATAGGCCTTTCTTTCTTCGCTCTTCAAAACCATTTGCGATGAAAAACGTTGCGAGGTTCGCTAGTGGCAACTGAGTGGTTTTTTTCTAGGTCCTATACTATGATCCGGTAATCTCAGACGCTTGTTTCTTTTTCTTGGGAAGACTTCTGTTAAAACAATGACAACACTTGCTCTAAAGAAAGTTGCGCAAAGCTTTGGATATATCAATGAATTTGTGAGTTTTAAGGTGGCTTCTTTTAGTCAACGCTTTTTTGTTGTTTTACTGTCTGCTGTGTTTTATTTTGTCACCCGGCATAAGTACTTCTATACGAAGCGCTCTAGGTACTCACATGCTTATACTCAATTTCTCTGCATATTGTGTGTTTTGGACATCGCGAAAACTTTCACTATGTGCCTGGATTTGTACTACTGTTTTTCTCGTTGCTAGGCGGCAGCCTCGAGATATCTAAAGAGAGAGACACATATTGAAACCCGACAATCTTTCATCTCTGCGCTACGCAAAGGTTCTCCCCACAACGACTGACAAACTTACAGAGTGACTCTGCACCGCGCGTTGGGAGCACGCCATTACCGAACCTCAGGAGTCTCCCATGAACAGCGTAGGCGCGGCAGTCTCAAACAGCTGGTTGCGACGGGAGGTTCCTCTGCTTAGCCACCACCTCGCAGAATAACTGCGCTGGAGGCCTTCCGGCACACTGAGACCACCGGCCGTCTTCTATAGGATGCAGTGATAGTGGTTTCACCCCACACAGTAATGCCAGGCATCAGCGATAAAGTTTTCACTAAATTTTTACTAGTAATCCCGCCAGTGTTAGACAGCGCCAGTGGTGGCAGGGGTGATGGATGTCGAACGCTTGTTCTGTCAGGTGGCGTTACATCACTTGAACGGTGATGAAGAAGACATTTATGGGGTGCATCAATTCAACAATGCTGTCGGGTTGAGTTCCTTGCTGTGGAGTAAACGAAGATTTTGACCAATTTAAAGGCACTGACGCGCGCCAGCATACAAACCCGAGTTTTATTATAAACTGGCACATAGTACAAGAAATCCAGCATGCCAATTTTACTGCTCTAATGTGGCACAGCCGTTTTCATAGGGCGAAGGCTCTATATCCGGCCATGGTGGCAAGGTTGTCTTCGAGTGAATTTAAAAAGGATCCAAAATTCAAGTGTAAGGTAGCCAAGGTAGCTTTGCGAGTTATTGCAACCAAAGCCAAATATTAAAAAAAACAATATTAGGAGGGCTGCTTTCATCAGTTACAACAAGTCGGACTACTTTGAATAGACACATGCATAAAAAGAAGGACATGCACAGTTTCAGTCTAATTCAGTCTTCAAGCCAAGTACAAATCGTAAAGAAATTATACACAAATAATAATTCAATGCCGTGTATATAGTTTATTTATATAGATATAGTTTTTACTATAGTCATGGTTGTATTGTAACATTCAAGGCAACAAATATGCACCAACATTGAACAATAAATTAGTTGTTATTTTCATATTGCAGTTGAATTTTGTTAGTAGTGTTTTCACAATACTAGTGCAAGTACAGAGAGTGAAATCTGGTTGAATATGAATAGCCGTGCTCTATGCTTTCGCTGGTGTCCTTTTTTTTGTAGAATTGACACTATAGCATGCACTGCACATCGAAATGAGAAACTGACGAGCAGTATCCGCATATGTGGCGTGTAGCGTGGGCAGGGTTGTAAGTGATTCTTTTTGCGACATGTATACGCAACTTCGCCGCTACGTATTTGCAGGCATGGTGCATAACGCCTTAAATTCCTTGGCTGTGCACCAACTAGCTATGTGGGCAAGAACATCAGTGCAACGGTGGTCTTGGCCACAAAGCGCCGCTTTTTTGGAATTGATAAGAAAACATTGGCAAACTACTACAAGCTTCATGAGTTGCAACAGAATTGACACATGGGCTAGCTGGTTGGGAAGAATGGTATACATCTGGTTTAAATGCATGAAGCAAGACACAAGCAAACAGATAACGAGCGCTTAGTTCCTCTTCCTTTGTGTCTTTCTCCATTTGCTTTTACTATAGTTATACCTTCCAAGCTTTATGCTCTGAAACAGAAGTTCAAATGTAGCGAGAAACTAGCAATTACGCAAACATAAAATTTTCGTCACCAGGCGAGGTCGCAAAGTAGTAAACTTGGTGCAAGGCAGCCATCAACGGCAACTAATCTTAGGCGACGAGAATTTTATGGGGTGAAAGTTAAAAAAAACAAAAACAAAACAGCGTTCATGGCATTAGCTTTACGCTTTAGCCAACAATCGCTAAATGGTTAGAAAGAACGCGGAGACTCTCGTTGTCTCGTTTATTTAAGAAACGCGCCGACAAGAAACTTAGTCAGTTGCCAGACAGACTGGTTACCCTTATTGAATTCATATTTTTAAAAAGAGACAGAACCTTGAACACCCCAGATGCGCTTTTAGTGTGTGATGCCAACCAACGTGTGGTGAGCTGCTGTTTTGTATAATTCATGACTTTCGTTTGGTAGCCTTTGATGTTACAAGCTTCTGAGTTTGAAAGCACTAGAAGCGTCAAGACGGCAACGAACGTGAAGGCTTTCGAACGCTTTCGGCAATGAGTGGTGTTTTATCACTACATCTGCTTTTACATCGCAGAATACGTTGGTTTATGGAGGAAGCACAACTTTCATGTTACGGTGTTGAAGGTAAATTGTTAAAAATTAAAGCATCGTCGCAGGATTGAAATGCTGACTAGAACGAGCATCAGACAATGACGTTTGTTTCAATTCCTCAATGAAACAAACGCGTTTCCTAGATTCCAAAAATTTCGCATTCAGTGGTGGTCGTCATGCTGAGCCTTTCGGTTCATTGAGCGTTTTCAGTGGTTCCTAGTGGCATACAGTTTTTTACATCCCCCAGCGTTTTGCTGTTTCCCGTATTAGGGGAAAAATTACTTCTTGCTATATCACACCTCCTCGAGTTCAGCGAAACATACGTGGAGGCCAGTCCACCAGAACGAACCCAAGCGGAGCACTTATGTTCGTCACTTGCGTTTAGAGGCGGGGAAAGCAAAAACGAAATGCAAACAGCCAACCACATTCAGAGCGGAGTCATCGTGGTTTTGGCGTGTTCTCCGGTGAAGCCCCTACAGCACGTAGCCGTTGACCGAGTACGAACGTGACAGCGCTGCCATCACAGCTCGGTGTGTCAGGAAAGCTCACTGCCGAAGTGTGTGGCATCGATTGCTTTCAGGCCAGACGGGGCCGGCACGCTGGGCGGGCCGCTCGCTGAAATATTAATATTTTCCTCTTCTCGAAAGTCAGAGTTGGGAAAAGTAAAACGAAAGTGCGTTCTGGTAAGCGAACGAAAAAAAGAAGAAGAACCAATACATACACCTATAAAAGCTATGTCAAACCCGCACGTGTTCGCTCATCCAGCTAACAGCTCAAAGTTAGGCCACCTACTGCGATGCACGCTCGATGCAGGCTATCGTAATAAATTGATAAACGATCCAATAAAGAAAATACGGAGACAACGCGCCGTCAGATTTTGACGTTGGCCGAGATACGGCACTCGCCGGCGTTTATCAAGGCTCTAACGCTGATAGTTTTGCGTCTGGGAATTGTCAAGTGACTGATCATCACGGTGGATGCGATATTTCAGCCTAATTTAATTGCACGTCAAAAAGCGCACCGCCTGAAGCTTTACGCCTAACGTGGGTATCAATTTATTTTGTCTGTAAATGACGATGGATGGTGGAGGCGCGGCACTAATATTTCCCGCATGCATTCAGCGTTTTTTGCAGTAATACACATTTCAGAGGATAGCGCAAAATGTTATTGTTTTGTTCTAATGTTCCCATAAATCGTTCCATTTTATGTGCCCTAAGCGACAAACATTCGTATAATAAAACTTGTTTCGGTGTATTCGATTTACGCGAAAAACCGCAGTTATACTTTCGGAAAACAAGTGCTTAATCTCATAACACCTTCCTAAATTGATTACCATGCATAAGGCTAGCTAATAAAATAATATATAGACTTTTATATATATAGAATTGATATGTGGGGTTTAAGGTCCGAAAACCACCATAAATATATATAGAATAATACGTCGAGTGCCGATAACCTGGTGTACCAATTCAGATGCAAGACCATTGAATTAGATATGCCCCACCCGCCGTGGATGCAGAATGCCTGCGCTGTCCCATCTCTAGGCAATAGTGCGCGGCTGTGATTCAGGGTTCCCAACGGTACAGTAATTGTTTCATTTGTAGGGTACTTCCGGTATATTTCAGCCAGCGTAGGGTAGTAGGGCGGTAATGCGATTTCCCTGTTTGACGAGGGGTAACTCCAACATATCGCTGGTCACTTATTGTTGAAAATTGTAGAAGGTGAACGCGAAAAACCTGAAAATTACGTTAACGAGAAGGTCCTAAATCTGATTCTTTCTTCGAACAAAAGTGAAATTGTTTTAAAGGAGCCCTGCAACAGTTTTCCCGTTTGGTCGCTAAACGCTGCCGATGGATAGTCGTGGTTCCCGAGAACGTTTGAGACAAAAAATATATCACCGCACGAGGCCTTGATTTTACAAAAAGTTCGCAAAAGCAGCTGAATATCGATTCCTCGTTTCGCGACAAAGAAAGGTGCAAGCTCAAAAATCACTCGTCACAGCTCAAAGAATAATTCATTGCTTGATTGAGCATGGCGCACTAGTTCGGTACAGGGGCCGTCGTAGGAGGCCGCGACTTGTCCATGCGTGCGCGTACAATTGCATCAAAAAGGGGAGAAAATTGAAGAAAAAAAAGAAATGAAACTCTCAAGGGTACCAAGTGCGCGTTACATACATTCCTCTCCGGGGCAGCTGTCGCTGTTTAGCTACCAGCATTTTCGTTGGGACGAGAGAAGAAAGAATACAATAGAAGTGTGGGACGCATCTTTGTAACTCAGCTCGTACTGGACGGATTTTAAAAATTTATCGGTGGTGAACTTGTAAGGCAATCCTTTAAGAAAGCCACTTCATCGTTACTTGGAATAGAATGCAGGGTTTCAGCACATAGCGAAGCCAAAAATAATACGCCACACATCCTTGTGCTAGCATTGTTTCTGAGATGCTAAGCAGCTTTTTGACTAGCCCGTTAAGCGCCGTCCGTCCGTGTCTCCGTGCCAACGTGCCGCACCGCGTTTCCCCCGCTGCAGTTGCTGGAAGGATGCCAAGTAGGTCAAGTTGCAGCTGCGTGTTGAGGTCACTCTCTCCCTCACATGTAGCAGCGGCCGGCTCCTCCCAACACACCTAGGTTGTGGTGTTCCTGCAGCCTCTCGCAACACACTGCTCCTTCACTTCACCATATCTACCTTCCGCAATGGTTGACCGCACGTGGAGTCTAAACACTATTTGGGCTTGTTTATCTGCACTGAAGCTTACACTAAACCCAACCCGCTTCGCATGTCTTTTGCGTTTCAAACAGACGTTTACTCGATTGAAGGCTTCACCGAGTTTTGCTTCAAACCGTTCTTCCAGCACACACGTCGGCGCCCATTTCAGTGGTGTCCACGGCGTGCGCACAGCTGTTGCATCGCTTCCTATCACGCTTCCCTTCGGTGAGATGGTCCATAATATTTCTCTAGTGGATAGTTATCAGAATAAAGCGTTTGATGCCTCATCCAACTGCCAGCGCAAGTGTGGGCAAAGTACATAATGACATAGCGACGCCGCCTCATTTCCTCATCGTGGCGCCACATATTGCCAAAGTTGTTTGTCACCATGAATTCATTGTGACGTTGAGGCGAACGTTGGGACCCTGGTCTCTAAACATTTATACTGTGTCCTAACGCTCTTAGTCAAAACAACACTCATTGATTCGTTGACTGATGCATGGAATAGCGTCTTTTTACAACAGAGCTGTGACCCGTACTCAGCCTAGCTCAGAATAATAGTATAGTAATAATAAAGTATTATTGTTATTATTATTGAAAACAATAATCCTATCATAGTAATTTTGAATTATTATTATTATTATTATTATTATTAGTAGTAGTAGTAGTAGTAGTAGTAGTAGTAGTAGTAGTAGTAGTAGTAGTAGTAGTAGTAGTAGTAGTAGTAGTAGTAGTAGTAGTAGTCTTTCAAAGTTGAAATACTTTCTCTCGTGAGAAAACATCAATATAAATTCACAGCCCACTTTTCCGTGTTTCATTAGAATCAACGTGAGTGTTCCTGCATTCTGTCTACTTTTTCGCCACAAATCCTGTAGTCACCAGAAACATTTCTTTCTAACGCTGACTTGTTTACGTATCCAGTGTTGTTTCTAAGGGCCAAGGCTCCAGGTAGGTTAGGGCCCCACTATACACTCTCGTCTATGTTTCTACATAAAATCAGCACATGTTCGAAACATTCATTCAGAACATGTATTCTTTTGACCAGGATTTTTTTAGCTTTCCAAAGTCATGCACCGTAAAGAAGATATTCTCATTTTCTTCACCTTATCTCAATTTGTAACTGTCGCGCTCTCATTCATCCCGGCCCCTCAATCACAAAATGTGTCCTTGCTTATTTCATCTTTACCCTTACCGTGGTTACACAGACGCTTTTGTTTCTAAGCCTCACATTCACACATGACTCTAGAGATGTTTTTTTTTTCTTTTCCACCTATGACGTTTTGCTTAAAATTCTCCGTCACCATGTCGCTTACCCTGCCAGTCATGGAGTTGCTCATAAGGATCCCATCTTTTCGTTAGTATTGAGCCGATGCTCTTCCCGTACATATACAGGACGCTTTTCTCTCCAACCTGCTGTCTTCTAAGCACCTCATAATGATGTTTCTAAACTAAATTTCAAACCACTGAAGATGCAACCAGCTCCAACATTTCCATACGTCTGCACGTCGTACAGTGTATAGTCTGTACAGGTGGGCCTTCTGTGTCGTTTTCGAGATATTTTTTATTAGGCTGCTCTTAGCACTGTTGGGACTCCGGGTCCCGCCGGTCTCGTTTTCGGTAGCTGGCCCCGTCGCAGGATCCATCGTCCAACAATTCAGCGAGAAAGGAGCGCCCGAACAAACGACAGAGATTTATTTACATGTGGAGAAGTGATCAACTGATCCAAAGAGAGAAGAGAGAGAGAGATACAAAACGTCTTCGGCATTTTATAGCGCCGCGTTGCCGACACTGGGCGCACTCTCCGCATCGTCAGCCAATAAGGTGTCCCCGGCACGCCGGCCACGAGGGAGGGGGAAACACACCTCACAACACATGGAGTGGAACAACCTAACATGATGTCCATATATGGTCACGGCGCCCTAAAAATGCCCAAACATGGTCACGAACGCACAGCAGATTCCTGAGTTCTCCCGGCGGGAGGAGGAGCCTGAAAGGGGAGGTGGGGGTGGACGACACAGTCAAGAACCGGTTCTCCCCCAAACTCCTCTTGCTTGGTTCCCTAGGGCCGGTCGTAACAGTTTCTCGCGCGGGGGGGGGGGGATTAAAGATCTCGATGGGCTGAGGTTTGCAGCCACTGTCCGGAGAGATCAGCGCCGGCAGTCGGTTTGGTGACGACCGTCTTTGATGAAGTTGAGGGCACCACCTGCTTCATTTTGGGCTCAACAGACATCACATACGCACATGAAAACACCACTACTCAGCCGGTGAGCGCAGGACAATTCCGCCAAACTCCACCAGGCAATTTTCCCCTTTAACTGATATTAAAGGAAATACACAATTTATTCAAAATGTTACTCATACGTTAAGGTGACACAAAACAACAACACTGGAAGCACACCGAACCCGAAACCCTGGATAGCCGTGTCTTCAACGTTTTCAAACAAGTACACCTAAAAGAGTAAAAAAAACAATCACTAGCCCTTGTCTAGGTCAGGAAAAAAAATGCCAGAGTTCTCGAGACATCCTCTCGCGTCAGGGGCATCGACTTAAGCCATCAGCGTTGCCATGGAGTACACCCTTTTTGTAGCGTATTTCAAACGTATATTGTTGCAAAACGAGGCTCCAACGCAGCAGGCGGCCGTTCTTAGAGGACATGGTCTGTAGCCAGGTGAGAGGACAATGGTCCACTTCCACAATGAACTTGCTTCAGGCAATATAAAAAGCCAGTTTCTGGACTGCCCAAACCAAGCACGCACATTCCTTTTCGCTAGCGCTGTAAACCTGTTCGCGAAGGGTGAGTTTCCGGCTAACATAGAGGACGGGATGCTCTTCATCCCCCTCATCCCTTTGACTAAGAACTGCCCCCATGCCTCTATCACTAGCGTCGCATTGGACTATGAAAGGCCTCGAGTAGTCTGGTGAACTAAGCAAAGGTTGGCTCGACAAGGCCGCTTTCAAAACGCGGAAAGCCTTTTTTTTCTCCTCATCCCAGTCGACCATTTTGGGCTCGGTCTTGCGCAACGCGTCAGTAAGAGTGCTGGCAATGTCGGAATATCTAGGGATGTACTTACGATAGTAACCAGCTATTCCAAGAAAAGCCCAAATATCGGTTTTTGTTCGAGGCTGGGGAAAGTCTCGGATAGCTGCCCCTTTCATTTCAGAGGGACGGCGATGCTCTCGACCGATAACATGCCCGAGATAGAGTACCTCTGCTTGTGCTAGCTGACACTTGGGCGCCTTTACCGTTAAACCTGCTTCGCGTAGGCGTGTCAGTACTGCTCTCAAATGCGCCAAGTGTTCTGGCCAGGACGAGGAAAACACGGCGACGTCGTCCAAGTAAGACAATGCGAAGTCCTCTTGACCCCACAAAACCTTATTCATTAAGTTTGAAAAACAGTAAGGCGCGTTCTTGAGGCCGAAACTACACATTTTAGGGCGAAATGTCCCCAATGGTGAAATAAATGCAGCATACCAGCTCGCCTTCTCGGTGAGCGGCACCTGCCAGTAACCTCTCGCTAGGTCTAGCGTTGAGATAAATTCCGTGCTGCTTACCCTCTCGACGCGTTCCTCAATGTGGGGAATTGGGTATGTCTGATCCTTGGTGATGAGGTTTAACTTACGATAGTCTACGCAAGGACACGGATCTTTGCCGGGTACCTCCACAAGAATTAACGGGGAAGTGTAATCACTTTCACACGGCTCAATCACGCCCAATTCCAGCATCCTGTTAACCTCTGCTTTTATTAGCTCAAGCCGGCGAGGTGACACCCGATACGTCTTAGATCTTACCGGTTCCGACGAGGTAAGCTCTATGTCATGAGTGAGGACGGATGTCTGGCCTGGCTCGCTTACATATCTGTCCTGAAACTCGGTCAAAAGACCACGCAATTCCTGCTTCTGCTTCATTGTCAGCTGTGACTTTGATACTAAATCCTCAACTCTTTTCTCGATCGGGACTTCGTCCGATTCGGGAGCTAATTCAGGAATTTCTGCCGGAACCTCTTCCGGAACATTTAAAGTCATGTTCACGATGGCTTCCCTCTTTTTATAGGGTTTGAGTAAGTTACTATGATACACCTGGTGTACCTTACGACTTCCTGGTAATTTTACCACATAGTTGGTGTCAGACAATTTTCGAGTAATCTCGGCCGGGCCGACCCATTGCACTTCAAGCTTATTCTTTTGGGAGGGCTTCAACAACATGACCCTCTCTCCTACAGCAAAGTGTCGCGCTTTAGCTGTCCGATCGTAGTAAAGCTTAGCCTTCTGCTGTGCTTTGGTCATCGCCCTCTCGGTCAGTTCTTGGGCTTTTGTTAGACAATCCAATAAGGTGAGGACATATTCCACTACTACAGGATCATCACCCTGACCTTCCCACGACTCTCTCAGCATACGAAGAGGAGACCACAGTCTGCGGCCGTAAACAAGTTCCGCTGGCGTAAACCCTGTTGTCTCATGTGGTGCAGTTCTTAGTGCAAACATCGTTGCAGGTAAGCACATTTCCCAGTCAGTTTTTTGTTCAAAACATAGGGCTCTTAACACTCGCTTCATCACGGAGTGAAGCTTTTCTATCGAGTTCGACTGCGGATGGTAGACTGAACTATGCAATAATTTCACGCCACACCGCTCTAGAAAGGTTGTCGTTAAGGCACTCGTGAAAATGGTGCCCTGGTCTGATTGTATCTCGGCAGGAAAGCCTACCCGGGCAAACACGGACAGAAGTGCGTTCACTACTTCGACGGAACTTAGCTCTTTTAGCGGGACCGCCTCTGGAAATTTAGTAGCTGGGCAGATTAAGGTCAGGATGTGACGGTAGCCTGAAGTTGTCTTGGGCAAAGGACCTACTGTGTCAATTACCAACCGACGAAAGGGCTCCGTGATTACGGGTACCAGCTTCATTCGAAATTTCGCCTTATCTCCCGGCTTACCCACTCGCTGACACACATCGCAAGATTTTACAAACCTCTCTACATGTTTAAAGCATCCAGGCCAGTAGTATTTCTGTAAAAGACAATTTTTCGTTTTCTTTAGGCCTAAGTGGTCTGACCATGATCCTCCATGCACCAAACTAAGCAAATCCTGACGATAGGCCTGAGGTACGACTACCTGGTCAAACTCTACTCCTCGCCTATCTAGATATTTTCGATAGAGTATGCCGCTCCTCTCTTGGAATCTCACATTTCGTTTGGCGATTCCCTCTTTCGGGCTGTCCTGGAATTGCTTAAGCGTCGGGTCCCCCTTTTGTTCGGTTATTATTGAAGTGGGGCTCACCTGCAGCAGCCGACTGAAATTATCCGAAGTTGGCATGACACACAACTCTTTTGTATTTCCTAGTACCTGGAATGTGTCACCCTCTGTGCTATCCTCTGTACTACCAGGAATCGGCTTGGGAGCAACGGCATTTTCTATTTGTTCGGTCAACGAGGCGTAATTGACCCCTTCATATTCGGGAGGAGGTTCATCGTCGCCTTTAGGAATGGTGGCCTCCGCGACTACGGCTTCTGCAGCCTGTTCTCGCACAAGTCGATTTGTTACCGTGGTGCCTAACTCGCAACCAGGCCCCTTGTCGATTTGAGGCTTGTTTGCCTCAGTGAATGTTGCTCTCGCAGCCAGCGCACGTGCCTTCGATCTAGTCTGTGCCTGCACTATGCCTTCTCCCAACGTTAGACCTTTCTCCTTCAGCATTTGATCTGACTTATTTGAAAATAAGTTAGGATACTGAGAGGGTAGATATGGCGATACCGCGGCTTCCGTTTCCAACGTACCAAATGCGCCTTTAAGGACAACTTTAGCTACGAGAAGGCACTGACTGTTTGCTTCTACGGCTTGTCTAATCCAGGCACAGTCTCCTGAATACTGTCCGGACTGAACAAAGGACGGATGAACTACGTCCATAGTGGCTGTGGAGTCTCTAAGAACCCGACACTGCTTGCCGTTCACGGTAAGGTCGTACATATAGGGCTCTAACAACTTCATGTTCTCGTCGGCTTCATTTATAGATAAAAAGGCCACCTTTTCTTTCGGGCAATGTTTCGCGAAGTGCCCTGTTTCGTGGCAGTTGAAACAAGCCGCCGGTTTTTTCGCCTCAAATTTCCTTTTGCTTGCCTCTGCCGACGCCCCATGGTTAGATGCCTTGTTTTCCTGGCCTTTTTGTTCGAGACTTGTCGGTTGTTTTCTAAACGGCGCCTTATTCGGTAGTAGGAATTTTTCCCTTTTTGGCTCGCTGTTTGCCCCGAGGGCGCGGCGCGTAACGAATTCTTCAGCGAGCTCTGCGGCTTTCGTTACGCTGTTCACGTCCGGTCTATCCTGCACCCAGAACCTCACCTTTTCTGGTAACCTTTGATAGAATTGTTCCAGACCGATACACTCGAGCACCTTGTCATGATTCCCATACGCCTTTGCCTCTTTGAGTCACTCCACCATGTTGGCCATTAACTTGTAAGCAAACTCCGGGTATGAATCATTGTTCTCTTTTACGGCGTTTCGAAATTTTTGTCTGAAACCTTCCGCTGACAACCTGTATTTCTTGAGAAGGCTCGACTTTACCTTACTGTACTTGTCAGCCTCCTCTTTCGTGAGGCGCGCGATTACTTCTGAGGCCTCCCCTGGAAGTAGGGACAACAAGCGTTGAGGCCATGTATCCTGGCTGAAACCTTGCCTTTCACAAGTTCTCTCAAAGTTGACGAGGAACAGCCCAATGTCCTCCCCTTGCTTGTACGATCTCATTAGGTCCGTCATTTTGAACCTGACCCCGCTCTGCGGTACCGGATGCCTCGCTGCCTCTTGCTCTACTATTATGGCTAATCTCTAGCTCGAGGCGCTTCATTTCAAGCTCGTGCTTTCGCATCTTATCTGCCTCGGCTTCTGCCGCTTTCCTTTCGGCCTCCACCGCCTTTCCATCAGCCTCGGCCGCGGCCGCCTTTCTTTCGGCCTCTGCCGCTTGCCTCTCCTGAATCTCCTCGACACATTCTGACAGCTCGTCATCCTCCGCCCCCAATGCGAGAATCGCCTCTATCAGCTCTGGCTTTGTTTGAGAGTCCGACACCTCCAGATTTAACTCCCTTGCAAGTAGCAACAAGATGGACTTTCGCAGGGATTTCAGATTCATGGCTGCTTCCAGTACCGCTGTCTCTGTTCCACAAAGATTACTGTCCTGCAACTAATTAACCTTGACGGCAACGACAGCTCTAGATACCTGCCTTGCCTCAAGTTTTCCGTTAACTTAGTCTACAAATAAAGCTTCAAAAGCTCTTACACGGAATCCTGCCCTCTCACTGTTAACCTTGACGCCACTGACAGAAAGAGCTTAACCAAGCTATCACACAATTTCTGCCTGACGCAAGTTACCTGTTAACCCAATGACCAAGACAGCCCCTCTCTACCAGCTTTTACTTAACACATAGAGTAAATGCCTGGTAAAATTTAACAGAGAAAGCCGGCACTCACCCAGTTCGCAGTCATGTCTCAGGCGTCGTGCCTCTCAGAAGTGCCGTTCGATTCCCTCTGGAAGTCGATGAGCTCGTGTCATCTTTCTCCTGTCATCCCGTTGTTGGACTACGGGCTCACTCCGTCCAGTGGTCGCTTTCGGGGTTATCGGCATACCGCTGCTGCCATCCAGTTGTTGGGACTCCGGGTCCTGCTGGTCTCGTTTTCGGTAGCTGGCCCCGTCGCAGGATCCATCGTCCAACAATTCAGCGAGAAAGGAGCGCCCAAACAAACGACAGAGATTTATTTGCATGTGGAGAAGTGATCAACTGATCCAAAGAGAGAAGAGAGAGAGAGATACAAAACGTCTTCGGCATTTTATAGCACCGCGTTGCCGACACTGGGCGCACTGTCCGCATCGTCAGCCAATACGGTGTCCCCGGCACCTCGGCCACGAGGGAGGGGGAAACACACCTTACAACACATGGAGTGGCACAACCTAACACGATGTCCATATATGGTCACGACGCCCTAAAAAATGCCCAAACATGGTCACGAACGCACAGCAGATTCCGGAGTTCTCCCGGCGAGAGGAGGAGCTTGAATGGGGAGGTGGGGGTGGCCGACACAGTCGGTCAAGTACCGGTTCTCCCCCAAACTCCTCTTGCTTGGTTCCCTAGGGCCGGTCGTAACAGCACCCAACATATGTGATCGTGAATCTTTTACTTTGTGTACTTGTGTTTGAAGGCTGTGAAGCAGGGCGATTTTTACTTCGAAGTAGGGCATATCATAACAATTGGTTGGCAATATTTATGTAAATTTCTACTGCTGCAGCCGCTTTTCGATGAATGGTGAAGTGAAGAATAGCACGATTTGCTGAACTTAGGTTTCTGGTCTGAGCCAGATGGTATGTGAACTCTTAAATGTACGCGAAGCGCACAACGACGCCAATAGCGTAAAGAAAAATAATGGTATTTTTATCTTATGTTTTTGGCTGTTTTACGTATAGGGTAAAGACATAGGTATAAGATACGTATAGGTTTTACTCATAGATAAAATGAAACGTTACGAAAATAGATGCCCATTGAAAAAAATCCTAGGTGACCCGTGTAAATATATGATCCCTCTATGCCACGCTTCTTATTGATAATGTGGTTTTGGTACAGTGCAGGTTGCAGTGAGCCTTCGCCTGTCACCCTGTTTTATGAGCTTTGTACAATGACGGCACGACATCTAAATAATCAGGGAAATATATCCGCTATGAGTAGCAGAAAGCATTTCCAGACAGGTGAGTGAACGGTTAACATTGGTGTCACGTCACCAATACGGATGAGGCTGCATAGCGTATATGTGCCACGATGCATGAACAAACGATCGTTGATATACTGTTATTGGGCCACAATGTTGAAGTCCATGCATGATTGACATGTGGAGGGTGAGGGTGCGTGTAACCAGACTGCTTGTTGCGATGGCAAATGCCTAAAGAGACCCCGTCGCAATTCGATCTATTAGGTTCGTTCGCATGTGCAGCTTACGTATAGGTGGCTATGGGGCTACCGATGGATAGGGTGTTTGGCTGCTAAGTCAACAAAAGCCATATAAAGGATGTTTTTTTACGTACTTGCAATCAACTGTGAATTTATCAAGGATTACACTCCAAGCTGTTGGATAGATTTTGCTACACCTAACCAATCAGGATAAGTTGACCATGCGAGATTTGTTTTTATTTCTATGTACCCAGAAATTCAGTACGTTAAGCCACATCCTGCTTCGTTTGGCTAATTACCACAACCTACTTTATGACAGCATCTTGTTGCTTCATGATGTAGGGAAATAAGAAAATCACACGGAAGAAGTGCTAACCAAATTATTTTCTTCTATGCTCGTTGTAACTGTACCACCAGCGTCAAATGAAATCAGAACAGGACAAGCCTTCCGATTATGTTGCGCACGCCATCCACTTATTATCATTGACAGACACGCATATATGTGCAAAGTTGCCCAACAGGATGCGCGCCTGTAAGCGTGAAAACTGGATGGCGTGCACTATACTATCGCGAAGGCTTGCCGCTTCCCGGGTTTCATTTGACGCCCATAGTACATAGAAAAGACCTTGGAAACTGTACTGGAGAAAACACCTTCACCGTCGATGCACTTCAAACTCCATCAGGGCACCCAAAATAATAAAATATGCTGACTGTAGCTAAACGTACTATGCACGAATATTCTTATTTAACAAATGGAACCGCCTGAAAGTGCCGACGCATCAACTGCGGTCGCGAGAAAACCATTGAGAACGTCCAGCGTCATTCTTCTCGCTCTAGCTTGCCGAGACAGCGTTGGCGTGCCTCGACGAGCAGCACCTTTGTAAGCACTTAATTTAGAAGTGTCCGCTGATACGGTCTTCAAACCGCAATGCAACAAAGACGAGACAGTTTTCCGCACAAGCAGCACCAATCAACTGCTCTAACCTCTCGCGTTCCTTTATCTATTTGTTGGTTCGTCTACCTATTTTGTTATTTTTTGCCTTTCGCTCTCAATCGGCTTTTTCTTTTCATTCACTTTCAAAAGTTGGATGAACCATTATGGAGAATAAAATGATGAGTGGGAGAAAACACACTTGGTGCTGAGTGCCTTTTTTGCACTCTTATTCAGTAGCCTCTTTTGCCTCTTACACGTTGAATCACAGTCAATATTATAACCATTTGTTGCTCTTTTTTAACCTTATTTTTTGTATTCATTACAACCCATCACTCTACGTTTCTTTGTCCTCTAGTGATATCACTTAAGGGAATACAAATAAACAGAACTATGTCTGAACAAATGTATAAAATGTGTGAAAAAAGAACTAGTGCCCTCAATGCGAAATGATGTGCTTGATTTTATTATTATTTATTCCTTCACTTAATTTCTTAAGTAGCAAGTATATAGGTAAGTAAACTAATTGTTGTTCCTATTTGTCGAATATTTGCATTTATGATTTAGTGTATCAACAATGTCATCAACAAAGGTTGGACTTCAGGCAAATGCCTATTTTGTGCTGTACGCTCCTATCACGCCACCTTCATATGTGATCATGAATTATAGACTATGAAGGGCTTTCATGGCGTTTATGTAGCGCCTTGAAACACCTATTTTTCAGAGTTGTCTATTTTCAAAACAAGGGTATATATGAACACCTATTAACCTCAAGTGTTTCTTCCTGGTGCAAAGGCCACTATTCATGTTACCCCGTAACATGGACTACTCGGAGCTCAATAGCGCGGAATGTTGTCCGATAGTTGAATAAACTGCTGAAAGACAACCGCTAACAACTGAGAGATCGGACGCGAGAGTGCAGAGCAAAATAGGAAAGAAGTACCGTGCGCGCCTCTTTTGTTTAGTTAGTAATTTATGCCACGCCAAAAAGCGGTTGGCGTGAAACAACCCGGCCAGTAGGAAAAGAGCAAGAGGTCGGAGAAAGTGATTTTAAATAATGAAAAAAATGAAATAAATGTGAACCCCGCCACTGTCAGCAGCAAAGTGCAACACGTCAGCAGTTGTACACAAGGGGAGAGAGAAGGAGTGAATTGACGAGTTCGAGCTAAATTATTATTTTGAGGGAAATAACAGATTGGGAGATTGTTATAGAAGCCCGTAGATGGGGCCCATATCAGCGAGTGGTCGTCGAAGAGAGAATATCACGGGCTGGTCAACCATCAGCCACAAAATCCACAAGGGCCCTCATACCTAAATGCGTTTGTGGTGTCCAGACGTCCTTCTTTTGGCCATGTTCGCACACCCCACATCTTTTACAATGAAAAAAATCTCCTGATACTATACCGCTGTAGACGTCTCCTCTTGCTCTGCCCGTCTCAGTCATGGCGAATAAAAGGCACACGGGAGTATGTTGATTCGAAAGTGGTCACTTATTTGTCTCATTGTGCTACAGATTAGGTGCAGAGACATGGTTCCGCAAGGCATTCGTTACAGATGACAATTGCATGGTTATGCTCAGGTGTTGATACTTGAGGACCACTTTAAACAACAACATATTTTTGTAGTCCTGTCGTAAATAAAGTTATTTAGCACGCGTCTTTCTTCGAGGTCATCCGGATAAGGCACAAAATCATTGCGCTAGTATTCACGAGACTATCAATTTGAAACCTGTTTACCTGTTTCGCTTACCTGTTTGGGAGACTAAAAAGTGCATTTTTATTCACTCGAAATTGAGCCTCCAGTACACAACATCTGTTGTATTTTTGTGTGCTACGTATTGTTTTATGCGTTTTTTTGTATACATGAATATTTCCAAATTCTTTCGAGAACAAACTTCACGGCACTGTTTGCTACACAACAGGCAAATTTTTTGAGCCGTTTTTGAAGTCAACAAAAATGGTTGTCTCATCCCGAAAATGCCTTTATGGCCGTGCATTTCCTCAATCTATTTAGATTGTGTTGGCAGGTCACTCACCTCGCCCCTTGTGGTAGCCCATAAAACAATTGGCGTGTCAGTGCTGGCAACTCAGTGCTGGCAATTTCTCTTGACTGGCCTCAATGAAAGAAGACGTCCTCGTCCCTTTTGAGTCTTTTTATCTCTTCATAGTCATGTTTTACGAGTGCGACATCCTGAGAAGGGAGAATCCATAGACGTTCTCGGATACGAATATTATTTCAGTGGGCTGCTTTATATTTTGTAGGACCTGTAAGAATTAGCGGAAGATTTGCCGCAGACTGCATATGGCATACACTGGTTGAGCCACTACAAGCGATCAGCCATGAACCAGATAGAGCGCGCCTCTTTGTTTGTTTGTTTGTTTGTAGTCTGTTGAATTGGGCACGTACCCACTCAGGTACCCTAAACGCTTTTTGTAGTCTATAAATGATAACTACACTATTGCTTGCTAAGCCACCACTAAAGCTTTACAAAGAAAAAAATATACAAAAAGTTACAAAGATAAAAAGCAAGAAAGTGAGAAAAGTAGAAAAAAGTTAAAGGTGTTAAGGCGTTTATTAGCCGGCAACGAGCGAGAATACACAATGGCGACAGTCACAGCCAAGCACGGGCCCTCAGCGCGAGCGGCGTCCTTGTTGGGTAGCCCCACTAGAAGGTACTCAAGAGTTCGACCCATTTCATAGTTCGAAGGCTTCGCTACAATTACCCCGGGGTCGAAGAGGGAGCCGCCTGGCGACCTAACAGCTTGTTATTATGAGCGGGTCATAATAAGGCTTCAGGCGCTCCACGTATACGATGTCTCGCCCACGGCGGCGCATGTCCGAAGATTTTTCAACGGGTTCGATCAGATAGTTGACGGGTGAGGTGCGCTCGATGACACGGTAGGGGCCTTCGTATTTGGGACGTAGTTTGGAAGAGAGGCCAGCGGCAGAGGTCGGGATCGAGAGCCATACAAGCGCACCAGGAAGGAACGTGGGCTCAGAAGTGGTGGAGCCATCCCGGATACTCTTCTGCCGCTCTTGTTGCGTCGTAAAAGTCTTGGCAAGCTCGCGACACTCTTCAGCAAGCCTGGCTGTCTCGGAAATAGGTGTACACTCAGATGGATCCGGCGTGTACGGGAGTATTGTGTCCATGGTGTGCGACGGGTGCCTTCCGTACAGCAGGTAGAAAGGTGAAAAACCAGTCGTGCTCTGAGGGGCGATGTTGTAGGCGTAGGTGACGAAGGGCAGTATATTATCCCAATTAGTGTGGTTGGCAGCGACGTACATAGAAAGCATGTCGCCGAGGGTGCGGTTAAAGCGTTCGGTGAGGCCATTCGTCTGTGGGTGGTAAGCAGTAGTTTTGCGGTGGACAGAATGGCACTCCGTCAGAATGGCTTCGACGACTTTCGACAAGAAGACACGGCCTCGATCGCTGAGAAGCTCTTGGGGTGGTCCGTGGCGCAGTATAAATCGATGCAGCAGGAAGGACGCAACATCGCGCGCAGCAGCCGCAGGGAGAGCGGCGGTTTCGGCGTATCGCGTTAAATGGTCAACGGCAACGATGGCCCAGCGGTTACCAGCCGACGTCAGAGGAAGTGGTCCATACAAATCGATACCTACGCGCCCAAAGGGACGGTCAGGGCAAGGTAACGGTTGTAGACCGGCGTGCGACATGTGGGCTGACAGTTTACGGCGTTGGCAAGTGAGGCAAGAGCGAACGAACTGCTGCACATAGCGGTACATCCCGCGCCAGAAGTAGCGTTGTCGAATGCGATGGTAGGTTTTGAATACCCCAGAGTGCGCGCATTGCGGATCAGAATGGAAGGATTGACATATCTCTGACCGCAGACTGCGGAGTATCACAAGTAACCACTGCCGGCCGTCGGCGTCGTAATTGCGTCGGTGTAGGAGGCCGTCACGAATGGCGAAATGGCGAGCTTGACGACGCAATGCACGCGTGGATGGCGTTGCGGATGGATCAGAGAGCATGTGGATGAGCGGGCCGATCCAATTATCCTTTCGCTGTTCGGTAGCGATGATGTCAACATCAATGGCAGAAACAGCAGCCGAGGATACTGAGCAGAGCACATCACCTTCAGGCAGAGGGGAGCGCGAGAGGGCGTCGGCGTCAGCATGCTGGCGTCCGTTGCGGTACAGCACGCGGATATCGTAGTCTCATAAGCGAAGAGCCCAACGGGCGAGACGGCTGAGGGTTCCTTCAATGATGAAAGCCAGCATAGTGCATGATGGTCGGTGACGACATCGAATGGGCGACCATACAAATAAGGTCGAAACTTTGTAAGAGCCCAGACGATCGCCAGGCACTCTTTCTCCGTGACGGTGTAGTTTTTCTCGGCTCTCGTGAGCGTACGGCTTGCATATGCTACGACATATTCAGGAAATCCGGGTTTTCGCTGCGCCAGGACAGCGCCGAGGCCTACTCCACTGGCGTCCGTGTGCACCTCTGTTGGGGCTGTAGGGTCGTAGTGGCGTAGAATGGGAGGCGACGTCAACAAATGGCGAAGCTTCGCGAACGCGTCGTCGCATTCGGATGACCACGAATTGAAGGGCCCGTTGCTTCCAAGGAGCTTCGTCAGCGGTGATATGATCGTGGCGAAATTTCGTATGAAGCGTCGGAAGTATGAGCACAGGCCCACGAAACTACGCAATTCTTTGACAGACGCAGGTTTGGGGAATTCGGCCACGGCCTGAAGCTTGGCAGGATCAGGAAGAATGCCGTCTTTCGACACGACGTACCCCAGTATGGTGAGTTGCCGCGCTGCAAAGCGGCACTTTTTCAGATTTAGTTGTAAGCCGGCATTGCTCACACGTGCGAAAACTTCTTTCAGACGTTCGAGATGCGTGGAGAAATCCGGAGCAAAGACAATGACATCGTCGAGGTAAGACAAGCACGTGTACCATTTCAAGTTGCGCAAAACGGTGTCCATCATGCGCTCAAAGGTCGCAGGTGCATTACATAGACCAAACGGCATGACGTTAAACTCGTACAAGCCGTCTGGCGTGACGAAGGCGGTCTTTGGTCGAGCGTCGTCAGCCATGGGTACTTGCCAGTACCCCGAGCGCAGATCGAGAGAAGAAAAAAAATCGGCTCCATGAAGGCTGTCAATCGCGTCATCGATGCATGGCAGTGGATAAACATCCTTGCGAGTGATCTTATTGAGCCGTCTGTAGTCCACACAGAACCACACAGAACCGTCTTTCTTCGCAACAAGAACAACAGGAGACGCCCATGGACTGTCGGAGGGCCGAATAACGTCGCGTCGGAGCATATCGTCAACCTGATCATCAATTACTCGACGTTCAGCAGGCGACACGCGATATGGACGTTGCCGTAAAGGTGGATGGGCACCAGTGTCGATGCGATGTGTAACAACGGACGTGCGACCGAGAGAACTTCGCCCGACATCGAAAGAAGAACGATATTCTTGTAACAGGTCCAGAAGTTGGGAACGCTGTACGGCCGTAAGGTTGTCAGCGATGGAGGGGCCAACTACATCAGCAGACGACGAATCAGAAGTGGAAACAGCATTGATGGTACACGACCTGGGAGCGCGCGTGTCATCTGGTACGTCACGGACTTGTGCGTCGTTGACTGGTTCCACTCTGCCGAGACATTCCCCTCGAAGCAAGGTAACAGCGTACGGGAACGGGTTGGTTACAAAAATAGCAGTGTTGCCCTGGTTGACCTGCACGGTCGCGAAAGGTACTAGCAACCCTTTCCTGCTGCAAGCGCGGTCAGATGGCGAAACAAGTCCAATGGTGTCGGAGAGACCAGCGCAGTAGACAGACACAGCCGTCGTCGAGTTTGGAGGCACTGTTGTATCGTCTTTCGTTAGAATCTTGCTCAGTGTCGGGGGACTGTCTTCTGGCGTCAAATGCGAGAAGGGTGAGAGCTCAATTTCGGCGGCGGCACAATGGATGACGGCGTCATGGCGGGAGAGAAAGTCCCATCCCAGGATGACGTCATGAGAGCATGCCTGAATGACGATGAACTGGGCGACATACAGAACGTCCTGGATGACAACGCGAGCTGTGCACCCTGCTGTAGGATGAATCCGGTGTAAACTTGCAGTACGGAGGGATAACCCAGAACGTGGCGTCGTCGCTTTTCGAAGTAAGCGGCAGAGTTTTTCGTCCATAACTGATATGGCAGCTCCAGTGTCAATAAGAGCCGATGCACAAACACCGTCCACAAGCACGTCAATGACATTCGAGGGGCTGCTCTGAGGGCTTTCACATTGCGATAGCGTCGCAGTCCTTGCCTCAGGCACTGCGACGACTAGTTTTCCCGCTCATGAGCTGCCGCACTTGGCCGCATGGGAGATAGGGAACGGCGTCGTGGAGACGGTGATCGTCGAGATGGACCTAGGCGAGATCGAGGTGGCATAGACGGCGGTTCTTAGCGATAAGGACGGCTGAGTTGGCCAGCAACAGGTGAAGAAATTGGAGCCGGCTGTACGCGATGGCAATAACGGGCCACGTGACCAGTGTAACCGCAGGCAAAGCAGATGGGCCGGTTGTCGGGTGTGCGCCATCTGTTCACCGGGGTAGGTCTCACCCATGTCGCAAGGGCTGATGGACGGAACGGTGGCTGCATGGTGGACTGAAGCTGAGGCTGAGGGGTTACGTCAACATACGTAGGGGGCATACCCGCTGCAACGGACGGAGGTTGTGCAGCAGCTTCAGCGTAGGTCAGAAGGGCGGGTGCTTGAACGACTTGGGGTGGCCTGGCGACCACTTGCGCGTAACTCAGGGACGCAGGAGCCGGAGGCTGTTGGGGGTGGTAAGCAGGCATTACCTCCGCTATTTCCTGTTTAATCGCTCGGCGGATGGGAGGGAGAAGGGTAGTAGCCGATTGTTGAACAGCAGGTTGGTGGGAAAAGGGCAGGAGGGAGAACTGACGCGCGATTTCCTCACGGATAAAGGACTTCAGTTCTGCCATCAACGCCACTTGGTCACAACTGGCCTCCAAGCCAGCAAGCGTTGCAGTTCGTGGTGGGGAGCGTCGGGTCATCGAACGCTGCCAGTGGAGCTCCTCGTAGCTCTGGCACAGTGTGATGACCTCAGCCACCGTGCCGGGGTTTTTGGCGAGCAGCATCGTGAAGGCATCATCGTCGATGCCTTTCATGATGTTTCGGATCTTGTCAGACTCGGACATGGTGTGATTGGATTTGTTACATAGGTCGATGACATCTTCAATATAGCTGGTGAATGACTCACCAGCCTCCTGAGCACGTTCACGCAAGCGCTGCTCGGCTTGCAGCTTGCAAACAGCAGGGCGGCCGAAGACGTTGACGATTGCGGTCTTGAAATCGGACCAGGTGGCAAAATCGGACGCGTGGTTGTTGTACCACAAACTGGCGACACCGGCAAGGTAAAACACCAAGTTGGTCAGCTTGCCGTCCTCGTCCCATTTGTTGGGGACGCTCACGCGGTCGTAAATGGCGAGCCAGTCCTCCACGTCAGTGCCATCAGCGCCAGTGAAGATGGGTGGATCGCGGATTCTGGGGACACCGGGACAAGGGGGTGGCATTGGAGGAGGCGTTTGCTGAGAAGCGTCTTGGTACATAGTAGATGGCAGGGTACGTGATCGTAGCTCCAAAGGCATAGACAGGGATCGCAGCACTCTCCAACAAATTGTTAAGGCGTTTATAAGCCGGCAACGAGCGAGAATACACAATGGCGACAGTCACAGCCAAGCACAGGCCCTCAGCGCGAGCGGCGTCCTTGTTGGGTAGCCCCACTAGAATGTACTCAAGAGTTCGACCCATTTCATAGTTCGGAGGCTTCGCTACAAAGGCAATAAATGCTAACAGCATAAAAAGAGTCTGAAATTTTAGCTTATTAGGCAGCGGAGATTACTTGACCTGATTCAATGCGAATGTATGTCCTTCACATATTCACGTTACCATTTGAATCACAACCGCTTTATGAGTATATAATAAAGTACAGAACAGGTTAGAATACGTTTAGTTGCTTGGATAAAATTACAAACTATATCAAATACATTTCTGTAGTAATGTCCCAAGATATAGGTGCCGGAATTCAGAACATTTTTTGCGGATGAAGTCAAACCTACCACCAGAAATAGATTAACAAAAAGTCCTTACTTAATAGATATTTACGACAGGATACAAAGTAATCTTCACAAGCTTCTGTTTTTTTTTTGCAAAAAGGCCCCGGGGGCCATGATTTCGCCAGACCAGCTCTGTGGAAGTGAAACTTGAAGGAGGGGACACGGCATCAAAATTTGGCCAAACTAACTTCAATATTTCTAGATTGACTCCACTGAAATTTACAAGAATATCTGAGGTGCTGATAGACTGTCTATTTAGTGATGCGTTCCATCAAAGCTTAAAACTTCCTTATTTTTTATATTTGTCTAATGCTATGTATTCTATTTCTGGGAGTACCTTGTCTCTTGGTTGACCAAGCGAAGCTCAAACTAATAAATTCAGCAGTTCATTTAACCATATTCCACCGTGAACTGCGACCCACAACACACAAGCGTCATCATCTTCACCGTGGTGTAAGAAAAATGTATTATTATTTTTTTTGCATCGTGGTTTTCACAGAGGATTGATCGATATGTAGGGTGTAACGTCCTAAAACCACCATACAACTATGAGAGACGCCGTTGTGGGAGGGCTCCGGAAATTTCGACCACCTGGGGTTTTTACCGTGCACCCAAATCGGAGTACACGGGCCTACAACATTTACGCTTCCATCAGAAATGGAGCCGCCGCAGCCGGGATTCAATACCGTGACGTGCGGGTCAGCAGCCGAGTACTTTAGCCGTTAGACAACCGTGGTAGGGGAGTTTTGGACAGAGCTGGGGGCGAGGTGACCTGGTACAAAAGAAATGAATAAAATATTCACTGTTCCTACTTCTTTCACAATCTAAAGTTTTAGAATAAAATAAAGGTGACTGATCAAAAGCTAACGTTTTAGAGCAAATATTCTGCCAATCTGTTTTTCTGGGCATGCCTTCCTTTGTATATTTGGCGGAAAGTTGTGACTAACAGCTTTTTGGAACACTCATACAAAACATTCTCTACTTATTTTATATATTAGCGTCATTCTCTCTCTGTATCTTGCAGCCTGGTTGGCCACGTGGCCTTGCGCACACGCGAAGCCACCGTCCATGGGAGACGTGGTCTCTACGCCATCCCTCCATGGTCCTCGGTTCACATTAGAGCCACCTCATCGATTAGAGTTTTCAAACGCCAGCGGTGGAGAGCTCCGTTGCGAAGCACTGGGCGAGCCTGTTCCATTGCTCGTGTGGGCAACGGCCGACTCCGTTCCCGTCACAGTCGTGCCCGGCGTCCGCGTCTTGGACGAGGACGGCGCCCTGGTGTTCCCTCCTTTTCCAGCAGAATCCTACAGACAAGACGTGCACGCAGCCTCTTACCACTGCATAGCGTCCAATGAAATCGGCACGGTGGCAAGCACAGACGTCCACGTGAGTGCTGGTGAGTGAGCCGATAACTCGGTAATTCTGAAGTGGAGTTAATATAGGCTCGCGGGGTTTCTCTTGCCAACGTGCATAATTTTGGCTCCGTTAGAAAATAGCCCCGTATCTGCGTATTACGCTGCAAAGTAGTTGAAAGGCGAGACTTCGGCTGGAGCTTGTGCAGAACCCAGGGCAACTGCTAGGTTACAACACCGTACGGCATTAGGCTTTTTCATACCGTGTGTCCCATTTTCAGCGCAGCTTAAAACACAAGGGGCCAAATTCTGAAAGCTTTCTTTTGACTCAGCATTTTATAGGCCTAAAGTTCTCTTATCTCGAGGCGGTACGATTGCATTGGCAGGAACCTCATTTACTCTGTACTATTAAGGGCAAGGAGGAGACACGGTAGCGGATGAAACGACAAGGAAAGAAAGAAGTGTGTGCCGATAATAGAAAGATGTCATGCAAAGCATCTAGTAGCGAGAGTGTAGGATGACAGCCAATGAGTTTCTGCATCTCAGTTTCAGTTCCGTGGGCATATGCTACAGTGCTTATGCGATGCCGCGTTATAACAGACGTTGGGGCGTCCTGCGGAAAGCCAAGCGCTCGTGATTAATCAATGATCATAGCTAAAAAAATTAGCCCCATATTTGCATGTTATACTGCAATGTTGTCGTCGCGTGTGAAGAAAGTGAACAAAACATTTATTTTATGTTCTGCGCAAGAAAATTGGTAAATGGTATTCTGTAGGCACTGCGTTAGAGTGCCTCGAGTGTGCAGCAGAGGCGAACGAACGCATCAAGTCACGTCCCACGTGAGACATGAGCGCCACCTGGCACTTGAAAAGCGAAGCGCGTGGCTTTGATACGAGTGTGCGCGCCTGTCTCAGAGGGTAGGTGCCACCACCATCTTGCCTTAGCAAAGCGTTGGAAACACTCGCCTTTTCGTGCAAGCGTTGCATGGTCAGCGCAGCGTGATAAGCGCTACGGTCCCTAAAATTACTTATGTATGCCTTTTCTAGTAAAAGATGCAAATGCAGAATATATACGTGTTGTTGTGGTGCCCGAGACATGCACAATTATTGCTTTTTAATTGACAATTGCACAAGTATGAACGCCGAAGCTTGAGCAACATTGGTGGGCGCTTCAGATGGGGTCGGCCGTTTCAATACCCGATGCCGTTCAGAATGGACAAACAGACAAATGTACAGACAGATAGACTGACATACATACAGACAGACAGACAGACCTCAATTTTTGCGTCGAAGGTCCCCAAGAAAGAAGAAAAAAGTAATTGGTCGAATACTTCAAGTAATATTCCGTGTGCCACTTCGCCAAGTGCAAGTAACTAACATTGCAGGCACACAGCATCAATGAAACCATGCAAAAAAGTGATGCATGCAGTGTTTGAAGAAGTGCACCAAATAATTTCTCCTGTTTACCGCGACTAGTTAACTGTATACATATCAATAAATATGCGCGGCTATTCAAATAATCCAGCATATTCGAGGACGATATAGTGGGGACCGTAAGGATGTTTTGTAGCTGGACGTATAAAGGGTTGCCTTTCCTACAATATTCCTAGTATAAGATACAGAAGCGGCACTTGTGCCTGCAGAAAAATTTTGCAGAAATATAGAACAGCAAAATATAATTGCATCGTGAGCACAATATGACAGGTTGACGCACTACAAAATTTTGACAAAGCCGGCATTCGAGAATTTGCATATGCTTACGTTTGTATATGTGACTACGTAAAATGAGGGATATTGATCGGGAGGTATTTAGGTGCTAATGCTGATAATAAAACAAGAACAAGGTGCACCTATTTTGTTTCGTGGCGTTTGCGTGCGCAAACATGAAACAAAGAACGTTCGCGAGTCTCAGTGCCAAGTGACATTAGCCAACGCGCGAAACGAACCGAAAGAAAAAAAAGAGAGAGGGATGACAATAGCGTGTCTTTCGTTTCATCTTCAAAAAATCATGAAGTCCAAATGATCGAAGAAATGATAAAGACGATCCTCTGGTACAGCAGGTGTCATGGAAGCTTCAGGGAAGTAGCGTCGCATGCTTGAAGAGCATAGAAAAGTGATGTACCCGTTTTAAGGAAGCGACAGTCACACAGAAAGCGACATAAAGCGTGACTGTGTTTCAAGAGTGAAAGCTAATTAGGAGAGGTGCGAGTGGATTAGCAAATGTTTGTTTAAATGATGACTTGGGAAACAAACTGAGTATGATTTAGTAGGCGTAGATGACTTAAGGCAACGTCGACTGAAACTCGTCCACGTCGCCTGAAGGCGGTGCACCAATGTTTCAAACTTCTACCTGAATAATACTGCTGGTGACCATCGCTTGATGCTAGTGAGTGCTGCCACGACCGCCACCAGTCACTACGACTATTGAACTTGTAAACAGCCGGTTTCTCAATGCACCCGCCAAAAACATCGAACGTGATCCCGTGCTACCCTAACCGCTACGCAGACTCTTGCCAGCGCTGCGGCAGCTCCCCAACAGTAGCCCATGTCACGGTGGAGTGCGCCACAAAATTAGCTCTTTCCTTTCCCGCTATCCTGCACCCCTTCCGCACCAAAGAGCTGTGGGACGATGGCCTCTGCGACGGGCCTCTCGAGGTTTGCCAGGCCTTCGTTTGACGGGTACGGTTGGTCACCGAGATCATCATTGGGAACACGGACTTGGGTTGCCCCCCACATGCTTCGGCTCTCTATATAAAATACAGTGAAACCTTTTTTGAGATCAGAACACGGGTCACGCGCGGAGCCGTAGTTTTCTGCCAGTGCCACCGCCGCAGGTGTCTGTAACCAATATTGGACGAAAAAACAATTTGTATATAAAAACATCAATTATACAATGTGATTAGAAACCGAGTCTGCTGTGTGCCAGCTGCATATTCCACCACTGAGCAACGCCATAAATAATTGCGCAAAATCACTAACAAGTGTGTAGCAGATACCACGCTTCTCTAAAGAATGACGAAGGATAGCATAGTGAATGCAGGCCTATTACACAAATAATATAATATCTTATGGCGTGGTGGGTACAGAGCATTGTGCTTGTAGCAGTTATCTAAAGAGTGTAAAAAAAGGCTCTGAAAGGCCACTGTTCTAGCTTTAGTTTTTACTGTGCTGAGATTTCCGCGCAGGACTGGCGTTTTACAGCGAAAGCTGTTATGGGTTGACCACTCGGGTCTCGCGCAGCGAGTTGTCTGCCGCCGCCGCTGCCGTCGATGTCAGAAACCATTGTCACACGAAATAAAACCTAGTACTAATGACACTGTGGGGCTCGAACTCCGGTCTGTTGGGTGCAAGACCAGTATATACCTCTGAACCATGCCGGTGCTTGGGACTTGTTGGCAAACTTGCCTTAGGCAGGCTGGGTGTCGGGAATGCAATCGCGTTAATACGACATATAAAGCGTTTTAAAACAACGAAAGAACAACCAGCCGTCGCACAATGCGAATAGCGTAACGAGTGGGCCGTCCAATATTCCAGCTCATTACAAAACCTTGTTCTTGTTCTCTTAATAACTGTGACGCGTGCCCAATTCAGCCATAACTATTCATCGTTGTCAGCAACTGCATAAATAATTGGCACGAAATTCCTTGCAACTGCTCAGCGGATACCACGCTTCTCAGAAGAATGACAAAAAAAAACCTTAGCGAATGCCGGCCTACCACCCAAATTTTTTTCATTGTTAGTGTCGTAGTGGGTATCATGCAAGCGTGCTTGCAGCATTTACCCAATGATTGTGTAGAAGAGGCTCTGAAAGGCCGCTCTTCTAGCTTTCGCTGTGACTACTGTGCTGCGCCTTCTGCGCAGGCCCATCTTTTTTTTTAATGTTTCGCTCTCTCTCACGGAAACGCGAAACGCGGCAAGAGCGACGCTCTACGGCTACAAAGTCATCGTGTGTACTGAGGAAGCGTTTCATTGCCTTAGCTGCCGACTCGAGACAAAGACGGAAGAGTGGGTCTGCATGCGCAATATGGGTGTGAATGCCGCACTTGCAAGGAAGCGTTTATTTAGCTTCGCTGCCGGCTCCAGAGAGAGAGAGAGAGGGGGGAGCATTGAAAAAAAGGAGGGAGTGGACGCACATGAGCAGTGGGAATGTGGGTGCCGCAGGACAGAGTGAGGTATGGACACAGCGGCCGCCATAGGCTGCTTTTCTTCGAAAATCAAGCTTGGCTCTACTGCAGCAAACCCCAAGAACCAGCTGAGCCAGAGATAACGCAGCAAAAAGCCAGATTCAGAAAGCGCGGCTTCCCCAAGTTACGCTGGGCTTTGGCATTTGCGATAGCATAGCCACAGTTCGGTTTCTGCGCATTTCTTTCTTAAGCGAAACCCACTACCATATACTAATATCACATGAGAGTGCCCGAATGGTTGTCATCTTGCAGATGCAGTGAAAGATTTATCTGGAAGGGCCACAATTGTAAATTACTAGCCAAAGGAAGCAGCATCTGTTAGGGCACTCATGTTAGCAAAGCTAAGACGAGCGTCCTGAAAGCACCCTTTTTTTTCTAACTTACGGGTATGCATAGAAAAAGTCGCACACTTAAATGTGTACATGAACGGGTGCCACATTCAATGCAGTATGCAACTTTATATCTCACTAACTGTGCAGATTGTTCTTGCGATTTTATAAACGAACTGTGTTAGTTTTGTTAGGACATTACAGAACTCTCAGCTTGAAGCTTTTGTCACTTACACAATATACCCCATTCAAAAAAAACCATCAGCTGACGCGCTTTTTAGTTGAAAGTTAATATTCACGTAAACTTTCCGGCGGGAAACCATGCTACGTCTTGTGTATAATGGTGTGACACGAAAATACGAAGAAAGTGGTGCTGGAATACGTTATTGAGTTTACAGAAAGCCTGGAATTAAGGTCCTGGAAGCGAGGTACGAGAGATACTACTGGGTTTTATTTAACTTTCCTATTCTTTGTATTAATTAAATATGGTGTTTCTAATGTCAAATATGATGTCTCCTTTCTTATAGTTGAGTAATACAATTTAGTGTTGTCTGTATATGTTTTGAAAAAGCTCGAATAACGCCAACAAAAGGAGAAAAAAAACGAAGACGTAAACAAACAGCTGTTTCGGATTGTGTGCTGTGTAATATTTTCTTCAACTGCTTGGTATGCTATTAGAAGATAAGCCATCCATGTTAAACTACTTGCTCATACAAATTATACTCTTTGTGCTCGCTTGTTCGCAGTTGTGGACTACCACTACGAGCCAAGGGTGCAAGATGCCTTTGTGATACGCGGCAACACCGCGGTACTCAAGTGCTACGTACCTTCGTACATTCGCCATCACACGGTGGTCGATGCCTGGATTCGCGATGATGGCTTCACTATCAATGCATCGGGCAACAAAGGTGCGTATGTTATGACTCCTTGAACTTTGCGAAGTTCAATGAACCGCTCGGCTGCTCGTTTTGGAGTGCTCCAGAATGCTCTGGTGACGCACGTCACATTCACCTGTTCGAAATCCAGTGACGTAAATACTTTCGGCTGGTTTTTTAGAGCGCCATGATCTAGCTCGGGGCACTCACTTAGTTATATGCTAGGTCATGTGGTTTTAATATCATCCATATGTGATTACACGAGTAGCATTCATACGATGTTCCTTGTGCTACAACAGTGTGCGTCACAAATGCAATGCAAGTTTTCGAAGTTAGTCTGTTTTTTACAATTGTTACATTACTTTTATTCCTGTTCTCATTATTATAATCCCAAATTTGAACATTGAGCCAATTATAAATATGTACATGACCTCTTCTGGTTAATAACATCCCTTTTCTTTGGTTTGAATGCGGCACCCCTTAGAACTACAATTTACATGCGTTTTAACCTTTGCGGTTTTACATAAATACGCAGTATATAATATTTTTAAATAGACTCGCGAAATTGTGCAATTTCAGCCCAGGAAAAAGCGAGACAAACTCTCTCCAAGCATGATGTTAGTGAAGAAGGTTTCAAAAAATGCTTGACAGTTATTTTTAGTTATTGTTTATTTTTGCCTTTCGTGGTAAACTTGTGCCTTGCAAAGTGTTTTGGACATGCGTTCCAGTGAAGCTTTGTGCAACCGATACAGCGTTAAGGCTATCACTGCTCAAAGCCCGCGGACACTCTGCCTCCGAAATTGAATCCACTCATTCAAAGCGTCTGCTGCACCCGCCACGCTTCACCGTTGCTTTGGTTTCTCTGTGAACGCCCTGAAGCTGAAACGTAAAGTGTGTTTTGGGAGTATCGAAAGTATGAGTGAATCAATATAAAAATAAAAGACAATTCTTCAAACCAAGTCAGTAATGGAAATTGGAAGTGCAGCCATTTTCTCGTATTACTAAACGGAGACGTGTTTCGTATGCGAGAGCAGCCAAATTTCTGGCTCAGGTTAGCAGCGCCTCAAAGTGGGTTTGTCTCGCTTCAAAGCTGTCTACTGCTTTTGAAAGATGCGGTAAGACATTCAGGACACGCACCATTTGCCATAACTGTTTACAGCTCAAACCTGACAACAGCAGCCTCCCTCTGGACCAGTCAGCAGAAGGGTCATCCGATGTGACACTGATACTACATTTCTCAGGGTTTAGCGCACTTCAGCTTTGCGGCTACTCAGACAGTGAATGACCTCTAAGCTTGTAGCAGGGTCCCGCAGCTGTGGTGCGTGCCTTCAGTAATGCTGAAATTCAACCGCTCGATAGGATATCGGGAACGTACGAGAGGAAGCTGTAATTGTCGGAAGGCAGGTCAGCAATGCCGTTTTATACTTACTATCGGCGTCAAAGGAAACGCGAACAGCGGAATGCCTAGACCAAGCGACAGCAGAGCAATAGTGGCCGTCATGAAGTATTCACCAACCACCAACAAAGGGGGCGTGCATCCAGTTTGGCAGCACTCCGCTAACCACCTATATAATTTGCTTGCCTGCTTCTGTTGATATAGTACTATGATAACTGTGACGGGTTTTGCATGCCGAACAGTACTGGTCCCTTCACTTTTGCTTCTCTTTTATTTACTTTATTCTTAGTTTGTTTTGCATATCAAAACTAGAGGACACGCGAATATATCGGAATGTAGGGGAATCGCCCAATGCTGCCAAACCAGAAGTCCGCGCCCATTATTGGCTGTTGATGGCTAGGTTGCGCTCACCCTTACTTTGCTAAATCTTGAGTCCTGTGCTCCGGCGTTTCATTTGACGCCAACAGCACGCTCACACTCAATTGATCAGGTGGTCAGCGCACTGTTTCCAAAGTAAAACTGTTCTTTTGCTCAAAGTCACTACACCTGTCCCCCATACATCTTTTTTGCGTTGTGCGTTTTTCTTTACATATACGATTCTTCTCAGGTAGTTATGGGGGTACCATAGAAAATTTTATGATTTTCAGTTGCAGAATAACTTGTGTGCGCTTTTACTAAAGTTTCCAAGTTGGCAAGCTCGCTAGCATCTAGCTCATGCCATTTTCAAATAGAAGTTCCACTGCGCTGACAGAGAGTGGAGCCGATATTGTGTGTTATCATGCCCCTTTTTAATTATTAGCTCACTTTGTTCTCTTCCCAGTGGCAAACGTACACATTTGCTGTGATATCAAGTGCACTTGCTCTTCAGTCAATTTGCAGCACCTACTTTAGTAATGCAGCCCACCTACTTGGGGCACACGTCTACTTGTCCTGTTATAGTCAGCACTTCCCTCAAACTCCACCGAGGGACAAAAAAAATGCGTTGTGGTATCAGCACGAACAATCCAAACAATGTGCCTTTTTGGCCTTCATGTAAGGTTTAACATAAACATTGATCAATTCAAGGCTCTATTTGAAATGCTAATGAACCTGGCTATATCAAATGGCCTGATGACGCTGGTTAGTTCCTTCAATGCTTATTTTTCCCGTACCTCCATTTCAATATTGACCTCGATCAACATGAATACAGTATCAGTTGATGACGGGCCAGTATGACAGCAGCAAAATGAAAGTATCTGGGAAAAAAAGAGAAGAAACCGGGAGAAGCCATCTATCCCGTCTGTCTAGTATTTGACATATCAGCCTCCAATACTAATAATGAGAAGGCATCGGCATCCTCGCCAAATCGTACGCGTATTGTGCCACGTGTCTTGCAATGGCTACGCTCCCGAGTGATTCTATCAGGCAACTTCACCATTACCATTGTGGCGTCGCATTGAATAAAAAGAGCCCTTAAGTACGCGAGGCCATTTGAAAAAAAAATCAGTGGTTTACCTAACTTGAATAATGCATAAGGTCATTAGCACAAGGCATTAAAAGCATGGGTCTAATAAAGAGTATCCTACCATACATCGGCTCTAGAAAATATTTAATGTGGTTCCATAATGTCTTTGTCAAACTGTCAGTTATTCCCACAATAAAACAATAGTTTCGCCTTGTGATACGTTTTGAAGAAACTGTAGAATAATTTTATTATCATAATCTAACCACAAATTAGAACGTTGAAAAAACTTTGAAATCCCGCAGTTCCGGGCAGCGTTACAAGAACTGGTGACACGCTCTAAGCTTGTTTTATCGTATTTCATCTCGACGAGCATGCTGGAAGCTGCCGGGAAATCCAAAAGACGGATGGGGCCCAGGATAAGGATGACATGGAAACGAGAATGTATGTGAGATAGCAATATGCCGACCATTTTGTCTCTTTTTCTCGAACATATACGCACACTTCCAATGTTATGAGCATTGAGTTGCTCTGTATTTTAACGCAATATCTCCTACGGCAACCCCTGTCTTGTAGCGAACCGAACATCATAAGTAAAGTTTACCAGCCTGTCTGTTTCAAATTTTGTAGACACTCTCTATAGCGAAGTGTAGGTGACATATAGCGGTACACTTTGGAGGCCGCGGTAAACTTGCATGACAAGAAGCGCTATAATAAATTGTCTGACCGTGTTCTGTCAACCAGCTTTTTTCAACGTCAGCTTCCTCTACTGATATTAGCAAAATTCACATGGCATATTTTCAAACAAACTCAATCTGTTAAACACCAGGTGACGTCTCGCAAGGCATCTTGCTCCCAAAGCTCGTATCAGGGGTGCAATGCAGGATGGCTCGAGCTTCTCGGGCAGCCTAGTTTGCTCCGTGCTCGCTTGCTGTGGCCGTGGCAGGAAGACGGTGCGTAGAGCGTGATAGCAGCGTTGATAAATATGGCTGCACGACGCGCGGGCCGTTTGAAACACATGTGAGGCATTTGTGGCAGTTATCAAAGAAACGCCGCGTGCGAGCACGTCAGCGCCACCACTAGCTCGAAATTTTACCAGTGCAGCGACGTCAGCACGACAATCGTGCTGTATTTTTGCTAACTCAACACGCACTTCCCACAGCCGTGTTAGTGGGCGTATATTCTCTTTCGCACAGATTGTTTCGTTCCACCTGTAGCATGAACATTTCCACTCTTGAAGGCAGCTAGGGTGCACACGCAGCACTCTCGTGCTGCTCGTTCCGTTTCTTTCAAGTATTGCAGAATAATAGAAGGACAGGTGGTCACCAGGGCCGCTAGTTCTTAAAGGGTGGTCGCCAGTGCTCGTGAAGATGCAGAGTAGCGAAACTCGGCCGATCCCGCTTAGTGCCCTAGAAAAAAAAAGTAATATGGTAAGCGCACCGGTGGCTCAGGATAAAAGGATATGCAATGGTAAGTGTTGCTGCAGTGAGCGAAGTAAGGGGTCGGTTCCTAACCCGCGTTCGTACTGTTTTTTTTTTATTTGCGGGTGTAGTACCGTAGTTACGGGCAATGCCATCTCACATATGTTCAAGAAAACCAAACAGTAACTAGGTTACATTTGGTCTACACAAGAACCAATCAGACAATTTCGTTTTGTGTGCTTCCTAATAAAAAAAAAAACATTTGACTTATGCACCTGTAAACAAATATTATAACAGCTACAAGGTATGTCACAGCTAGCACTATCACAAAATACTGGTCTTTTTCCCTCCAACTACTTATAAAATTTCCCGCCAGCAGAACAATTGTGTGAAAGAAAATGAAAATCAAGTTGCTGCACGCGGGACTATATTTTCTGCTACCTTGAGCACACAATCTCCGACTTCGGATCAAAAAAATACGCAATGAGTGTCGTAGGGGCGCTTTTATTCTCACTGAAATATAGACTAAAGTCAAGAAAAAAAAATAGCGATTTTTTTACAGTGAGCCGAGCTTGCATGGAAACACATGCAGTGATACGTTCTTCTAGTTTTGCAAAAAAAATGAACCCGTTAGGAAATAATAATAAAGTTTATTGGAAATATCTATTTGGTATACAACATGACTTTTTCAGCCCAGACTCGATACCTGGTTACTGCAGCGCAGAATGTTCAATTCTAATCGAACACAGCAAGGGTGAACTGTAGGTGTCCTTGAGTAGGTTTTGTGTAAATGCTCTAATCATTATTCGAATTGTTATTATTGTAGAACGAGCTGAATACTTCGCTTATGCGTCTGTGTGCAAAAAAGAAAAGGTGCGAACCTTGACGAGCACTTCATCATAGGCCGCTGTTCTAAATTAATATTCTTTACAGTAAGACTAGTTATGCAGTGAAGACATATTGTGAGCGGAATTTGTTGTCATGCTGACAATTATTCTCATGCTGGCAGTTCCGCCTTGAACGTGGGCTTATCAACGGAGCCACTTCCAAAATTTCAAAGCCGCAATCCATCAAAAACTGGTGTTGTACGCGTTAAGTTTGAAAATGATTACTCCACCTTCAGTCGGGCAAACTGCCTCGTAGAAAAGCCATCTTTGCAACTGCGAATGAAAAAAAAAAACGCTGTCAGCCTAGGGTTCAGATCGGATGTGTCTAGTATGTTCTTTCACTGGCTACTATGGAACGCGACGGTACATCCACATTGTGTGATAAGGCAACTATTGAACGTGGTGTCAAGGATTTTACCTGGCTACGAATACTAATGAACAGGAGTGTTTTTAAAAAAGAAATACTTGAAAAAAGCGAGAGGCTGGCTGAGAACAAAGCAATACCGTAATATTCCGATCAAGCATTCCGTTCTCCTTTTTGAGAGGTTCAAAACATGCGCCACTGACTGAGCAAGAGCACCTTCCCCTTGCTTAATTTATTCCACCTATTCTCTGCTAGAAAGGCATGTAAGAGTGGTTCGTAGCAACCCAACCTCTGAAATCCTTTGAATATGCGCAAAACTGCGTAGTGCTTTTACAGTGAGGTGTTACACTGCATTTCAAGCGGAGAAACAGCTGTAAGAAAACCGCGAAAGCGTTATGTAGTGAATATGCCACTACATGTAAGTTTTCTGTTACCGACGTCTACAATGCCATCAACAACAAAATAAATACAATGATGGAGCTCATGTTTCCATCTTTTACCGGTAGTATATTTTACCTGCATTCAAGTTCGCGTTTGGAGGATTACTGAGTCTAGCCAGCTACAACATTCTCGTTTAGTAACAACCTCTACTTTAGACAGTGATGGTCAGTTGTAATACAGCGATATCTGTTATGAGGTCACAACAACAGCCATGCTTGGCATCGTAGTTGTACGCCGCCACGCTCACTCTCATGTACGTCAAAGTTGTGAGTAACCACTATTGTGAGATAGAAGAACAAAAATAAAATAAATAACACTGCCTCTGAGAAAATAGGCTCAGGATCCAGCCCCCCTGCGTGGCAGCCCACTGTTTCTCCACTGAGCAACACCGGGGCTGGGAAATTCTTCGCAAACAGAACCTATGCACGATACATGTCGTCAAAGGAAACACGTTAACATGCGTAAAAGAGGCTTTTAGAAGAGCGAAGTAAGAAGCAAGCGTCATGCAATGCGAATTCCTTGAACGAGTGGTTCGTTGGATGCTTGCAAACCACCTAAGAAGGCTCGCTTACTACTCTTCACTGTCATCAGCCACAGCGTCACCAAAGTTCGTATACCTTACAGGTAAAACTGCTACACGCTAAAATAGAATAAAAAAAGTAAAGTGAAACTGGGTAGCATAAATAAAAAACAAGGAAAGGCGCACAAAACGGGAGACGCACCTAACACGTGTGTATTGGCAAGTCGGCAGCCTGCTTGTCTGAAGAACGGACAATGGAATAGTGTGTGCTTTCCTACTTGACAATATTTGATGATTTATGGAGTAGTGGGTGTCATGCAAGCATACGAGCAGTGGTCACAACATAGCTCTTTAAAAGTGACTCTGCAAAGAGCACTGGTTCAGTTGTCGCTGGGACTACGCCTCGCGTTGCGCACAGACCTGGCATTTCATAGCGATAGCGTTAAAGCGCTCGTGTCCCTTTTTCATTTGTCGGTGCTTTTGTTCCTTTTTACTTTAGTAGTGTTAGAACAAACCCCTCTATTCAATGAAATAACAATAAACAATAATACATATAAGATGTTGCGCCTTACTATAGGTCTGATTTTTATAGTTGCGTTCAGGAAGAAGAAGCAGTTTCTCAATCAATTTAAGTTCATTCGTTCAGTCTTAGTCAATTTTCCTGTCTTGTTAACTATAACAATTGTGTCGTTTTATTTCGGTGCTATAAATGCATTTCCTATTTTTGAGTCTTGATTTTGTCAATCACTCTGGCAACCTTAAAAATAATGGGCAGCTTTTCAGACAATGTAGCTTTTCTTTCGTTGAAACAGGTGCACAATAAGTTGTTTCCAACGCACACAAAAAACAGAAAAGAGTATTCTCAGATTTAGGCTCACAAAGACTCACAAAGTACAGGTGGTTTGAATATTTTGGATGCTATTACTTGTCGGTATCATATGTAGCATGCAACTATTAGGCTTTAAATTGCGTTGAAACGATCACAAATGGTTGCTATTCTCGTAAGGAAACATTACAAGAAAATATAAATGGAGTTGAAAGGGCGTTCTGGTGATCAAATCGTAAGCATTGTGAATGCAAATATAATATTCTACAATTAATAATGACAGATTGGTAGTGATAATATGAAAAATAAATGTATCGATAAAGCGTCCAAGATACACAGCTAGCCCCGCCGCGGTAATGTAGTGGCTAAGATACTCGGCTGCTGACCCACAGGTCGCGGGATCAAATCTCGGCTGCGGCGGCTGCATTTCTGAAGGAGGCGGAAATGTTGTAGGTCCGTGTGCTCAGATTTAGGCACACGTTAAGGAACCCCAGGCGGCCAAAATTTCTGGAGCCCTCCCCTACGGCGTCTCTGATAATCATGTGGTGGTTTTAAGACGTTAAACCCCGCATATCAATCAGATACACAGCTAGGAATATCTGAATAATACGAAAACCAACGAGTTCACGAAAAAGCATTCTTGGCATTACACGCAGACAAAAAATGCACAGGCGCACACACAAATACGCACAGGTGCGCTCATGCCCACACGTATGCTCACGCAGATGCACGCGCACACATGAACACACAAACATGCCCACGCGTGCACACACAGGTGAACGTAATGTTTGTAAACTGTAGAAGAAACGAAAAAAAGAAACACGCCAGCACTGAAGAGCGCTGTTATATCCATTGCTTTAAACAATTTCTTTGAGGAAGAAAAGTTACACAAGGAGAGGGCAAGGCCAAAGCGTGTTTTTTCTATTGACGTAGTGTGATATGATGTAAAAGCACTAAAACCTTGCCTAAATATTTCTGAACGATGCGTCAAGTTATGGCTGCACAGCCGGGCACTAGGGACCAATGAATGGCGCGTGACTCCACACGATAACGTGTGAGGCAATCTGCCAACCTTATTCTGTGCCCGACCAAGCGTAGTCCTTCCGTAAGCAGTCAATGAAAGCAGCATATATCGTAGGCCCGTGTGCTCAGAATCGGGTGCACGTTAAAGAAACCTAGGTGGTCAAAATTTCCGGAGCCCTCCACTACGGCGTCTCTCATAATCATATGGTGGTTTTGGGACGTTAAACCGCACAAATCAATGAAAGCAGCAAATAGAACGCGCTTTGGGTCCGTCATGTTTTGTTACGTCACCACATGAAACACGCTTACTATCATTTACATCTCTATGGTGCTTTCTATGTGCATTTTCTGATTATGTAAACACACTCTAGACGTATTTACTCTGCTCCATATATCAACAACTGCTACTATATTCGGCTACTGTACCTGCTACTATAATACTATATAATTTTATGGAGGGTGTACGGTTCTTTATCCACAGTTCTTCGACGCATGTTGCAGTTCAAATACGCATAAATATTGTTTATTTACGAATAAAATAGACAAACGATACAAAAGTTGGGAAGTCTTGTGCTATAGCCTATTCTCATTGACCACATTAGCGAAAAGTATTATGACCAAAGACATATTATGAACTCAAGGAGGCTAACAGTGATTAAAAGCAAACCTAGTGCGTGAGTCCATGAATTAGGACCAGCTTTATCATCTATGTGTGGCAAAAATTATTGCTACTTCTTCAGAACTTGCTGCCTGTCCCAAGAAAAATTCAAATAAATTGTGGGTACAATAAAAATGCATGAATCACTTACATTTACCTACCAGTCTTGAAAAAGAAGAAAAGTGAATAATGGAGTACGAGCGAAAGAAAAATGAAATGGCGAGGCAGAGTTCGGGGATTCCTAAATTATTTATTGTCTGATATTTTTCGTAGAGGAGCAGTCAAGTGCTGTGCGCAGCGATGCAGTCTAGGCCACGCCGATAGGCTCCGAATTCATGACCTATTTATTATGGCTAGGCGTAGGGCGGTGACCTCGAGCTTACTTATATTTTATGTTCACTGGATAGACCGTTTCACCTTTAGCTTTAGCCCTAAGAGAAAGTTTCTCCTCTATGCAGCTCTCATAGGTTATACGCTACTTAAGCTTCCTCAAAACGTCTACTGTAAACCAAACGCTACCTGTTCAACGACTAAACGAATGAGAAGAACAGGAATAAATGCTGGTCTCTGTACCTAATACCAATCGAATGATAATGAAGCCAAGTAAGGCAAAGGGCACTATAAATGTAGTTTTTTACTGTAGCAGAATATTTAGGAAATAAATGACAAACTGCAGACATGGGCGTGTATTTATTCGTAAGCGTTTCACGAAGAACGCTATCACGAAATTGTTAAAGACAAAACATACACTGTCAACAATTCAATGACACGTGCTTCCTGGAAGTCGTTGGCAACGCAGGAACAGTGACCGTGCTATAATCAAAAGCAGTTTATATTCAACAGCAAACACACCTTTTGTATTGAAATACTTGGTGAAACAGAATGCACGTGCTATCTTTAACGGCATGTGTAATTTTAGTCCAATTAACTCTACAAGCCACCACTGAAGAAACAATTGAACCATCCTTTGTGGGCATAATGCGCACCGTACTCCACTCGCATATTGCTTTCTAGCAAGTCTCCGGCTTAACCAGCCAATCCGGCTTGGTTGCTTAATAACCCACGTTTGTTGCTCCAATATTACTGTCCGTGCAGTAGCACCACTTTCCGTGAAGCTAAGCAATCTGCGTTGCGGTTTATATCTCCATCAAGCAGCGTTGCTGAAGGGAGTAGAAGGTTGACGCAGAACAAAAAACATCGAGCGTTTCTTCATGCAAAAGCACTGTTGCGAGCAGGCTCTCCCTAACAAGTGTAGCCTTTATGGACCGGTGCTAAATTACGTTCCAGAACCAAACATTGAGCTTCTGGTGTGTCCAAGCACGCCGCTCGCCCTAAGTAGAGGCCTGGACATTCTCTGGCCGGAAATGGGTACTTGTACTGAATGTGGCCTTTGAACGTATTGTTGCAGCGCCTAATTTACTTCTGCTAGAAATTGCACGCAAAGTGGAGCGTGTACGGTTTGTGTGACGCAAAGAGGCACGCTAAAAAACAAAAATTGGCGTCATTATTCTTGCCTAACGCACGAAACAATTGTTTCGGTCACACTGGATGAGCGAGGTTTCGGATGTAGAACACCACCAAGCATAAATAAATACGATTTTTATGCCCTGTTTTCCAATAAACAGTGTTCTCTCGTTCGTGAGCTCGTCGGTGATAAGACTGCGTTACTTATGAGTGGGGTTACTGGAATTCCACGCACGCTTCAAGTGCTTCCTCTGTCTTTTGGTATTTGCAGGCACACTGGAAGCTACATAGTAAAAAAGATGACAGTGGGGCAAAACGATGCCCGTTTTTACACTCCTCATGACTCTAAACAGTTTCCATCTTTTTTTTTCTTCGAGTTTGTGGCTCACTTCCTGTATAACCTTAAAACATTGCACAGGCATTTAATGGCGTCCCTTGACGACCACGTAACTACAAAGCCCACAATGCTCAAATCAGTCGTAGACTTTGTATATGTTGTGCGGTAATTTGGGCATATAGAATCATTCGTCGATAGAAGAGAGAGCAATTTTTCGCCGACTCAATCAATCATTCTTGTATGCTATGTCACGTGCTGCGCGATGGTGTTTCGCTGGCGTGTGCATAAGCGCCTCCAGTACCAATAAGCAGAATTGTCAGATCACGCTCAAAACCTGTCTTCGAGTCCCTCGAAGACAATCCCTTCTTGTGTAATTACGATGGTTTGGTGGCTGCTAGGATTTAGCGTTCCTGACAGACAATACGACATGAGTAACGCAAACCCTGCCTCCAGCTGACGCCCGCTCTGCGTTGAACGTCATCCAGTCTTTTTGTTTTCATTGCTCTCGCTTTCGCATGAACGTTTATTCGCATTCACATATTGCGTGCCCTGTTATCTGCATTAGAATTTTGTCCTCCACCATTCTGCGTAGATGGAAGAATGAAGTGCCTCCCACGGAATGGGGAAAACAGGGTCACGTGAAGCTGGGCGTGTGCGTGCATATGATACATGTTTTTTTATTGAATTGGGCTGCACTTTCTACGATCAATGCTCGTCCTCTGGGCCGGCAATCTGACTGTCATGCACGTGCTTCATCACTCACCAGACTTGTTGCTACAGGCAACAACAGCCGAAAATTGGTGTTCATGCAACAATGAAATTTGGGAACGTGAAATAGAGGTCACAATGATGACCTCGATAAGAAGATCAGATGTCCTGTCACAAACGACTGTGTTATCACCGAGATAGAACAAAGTCTTCAAAAGGGATCCGGTAAAATACGCATGTCGCCGGCATGCCGTCATAGGCTGCATTCGTTTGCGCTTTTGGGTACCTTTATTGCGCTCGAAGCAGAATTTTATGACTTCTAAAACCATCGTATCGGACGTCTTTTTTATAGTTTCAAGACAGGCTGTAGCTGATTCGATCACTGAAGATTTAGAGACACTCCTTTTTTTCTGTATTGATAACTTATACTTGGTGTTATGGAGGCACAACCATGGCCTGACTCGACTGCTCTCCATTTCATCTTTCGCACTGTACCAAGAGTAGAAATCAATTTTTCTCGATAACACACTCACTGGCTTACCATGTAAGTGCACCTCCACGTCACCATACCTGGGGTGCCCTGATGTTCGTGCGCCGAGCCTATCCAGGCACTCTAGCCGCACCAGCGGACGCGTAGAGGCCGTCTGCAGATCTTCCCACTGCATTTTGCTGTCATTTTAGCACAAACTATTTATACGGGGGTCCGCCACAGATCCGCCGACATATTTCTGTTACCAAAATGGCGTTTAAAATATACTAAGTGATTGCAAAGAATGAAAACAGATGGCAAGCGCTTACTGCGCGTAATCGAACCAGTAACCTCTGGATTCTCAGCGTGCGGTGCTAACCATTCCGTCACGGAGCGTACGTGGCATAAAATGCTAACGGCAAGCCCTTTATATACACCATACAACGTTTGGCAGTTGTCAGAGCTTTAAGGCTCTAGCGTGTTTTTGTTACAAGTAGCGAGATGGCGTGACGGACTCGCGTTGGAAATGTCCCTAGATGAAACAAGTGTCCAAGGTACCGTCACTCATTGTTCTAGAGTCATCCTCCTCAATCTCGTTTGCCCCTCTTTTACTCTGCGATTCGCGTCTGTAATTGATGCATCTCTTGCACGCGATCTTTCTAATGGCTGATGATGTTATTTATAATTATGCAAAAGGTTCAAAATGAGTACGCATGCGCATATGGCTCCAGCCGGATTCTCGCCGTGACCAAAGAGAAAATTGTAGCCAGGACATAAACTGAAGAGGAGGAGCGTTTCAGTGTGGGTCAAGTCGACCAAGATTATTTCGCTGTGCTCGTTCAATGCAACATCCGCGTTTTTCAACAATGCTGCTTTGCTATAAAACAACAGAAAATAATTTCGCTCGCTTCAACCTACATTGTGCTATCCAAGATGAAGCACACCGTGAAGTCCAGCTATGAAACATTTCACGCAAATGCTTTCGTGCAACTTCGTCTACGTACGTCTGTCCGGATCTGCGAAGCGAGTTTATTTGTCGGTTTTTACTGGAATGCCAGGCGACCGTCTAATACGCATCTAGTGCATGCCAGTTGGTAGAAATACTTAGCGTATGCACGTATACCGAGCAGCTACAGGCTGTAATCAACGCACCTTCAGAAACATTTCCAGCTTGACCAGTTGACCAGTATGCAGCATAAAGGAGCCGCAACGCGCTGCTTCGGGACACCTGACTAGTAGAACTCCCACTTTACAGGAAGTTCCGCACTCCACCAGAATCACCTGGCATCACAATTGTCCAAATGAGCACATTTAAAAACAACGTCATCGCAGTCCTGCTGGTCAAGCTTTCATACTCATCTGGCCGTGGTTTTTCCTTGCATGTGCACAAGCCGGCTGTAATCACTCGTCACAACGTCACGCCTTGTGGTCACTGACATGATCTAGCAAGAAGCGTGTTCACTGTGTCACAGCACGAACAAAACACGTTTGGATAACTGTACAAGTTATAACTGGACGAACTACAATTTACGAGTACGACCAATGCCTCCTAAATACATTATGCCTGGAACGGGAGCCGGGAACGCGCTGCCCTACCCTGTGATTTTTCCCGCCTCCTTCGGTACGAAAGCGAGCGTCTCCGACGGCAGCCCCCAGCGAACACAGGAATGCTCTAAAAGTTGCCTCCGAGCCGCCGTAATGTCTCGTGATAGAGCGGTACGGTTATGTCATGTGACTGAGTGGTACGGAGGCAAGCGGTCTCCCGCGGTGACCAGTCGCAACACAATGCAGGAGACATGGCCTCCGAGACTACGAGCTGGCAGGAGGCTCCCAATTGAAAAGAGAGCGACGTTCCAGGCATAGTTTTTCTAGGAGGCGTTGGTACGACGGGAGACGCCATGGCTAGTGGTGTAAATTATAGAATTGCACTACGTTGCCAGTTGAGTAACGCACATTCCGCTTGCTTTTGTGTTGTACCGTTTGTGTTCATATAGGTAACCATTTATTCTACGACTCATTTCCTTCCATTTTGCTTCATTCACATATATTGAATGTGAAGCATTTCTTATCGAGCTTCAGTGACTTCGAGTGTATCTATCTATCTATCTATCTATCTATCTATCTATCTATCTATCTATCTATCTGTCTATCTATCTATCTATCTATCTATCTATCTATCTATCTATCTATCTATATCTATCTATCTATCTATCTATCTAACTATCTAGCCGCCTATGACTTCTAGCTCCCCTTGCCGTTTCGATAATGGTATCGATACCATACATGGTATGGCATAACATACATGACTGGAGGCGGAAATGTTGTAGGCCCGTGTGCTCAGATTTGGGTGCACGTTAAAGAACCCCAGGTGGTCTAAATTGCCGGAGCCCTCCACTACGGCGTCTCTCATAATCATATAGTGGTTTTGGGACGTTAAACCCCACATATCAATCAATCAATAACATACATGACATTCGTGACGTGCATGTCTTGGTTTCCATAACATGAAAACCAAGACATGTACGTCACGAATGTCATGTTTTACATTTCATGGTCGTGAAGCTCTTGCGGTGGTTTTGTTCACATGGCATGTTGCAAAACTGGTATGGCATGACATGACTACATGGGGAGCATAAATGACGGTTTCTCATGGGGAAATCATGAAAAGCATGTCAGGTAACAACATGACTGTGTTCATTTACCTCCACCTCGGAATGTTGTGCTGACTTTAAAGTGACTTATGAACATCTCTTCTACGTGCTTCGCATACCATCGATTCCCATTGCACGTGGGATCTGCCAATTTTTTCACCGTAGCAACGAAACCCTAACATTCGCTTTTTTAAAAAAAAAGTTTGGAAGTTTCTAAGGGGCGCTCCATGAACATAAGCGAATAGGAAAGGGAAAGGTGTCGCTACTTTGGCAACTTGTTTCATCTAGGGACCTTAGCGTTGGGCGCACTCTGAAGGTCGTAGCCTCCATGAAGCGTCGCTTCCATGGAGCACGTTCTTTCTTACGCACGCGCTGATCAGACTCGCAATTTTGGAGGCTACGAAGGTCACTTCGCACGCTGCCTGGCCATGTAGGAGCGCGCTGCTTACACACGATGCTTGAAGTATTGCGGCAGTTGTACGCGCTTGTCCTGTGTGTACTTGTGAGCTCATATCATGCGTCCTTCTTTCTGTTTAAACATAAAGCTTGAAGCGTAGCGCTGTGACAGTTGTTGTTCTGAGCTCCTCTTATGTATGCCCATTTTGTGTGTGCATTCTGCTTGAGGTGTGCGCCGCAAGTTTCTAGCTGCTGGCCGTTCCTAACGTTTCTTTGCAATACGTTGCTGTTCCTCAAACAATGCACAATAAACGCTCAACTACCTCTGTAAAGACACATTTCACTTTCGCTTTATACCAACGCCTATAGAGTGATGAGCAACGTTTTTCAGTAGATCCTGCTGCGATTGGTGACATTCCTCTGTGTGCAGCACCCGTAATACTTATCAGCTGCCTCTCACAATGTGAGCGTCAAGTGCACAATTCCTGACGAGTCGTTTTTCTGAGTTTTGACAAGCTGCCCTAGCCCTCAGAAACAGACGATTACAACCAGTGGCTTTAATGTGAGCTTACAGAAAGAATAGGTGTGAATAATAAAAAAGTTATCCAAAACGTTTGTGCATTTCAAAAGAAACAAACTAAAGGTTTGGCAAGGAGCTACTAGAAAGCACTTGTGCTCTTTGAATTATGCTTCCCGCAAGTGATAAGCAGCTTATAGTGTCCCTTTTAGGGGAACCATTCACACTACCTGACCCTTTGCAGTTTCAGCAAAGTGAGTTCAACAATATCGCATATAAATATGTTGAAGCAAAAATTTCCTCTCCATGCCATCGTTTGCGGAGTGAAACAAGAAGCCCATATCTGACAAAAGCGACCACTGAGTGTTCAAACTAAAAAAAAAGTGTTTCCCCTACTGTTTAAAGAATATCGAAAGAGCTTGCATCGCGAAGTTCGAGTACATGAACAAAACGTACCACCTCTTGCTACTCACCACGAGAACCGTGGAAATGACAAGGCTTTTCTTATGGAAGGGACCGAATATTTTTTGACGAGCATTTCTAACAGTTACGCAGTAGGAGCACCTCTCGGGATAGCCTGGATCTATGTGATGGCGGATGTGTGTAAGTTGTGCTGTATGGCAAGGCTTGCACAGTTGCCCTTGCTACTTTTTTATAAAGCCAGTCGTAGGAAGCAGATGCATGTGACAGAGACTCAAACTGAAGAGCCTGCTACAGCTGTGCCTCAGGACATACCGCAGCTGGAAGACCTGAAAAAACACCATTTGGATTTTACCACTTCATCTATATACTGCGGTTAAGTGTATGTTGGGGACTAACTTGAAAAAATTAGCTTTGTGTTTGAGTATAATGCACGACTGATAATGTTGACGGCAATGTACGAAAGGGTCCGCTTTTGTCCACTTTTGTTCACATTTGTTCTTTTCTGTTAATTTATTCCGTAATTGAAACGAAAGTGCACTGGACTGCCCAGATCGCATGCCCTTGGTACTCTCGAAAGTAGCCTTTCACAAACAAAAACTTCAAAAGTGCTGCAAGTCATCGTTGCTGCCTAGAATGTGTCAGCACTAGTCACAGAATCGCCACAGAAGGTGGAATCCCTGCCAAGTTTTTCAGAATATTTTAGTAAACCCCACCAATGTGGCATCAGAAGCGAATACTAAGCCAGTCAGTTACGTGCATAAATACCCTAGAAAAGATTTTTGTAATGAATCTGAATGAAGGGCAGGCTGTCGGTGCCAAAATATAAAAAAATGCGTTGTATTGAGGCGGACTAGAGTAGAGAAACGTCAGAAGGCGTGGAAAGTGACCTTAAGTGGAAAGTGAAAAGGCCTGAAGCGGAGCCGCGGCAGCTGTCACCGTCTGACACTTCAGGCGTATGAGCTCGCTTCTGTTTTTGCGCAGCTCTAGCTACACACGAGCTGCGCGAGATGCGTGGTGCGGTGGCCAAGAAATTGATGATGATGATTATCCTACACTACAGCATCTATCAGAAAACTAACAGTTCGCAGCCGTACTAATTAAGTTTTTGTGGTATAGGTCAGCGAACTCACTCATGAGTCAACTGACTCGGACTCACTCAGACTCAGATCAAGCCGTAAGTCTGAATCTGAGTGAGTCAAGGCCAGAAAAAAGTTTAGTGAGCATCAGTTGTCACAGGTCCCGTTAATTAGGGAGGCGATCGCCAGGATAATTCCAAGGGCCGAAGTATCGGCCCCCCGAACCGCACCACGACAGCGTGAACAATTTAAAAGTGGTTCCTTTTGGCGCGCCAGCGGACGCCGGCTGTGGCCAAAAGAACAAGTCAGAGCCGAGAGTTGATAAACAAAACAAAATTATATTCTCAATAATGGCAGATCAAAAACAACACACAAGTATGCACACTCCACAATAGATGAGTACAATATGTCACCAATCAAAGAACGTACTACACAGTACAATCAGCCACACTCGAAACAACGGACACAGACAAAAATACGCACTACAATGCAGTCGCATGCATTGAACAACTAAGACACCTAAAGAGTAAAAATATAGAAAACCTATTCAGTCCAAAGTTCTTGGAACAAAAGTCTGGATGATACTCTTCCGATAATCACTCACTCAATGTCCAGCGTTGTTGTTGTTCCTCTGCCCCCGAAGTTTCTCTTCCAGGAAACCTCTGTCGTTCGGCTGCCCCCGAAGTTTCTCTTCCAGGAAACCTCACGTCTTCAATTGGCCACTCTCCAAGCTTCAAACTTCTTTGCCGGAAACACGTGGGCTTCACACAGGCAGGTGTTGCCACGCGTCTTCGCTCGATAGTGGTAGACACACGCTCTTGCCTGTAGCTCGAGCCTTCACCCCGCAGGTGGAAATCCTCTTCTTCTCCTGCTTTGTCCCTACGGACAAAACCTTCGCCGACTACACGGCGGAATCCCTACGCGCTCTGGCGCTAACTTCCGTCTTCTCCTGAATTCCCATCTCGGCTGCTCGATTAAATACTTTCCGCGCGAGATTCCAGAGAGTTCTCATCATTTCGTCGGCGTGATACGCAGCGAAGGCTGCGGAGAGGGCGAGACGGTTCGAAGGCCGTCCGCGACGGATGACGCAGCCGTCATCACCCCGCCTTTTCCATCTAGAATTTTCCAGAGCTTGCTCGGCCACCGATGTGGGGTGAGGAGGTTCGTCGGCGAACCTACGCTTCCGAAAGGAGAAAGGCGCGCCCCCAGGGGGTCTTTGGATGCTTGTTTTCTCTTTTTTTATCGTTGACCTCTCGGCGCTTCGTCGCGAGAATTTGGCGGCGCACCCTTTTTTGAGCGCTCGTTTTGTGACACTGCCCCCCACTTTAAGAATATTATCTCATAATATTCAAAACCACACAAACGTGCGCAAACAGTCCCCACACTCTCAAAGACTGTAACATAGTCCGTCGCTCATGACACGTCACATTCACAATAGATCACTCAATACTATTGTACATTGTAATGCAATCACACAACACATGAAATATAACCACAGGTACATGAGTACAACACTCCATCACATATTCCAAACAATACAAAGGTACAAAGGTCTGTCTTTACAACAATTGTACAATACTATACATCACATCACCGTAAAAAACATTTTGACTCGCTCGACATACACTCGTGACACAGGATAACAAGAACTTTAATACAACATATGGCACTCAGCCCTGCCAAACACATTCCGATTCGGCCTTAACACCTAATGATTGATTGATATGTGGGGTTAAACGTCCCAAAACCACTATATGATTATGAGAGACGCCGTAGTGGAGGGCTTCGGAAATTTAGACCACCTGGGGTTCTTTAACGTGCACCCAAATCTGAGCACACGGGCCTACAACATTTCCGCCTCCATCGGAAATGCAGCCGCCGCAGCCGGGATTTGAACCCGCGCCCTGCGGGTCAGCAGCCGAGTACCTTAGCCACTAGACCACCACGGCGGGGTGGCCTTAACACCTATCTCGTGTATTTCGAACGGCGCTTGCGCCCTTTCTTGCGGTGCTCGCTCGATTTCTTCTTGTGTTTCCACGTTCTTTTTCGGCGAGCCCTTTCCAACGACGGTATCTGAGGTGGCGTCTCAGCCATCGTTGCACTTCCGACATTGTTAACGGGTCATAACGCTCAACCGATTCTGTCTCGTTATTCAACCGCTTGTTCATGTCACGACATTTGGCCTGGCTGGCCGACTCCGTCACCTTTACACTATCGCTCGGTTGAGGCCATGCCGACATAAGTCCAGCTGCCCAGCAAGTGATCATTCAACACGATCATCTTCTCATTGACTGACTCTTGCACCGCGGCTTCACCTTGGGCTCGAGTGAAATCCTTCACAGGATTGTTCTCCGCTGAATCTCGCGGTCCCTGTGTCAGCGGAAGCTCCATCTTCAGGTCTTCCCCCAAACATTCTGGATCATTCGGCCCTCGCGCCCCATCGATGTTTTCGATGACGAGGTCGTACAGGGGGGTCGTCATGCATAGAGCGGTAACCTTCCCGCTGAAGTACGGGGTTTCAACCTCAATCTCTGCTTCGGGAAGCATCCACCGTACTGTCAATTAGGTAAACTGGTGTCGTTTTGCCTGTTAAATCACTGTCCCGTACCAAATTTCTCCGCACGACAACAGTGGAGCTGCCGGTATCTCTCAACACCGTATCCTTCTAGCCCGCAACTTTTCCAGGCAGCGTTGGCATTCCCTTCGTAACACCGGTCGGCTGTTTTGTCGTTACAGCACCCACAATATGAAGTTTCTCCCCATTTTTCAACTGTACAAATCCGTCGGTGACGGCATCAAAGGTTTTTGGTGCCACTTGTGCACAGGATACCGGGTGAGTTTGACTCGCTCCGTTACGACATGCGTCTGCCTTGTGCCCAGTCTGACCACATTTGAAACATTTTACAACCGTGGGGCTCGTGAAGTTAGTTCGGCAGTTGTTAGCACGGTGACCTACTCGGTTACGCAGAAAACATCGTGGAACACTCTCCGGTGCACGCTTCTTTTGTTCGGGTGCCGAATTTTTCGAATCTTCGGGACACTCCTTCTTGACCTTGGCCAAATTAGTGCCACCTTGCGCTTCCAAGAATTGATCAGCCAATTCAAGCATGCCTTCAAGTGACTCAGCCTTCTTCTCTTTCAAGTACAGCGACAGGCTTGGGTGGCAACTAGTAAGAAATTGCTCTCTAATAAGAAGCTCTCTAAGCTCATCATACTCCTGCGCTGTCCCTGAAAGTTCAATCCGTCTGCCGAAATAATGGCTAAGTCGGGCGGCGTACTGCGTAGCCGTCTCACCATCAGCTGGCTTTCCTGTCCGAAATCTGTCCCGGAATCCTTCCACTGTAAATCTAAATCACTTCAGCAAAGCCGCTTTCATCTTTGCATAGTTGGCTGCATCAGTCGGCGTCAGCCTACCGTTCACACTGAGCGCTTCACCACTCAACCAAGTACTCAAAGCAGTTGCCCATTGATGTTCCGGCCAATTCTGGCTCCTCGCAATCGTCTCAAATCGGTGAAGGTACGCGTCAAGGTCGTCCTTCCTTTCATCAAACGCTACAAGCAGCTTGCTTGGGTTCAAGCGGAAGCCGTGGTCCTCCCGTTCGCTGCTTTCAACTCTAGCTTGGACCGTAGTCTCACTTCGCTGTTGCAAACGGAGCCGCTCGAGTTCCATCTCGTGCGGCCGCTGCCGTTCCCTTTCAGCCGTCTCCGCTTCTCTTTCTTCTTTCAGCTGTCGCTCCTTTGCTTCTCTTTCTTCTCTCGCCCTTTCAGCTGCCAACTTTTCTCTCTCCAGCTCCAACTTCAATTGCTGCTCTCTTTATTCTCTCAACTGTCGCTCCTTTGCCTCTCTTTCTTCTTTCGCAATTTCAGCTGCCAACCTCTCTTGTTCCAACTCAGCTACTTTTTCTTCCTTGGCTCTCTCAGCTGCCAACCTCTCTCTCTCCACCGCCTCTTCCTCCTTCTGGCTTACCCACTTCCGTAGTTCGGCACCAGAATGACCCATCTTCTCACCAAGAGCAACCAACTTTTCGAGATGCATGGTGTCTCGCAAATAAAGCCTTGCCACGTGTAAAAAGTATCTGCCTAAATAAGTCTATCGGAACACGCCCCTGCACTCGTTAACGAGAACACTGAACAACACACAAAATCATTCCGATAGCAGTATCAACAACTCGAGGCTCTTTCTCACTACTTTGGACACACTGTGCACCAAAAGGTCCTGTCGCAGACGCCAGATTAATTGTCACAGGTCCCCTTAATTAGGGAGGCGATCGCCGGGCTAATTTCAAGGGCCGAAGTATCGGCCCTCCGAACCGCAACACGAAAGCGTGGACAATTTAGAAGTGCTCCATTTTGGTGCGCCAGCGAACGCCGGCTGTGGCCCGAAGAACAAGTCAGAGCTGAGAGTTGATAAACAAAACAAAATTATATTCTCAATAATGGCAGATCAAAAACAACACACAAGTATGCACACTGAACAATAGATGAGTACAATATGTCACAAATCAAAGAATGTACTACACAGTACAATCAGCCACACTCGAAACAACGGACACAGGCAACAATATGCACTACAATGCAGTCGCATGCATTGAACAACCAAGACACTTAAAGACTTAAGATATTGAAAATATATTCAGTCCAAATTTCTTGGAACAAAAGTCTGGATGATACTCTTCCGAGAATCACTCACTCAAAGTCCAGCGTTGTTGTGGTTCCGCTGCCCCCGAAGTTTTTCTTCCAGGAAACCTCTGTCGTTCCGCTGCCCCCGAACTTTCTCTTCCAGGAAACCTCACGTCTTCAATTGGCCACTCTCCAAGCTTCAAACTTCTCCGCCGGAAACACGTGGGCTTCACACACGCAGCTGTTGCCTCGCGTCTTCGCTCGATAGCGGTAGACACACGCTCTTGTCTGTAGCTCGAGCCTTCACCCCGCAGGTGGAAATCCTCTTCTTTTCCTGCTTTGTCCCTACGGACAAAACGTTCGCCGACTACACGGTGGAATCACTACGCGCTCTGGCGCTAACTTCCGTCTTCTCCTGGCCTCCCATCTCGGCTGCTCGATTAAATACCTTCCGCGCGAGATTCCAGAAAGTTCTCATCATTTCGTTGGCGCGACACGCAGCGAAGGCTGGGGAGAGGGCGAGATGGTTCGAAGGCCATCCACGACGGATAACGCAACCCGTCATCACCCCGTTCTTTCCATCTAGAATTTTCCAGAGCTTAATCGGCCACCGATGTGGGGTGAGGAGGTTCGTCGGCGAACCTACGCTTCCGAAAGGAGAAAGGCGCGCGCCCAGGGGGTCTTTGGAGGCTTGTTTTCTCTTTTTTTTATCGTTGACCTCTCGGCGCTTCGTCGCGAGAATTTGGCGGCACGCTTTTTTTTAAGCGCTCGTTTTGTGACATCAGTACAAGTAATTTTAAAGCGCAAGATATACTTCTTGAGTGAGCTTGGGTGAGTTTCCTTTTCTTTTGCCTAATTATGATCCTATCTATATATTCTTCAGCATTACTATCGGCCTTACTTGGAATAGCGACTATGTTTTCGCATATTTCAAAGCAGTGTCCTTTACACGCCATTTCAATATCTCTTTATTAAATGCACCAGTTATGTAGAGGGGTGTCTTGATCTGCCCCTCGCCAACGATTCCGGGTATGTTCTTGCTAATTATATATTATGTTGTCATCTCTTCCAAGAAAAATGAACTTATTAGTACCTCACTCGTATTCAAAGGTACTATATCAATCTGTGCCGAGAAGAGCGCACTGATTATGTGAGATGTTAGTGTTAAAAGCATAGACACCAGGTTCAAAACTGTTAATTCAAGACCAACTTACTCATGAGTGGACTCAGTCAGACTCACTCACGCTCAGACCAAGCCATGATTCTGAGTCTGAGTGAGATTGGGTGAGTAATGTTTTTGTGAGTTTGAGATCTATCGAGTTTTGTTGAAGGAAACTTTTGTGAGCCAGTGCCTGAGTGAATCCGTCTCAGGAAAACCCAAGTGTGAGTGCAAGTGAGTCTAAAGTGCAAAATATGTTTAATGAAGGAGTCTGAGTGAGCTCCATAAGTTTCACTGACCTCTCCGTTTGCAGCATCCGTATGTCTCAAAATCTGAGCTGCGTCTACTGCAGTAGTCACTGGTCCTAAGCAGCAACCGGTCTTTGAAACGAAAATCGGCTATGCCTATTTATTATAAACAGGTACGAACTGATCGTTGAGAGTTTTATCAAAGGCATTTACAGAGAAATGATGGTCCCAATTTACGGCATAGGACATGTACATATGAAAAACCACGTACCAAATATGGCACATAAAAACTATTGTCCCAAATTTCGCATTTTCTGAACGAACACCTGACTCTGGTTATTCTTATTGACGGTACTGGCTAATACGGCAATTTTAGGTGGAAGATAAAGGCTCACTTACTGTCTACGGAAATATAATCACCGTCATCATTATTTTGGTTTCATATTCTTTTTGTGCTTTTGTATTACAATTTAATGTTCTGTGTTTTATGTATCCTAATGTAAATCACATTAGCGTTTGAGTAACTTCTGTTAACTGTTTTTAATTAGTTTTTCCCCTAGATGCTTTGTGGATGTCATTACCTGAGCAAATTTCTCTCATATATTTTTTTATCTTCGCACAGGTGTGATTTGCATGTAGCAACCTGTTTATGTTTAATTTTACGCTGAACGTGGTATTATTTTGGTGGGTTTCGGGCTTACAGGGGGCAGGCGCTTTGTCAGGCTTTTATGCCTTTTCGCCTGTCCCATTGGCAAAAAGGCAATTTGTACATATCCTTCTTTTATGTACCGCTTTTCCTTTTGCCCAAAAAACTTCAACTTCAGCATTAGTAACTGTGGTTGCTGGCTGAAGCGGCCATGTTAGCTTTTCCAGTGTCGTCTGCTGCAGCAGGTATCAAAATTAAGGCCGTAAGCTATTATTACGCATCACGATGTTGAGCAATGTGATTGAATATTGAAGTAACGATTAACCTTCGAGATGATATGTGCCTGCTACAGGTTCCGCACATATTCCTTGTATGCGGCCTCCTGAAGCGTGTCTCGAACTATATAAGTGTAGGTGGGAACATTGAGCTAGCAGCACCTCCATAATGCTGTGGCTGCTGGCAGGATTGATTGTCAGTGCAGAGGCCGTGAGTGAAGTGGAGAAAGGAGTCGAATCCGACCGTAGTACAACATGGTACCAATATAGCAGCCTTGAGCACGTCAATGAAGTGTTATCATAGATTGTTAACCCGCTTCAGTTGGATAAAAACGTCGTCAAACCGTTATTGGGCCTTTGTACATGAAAACGAAACAAAACAACCTGCAATATATTGAAACTAACGTGACACTGCAAATTTAATAACCAGCCGTGTTGGTGCTCCACTTTGGCTGTTTTAGTGACGTCTATGAAAGTTATTCCTGCAACGCTGGCATTCCTGCAATCAAAATCGACTGTGCATATAATGTCCAAAAATACATGCCATTTATAGCGTTTATATATGCATCGAATGCCATTTATAGCGTTTATATATGCATCGATGTATGCTAAACAATATTTCAAGTCTGGCGGTGCATGACTCAACGCTCAGCCGGCTGCTCTCATGTTGGAACAGTCAGGCCAAGCCGGACCGCTGCATCGTGGGTGCCCTGACAGCCCACCGTTGATCCCCGATGTAGGGGCTCCTCATAGCGGATATCCACATGTCTTCATTAGACTAGTCTGTGCCCTGCAACAAGGGGCACCACCAGAGCATGGGGACTAGGCTATCAAGGTCGTTGAATTGACTGCAAGAGCTATAAGGGTAAATATTGGGATACATTTCATGCAATAAAGCCGGGCTCGGATACGAACCCGTCTGCAGTAGTCTGAAAGCCAAAGCTTGCGCTCGATTTAACTTCTTTTTCAGAAGGAGAAAGTATCTCCTCCTGAGATAAAAGGGCTGGGTAATGTTACTGTAAGGGGTTGCTTGACCTCTGTTTTCCAAAACTGTGGGCTTGCGAGAGAATTCTTCATGGTCGCGGAAAAAGGGATCTCGCGCCTTGCAGTGGGCGAGCTCGTTCAGGTTTGGGGCAATCCCCCTGATTTATCGCATGTGAGTGGGGAACCAGGTGAAAGTGTGGGTGGTGATGCTCCTGCCTTCCACTATGGGAAATGCTTCTTTACACACGGCGCAAACGCGGAAGGCTACCCTAGAGTCGCTGAGTATATGTTCACGTATGTCATCCAGAAGTGCCAAGGCAATGATCAGTTCCTCGACCGTACACAACGAAGAGCATCATTCTGAAAAGGCGTTGGTGGTCTAGCCGCTGTGGTAGATTGATACAGCTGCAAAAATATTGGCCCACCTTCACGAAGCAGCACCCGCCAGGAAGTTCTGTCACCCGACGTAGAAGCATGACAGCTCTGGGCTTCCTTCTTACTACATTGCGCAGGGGATGCATAATGCGGGGGGTTTTGGATACAGTGATATCGTCTTTTTTTGCTTTTTCGGAAGTTCAAGTAGGTGTTCTCAACTTTCGCGGGCACGACGCCCATCTCTATGAGGAGTCACCTGCCAGCCCTTGTACCAGAAAGTCTGTTAACCTGCGCCGTTTCTTGTGCTTCTTCGATCTCTTCTAGGGTAATGTGAATGCTCTACTGCAGGTGTCGGTCAGCGCCAGTGTACTTTTGTAGTCAGAGCGCTATCTTGATCCTCCTCCTTAATGTGGCATTTAGCTTGCTTCACTTGGCCCTGTTACAGACGTAAAATAAATTAACAAAAAAGTGTGCGTTTGGCCTGCATATAAATATTTAAGGGCATATCGGCAAAGTAGGGAGTTTTTTATTTTTGTCGTCATTTTTTGAACGCCTTTGAGCACAAACCCTGTGAAGACGAAAAATAGCATAGCCGCCTAATGCCATAATACAAGATGGCTAGTGCTGCCGCAATCGGGACGCCATTTTCGTCACATGCACAGTAGAGCACTTAGAAAACACATGCTTCTCCCATGGAAAGCTTGTGTATTCTGAAGAAAATACACAAACCAGTACACTATATCAACACCATGTTGGAGAAGTAGGTCGAACCTAATATCGCTTTGCGTCTTGCTGCAAAGAAAGACATCGGCAACAGTGCTCTGGCAAAGGATCCCTGATATGGACTTTGTGCGTACCAGCTATTTTACGATAAAATTGTGCGCCCACCTGAAATTAGTGTCTGCTGTAAAAAAGTTTCATACTATAAAAATCTTACTCGATTTTGTCGAAGGAGCTTGCATTTCTCGTTCTTCTCATTGCAGAAGATCGCTACTCCCTCCTCGACAGCGGCGAACTGCTTGTGCACAACACGACAGCTGCAGACTCCGACCGCAGTTACCGTTGCCGAACCCGACATCGCCTCACGGGGCACTTGGCTTCCAGCACCGTGGCAGGGAAAATATTCGTATCTGGTAAGTGCACTTTTTGCCGTTAGAAAAAGGCAACCATAAATATTATTTGCAGTTTATCGATATTATCTGCAAAGCTTAGGGCTCTTCTTTTTTTCTACCCTCATGGGCTTAGAGTGGGTGGTCGGCGCATGGATGGGGCAGAAAAAAAGGAAGGCGGGGGGGCACTTTAAAATTATTATTTATTATTATTTGTGAAATACTGCAGGCCAAAAAGGCCCAAGCAGGAGGGGCACAAACACAAACACAATATCAGTACATGAGTGACACAGCTTCACTAAAATACATCTGTGTAAGAGGAGAGCGAGTAGAAGAAAAACATCATAACAAAGAAAGCACGCGATCAGTACATGAGTAACATAGCTTGACTAAAATACATCTGTGTAAGAGAAGAGCGAGTAGAAGAGAAACATAAAAAAAAATCAAGCAATATTGGGAGGGGGGGGGGGTCAAGATTCACAGAATTAAACATTGGGTTCATCAAGATCGAAGGTTTGGAGGAAATCAGAAGGCAAGTTATTCCATTCTGTTACAGTTCTCGGAAAAAAGGAAAACTTAAATAAATCTGTCCGCGCAAAATACGGAGTTAAGGATCGGACATGAGAATGACGAGTTTGCCTGGTCGAAACTGGGGTAACGTAATGTGATGGGTCTAGCCCAAGTTTATTGTTAATTAGTGAGTCCAAGAATTTTAGACGGAGAAGCTGGCGCCACGATTGTAGCGTCTGGATTTCGTTATCTCGCATTAGTTCCGTAACTGATGTACCACGACCATACTTTGAGTAAATAAAACGCACTGCTCGTCTTTGAATCTTTTCGAGGGAATATATGTTAGACTTAGTATGCGGATCCCATACAATACAAGCGTATTCAAGCTTTGGACGTATTAAAGTGTTATAAGCTAATAGTTTCACTTGCGACGGGGCGTCTCTGAGTTTGTGCCTTAAAAGACACAGTTTACGGAAAGCCGATGACGAAACATCGGCAATGTGTGCATTCCAGGACAACTTATTTGTTATCGTTATACCTAGGTATTTGTATTGACTGACTTCTTTTAAGGGTTGGCTTTTGGAGGAATAGGAAAACTGAAGGGGATTTTTCTTGTTAGTAATTCGAAGGCAAACAGATTTATCGAAATTGAGCACCATGCCCCATTTGTTACACCACGAAAGAATATTGTTAAGGGCAGTGTCGAGAGCAACCTGGTCATCTGGCGATTGTACATCTGTGAAAATAATGCAGTCGTCTGCAAAAAGTCTTATTTTAACCGGATCAGTAATAGCATTAACAATATCATTGCAATAAATTATAAACAGCAGCGGACCTAGAACACTACCCTGCGGTACGCCGGAATCTACTGGGAGATGAGGTGATGTCTGTCCACAGACGTCGACATACTGTTTCCGGTCGTTCAGGTAAGCAGACACCCAGGATACTAGGTAGTTTGGAAGCCCTATAGTCTGCAATTTCTCGATGAGCTTGTTATAGGGAACTGGGGGAAATGGGGGAGACATAACGATCATTGTGTGCCTTGCAAGCATCTGCTGTTTTTGCCATGCCCGAGACGGAGACTGGTGTCCGTAGCTGGTTCAGGCATGTGTTGGAGCACTTACCACTATTTCTTGTTGGTGGACGAGTTCTGGCAGCGCAAGCTTAGTAACGAGCCCTTTAAAGATATAGAATACCATTCCCCTGGCGAGGGGCCAATTGTCTGTTTTATGGCACGTGAATGAAGCGGCAATTTCCTAATTAGGTGCTAAAGATATTCCCGCATACTGCAGTTTCTGCAGACGCCCACGTTTGACGTTTTCAAGCTAAGCGAGTCTTTAACACGTTAAGACACTGCAAAAGGGTGTGAAAAAAATTTACGTACCTCGCGCCGCAGCAATGAATCCTCAAAAATAGCCCCTTCTTATTTAGTTGTTGGTAACAATACGTGAGGCACAATATACGCTGCCATCCTAGCCAAGTACGTGTTGGCCACCATTTTTTGACACAGTGCTTTAATAGCGTTTTATATTACAGTGAAATAAGCGCTGTTATATAGATACCATCAATAATGTACGTTTATCACTAGCCTCAAGCATCCCTTAATAAAAGTAGTAAACTATTACGATTCAGTTAAGATATTATTATTGGTACACAAAGACAATGGGCACACTAGGGCAGAGCTGCCGTATTTACGACAAAAACAGGTTGCCCAAGTGGCGATAAGAGACATCTTTTTCTTCCTGTTCGAGCGAGCTTCCTCGTACTCTTTACTGTTTAGTGGAGCATACGCACTAACGCGTATGTGCATTCGGACTGCAACTGCAACCCTATCCAAGTTCAAATCTAGGAGTTTTTGTTTCAGATAAATTCCAACAGCTTCCACTGCGTGCGAAGCAACATTCCAAATAGTAACCCTTCATCAATGTTGAAATAAAAATGTTTACTTATCAGAACTAAAAAAATATCATATCCGCGCAGTGAATGAGTAAAAGTGGACAAAGCTGCGGTAGCTCATTAACCGCCGTGCATAGCCCACTCAATCACCCAAACCCATAACAACACATGTGTACAGTATATCAATATGAATATGAAGATCCATAGGGTGCCACGCCAACGGACAGGTAGACTGGCTCGTGCCTTAGTATATTCGCCCCTAAAAAGTGCAGGCCTGAATTTTTCTCCTTTCAAACCATTGTTGCTGCAAGGCGCATATGCGTCACAACAAAAAGAGTCTGGAAAAATGTAGCAGTTCTGTTTCACTGCTCTGACAGAATATAGTGGACCTAACTACCCTAGCTTGAGCTATCTCGCCTTTATACGACACTACAGACAGTTCACGTTTATGAAATGCGAGATGAACATTGTGTGGAAATAAAATTGAGTTGGCAGCAAAAGAGACAGAACCTTCATTATTTTGTTTGCCTACACGGATACACAAAGACAGAGAAAACAGAGGAAGAAAGCAAGCTGGCAACTGCTTCTAGAGGGGCACACTACCTGGTTACTCTTTGGAAGAAGGGGACAGAGAGAAAAAAAAGAAGAAAACTGACGAAGGCTTAGACAACCGCAAGTAAGGCTACGGTAAACAAACATGAAACCTCTCCCTTTCGATGTCCTTTGGTGCTGACTATTTTGAAAACACGTATATCCGGACTCTCCTGGCTAACATCGCACGCGTGAAAGTAAGTCCGTGACTTCCGAGATGAGGCCACAAGCGCGGCCTACTGTGAAACCTCCTCGATGACGCCACACTCGTTGCTGCTGGTGTCATACGTATCTCGGGCGTTGCAGGGTCTTTCAATACTGCCAAGGACTTCAGCCTTGCCGCAATTTTCCTCGGAAGAGTTCACAAGGCAGGCCCTCCTGCCCTCCTAAGGGAGCGCTGCCGCGAAGGAGCAGCGTGAACATCGCGCCCATACAAGCCGGCAACGAACTCGAGGCAGAAACCACGCAGTATGCAGATGAGCAGCGGGGAAGGTCTTAAAACGTGAAGGGGAAAGCCCAGCTCAAAGAACTCTCCCGGAGGCGGAACTTAATTAACATTGAGCCATTTGCGTGGTTCACGGCCCGCGCAGTAGGAGGTTGCGTATGAGAACAATGACATTCCTTCGTACTGGACAGGTTTCGTACTGGAAAGAAAATATATTTACCAAGCATATTGAAAACACATACGATGGAATCCTACACATATAGTTGTTGCTATACGTATTTGTAATGTTATTACATACATACATACGTACGCATTAGTAACGTCCATCTTTTTTGTTTCACGAGAACTGAGCAACACTGTTGTATCTTGCGCAGTATTTGATACCACCTATTGCCTTCTTGTTTAGTTAAACAAAAGCTACCTAATGCAGAACTATATATAAAGGATGGCTGTAGTTAAGGCTGAAGAGAGATATGATATCAGAGCCCTGGTTTAGATTGACACACTTCTGTGTGAATTAGGTCATCTTCTACGTCACCGTCCTCTGCCATTATGTCAGCGAAATCCATGCATGCAGACAAGGACAACGTAAAGTAGCAGCCTGGCCTACACAGTCGGCTAAAGCAAGGTCTGCCTTACAATTTATGAGGTGAAGCACGCTGGATTTTCGTCAGAGCAAGTGACCAATAACTCTTGACATTAATTAAACGACATACTAGAGAGTTACATCACGAATTACAATGTGGGCAGAAGCAAGCAGCGTATAGAAAAAAAAGAAAGAAATGAAGAGAGGAAAAATGCCATAAATAAATCTTGACAGAGCTTAATAAATTAGCACTTGCAAAGAATAATTTAAATGAACAAAAATTGAACTCTAATCGCGCCCACACCATACAAGGTACTACACATGTATGTCGAACATTAGAGTCACGCGAAATCTTTTAGGCTCCAAACTCTTTATGCCGTGACTTGTGCGTCCTACGTTGTCGTTGTGTGTAACCACACAACGACAGCGCACTGTGGTATGTGCCACAGCAGATAGACGGGTATGTGGCACAGGGGAAGGAGATAAATGATCGTGCGACTATGATCGCGATGAAAAGCTGCGAGATGGCGTCACTTGAGTGTTCACTATATGAACGGGCGGATGCACGGATCGACAAACAGACAAGCAGACGGGTGGGTGGACGGATGGATGGACGGATGGACGCATGGTTGAATGTTCGGACAGATGGACGAATGCATGGAAGCAAGAACAAGTGGACGGACGGAAGCGAGGACGAAATGACGGACGCTTCGCCCCACTCATCATCATTCACTCCACTGATATGCTGTGATTTTTTCATGTAGGCTTATCTCCAGCAAACAAAGCAACCGAGCCCGCACTTAACGGAACGCAAACACTCTTCCAAACATTTTTGACATAAATGTCCGTAGTAGAAAAAGTAACTGCTACTTTTTTTTCTCCTTGTTTTGCTAAAATAGCGTCCAGCCTTCTTGTCTGCGATTTTCTTATGTGAGTGTAAAAATTTTGCTTACTTTTCTCTAATACTTTTATATATTATTCAAACGTTTTCGGATCTCGCTCAAACTATTACTAAGAATGAATTCTGCATATATGGCTCTATCGTTGCGCACTCTTAAAGGGCTACGAGAACAACGCCTTCCACATTACGAATAACGCAATGTTTTCGTGTCTCCATCACGTTCAGTTAGTTAAAAAAAGAACGAACCATATCGTTTCGCAAGCCTCATGGCAACTTTCAGCCGTTACGCAAGGCGCTTGGATTCAAAATCTAAGCGAGCGTCCTAGGAAACTAAATGTGGCTAGTGCTACACATGTGAATGACTACCAGAGCCGCGTCGTCGTTCGATATTCTTCGTATCTAATAGGGACGTGCAAGGGGTTCATTAAGGCACCAAACCTTGTCCTGCTCTCGGCATCCGAATATTTTATTCCAGCCAAGTGCTCCTGAACAGGCTCTCTAGAGGCTGTCTGTAAGACATCGACTGACTCCCGCATCGTTCTCACGTAGCCCGCGTGCAAGGATACGATCGAGCAGGGAGCAAATCCTCGTTGTTATTTCTTTTCTTCTAGTCTGACGTTCTCTGAGTAATCTATAAAAACAAAGAAACAGGCTTAGATGAGCCCTAGTTGAAACAGCACTTCATTCGAAAGCAATCCGCTTCGGGAAGTGCCTGCAGAGCATTTGGTCGACAAAGCAACGCAGTGGCGCATATAGGATGGACGTGCTATACATTGAAGACGTGCGTCGAGTTTTACTTGTGGCGCAACCTGATTCTCTGTATGAACGAGCATGGGAGAGCTGGCTGCAATATTAAGGTTTCACTCGGTTCAGTAATTGGGAGGCAGTGTCGCCTCATTGTGGAAGTGAGGGGATGCCTGCACGTTTTCCAGATTTTCAGGCTACCTTTCAGTGCGAACTAGAGTGGTGTAACTTGTGAAGTAGAATAACTTTTGCTATCGACTCTACTAATGCAGACTATTAAATATGACATGGAGGTAACCTTGAGCATCCCTTTTCTTCTTTATTTTGTTTGCATAAAGCGAGCACAGTGATGGAAATTTGGGTGGGTTGTTTGAAAATTATGATTGCGATAAGGAGCTTGGTGCAAAGTGATGAGTATGATATAGAAGGTTCCCTACATTTGATGTTCTCCTCTGTCCGTGCATTCGCGCTTGCGCTGTATTATACCATGTATGAAACGTTGACTTCCACTTTTCTACAACGTGCAAAGCTTGAATAATAACATACTATCATGATGAAAGCTAACGCGAACAGCGAGAGGCGTGGCTTTTGGCCCAGCCACGCAAGTGTCATTCTCTGACAGCTGCTAGGCGAAGCTTTACTTTCAGTTGCAAAATGCCGTAGCGCTTGAATAACCCTGCAATGAGGGGTGCTATCACATTGTGTGTGTTCCGAGTGCCAAGCATCACTGGCACTTGGAAAGCAGTGCCAAATGTAGAATAAATTGGACAAAGCTTCTGTAGCTGAACAAAAACCCTTTTCATTATTCTTAATATTATATGCGAAGCAGCTTTTGACTAGCCTGTTTAACTCTGTCCCTCCGAACAATGCGCCATGCACCGAAGGTGTGGGCGCGGTTACAGTAGGTCACACGACTACTGCGCGTTGACGTCTCACTCCCTTCGTAGTTCACGCTGACGCAGCTCACTCGCCTGCCAAGCTCGCCGTGGTCACCACTCGGCCTCATCCATTCAACCATAACTCCTACAGCGACCATCGATCGCAGCACCGCCGACACGTCAGTTCACGCGCAAAACACCTTACGCGCGCCTAACTTACGCGTTGAAACATGTCTGCACGTGTCACCTATAAGACCTACGCCAGCCGTCGCTTCAAACAAATCTTCCTGCGCTCACCGCAGCACCCGTGTTTGCGTCGTTCAACCCACGACGTCACCCGTGCGGAATGCTGCTGCATCGCGTTCAAGAAGATGGTTCAATAATTTATTTTTGCTGCAGTCCTTCAATTTATCGCCTCATGATAGAGCGTTGTTTCAGATGTGTTGCTCAACAACGATGAAGTAAATTGGCAGAGAACATGTATTTCAAGTTTTTTTTTATAATTAGAGGTGAGTCTACTCACAAGGTTATATACAGGGTGTCATAGCTATCTTTATTCAGAGTTTAAAAATATGCTGATACCCACAATGACGACACGATCAAATGCATGTTGCGGACTGTTGCCTGGAGGGAGTCAGACTATTCTTTGTGTTTAGAATATTTGCCTAATTAGGTAGCTTTTATTAACTAACTCTTTAAGCAACGAAAATGAGCCAGACTTTCCAATTAGAAAGTTGTTCACCGGTTTGCAAAGCGTTCGATTATACAATTCAAGCTTTATATCTGCCAATTTTTTATGCTTTCGTAGTAACTGAAACATTTAACATTGAGCACCTAAAACTCGCCTTGGATGAAGTCTTTTGTCTTTGTAGATGCATTTTCTTTTGATTTCAATTCAGGTTCTTTTTTTCTTATTTGGAGCAGTTTTGTGCATTTTGGCTGACTGTCTGACGCACCGTGCATCCTCTTCAGATGCCTGCCGAAAAGGGCACGATCCTGAAGAGTACTCAACTTGTGGTGTAATTTCTTGCAGGGTTTTACCACAGCCAGCATCAAAACGGCAAACTGCCTCCGCCACAGGCAGATGGTGTTTTTGACGGGAGGGACCCAATCACACTGGTCAGAGACTCAATGGCATTCTGCGTTCTGCCTTGTTGGCATTTTTCAACAATTTTTCTTGCAGAAAGCAGCTTGTTTATTGGCTGGAGTGCTGCCCGAACATAGGCAGGAAGCTGCATCTTGTGTGTAGGCGCTTATTTCTCCAAAGCTGCCGCAAAATTATGAACTTGCACCATGATTTCACATAAGTAGGGAGGTGCTCGTGGTGTGGCTCGTTATCAGTTGATGTGACGTGCTAAACAAAGCCATGGAGGTCTTTACAAGGCAGGTACATCATTGAAATTACATTTTATGACCTATTCGTAATACTTGTTGATACAAGAGGTTTAACGTCCCAGAACCACCATATGATTATGAGAGATTCCCTAGCGGAGGGCTCCCAAAACTTCGACCACCTAGGGTTCTTTAACGCACGATCCATTCATAATACTTAGCTTTCAAGGACGAAGCCCCTTGAGTTGTGGGTCGTTTCTATGTAGTATGTATGTAGACACCTTTAGTTTATGACTTGTTTACTAGATGGCGTTGTTTGCATAGGTCCTTGGAAATAATATTGCTAGATGGCATTATTGGTTTTCGTATAGTTAACGAGTAAAGGCAATAGATGGCGCTGGTATAATAAGAAATGCACAGCATATCGACGAAGTGAATGATGATGATTGGGGCGAAGCGTCCATCCGTCAGTCCGATGCATTCTCTAGTCTTATAGAATTGAGCTGACAGACAGACTGACAGACAGAGAGACAGACAGACAGAGAGACAGACAGACAGACAGACACACAGACAGACAGACAGACAGACAGACAGACAGACAGACAGACAGACAGACAGGCAGGCAGACAGGCAGGCAGGCAGGCAGGCAGGCATGCAGGCAGGCAGGGAGGCAGGCGGGCGTATGGACAGAGAGACGGAATTAGGGATGGACGCTGGGCCTCACTCATCATCATTTACTCCATGGATACACCATGGTCCCTCAATATCTTTTTCACTGGTCACAAAATTTCGGGCCAAGTTTTGCTTAGGAACAGAGCCTTCCGCCAAGGGTGCTTCTGAAGATAAGGGGGCTTTCACTGCAGACGCCCAAACGGCGTATTGTTGGTGCGTGAAGAGGTTTTCTTAGTGGAGACTCGCTCTGGTGGCTTCACGGGCATATTTCCGTGGGGCTTCATGAACTGGTCACCAATCGCATTTAGACAGCCTACTCGCACCTGCTCGTAGCGACGAAAAATGTCTGTACGGTTACAGCAGTGTTCTACATTCGATTGCGGTGATATCGGCTTGTAGCCACGTTCGTCCCTGCGTTCGTTCATATGTCCATTCATCCATCCGTGCGTCTAATCCCAGATTTGGTTTATGCTTTCATCCGTCCGTCCATTCGTGCATACGTCCATCCGTCCATCCTATCGAGTGTTCATTCGTGCGTCCATCCTTGCGTTCGTCCATGAGTCCATCTCTGCGTACGTCTATGCGTCCGTCTGTACGTGCATCCGTCCGTCCGTGTGTTAAACAGACAGACGATGGACGGACGTGGTCAGCGGATGATTCACGGTTTGCTGATAAAAGTATGACATGCGCAAGGCGGTGGCTGCTCGCGCTCGAAAATGGAACGCCGATGTGTGAGCGCACGAGAAAATAGGAGGGACTTCACACAGAGTCGTTGGCGATCGCGTGTTCTTCGGTGGCGCCGTACGCTAGGGGGTAGGGTGTAGTAAAATAAAAGCCGTTTTGGCGTGCGCGCGTGTTCAGGTCGGTGGATGGACAAGGTTGCAGAGAGGCGTGTGCGCAAAGTGGTGGCGGCTTGCGCTCGAAAATAGAACCGGATGTGCGAGCAGAAGTGTGCCGTGAAGCTGCGTGGTGGCGCCGACAAGATCCAGGCGTGAGATGTGAGGCCAAAGCGGCGCGGCAGTGGCGTGCGTACCCAGCCTCGCCACACTTCCCGTCATTCACCGTGTGGAAATGCTGTTAGTTTAATTAGCCTTGTGTGAGGCGGCATCTTTCACTTATGCTAACAGCTCGGTGCTTGCTTTTGTTTTTTTCCTACTAGGTTTCGTAAAGTTGTGGCAATTATTTTTTCACACGGTTCACGCATTCTTGCTTTTGTATCAGTATTAAGACATCCACCCTATCCTCGCTGAGCACTGTGTAGACGTGGCTATCACCATCAAAGTATAATGGTGTACTGGAGCTGGTACTATTGGAGCAACCGACCAAACATGGCCTTTTCCGCTATTCTTTCCCTCCGCCCTGAATTTTCTTTTGTGCTCTTTTGGCACTATGGTTCCTCTTTTTTGTACCTCTCCCCGCATCCAGTATCTCAAGTTTTGGTCAAAGTGCACAGCTATGGCACCAGTTGGACAGAACACAGTGGTCCGACACCCAGCCAGAGTACAACACGATGACACATACAACACTGATGTGTCTTGTATGGCCTCTTGTCATACATGTGCTATCGTAAATGACATCAATTACCTCTGGGGCCCATCCAAGGTGTACATATATTTGACGCACCTTCTGTGCGTCAAATATATATATACACCTTGTTGCAGCAGATGCAGTGGCAGGGTGCCTACGGGCACAATGCAGTCGGCAGTACGGCTTGAGATGCAGTCTCTTATGGTAAATGTCCATGTGGAAAAACTTATCGTTCACTGCAGTTTGAGTTATACCGACTGACTGCATAGCCCTTACTGCACCGCCATTCAGCTCCAATGGGTTGACCTGCTGAGGACCAGCGAACCTCGGTGATGACAACTCTATACTTCTACAGTTGTCACATAGCACTTAAATTTTAGTTGCGAGCCCAAAAAAGAAGTGCAGTTTAAAAACCAGCTTGAGAGCTCTTGTAGCCAAGTGTCAGCAAAATCCGGACAGCAGCCTATTCATCATCACTTTGTGTGCTACAAAAATTATCCTTCATATGTGTGTGGCAAACGTCGGGCTCTAGACGGGGACGTAGCCTAGAACCGAACGCGCTGGGAGAGTGCACTGCTCATTCATGCCTTCTAAGACGAACTGTGTGCCATCCAGCAGGCCGAGGTCGCCGCCACTGCTCAAGGGCTCTTGGCTGACACCTGGCCGGAGATATCTGCCCAGAGCCCTGAATAACTCCTCAAACGTTTTTTTTTTTAAAATTAAGTTGCGTGTCTCTATCTCGGGAACAATATAATCGTCACTTCCACCTCCATTTGGAAGTCCATATTTCCTTTTTGTGGCCGGGCTAGCAGAAAATGCAGTCAAAGGGCACTCTCACGTTTTGTTGCGCAATAGCTTATTAGTGAGAGTTGTAGCTGAAATTCGCTGCTGTATACTCTACGCGCGAATATATGCGATTGCCGAGGCCACGCTGTCGTTGCTTCCAGAATCGCGTTCACCGCCGCTCGTGGACGCTTCAACGCAACACGCGCACCCGAAAACTCGGCACACGTTCTTTTCAAGATCGCACGCGTACTCATCAACACCACACGCGGAGGCGTCGACACTACACTTGGTCGCGTCGAAAGCACTGATCGCGTAATGAACACAGCTGGCGGTAGGGTCGTAATCAGTGCATACAGACGCACTGTCCAGTCACACACGTGGAAGCTGTCCCTATCTCCCACGTGTGCCGGCTTTCGCTGGTCGGCTAGGTGAGTGGTGTTTGTTTAGTTTTTGATTTCATCCTTTTATTCAAAGGCCTTCGCTATTTCCCGTATGCGTGGATAGTTCGGTGCTGCGTTCCTTTCGGGCTCATCGCAATACACGCATGTTGTCGAGGCGATTAACACTGAAAATTAGAAACTCGCAGCAGCAAGCAGTGGCTCCCTCCTACGCCAATGTGCGCCAAAGCTATTCAAATTGTACACAAGCAATAGGAGCACGCCATGAGCCTTAACTTCATTATTTCAGTCATTCAAGATGCCACTTTCGCTCTATTTCGCTTATTTTTCAAGGTTTTATTTTTAGCTGGAATAATACCGTGCTGAAGCAATCTTCAGCTCGGAACTCTCCTCCTCACAAGGACAGTACTCTGTCAAGCGAGAGCCGCGGAATTAGTGGCGCAGCGGCACCTCTCGAAGACGAACTCTTTTCGCGGTTTTCAGCGACAAAAAAATGATTAGGTACTTTTCTTGATTACCTACGTGTAACTCGTTACAATATTTCACCACGAGATAAAATATGGTCTGATGATCACAAAAAAAATAAATCCGAAAATTGTCAATTTTGACCAAATTTATCGTTCCAATTGCTGCATCCTCACTTAAAAAATTATGAAAGCAAGGATCGCCTCTTCTATCGCGTGTATTTAGAATAATGATTGCTAACACTTATTTTCATCTAGAACGCCACAATGCTAAGGCCTTCTACGTTAACTACACCTTGGCACCGTGGGATGGCGTGAACTTGTGGCTAAAGCGAAATACAGCTTTTTAAAAGTTTCCTAAGAGACAGACTGATCATCTTTGGCGTGGAGCGCGAAACACTTCTGTGTCGGTTGCTGCAAACAGGGCCCTGTCTTTTATTACTTTTTTACCACTCCAGTGCACTGCTGCTGACTAGGCTCAGCCCTGGTTAATATACTCAGCCTTCTTTGATCATTCATTTTCACTTTAAAGGTGAGAGCTATTCTTCAAAATATTGTACTTGAGCATTCGCTATTTACCTGCCCCCAGTGACGTAGTAGAAATAACTTCAGAGAGTGTGGCACGCTGTCGCTGAAAAAACTAAAAGAAAAAAGTCATTTTTTGTCTGGGGATGAAGTGAAGAGTTACTTGTTTTGGTTATCGTAATATACAAACAAAAATATCTGTGCACATAGCTCAGGTAGGATTTTATTTGGAATAGATTGAAACTTTTTCACAAAACATTCACAAAAACATTCTCAGAAAAAATAATTCAGATGTACCAGAACATTTCTCAATAAGAGCGTTTAGATTTTTAAGGGACAACATCAGCGGGGAAAAATCACTGTTTAATTATGAACGCCACAACAGACGAACTCTACAAGGGTTCCTCTACAACCTCTTACTATCACGTTCACGTTCACAACAAAATGGCCAAAGCGTGACTGTCATGCCTGCAATCAACTTTCCCATTCTGCCAAAGCTGCTGCTGGGCGACAGTAACATGCAAAATAGCTGTTTTGTGGATAACATTGAATTACCTTTTATACTTTTATATAAAGATGCGGTGTGTGATTAGCACTGGCGAGAATAGTGAAAAGAGTTGGAGAAAAATGTAGGAAACACTACTATATATCTTGGGTCCTAAGACATCGTACCACATTGAAAATAAGTAGCCTTTTGTAAAAAATGGTGAACATCTTGTGAGGAATATAGAAATAAAAAACTGAACTGGGTCACAGAGACCGAGGAGACACAGGGTGAGCAGAAGTGGTGAGCTCAAGATAAGCACGATTTCCTCAACTACAGACAGTGGAGAGCATATCAATCAATCAATCAATCAATCAATCAAAGAACTTTATTTTAATCTAAAACAAAAACATTTACGGTGAAAAAAGGTGGCCGGGAAAAAAGCTGTCCAATGACAGCTTGACAAAGCTCCAGCCACCCATCGGTGGCGAAACGACAGGGTACAGCACCTGATAAATGTGGGGGAAAAATGCATAATAATAGTCGCTAAACAGTTTCAAATTGATATCATAGTGCATTCACTACGGGCGCAGGTGCACTACAAGTTACATATGTTACATAAAAATCCGAGGAGGACAAAAAGGTAAACATGAATCCAATACGCCCAGTGCTTCTTATAAACTTCGCTGCCACGGGCTCTGCGAATTAGTGTTCATACTATCAAGTTAAAATAACTCTCTTGCAGTCAACTAACTTATTGTTCTCTTTTTGTCTACAACTGACATGACTATCAAATAAAATATAGGGCTCATTTGCTTGAATATTAGGCTAAGTAAGCTAAATGTTACTTCATTATTGCTGTTTCATGTTGTTTCATACACGTGTAAGTACTTGAATTGGGCGAATTAAAGAAATAACAACATATCTTTGGTGTAAATGATGGAGAGCGGAGCGAAGCTAGGTCCACACGCCAATCCCGTGCCTCTTCGGCCTCCCGTTCTCGCACGCTGGGATCTTGTTTGCGCCGCCAGGCAGCTTTCCGGCTCGCTTTTGCCTCGCGCGCTCACACATCGGGGTTCCTTCTTCGAGCGTGAGCCACCGCTGCCGTGCGCGGATGCCACTCTCCAGCCTTGTCCATCCGCCGACTTTCTAAACGCGCGCGCGTGCCAAAAGGGCTTTTATTTTATAACATCGGCCCCCTCCCCCTGCGTATCATACTTTTTTCGGCAAACCGTGAATCATCCGCTGGCTTCGTCCATTCGGCGCCTGTCTGTCTGCGTGTTTGGCCCACGGATGGGCAGACGCACGGACTGGCAGACGAATGGACACAAGGACGGACAGACGCATAGATCGATGGGCAAGAGGACAGACGGATGCATGGACTGTTAGAAGGATGGACGAATGGACGTACAGACGCATGTATGGACGCACAAGAGGAGAGACAGGCGGATGGACGCACGAACAGACGAATGGAAGGATGGATGCATGAATGAACGCACGTACAGGCGCATGGACGAATGCAGGAATGGCCGAACGCACGGAAGGACGGATGGACGCACTGGTGAACGAATGGACGAATGCATGGCCGGACGCATGAATGAACGCAAGAAAGGGTGCACGGGCGGATGAATGGACGCACGAGAGGACGGACAGACGGATGGGTGCATGGACGGACGCAGGGATGGAAGCATGGACGGACAGACGGGCGGACAGACGGGCGGATGGACGGACAGATGGACGCACAGAAGGACGCGCGGACGGACGCACGAGAGGACAGACGGATGAACGCACAGGCGACGGGTGGATGCACGTATGAACAGATGGGCGCACGGATGGACGGGTGGATGAACTGACGGCCCGAAGCATGAACGGAACGGCGAACGCGTCGCCCCACTCATCATCATTCACTCCATAAATATGCTGTGATTTTCATTATTTATCATACTACAAGTAACGTCCCCTAGTATCGTGCCATTTGCATTTTTCAGCATATATGCATTTTGTTATATTGTACAAGTACTGCCCTCCACGGCCGGTTCAAGAACTAACTAGAGGTGGCTACATACGGTTACGACGGGACGCTCAACCCACATTTTAAGGAGCTTCGCTCCTAAAAAAAGAAGCCATAAAAGTGCCTTGCTAAGCCTTCTTTTTAGTGCGTTCCGTAACACTGGAGACATTCGTTTGATATTGATGCATGCTGTTTGTGCTTAAATATAATTTTGATATATGAAAAAAAATTAATAAGAGCATTGGATTCTGTACCATGAAAGACTGAGCTTCAAGGGTGTAAACAAGCGCCACAGCCAACGTATGGTGCACGGCGAAGATTCGAATGGCCTGCCAAGGGACACTGATATCTTTACAGACGACGCGTACTAAAGTGCGTGATTGCAAAATTATGAAATAATAATATAATGTACCGCAATATATAATACCTTAACACAGTTGAAAAATTCTTCTTCGCTAATCTTAGTTACACTTAAACGCAGTTTAGCATATATAGAACTGACAGTTCGAAAAATCGCCAGGGTTCTTTGACAGAAACATTAGGGATTATAACATCACTTGCATGCGAATGGCTTTTTCAACATGTTTCATATCTTGTTCTTTTGACATGAAAAGTATTTCTGGCTTTTTTGCAGATGCCCATGCTGTAACTCAAGTCAAGGTGACGCTCAGCCTTTCCGATGTATTAACGACTGTGGGAGCACACGTCGACTTGCTTTGTGTGTCACACGGATATCCACTTCCCCGTTACACGTAAGCGTAAAAATGGCTTATTTTGCACACTTTAAGAGCTATTGGTGGATTCCACTAAATAACCTACCTTATCTGTGTACGTTCTCTATATGAATAAACTTTCTTTTTATATACAAGCTGACTTAATGCATCTAAATGTAGAGCCCATGCAAGACGGACACAGCGAATGGCACGTAAACGCACACACCCAGCGTTAAATTTCAAAAGCAGATAGTCTACCTACAGGGTCATTTGTATATATAGCGCACATGAGATGTGCAACACGACACGTGTTCAAAAGAAAGAATCGTAGATACAATACACATCTTCATGCCACTCTGGCAAATTCAATGTGTTTGACTGCTAGTGAGACAAATGGTTGACTAATGCATGCGTAACCAAACTAAGTGACAAAGTTCAGTTCGGTTACTACTCTAGTCTTTCAACAGTGAAGTGTTTTATAATGAAGCACTTCGCTCTCCGCAAGATCTTGTGACCAACGCTACGCCCCGTTCATTGGCGTAGCGTTGGTCAGATGATCTTGCAGAGAGATAAAAGTGGGAGTTGGTAGGACCGTGCCAAGCTGGGTGCGGGCGAAGGTTGTCAAAAGCGTGAATCAATACGAAGTACGCTATCAGTGCTTGGTGGAAAAAGTGAACCACTCAAAGGCTTAGGAATACGGGTGAGGGTGGGCCTCACCAAAAGGATAATCTGCTTCGCGGAAGTTGAGATGGCCGTTTTTTTTCTCGTTTCTCTTGTTTTCAAGAATACTTGTTTGATGAAAGAGATATTGGCAAGTGCATTTGTTGCAGCGAATCGAAAGATGCCCATTAGGTCAAGCCGTGCAAAGCTTGTTTCCATGCACTTTTAGCATCTGGTTGTTGCATGCAACAACCAGTTCGTCTTACGTAGCCTGCACTATATGCTATTGTGATCAGGCCATCACATGATGAAAATTTTGTTGAACTTCTTTTACCGCTGAATATTATATATAGGAAAATAAATAAGTGCTTCATGTTGTGTTTGAATGGTTTTAGCGGATGTAGGAATTTTATTCTGTCAATAACTATCGCTGTATACACACAGGTCAGGAAACCTCTGGCCTCACAAACCAGAGGGCTTCTCTCTCAGCCATAGGAAGAACTACATAATAGCAATCCTTTTTCCCAATATCACTCACGCTCTGTTTGAACAGGTGTCAGGGCCACAAACGATCTGAGATGTACTCTTACGCTGTCACTGAACCAGTCCACTCTGTTAAGACTACTTCGTTTTAAACTGCTGATGGAAAGCGTCACTGTTAAACCACTTTTTAAACGCAATGTGCCACTGTACTCTGTTAGACAATCGATAAGTACTAATACTGAAACATGTGGTGGCTTTCGCTCACCTATGTCAAGTACTACTGATAAGCATCAGTCAAAAAGAGGACATCTATATTACTGGTAAATTTTCTTGCAACTAAAATATTTAACGCTGTATTATGAGCGAACCTAGGTGTCCTGTATTTAAGTATTTGGGCTTGTATGTATGTTTGTGGTTCAGAACCTTCCAGGCATCAAAAGTGCACTCTGTCTGTTCTCATGTTTTTTTTTGTGTACAGGTTACATTTCATCTAAAATATCAGAGTATTCAGAATATTGATGATACGCCCAGTATTGTTTAACAAGAAGGTGAGAAAGGCTGGGATAGAAAGCTAAAAATCACCTTGACTACCCTCCCCCTGCCTTCCAAAAGTACACCTTGACGAGTTTATAGGTGGTCATCAGCAGCCTTGTTACCAGGGTAAATGAATAGGAAGTGAGCAGCACGAAATGACCGGAAACAGGATGAAGGCCGCGAGTACATCTCACTTTCTTTTTAATAATGTTTTTATTGTAAACCCAAACACTTTTTTATGAAAAAAATAGAAGGCAATGCAAGATAATATATTTTAAATTTAACCATCGAAGTTTGCAGAATTGGAGATTTACGAAAATAAACTCTAATAAACAACCCCAGTATTTCAACAAGTCCAGAAAACACGAAGCCCTAACCACAACATATATGTGCAGCGCTATGAGTGTCTCAAGTTTGCCAAACTCTATTGAACTCATACACGGACCGCGTTCAAAGACTACAATTCGTGCACGCAGGTGGTACCACGAGGATCGTAGCGGCAGGCGCTTCGCCGTTGCCGAGTCTGACCGTCTCCAGTTTACCAACGGCGTGCTCAGCATTCTCGGCGTCAACGTTCTGGACACAGGGCGCTACACATGCGTTGCCAGGAACAGCGCTGGAGAGCAGACAATTCAAACTGTGCTCTCAGTGGCAGGTAGGCACAGCTGCTTGCCACTTTACAATGCATTGCAGACAACGCCGTCTTTTAGAGCAATTTTAGCGTCAATTTTGAAGTACGAGCATGAGCCATAAATAATCTCTAAAAAACATCTTCATGACTACATGCTGAGGACTACATCCGTCAGGACTATACACCGTTCCATACATGAGGTGCAACGCTGTGGAAGCTGTGCAAGATGTTCGGCCAGCAAAACGTCTCGTAGGAGCGTCTCGTAGGAGCTCGCGTGACATCCGATTAGTCGCGGTGCACCCTCATGTTTTTTAGTGGCGAAGCTCCTTATAGCGGCACCCGTTCGTCCCTCGTAGTCGTAGTCGTAGTGTGTAACCAGTCTTACGTTTTGACCTGCAAGGTGGTGCCGGTTTGGAGATTTCTCCTGTGCGCTGTTGAACAAGGAAAAAATTCATAGCGTGCGCGTTAACTAAAAGCCGAATCCTCCTGTCTCTCATTCCCTATTAGCAGCCATTGGCATGTACATTGAGAAACATCTGACAAGAAAAGGTTGTTACGTTGTACTCGCCGGACGTAACCTCCTTCGTTTTAGAAAGGTTTAGCGAGCGTTGGGCCGCAGTGCCATCAATACAGTGAACTAGTATATAACATGAAGTCGAGGTGGTTAAAGGTGGGAAGTAGACACGAAGCGCAAGCAGTATAAAAGTGTGCGTTTGCCACCTCACGTTTAGTCCTTGGAATCTCTGCTTGATGGCGGTGCTTCTATATCGAGAACATATGATGAAAAGATGCGAGATGGTGGTACTTGAAGTGTTGAATAGTAAAACTTCTTTTGGGCCTAGTTGGTTCATAATTCCCTCCCCCTGCCTTCCAAAAGTACACCTTGACGAGTTTATAGGTGGTCATCAGCAGCCTTGTTACCAGGGTAAATGAATAGGAAGTGAGCAGCACGAAATGACCGGAAACAGGATGAAGGCCGCGAGTACATCTCACTTTCTTTTTAATAATGTTTTTATTGTAAACCCAAACACTTTTTTATGAAAAAAATATGCATCTGTCTGTCTGTCCGTTCGTCCATCTGTTGAATAGATGGACGAACGGACAGACAGACAGATGCATGGACGGACTTACGGATGGCTGCACCGACAGATGGATGCATGGATGGACGCAGGGATGAACGCACGAACAGACGCACGCACGGACGGGCGAATGGACACACGGACGGTCACACAGACGTACGCATGGAAGGACGGAAGCAAGAACGAATGGACGGACGGATGCTCCGCCCGACTCTCGATCAATTACTACGTGGATATGCTGCCAATTGTTGTGCTCCCCTTTGGTGCGACTGGCGAACAAAAGAAAACGGAGTGAGCGCGGGTACTAAACTACCCTGGGGTGTCCTATTCGGCAGAGACAGTGAAAGTCCAGGCCGCCGCTATCGTGATGTACCCAGAGTAAAGAGCCTGTATGTATGTACGTGAAAACTAAGCTTTAAAGCCATATAACAACAGACGTTCAATGGCGTTCTTGTATGTAAGGCATGAAATATAATGAATTACTTCTCACCCTAATAACGAAAGAAAAATTAGGTTTTTGGTGGTAAGAAAATTGAACTATTTTTTTCGCAAATGCATTGACTGAAAAAAGTCTCGTTAGTTTCCGCGATGTTGCACATGACGTGTGAAACAGAGTATACCTAAATTGCGTTCTTGGGCGCAATGTGACAGTAGCTGTCATTTTTAAATAATATAGAGACGTACACAAATGCGAAATTCATCACTCGAATTCAATATTTCTAGGATCACATGATCAAAAACACAAAGATTAAGTACGCCATTACGCGTGGGTGGCCATTGTTTTGAGCCCCTCAAAAATTTCACATGCAACTAACTTTTTGTGTATCTTCATTTATACGCTGAAATCTATTTGTTAAAATAAAAAACAATTAGTGAAAATATTTTTGAGACACTTACTAGGTATGTCATTCTGAGCAGCCGCAATTACATCCAGGAACGTTATTGCCACAGTTCTGGTAACTTATGAAGAACATGAAATGACGTTTGACTTCACACCAACGAAAAAGAAGTCAAGATCACTCAACGCAGCGGCATTACGATGGTAACTTGAAATATAATTCATCAATGATGGTAATAAATATATTTTTAACTATACTATGTTGGCGTCGCTACATATGCTGCGAGAATCTGCAGGAAGTAGACCAACATTTGTTGGCTTTTTAAAATCTACTCATTTGTATGCTATCTGGTCCTGGTGAAACTCGCCGTGGGCTCCTTGATAGAATATATATTACAAATTCCCGAACAAACGATCCAAAAACTCTTACTTTATTTATAGTTTCACCACCTGACTACTTTAAAAAAGTTTGTTCTCTTCGTCGTAAAATATAGACGTTCACTGGGCTGTCATTATCCTAAATAACGCAAGAGTCGTACAATTGACGCATGGAACCCGAAGATGCGGCTTTCTTGGGAAGTTGCTATCAATTTTTGAACATCGCGAAGGCCAGTGAATTAAGATTTTCTTAAACCTACTCAGTGTGTCTTTCCACGAAGGACATCGCTTCAACACTGCGGGGTGGATGGATCAATACTTAGCGAAGCAGTGTGAAAAGTTGGTGACAAGGCGCAAGGCCGCGGTTACATCTCACTTCTTTTTTAATAATATTTATATTGTAAAGCCAAATCTAAATAAAACACGCAGCCATCAAATGACATGGGGCGTTAAAGTGATAGTTATTATAATATATAATTACTGCCTAAGCACTTCTTACAAATGCTTAACCAGGGAAAGCTGAAACATGCAGACCCTGTGTTTAGCAGTGCGTTTAACCAGACGTAGTACTGGAACCTTCCATAATTATTGGTTACATGTTCACGCTGCTCAATGAGGTTAGGCCACGTTTGGCTTGGGTTTACCACAGTGTTCATTTCACATGACGCACATAGTGTCTCAATTTATTGTGGTTATGCAGGAGTGTAAGCAGCACATATAAATACGTTTCACTATTCGTTATTAACAGCGGTTGTTTTCGAGCCAGTGGCGGTCACAGGTGTTGCAGCCGAAGCCAATGTGCCGCTCGAGAAACTGCCGCCGAACGCGGGCGTTCGCATCCGCAAAGGCGCTCCCGCAGACATCACATTGACGCCGCACCGCGGCGTAGATGCAAGCGTTTGATAACGCGACCTAATTTGGAGGCGAGGTTTCCAGAATAAGCCCTGCATCGGTGCTTGCATTCCTATTCGCAATATAGAGCGGCTTGGAAGGCTGCTGGATTATACCACGCAATTTCTACCGGCCCTCGGCTTCCCGGGCTCGTTTCCGTGCCCGGACAGCGCCATCGTCCCGGCGATTGCGAGCTTTCTCACTTTTTCACTGTCGGCGTTCTTGTAGAGTTGTCCGTGTGTCACAGAACGAGCGCTCAAAAAGGGCGCGCCGCCAAATTCTCGCGATGAACCGCCGGAGTGACGCCGCGAGGTCAACAAAAAAGAAAGAAACAGAAAACAAACATCTAAAGGCTCCCCGGGCGCGCGAGCCTCTCCTTCGGAAGCGTGGCTTCGCCGACGAACCTCCTCACCCCACATCGGCGGCCGAGCAAGCACTGGATGTTTCTAGAAGAAAAGGGGCGTGGTCATACCAAGTTGAGTCATCTGCCACGGAGGGCATCCCAACCGTCTCGCCCTCTCCCCATCCTTCGCTGCGTATCGCGCCGACGAAATGACGAGAACCTTCTGGAATCTCGCGCGGAAGGTATTTAATTGAGCAGCCGAGACGAGAGAGCAGGAGAAGACGTGAGGTTTTCTGGAAGAGAAACTTCGGAGGAGAATACGGAAGTTAGCGCCAGAGCGCGTAGGGATTCCGCCGTGTAGTCGGCGAAGGTTTTGTCCGTATAGACAAAGCAGGAGAAGAAGATGATTTCCACCTAAGGGGTGACGACTCGAGCTACAGGCAAGAGTGTGTGTTTACCGCTATCGAGCGAAGACGCTTGGCAACAGCTGCGTGTGTGAAGCCGACGTGTTTCCGGCGAAGAAGTTTGAAGCTTGGAGAGTGGCCAATTAAAGACGCGAGCTTTCCTGGAAGAGAAACTTCGGCGAGGTTTCCTGGAAGAGAAACTTCGAGGGAAGTGGAACGACAACAACGCTGGACTTTGAGTGAGTGATTCTCGGAAGAGTATCATCCAGACTTTTGTTCCAAGAACTTTGGACTGAATAGGTTTTCTATCTCTTTCGTCCTTAAGTGTCTTGATTGTTCAATGCTTGCGACTGCAATTGTAGTGCGTATTGTTGTCTGTGTCCGTTGTTTCGAGTGTGGCTGATTGTACTGTGTAGTACGTTGTTAGATTGGTGACATATTGTATGCAACTATTGTGGACTGTGCATACTTGTGTATTGTTTTGATCTGCCGTTATTTAGAATATAATTTTGTTTGTTTATCAACTCTCGGCTCTGACTTGCTCTTTGGGCCACAGCCGGCGTCCGCTGGCGCGCCAAAAAGGACCACTTCTAAATTGTCCACGCTTTCGTGGTGCGGTTGGGGGGCCGATACTTCAGCCCTTGGAATTAGCCCGGCGATCGCCTCCCTAATTAACGGGTCCTGTGTGGCACCGTGGCATGTCCATGTGAAACATTTCAGGAGAAACTCTTGCGCGCGCGCTCGGCGCCGCCACTGCGACGAGACGCGCGACGTCACTCACAATGCAGCAACAGAAGGCGCGCGTAGATGGCTACGCCACTGCGAATGACGTAGCTGATAACGAAGCCAATGGACACCGCTCGCGACACCGCTGACTGACGGTTCTTCGCTTTTCCTATCCATGTACAGCTTCTGCTGTGAAAGGTCGCCTTCCGTTCATACGCTGACGATCGAAGTGTCGCGTTTTCCAAATACTGGTCTATTGCAGCAGATATTCAAACGCTAGCTATATGTATCTTTCTATTCGTGCAAATTCTCTATGCGATTTAGTATCTGCTTCTTTGCATATTCATGCAGAACATTTTTCAGGCACTTCTGATGTTGTTAAGGCCGCATTTGTACGAAACAGTCCAAGGAGACGACTTATCGTTTGTAATTTTGTTGAGATGTATTTAGCAAGGCCTCTTGGGATGAATGAATTTTGATGTACGAATTATCCAAATTCACACTTCTAGTGAGCGTTTTGAAAGTATGAATAACAAACAATGCGGCACTGGTTCTAAGGCGGCAGCAAAACACTGAATGGGTTCTGCTAAAAGCACACTACACCGTGCGTAAATAATTGCAATAATTGATTCTTTGAAAGTATGCACGTGATAAAGAAATAACACATCAGCTCTTCTGTCGGAAGAGCATTGTGGTTTATATACTCATTGCCAATTTCTTTCGTGTTAGTATGAGGGTCAGAAATAGGAACGCAGAATACGTAAGTCATGAACACAAAACACGCGACAAACATGATGAACTCCGTTTTATTCTTTAACCAGTTTTCCTCATACGGAAGAAACATTCGTCCATATGTCTAATCGAACAGAAGTTTCCCTCGTAAGAATTGACCAAAAACACTACGGATTGATTGGTATTCAGTGCATAATAAAGTGTGAGCTAATTTAATGCAAGGTAACCTAATATTTAGAATTTATCGATGCTTCCGGAATAACGATAATAAGAAAGACTTCTGCGTATTTGTTTTACAAGACGGCAGAGTGCATTTGGGCATTGCAATAATTTGCGTTATTGATGCACGAATGGTGAAATTACATTGTAAGTCAAATTACAATCGAACATTGTTGAAGGGTATAAGTAAAAGTACTGAACATCATCTCGGCTTCCGACTATACACAATACGTTTACCGTCAGTTGCAGCTGTTGAAAAAAATACGGGGCGTTATGGCATGGTGACAGCTTTCTGTGGAGGGGTATTTGCTTCAGCTTTTTGGGGGTGCAAGTATGTTGATACGAGATCCACTTATTTATAATCTTGTATACAAAGCGCGAAAAGTACACAGTGGACAAGGTAACGACGAGAAGTGCTAACTTCCAGCTATCATTTAATAAAGAAACGAGCACACATGTAGCTGCCGCGTGAGATAACAACCATATCAGTGAAAGCACGAGGATGACAAAAAAAATTGAAACCACATAGCATTGGGAATAGTCGGGAAGACACCGTGCCGGTTATTTTAAAGGAATGCTGACAATAAATTTGAAAGACGGGATAATTAGCGAGATAGATTTATCCGGAGACGTACACAATGCTTACGAGATATAAAAAGCAAACGTAGCCTGGAACGTATTTAAAATAAGTTTTAAAGTGCACATCGCGCAACTGAGTGAGATGAAGAGGCCCTCACGACGCCGACAACAACGCAAGGGCAATGCAAACAGACCTACGTCAAGACTATGTGTTAGCTGATTGGTGGCGCGCGCCTTGCGGTTGCACTACGTTTGATTGCCTCCTCCACGTCTGCGGCTTCGTTCGTGCTGACTGTCAATGCGGTGCCCGTTCGCGCACGCGGCGCCCCTCAGTTTCAGTTTCAGTTTTTATTGAGCATTTTCTTCACAGAGTTGCGAAAAAGAAAACGCAAGGATAAGAGCAAAAGGCTGCTATGTTAGCAGCTTGACGAGGCTCCTACCCGTTTTCACTTGGCATTACAAATCGACAGAGCACAAACAAAAAGAAACAATTAGACGTCGATCTTCAAAACTTCAAGAAATTAGGAAATAAAAAGAAAATGCATCAAAATTACATCAGTTTCAGATTTACACAAAATAAGCAAATCCCAAAGAGAAAAAAACAACAAATAACAAAAGAAAACAGCGTACGGGCAATCATGAAACAATGCACACGTTGCTAAACGGCTACCAAAGTATTACAAAATGATTATACAACGTTTACAACACTGGGTATGCGAAAAGCACAAGTTTTGATGCACAAGGGAAACACTGACGAGTGAAATGTTACATGTTTTACTCGTAAAAAAAGCAACGTAAAAAATGTCAAAAAAGCAAACATCATAGGATGCCATGTTACCCACGAGCACTAATATAGGGGGTTTCTTTTATATATAGTATTGTAGCCGGACAATTACAAGAAGCTAAACTACACGCCGCCATTCTGGATGAGAAGGTTCTTAAGTTGTTTTTATGTATATTAAAGATGTCGATGTTTTTATTTTCAAACATGTTGAAAGAAGCAGGAATACAGTGTTCAAGTATTATCAAACCATGATTAGTTCGCAAATAAAGAACGAACCAGGAAGGCCTTTTCCGAATGTCATAATGAGATTGTGTATTTTTTCTGAGGTTACAAAGTTTAAGAAAACAAGCGTTGTTTGATAGCAAGCTTTGTTTGTATTTCATGATAAGGTTAAAGCTGTGGATGTGATCGATCAGTAAAATCTTATATTCTCTGAATAAATGACTTGTATGTGCGTCGTATGGTACGTTTGCAATATGACGAATCACTTTTTTCTGCAGTAAAAATATTTTGTTCCAATTTGCTCTAGATGTGTCTGCCCACACTAGATTACAATAGTTTATGTGAGATGAAAACAACGTATTATAGAGTAAAAGTTTAATGTTTGCTGGAAGTATCTGTCGAAGTTTAGAGAGAGCACCACACGTCCTAGCTATATTTCTAGTTACTTTTTTAAGGTTTTCGTTACAATTAAGATTTTCATTGAAAGTTACTCCTAATGATGAAACTTCTTTGACAACCTCAATTTTTTCGGGCCCTTGGTGTATATCCAAACCACGACAGACAGCCTTCTTAACCGGTGCGAATACCACAGCTTTAGATTTTTTTGTGTTGATCATTAAATAATTTGCAGTACTCCATATGAAGATGTCAATAAGAATGTTGTTGGCTGAGTCTGCAAGCTTACCTAAATCATTACCATGAAAAAATAAAATAGTGTCGTCTGGATAAATTATAAAGTCCACATATTTGCTGACACTTGTTATGTCGTTTATGTAAATAATAAACAGTAGGGGCCCTAATATGCTGCCCTGAGGTACACCTGACGTTATGGTTAGTAGGGAGGATTGGCTGTCATTTATAACTACAGATTGTTTTCTTTGTGATAAATAAGATTTCAGAAAGTCAAGTGGGGTTCCCCGAAAACCATAATGACGCAATTTTGCATAGAGTACTTCGTGGTTGATTCTATCGAACGCTTTGGAATAGTCAATAAAAACGCCCAGCGTTAACAGTTTCTTTTCAAATGAGTTAAGTATGAGTTCTTGTTGTGTGAGGAGAGCCTGTTCCGTGGACATGCCCCGTCGGAAGCCAAATTGATGCGGTGATAATATAGAGTACTTTTCACGAAAAGACATGACACGTTGATATATGATTTTCTGTAGCCCTTTAGATATAACAGGAAGTATGAAGATCGGACGATAATTAGAAAAGATATTTCGGTCACCAGATTTGTATAAGGCACTAACTCTCGCATGCTTCATTCTTTCTGGGAAAACTCCCGTAGATAAGCAGATAATAAATAGATAGGTAAGAACAGGTAACAAAAGATCAAGTGCTGCTTTAATAGGCTTAATTTGTAGGTCATCTATGTCCCGAGCAGTAGTGTATTTTAGTGACATAAATACAGACAATACTTCTTCAGGAGTTGTGTTTAAAAAATATGCAGTGCTCATGTTTGGCACACCTAGAAAGTTCCTGTAATCACTGTTACAGGCACGAGGAAGGTTTGATAAATCAGAGGACACCAGCGTTGTGAAATACACGGTAAATTTATTAGCAAGTTCTTCACCTTTTACTATCTTGTTATCTATGTTTAACTCGAGTGCGTTGCCTCTAGAGCAACTTCTATTTAGAAGCTTATTTATTTCTCGCCAAAGCACGTCGCCACGAGTGCTAACCCTCTTGAAGAGAGCGTCATAGTACGCATCCTTAGTTTTTCTCAGGTGCTTCGTTACAAACTTTTTATACCGTTTGAATTCCGAAAGATCGTTATGGTGTCTTGTTTTCCCAAATTTCGCGTACAGTAGATTTTTCTTCTTAATCATTACCAGACATTCGCGCGTCATCCATTGTTTCCGACCTTTCTTTAGAGTTTCGACAGTTTTATATTTAAAGCACTTATTGTAAGTTTTTCTTAACAGGCACATCGATATTCCATACGCCTAATTAGCGTTAACTGATTTATACACAGGATCCCAACAAATCTGGGCAATTTCACGCGTAAAGGTGTCTAATGTTTTGTTACTAATTTCCTGTATTTTGTATGATTCTGGAGTTGATACTTTGGCACGATTAAGATACTCGTTGCGATTTTGAAACATGTATATAGGGTAGCGATCACTAATATCGGCAACAACAGTTCCAGATACGGTTTAATCACTTATGTCATTTGTAATAAGTAAGTCGATAAGGCTTTCAGTATCTGAAGTGACACGTGTAGGTTCAGTAATAATATTAGCACACGCAAAGGAATCGAGTAGTAGTTTGAAGTTACCATAGGTTTCAGTTTGCTGTAGAAGGTTATTGTTGCAGTCGCCCCCTATGATAATGTGCAACTTGTTAGTGCACGCATACGTAAGCAGATTTTCAAGAAATCGAAAAAACGCTTCTGTTTTTCCGTCAGGTGGATGATAAACTACCACATACAAATACTTGTGACATGCTAGTGATAATGCCCCATAGTCTGGTGTAATCGCTGAAAAGTCTGAGAGAAGGCTGCAAACTAAATGGTCAGCAATTAGTTGTAACACACCTCCCCCTCGACGAAAGGGCCTGTTTATAAAGAACAATTTATACGTTGGCAAGCATAGTACCTCGTCATTGCACGTGTACCAAGTTTCAGAAATCATGATGATGTCGAATTTAAACGAGAATTCGTCGAGAAACATAGTTATATTATCGTGCTTGTTGCGAGCTGAGTGAGCATTTAAGTGCATGATACTGCAATATCCACTAGTGTAAGGTATATGGATATCACGTGGTAATATCGCCATCTTAGCAAAAGGAAAAAAAGAAAAAGAAAAAAAGTCGTGCCGCAAAAACGAAAAGCGTTAATCAGATAAGCCTATGGCATGCTAGATGCCTCGCGGCTGCTTGAAGTGGCCGCGCGCATCTTATGCAAGTCGGCTTCACATGCGATTTGAACTGCACGAGATGTTTCCGTTTCATGCGCAAATATTTTGCCACCACTTGCCCACGCAAAGCGCCAGTTCATTTCCCGTTTCCGAGCAATCGTCATACCCAGCATTTTTTTCAGTTGGGGACAAAGGTGGTCATTTACGAAAACAGACTGTTTAGTTGTGAATCCCAGTTCCTCAGCTGTGAATCGAGTTCTCCGTGCTTTCTTAACGATGACATCCCTCTTAGCTCGGTGACTGAAAACAACCACAATGTTTTCGTTCAGGGGGGCGTCACTGCCTGCTTTGCTACCCCGATCGGGAACAGCGCTTGCATGAGGGCGTACCTCGTTGTTCTTTGCTACACCTGGGTCTGGTGCCATGTTACTTTGCGAAGCTGCACTCCTCGCTGGCAAACAGTGGCATATTTTTATGTCTTGTTCACTTATTGCTCCCCCAAGGCGTCACCAAATTTGGCAAGCAATTGCACAAGGTTTTCATTAGGGGTATGTGGCATCCCTTTAATTTCTATATTTTTGTTTCGAGAGTATTGATCCTGAGCAGTTAGGCGCGTGGAATTTTCGTGCACCAACTTTCTCAAACGGTCTATCTCACATTGCATTGCCTCGTGGGACGCCCTGAGAGCAGCGTTTTTCTTTCTAATTTCAGCGCACTCTTGTTTTATATTTCCGTAGTCTTTGTTCATGTATTCAAGGCTTTTGTTTAACTCTCTGATTTCTTTCCGAATATCGCGTTTGAAGTCCGCGAACTCAGTACCCATGATTAAAGGCCAGTTACAGATTCAACAGTGGGCAAAACAAGTACGAACTTTGAAAAGTAGGCAACAGAGACAGCGCTAGGATAGCGAATGAACTATACAAAACAGGAGGGCAAATGCCTAACCAGGGAAAACAACAGCAATAAGCGTCCCCGTCGTATGCTGTCCCTGCTGCCAAGTGATCGAGGGAGGCGTTGCCGCTGTCTTTTTGAAGGGCCAGGGGTGGCCGATGCCACGTGGTATGGTGCCGGGCGCAAAAACGTAGCCTGTCGGTCAGCGCGGCACTCCCGCAAGGCGCTGGATGCAGCACTCTCCGCTACCAACGCCGATAGTCAGCAACGGCACGCCTCGAACACCTGAGAAAACAACAGCAATAAGGGTACCCGTCGTATGCTGTCCCTGCTGTCCTGTCACAGTTTTGCGTGTTCACGTGGCCAGCTCTGTTTATCTTTCGCCGGGAACTGCTCCTGCCTAGATTGGTGCTTTTGGAAAGCGAAACTGCGACAGGGTGCCTTAAAAACGTCTCTAAATAAATACCGTCCCGCACTCGCGCAGATGAGATTTCATGTCGTGATAAGTGGGTCATAAGCCAACTATTATAAAAAAATCAACGTGCAAAATTTTGTATTCTATCTTCTTCTAGTCATGTATTGTTTTGTGTTGCGAGAGCAATTATATGGACACTCTTGGCTGCATTTTTCCGCCGGCTTCGGCATCACTCATCGTATATATATATAGTCCAGTAGATCCTCCGTGAGCGGTCACAACGTGGTTTATTTCGACGTTTCGGCCTAGAGTCTGGCCTTCATCAGGAATAAAGATACAGTTTGTTGGTGCTCAGCTTTATACACTCTCAAATCAGAGGGCAAGGAAAGAGGAAAAAAAGACAGAAAAGAAAAAAGGAAAAAAAAGAAAAAAAGGAAAGAAAAAGAAGGAAAAAGAGAAGAAGAGCAAAATAATATACGGTGGACGTCCCTCGGGTGCCCCCCTTCCACTCTTCCTTCCACTTCCCCCCTCCACTCTTCCCTCCACTTCCCCCTTCATCTCTCTCCCCCTTCTCCCCTTCACCTTTCTGATGTCAGCGGTCTGTGTATGTTTCCGTTCACTAACGCATTCCTCCCGATCAGACGGCCCTTCCTGGCACTGGCGGTTCGGTGTGGGGCAAAGAGGAATAAATGAGAATCCTGGTACACTTGCAGCAATTAAAGCATTAGAAAATAATAACGGCAACAATGAAAATAGTAATTGAGTTCACGGCACTGCAGCTGCGAAGGGCACTGGACAACCCAAAAGAATTCCAAGTGTAACTACTCTTCCTAATTGCAGCTGTCGTCTGTTTTCTGTTTTATTTTACTACCCAATCAATTGTACCATGCATGACATGCCCAGCAGCAACCCTGTGCACAGCCGGGAGGCCCCCACTACACGCGTAATCCAGAAGCGGGCAAGGAATTCGCATTGCACCCGTTTGCACAGCCTACCGCAATACGGGGCACCCCTCTTTTTACGACGAAATGTTGACAGGGCGCAGAGTAGTTAAAGGCTTGGAACTTCCTAAAATGCCCGCTTACCAGCCTCTGCCACAATACGCGGCACCCCTCCTTCTACGACGAATTGTTTACGGGACTCCGAGTAGTTAAAGGCTTAGGACTTCCTGAAAAGCTCTTTTTTTGCCCCACACCGAACCGCCAGTGCCAGGAGGGGCCGTCTGATCGGGAGGAATGCATTAGTGAACGGAAACATACACAGACTGCTGAGATCAGAAAGGTGAAGGGGAGAAGAGGGAGAGAGATGAAGGGGAAGTGGAGGGAAGAGTGGAGGGGGGAAGTGGAAGGAAGAGTGAAAGGGGGCACCCGCGGGGCATCCACCGGATATTATTTTTGTCTTTGTCTTTTCTTTTTCCTTCTTTTTCTTTCCTTTTTCTTTTTTTCTTTGTTTCTTTTTTTTTCTTTTTTTCTTTTGTGTCTTTTTTCCTCTTTCCTTGCCCTCTGATTTGAGATTGTATAAAGCTGAGCACCAACAAACTGTATCTTTAATCCTGATGAAGGCCAGACTCTAGGCCTAAACGTCGAAATAAACCACGTTGTGACCGCTCAAGGAGGACCTACTGGACTATATGCAACGCTACGGCCGCTCAACCACCATGTCTGCCTATATATATATATATATATATATATATATATTTATATATATATATATATATATATATATATATATATATATATATATATATATATATTGATATATATATATATTTTGATATATATATATATATATATATATATATATATATATATATATATGTGTGTGTGTGTGTGTGTGTGTGTGTTTGTGTGTGTGTGTGAATATATGTACATATAAGTGCAAGAAAGAAAAATGTTCCAGAAAAAGGCTCCATCGTGCGGACTTGAACTTGAGACCTCTATTTCGTGGGTGCGACGCGTTGACCACTCAGCCACCGAAAAGAAATTCATTAAACGTTCAAACGGCAAGCTATCTATATCTACCACTTACCGCAGGTGCCGAGCAATTCGGGGAGAACTACTATCCTGTTTTCAGCATTAGCAGCAAAATGGCGCTATGAGCACACGCTATTAGATTTTCGCGACGCAGTGGCGCGTACTCTCATCTTACACGCGTACTTTGCCCAGCGGAGAGAGGACGCTTTCGCTTACCTCACGGTGGAAACAATCGTTCGAATTGAGCTTTCACCGGAACGATACTGTTGTAGTTACGGGGCGCACAATAGTCATTGCACTCGTAGCACAGTCGCCGTTTGCGAAAAAGGCGTGCTTTTCAGACACAGCGAAGTAACAATGGAGACGCTTATTCGCATTCATCTGTACCTGTGAGTACGGTTCGTGCGTCATTTGTGCGTGAGAAACACGGGGAACGTTTTGTTATGCTCGCCATTATACGCATGACCTTACAGTTCCTCGCTATCGTGATCATCACCTTTGCAGCAATGCTGTGACTTCTTTTATGATCGTAATCGATGACTAGTTGATGCAGGATTCATTCGCTAACACCACCACCTAAATGATAAGCCTAGCGCTACTGCTAGGGTGAATAGCCAACACAGTCGTTTCGTCAAATAACGGCGCACCCTGCTTCGTCAAATAACGGCTCACCCTAACGATAGCAATGGGTTCATCATTTGTTCGGCAGCAAAAGCAAATGAATACGGTGTTAGTAAGCTATCTGTCACACTAAAAAAAACTGGGTTATTTGAATGGACCCGCACGAGTTCGTCCTGCGTAGCTTCACTGAAGTTTGGCTTGAATGTTTTAACCCTCGCGCTTTGCTTGGTATGGTTGTGATATAATGTGACAGCTACTTTTTTCCGCGTCGCTTTATAAAACGATAGTTGGAAGTTAGAAAAACAGGCCACTTTAAATACGAAGTGTCTCTTGACCAGAAGGGTACCAGAATCATGGAAGAACGTCAACGTCATTTTTCCATAAAAATGGAAACTTCAAATACATGAAAAATTACAGGTCATTCAGATTACTGTTTGTTCTCTACAAAATAATTACAAAAGTAACAGCTAATAGAAGTAAGGCAACATTACACATAATAAACTAAAGGGCCAAGCAGCATTTCGCACAGGCTACTTCACAATACACCATATTCATACTATCAATGAGGAAATGTAGACATGCGTGGAATTCAAGAAACACCTATACATATCTTTCATAGATTACGAAAGTTGTTTGACTAAGTTGAGACATCAGCAGTAATGCAGGCACTACGGAATCAGAAAATCCATGAACCCTACATAAACATACCGGAAGAAATCTGTAGTGTATCAACAGCCACCATAGTTCTCTACAAAAAAGAGACAGAACTTCAATAGAGAATTCTGTAAGCCAGGGGACACGACCTCTTCACTGGTATTCACCGCGTGTTTACAGGAGGTTTTCAGGGCCCTAGATTGGGAAGAGTGGAGGCTAAGAATTAATGGAGAGTATATTATTAACCTGCTATTCAATGATGACATCACCTTGATGAGTAACTCAGGGGACAAACTACAGCTCATGATTACTGAACTGAACACGGAAATCCGAATAGTAAATATGAAAATTAATATGCACAAAACTAAAGTTATGTGCAGCAGTCTCAGCAGAGAACAGCGCTTTGTGATACTTGGAGAGATGCTGGAAGTTGTAAAGGAATGTATCTACTTAGGACAGCTAGTAACCACGGAGCGGATTCATGAGACTAAAACAATTAGGAGAATAAAGATAGGGTGGATCATATTCTGCAACCATTCTGAAATTATTTACAGTAACCTGCCACTAACCCTACAGAGGGACGTATGTAACAGCCAGTACTTACCTACGGAGCGGAATCATCGAGCGCGAAGCAGTTAGCGATGGAAATTTTGCTGGTACTTACTTACAAAGCAGAAACCTGGAGGCTTACAAGGACGAAGCAGCCTAAGTCGAGGACGCCGCAGTGTACGATGGCAAGGAAAATGATAGAGGTAAGCTGAACAGACAAGAAGAGAGCAGAGTGGAACAGGGGAAAAAAAGGGTGGTGGTGGTGATGATGATTATGATGATGATGATGATATGTAGGGTGTAACGTCCCAAAACCACCCTATGGTTATGACAGACTCCGTAGTGGAGGGCTCCGGATGTTTCGACTACCTGGGGTTCTTTACAGTGCATCCAAATCTGAGCACATGCACCTGCAACATCTCCACCTTCACCGAAAATGCAGCCGCCGCCGCCGGGATTCAATCCTGCGACCCGCGGGTCAGCAGCCGAGTACCTTAGCTACTAGACCACCGCGGCGGGGCACAAACCGGTGTGAAGGGTATAGTTTAAATCAAGAAGGAGAAAGGAACATGGGCCTGGTAGGTAACACGCCTATAGAATAACCACTCGTAACTAAGCGCTGCTGACTGGATTCCCAGAGAAGGCAAACGCACGAAAGCGAGATGGAAAGTTAGATGGGCTGATGAGATTAAAATGTTCGGGAGTATAACGTGTCAAAGGAAAGCACAAGACCGGGTTTGTCTGCGGATGGAGGAGAAGCCTTTGCCCTGCGTTGGGCGTAGTCAGGCTGATGATCATGATGAGTTGGAAGCTAGCATTTGCCCCCGTCATTCTCCTCTCGGCTGTATGCTTTTCGCGCTTTACGTTTAACATTATCGAATGTCAACAGCCCTCTCCCTCACGTTGATTCCACTCTAGTGAGCAGCGCTACTCCAAACGTCTGAACGGCTAACTGAGAAAGTACGGCAGCTAGTCGTCATCATAGGTCGCCCCCACCCTTTTCCGCCTACTTAGAAACAAAAAAAAAATCTTTGGGTAATGATTAACAGCAGAGTTCTATCTGCGTGTCGGGGCAATCCGTGTTTTAACGCGATATTGTCAAACAGCTCGTTTTGCGGGAATTGTGGCGTCGGCGTCTGTGACGTTCGTTGTGAGCGAAAAATCATCCTCTTTTGCATGACCGAGAAACTGAGGTAGATGTGTTTGGAATGCATAATAAAATACTCTAGTTCAGAGTGGGGATTGAACCCGGATGGTTCACATGACAAGCGGGTCTTCCACTACACATCCACGCACCCTGCTTGTGAATACTGGTGAAATACCTTCCTCTGCCTGAAAATGAAGGGAAAGTATCATGATTACTTTACAAACACATGCGTACTATATACACGCTATATGATAAAACGCAAAATATTGCAGTATCGAACATGGTACTAGCGTACATTGCCATCGGGGGCCAGAACATGCAATCACCATAACGAGTTCATGGTTTAGAGCCTTCTCACTCACTGCAAAAGGCACACACGTCATTGCGCCTACTCCCTTAATGTGACGTAGTAGGTGCGTGGCAAGCTCGAAAATATACCACGCGCCATGTGTTTGAAGTACGCACTAGGGGCAAGACATCACTATTGCATTCAACATTTAAAGGCGACGCTTAAGGTTGCCCCAATTTTCCTAACGATTTGTGCAGTGTAGGGGTGACGACTGCACATCCTGAGAAAGTGTTTATGAAGCTGCTTTTAGAGCCATTTTCGCATGAGCGGCTGAACTCTCTAAAACGTCGGTGCCTTCGTTTCAGAGGAAAGGAAGGGCCTGAAAGTTTTCTCATGTGTCTTGCGCTTTACGCGGAAAGATGTCGTAATTTTCTTTCATGTAATCGTAACCGTAATCGAAAAGCCAGCATATGTGCTGGCTTTTCAACCAGTACGCTAGTGAAACGTTTAACGAAAGGCCTAATGTAATGAAGGAGGGGAGGGGACGTAATGAAGGAGGGTAGGTGGGCGTAATGGATATTCTGACACTCCTTAAGGGTACAAACCACTTGTATTTATACCGCCTTGAGAGTTTTGTTTCGCACATGTTTAGTTTTCGCATGTTTGTCACTTTCCTTAGAGTAAATGAAATATCCCTACGCAAGGAGCAGAAGTGATTTCGCTTTGCATAGCTGTTATGTGCGTATGATGTGTCAAGAAAATAGCAAGCTGTTTAAGATAACATAGTCGTTGCTACCTTCCACCATGTGTTACAAGTAATGAGTGGCACAGATAAATGTGTGGCGCTATACTAGAATTCTAGAGCCACTAGACTTGAACCCACGGGCGTAGCTTGTGTCCACGCACCAACGTCTTACACCAATCAAACAACAAAGCTTTTGCATCCTAGCAACTTGCTTAGCTGACGCCTCCTCTTCTTTTCTTTCCTGCCTTCGAACTCAGTACCTCTGAGAGCGCGGCTACAGCCTGAGCCGCAGACCGTGGCCATAGGCCTGCCGGCCGAATTCAACTGCACCGTGGACGGGCAGCCGATCAACCGAGTCACATGGAGAAAGGATGGTGCACCAAATCTTCCGGACGGACGCGTCGAACTACTCGCCGAGCACAGGCTACTCCGCATCCGGACTTTGCGCCGTGAAGATGCCGGCATGTACCAGTGTTTCGCGGCTAACGACCATGACTCTTGCCAGGTGGCAGCAAGGCTCAAGTTGGACGGTGAGTGTCGCTATTCATTTATACACAGTTATGCTGCTGCTTTGTCTGAAAGTCTCGTTGGACGTACAATGAGAAAAATTAACAATTAGTGCTCCCGTAAGCGCCTGCTGTACCGTCACTTGACCGTGACAAGGACATGGACAGCAGTCAGCGAAACTCTATATTGGGGTGAACCTGTGACCCCAGTGCTATGTCTGTCATGCAAAAAGAGTGCACTTACATTGGTATGGGAGACAAAAAGGCGCAAAAAAACTGCACCTGTTTGCATATTCTTCATCGAAGTTTTAAGACATTAACACCAAAGTTGGTCTGTGCACGTGTACGTAATTAGGATACAAGTTGTGCCACGTCAAGCAGATGCCATGGCCAATTTTATCATGCTCTTTTGCTCGACAAAGGTGTACTGTGGTGCAAATGACTAATACTCTAGAAATTGAATGGATCATCGCCAGAAAATGTGCTAACGCTGTCACTTGTTATTATTATTTGTTTGTGGAGACGTTACCACTGTTTATGTAGCAATTTATGGCCACACGCATTCAGCAGCGCAGCACCACCGTGGTGGTCTAATTGGCTCAGCTACTCAGCTGCAGACCCGCAGGCCTCCAGATAGAATTCCAGCTGCGGCGGCTGTTTTTTCGATGAAGACAAAAATTGTTTAGGCCCGTGTACAAAAATTCAGGTAGCGTGTAAGAACCTAAAGTTGTCAAAATTCTTAGAACCGTCCGCTACGGCATCTATCATAATCATATGGCGGTTTTTGGTATATAAAAGACACATTATAATCAATTCAGAAGCACAGCTCTTAGTCACAAGTCTTCTAGAAAAAAAAAACAGGTAAGATATCCGTTTTTACATTGCCGTTAAATTCAAAGTCAAAGCAAGTGGGCAATTTAAGACTTTACGTTAAACTGGATGCCCCATCTTTTTGCTGCTTCATTTTGTAACCACAGTGTTGATAAACACACCTGTGTTGGCTACGAAGTTTTCGCATGCACAATTCTGCGCTACGTCTTCCTTTTTTGTCTCATCATTGCATGCAGTAGTCCTCTATCTTGATATTGTTATGGGAAAAATAAGCTTAACCGGCGCACACAAAGCAAACTCGGAGGTAGAAATGATGGGGCCCAGCTCACAGGGTCTGTCAACCTCGCCTTCTTGCCTGTCCTCTTCGTGGTTTTAATGCGCCCTCTACATGATTTCTCGGTGGCGGGAGCGCCGACCTTGTGGTAATCAGGGGGAGCTTGAGTGATATGGCTTGAGCTGCGTAACGTGCACTACGTCAACTCGAGTGTGAATGATGGTGGCGTCCGTATGGATGGCTTCCAAGGTGACGTCAGTCGCCAGGCTTCAGATGCGGTAAAGGCCTGAAAAACTAGAAAGTATTTTCTCCGAAAGTCCAAGCCGGCGTGAGGGGGGCCAAAGCAAGACCAGATTAGCGGGTGCGAAATACACATCGCGATGATAGGTGTCATAGAGGCTGTTCCGATTGTTCTGGGAGTCCAGTAGTCGTCGTCGAGCAACTTGGCGCACCTCTTTTGCCTTCGTTATTATGTCCCGAACCATGATTACGTCCGATGTCATGATTAATAGCCGCCGGCTATTATTCATGGCAACATGATTGAACTCAGAGCGCATGGTGTGCTGCTTAGCTTTTGTATTGCCATCCGGTATTACCTTTTTGTCAACAGCACCGAGAGTGTTGATACTCCACACCTTGTGTGGTGCGTGGTGTCGCCAAAGAAGTTTTTTGTTTTAGTTTAGGTGGACGTATCAGTGTTCAGAACCAAACATGCTCACCAGGCTCATAATTGGCGTGCCACCGTCGAAGGTACAAAACACGGCTCTTAGTCTTATGCTGGCTCTTTGTGCGTAGACAGGCAAGTTGTCTGGCTTCACCCGCTAAGGTGAGCGTTGACATGGAGGTTTTCTTGGTCGGTCACGTCTGGTAACATGGCAACGAGCGTCGACGCAGGGTCCTTTGAGTAGACAATCTTGTAATGCGTCATCTAGGTCGTTTCTTGCGTGCTTGTGTTGTATGCTAAGCACAGATTTAAAAAAATGGCGTACCATTTCTTGTGTTTGACTTGACGTACGCTGCCAGCATGTCGGCGATGGCCTTAATTAGACTCTTCGTGAAGCCATTGGTTTGTGGGTTTTCGGGCATGGTGAGGGGATGTTTTGCTTGGTTATATTGCAAGATCACCTGACTCCTGAGTAAAGTCAGCCTTAATAGCCATGCCTCTATCAGTACCAGGAACTTCCGGGACATCATGACGCAGCACGAATACATGATGACGTTGGTAACGCTGCCATTGGGCAGCTAGAGAATTTGTTTCGGCGGAGTAAGTGGGGTAATTAGCAGCTATGACGATCCACTTGTTTTCGACAATAGACTTCGCGAACGTCTGGAGTGGCCCCCTCCAGTAAGTTTATACACATTTGTTGGAACATTTGTTGTTGCTGCACTGAACGGTAAACAAGAACGCAATGAACCCGGGTTGAAGAGGAATTCTTCTTAGCAAGCATGTTGTTGCATGTCGTTTTTTTCAATAAAATTGACGCCACTATTTGGCTGAATACCATTGGAAGAAACTGGTCTCGTCCTAGAGGTATTCCACTAAGTCCCTGAGTTTCGTGTCGGTTGGCTGTTATACAGAGAACTCATTGACGTTTATGGTTCCCAACGAGCAGTGATCATCCCGGTCATCCTGCTGCAGTGTTTCGACGGGGGCTCGAGAGAGGCAGTCGGCGTTGTGGTGTAATTTTTGAACTTCGCGTGCAATTCCGCAAGTCATAGACACGACTATCCGAGGTGACCTCAAAGGTCCCACAAGTTAGCCAGCCAACACAAGCCATCGTGATCCCTCACTAGTTTGCAAGGCCTGCTCCGCCGTTCGAGGTAACCCGAAGGGTCCTTCTACAAAGGGCATGTCGTCGCTGAAACTTGTAGGGGCGAAGCTCCTTAGGGCTTTCCTGATCGTCCTCTGCATACCAACCAAGTCTATCGGGTATGTGCCATCGGGGAGTTTAGTTCTTGGAATGTCAGAGCGAGATGGTGGTACTTGAAGTGTTCACTAGACCAACGGTCATACAAACACAGAGACGGACAGATGCATGGACAGACAGATAGACCCACGGTTGCACGGATGGACAGATGCACGAATGGACAGACGGACGCTTCGCCCCACTCATTTTCATTCAGTCCATAGATATGCTGTGTTTTCTTAATGGATCCTAATGTGAATTATGTGATTATTGTGATTAATGATCTTAATGTGATTCTTAATGAACACGCTGAAGGCCATTCTCCAGTTGGGAAACATTCCAATGCGCGCGTTTTCCGCTTACGACAAGGCAACTACGACAGGCGTCATTTATGATGTGGACGAAGAAAAAAAAGACTCAAGCTTTGAGAAATTGCTTTCTTCGACGGCTCCTGGAATTGGTTTCCACCGCTTTGGACGGTCGCGTTGTGTGAAAGTAGTGCTCGAGTCCGAGTCGTTGCCTACTCACGTCAAGGTTGGATATGTGCGTCATGCGGTACGTACGCCCTTGTGTACCGAGACCTCTACAGTGCCATAAATGTTTGAAATTTGGGCATGTCAGTGCAGTTTGTAAGGGTGTGGTAACTTGCAAACGATGTGGTGGACCTCATGACAATGGCAACTGCCACGCTGCCACAAATTGTCCTAACTGCACGGGCGCCCACGACGCAACCTCATAGGACTGTCCTAAAATAAGGAACCAAATAACTATCATGAAAAAGATGGTTAGGGACCACTCTACGCACAGAGAAGCTGAAAGGGCTGTCTGGCGCAGTATACGTCGTTCACAATACCGACGGAAACGAGGGAGCAGTGCTAACCGAGTTGAAGAACTGACATCTGACGTCCAGGATTAACCTTCTCGTCGCTTGCTTTTACTGGCCAGAAATGAAGATGTCTGTGCTTCCGTACCTTTACAGCTGACGAATGGACGAGCCAACCAGCGGCCGGCCCGTAATACCTCGGAGTGGCCTTCTTTACCACCAAGACCCACTTGTACGTCTTCCACGCATAATGCTGCTGAACGCAGCGAGCAGGACGACAAGATGCATCATAATGACATCAAGAGTATGCTTAGAAATTTGATGGGTTCCATGCGCAAGATCTTTAGTGGTCTAAACACTCCTGTGGCTAAAGCTGCTGCCCAGTTACTTGAGGTGCTGGAGCCACACCTTGTTGTTCTTCAGTAAGCGAACATGGCCTCGATGTTCGAAGATCGCATGCGGCAGACGCTTGTTATGCAGTGGAATGCTCGTAGTTTACGTGACCGTCTCTCTGATTTCAGACAGCGCGTAATGAAATACCAGTTCCCAGTTTTTGTCATCTGCGAACCAAACATAATTTCTTCATTCCGTTTATCAGGGTACGTCCAGCTTTGGTCTCGCAGTGATCACCCCGCAAGCAAGGTGCTAGTTTGTGTACGCTGAGATATGACGTACGTACGACATGACATTCTGTCGCATACAATGAATGATTACATTTGCTTGACTATGAAAAATAAAAGGCGCACGTTGTCGGTTATCGGAGGATACATCCATCCAAGTGCGAAGATGGACTGCTCTCACCTTAGATCTGTGCTTCAGGCTGCTCAGAGCCCACACATTGTCATTGAAGATTTCAACTCTCATCATCGCCTCTGGGGTAGCACTGTAATGAACAGCCGTGGCAGAGATTTGTGCGACTTCGTGTGTAATTTTGGACTAAGAGTGCTGAACGATGGATCGCCCACTTTCATTCGGGGTACTTCTTACAGCAGATGCCTTGACATTACATTTGTATCGAGGAGTCTCCTGTCTTCTGCAGCTTGGTCTACGGATATAGAGACTCACGGTAGTGATCAATTGCCAACTTATGTTCAGTTTATGTGGTAGCGCCGTTCATCCACACGCTGCGTTCATCAGACAGACTAGCGTCTCTTCAAGTCATCTGTGAAAACCAGCTGTCAGCGCACTGCTACACCATCTGAAGTACAAGACATCATTTCTTCGTCCCTGCGCGGCACAACAAGACAAGTTACCATTCTGCTGCAACGATCAGCTATCGACTTACAATACGAGGCCCTTCGTGCTATCTGTCGCCGCGCAGAACGGCGATACAGAAGAACAAGATCACCGTCAAACCTCTCAGCCTGTAGTCAAGCTCAACGACACGTTCTTCGGCATCTCGACAAGCTGGACAGGCAACGATGGAGGCCGTTCTGCGGTTCTTTGAACCGAAGACAGCCTCTCTCTAAAATCTGGTGGATAATACGCAGTCTACAGTCTTCTCCACAACAAATTTGGCCATTCCGTGCGGTGGCTCTACATCAGGTCGGAGTGAAATAGAGGTAGCCAAGGACTACTGTAGCCTCGTCGTTTCCACCACTCACACTTTGACACAAGTACTTACCACCACTGTGCCCCCGTCTTTCGACGAACGCCTCGGAAAGCCTTTTACAACGCAGAAACGGGACGCTGCAATTTCACTTTCTCGACGCTCATTGACACCCGGGCCGGACGGAATTACGTACGCTGCACTTCGCCATCTTGATACAGAAGTACGACAGATCCTGTTATCTTACTACAACACCTCCTGGGAGTCAGGAAATGTTCTAGATAAGTGGAAGTGCAGCCGCATATTCGCACTGCTTAAACCAGGGAAGTGCCCTAAACAGCTTTCATCTTACCGGCCGATCACCTTAAGCAGCTGCATGGCAAAATCATGGAAAGGATGGTATTGTTGAAATTAGACTGGCTCTTAGAGAGCAATAATCGCTTTGCTGCTTTCATGAATGGCTTTAGGAGAGGCCAATCAGCCATTGACGGGGTCATCAACTTGGTCTCTGATGTTGAGCAGGAAAGATGTCGAGGCAGACTAGTGGCTGCTGTTTTTCTTGACATTAAAGGCGCCTATGACAATGTCTTACATTATGCTATCCTTGATGCGCTTGAGGATCTAGAAATCAGCGGAAATCTGTATGCATAGATCGTGAGCTACCATAGCGACCGTACCGTGTATATGTCAACAAGCGATAAAGATACACACCATTATAACATTCACCGTGGTGTTCCCCAAGGGAGTGTTCTCAGTCCAACACTTTTTAACATCACCTTGATTGGACTTGCTACTGAACTTCGTGACACGGTGAAGGTGAGCACAGATGCGGACGACATCTGCATCTGGGCTTCTGGAGCTACGCGCCCCCAACTGCGTGCTCGACTGCAACATGCAGTGACCCCCACAGCAAGGTATCTACGTCACCAGGATCTCGCACTGTGAACTGAAAAATGCGCAGGGCTTGCACTTACACGAAAACGAATGACAAGGTACCCACTAACTGTGAATGGAACAGGAATTCGTGCTGTTGCGCAACCCAAGTTCCTGGGTGTTATACTCGACCAGAATCTATCGTGGTCAAAACACGTCACAGCCTTGAAGTCAACGCTCAAGAGTTTTTTCCAAGTTCTTCGGGTCATGGCCGGAACAAGATGGGGCCCATCGGAGGCAGCTCTCCTGCAACTGTGCCAATCTTTATTCGTAGGGTACTTACGAATAAAGATTGCCTGCCCATGCTTTCAAGAATGAAGCCCAGTTGTGCAAGCACGCTAGAAAGCATCCAAGCTGAAGGGTTGCGCACATGTTTGGGCTTAACTCAATGCACATCAACCAAGGGAACTCTCGCCGAAGCTCGGGCTTGTCCAATCAAAGTATATGCCCTCAGCGAGCCTCTTTGAGTCCACCTTCGCCTGTTGACTCGACACAGGCAACATCCCTTATCAGCGCTCCCTGCCAGCCACCGAGACTACAGGTAATCAACGGCTATATCGCGGCTCGAGAACATCATACCGCCCAGATTCTCACCCCCACGTGTTCCTGAGACACCTCCGTGGCTCCTGCCCAGACCACTTGTCATACTTCAGATTCCTGGGATTATGAAAAAGTCCCTTGTATCATCGATCGGCCAAAAGCAACTTACACTGCTGCACATTTACACTACGTGCGACGGTGTGGCACACGTATATACTGATGGATCTACCTTGTCGCGTGCCTCCGCCGCAGCCTTTCTCATCCCGCAGATGAAGATATCTCGACGTTTCAAGATAGATCACAAGACCACATCAAGAGCCGCGGAACTTGTTGCTATTCGGGAGGCAATACGTTTCATGTCGACAGAACCCGCTCGTAAATGGACGATACTGTGCGATGCCAAAGCTGCTCTTCAAACCATCGATGACTTCATGAGACAAGGTCCATATCATACTTTATCGATTGAAATAGCAGAGCTTCTTGGCATTGCTACAAAAATGGACATTATGTAACATTTCAATGGATACCTGCTCATTGTGGCATAATGGGCAATGAAGATGCGGACGCTGAAGCTAAGACAGCTTTAAGTAGTGCCCGGGAAGAGTGCATCGCATTTTCTCGACAAGATACTAACATACTACTTCGACGCGTAATGCGCAACTCCATCTTAGAGCACTGGGAAAAACCAGGACGCCAGCACAAGCGGCTGCACAAATGGGACCTGGAACTGAAGTTCCGTATGTCTCACAAGTTAAAGAGAAGCATCTCATGCATTATCCACCGCATTCACCTCGGTGTGGCTTACACGCGACGTTACACCCACTTGATTGGCTGTAATGACACAGGTCCAAATTGTGGTCACTGTCGGTTGCCATAAACGCTCGAACATATATTTTGCGACTCTCCAGCATATGCAAGCGAACGTCAGCAACTGATATCTTCGATTGGCCGATATATTAGTCGGCCATTAACCGATAAGGTTGTGTTAGGTCCTTGGCCTGACGCCTGCAGCCCACATGTGGTTATACGAGCCGTCATCGCTTTCTTAGAAGCAACTGGACTGGATGCACATCTGTAGAGTTACCCAGCCTAATAAGAACATATCATCTCTCTACCTTACCATCGTCATTCATCACTCTTTCACTCCTCAGACACCCTTCCCCAGTGTAGAGTAGCAGGCCAGAACAAACTATAGCTCAGGTCGACCTTTCTACCTCTGTGTAAATAAATTCTCTCTCTTTCTCTCTCTTAATGGTTTCACCTTGTAAAGTTAGGGGGCCAAATTCGACTATAGCCCAGATGATGTCAATACACTTCTTTTAGGTGTACAATAGTTATAACCTCACATGTGAAACGGCTGCCTGGCCTATATTCTTCTATAGGGAAGACAGGTGTGCAGGTTGAAATGGTGTTTAGTCACAGCAAAACTCCGTAAAGAACGATCCACAATTTGCGCGTAGTGGCTGAAACCACCTTTACGCTCGCCCTTGATGTTTATAAGTCGTCTGTTTGACAGAATGTGGCGTGGCCGGGACCAAGCATTGCTTAAAAAAAGACTGAACAACAACAAAAAAAAACATACATGTAGCAGACAAAATAGATATCCGCTGGCCCACGCTGGGAAAATACTGTGTTTTCCTTTCAAATTTTTTTTTATTTATTGTTGTTCTTTGGCTACTTAGCCACCACTCAGCTGTTGCATAGGACGTACCCGTCCTCTGTCCTTCTGTTTGGACACACGTGTTATAGTTCTTTTCTTCACGCAACGATCAGTTTCATTGTATACGACTGTGCTCCACAGTTCTTCAATTTTCAAACTTTGGGAATAATGTTTTGGCTCCCCGCTCTCCATAGCTTTACCCCGTCATTGTGCAGTCACAGTCGTTCTGGTATTTGCACACGGTGACTTACTTTGAATGTGTTGTTTGCAACAAGAGTGCCTAGGTTGCACTTTTGTACTAGAATTTGTTTCTCGTATATTCTGATCTACGTTACTCTTTAAAGCATTCTTTTATTTTTTTTTCTTGGTTTTCTTGTTCTATATTTGCGTCCTCACTTTTTGATAATAGAATTCAGACGCCCATACATTTCAGGTCGCTATTCTTCAAAAGATTGCTGTATCTTAGTCATCGTGCTTTTGCAAAGCAAAGACCAAAAAAGTAGGAATGCTCACAATGGTTCGTACGTGAAACCGGCGTGGCGCCCCGCGGTATTCCTAAGTAGTGGTGTGGTTTTGACACCCAGAGAACCATTCATTTTGCCTCGCCACATGCTGAATGCGACGCAGTCCAGAATTTTTTTCGCAGTTGTATTTATTTTTTGCATGTTCCCGATGACATTGTCGCGATAACTTTTCACCTTTGAAGCCGCATGCATTGGTATAAAAGCGTATTTTACACTGCATTTCATCGCAAAGTCATCATTAAACGCCTTTGTTAGCTGCTATAAGAGGCGGATGACATTTTATTCCAGCAATAAAGAAAGAAAGCTTCGAAAGGCGGCTTTTATAAACGTGTACATTTACAAATAATTGATAAAAAGAAAGAAACAAAGCTTTGGAAGGCTGCTTATATAAGCGTTTGAATCTACAAATATTTAATGAAGAGTTAACGTGCGGCATAATGGAACGTGTGAATATAATGGAGCCTTTTCGGCTACACAAACCACTTTAGTGTGCACCAAGTTTATTTTTGCTGGAGCCATCTTGTACGAGTCATGCACATGAGGCTGCTACTGCGTCATTTATCAGCCCTGCATTGCTCACACTAGTTGTTTATCTGGATGCGCCACGAGGCGCTATTTGTAACGGCGAGAAACAGATTTTCGTTTCATCACACTGCCGAGCTTTTGTTCCGAACAGACACAAACCTAGAACCACACTCGTGCATCTGCATTAAAGCGAGACCAAGCCCAGCCACACAGATATTCAATGCGTTATGGCATGTTACAGGCACCCGGAGTTCGTGATAAGTTATGGTGGGCCATGCTGCAAATGTGCCACTGTTTTCCCGCCACCTTTACTTTCTTCTGTACGAGACTGCAGCATTCTTGTGCAGATGGTATACGGTGTGAAGTGGTCCGTTTCTATGAATGACTCTGTACATGAGCGGCCCTACGGTGTTCTCAATCATTTATGCGAAAAAGTAGAGGTATAGAGACATAATATTCCGCTATTTTAGCCAAGAGACAGAATTAAACGTTTATGCGGTGTTGTGCGGGAGAAGATAGGTGAGTGCGATACTTCGTCCACGGGCTTACAGTGGAGTTGACCGCCGTCATCGCTAGTTTCACGAGAGCCTCTTGGGCCGCATAAGCGGTGAACACCTTAAGCATTTGTGCTTGTCAAGCAAAGAATGTTGATAAAGATTGTTATTGTTTTGTGCCGTGTTTGCATACGTCGGTGAAATAAAGTTTGGATATGCCTACAGCTTGAGTACACACAGGTTTATAAGGCAACACAGGTTAGGACATACTGGGATCTGTTACACACAGCTGCCGCTTTGTTGTCAATTACATGGACATTCTTGTCAGAATTTGCCATCACCATTTGTCTCAACCATCATGCACTTACAGGGGACCTCTCAATTCGCCACGCGTGGCTTTAGCCCCTTAGCTACAAGCACACATGATCGCGACCGTAGTAACGTGCAGCTACTTATATAGACAGGCTGATATCGTGTGAATATCAGCGTGTTGTCATGCAGCTCAGCCAGTGAAAGGGCGCGAAGGGCGCACTCAACGGTTCCCTCACGTATTGTGCCCAACGATTCTAGTCTCACGGTGCACCGCGCGCCCGCTTCTCTCGTGATGGCGGAGAATTGTACTTTGAGGGCTGTAACCGGGACAATTGTGTTCTGGTCATAGGGCGCAAGAAGGTCACTTCGACTGCTCCAGGCTTTCCGTTTCCGAAAAGAACACGCATTTCAAACGCAGCGAAGTAACAAGTGTGGCACTAGGTCGCGCTTATTTTGTGTACACCTCTGCGTATAGGCCCTTTCACTGTTTGTGAGTTTAGAAAAAATTGGCAGCATATCCACGGAGTTAATGATGGAGAGTGGGGCGAAGCATTCGTCCGTTCGTTTGTTCTTGCTTTCGTCCATCCATTTGTCCGTCTGTGTGACTGTCCCAGCGTCTATTCGCCCACCCGTACTTGCGTCTGTTTGTGCGTCCGTCCCTGCGTTCACCCATGCATCCGCGCCTGCGTCCGTTCATGCATACATCCATGCATCTGTCTGTGAGTCCGTTCGTCCATCTATTCAACACTCCAAGTACCACCATCTCGCATCTTTTCATGATATATTCCCCATATAGAAGCATCGCCATCCAGCGGATATTCCAAGGAATAAACGAGAGGTGTCACACACACACTTTCTTACGGCTTGCGCTTCGTATCTACTTCCCACCTTTAACCACCTCAAGTTCATTCATGGTATATACTAGTTCATTGTATTTATGACACTGCGGCTCAACGCTCGCTAAACCTTTCTAAAACTAAGGAGGTTACACCAAGCGAGTGTAACGTAATAACCCTTTCTTGTCAGATAGTGCTTAATGTACATGCCAATGACTGCTAATGGGAATGGCAGCATGCGCGTTAACTTAAAGCCGAATACTCCTGTCTCTCAATCCCCATTATCAGCCACTGGCATGTACATTGAGCACTGTTTTTTATTGTTCAACAACGCACAGAAGAAATCTCTCACCAGCTCCAGCTTGGAAGTCAAAATGTTATACTTGTTACCTACTACAACGGCTACGAGGGATGAATGGGTGCCGCTATAAAAAGCTTCGTCCCTAAAAAGTGGGTAACGATTAAGAGTACTAGGTACTCTACTAGGGGGAGCGTAAAGCCAGCCTGTGAGGAGAGAAAATCACATGCATAAAGAATCAATAGTTGATTTTTTTTTTCGTTTACAAACACCAGCCTTTGAAAACATCTGCTTTTGTCCACCGCTATGCTTTATTACCATCGGTAGGTAAGAAAAGCGTTAAAAAACAGGGCCCACTGATTTTCTACACTTCCCTTTCCTTATTTGGCAAAATATATTTAAATATCTCTTATCTTTAGCTATATAAAACATTTAAGAGGTGGTGTTCAACATTACGCACGTAATTTTCACATGAAAAACTAATAAGAGACTTCTTTATCCTTGAAAAAATGTGAAAATGTCCTTTTAGTTTCAACTTTAGGTGCTGGTAAATGAGGTGACCGGACGTTCTGTTGGGGCACAACGCTTTCAATCTTGAAATCGCCTAAACGTTTCGTGCGTCCTTTGAGTTTGAACTGTGAACATGGTTAGCTCGCGCTCGTCTTGTGTGCGCTCTTTTTGTGCGTGCTTCCTTTTTGAGCCGCGCTCTGCAATTTTCAATCTCGTTGCCACTGTTTAAATTTGCATATGGTTCACTTACAAAAAGAAAGACTTAAACATCGCAAACGATATTTATTTTCAGTCGTTTTGGTTGATGGCTGGCTGCAAGTGCTTTTGAGCACAGACTTACTTGTGGAAGGAGGCGCTTTTTTTAGGGGGCGAAGTTCCTTAAAGGGGCACCCGTTCGTCCCTCGTAGTAGTGCATAACATGTCCTACGCTTTGACCTGCAAGGTGGTGCCGGTGGGAGCTTTCTCCTGTGCGTTTTTGAACAATAAAAAATTCGCAGCGTGCGCGTTAACTAAAAGCCGAATTCTCCGTTCTCTCATTTCCCATTAGTAGCCAATGGCATGTACATTGATCACTATCTGACAAGAAACGGTTGCTACGTTATACTCGCTGGGCGTAACCTCCTTAGTTTTAGAAGGTTTAGCGAGCGTTGGGCCGCCGTGCCAAGAACACAGTGAAGTAGTATATACCATGAACTCGAGGTGGTTAAATGTGGGAAGTAGACACGAAGCGCAAGCCGTAAAAAATTGTGCGTGTGCCACCTCTTGTTTAGCCTTCGAATGTCCGTTGTATGGCGGTGCTTCTATATGTGGAATATATAATGAAAAGATGTGAGATGGTGGTACTTGGAGTGTTGACTAAATGGACGAACGGACACACAGACTGACGCATGGACGGACGCACGGATGGCTGCGCGAACGGATGGACGCATGGACGAACGCAGGGGCGAATGCATGGACGAACGCAGAGATGGATGCACGGATGAACGTGCAGACGCACGAACAGACGCATGCACAGACGGTCACACAGACGGACGCATGCAAAGATGGAAGCAAGAACGAATAGACGAATGGATGCTTCGCCCCACCCTCCATCATTCATCGTTACGATATGCCGCCGTTTTTTCCTCAGTTTGACCTGGCACTGCAATTGTTGAAACACCACTTTTCGCTTGATATTTTTATTTGTTGCTATTGCTGTCATTGATTCCCCCTTGCGGCCAAACTATGGCTTCTTTCTCCGTTTGCTTTTAGGCGCACCTTGTAATCGGCCCCTTCAGTCATTACATAAAACGTACTGTCGATAAGTTATCCAGTTTTATTATTTTTGCAATTTGTGTTCGACGATGCGCTTCGATCCAGTGAAAGTTTTAGGCGCAGGGTCTAGCATGTGGCCATATCTTCACATCAATTATAGCCATAATAATATTGAATGTTTCAGGTGATACTTCCATCAGAAGTGTAAATGAATCTTCGTTTCGTGATGCATGTACAACTTGACAGACGGCTGGAAGAATTGCGGCACAAAATATCTGAACTTATTTTGCGTTGATGGTGAGATGTTGCCTGTAAAACTTGCTTCATGTATGAAAAAGTGCGTTCCTTAATATGTCTCTGTATTTAAGATATGTGAATCTATTCAAGCTAGCTGGACTCTAGCTAGCGACAATAAACTCTGGTAGGTCAATGGCTTTGTATGATTTTTAGATCGCTGGAAATACGCGAGAACAAAACTCCCGCAGGGGCGTCTGCGTAGCAGGAGTTTGGTGTGTAGTGACACCACGGACCCGAGCTAACGAGGGGTGTTGACCTCTCCCGCGCCTAGCCGTGCTGGCTGAGCCCGATCTGGGGAAAGAGGATCCTGGGGTAAACCGACGCCAAGTGATTGGTCCTTTAAGGCCTCCCGGCAGAGGCAACACACCCCTTCACATAAGCTTCACGTAAGCGCCACCCCTGGGCTGATCCATCCAGAGGAAATCGGCAGTCACCTTTTCCTATCTCTCTCCTACATCTTCGTCTTTCCGCCCCACATTTTGTCGGTCCTGTCTACACCTCTGTTCTATTTACTTCCTTGTTCTCTGGCGGCAAGGGTTAACCTTGTGGGGCTAACTACCCTGAGTTAAGCCATATTCGGTTATAGTCGTGGTATACAGCTGGCGTTGGCAGGTCTTGCACGTGAGACCCTGTCCCGTCCCCTCGTTTGGCTCCATGGTGGGTGGCTGCTACTACGGCTGAAGCACACACAAACTAGATACACTCCCCAGTCTTTTCACCTGATCGCCACTCTCAAAAAAGGATGCGCACTGATCTAACATCAAAATTTTTCACTAACAGCAAATGAACATTTTCAAGATTCCATGTGATTCATAGCGAGCACGCAGAAAGAACAGTGAGACATGTCTCCCTTTCAATGTATACAGAACCCTAACCAACACCTTAAGGCAAAGGTGTAAAATCAAGAAACTAGCTAAGGATGACCTTCTTTTGGAAGTACTGTACAAGCACTATTATAAGAACCTTTCAAAACTCACTGCCTTCGAAGACAATCTAGTGTCTATTACACCTCACCGATCACTGAATACTGTCTTAGGTGTCATTTCTGACGATGACCTCATATATGTAAGTGAAGATGAACTCCTGAATGGGCTGAAGGACCAAAACGTCACAAATGTATATGAAATAAAAATCACAAGAGAAAAAAGGAAATACAAACAAAGCACTTCGTTCTTACTTTCACATCAAGCATACTACCAGAAGTTTCAGTTGGGTTGGATACACCCAACAGAAACTACACCCATACATACAAAACCCCCGACGCTGCTTTAAATGCCAACAATACAGCCATGGCTCACAGAGCTGCAGAGACCAAAACACATGTGCTAAGTGTGACTCTCACGAAAACACTTCCGAAAATTGCGAAGTCCAACCACACCACTGTGTGAACTGAGAGGGTAGTCATCCTGCGCACTCCCGAGCTTACCCAATATGGAAACAAGAAAAGAAATAGCAGCTTATCCACGGAGTGAATGATGGAGAGTGGGTGAAGCATTCTTCTGTCTATTCGTTCTTGCTTCCGTCCGTCCATGCGTCCGTCTGTGTGACCGTCCATGCGTCCATCCACCCGTCCATGCGTGCATCTGTTCATGCGTCCGTACCTGCGTTCGTCCACGCATCCGCCCCTGCGTCCGTTCATGCGTCCATTCCTGCATCTGTCTGTGTGTCCGTTCATCCATCTATTGAACACTCCAAGCACCATCATCTCGCATCTTCTTATCATATATTCCTCATATAGAAGCACCGCCATCCAGCGGACATTCGAAGGACTAAACTAGAAGTGGCACACACACACTTTCTTACGACTTGCGCTTCGGGTCTACTTCCCACCTTTAACCACCTCGAGTTCATGGTATATAGTAGTTCATTGTATTTGTGACATTGCGGCTCAACGCTCGCTAAACCTTTCTAAAACTAAAGAGGTTACACCCAGTGAGTATAAAGTAGCAACCCTTTGTTGTCAGATAGTGCTCAATATTTATGCCAATGGCTGCTAATGGGCAATGAGAGACAGGAGCATTCGGCTCTTAGTTAACGCGCACGCTGCAATTTTTTTATTGTTGACAATGCACAGGAAAAATCTCCCACCGGTACCACCTTGGAGGTCAAAATGTAACGCTGGTTACACACTACCACTACGACTACGAGCGATGAACTGGTGTTATTAGGAGCTTCGCCCCTAAAAAGGATTGTTACTCTCAAAGTGAAGGAAAACATCAGCTTGAGAGAAACGCGGAAGCGTCTTTCGTTGACGGAAAGCAAACGCTACTCCGTTGTGCTGCAACACGGTGCGGCAACACAGTGGCCTTCAGCGCCTTCTCAGGGCACACCGAATGACGTCGGGGCTGGGCACGCAGCGCCCAAAGTGGACGCAGCTCCCGCTGCACCACTATCTCAATCTCAGGCTGTGCGAATCACTGGGTCAGCGAGCCTGAAGGCCTCTCTCCATGTGGAGGGGCTAAACGTGAAGAAATCCGTACAATCAGGGCGGACGTCCATCATGTCAGGCGATGCGATGGACAGAAGTCAGGGTAGTCCTGGACTGTCGACGCTGGAACGATGGCGGGACTCCTTGGATAAAAAAAAACGCAAGCCCAGGGCCTGATAACAAAACTTAGGTTGTACACTAACCGTTACATACAACATGGATGAGGAGGAGGAAGAAAGTTTAAGCGGAAAGACAGGGAGGTTAGCCAGTTCTTAGAATGGCTGGCTACCCTGTGCTGGAGAAAAGGGGTGAGAGGAATGAAAGATATAAAAAGAAATGTTGCGAAGAGAGGGAGAAATTACAAAAAAAATTGCGACAGAGGAAAGGCAACATTGAAGAGTATAAGACACTAAAGTCTGTCTCTGAGGCCAGTTGTCCGCAAAAAGCGCAGCAGAGCTTTCAAAGCCTTCTGGGCTGAGGATGGCTTTTATACACTGGAACTGCAGGAGACTCCAACATAATTTAAACGACATAAAGGACATACTAGCCACTTTTTCAACAGTAGGCTTGTGTTTACAAGAAACAAATGTAATTCCTTGAAAAACATCTTGAAAAGCTACAGTGTATTCCGGCACGACCGAGAGCAGGCAAGTAGGCTCTCAGGTGGTGTTGCAATTATAGTCAAGAGTGGAGTGCCAGCGCGAGAACACAAACATAGAACCAGAATAGAAGCCGTGGCGGCCACCATACACACATTTAAAACGATTACATCGTGCAGCGCATACTTGGAGCCACATCTTAAAATATCCATTTCTGATTTAGAACACCCTATAGAACAGCTGCCAGAGCCATTCTTGGAGGTCGGAGATTTTAATGCACACTCCGTTTTTTTCGGGGTAGTGAAAAAACTGACATTAGAAGCCAAATGATTGAAATTGTTTTATTGAGCAATAACATATGCCTACTTGATAGAGGAAAATTAACCTACTGCTCTTCTAGCCCAAGAAAATTGACCTGCATAGACTTTCATTTTGTTCACTCTCTGTTTTTATGAATCTTAAGTGGATGCCCTAAATGACCCATGCGGAAGCGATCATCTGCCCATACTAATCAGCCAAACAACATCACCTCAAATCAATAAATAAAAACCACGTTGTTGGAAGCTGCATTTCGCTGACTGGGCCCTCTTCGAAGAAAAGGCTTGCCTAGAAAAACTTGCGACAGAAGCCCTCAACATAGAGGAACGAAATAAATGTATTACAAACTGCATCGTAACAGCTTCCCGGCTATCTATCCCTCAGACATCTTGACTCGCAAAAGAAAATCGAAAAACATGGTAAACTTACGAGTGAAAAGAAGCTAAAAAGGAGCAAAATAAGATTTGGGGGACCTTTTGCAGGTACACAATACCGGAAAACTTTGTAAGTTCTAAATAAGCCAGAGCCAAGGCCAGATACATTCGTCGCAACACTGAAAAAGCATCGTAGCAAAAGCACATCTCTTCCGTGAACAACACCACCGCGTCAAAAGATGTGTGGGAACGGGACTGGAAGATAGACGGCAAGTTTTCTCGGTTCGCTGTACCATTGCTGACGCCTCCTGGCGTAGAGACAAGTATTGAGTAACAGGCAAATATTTTAGGTGAATTCTTCTGTCCTGTTTCCAGCTCGTCACGTTGTACACAATCATTTCTGAAACAGAAACACGCAGCCGAAAAGCAAAGTTTCCAACAAGTGAAAACACAAACGAATCATACAACGGCTTAATTACTTATCAAGAAATACGCACAGTACTGACTGCAGGCAAGCCAACTGCACCAGAACCGGACGAGATACACTTTGAAATGTTAGCTCATCTCTCCGAACGCGCCGTAGAAATACATTTACCATTGTTCAACCAAGTTTTGATATACAGAAAATTACCTGAAGCCTTCCATTTTTGAAACCAGGAGAGGCACCAACCAGTGCTAGTAGCTACAGACCCATAGCTTTAACCAGCTGTCTCGCAAAGTCCTTCGAAAGTGTTGTTAATATTAGGCTGCCATTCGTATCAGAATCACGCAAACTCCTCGATATTTATTAGTGCGGTTTTAAGAAATCGTGCTGCACAACCGACCACCTTGTACGACTTGAACACACCGTCCGTGAAACCTTTGTACACAAACAAATTTGTCTGGCCGCCTTTTAAATGCGAAGCATTGATTAGTGAACTTTGGTGACATTGAGCGTTTCTATCTATCTATCTATCTATCTATCTATCTATCTATCTATCTGTCTATCTATCTATCTATCTATCTATCTATCTATCTATCTATCTATCTATCCGCTTACAACTTTTAGCTCTCGTGGCCGTTTCATTATTGGTATCGATACCAAACTTGGTAAGGCATAACGTGTCTATATTACAAGGGTAAGTGACTAGTCATAACTTGAAAATTATGACATTTATGTCAAAAAATGTCATGATTTATATTTCATGGTCTTGCTGCTCTCGTGGTGGTTTCGTTCACAAGACATGTTGCAAAACTGGTTTGGTATGACTTGGCTGCATGGCGAACGCAAGCGGCAGACCTTAACGCAAAAATCATGACATGCTTTTCATGTAAGTCATGAGTCAAGACTACACGCCACGCCTTCGGTGCGCTCGCGGTCGTTCCGCTAGCTTTACGTATACCGAAATTGGTATTACGAGACGTGAATTCATGACGAAGGCATATGACTGGTGCAAACATGATAGTAATGAGATGCGTGTCATGTTAGGACATGACTACATGCCACGCTCATGATGCGCTCGCGGTCGTTTCGCTAGCTTCACGTATACCAAACTTGGTATTACCTGACGCAAGTGGATGACGAAGGTATGTGACTGGTGCAAGTATGATAATCATGAGATGCGTGTCATCTAAGAACATGACTACATTTCACACTCAAGGCATCAATACACTTCGACGGGACGTGGTGCGCGTGCGCGCCGTTGTTTATTTCGTCCTGTCACGAGGGAGAGGCCACGCTAGGCGCCAATCTGCCTGCCTCATACTCGCAGGTGCGCGTCGCACTGCGTTTCTAAGACACCTGCGCGTTTGAGCACTGCCCGCGTCCCTCCTTTACCGAGAGTGGCAGAAGTCGCACTTAGCGCCAGTGGCCGCGGGGCCACGCTGACGGACGCGGGTCGCGCCTGGCGTCAGACTATAGAGTTCTCGCGTTTCACCAGCGCAGCGTCGCTGTGCTTAGACTGCGCGTGCATCAACGTTGCGTCGGAGTGTATTGGCACATAATGATGCGCTTGGGGCCATTTCGGTAGCTTCACATAAACCAAATTTCGAATCAGGTGTCGTGATAACATCACGAAGGTTAATGACACGTTCAAACATGATAATCCTGACAAGGAAGTCATGAACGGCATAATTTACATCCGCTTCGTAATGTTGTGCTCAATTTAAAGTGGTATATCAACCTGACACTTTCGTGCTTCGCATATCACAGATTCCCATTGTACGTGGAATTTTTTATAGTTTTTCATTTACAAAGGGCATACGACACCACCTGGAGGTTCGGAATCCTCCAGGATCTGGCTGAACTAGGAATCCGCGGAAGGATGTTGAACTGCCTCAACGACTTCCTATTGAACCGTTTATTCTAGTCGCGTATAGGTTCAACACTATCGAAAAGTTTCACTCAAGAAAATGAAGTGCCCCAAGGGTGCATTCTAGGCACAGCCCTATTTGTCATAAATATGAACTCGATCAGAAGTAATACCCAAGTTCATCATGTACTCACTCTACGTCGACGACCTCCAAATAACTGGCACATCCTGCAGCATATCTACATGTAAAATACAAGTGCAGTTAGCGAATAACAAAATAACAACATGGGCATACAGTAATAGTTCCCGCTTTTCTGCACAAAAAACCGTGGCCATTCTCTTCTCTCTCAAACGAGGCATACAGACAGACCCTACATTACACTTAAATCAAACCGAACTACCAGTAAAAAAAAAACAAGTTCTTGGACATAGTATTTGATAAGAAACTTACACTCCTTCCACACACAAAAACGTTGAAGAAAAAAGCATCCCGATCTCTGAACGTACTGGAGGTCCTGTCACGAAAACGCTGGGGTTCAAATAGGACAGGTCTACAACAAATTTAGTGCTCTGGTATACGATCCTGCCTAGATTATGGTAGTATTGCGTATAGATCAGCGAGAAAATTGTATCTGAAACAGCTGGCTCCAGCTGACACAATCAAGGTCTGCGCCTCAAAACCGGTGCATTTAGGACGTAACCTATAAAAAGTCTGTATGTAAAGGCAAATGAACCACCACTGGAAGACAGAATAATCATGCTCACATGCTCATAAGTTCTAAAGATTCGATTAATGGCCAACTGCCTTTGTCACCCTATAGTTACTCAATGGCCACCCAGAACACTATTTATTAACAAACCCTAAGCAATTAGGCCGCTGCTTCTCAGATTTGAAGAGAAGTGCCAAGATTTAAATATAAAGGACACGTTGCCGATGATTGCTCAGAGACCCAATGCACTCCCACCTTGGTACTGCCTCCCCTCTGTGTGCGTCTTCACGCTGACTGAATTTAGAAAAAAGGAAACCTTGCGCGAGCTTATACTGCAAAAATTCCTAGCACTTCAGGCAAAATATGCGAGACACAACATTTTACACAGGTGGTTCCAAATCGACACGATATGTTGGAAATGCGGTTATACAGAATTATTGGAAACATACAGTTCGGCTTCCGCAAAGCACATCCGTATTTACCGCAGAATGCTACGCTGTCTCAATAGCGGGGACAGAATCAAAAAAGAAAACATCGAGAAAAGTATATTACACACAGACTTATTAGGTGTACAAAGAGCCCTTTATTCGAGAAACGCGTGTGTACCAGTGTAGATGACATCCCACACAACATAATAATTGTTATAGAACAGGGACACAACATAGAGCTTTGCTGGGTACCGAGCCACGTCGGAATCTGTGGAAACGAAAAGGCAGATGAATGTGCAGCAAAAGCACAGCGTGGAGAAATAAAGAACGTCAGCATTCCCTACAAAGATGTTATAAAATCAGTACACCGCAAACACAGAATTGCATGGCAAACAAGATGGCATTCAGAAACAGAAAACAAGCTTCACCTAGTGAAACCCACCTTAGAAGAATGGAAGTCCTGCTCACACCAGGAACGGTTCATAGGAGTAGTTTATGTCGTTTACGCATGGACACACGCACCTCACTCATATTAACTTACTAGCAAAAGAGGACAAACCTATGGGTCCGAAATTTGGAGGTGAGGTATCAGTAAATAATATTTTACTGTCATCCACTAAATTGGAGTGATTACGGAAAAACATTTTATCGTATTTTACAACGAACATATATACCTCTTCATCTGGCGCTGCTTATAAGTGAAAACTCGCTTGTTGATAACTCGGAAGTTTTTAGCTTCCTAAAAGAAGCAGGATTTTTAGACAAACTCTAAACTTTTACCCTGCATCATCTAAATACACAAAAAACACCTCGTAGGGCTTCCCACTTTTGAGAAGACGATCGAGGTTTTTTGGACCTGGTTGGTATCCTCAAGGGCCTTGCCTTGGCAAGGACTCGACGAGGCATCCCAACATTTTAAGGGAATCATACGATGCGTTTGGTGCATGATGGCTTAAGCTGCCTATGCGCCATAAAAAACCAAACCAAACCAAACCAAACCAAACCAAGTGAACAAAACGTCTGGTACTTGACTGTGTACGCTGTCTCTGATGGTGTAATGACTGTAAATAACCACTTTATAATGCCACTCAAGCTTGTAAGTCGGGTAACGCCTACGTCTTTTTTGTTTTATTCTTTCACTAGCATGGCACAATGAAAATAGTGCACGAAAGCAAAGTAAGCAGCTAAGAAGAACGCGATGAGCACACACGGTGATATCTACTCTTTACCTCCAACAGCAGCGGAAGTGATAAGCAGCTTGCATTTGTATTTATCTGTCACTAATGGAATCCAGCCCCCATCTGTTCCCCTTTTGCAACATATGTTTGGTTGGGCGATACGAGATAATCATTTTATCGTTTTGCTTTCTCGATGCTCCCCGTTGCTTAGTGGGCTGAATCCTAAATAATGAGGTGATTCTGTGCATCAGCGCGAGCATTAGCCGTAATGCAACGTTTCTCTCATCTGCTCTCAGCACTGATCGTTTTTTATATACGTAGGGTGTGAACGTCACCCTAGCTGCAGTTTTATTACTCGTCACGCTAACGAACACCGCCTGAGTGAATGATCTTTCACTCACAAAGGCTCCCTGATATTTTGACTGCCGATAAAATTACATTAGCTCTTCCCAGGGTTCCTCTCTGAAGGAGACCGGCTATGTCATTTCACTGTTTAAATCAGGAGATCAGATCTCGGCTTTAAATGTTGCAGCGAGTTCGTACGGAATCCAGATGCGCTCCTTCCGTAAATCTCCTTTGTAATCAGCGCCAAAAAAGTGTGATTGGTAAGGTGTTTCTTAAACATTTCTACAAAAGAAAATCTAGTTTTTTAAAGGCGCATAGTAATTTGTTGAAAAAACTTAAATAGTCGTGCTAGTAACAAAAGACTCTTGTCCAAAAAAAGGAACGATAGTGTAACACATTTTTTGGTGAAACAACTTCACTTGTAAAACTCACAAAAACTTATTACAAGATTTATATTAACGAAACGCTTGCCAAATTGATGAGAAAGGACCACACATGTCAATATTCGGGACAATTTTTATCATTTGAAGTGTTTAGCTATCCTCAAGTGCCAATAAATGTTCTTGGTATTCGGGTTGCTAATGTATTTAGTGCGGGTGGAGCTTCTACGGTGGCTAAAGTTCTATTTCCCACATGGGTTCTTTCTGATTCCGCCAGCGCAGACATGTCACCAACACTGGAGGAGACTTTCGGATCGGTGACCGTGAAACGAGGGGAGGCTGTGTCGCTTCGTTGCCGTGCCCGTGGCAGCCCGACGCCCGAGATCAGCTGGGCAATCGATGGCGATTTTCTCTATCCATCTCAAAGACTCAGGATCACCGCCGAGCGCTCTGCTTCTGATGTGCAGTCTGTGCTGAACATCTCAGACGCCAGACTTGAGGACAGTGGGGAGTACAGCTGCGTTGCACGAAATGACATCGCCACCGACGCTCATTCAGCCAGAGTGGACGTCGAAGGAGCGCCCTTTGTGCGACCACTCCGCAACGTCACTGTGGTATCAGGAACCCTGCTGACACTACGGTGCCCGTACGGCGGTTATCCCATAGAGTCCCTGGTGTGGCGGAAAGGTGAACAGTGTGAAGCTTAGGCTTGTATCTGTGGTATAAACCCAGTGAATGTTTGACCGATGGGACGGAAGGGAAAAAAATACTTTGGTTAACTGGGCATCATATTCCATGAGAGGCATCATGTGTCTTCCGGAAGCGGTTTTCGCGAGCGCCTTCTAGGTGTGCGCTTCCGCAGCATAACAGACTAACCATTCGGCGTCATACAAAACAGTGGTCTTCCGGCATTCATCTTTTACGCAATTACACAACAAAGTGCACCGCTTGCTCTAGAGGTGTTAGAATGAAACACGCCGGGACTAGGAAGGCGTGCTAGCGAGTCTGCTCGCGCTTGTTCACTCCGGCCTTAACTGGAACTATCAGCAGAGCTTGTTTCGACCAAAGTTTGGCCGGTGGGCTAATTGTAAGCTTTGCTGGAGGTAATACCTTTTTTGCTTAACGTACTGAGTACAACTACCTATGTCACGTGACTACCCATTGCGTGATGATGTCATTTTGTCATGTGACTGTTATTACGTAAATTTTACAAGGCGTAAATTTTACAGTGCTACGAATCATGGTTGTGTGAGTTCAGGTAATTGTTGACTCCTTCATTGTAGTTTTTGTATTCAACACCAAAACAATCGACGCACTTGTGTAGTGTTGTGAGAGCGAAGCAAGCGTTAAAAAAACGAACGAATCGCTTACTGCTTCATGATGTTGAAACTTGCACTTCGTACTACCCAGCACAACAAAATGCTTTGGAGAAATTACAGCATTAAAAAAAAGTTACTTCGAAGATCGTAAGAACCATCTGATCCCCGCTGAATTCAAAAAGTGACATAACAGTTGCAAATTTAAACGCAAATAGCGCTTTTTGGCAACGAAAGAAAGCGGTTGCGGCCGCTGGACTTTTTGAGACGATGAGTAAACGCGGTGACGTCAACCTCAGCATGCCGCGTTATCTGCAAACATCTGCACTGCTGAAGTCATGGCCTCCTCATTTACTTGGGCCAACGGCATCTCATTAAGTGTGATGGAGGCCTTGCTTGAAGATACGAGATAGCATTGCCCGCGTAACATGGACCGCATTTCTCTAGCCGCTTACGCAGTCGACTAGACGGAGGGTGTTGGGCTTGGCTTCGCCGTCTTTTCCGATCCACGCTGACCACGTCACGACATATTGCACTCGGCAAAAACGTGATATCCATGCACTTCCCTTTGCTTGATTTTATGGGAGAGATAGGTTAGCCACCTTTCGTACCCAGTTATTTAGCGGGAATCCATAGATAGTTATACTCAAGGTGGTGTATTCACTTAGACAGTGGCGGGAAGGAATGCGGATGCGACGCATTCGCTAGTACAGTGTTTTCGAACTCCTCCCTTTATCTTTCTTTCTCTCTCTCACTCCCTTTCTCTCTCTCTTTATATAAATATATATATAAATATATATATATATATATATATATATATATATATATATATATATATATTCAGCTACTTGCTCGATACTCTAAATGTAATCGAAAACAGCGCACTAGCATTTGGCGTAGCTACGCGCAGTGCTCATTCAAACTATACCTGATTGACTTCTCTACGCATTGTCTTAATTCTCTTCGTTTATGCTCTGTGTTTGCAGCGGGGATGGTGCTTCCAGTGAACTATCGGCAATCTGTGGACAACAGAGGGCGCCTTCTTGTACAACAGGCGCTTAAGTTTGCCGACGAAGGCGAATACACCTGCGCCATCACGGGACGTTCACAACTCGTTGCCAGTGGTTCGACCTACGTCTCAGTGGTCGGTAAGTTTACATTAAAAATGAGTTATGTAAATCGATTCCAAAAATGATTTAAACAAGCTAAGTCACTGTCCCAAAGTTTGTTCAGAAGAAAAAGCGCCATCGCTCCTCATTACTCTAACATTGTGTTCAAGTATAGGTGGATTTAAATTTCATATGAGATTCGTTGCACGCAGATGCGTTTATGCATACAGGAAGGTTATTACTGTATTTTCGTCTTCCCGATTATATGGTTGTCGGGGCTTGGCGATGGAGTAACGTGGTATTTCTATAGTGTAGTAAAGAATGTAATTGCGCTCTGAACGCCATTGATGTGAATCCTGAGATACTGTCGGTTTCTTGTTATATAACACTTTGAAAGCCACGCCTTTTTGACGAGATTTCCACACTTTGGGAACAGTGAACCAGCTTCATTCAAATATATACTTTTATATGCCGTATTTGCACGATTACTGTGTGCTTTCGGTCATAACGCCTAATTTTTTGATGGTAGAGTAATTAAAAATATTTGCTAATGATTTCGCTTTCGAGCTCAGTTGTAACGGGCGCATACAACCGAGGACTCGACATAGCAGAAAAGTGGGGCTTAGAATCCCCCAAATATTTTTTTAAGTTAAAAGAAGTAAAAACAAGCTGCGTATCTTCACAATTACATAGACTTCATTTTATGCATCAAAGGGTAAAAAAATATGTGTGCCATTACATGAAACATAACTGCTGATGGTATGGCCGTGGCCTTAATGATATATGGTGCATGTAGAACTGGCGGCATGCGTGGCATTCATCAGCGTTTATGAGACGCAGACAAATGCCTAGCTCGTACACCTGTACATCCATGATTGCTAACTTATACAGCTAATCTTCGGACTCGACATGACTTCCGCAAGCTATATTGTGCTATCTGAGCTCTGTGCCTCCCTGAATAACGTCATCATGAAGGGCGGAGTGACATGGCCAACTTCGAGGCACTATGTTTACTCTCTATCACGCTGCTATCACGTTTGTCATTTAGTATACCTGTGCGTTTTTGTGTTAGGAACACGAAATGCGAAACGTTCAACCTTTATATTCGTGATGGCTGCGCCCTTATTTATTTACCAATTGGGCTGGCTGCTGTCATGATTCTTCGCGCATCTTGTTTGCACAGCGGATCCATTTCACAGCGAAGGCGCAACCTATCAGCGGTTTCCGAGACTGAACTTACAACAGCAGAAAACTTATTCGGCTGCATTGAAGTAGTGCCCAAGCACACATGTGCGAGGAAGACACGGGGGAAGATATCGATTTTTCTACAGCCAAAGCTGTTATGAGAGCAGAAAATGGGCGGCGCGCAGCATAGTTGTCCGTCGCTATCGCTGTTGGCGTCCGTAACCAATGTCGCACGAAATAAGGGGGAAAAAGAAGCCAAGTAAATGGAACTTACCAATGAAACAACAAAATTCGTACTCGGGTCACCTGCGTTCCAGCCCAGCTTTCTACGACTGAGCCCCGTTGGTGGTTCAAACTTTGCAAAGTGACCCTACGCAGCTTTGTTACCAGGAAAAAAATCTCGTTATAATGAGTAATAAATTATTTTAGAACGGCAAAGAAAACACGAGGCGTCATACAATGTGAATGGGGTAGCGAGTGGGTCATCGAATACGCTATTCCATTACAAAAGTGTCAGCTGTATTTATTCATCCTCGTCAGCCACAGCATCAAGAAATTGCACAAAATTTATTGCTTGTATAGCGGGCAGCACGGTTTTGCAAATAATAACGAAGAATTACATAAATATTGCTTGCCTACTACATTACAATAATGATGAAAGATTGAGTAGTGGGTACCCTGCAAGTTTTTTTGTAGCAGTCACTAAAGAATATTTTGAAAGGGCTTCAGAAAGGCCCTCTTCCAGCTTTCGCTGTGACTGTGCTGCGTGTTGCGCACAAGCATGCCTTTTTTTTTCAAGTGCCTTATATGTACAGCTGATTGAAGTCATACTTATATAGAGAGCCACTAATACGCAATTTAAAGGTTGGAATGAAGGGTCTCAATAAAATAAACGCATCTTGAACTGAGTAGCTTTAACTGAAGTAGGTTCCGTAGGCGATTGAGGAGAGCAATAATTATTTTCACATATCTTGTTCTTTCTTATCATCAATTCAGAAAGTAAACATATATATATATATATATATATATATATATATATATATATATATATATATATGTATGTATATATTTGTGTGAATTATCGTTATACAAATATCTGCTAACTTGGTTCGGAGCTCATCGCAAGTCTTATCACGATAGTCTCATTATGTGCGCCATTTAATGACGATGAAACACTCTACTCGTCTTAACGGCCCCACAGGTCAAGTAACAAAGGAAAGTGAGACTTTGAAATGCGAAGCATTTATTAACAAATTGCAGGTACTTTCATCGTTTATATCGACGTATGTATTTATTTATCTGGCCGCCTACGTCTAGGTGCTCTCGTGGTCACCTCTAACGTGGTGCAGACAGAAACTAGTACGGGATGGTAAGAGAGTTTGAGAAATATGACTGTCTGATTATGAAATAAAGAATGTGAAAGTGCTTTCGCATATATCGTCAGGCCCTTTCCCATAGGCAGGTGTGGTATGTACCCGTATACTACTGTTCACGGTGTGCGAGTATGTGCCGCAAGTGTTAACAGTTTATATCTACTCCTGGACAGTGAGAGCATACATTAGTATATTAATCGTGAGAACTTCAACAGAAACTGACATCCGCAGCATGCACCCGACTTATGCAAGAATACTGTCCGGAATCTAACGCAAGACTTTTTGCGTGGCAATGAGGTACTCTACCACAGAGCCGTGCCTGCTCTTGAAACTGCTCTGAAAAAAAAAAATACAGAACGCAAGCGTGATGCCGTACGTCGTCGTTGTTTTGCCCTTAATTTTACTGTTCATACTATTGCACTATTACGCACGATTGTCCCTTGTCGTGGACAATGTTTTGCTATTAAGAAGTCATTTATAGTAATATTAGACAACGATCCATTTTTGTGCAAATCAAACAAGTGAAAAAAATATGCACCAGAGTTTGTACACGCTTTTTTCTCATACGCAGTGGCTCCAACAATTGATGAGCATTTCTTTCCGGACGTCGTAAAAGTGGAAGAAGGTAGCCGATCTCGACTCATGTGCTCCGTGTCCAAGGGCGATCCTCCTTTGCGCTTCCGATGGCTGAAGAACGGCCTCAGGATCAGTTCTCACGGCGAGCGAGTGATCGAGACCACGGACGACTCGTCAATCATCAAGATCGGTCGGGTGCGATTCGCGGACCATGGCGAGTACGCGTGCTTCGTCTCGAATGACGCTGCATCTGTCAACCGAAGTGTGGAACTCGTCGTGCACGGTGAGAATGCCATGACGGGGTATAGAACCAGTAACCGTAACCCATGAGTCTTAATCTCGGTGGTGCGTCAGACTAGAACGTTGTGACAACCGAAGGGAGCCGCGTGGACCAAATAGCATATATGCAGGAAAATAATGAATATGTTTACGCTATGCGAACAAGCAGAAGACGAGTACAAAGGATTGGATGTGTTTTCTGAACGGCAGCTGTGTGCAATCGTCTTGTCTTTGTACGTTTTGCGCTAGTGTTTTCTCAATATTCATCATCAGTCAACTTAACAGTCAGGGACGTCTTATGGCGAACATCTGTTGGCAATCAATATTGCATTAGCTATTTGTAAGAGCAGATGAGGTGTCGTTGGCTGAGCTATGGTTATAGAAAACACCACGTGGTGATTGTAGAATAGTTACGAAAAGAAGGCAGGTGCACTGAGAAAGTACGCATAGTTAGGTCTATTATGTTGGTTGCAAAAATTCCAGACTGAAAGGGAGTTTCAGTGGAATGATTAGGCCAATTGTGCGCCGTCTTTTAGTCTGCAAGAAAAGGCTGTAGCCGATGTTTGCGATAGCCATAGTTATTGAACGTAAAATGATACGTAGCTATTCATGAGATTAGTATTGGGAGAATGAAAAGACAAAAAAAGCAATTAAACTATATATTGTATGGTATTTCGATTGCTTGCGATGCAATGAAAATGTGAAACGAGAAATGCAACTACCCGTTGGTAGGGCGAGTGCTTGCAGCCATCGAATGAGTCCGACGTTGTGCCAACTCAGCTGCAGTAGCAGCCATACCCTGGTGCACTATATGGCGTATATGCGTTCTTTCGTGGGTAGCAGCTTTGGTCCATCGTCTCGTCAAGTTAAGTTTTAGCTCATTTTACAAGCTTCTCACGTGAATAATAATGCAAGTGTCAAGGCGGGATTGTTGGTATAGGTTCAATATTACTATTTGGCACCGCAAACACACGGGACAAAATAGGAAGGTACACAAGTAAGCGCGAACCTCAACATGGGCTCTATTGTAGGAGAAATAAATACAAAAAGGGTGGTGGAAAAAAAGTAACAGGAGGAAGCATCACCACTAGCCGTATTGCGTTTGTTGTGTACACATGATGACTACACCTGATGTTTTTCCTTCTTTCGGTATCCTGATTTTCACCTCGTATTTTTTGTATATAAACTAAATAACCAAGCTTCAGTCTGCGTTTTTTTTTGCATACCTTCTTACTTTGTCCCACTTGTTTGCGATGCAAAGTTGTCATGAAGGATCGGATGATAAGTATTACATGTAACACGCCCTATACTTTCTTTCTCTTTCATGTGTGTTAGCTCTCAGTAATGTTGGCGTTTAGCAAGTGTAAAAGAGCCCCTCGCATTCGCGTTAGATAAATATTGAGTGAGCATTAGCGTAACGTTCGGCGCCCAGAAGGGAGAGTACACGGTGAAATGTTAAAGCGTTGGACGCTCTGTGTCCTCATGCCCTCTTGTGCGAAAATAAGTAACACCACCTGCGTGCTAAAGTGCCCGAAATACCACTATACATTTAGGGAGTATTTCAGTATGCTTCGACATGCAGTAAAAGTCAGTCCTGTGAGTCTGTATAGTTGCATCCGCATAATCGCACGTGAGTTCAACTTGAGACTGCTGAAACAGCTGAATGACCAAATACAAACAAAAGGGAGAAAACGTCAATATTTCTCAAGCCAGCGACTGTCGTGTGTTGTGCGGTTAAGGCAAATAGGCGGGAAAGGAGAATATAGTGGCAGGCAGCCGGTAACGCGAGCTGAGCGATTTCCGCAGAAAGCAAAACAAAAAAAACGAGCATGTGCAGAAAGAAATTTCCTAAGATTTCAGCAAACACATTGGCACCCTCAGTGGACAGCCGGTGCTCACATTATTGGGAAAGGGCAGACGCTGCAGTTTTAGATGCGGAGCATCTTATACTCGCGCCTTGTAGTGCGCCGTCCGCACCGCTTCTCGAACATTCGACAGCTGACGCGCGCGCATGCGCCGTCGCGCCGTCGCCCACTCTTCCACCATCTGTGCATCCCTTCCTCCTCTACACACCGCGCGCGCTTCACTCCTCCACCATCTGTGCACCCTTCCTCCTCTACACACCGCGTTCGACATCTACAATTCTCCTGATTCTCCAGTGGACGCGCATGTGGCGTCGCGCTTCGAGAACATTCAACAGCTGACAGTGCATGCGCCGTCGTGCTGTATATATACTCAAGGTCGGCGCTCGCTCGCTCAGTTGCCGCTCGTCGGTTGGTTTGTACGGCGCGTCGACGTCCAAGGTCGCGGTGAAATGAATTCCAACGAATTCACAAACACAATGATCGACGTCCCTTCGACCAGCGCCGCCCTTTCGCATACGTGTGTACGTGTTCACTCATTTAACACCCCCTCCTACAACCACGTTAACCAATTTAGCCATCGACCCAAGTAAGTTGCAATTTAACACCCCATTTCACAACCACGTTAACCAATTTAGCCATCGACCCAAGTAAGTCGCACTTTAACACCCCGTTAACCAATTATATGGTCCGCATCCTCCTCAGTGTTCCCCCGAGGGAAGCTGCGGGCAATTTTTTGTTTCTCTGTTTAGCCAGCGCGCTTCTCGTAATGAAGGTGCTCATAATGACGCCAAGCAAAGGTAGACCCGCCGGTTAGCACGCAATTAGTAATGAAGAATTTTTGATGCACCTGAGGTGGGCTGGAAATTTGCCACCCAGCGTATGACAGTGCGAACTTTTTTCTTAATCAGCGTGTGTCCACGTCACAGAATATTTTATTTTTTATTTTATTTATTTGTTTCTATCTGTCAATGAATAAAAAATGGAGCGAAGGCGAACTTCTCAGGAGTCTGACAAACGCCCTTCACTCTAAATTCAGTGAGGCACCATAAATATGTTAGTATCGTCCGTGTACTTTACTAGTTTGGCGCAATTCGGAGTGTGGCAAATTTTACTAATATAAATGATGAATAGGAGAGACCTATGTGGATCCCTGTGGCACTCTCTTCTTCACTAAAACATATTCCGATGGCTCCTTATTTATGTTCAAAAATGACATCGATTTCTTAAACAACTTTGCATTAAGTTCTGCACAATGCCCCGTATTCAACATGTGCTTAATTATTGTAGGAAGACGTCATGACACACGGTATCGAACGCTTTACGTTTATATTTGAATAACCCAGTTGTGTATAAGTTTTTGCAAAAATATCCAATATGTGATCTTTTATTGGCAGTAATTAGAGTTCGGCAGACTTGTTTTTGAAAACTAATTGTTGCGTGCTTTATAATACTGTACTCATCCTCGAATAATTTTGGAGCCGCTTGTCCATTCCACGTTAATATACTTTCGACAGAACAGGTAGCACCGATATGGTACGATAGTTAGTCATGTGTTTCGGATTGTCTCCTTTGAGCACAGGACATACGCGATCAATTTTCAATTTGTCGGAGAAAATACCCATGGTAAAAAAAGGTTGGAAATATGCGCTAGTGAAACAAATAACACACCGGCCACGTATTTCATTGGCGTAGGTTTTATTTCGTTATAATCCGCTGTACATTTGTTTATTTTCTTAATTTTTTTAAATTTTGTTGTCTGTGAGAGGAGCTGACAAAATTATCTTCAAAATGCTGTAATAGATTAACGACAGATGCAGATCCTGAGCATCGGTGTAATTCTGAGTGTTACAGCTGCTTACGTTGAAGTCCCTTGCTGCACTAACATTATTAAGGATATCTAGTAAGAGCAGAAGGTTCTGAGTTAATTCGTAATAACTGTACCCCAGGTGCTGAAACGAAAGCTTATTAGTAATGCTCCGTAACTACATCCCATTACTCTAGAGGGAGAAGACTTATATATTCAGACTTAAACCATCGTAGCACTTTCAATGGCAGATATGCTACCACTCAGACTTGGTGAAAAAGCAAATTGTAGAAAAAACAGACACAGCTATGAACAGCTCAGTGAAATCTTGCAGTAAAGCGGAGAAAAGAGAGTTTACAAGCGGACCGCAACGTTGTCATATTGTCATTTCACTGGCAGGTCCTTAGTCAATCTTCGAAGCTAAGTGTGCTTGCTGTTCAGCGTTCAGCAAGTGATAACGCAGCATCGACCAATAGTAAGCCGGCATTAGTAAGCAACGGTGATATAAGCCCACATAAACTAAGAGCGGTATTGGGATAATATCTATTCACTGCCCGATGCCGCGCAGCAATTTCTGATAACATTCTACAGCATTCACACTAACGTGAAGGAGTAAAAATATGTAAAAGTTATCACGTTTTATTGCGGATTTTCAAAGGTGTAACACCTTTCCGCCGAGCCAGCCCTGCCGGTGTAGCTTCCGGCTCTGCTGTCATGGCTTAACAGAGAGAAAGCGCTTAAAGGGCGTTTGTAGTAACCCAGAATCTCTATATATTTGCCGGCTCTGCGATTACCTTCTGCAGTGCGCCATTGACAGCGATGACGCGCTACCGTATCTGACATCGCGGGACGCAGCAAGGTATGCAAAACAGAACAGGACTGCCATGCGTTCACACGTTAGCCGCATATGCTGGCTCGCGAGGGGAGCAGCGAAACTGGGCTCCTTGTGATAACGTTGCTGCTCCGTATACCGCTCTCATGAAAGCCAGCGGCGAGATCAGGCATCTAGACCTGTGCGTCCCATTTCTAATTACTCTCGCTCATCAGTTGTATTTGTACATAAAACAACTGCTAGTTTTCGAGTTGTCGGCGTCTACGCAATCTTCACATGAAAAGTAGTAGATAAATAGATATGTGAGGTTTAACGTTCCCAAACCATCATATAAATATTAGAGACGCCGTAGCCAAAGGCTCTGGAACTTTGGACCAACTGGGGTTTTATAACGTGCACCCAAATCTGAGCACATGGGCCTGCAACATTTTTTTTCATCGAAAATGCAGCTTCCCAAGCCGAGATTTGAACACGCGAGCTGAGGGTCAGCAGCCGAGTATTTTAGCCACTAGACCACCGCGGCAGGGCAAAAGAAAATCAGTGTAATTATGGCTTCAACAATATAGCAGTCACAAGTAGGTCTCAAAAAGCAGCATCCTAAATGCTATGCAAATTCTTCATCATACAAATTTTTATCAGAAAGGGCCGCGACGTTAAACAAATGTCAGCCGCCTAAATACGGGTCTGCTTACTCAAACGAGATTCAACTGGTTGGTTCCGCCCAAATAGATTGTACGATGAAACTCACTACGTAAAGGGAAAACCGTCTAGTTTTACAGAAATTACTGGAACCCATCTGACCAAATATGGTGGCGCCAAGCTTTTCAACAGATTATAAGAAGGTGTGGTGAAGATGTTGGGAAAAAAAATCTGAAGACTTTTTTCTACAATTCTTACTTTTCGGCAATTGATTGTTTGTCCGTAAGTGTGCTCTCACGTTAGTTCTTTTTAGAGGGGAAGGAAACCATCCTCTATTGTGTTCACGTTGCTGTGCGAATGTGCGAACTCGTCAAATTACCTATAAGACCGCATCTCATTGATTATCGCAAACTTGTTCCGTTTGATGCATCTGTGATGTTATTTACAGCAGACACAATTTCTCCTGCAATCACATTTGTGTCACCAAGCGTAAAGCTAAGGCTAGGTATTTATTTAGCTTATCACAAATATTTATGTGGAGCAAGAAAATGTTCAGCTTGCACGCACCTTTCTCCCCTCGATGAGCATGACGGTAGACGTTCTTTCTAATCAGATATTTCACTCTGTTTTATAATGAAACCATGATATATATCTTTTTTTCTCATGAAAAGCACCGCTTGCTTCGTAGAAAATTTTGCAAGAGAATGTTGGCACATAGTGCCTAGAATAAATCGATGAAAACTTCTTATACTCAGACACCACCTGTGAATTATAGTGACATTTTTTCGGAAAGGGAAAATAACTAGCGAAGTGCCAGAACATCTACCTGCATATAGAGCCTTAAATACGCACAGATTATTGGAAAACGAGAGATCGATATTTGGAGGCTCACCGGCTTCTCTTTTTTTACGTAGCTGAGAGTGTAAATGCGTGCCAAAATTTGATGAATGTTGCATAGGAATGAAGAAACTCGTCCGTTGTCTGAGGCATGACATATGAATAATAGCAGCAGCGCATGCGTAAGCCAACCATCAATAATTTGCATAAAAATGGAATGGAATGCCTCAACAGTTATCATTAACGTAGACCACCGCTCGTTTCAGATTGGTGAGTTCGCATATTGCATGGGTAGGCGCAGATGACTTTTTATGTCTTCTTTCTTTTCCGCCACCGTGAGCATCTTCACTAATTAGTAGCGTTTTAGATGTCCTGACTTCCTTCTTGGGTTTCACACGCTGCCCTATTCAGAATGCATACCTGTATGTAAAGTGCGTAAAGTGTGACAGGTGTTAAATTACCATAACGGCTTCTTTTCTGTTCCCCTCTGTTGCTCTTTATACAGTGAGTCCTCGCTGGAAGATAGAACCGCAGAACACGTCGGCCGTCTTGACGTCCACGGTGATCATGCATTGTTCCGCCGATGGTCATCCGCCACCCGTCCTGACGTGGAAGAAAGGTGAAAGTAAGCTGGAACTTGTGTGTTTGTCCTTTTATCTGCTCCGTCAAATATCAGTCTTTTACTCACGTGGTGTACAATGTATCAATGAAATATCGGTTAGTGCAGTCTGCTGGCCTAATTCACATTGTATTCAATTATTTTTCATGTCAATAAACGTCCTTCGCAAAGTATTTGTTCAATAACAACATTGGCTTCTATTTTCTCCCAGGAGCAAATTTAGCTTAGGGGGTTTAACGAATGCGGGCCACTAAAATTTTTATCATGGATTTGGTAGTAATATAAAGAACAACTTTGTGCAAGAAATATATTCTTGGCGAGGAGCATCTTCAGCACCAATAAACTTGTAGAGCGGTAAAACAGGTGTAAGTGTAGGCGAAGATGCTGTACTTGGTTCACCCGCAAGTTACAAGGTCCCCTTTGATGCGTTCTTCTTCATCACAACCTTGAAGAAATGGCAATGACAAAGGAGAAGGGGCTGTAAATAAGCACGAGAAATAGTCATTCAGTAAGTTCTAGATACCTTACAAGCACTTTTTAATAAACCATTATGGTGGCCTCTATATTCTCCGAATAAATATAGAAATTGTGTTCAAATTGAGCACCAAGTTTTTTGTCGTACGCACGCAGAGTAAGCATGTTTTTGTGCATCCGGCATTCGTACAACGCAAAACATCTAAAAGTATTTTATTTGTGTTCTTTAGATAAACCCAGAGAAGTAATCGACAAAGACATCATCAGGAATTTTGTATTTATACCTAACGTAGAACTACTTCGTCTCCCACAGCTTGCTAATGCACTGTTGGCTGACAGATGCACTTTACTGTTGTTTAGAGTTCCGTAATTAGGAATTGAATCGCCAGGCTACTTTCTAGGGCTCACGTAGTGCCTCCCCCTCCCCTCCCAAATGCTCCAAGAAAGTACGGGCTGTGTACTGTTGATCCTTTTGGTGAGCAGCGAATGCCGGCTTTGGTTCAAATAACAAGGCAATGCGGAAAGATGATAAGAAAGCAAAAATATATCTCAGATAAGGCAGGACAGACACCACACAGACGTGTGCACTCGCAAGTTATCAAATACAATATGACATCTCTCAAGGTACTTCTATACATGCGTAACAACGAGAAGAAACAACATGCGCTACAATGCAGCTTTATGCATCGAATAATCAAGGCACTTATAAACTAAAATATTTTTCAAACGTATTCTGTTCAAAGTTCCTGATATAAAGCTTGTATGATTTTCTGCAACGAAACACTCACACAAAGCCCAGCGTCGGCTGTCGACCCGCTGAGTTGGACGTTTCTCTTCCAGAAACTCCCATGTCGTCACCTGACCACACTTAAATAACAAAACTTGGCTGGAAACACGTCGTCCACTCTCGCGCTGCTACTGCAGGGGACGTCTTCGTCGACTGGCGGAAAACACAATCCCTGCATCGCCTGCTCTATCCCTGCAGGGCAAGATTTCGCACATTGGCGTGAAACTCGCACTTCTCCTCTTTATCGCAGTCCTCGCTGCTTGTTGTATGCGTTCGCCCTGCGTTCTTGAATTTTATCGGCGCACTGGACAGCCAAGGCTGGGGAAGGGGTGGGTTCATTATCATCATTATCATACCCGTCAGCCTGACTGCGTTCACAGCATGAAAAAGGCATCTCCCTTTATCTGCCAAGAAACCCGGTGTCATTATTTCTGCTGCCACGCTATACCCGCGAACTTTTTAATCTCATCTGCCCACCTAACTTTTAAAGAAGGTAGCCTTTCTTGGGGACCTTCGACGCAAAAAGTGTAGTCTGTCTGTCTGTCTGTCTGTACATTGGTCTGTTTGTCTGTCTGTACATTGGTCTGTTTGTCCGCCTTTAACAGTACGCTAAACGGTACCAGAGTGGCCAAACGACTCTCCAAACGGCCGACCCCATCCGCAGCGCCCACAAATATTGCTCAAGCTTCAGCGTTCATACTTGGGCGATTGAAATTAAAAAGCAATTATTGCGCATATCTGAGGCACCATACCAACATGTGAATAATATATATGTGTATTGTTTACTAGGAAAGGCTTACATAAGTAATTCTAAGAACCGTAGCGTTTATCACGCTGCACTGACCATGCAACGCTTGCACGAAAAGGCAATTGTTTCCGACGCTTTGCTAAGACGACACGGTGGTGGCACCTACCCGTCGCCTTGCGTTCTACCCCTCAACACCTCAGAGACGTGCGCGCACGCCACGCACTTCATTTTCCAGGATAACTGACAGATGACGCTCATGTCTCCCATGTGACGGGACTTGATGCGCTCATTCGCCTCCGCTGCATGCTAGAGGAACTCCAACGCAGCACCTCCAGAATTCCATTCACCAATTTTCTTGCGCCGAACATCGCATAAATGTTTTGTTCACTCTCTCCAGATGCAAGACTATCGTCTGTCGACGACATTTGCAGTGTAACATGTAGATACGGGGCCAATTTTTTGTCTACCCTTCTTGCATATGCCTTATCTGCAAATCCAGTCAGATACGTTTATTGACCAGAGGTTACCCTGGCTACGTTTTACGTGTTCGGCCCATGTCTATTTTTTCTTCCTGGTTTCTACTATCATATTTTTACCCCGGGTTGTTCCTTGACCCACTCTGCTCTCTTCTTGTCTTTTAAAGTTACACCTATCATTTTCCTTTCCATCGATTGCTGCGTCGTCATCACTTTAAGCTCAACCCTATTTGTAAGCTTAAAGGCTTCTGCTGTTTAGGTAAATACTTGCAAGATGCAGCTGTTATATGCCTTTTTCTTGAGGGTTTAATGGAATATCATTATTCATGATCTAAGAATTTTTGTCGTACGTGTCACGTTACCACTCTTGTAACGGGACGCAACTCCACAGTACCACGCCCCTTTCCTTCGAGATGTTTGTAGTGATAGCTAGTGTTAGTTCCGAGGAGGTTGTCGTGTTGTCGTGGTGGCGGTGCTTTAGAGGAAGAGAAGGCGTGTGCTTGGCTTTCTTCGTTTCGCCGGCTTCTATCGCGCCTGCTTCGCACTTGGTTTTCACGTAGCCATTAGAAATCGGAGGCGCGCGCTTTCTTGAGCACTCTTTTGTAACAGCCGGTGTGTTATTGTAACTTGTCATTTGTTTACAGGAAACTACCCTCGAAACTTCTCGTACATACACTACAACTTTCGGAACCACCAGTTCAACAACGGCAGCCTTCTTATTCGTGAGGTGGAGGAAGCTGATGGAGGCTTCTATCTGTGCGAGGCAGACAATGGAATCGGAGCAGGAATCAGCAGACTCACCCACCTCAAGGTTAAAGGTGTGTACGACCCTTTGACTGCTGCGCTGGCTTACGGGCGGAAGCTTAGTGAGGCCGCGCGTCGTCCAATCAGCGTTTCGTAAACCTTTACTTCATCCTACATAGCAGTAGGATGAAGTAAAGTAACTGTAAAACACAAAATATGGTGGAGGTTGTAAAGCCCCGAAGGCATATAGCGCCCCCTTCCCACCTGCCAACTTTCCTTGGTTCTTTCTAGTATTTCTAGAGCCTTATTCCTTGTCACACTCAGTATCTTAAGCCAAAGCTAGGCTCCAGTATGATATGAAATCCGACAATTGCAATGATAAGATAACCTAGAGGCTAACTTTAATTTTGCTGCTTCTTTAATTACAGTAGTTTAACTCAAATTATTCGGACCTGAATGTTACTTACAGCACATGTACTGCCTTTTATTTCGAACTGGCCTTACCAACGGTATCTTTAGGCTTGCAAAAATATGTAATATTTCTTGTACACGAAGCATAAGAAACGTCATTCAGTGTTGAATAAATCAAATTTTGTCAGGTCGTTGTTATGATCTGCTGTGAGTACTAGATTATTGACACCGAACTCCAGAACTGTTGTTTCTTTGTGAAATTATCTGGTGTTTCCATGAAAAAAAAAACTCAGTACTATTTTGCTTACAACCGAATATACAGGGTGTCCCCCATAACTAGAGCCAAGAACTTGAAAATGAAACACACTTCAGTGGTGAATTTAACCAAACAATGACCACTCGCACTAGCCTGTAGGTGCTCTGGCTATTTTTTTATTTCTCCCCGTACTAATTATTTTATTTCTTGATTACTCATTTTTTTTATTTATGAGCTGGATACAAGACATAAACACTGGGATGCAGAGAACTTTCAGAAACCACCGAATGATGTGTTTTCTGTGTGATACGTCTAGCGCTGTAATTTTTTGCCGCGTTGTAAAGAAATGCTATAGCCGCACTATAACAGTGTGCTCGCGGCCCGTCACAGAGCTTCTTTTCACATTCCGCGGGCTTTCTTTACAACGTAGAAAAATAACAGCGCGAGACATATCGCATATCGTATAGGAAGCAATATAGTCAGTGGTTTCAAAAAGTGCTCAGCATCTGAGTGTTCAAATGTTGAGTTTGCAGCACATAATTAAAATTTAGGTAATTAAAATTTATTATTTATTAGTATGGGGAGAAAGAAAAAATAGCCTGAGTACCTACAGGCTAGTGCGAGTTGTATGCATTTGGTTCAGTTCGCCTCCTAAGTGCCTTTCAATTTCAAAAATCTTGGCTCAAGTTATGTGGGACGCCCTGTAGATTGGGGTTATGGTTTGCGGTTACTTACGAGTTGCGCGCGTGCCTCGCCGCGGTGGTCTAGTGGCTAAAATAATCGGCTGCTGACCCGCAGGTCGCAGTATCGAATCCCGGCTGCAGTGGCTGCATTTCCAATGGAGGCAGAAATGTTGTATGCACGTATGCTGAGATTTAGGTGCACGGTAAAGAACAACAGGTGGTCAAAATTTCCGGAGCTCTACCCTACGGCGTCTCTCATAATCAAATGGTGGTTTCGGGACGTTAAACCCCACATATCAATTACGAGTTGCGCACGAGTGACTGATGCCGAAAAATATTTGTACAATTATTTCTTTCATTTACTTTTTCTCCAGTACCACCAAAGTTCAAGGAAAAACACCGGAGACTCGTTGTGAAGAAAGGTGAAAACCTGCAAGTGCACTGTCAAGCTGTCGGTGCTCCCCCAACTACATACTTCTGGGAGAAAAATCAGAAGCCCATTGACACGGAAAGGTGTGTGTGCCGCCGTATCCTTGCTGTACTTATTGTATTCAGTTTATTACCTGTGACTACTTTGAACGACAAACATATGAACACACAAACAGAAACACGTATGATCGCCACAATAAAAATGGTATTTAACCTAATAGTCCCTGCAATATGTTCTTCTAAAATATATGAAAGTTGTGCTGGTGAAATATGTTACCATGTATCTGGTGGAAAAATGTATAATGTGGTGAGAAAAAAAGGTGCGTTCTCGTTCCGTGCCACTAGCTATAAGCTTAATCTAATTGAAAATAAAGATCGATAGGGCTAGCACCAAGTGAAAATTTTGTTGCTTAACAATGAGAAAAAGGTAGGAGCAGGGGAAAGAAAATAGGGGGCATGAAGGTAATCCACCAACTGCAAAAGCGAGCAGGGGAAATGGGCCCAAGTTTGGCGCATCTGAGTTTCAAACTAGATATTGCAAAATGTTACACCAAGTAGGCTTCTTTCTCGTGTCAGAACATTATGGGGGACAAGGCAGCACAGACTGGCGTGCAACTACTACTGTACATCGCTCTGTTATCCTGAGAGCAAACTTCACAAATATTTGCAAGTTGCTTAAATTGGGATTTTAGTATACGTTTTTCGAATTGGATAAAAAAATACAAAGCAGTTTTGAGACAATAAAAATCAAACATACGTCTTTATTATTTTTGGATTGATGTTTCTGCAAAAAGATTTTGCATTTAAAGTGATGAAATTTCTTCAAGTTATTGCATATGCCCTGGGTATCCTCTATAACAAAAATAATAATTGTAGGCATCAACATTCTATAAATGTGTATTGACTAGAATTGCAAGGCTGTTTTCTTCAATAAACACTTTAGTAAAAAACTATAAAATTCTGGTGACAACTACGATTCTTTGTTTTAAAAAGGACGCACGATATTCAGGAAGAAGTGTCGAAAATGTTTGCGATTGATAGCTTCCACAGTTATAGAGAGAATGCTAATTTCCGATGAAAAGTACTGTTCGGAGAAAACGCTATGTAAAGTTTGAGTTTCCGTAGCGGAGACACGAGATCATGTGCTCTGTGGGCTGTTTTTAAATGCTTTCCACTGCGCGCAAAATCTAGCAACTTAGTAGAAGGCAGTTATGCTGGATTATTTGCCATGAAAAGTCAGTCGTATTGGGCCTTCATCCTCCCTTAAGTATAAGGAGTGGAGGCATAACGGGAGGATGCTCAATGCCAGAACAATTGTGCAGGATGTCCCATACGTGTTGCCATTGACGCTACTACGAATTGTGATGATGGTTTGAGGGTATGCAGCCGTATTTTTCTGTGTTAGTTCAAAATATATTTTTCCACACACATGAGCATGCTTAAGCAGCAGTTATGCTGACCTTGTGCATCCTGTGAAATATATGCCGTGTGAGCTCATGTTGCTGTGTTCTAAAATGAAGCTGTTTCACTTTAATGAACCCAACGTCGTAAAAAAATCTGTTGAAGTTCTTATTAAATATATACGGTACGAAGTTGTAAATTCAAGTGTCGTATGTTTGTTTCCCTTTAGGTACCATATAAAGACTGTCGAAGGATCTGGTGGAAAATCTTACTCACTCTTGGACATGCAAGAACCAACGCGGGATGAATCAGGAGTGTACTCCTGCAAAGCAAAGAACGAACATGGCGAGGATACAAGCCACATTCAAGTGATCGTTCAAGGTCAGTGAAGATATGTCCTACCTCACTGCGCAGCCTTTATGGGCCTCCTCATGGCTTTCACGCTGTTCAAGTGCGTAGCCGAGCGAGTGGTTGACACAGGGTAGGCTGAAAACCAAGGAGCGCTAAGCACAGCCCTCAGAGTGTGGGTGCCATTCTGGTGCACTTTAGGGCGAAAGCTCACGCAGCTATGGCTTCCGCTCAGGTGACAATTTTCGGACCTTTTTCGTGACTGCACGTACTGCCCCTACAGCTTATTTCGTATATGGCCAAAGTAGTGGGCTAGGTGGGCTAATAAACGCAATATTATGACTAAGGTACGTGAAAGGGTTTACTGGGCAAAGTCATAACCTTTCACCCACATTTCAACACTACATGACAATTCTCAAAGCGATTGTTATTAAGAATTAGCCCTGATTTAGCCCTATCAAGGCGATCGCACCGATAATTAAGTAAACGTTGTGCTATTATTGGCATGTAGTTAACAAACTCTCGTCAGTTCTCAGAACTGATGACGGCACGGGAGTGTTTTTGGAAAAATAGGGCACAACTGTTCGCACATTACGAGAGAGAGAGAAAAGTAGAAGGGTAAGTGTTATCTAGGGTATACACTCACTTATAAAATGCAGTACTTAAACGGAGGACAGAGTGATGTTAGAGCCACTTGGTTCACGCCTAGGAATTACAGGATGCAATAGTGTTGCGCTAACGTTACTATTAGTCATGGCGCAGAGTAGAGCACTGATAACTTCGACCACTTGGGGTTTTATAAAATACACCTAAATTTAACTACAGAAAATTTTTCAAAACAGGGACTGTCGTGGCCGCTATTGAACCTTGATGGCCCGGTCTGGGGCTGAGCATCAATAGCAATTGCGCCTACACCACAACCTGTATAACCTATTTTATTCGCGTACGGAAGGGGCGATTACACAGTGCTACCATGCCACTCTGCTGCGGTGTATAAGAATAGTCATTAAAACAAAATGGACAGTGATCACGCAAAGCGAGCCATTACGCCCTATCAGCTAGTATCTACGTTCTTTTTGAAAAACAGGCGCACCCATCGAGGCATCAAAGGTTGGAAATCACGTGCAGGAAAAACGTGGCGCCGAAAATCGATCTGCTCTTTGATCTGCGTATAACAAGTGTAGCGGAAACAAAAGGTCTGACGGCCAGCGCATCGACCTCAACAATGAAGCTGGCTTTGCGGGCCTTTTCCATGTTGCTCTGGCTAATGAAGCCTTCTTAGAGAGAGGGATTTAATTTGCACGAGATCCTTTGAAGGTCACGTTTGTAAAATGAGGCCAGAATTAGTTTGTGCTGGATTAGTTCTCTGAGGCTGCAAGATCTTTAAATAAAACATCTCTGAGAGGATACTTCAGCAAATCGTGGTAGTGAAAGATGCCCGCTATATGTTTCGGGTGCAGGCCAAGGATTTATTTTCACATCACAATAAAGAATGCTAGTGAAAATATGAGTAGAGAAGCTTGTTGACCAACGGTAAAGAGGATATACAAAAGAAACATAATCATTGTGAATCTTGCTTCACTCTTGAGCTTAAAAAGATTCCTTACAAAGCTAATCAGAACCAGCAGATAATGAAGCCAGGTAAAGGAAAGGGCGTGTTCACTGCGTTCTTTAAGTAGTAATTGTGATATTGATGTGGGGAAAGTAAAGCGGACGAAGGGACATTGTATACCACCGGCAGGGAGCGAACGTACAGCCTGCGGATTACGTGCTCGACAGTCTTACAAAGTGAACAATGATGCTCACCGTACAGCCATAATTATATGGGGTATTACCTTGCAACGCAAACTGGCAGTTTCAGTCAGCAAGGTTGTGTCAAACAGAAAAAAAAAATCATGTTCTAATATTGCCTTCTTTCATCTATGAAGGATAATGATTATTTGATGTTATGATTAGTTTACGTGTTTTAGTCGCAGTGTACATTTCTAGAAAAATTAGCTGCCCGTATCTCCGTCCAATATAGCATTTCACTTGCATGCAATAAACGTCATTTTCGGAGTATAGGTGGAGGATAGATGAGATATGTCCATATTAGCAGATATAGGTATGAACCACTTTATAGTCATGAGCTTAGCTACGAACGGCTTTAATCAAAAACTATAGTTTTACCTTACTTTACATTGTCAATGTAGCACTTTTTTCTCATTTTGATCAATTTCACAATGCACCATTTACGTAAACAACAAAACAGCCGCTCTATACCAGATGTTGCCTGTTGTTGAGAATACAAGCGTTGTATATCTGCCGTATACATGGCTTTGCCAAGACATGCGTAGGGTAGCAAACCGGGCATGTGCCTGGTTAACCTCCCTGCCTTCTCTCTTGTTGTTCATCTCCTCCCATGCGGTTTCTTCACTGCCTCACACACTGCGAAAGTGAGCATGGCTATGCAGGACGTGTTTAATTGCCGTTTTTGTTCCGCACTCTTCTGACGCAGGAGTGGCCATCCTTCCCATGCGACACGTGCACGCCTCTGAACACACGTATCTGAGGGCAGCATACTCACTATGATTCAAAGCGCAAATACGCAATAGTAGTTATAACTTCAGCACAGAATCAAGTTTATGTCAATGGCAGAATTTGAAGCTAGCAAATGCCCAAAAAGTGTGTCATATTTGCAGCACGTAAGCGCCAGACTATCTGACTACAAATAGGCGAAAAAAAAAACAGCCACAGCCTCAAAAAGCAGGCACGCGAGGACCCACACACACAAAAATAAAGTATGCAAATATTTCTTGACCACCCTTGACAAAACAATCCGGCATACGTGAGTTTCGCACCAGTGGGCTGCTTTTTGTTAGCTTATATACGAGGAATTTCTTTCAACGTCAGTACAACAGGTGAAGTAAAAAAAAAACACTATTTTTGAAAAGGCATTGTTTATTGTATTTCCGTTTTAGATATATAGACTGTTAAGTAATTCTAGAATTTCTATAAATGAGTTTGCACCAGTAACTTTCTTTTAACGCCTATTGACTGCAGTAACGGCACGGCTGCTAGCAGAGGTCGGTAAAAACTCTGGCACTCACTCAGGCTCACTCATAAAGTATATATTGCCATTGGTACTTACTCAGACAAAAATTCACCAAAACGTTTTTGACCCGGACTCACTCGAACCCAAATCCACTAAACTCTTTCTGTGGAACTCAATTTGACAGGGATTCTCAAACACATCACTAACTTGGACTCACTTACTCAGACTTAGGATATATCTGAATCTGGGTGAGCTTCTAGAGATCAGTTGAAAATAACGTGAACAGCCCGATTTTGTAGATTATATATCGAAGAAAAATTCTTCCTTATTGCAATTCCGCAAGTGATATGTGAACGAATGAAGATAAAGTAAAGAGAGAGGAGGGATTTATGAAAATATGAGTTATCTTTCAGTAATGCACGAATGCCCAATGCTGCCATTCTTCTACTGTGGGCAATATGGTGAGTAAACACAAAGTTAGCATGACTTGAACGCCAAGAAATGATGCACAGTGACCAACATTATTAAAAAAGAGTCAATTGCAATCCCTGGTGAAGATGTTAACATACGTTAAGAATATCTAAGTCATAAACTTCAATTTATTAGAGTAAAGATATAAATCTTTTTTCAAACCACAAGCTACAATGTACGGCATTTAATTTATGCTGACCGTATGAAGGCATCTATCAGTATTAAATTGATAGCATCTTTAGCATCTAAAACGCAGTGAGCCATGTGTGTAATGTCACGAAAGTCAATATAGTAAAGTGAAAAACACACCATATTCAAAGAGTGAATGATGAAGAGTGGGGCGATGCTTTGGAGGGTTTTATCGGTAAACCATGAATTGCTCATCCGCTGGCCGCTTCTGTGTGTCTGCCTGTCGATCCGATTGTCCATCTGTCTTCCTGTCTGTCTGTTCCTCCGTCCGCCCACCTGTCTGTCTGTCCGTCTGTTTGTCCGTCTGTTCGTCCGTATGTGCGTCTGTCTGTCTGTCTGTATATTTGTCTGTCCATCTGTTCATCCGTCCGTTTGTCCATCTGTCCATGTAGTAAACACTCCAAGTACCGCCAACTTGCATCTTTTCATTATATACAAATACCGCCATCAAGCGAACAATTCAAGAACTAAACGAGAGATTACCTGCAACTACATACTTCGAGGACGCACGACCCACGGCCTAATGAAGTTCACCCCTAAAAAGAGTAACAAACCCAGTAATGAACCTTGAGGAACCATTAAATCTATTGTTTCAGTTTAGGAAAATGAGCCTGATATACAAACGACATGCTTTTTGTTAAGGCGACTGTCTGAACCTAGAAGAATGAACATGAATTTTGTTAAGGCAACTGTCTGAACCTAGAAGAATGAACCTACAGTACCATATACTTCGATTTTTTTTGGACAAAATGAGATGCCTTATAGTATCAAAGGCATTTGTTTAATCCAAAATACAAATCCAACTACAAACTCTGAAGCAATGGATTGTTTGATAAACCCAGAGAGGGAAAGAAGAGCAAGTTAAGTAGGACATTCAGCGCGAAAGCCAAATTGACAGGGCTTCAATTGGCTAAATTTATTCAGATGCTTGTTTAGCTTACTTATAAATACTTTTTCGATGACTTTACTCCGGTAAAAACTACAAATGGGGCTACAGATAGCAGACAGAGTGTTTATCACCTTTTCTTTAACAGTTGGAAGAAATTAGGGTAGATTTACTAAAGTAGGAAAAATTCCACGCTTGACTTCAAGGTCTATAATTAAACAAAAGGTTAAGAAAGAACATTTACTACAAGTTTTAGGTGGCATGCTGAGCCTTTCTTTATACCACGGTTTGTTTCTTTCAGACTTTTGATTGGTGTAGACTTGTCATCAGCCCTCACGGGTTGAAGAAAAAAACTGTAAGAACGTTGTGGATTGCAGTGAGAACAGCTATTTTGTTGAGTGAACATTTCGAAAAAAATTACTAATATCGTAAGCAACCCTTTCGGGGTAATTCTCAAGACCTTTATGTATCACTTACTGCAAGGAAGAACAACGTAATAATCGACTTATAAAAGCTGCCATTAGGAAGTCATCTAGAACTTGACACAGTTTTAATGTTTTTGTCACTAGATAATTTCCTGCGACTTTTTCTGGAGTTACAAAATCTGTTTGTTGGCTCAAAGCTGTAGCTCTCGCAGTCATTCGGTAGTGCATATAAACGCATTCCATCGTCACAGTTGTAGTGGAAGGTGCGGGGAAAGCCAGCTACTGCCAAGAAGAACCGAAGGGCAACCGTCTACTATCAACGAAACCACAGCAGTACGAGCTTCGCCGCAGCTGTCGACGAGCGGGCTTGCCACCACTACGTCAAGAGATGAACTAGGACCGAGACATTCAGCAGCCGTGCATACGGGCACCGTCTTTCCACTACCGAGAGCCAAGCACCTTCACTGGGAAACCTGACGATAACATTGAAGCATGGCTCAGCCCCTACCAAGGTTAAGCCGAACCAATGGCTGGAATTCCGTCAGCCAGTTGTCTCACGTCAGTCTATTGTTAGATATTTTTCGCCCACCACGCATCCGCCTAGGTCGCCATCTCCATCACGCTGGTTACGACTTTCATTTCCACCGCCGTCAAACTAGCCGGCGCGGCTGAAGGAGGTGAGGTAGCTGGACGTACCGCTTTTCACCAATGTATGCTTCCAGTGTTTTTTTATGCTTCAAAATATGGTTCGTGTACTACGATGGCATTGATAGATGCTGGCGCAAGTGCTTCCGTGACGAGTTTAATTCTTAAGCAACGACTTGACCGCAATGCTACATTTTGTTAGAATAAACCTTGCACCTCTGGGGCAATGAGGGGCCCGTTCTTGCGTCCAGTCGGGATCTGCACATTGTCTCTCAGTGTTGCCGGTAAAACGTTCAAGGCGGAACTCACAGTACTAGTTCAATCAACGCACAATAGTTATCATTAGCGTAGACTATTTGAGAGAGTATCGTACGACAGTTAATTGTGGAGCTGGCAAAGTTCCGTTGTTGACTCCCGCCCAGAAGCGTGATTAAGAGAAAGGTAACCTCACTGTAGCTTAAGATGTCGGCGTGTTCCACGGCAAAGTTACCGCTTCGGAAGCAGACTTGAGTTCGACTTTACATGATATTGTGATTGAGCCGTTGTCCGCAACATGTTTCAAAAAAAAATAATTGTACCACTCCGCCTTGTATCTCTCGTGGGCAAGAAGGCTCAACTCTGGGTGATAAACAGCTTACACGAGTGAATTGCACTACCGTCAGTATGCGCTTTGCCATATTTAAAAACAGAGCCGTACCTACGTTGGAGCCTTAAGCGATCCTGCCAGCATGGAAGCTACCAGCATGAAACTACCAGCATGGAAGCTGAATTTTAGAAAATGGCTACCAAGTCCATTTGCTTGAAGAAGCGCAGAGCACTGGTTGCACTACTGGAGAGGCATGCTAAAGCATTTGATTTCTCACAATATGCATAGGTATGAGATACAGAACACGCGCGCCCGTCACAAGATTGATGCTAGATCTGGTCATCCTCTCTGACTTAAGCCTTCTCACGTTGCCGCATCGGAGCGCAAGGTTATTGCAGAACATGTTAGTGGAATGCTAATCACCGGTGTCACTCAAGAATCGTCAAGTTCCTGGAATGCGCCTGTTATGTTGAAAAAAATGGATGAGTGCTGAAGGTTGTGTGTTGATTATCGATGGCTCAACTGCATAACCAAGTAGTACATGTATTCACTCGCTCGCTTTGATGACGTGATCGACTGCCCGCATTCAGCTTCCGATTTTTCTTGGGTAGACTTGCGATCCAGGTATTGAAAGATTCTTATGAATACGACTTCTAAAGAAAAGGCGGCTCTTGTGGCGCCAGACGATTTTTTGTATTTCAATGTTATGTTGTATGCATTGTGTAGTGGCGCCGAAACATTTGAACGCCGTCTAGATTATGTCTTGCGAAGCCATAAATGGTAAATTTGTTTATGTTACCTGGATGACTTGCTTATCTCCAAATGAACTTCTGGGGAACATGATCATCGCCTCAAACTTATTCTAACATATTTAGAGAAAGCTGTCTTGACACTTAGCTAAAAAAATGTGCAACAGTGATTTTAGGACACTGTGTGCACAAAGCTGCAGTTAGGCCGGGTCCCTCGAAAGTTGACGCCATCAGCAACTTCAAGCAGCCGTAGTGTCTCCGGGAGTTGCGAAACTTTCTGAACCTATGCTCCTGTTTTCGACGCTTTGTGCATAATTTTGCTAAAAAAGCCAAGTCACAGACTGAATTGCTGCACAAGGACGTCGCTTTGCACTGGACACCAAATTGTGAGCCAGCAGTTAAGCAACTTCCGGGCCACTCTTCTGGGCCTCACTTCAGGGCCTATACTATGCCATTTTGATTCCTATGCTTCCACGGAAATGCACACAAATGCCAGTGAAGTTGGTTTCAGCGCGGTGCTCATTCAACGCCATGGCAATGCTGAACAGAACGTTGCCTATGTAAGGCTGTCCCTGAGCCAGTCAGAGCGTAATTATACAATTATAGAACTGGTTGGCCGCCCTCGTTTTCGCCGTACACAAGTTTGAACCCAACATCTACGGTCGTCACTTTTCAGTCAACACAGATCATCACTCCCTTTGCTGATTGGTAGGCCTACGCGATCCCTGTGGTCGACTTGCATGAAGGGCCCAACGTTTACAAGAATTTCACTTCACTGTCTGCCACAAGACCGGTAACTGTCATGGCATGTAGATGCTGACTGCCTGTTAAGGTTTCCTCCACCAACAACGGAGTGTGAATCTGACAAATTTGATCGTTTTATCACTGCTGTAGACTCTCATTTCGCTGACCTCGCGACTTTTCGGGCAGCACAGTACGAGGACCGTTGCTTCACTTACCTGTTTGCCTCCGTGAATGAACCCGCCAAGACAAGCGCTTTTGTCGTTCGCGACGCAGTTCTTTGCACGAAGAATTATTCCAGCCCAGGTGCCCGTCTGCTTCTGGTAGTTCCACGCACTATACGTCCCCAAAATTTTGTTCGGCCATGACGACGCAACAAGTGGACACATAAGTTCCGCCAGAACGTTTCATCGCATTCATTGAAGGTTTTACTGGCGCCAGATGCGATGCGACTCGGAAAACACGTAGGAAGTTGCGAACAATGTCAAAGTCACAAGCGTCCCACTACTACGTCACGTGGTCTCCTTCATTCCGTACCACCTTCCAGCTCTCCCTTCGAGAACAAAACGACGACACAGAGACAAGGAGGACACGAAAGACACGAGCGCTTTTGTGTCCTTCTTGTCTCTGTGTCGTCGTTTTGTTCTCGCGCTATAACTATCGTCATGCCATACCAACTAGCCCAAGCTGCCAACATCCCTTCGAGATCGCGGGTGTCACCCTTCTAGGTCCCTTTCCGCGTTCAGCCACTCCAAATCTATGGGTTACCATATGCCTTGACCACGTGACGCACTGCGCAGAAACTGGCAATACCTACTGGAACACACTTTCACGTGTCGCAGTTCATGTTTTGCCATATCTACGTCATCGCCCTCCACTAGTCACCATTAGCGACCGAAAACGTCAGTTCTTCGCTGACGTCAGTGAAGAGATCGTACGCCTGTTTGCCAGCCAATTCCAACAGGCGGGTCTGTATCACCCACTTACGAGTGGCCTGATATATAGAGTGGACCAACAGGACGCTGATGAGCATGTTGCCAAGTTATGTTGATGCCAAGTACAAAAACTGGGATGAGGCATTGCCCTAATCACATGCGCATACAACACCGCGAAGCACGAAAAAAGATGCTCGCCCTTTTTATGCTCTACGCCCGCTCTCCTCGCAGTTATCTCGACACCATTTTGCCTTCTACGCTAGATGTGGACACGTCGGTTGCCGAGTCACTATACCGCGCTGAAAAGCCCGTCGCATCGCGCGCCTCTGAGCCATTGTATCTCAACAGCGCTCCAAGACCCGGTACTACGCCCACCATCACTTCGTTTTTTTCACAAAAGGTGACCTTGTGTGGTTGTGGACACCTGTCTGCAAACGTGGTTTCTACCAAAGATATTTGGTCTGCTACTCTAGACGATTTGTAATTCTTTATCGCCTCCGTGCCGTTACATACATCATCTCTGGCCTTACAAGCAATGGTCGGCACTCTGGCAAAACACAGCTGACACACGCCCACGCCTCAAGCCTTTTCACGATCGAATTTCTTACTGACCCGTCGACCGGACATCATCTGTGAAGGAGGCAATGAAGCAATCTCAATGGATGCGTGAAGAGGACGAGGTCAAAGCGGTACTAGCACGTGGCAGCTCGGTCTCCTATTTTTTTTGCTCGGAGATGTACCTCTCGCTATCATTCCATAGTGTAAATAAACGCGTTGCATTGTCACAATATTCTGTGTACGCACAATTATCAGTGTTCAGCAAGTTGAAGTTGCTGTCTTGAAATATAAAAACGCCCTTGCTTTAAGATAATAATGAGCGAAAAGTGATGTCTAGTTGAGTAATGAATTCTCCCAAGTTCGAAAAAGATGAACGGTAAATACCCCCAGAAAAAAACGTTCTTATTGTTTAAAAACAAACTATCTAAATCAGTCCGCATTGATTAGCTATGTGTGATGCCTAAAGAAAAGCTTAATGGCAGGTGTGACAGTGATTTGAGGCGATAAAGACTGCTGAGCCACCATCGCTGCCTGAACAACGGTGACAGTACTCAGCTTTGCACGATGACGGGCCGAACACATTGCCGTCATAAGTGCAAAGGCAAGTTTCAGATGTAGACACATAGGCAAGGGACGACGACGAAGTGTATTTCTGCCGAACGCTGTCTATTTCGCTTGGTGATTTTTGTGTGAATTAACGCTCTGTCCGACGATCCTCGCTCTCCTGCGGGCAGCGATGGATCCAGGCCCCACCGTACGCAATCCGGACTTAGCGTCACCTTCGACGTCAACCTCAAGGAAGCGCAACAGCCGGGTGGACGACAGCACCAGTGACAGCAATGAACTGTACACGGTGAGTAGTGAAGACAGCGACGATGATTTCATTCCTGCAGTGAAGCGTAAAGCTAAAAGAAGAATGGTCGGCGCGTCTTCGCCAGCTAGCGTCTCTACCGTGAAGGCGGCATGCAGTTCTGAACGCCATACCGTACTTTTTGTTCCTGTCGACTCTTCGATCAACCTGAAGAACATGAACAGGCAAGTGATATCAGCGCGTCTCGACGCTATCGTGCCTAACGAGATAAAGGATATTAGGCTCAACCCACGAAAGAATATCTTGGCCATACATGTTGAGCACCTGGCTGCGCTACATACCCTGCGAACTGTCATGGAGCTTGGAGGCATCTATCTCAGAACTTACATTCCGCAGGATAGGGACACGGCGACAGGCGTCATTTATGACGTTGATGTTTCCATACCAAACGCAGACCTTCCTCTTCTGATAAAGCCAGCTACTGGGGCAACGGACATATTGCAAGTATGCGGACTTCGCAAATCCCGTTGCATCAAGGTGATCTTCAGAGGTGATTGCATCCCATCACATGTAAAGGTTGGTCATTTTCGTCACGTTGTCAGACCATACATCCCAAGACCACTACAGTGCCACAACTGTCTAAAACTGGGTCATGTTAGTGCTGTGTGCAACAACAAGCAAGCATGCCCACGTTGTGCCGGACCCCACAAAGCCGAGGCTTGCCAAGCAACTCTCGTAAAATGCAACAACTGCAACGGGAACCATGAGACCTCGTCGAAAGGCTGCCCAGTACTGAAGAAAGGGAGGAGCATATTGAGACAAATGGTTAAAGACGGATCCTCACGAAAGGAAGCAGTAACGGTTGTTCAACGATGGCGTTCTTGGCGACGGCGGTGCTCGAAGAAAAGAAAAAGCAGTCCTGTGCCGAAGGTGCCTTCACTAACGCCGCCACCGCCACCACCACCGCCGACACGACCAAAGAGACCTCCCCCGCCCCCGCCACCAGGTGGGGTACGTCCAGAGGTGCCGGAAGACACTGTGGCGCTACAGAGAACATCCGGCTCTGACTGGCCCACTTTACCGCGGGTACACGTGTCTACGGAACCACAATATCGACAGTCAAAAACGAATATGCCCCCAGCTGGCAGTCTGTCCGCCCAAGAGGTACAAGTCTTTTCTGTATTGAGGTCGTTCATGAGTGTTATTCGCACTCTATTGGATAGTCTACAGATCCCTGCCGCTAAATGCGCGCTGCAAATCTTGGACACACTAGAACCAGCTCTTGCCGGACTTCAGTAACAAGATGGCGCACCATAGACCGCATCAGCCTTTCCGAGAAAAAGTTAAGCGTGCTTCCATAATTCAGTGGAACGCAAGAGGTCTTCAGCCAAGAATGCCTGAGTTCAGACAATTCAATTTCGAAAATAAGTTTCCCATCATCACCATTTGTGAACCGCATTTTTCAAAAATACCTCGTATGTCGGGCTATGAATCATTCGTTTCTTCATCGTGCATTGAGCGAAGTCAAGTTGCTGTGTACATCCGTAAAGAACTCACGTTCTCCGAAGAGTAGAGTCTCACAATGGAAATCACTACGTGTGTCTCTATGTTAAAAAGAAGAGGTTGTCGTTTACGCTGATAGGCTCATATATAACGCCGTCAGGTCGACTAGATCAACTAGACTAGATCAGATATTGAATGATATATTTGCAACGATTCCAGCACCTTGGATATTGATGGGTGACTTCAACACCCATCATCCATTGTGGGGAAGCATCAGGACAAATCGAAAAGGCATGGACCTAGTTGATCTCGCATCAGAGCACGGGCCTCTGGTGCTGAACGATGGCAGCCCTACTTATCTCCGAGGAGTAACTTACAGCAGTTGCCTGGACTTGACATTAGTGTCGCATAGCATTGTCACGAAAGTCCAATAGTTCACAGATACTGAAACACATGGCAGCGACCATATCCCCACGTACGCGACAGTAAAAGGTTTGGACGATTCTCCTTCCCCTGGACATTCAAGACTTATTGACTGGCAAGAGTTTCAGATATCAGTGGAGAGCAAGTGCATGCACGAACCATCGGAATCCATTGAAGAAGTAATTAGTTGTGCAACGAAGACTTCCACGAAGATATGTTCGAAAGAATCGAGACGCACGGCACTCGACCAAGAGTTGAAACAACTGCGAGCGGTCTGCCGACGTGCCGAAAGACGATACAGACGCTTGAAATCTATCTCTGACCTCAGAGAATCCAACGCATTCAGAAAAAAATCCAGCGTCGTATGCACATACTTCATGAACAACAATGGAAGAATTTTCGTGACTCGCTAGACCCTCGAAAGCCCTTGTCTCCCGTATGGAGGACTCTTCGAGGTATTCACTCGCATCCGCAACAGCGTCACCCCTTTGTCGCTCTGGCGCTACATCAACGTCGCTCACAGCTTGGTGTTTTTGGGGAATTTTGTGCAAAGATCGCCGGCGACATCTCTATACCGATCGATCTATTGCCACAGGATGTTCCAGTCGCACGAGATCAGCAAATGGAGATTGCATTCACCATGGAAGAACTTCATGCGGCATTGAACACATGCAGACGCTCATCGTCCCCAGGTCCGGATGGAAAGACCTATACTGTCCTACGTCACCTAGGCCCGAAAGCACAGCGCTGTCTCCTGGACATTTTCAATAGGTCTTGGCATGATGGAATGGTGCCTGATGAGTGGAAGTGTAGTCGCCTGGTGCCTTTGCTGAAGCCCGGAAAGTCTCCATTCGATTTGGCATCATACCGGCCTATATCACTAGCAAGCTGTGTTGGCAAGGTCATGGAAAGGATGCTGCTTACACGCATGGAATGGTACCTGGAACATTATAACATCTATCCTGATGCTATGGCTGGTTTTCGACGAGGTCGGTCCTCAGTTGATATCGTTATTGACTTAGTGACCTCTGTTCAGCATCAGAAAGCTCAGAAGCAGCTGTCGGTAGCTCTGTTTTTAGACGTGAAGGGTGCCTATGACAACGTGACCCACGAGGCTGTTCTCAATGCTCTTGAAGCAGCTGAACTTGGAGGTCGTGTCTTTTGATGGGTAAAAAGCTACCTCACAAAGAGATCCATGTTCGTTTTAACTGAAGATGGGTCTACATATAAGTATTTCACAAGTCGTGGGGTGCCACAAGGTGGTGTTTTGAGTCCAACAGTTTTCAACCTGGTTCTCGTGGGGCTCACCGAAATGCTGCCCCAGACGGCTTATATATCTCTCTACGCTGACGATATCTGCATTTGAGCGTCCGGCGTGACACGGCCTCAAGTGCGCGCAAGAATACAGAAAGCGGCAACAATGACATCGACATACCTTCGCCAGCAAGGTTTGACTATCGCCACAGAAAAATGCGCAGCGGTGGCGTTTACACGCAAACCGACGTCTTTCTACTCATTGTGCATCGATGGCAGATCAATCCCATATAAGAGCACTCATAGATTCTTAGGCATCATCGTAGATCGTGACCTAACCTGGAGCCCGCATGTCACATACCTGAAGAAAAAGCTCATTGGCATTGAGAATGTATTCCAGTTCGTTGCCGGAAAATCATGGGGCCCATCCGTGCACTCAATGTTGCAGCTGCACACAGCCCTCTTTCTTTGAATTCTCCGGTAGAGCCTTCCTGTCCTGTCCAACACGTGCTAGACAAACATCCGTGCACTGCAAAGCGTTCAAGCCCAAGCACTTCGGACATGCCTTGGCCTTCCAAGATGCTCAACGACAGTGTCAACTATTGTTATTGCACAAGAACAACCGGTCACAACGCACATCATTGTCGAGACGCTGAGAGCGCACATTCGGCATTTATCACGGCTACCGTCAGATCATTTAGCGTGTTTGACAGCTCGGAGGCCCCATTCTTCGTACTGCGGTATCGTGACAAAACATCAGGACACAATTCTGTCACAAAACGAGCGCTCAAAAAGGGCGCGCCGCCTAATTCTCGCGATAACTCGCGGGAGAGACGCCGCGAGGCCAACGATAAAAAAAAGAAAACAAACATCCAGACTCCCCGGGCGCGCGACTCTCTCCCCAGGAAGCGTGGGTTCGCCAACGAACCTCCTCACCCCACATCGGTGGCCGAGCAAGCACTCGAAATTTCTAGATGGAAAGGGGCGTGGTGATGCCGGGTTGAGTCATCCGTCGCGGATGGCCCTCGTATCGTCTCGACCTTTCCCCCAGCCTTCGCTGCGCATCGCGCCGACGAAATGATGAGAACTTTCTGGAATCTCGCGCGGAAGGTATTTAATCGAGCAGCCGAGACGAGAGATCAGGAGAAGACGGAAGTTAGCGCCAGAGCGCGTAGGGTATACCGCCGTGTAGTCGGCGAAGGTTTTGTCCGTAGAGACAAAGCAGGAGAAGAAGATGATTTCCACCTGAGGGGTGACGACTCGAGCTACAGGCAAGAGTGTGTGTTTACCGCTATCAAGCGAAGACGCGTGGCAACAGCTGCGTGTGTGAAGCCGACGTGTTTCCGGCGAAGAAGTTGAAGCTTGGAGAGTGGCCAATTGAAGACGCGAGGTTTCCTGGAAGAAAAACTTCGCGGGCAGCGGAACAACAACAACGCTGGACTTTGAGTGAGTGATTCTCGGAAGAATATCATCCAGACTTTTGTTCCAAGACCTTTGGACTGAATAGGTTTTCCATCTCTTTAATCTTTAAGTGTCTTGGTTGTTCAATGCATGCGACTGCATTATAGTGCGTATTGTTGTCTGTGTTTGTTGTTTCGATTGTGGCTGATTGTACTGTGTAGTACGTTGTTTGGTGGGTGACATATTGTATTCAACTATTGTGGAGTGTGCATACTTGTGTATTGTTTTTGATCTGCCATTATTGAGAATATAAATCTGTTGTGTTTATCAACTTTCGGCTCTGACTTGTTCTTTGGGCCACAGCCGGCGTCCGCTGGCGCGCCAAAAAGGACCACTTCTAAATTGTCCACGCTTTCGTCGTGCGGTTCGGGGGGCCAATACTTCGGCCCTTGGAATTAGCCCGGCGATCGTGTTTCTAATTAACGGGACTCGTGACAACTGCCGCCTGGCTTCAAACTTGCGATGCATCATGCAACTGCGCCATGGAGTCTTCGTCAACCTGACGTGCGCTTATCAGTTCCTGGAATCTTTAAGAAAGCACGCATGTCAACGCTAGCCCTGAAGCAATTGACTTTGTGTCTGTTGGACGAAAGGTACTTCGACCGCATACATGTTTACACCGATGGCTCCACTAATTCCAGGAGCAGTGGTTGTTCCATCTGAAAATGTGTTGCTTCAGTATAAGTTTTCTCACACCACGACGTCGACAGCAGCAGAGCTCGCAGCACTTCAAGGTGCAGTAAAGTACATTCTTCGCCAGCAACCTAACCAATGGGCCATCTTTTGCGACTCCAGGTCAGCCTTACAGTCACTACGATTTGTTATGCAGCACGGGTTACATGAACAATCAGTATATCAGATAAGGCACGACTACCACGAAGCGCTCGCGGAAGGTCACGATATTGTATTTCAGTGGTTGCCGAGTCATTGCGGAATCGTCGGCACTGACCGCGCGGATGAAGCTGCTCCATCGGCTCATGATCAAGACCAGCGCACGCCCATACCACTCTTGAGAACGGACGCTGCAAGGCTACTACAATCACTTGCTCGCCGTATATCTCTGCTTTAATGAAATACGCAGGGTTTCTTTAACACGCACCTGTATTTGATCGACCCAAACTTGCAACTTCGTTTGCCATCCGGGCTCCCATGATGCGCTGAAACTTTACTGTGTCGCATGAGGTAGGGCGTGGCATTTACAAATTCGTACTCTCGTCTCCTTGGAATGGCGAGCGCTTCGGCATGCAATATCTGCGCCTGCGAGGAAACGCTTGAGCACATTCTATGTCATTGCCCAGCATACAGACCGAACGACGTATTATGGAAGCCAAGCTCTGTCAGCTGGATTCACGGCCGATTACAGAAAAGAAGATCCTGGGACCTTGGCCGACGGCTTCCCATACGCGCAAAGCCACGAAAGCCCTCTTGTACTTTTTAAAGACCACCAAACTTCATGACCGCTTGTGAAAGAACTGTGCGAGGCCGTGCTGTGTAGTCTCGAGATGACTATTTATGCTTCTCTTTCTTACTCCTCTTCTTTTCTGTCTCTTTCCGTTCTATTATTCTCCTTTCCCCCACCCCAAGTGTAGGGTAGCCAACCGAGCCAAGCTTGGTTAACCTCCCTGCCTTTCCTCTTTATTTATCTCTCTCTCTCTCTTCAGAAATGTAAGCGATAAAAAAAAAGACGGCGCAAGTGACCTTATGAAGTTCTCTAAATTTTCACAGCGTCTACGTGCGTTGAAATGACCCCAGGTACGATTACTGCCAGCAAGCATATGCTCGGCCTCGTTAGGAAATGGCGGTGCTATCTTAATAAGATAATAGTGAAACAGTGTTCCAGAGAAAATTGGGAATGTAAATCAATGGCTACGAAGAGATGTTAAGGTCACTGACTTTGATATCGTGGTATGCCGAACCATCAACAGACATTCCCACCTTGATATGGCAATGGTCTGTCGAGAGAAGTTAATATTTTCGCGCCTTTTTTCACAGGTAGTTCAGCCCAAGAAATACGTTTTCCGCTTAAGGCTCGCTAATATTCAATCTCGGCGAAATTACTCGCATGTGAACATATGCAGACTTAGACTCACTGTTCTCAGGCGAACTGACGTAAACTCAAACTCACGAAATATTATTTACCCAGGCTAACTTAGGTGCAGGATAACGGATCAAACGGAATCTTATTGAGCTGACTCAGAAGTAATTTTGCCAACTGATGACGACCGTTGATGTTTTTTTTTGCGTCTGTGGGTGTTTAGCTAAAAGTCAGAGACAGGTGGTACAACTCTCCTTTTTTAACCCCTGTAGACCATATAGAAAAAAGGGGACGTGCCTCGTAGTATAAGTGGTTCTTCAATTTGTGAAATATGTGACAGAAGGAAGTGACAAAAGTGGTCAGGCTTTCTTCTCTGTGAATTTGTTATCACTTGGTAGAGAAGTTACATCGCTGTTGCTTTTTCGCTCTAAATGATGATCTCAAGCCAATACTACCAACGTTTCAACTAGTGTGCAATGTGAACCACAACACACAGCGATGGTAAAAAGGTTGCTTCAAACGTACATGCTCGTTAGGCTAAAGAGACGTACGAATAATTCGCAAGAAGCTAGCATTGACTTACTTTCTTGACACCCATTTTGACGGAGTGAAAATTCACTGTAACGTGTTGCCTTTTTTTTCAGAGCCACCCGATCCTCCAATTGGAGTTCAAGTGACCAATTGCACTAGTCGCTCTGCGACAGTGCAGTGGCAGACTCCGTACAATGGCAACAGCCCCATCACTCGCTACATGCTCAACTACAAGCTCCTCAATGGTGAGGAATGAATTACCAAGAGCTGTGGAGCTAGTTCCATGTCGCTAAGTTGACTTTAACTGGTTGGCCACAGTTTATATAAAATGTAAGAACACCACTCCCACCCCAAGATTAATGTGTCAGTTGAAGAACAGCATCATGCCAAAATAATCTTCAATACTCCAATACACGTGCCTCATGAATACTTCGAGATCCTTACACGTAAATTACTAGAACTTGTGCGAGTATATTTCTCCCAGCTTACTTACAAATGACAGAGATTGCGTTTAGGCTGAGGAAAATTCACTTTATTGCAAGCGCAGGAAATTTATGTCTCTCTCGCACTGGTCCCTAACTAGAGAGCAGAAGATTTAGGGCGCTTCTTTCTGCAATCTATTTTCTCGTCAAGACCCCTGGAATGGACCCGTCTCCGTCCTAGTCATCCTTGGTTCTGATACACAAAGCACTGTTCGGGAGCTTCAACCTGTCACCAAGTACGCCATTCGTGTCTCTGCCGAAAATGCACTTGGACCAGGAGAGCACAGCAACCAGGTGGTGGTCACCACCCTTGAAGAAGGCAAGTGCTTCCAGATTACCTTCTTTGTCAGTATGAGCAGTGTTCCGTTTTCGGCCATAATTCACTAATGACTAAAGTTAGCTTCCACTTCCCACCTTGGCCAGTGCTATCAAAAGAATATTTCACTTAGCGTAACTACGCTGGAATTCAAATTCTGCACATTTCAGTTATTCGAGAGGTACATTTTTCCTGACTTGCATGTCGATGACTTTGCCGTGTATGACGCAGCCGATCGACTTCGTTGTCTCGCTTGGATGTCTTTCGTGATCAACTGATTTCTTTTTTAGTCATGTGATTTGTATATAAAATGAAATATTGGTAGAAGTGAGAGGTCATCACATGCCCAACAGTGACTACTAGTAGTTACTGTTGGGCATATGATGATTACAGATGGCAGCTGGCGTTTGTAATCTGCATTGTAAGGGTGCAAGTGGTTTTAAACATACAGCACGTGCGGGTTAGATAGCGCGTGCGCAAAGAAGAAACAAAGCTAGCTGGATACACGAGATGAAGAAGCTTGCGGGCATAACGTGGCCATGGTGAGCACACCACTGATTTGATTTGCTCAATATAGGATAGGCCTTGGCCTTACAGTCAGCGCTGCCAGGCTTGTGGTTATGATTACGGGCTTAGGTAGTGTAGACGAGAAGGAAACCCCACTTTTCACTCAATTGTTGGAGGAGTTAATGACAGATTATTTGATTCATTTATCCAGGTGTTGTAAAAGTGTAGTTCATTGAATATGCCTAATGAAATTGTTATTATGAATTACTTAGATAATTCGTGGCTCTGTAGATATGTCATGGGCAAGTAAGAAAGGCTGATGCATTTGTTATTTCTACCAGTATGCAATAGTTGCGCCTATACATTGAAAAATAAATTGGTCTCGAATTCGGGAATTTTTTTTGTTCGGGTTTTTGTGCCATTACTGGGCTGGACAGTGAATAGGAGAGCCGCTGGTTACTAGGATTTTGCTTTTATGAGCGATTTTGGCTCAAAAAATATTTTTCAAATTATGGTTGCCTTTAGTACTGATGTACAGCTATTTACGCAATCATGGTACTTATCATTACACAGCGTTTTTCTTAGCTCAACTAGATTCTACCAAAGGGGATCCATTCCATGAAGATTATATGCACCACCCTATTCATGCTCGTGCAGAACTACAGCTAAACCGTAGAATTTGACACAAAGTTTTGAGTCAGAAATAACATTTTGAAGCACTCCCTTTAATATGCCCGTATTATTACTGCTTTTAGTGATATGAACGGAGAATACCAAAAAAACTGGGCCCTCTCAAAATGAAAAAAGTGCCTGGCTTACATTGTTGATCACTATACGCTTAATCTGAGCAGAATCATTTAGTAGTTTTGCATAAGATGAAATTCGGCCGTGTCTTAGTGTTGCAAACTGATTCTCTCATAAGATCAGTATCACACTATCTGCTACATGTTCTTTCTTTTTCATTCGCAGCTCCATCAGGTGCGCCATTATCACTCACAGTGCACACAACGGGTTCTCAATCTCTCAAAGTTTCCTGGAAGGTAAGTGATCAACAACGACATCGTTTACTTGGAGACGCAGTTTTAATGCATTTCGATAACGAGTACACGTGAATAGCACCGCATTAGTTCACTGCTGCAACCCTAATTTGTCGCATTAGCAATTTGAGATTATTGTGACTACTGATTGAAATGAAACTGCCAACAGTGTCGCAGAATAATCTGCACCGTAAACATGAATTAGCTGTATTTTTGCAATTATAATGAGAACCAGCATATTGTGACGATGAAACGCGTTTATTTACAAGATGAGTAATGCAGAGGTGTAGCTCAGCGAAGGATCCACAGCGTCGCTCGCGAGCCAGTCGAGTCTCTTCCTCCTCTTCGTCGAATCTTCGCTAGCGCGTTTCACTTCCCGGTTCGCAGACGATGACCTCTAGGCGAGTCACTCAGATGGTTGATGGTGGCACGGTTTAAGGCGCGCAACGTGTGTCAGTTGTGTTTTGCTAGAGCGGCGACCATTGCTTGTGACGCTCGAGATTACGTACGTGACGTCGCTGAGGCGGTCAAGAATGACGAATGGAAGGAAAAGTGAGCCAAGAACTTCTGGCACAAACCACGTTTGCGGACTGGTGTCCATAACCACACAAGATCGCCCTTACTATAAGATACGAAGCGATGGCAAGCGTCGTAACGTTTCTTAGAACGCTGCTAGGATGCCAAGGTTCAGAGGCGTGCGATGCGACGGGCTTCTTCTGCGCGGCAGAGCATCTCGGCTGTCGAGGTTTCCACGTCTAGTGTAAAGGTAGTATAGCGTCGAGACAAAATCGTGGGGAGCGAGCGTACAGCAGGTAAAATGGAGAGTAACCTGTAGTCTCATGCTTCGCGGTATTGTACGCGTACGTGATGTAAGGTAGCACTTCGTCCCAGTTTATGCGCTTAGAATCGACATAAATAGACAGCATGTTCGTGAGAGTTCGGTTAGTGCGCTCTACGAGACCATTGGTCTGCGGGTGATATGGTGTGGCATGGCGGAAATGGCAGGCAGACAGACGCAGGACCTCTTCAACGACGTCGGCAACGAACTGACGTCCGTGGTCGCTAATGACAACGCGTGGAGGACCATGGCGGAGAATTATACAGCGAAGCATAAACTGCGACACGTGCATGGCCGTTGCAGCAGGTATTGCAGCAGTTTCTGCGTAGCTCGTTAGGTGGTCAACACAGACGACGACCTATCAATTGTTACTGCTCGATCGTGGAAATGGACCGAGCAGGTCGACACCAACAGTCTCGAAGGGAGAGTTAGGAGGTGGAACAGGATGGAGAAGTCCTGGCGGCGTAGCCGTGGGACGTTTGTGTCGTTGGCATTGTTCGCATCCAGCAACGTATTTTTCCGTGTCGTGTCGCATCTTGGGCCAATAGAACCTTTGCTGAATTCGTTGAAGTGTTCTGGCGAAGCCCATGTGGCCGCAGGTTGCGTCGTCGTGTAAGGACCGAAAGACGTGAGCCCGTAAAGTGCGTGGAACAACTAGAAGCAGACGGGCGCCTTGTCCGGAATAATTCTTCTTGTAAAGGACGCCGTCATGAACAACAAAAGAGCTTGGGTTTGCGTGTTCATTTGCGGAGGCGAACAGAGAATCTAAGGAGCGGTCCGCTTGTTGAGCTGTCCGGAAAGTCGCGAGATCAGGGAACTCAGAGGCAATAGCGCCGATATACTGGTCGAAGTTGTCAGCGTCGCACTCCGTCGTCGGTAGAGGAAGGCGCGATAGGCAGTCGGCGTCTGCGTGCCGGTTACCGCTCTTGTAACGTACTGTGAAGTCGAACTCCTGTAAGCGCAAAGCCCATCGCGCCAGTCGTCCAGATGGGTCTCGGAGGCCTACCAACCAGCATAGAGAATGATGGTCGGTGATTACCGAGAAGCAATGGCTGTAGATGTATGAGCGAAACTTGTGCACGGCGAAAACGGCTGCGAGGCACTCCTGTTCTGTGACTGTGTAATTTCGTTCTGCCTTGCTCAACGAACGACTCGCGTAAGCGACCACGTGTTCAGCATTGTTATGGCGCTGAACGAGCACTGCACCAAGGCCGATTCCACTGGCATCTGTGTGAATTTCCGTTTCAGCAGAAGAATCGAAATGGCGAAGTACCGGTCCTGAAGTCAGTATGAACCGAAGCTGCTTAAAGGCTGCTTCGCAATCCGGTGTCCAGTGGAAAGAGACATTCTTTTGCAGCAAGACAGTCAGTGGTTGTGCTTTATCAGCGAAATTCGGAACAAATCGACGAAAGTAAGAACACAGGCCCAGGAAGCTACGCAACTCCCTGGGGGACTGCGGCTGCTTGAAGTTGCTGACAGCGGCGACTTTCTGCGGGTCCGGTCTGACGCCATTTTTATCCACCAGGTGTCCGAGAACCAAGACTTCACGTTCTCCAAAGCGACATTTTTTTTTAGTTCATTGTAAGCGCAGCTTCCTCGAAACAGGTTAGAACGAGGTCAAGGCAATGATTATGTTCTTCAAATGTTCGGCCAAAAATCACCACATCGTCCAGGTAACACAGGCAAATTTCCCATTTGAGGCCCCGTAAAACGGTGTCTATATATCTTTCAAATGTGGCGGGGGCATTACACAAGCCGAATGGCATAACATTAAACTCAAACAGACCGTCGGGTGTAACAATATAATCAGAACTAACTTTTACCAGCATACTGTTAGTACTCACAATTATCTTTTTTGCATTTTTAATGCGATGCTATTCCGTAGCTTCCACTAGTAGTGAAACTAATTGTCTAACACAGAAAACCAGCCCCTACTTGCTTGTTGTGTTTGTCATAATGCACGGCTTTAGTTACTGGTGCGAATCGCGCTATCATAACGCAGGGCTGCAGGTGACCTTAAAATTAAAAAAAAAACAATGTTCTGGGGAAGTTGGAAGGGATGAGACATCCTTAAACCCCAAATGTCCCATGAGCGCATGTTAGGATGAGTTCACAAGTGAATAAAAAGAAACATCGCTTCGCGAAGACTGATTTGTTTGTCGAAAGCATGCCTAAAGCGTCATTCCCTGTTTGATTATTGGTCATGTATTACTAGGTTTTACCTTATTGTCACGTCGGCCAGGCAATACTTGCTAGATATAGGGGTAGCAAGTATAGCGGATATTTTTGAAGGACCTTGAGATTCAGCTGGCTGCAGCATGAGTGGTATAAGCGTGGATACCTCCGTGTTCAGTGATGGACAAAATATACCATGTAACGCAGCAACCTACACCGACATGGCTATTCGTTTTGCTTTTACGGTTCTTTTTTTGTTTTATAAGGAACCGTGGAAGTGAACGGGGTCATGTGCTTTCACCGGAGCCCGTCACCTAACCCTGTCTGATAACAGCGCGCCCCAGTGCACTTCAAATTAACGAATCCGGTGTTCCACCTCATCCGCCACTGCGATCGAAGCGACCGAGCTCAATTATTATTCGTGAGCCGCACGGCGTCAGGACCAGATAGCCACGCTCGAAAGGGCAACTTATCGGCTTCCCACAACAACGCGCGCCTTCTACATGAAGCGTGAAGCTGTAACGCGTGGGTCGATATTAATGTCGCTGTAGCGAACACTATCTCCCTCCTCTCGCTTTGGTACAAACATCAGGTATGGTGCGGAACAAGCGTGGGCTAACGGCTGCGACAGGATGGTACACACTAGATGCCCGCTTATCACTGTCATTCTTTCCAATTTCCTTCTTAATATTAGTATTCGTTTATTTTTGTTTTCACTTGTCTACTACTCGACGCATAAAAATGACATTTGAGAAGCCTTTTAATTTTATATAATGACATTAACGTGATATGTGGCTTTCTGTAACTTCGTATTTTTGCACACACGCAATACTGGTTTTCTTAAAGAGAATGATTAAATTTATGAAAACAGTCACCGGTTCATAATTGCTGAGTGCTCAGCAAGTGCTTTGACCTTAGCCGGGTGGCAGAATCGTGTGACAGACAGACGGACGGACGGATGGACGGACGGACAGACAGACAGACAGACAGACAGACAGGCAGGCAGGCAGACAGACAGACAGACGCACAGACGAATGAATGGTCGGACAGACCATTATTTCTCCGTTCAAGTATCCCAAGAAGGAATAGCATCATTAACGCAGTGTACCAGTCTTAGAATTGCTAACACCTGTGCAGTCTTATACAGCAAAGTGACATATTTTTTTAATAGACTACGTTACGTATAACTGAGCTCGTTGGATGCTTCTACTCATTGTGAAGCAAGCCTTTAGCATTGCGGGGAAGTGGTTGTGGCCGTGCAATCGTCATGCGTGTCCCGTATTTGTTTACCTACTCAGTGCTTCGATCATATGCTTCGACCGACTTCCTGATACCTGAGCTTGCGGTTAAGTAAGTCACGCTAGCGACACGAAGAGTAGCTTTCCTTGGTGTTTGGACACCCGCCAATGACCTAACTCGAGATAGCGTATTATGTGGCGACGTGGACTTAGCTAGGACGGTAAGCTAAGTCCAACCCTCGGCGCTGGGTGATGAAACTGAGCGGGAAAGTTAAACCACGTGAAGCAACCACGAATGGGTTCTTCTATTCTTAGCTAGTAGCTTTCTTATTAAAGCACTCATTCGCAAAATATTGCGACACCACATTCACATTGTACAAGTGGTCATTTGTCGCGAGATCACGAAATTTCGACCTCTTGATTGCCTACTCACCCTTCAAAGGAGAATCCAGCCACCTGCGGCCCGCATGCTAGTATATTCGGCCCCCTGGCAAAGGCGTCGTACGCCTTGTTCCCTTCCTCTTGACACTTCCTGTATGAATGCTGATACTGCAGTTTCACCTGGAAAAAGATTTTCGTATGTAATATATGCTTGATTTGAAGTTACTGAGTAGTGTGCAGGAAATAAACGCGATTCACATTGTAATTTTAAAAATCAATCCACATTTTTACGTTTCGCTAGCAAAGACCCCTCGTAAGATTTTGTGGAGCACGCCACTGCTTCTGCTAAGAAACATTTGGCGCTCCGCCTCAAAAAGACGCTGACCACAGCTTTCAAGAGACACTAAAGAGCAAAAACATTTTTTTTGGGTTGGTAAATTACTCTTTCACAATAAACTAAACACCCAGCCTGCGGTGAGAAGACTCGTAGTAAGTGAGAAAAGAGGAAAACAAAATGTGAGTGGCAACAAGACTTAAATATTTCCGCATCATTCATCGTGGCGTCACACATTTTGACGGCTCCTACAAGGGCCCAAGTAGTTACTAATCTGTAAAAATACAGTGCCTTTTCCTCTAAGAAGGACAGACACTCAGAATACTAAGACGCAGAATATTTTTTAGACTGAATGGCGCCGAAAGACGATCACTACACTTTGAATACCGTTACCTTAATCATGAATATTTGGCGCAAAACTTAAGAATAAAACTTTCAATTTAATTTTCTTCTTTCTGAATAAGCTTATTGTAATGAAATTATTACCATTGAAGTTCTCGCTCTACAAGACACCAATTTAAGCTCATTGATTCTTTCTCTTTCACGTCCTTCTCATGAGAACGCCAGCCGGAGGGCTTGTTGTCAGGTTATTGTGATTCGAAGAAATGTAAAAACTTTGGCAAGCACTCACCACTCTGATCGCATTTCTTATGAAATGCGATCAGTGTGGTGATCGTGTGGAGATCAGTGTGGTGATCAGTGAGGCTACGTATTTCTTATGAAATACGTAGCCTAACTGATAATAAAAAATGATACAGTAAATGATACTACATTCTACGAGTACTCTGGCGTCATTTTTCTGGAAAAAAAACAGCGCGATAAAAACGAATACAAACAACCGAGCACCAACGCGCTGCGCTGGCCGTCATTGTTCCTCATTTAGATATAGGTAACATTTTCATCCACAAAATGTATAGAAATAAGTAGAACGTTAAGCACAACAATATCGATCTACAGAGTTGAGCAATTACGACGTGGCTGCTTTGTGATTGAAAAAGAAGGCAGATACCACGTACAGAGAGAATCGATGATATGCGAAACATGAATGAGGAAGGTTGATATGTCACATTAAAATCAGCACAACGTTGCGAGTCGGTTGTAAATTGTGCCATACATAACTTCCTAGTCGTGGTTATCACGTTTGCGCCTGGAATTTCTGTTCCCCGCTCGTGCACGTTACGTAAAGCCAGATTTTTTATATCTGAAGCTACCGAAACGGCCGCCAGCACGCTATGAACGTAGCATGTGGTCACGTTTTGCATAACATGCAGGTAATGATTATCATGATTTGACGTGTCATTTACCTTCATCGTGTGTTTGTGGCACATGATGCCAAATTTGGTACATGTGGAGCTATTGAAACGGCCGTAGCAAGTAGTCATGTTTTATATGACACGCATATCATGAATATCTTGTTTGGAAGTGTCATTCACCTTCGTCTACTCTGGTGGCATGATATTCAATTTTCTATATGAGGAGCTAGCGAAACGGCCGCAAATGCGCTATAAGCGTAGCATGTAGTCATGTTTTAGCAACACGCATGTCACAATTAACACGTTGGGACGTGTTGTTTACCTTATTCATCAATTCACGTCGCTTGATAGCAAGTTTGGCCCATTAAACTGCCGCAATCACCCCAGCAGGGAGGTACGCTATCATGTTCTTATATGACACGCATGTCCTGATTATCATGTTTGCTCCGTCTACCTTCATCATTCATTCACGTCACGTAACACCGAAATTGGTATATGTGAAGCTAGCTAACCGACTGCAAGCGCATTTTGGGCATAGCATGTGCTGAAGTTCATACATGCCACGCATGTTATGGTTATCATGTCTCACCAGTCATATTCGTCATTCATACGCGTGCCATATCACCAAATTTGGTATATGCGCATCTGACAAAACAACTGCGAGAGCACCTTAAGTGCGGCGTGTAGTAATGAGTTGCATAATATCCATGTCATCACTTACACGTTAAGGTCTGTCACATATGTTCGCTATGCCCTCCTGTCACACCATACCAATTTTGCTTGATGTAATGTGAACGAAACCGCCGCAAGAGCAGCAAGACCATGAATTTTCAATCAAGACATTAACGACATATATATCATGAATTTCAACTTATCACTAGTCACTTGTTTCTGTCATACAATGTATGCCATACCAATTTTAGTATAGAGACACTTATCAAAATAGACAAGAAAGCTAAATGTCGTAGGCGGCTATATAAATAGATAGATATTATCAAAATTACCGAAGTTCACTAAGAAATCATTCGCATTCTGAATTCAGTTGCCTGCGTTAAAGCAAAACCCCATAAACGTGAGAATGCTCGCTACAGTGACGAGCGATGCTATAAGCGACGAAAGAGGGCGTTCGCGTGACGTGTCACGTGGTAGTTTTCGCGTGATCAGTTGGTTCTCCAGATTATCCGTCGCCCATCGCCCGGAAGCACTGTGCTAAAATCGTGGGAGCAGGATGTACACAACAGACGTACTGCCGGTTTTCTCGATGTGCAGCGAATTCACCACCTGCTCTTATTCTCCTCTCCACCTGAGTCAAGTGTGCACAACGAACAAATAACGTATTGTTTATGCACGTTCATATAAAAGAAGTGCTGCAAGGATTTGATAAACCCCTTCCTTTCCATTATACATATACAACAACACATTTAACTTTTACTCTGCATGTTGCCAACTACATGGAATTTTCGGTACGAGCAGACGGCCTAACGCCAGCAACAGTGGAGTTCGCTCGCCGAAGCCATCGTATGAAGGAAGCGTGCCAGCTCAAGCGACTGGTCCCGCGAAGGCAATCTACGCCACGTTACTCATCGCTGTCACGAGTATGTTGGTGGTTATGGGGTTTGGCTTTTAACTGCGAATGTTCCATTCATCCGTTTCTATACCTGTTTGTATTCGTTACGTCCGCAAGACTTCGTGACCATTTGTACCTACAGCCTTCAGTTGATCGGACTAATTGAGAGTGCTCCTATTTATTTCGACGTAGGCACCGAAGAAGGAGCAGCAGCACGGCACCATCTTGGGATATCGCGTCGGGTATCGCGTCGCCCACACCGACGACAGCTTCCAGTTCAAGCAGGTCGAGGTGCGCCGTGTTTCCAGTCACAGTGGCGTTTCTCCTGTACGAAACGAGGAAGGAGATGGCCGAGAAGCAGAGCAAGAATACGTGGAGACAACGTACTTGACGAGTCTACATCGTCTCACGAAGTATGGTGTTGTGGTCCAAGCGTACAATGCTGCTGGTACTGGGCCTGCTTCCGACGAAGTTATAGCCACTACCCTGGAGTCTGGTGAGTTGTCACTCCTGCACTTGTATAGGCTTGGTTGTAGGGCAGTTGTGAACTGCCGAACCCAAACAGCTTGTGAGGTACGAAATGGACTCCAAATGAGATCATGTGCAGTAAAATGACAAAGAAAATTAGCTTATTGGGATGATTAAAAATGGCACTGCGGAAGGTCCTACGATTACCTTGAGAAAATTGGCAGGTCTGTAGTATAAACTACGCTCTCTTTGCACTATATAATGGTGTCTGTAGATTTTTACGAAACGACGCAGCAGTAGTCTTGTATAGGCTGGCAATTATTCTGTTAGGTAATTGTGTTGTGCATCATAAAAGGTCAAACAGTTTCTGCCACGGATACCTAGCTATTCACCGCTAATTATAAGGAAAAGCTTCGCTATCGTACGTGTGCGCATCTTCTACAAAAAACCATAATGCTCACAATTTGACCTCTTCCTAATTGCGTGTCGAATCACCCTCAGCGATCACTTGCATTTGATTCATTTACTGCACGCATTCTCACATGTTTACTCGAGACAAATGCTCCCAGTAATTATAGGCGTGGAAAAATTAATTTTATGTTGCCTTTGGAACGGTGCCGTGCAAGCCTTTTCAGCCTACTAGACATCGGGGTCAGAGTGCGAGTCTGAGTTAAAAGCAGCTTGAAGAAGCCACATGGACACGTTTTTATTGTAGGTGCACAGATAGTAAACACGTTCTCTTCGTATTCATAACAATTACATTTAAGGTTAAGTAAACACACTTGTACTGTATCAATCTTTACTTGAATAGTGAAGCCATCAACTACGTAGCCGAGAGTAAACAATCGCCTATCACAAAAAAAGTTTACATTGGAAGGACACGACTAATAATGACGGCTAGGTTAGGCACTCGGACACCCGATCGCATTTAGTTCGAGTGCACGACATCCGTTGCTCGGCATACTTCCTACAATCTCATATTCCGGCAAGGGTGCTTGATTACAGCCCTATGACAGCAAGGACAAACAAACAACGTCTGATGAAGTACTTTCCACGGTATCAGGTCATTTCCGGACGAGCATGCGTGATTAATATATGCCCTCCCCTACATGACACTGCCCTTCTATTTTTAGCTTTGAAGTATGCGATAGCTCCACGTATCTCAAAAACACGGCATCGATTGAGCAGAGCAGCACGTTTTTTTTTTTTCATTATTTCGTTGCTGTCTATGTGTACTCTTTGTTTGGGAGACATTACTCCCTGCGGGCTTTTTTGCATGTTGAAAAATGTTTGTTTTCCTCGCAGTTCCACTTCATGGCCATGGGAACGATAAACGTGTAATGAGAGCCTCTCAGTAATTACACCATGAAGGTTGTTTGGAGGGACGCCGCTGTGCGAATATAGTGTTGCAAAAAAAAAACAAAAAAAAACATGTTCGTTGTGGCAGGACAAGCACGTAGTGTCTTTCAGCCTTAGAGGGGTTGAGTGACACAGTGACGCGCTTACGTTGCCACAAAATTGTTCTACTCTAATAGCGACATTTCTATGAAGTGTCGCAAAGCATAGGCGTAGTCACATTATAGGTTATTAGCCTTTAATTGGGAGAGCCACTTCATTGGGAGTCCGTTCTTTTGTGATACTATAATTTAGTTAAACAAAACGTGGTGGTATCTTGCTTTCTACAGTTAACAATACTTGAGCTTCGAGATTGACCCCCTGTGCAGAGCGAGTTTTAGAGAAACCCGAGTGGAAGTTAGTTGTAGTGACGCATGAACGCAATATAGTTGGAATGATACCTAAAGATGGTTGTGCACATTATATTTGTGTAACCGTCTGATATACTGTAGCAATTACGGGCAATGCCCTTGAAAATTGTCTAGAGACACTGCCACGGGAATAAATTGAAATATTTCTGTTTGTCTACAACGCACAATAAACACATAGGCACAAACTTGACACAACTGAAAGCCCCTAAGGAAAAATCGCCTAATAAAAAAAAGCGACGATGTATTTAAGTTAAAATACCTGTAGTAGTGATCCGACCTGCTTATGACCTAGTTCGTATTTGCTATGAGACTGAATTTCAGGCATCATCGCAGGATGAAATATAAATTCATCACTGTGCCGTGTCTCGCCGTAAGAACATTGTGTCCATGAGTGATTATATGGGAAGCGTTCTACGTATGAGAATACTTAGGCAATCTTCTCCTTTGCTCAATTTGCAAGCAGAAGCAGAATGAGCGAAGCTGGACTCTCGTAGATGTAAACCTCTCGAACAGCCAGCTCTCATAGCATGTGGTCTCACCGGTTGCCTACATTTCTTCCGAGTGTTTAGCTGGAATTAAAGGCCTCCGACGACTGGTGGTAATCTTTTGACTGAATGAAGGCGCACACCCAGACACGGACACCAAAACAGAAAATTACAGAGACCGAAATACAGACCGGTGGTAAAGTTGTCATACACAACATTTCCTTCAAACTGGAGAAAAAAACTGAGTTCACAGAAATAGCTATGTGAACGGTCAAGAACGCCTTTTATTTCCTTGTAATTAAAAAAAATATTCAATGCCTGTGTACACGCAGCGGTCACTCTGCGTATGTTGAAGCTTGCGTGTTTTATGAAACAGCCGTAAAATATTTAAGGGTGCTTATCGCAAATATACCAAACATTGAAAGTAGCGGTTTATTGTACGTACAGTTGCGAAACAGCATGCCGCTCAAATATTTTGTGTATTTTAGGGTAAACTACACGCTCCCATGTTTGTATGCCGCATCTTGATGCACGTACTTGCCTCTCTTAATTGCTCATGCTAAGTGCGGTTGTCATCAATTTTTACTTGAACATAGTGTGGATGATTTAAGATCGCAGACTACAAAGAGTTTCAGCACATTTGGGCTCTATTGTGTTCATTATTAACAAGTACTGTGTTATATAATTTAGGATAGCTTGAAAGCATGTGAGAATATTGACGCATAACACACTTAATGTGCCCATCACCAAAGTGTAGTAGGCCCTTGTGTGTTTGCCTTTTCTTCGCAAACTGACACAGAGTAACTCAAACCTTACTCATTTTTTGATGCTCAGCACCGCCTACATCACCCAGCGCAAAGGCCCTACCAATCTCGAACTCGTCTCTGCTAGTGCAATGGGAAAAAGAGAAGAAGGACGATTATTCAGCGACGGGTAAGTACTAGTAGCTGCATATGAGAGATATTTCGTAGCCGAACCAAAATGTGCACAGAATGTCTATCTCCAGTTTATTGTCGTATTTGAAACTGTGTTATATAATGGCAGTGATTTTCCTTCTTATTTAAATTTTGTCTTCGCTTGTTTTTGTTTTTAGCAGGGCAGGTATAATGAGAACTTTCTCAAATGAACATTTTTTTAACAGCACGAATCTTAAGCTTAAAGTTTCTTATTCACCTCGTACAAACACAAACCGTCAACATCATACACTAACATGCGTCACAGACATTGAATAAATCCGACTACTCACGCCGGCTGTACGAAAAAAAGAAGGTGATTGTTGCTAGTGAAAATGCCTTCCAAGCAATGGCAGCTAGCCCAAGACACTTAGTATCATAATGGAGAGAAGGCAACGGTATCTGCAAAAAAAAAAATACACCATCTCCTACTAAACGGAGTCATGTGGGTATCCGAGGCAGCACTGGTGTTCACTTGTGTTTCCATTTGTTTCTTTCCGAGTGGGTTTCGCTTATGCGCGCATTTGTGTATAAGTTGTGTATGGGTTATCTTACCCCCCTCCCATTTGTTTGTGTTACCTCGTGTGTGCCGTAAAATGAATACCCAGCGCTGCTAGGACAGTGCGATGGAGCGAGCGCGCACAGCATTATAAACGACTGCACAGCTATGGCAGAGAGAAAAAACCAGAAAAGAGAAGCGAAGCTGAGGCAGCGCTTAGCCACCTCTTTCCGCCTCCTCGGGATCACGTGAAGAGAGGGGCGGGAGCTGGTTGCATGCGCAGTGGGTGAATGGGCGGTTGTCGAGAAATGGACGCGCTAAAAAAGAGTCGAGCCGAGCTAAAGCTTATTCGCATCTAAAAGTACCCGTGGTGCTGGAATGCCGACGCCAACGAAGACGAGACCTATGTCATGTCTGTGACTGTCCGTGGTTTGGATCGACCATCCATGCACTGAAAACGAAAATTGGAACTCACACTTGATGCTTCACGCACAGGATGCGTGTGAGCACACACACACACACACACACACACACACACACACGCACGCACGCGCACGCACGCACACACACACACACACACACACACACACATCTCTCTAGACCTCCTTTGACTCGTTGACATCACGTGTATCAACGTTTAATTTATTCTTAGATTTATGACCCGTGATCGGATTTTTCTTGTAGAATATTTGCTGCATTACGGCACCGAACTGGGAGAATGGAACAAGGTTTCGCTGAATTCGAGCAAGCAGTCCTTCGTGCTTGATGGCCTCAAGTGCGGCACCACGTATCGCCTCTACATGACTGCATCCAACAGCATCGGCACAGGAGAGCCTGGAACCGAGGTCATTGTACGCACCAACGGCGCAGGTTCGTGCGAGCATTGTTCCTCTACTTGAAAAATCACATTACTTTTGTGTCGCTGTCGCTCTCTATATTGCGTTGGTTTAGCTTTTGCCATTGTTTTGCTGGCATTACTTAAAAAATGAGTATGGGTAGTTGCATCCTTCCATATTATGTACATCTGCATGAACGCACGTGTTTCATCGCCTTTTGTCCTGGTGTTTTGTCGTCCTGGAATTCGCTGTCTCATTTCTTTACTCTCAATATATGTGTGATATGTAAAGCTGTTGCCTAATTACAGATAGCGCCATAACCGAGAAACCTTCCTGTTTTAGTTTTAACGCCCTTGTTGACAATAAATTTGAGAGGAACTCTGAAAAGTGCTTTTACTTGACGAATTGACAAATTTTGCAGCAGTTGATTCGCGAGGCAATGAAAATTCGTTGTGAGGTCATTCGATTACTTGGAAGAAAATTGCAGGAACACTTAGAGCCCCTAGCATTTGAGGTATGGCGCACCCAGTGCGCGACAAAGAGCGCATATTATCAATTCCCACTGTTCGTGGTATCTCATATTTATTTTGCAACATCATCACTAGCATCCGTTCAACAAGTGAAGGTGACTCTTACACTTCCCGCAGAAGCTGTGTCTACGCAACAAGCTTTATGGCAGCTAACTACGCGTGCCTATATTTCGTTTATCGTGCACATGTTGTTTTGTTTTTTGGTAATAGCGCACACTGAGTTAAAAGCAAGTGCGCTTATTGATGAATCAGTGCATTGTTGAAAATCAGTGCTCTGAATGTGTTATGTTTTTTCTCTGTCCCGTTCCTGGTGCTCGCTATACATCAGGTGCAAAGAATAACTAGCAAGGCCGTCGTCCAACCTTAGGCCCCACAGCGTTCTCCGAATCAAGACGTACTTAGGCTAGTGTTACAGTGTGTTGTTTAGACAAAGTAACTGCATCTAATGCTTCCACCCTATCTCTAAGTTTCGAGCTGGTGGCTTCTGTAATATTTACATTCATATGTTTTATGTCCGTTTCTGCTTCAGAAGTAGTCAGTTCAACCTGTCGTTACTTCGTTATTGCTTAAGTCAACTTAGCTTCGTTTATGAAAGCATACTTTTCTACGGGAATCTCTTGCATATATCCATATTTTGTTCAGCTCCAATATCTCCGGCGAGCGACACGTTTGTCGTCACCAATGCCACCAGTGCCAGTTTGAACTTGGCTGCCTGGATGACCACCGGCTGTCCCGTGACTGGTTTTGCCGTCCAGTACCGACAGAGGTTCCACAAGGCATGGATTCTGGCCGCAGACGGCATCAACCGTGGCACGCGTCACTACGTCATTGGAGACCTATCACCTAGCCGCCAGTACCAGGTGCGCGTAGTTGCGCAGAGCGACGCCGGTGCAACGCAGGCCGATTTCTCTTTCCGGACCACAGCCTTGCCTGCCAGCGGTAAGCAATCGAGCCATCTGATATGGCGTCGTCTATTTGAGGCACCAGACACGAGTGTACGCAGTCTTCGTCACTTTGCCGATATAAAACGTCTCTCATCGGGATCCCATTCAAATGTCCAGAATCTCTTTATGTTCGTTTATTCTGCTACTCCCCTACTTTTGTGGGCTCCCTTAGCCTGGGATCTTTTATAGGCTGCAGAAGATAGTGTCGTAATTATTTAACATTGGCCATAAAATCTTACTTGTTATATTGAATAGTGGTCACCGCATTCGGGATTCGGCACAGACCAAGTGCCTGAGACCCGTGTACTCATGTTTAAGAGCAAAAAACTGGGCGTGGCCTTCACCGAACTTCGCTAAAACGTTCGGTGGTAAGATATAAATGGTCGGGCACTGTAATATAATGCAGCATGACGAAAAGAGCCCACTCGTCATCGTGAGACTAAAATATGTGATTTTGTCGATACCCAACTTGCCCGATTCCTAGCGCCCACTATGAGGGGAAACAATTGATAGATCACCTAGGTTTTCTTTTTTATCTGGTGCAGCGCAGTTCTAGATAACGTAGTCAGCAGTACGTCACAAAGGAGGTTGACGCTGATGTGTTTTTTTTTGCAAGTCAAATAATGAATAATAGGCAAAGTGGAAATTATCTTATAAACTACAGACCGTCGTACCAAGCTCGAAAGCGTTCTAGAAGAAAACTATGGCCAAATATAGTTGGATGAAGAAAGCCGAAGGTGTGAATCGCTTTCACCATCCTTCTTGCAATGATAACTCCTGATAGAAACGTTGATCGGAACAACGAATTCACCATAGTCATGTCTTGTGCTCAGCAAAGGAACACCATTAAATACATGAACAGGGGAAGGGAGCCACATGCCTGTCGCACTTTCGACAACCACAAGTTATTGTAAAACCATTGGCGCTAAATTTATGGGATTTTTCAGAACCTTTCAGAATACAATGCATGCTCTTCGAACTTTGTTAGCCCCCAGGTGGTCAAAACTTCCGGAGCCCTCCACGACGGCGTCTCTCGTGTTCATATGAGTGGTTTTGGGACATCAAACTCCACATATTAATCAATCAATTTTGTTAGCGGTCGAGTAGAAGAGTCATTTTCCTTTAGTTGTATGTCAAGTACGGTTGAGGATCATTCAGCCTTAAATTTTTATCACCCAACTCTAACAAAATTATCAATTTTACAAGTCTTTCAAAAGTTAGTTTGCGACTTTCGTATGTGTGCGATGTGTAATAATAAGAAATAAATAAACAGATATTCTTATTACGGAGGAGGCGTAGCAGTCGAGGTTAAGGCTCGGAATATCTTGAGCGGCACTAAATTTATTGGCCTGTAGAGGAGAGTTTAATTTAGAGCTCATTGCAGTACTAAAAGTTGTTCGTTGTTTGTGTTAGAGACATTTAAAAAGAGGGAACGTGAAACGTGATGTCAATGCCGGAACCACTTCAGTGGAGGAGGGCACCGCACCAACAGCGCATACAAGAAATGGGTCGGGATGGGGGTCCGCTTAAAATCTTGCAAATGGTTAGATAACCAGTAAAATAGAGTGAAAGGCGACCACGATGACCTAAGTCAGGCAGTCTACTAAACATATTTTCCAGCGTCGTTGTTCTTCTAATGCGACAAGCAGTTTCTTCGACATCAGACAGTTACCATTCCGTCGACAAGAGGCAAGGAATTTCAATCATTGACGATAGTTTTGCGACCGCAGTTCAGGAAAAAATCTTCAGGCTGCATAATTCAGCTCTTTCCAGCCCATTTTATATTTTCAGAATGCATCCTCAACACTTACAAACGCTGTCTTACTCTATAATGCCTATTGTTATATGACTTGACTAAGCAATGGTTGAGAATAGGCTCAGTAGCTTTATCCCGTCTTTTTTTCCTGGATATAGCCCTGAAAATGCAGTCAGTGTAAAACAATATATAATGAACAGTGCCAGCGACTTCTAGTAGCGCGTACTAGCTATACCTTGAAGTCAGCAGCTTTAAGTACTGCATACGTTTATCTATGATAGAGCCCTGCTTCAATGCCTTCCAGTTGATGAAGCACCCTCACTCGATGAAACTGCTAAAGAAAAACCGTCGTACACAATAGTTTCTTCCTTTTTTGTCCCTATAAAATTGATATATTCTTGACCTAGAATAAATAAATTCTCGCATAGACAGTTCAATTAGAGACGACCATCATACAAATAACTTTCTATTTTTATGGTTCACGCAGTGTCAACCCAGAGTCCAACTGCAATCAAGGACCAGTCGGCGGTACCATTTCACCTGAATGCGTCAATGGTGGCTCCACTGGCTGTGTGTGCCATTTTAATGCCCATTGCCGTCCTTCTCGTCCACATCTACTTCAAGAGGCATCGGTCACGCAGAAACAGAGCCATTGAACAAGGTAAGGAAATCGCCTCGTTTTATGTGCAAAAAATGCACGAATAAAGAGGCAGCAGATGGTGCAGTCTTGAAAAGCTTTAAAACTTGAAAACTTGAAAAAGGGACAACGTATTTTAGGGCCCCCTTAAACTCTTTGGCGTGAGCAATGTACACCCAGAAAATACGTTCGGGTGCAGCTGCAACATGACGACGCAAAGGCCCATGCTCGAAAGTGCACAGCTGGTGGTCGATCCATGCGTCCTTTAGGCATAGTGAGTGCGTATAATGCGTGCTACTGCGCCATTGGTTGCAAAAGTCAGTGTAGGTGGCGTCATGTTCGAGGTTGAATGGTTGCAAGGAAACACAACATGGGGTCAGTTTTGTTTTAATTGTTAGCATTGGACAGTTTGCCGGTGGGCACAGCTGCTCCATCATTAGATATTAGATATCTGACTAGATATAAAAAATATTTCTGACTTGTGCAGGAAGAATAGAATGTAATTGCTACTGAACTCACTATATTACACGCTGAAGAGCTTGAAATAAACGAAACAGAGTCCAAAGTTTCTTGCTATGCAGCTATTTACTATACAGCTATTTTAGCGTAGGTAATTACAAGTTCGTACCAATTAGCTAGCGTTTTGTTTGAACAAGCTATATCTCAACATTCGAAGATCTTCACTGCATCAGATATTCTTCAATGTGTCTACCAAAGCTACCGAATGAACTGCCCCTGCTGGTAGTATCTGTTGTGAGATGTGCTGTGTGAGTTAAACTAAATAATAAGATGTCTGTTATGCTCTTTCCTTATACAGAGAGTCCTGACCCGAGTAAGCAGTATTTCCAAGACGCGGTAATTCTGTCCGTGTTCAACCAGAAGGAACCAGCCATGAAGAACAGCGTAGCAAGCTCCACCTACTACGCTTCAATGTCAAACAAGACAATGCCATTAGCGATCAAGAACCATAGTGAGTACAATTCGTGCGTTAGAATTGGAAACTTCTGAAGTGAAGGACAAACATAGAAGTTAACATCACCTTGCAGCTAAGGTAATTGCAATTAATGAAATTCCAGTATTATCATATTTACATACACTACAAGTGGTACGAATTCCTCGAACAAGAAACATCTGTGTACCTTTATTTATGCAGAATACATATTGTTATACAGGGAAGCAACCTTGTATGATATGGAAGTTTTACGATGGTATAACCTTACACCTCATCGCATACCTTCAGGGAGTACAAAGCTATGGGAATCAAAGAATGTTACACCACGTATCTTACTATGATTGTTTTTTCATGAATGCAGGGAGATCTATAGAACAAGAAAAGTGGGATGCACTTGCTGTGGCTGAGGCACTGTGAAAAAACTCAACTCATGAGGTTGAAGCACACAAGGCGCTGGTTAACCACCAGGGTGAGTGACTGTATTGCGTCGGAAGTGTGTCTAGAATGCATGCTTATTGCAGCTATTCAAGAATGAAAATGTATCGTTTCATTATGAGCGTTGAAATAAACAGAGCTATGGCTAGTTAAAAGAGTTCAGAATGAATTGGTGGTGGAAGTAATGCATGAGCCGGTAGAGTGCATGAATTTAGGCTTATTGATCTCAGTAGTCCAATGTACCCAGGGCTACCTGGACAAATGTTATGGGATGAAGACTTGAAGCCAAATGAGTTTACATTGTTGAACATCATTTCTTGATGGGTAGTAAACCTTTTATCAGCAGACGCTCTTCGCGGACGTCATTATTGCCAATCCTGGTGTGCTAGGAATATATGCAGGTATGAGCTCCACGTACAAAAAAATTTTTGATGGAGGTGGAAATTCTTGAGGTCCGCGTAGATAGAAAAAATGAGCAAATTATAGAACGCCGGGTGGGAAAAGTTCTTGCAGCCCTTCATTTTGGCTTCTCTCAAAATCCCTGTTTGGTTTTGAGACGTTAAACTTTATAATTATTGTTACAGATGCAGAAAAAATTGAATGTAATAGTGAAATAAACAAAATTACACAAAAAGACCGAAATTAGACGCCGCTAAACAATGAAAGAGCAAAGAAAAAGTAAAACAAACAGAAACTAAAAAATAAGTATTACCAATATGAAAATAAAACGAAGACAAAAATAGTGCATCATTTTATGCTTTTGCCACACGAGACACGTGGTAGACCATGGGGGTCGTCGCAAACTTTTCACTACTGTGAATTGCCACAGTAATTCGGTTCATATAGTAACAGTGCATAGTAACGCAAAAAAACCTTGCATGGCTTTGAGCTACTTTCGGATTAAATCAGAAAAAGCTGCATGAACTGGTGATGTAAATGCTTCTTTAAAGAGAGTTATACAACTAATACCGCTGGTTGAACATGTCATCTGTTCTTATTCCTGCGTGTCTTTAGAGATATCGATTGACACTCTGTAGAATTACGATGTTAGTATTAGAAGTTATAAGGTGTATTGTGCTATAGTATTTAGGCGGTGGCTGTATGAATCAGGTAATGAGTCAATGAATGACTTTAAACTTTCCCGCTGACTTTTTATCATTGCGAGTACTCAGCCTAAGCATGCACTCTACATGCTTAGGTACAATATGACCGGTACAATGCGAAAAACGACCACATTACCGTTTCCGGTGCTCTAAAATATGAAGCAATTTCCTGACGCCTCCTGTAATTTTCTTTTAACCTAGGAAAGCCTTGTCGTGCTGGGACTACGCTCGCGTGTGGAGCCATTACCCACTGTGCTAACGACGGTGCAGCTACTGTACCTCGAATCTTGAGGTTCGTGCCAAGCATCAAGGCCCACAACTGCCAGACTCAATATCAGTCAACAAAGTACGAGCTGTTCTGGTGCTACGTCGGTGGCATCAGCTGAGACTTCAGTCGTTCATCCGGTGTCCGTGTTGACCGGTGTGCGGAACCAGCAATGAAGAAAGCAGTGATAACATTTACGATGGCGGTGAAGCATTCTGCTGCGCAGTTTTTGCTGTGCTTTAGACATTCAACGTGCCGGAAAAATGTTGGCACTGGGCGTAACTTGCAATGGTGTGTAGACTCGCTTGTTTCTATCCCCATTGTTGGGGAAGTGACAGTTGTGCCTTCTCTATGCTCTGTTTGAAGCCAATAAAAAGAGCATCGTTGTTCAGTAGATCACCGAGTCATATTTCTAAATATCCCCAGTGAATTCAAAAAGCAATCAACAGCATTAAATAATATTGAAACTTCGCACATGCGACAAATGTGGGGTTATATCAACCTTTACATTGTTTCTTTTTTCAGATCGTTAAAGAGGTGACAAAGGCAACACTGCATTTGATGCCTCATGGCGTTACTGTTTACCACTTTCAGCCCTATGAAGGTTCTAGTGAAGTTAGTAAGACATGCGTGCTCCCCAAGTCGTAGCTTCCCCATTGGTCAGATTCTCTGCTGCGAGTGAATTTCGCTACCTCTATTGATGTTGACAGCCGTGTCTAGTAGACGCTCTAGAAACCAGTTTTGGGCTCATGCGACAGATGCCGCTCAGTTCATGGGTCGAAATTGCTTGCATGTGAAAGAGGTTTATACGCCGGTTTCTGCGTCAAGCTGCGTGCGTCTAAGCGACAGGCTAAGCGGGGATGATACAGAATGAATGGAGATCACGAAGAGGAATGAACGACAGTGGCGACATAACAAGTTCCGGGTCAGCCACCGCCACAGTAGCGCGCCATGGCGCGTCGGCTCATGTGGAACGCGCCCACTGCCGCTTTTCGTGCTCTCAGGGTCAGCCAGGCCAGGAGGCATTGACCAGACAGTCGCAGTACGCTCCATCTGTGGTGTTTTACATTGAATGAGCTCCATAAAATCGTCCATCCTTGTCACGCTACTCAGGCCGTTTTCTTAGTGCAAATCTATATACAAAAAGGTTCCACTTCGTTTTCAAAATAAGCAACGCAACTGGGGAATGGCCGTCGTCGGCCATTGATGTTATGTGAGCAGCCCAAGTAAAAGCTCAACGACACCGCCACAGGAATACTGCAGCCCTCATCTGAAGCAGAATTTTTAGTTACATTTATCACCAATCAAAATACCCAGCATCTGCGTTCAGCAGTCGCATTAGAGAGTACTCTAATTGTAGATGAATTTTTTTACCCAATAAATTTTTCTCTCGAGGTAAGTCACCACCTTGTAGAAATATGTTTTTCTTTGGTTCCAAAAATGTTTTTTGTGTCTGATTTAAGACGACATCTTATAAAGACACTTCCAGTGTGTTAAGTAGAAATACCAGTTATACGTAGTAGAATTACAAAATTTACTCAAAATCCGTGGCCTGTGCCATCAGTTCACATTACGAGTTCAGCGACAGTGGAATAAAAGAGCTTTGTGTGATTATAGCTGCCCATTTAGATCACGCAATGGACTAAAATATTTTACAGTGTAATAAAAATGGGTATGTATTGCGGTATGTTTTGTTTTCACCGTCATATTGTAAAATATGGTATAAAAACCGAAAACTAGGGGACTTAGAAAAGTGTAAACTTCGTTAAAATTTCGCATAAGAACCTACTGTTTATAACAGTAAAAATACTAAAAGATGGGAAAATTGTAGGTTATCTCAGCTTCAATACTTTAAATTGTGAAAATTAGGAATATTCAAAACTTATCGCCTTGAAGTATCCTAAATCAGTCCACGTTCTAATAAATACCTCAAAAAAGTGCAGAAAGGTGTCATAAAAACTGTTGATTTTCGGAAAAGTTATGAGCTTGCATTTATTTGAAAACAAGTGAAAATTAGTTCTAGAGACAAGGAACAATTAGGTATTCAAAACATGCAATTTCGCTTTCGAAGGGCTCCCTGAACGGTAATGTTTTGTGACAAAGAAATAATGGTATACATTTTTTCTGCTCCTCAGTTCCTATGCTGTACTATCGGCATCAAATGAAACGCGAACACTGGAGCGCGTGTTTCAAGCATTGAAAACAGTATAGTGTTCGTCATCAATTTGTCACCATTCACAGGCGTGCACATTTGGTTTGGCAGCACTGCGTAATCCATTATGGTGTGTTATCTCTATTTCTACTCTAGTTTCCGTATGGTGATAATGGTGGCCATCGTGCGCATGCCAAGCGCGTTTGATCGTATCGCTCGGAACTTCTTGCTTTTACTTCAGCGTCGCAGTGCAATCTGTGTCTTAACAAAAACGAAAAGAAAATAAATTTATTCGTTCTGTGGTAAATTTGCAAACGAACGTCATATCTCGTTCACTGGCGCTGCTTTACCTGCACCCTTAGTTCACAGGCGTACTCGAAAAGGCTTTACTTTAACTGAAAATGCCGAGCATTTCCATGAAAGTGAGGGCGCAGAGAAGAGGAATGGGATCGCCTATGCGCTGGTGATCTTGTGACACGGCTTTTTGACAATCTTCCCCGAAGAATGGGCGCCGTTGTGGCAGCTGGAGGCAAATTCACTAGGTATTAAACTAAAGAGGCAAATAATTTTTCTCGTGGAAACGTTCCCGCCTTCTCCTCGGCGAAGTCACGCTGGGGAGCACGAATGATAACGATGCTTATTTTTTACACATTGCTGTTATCATCTGTAATAAAAGCATTTTGCAAGTCAACCAGTTCTTTTTTGTTCGCTTCTTTATACTTATATGCTTTTCAGCTTAGGTGCCCCTTCATTAGCAAATGTAAATATATTCACATGGGGCTTCGCTATCACGACTTGAGGCAACAGTTAATTTTAATGGTCATGATAATGGCTAGTCACATTCATACTTTCTTTTATCATGCCCAGACGAAGAAAGCGCTGCAATGCTGCTGTGCCCCGCCACGGTGGTCTGGTGGCTAAGGTACTCGGCTGCTGACCCGCAGGTCGTGGGATCGAATCCCAGCTGCAACGGCTGCATTTCCGATGAAGGCGAAAATGTTGTAGGCCCATGTGCTCAGATTTAGGTGCACGTTAAAGAACCCTAAGTGGTCAAAATTTCCGGAGCCCTCCACTACGGCAACCTTCATAATAACATGGTGGTTCTGGGACGTTAAACTGTACATAATAATCAATCAATCAAAGCGCTGCCATGGTGCAGTAAAGACGAAGTGCCGCAATGACCATCGCGACTGCCCCCGATAAAAGTTTGTCGATTGAAAGCATGAATCGGCAACGTTGGCAAAATATGTGCACTAAAAATGCGAAGCCTGCGCGGAACTCCCTGCACAGTGACAGCGAAAGCTGGAAGAGTGGCATTTCATAGCCTTTTCTACTGAAAATGATGAATATTCCCAGAAGAACGGCACAACTCACAACGAGGAATCGGCCAGGAGGCGTGTGACAGTGGAATCTGTGAAACAAGAAATAACAAAAAAGAGAAAAAGGCAGGGAAAAAGAGGGTGACAACAGGCGAAAAGGATGATCTAAAGGGCAACAAAATTATTTGTGATCATACTGGTGTCTTTTACACGATGTGATTTTAGGTTGACCATTTGCACCAAATATTTGATAAAGTTAAGGTGAATAAATATATGAAAGATAATGTTTATAGGTACTGATAGTAGTAACATAGTATTCTTTTGTATTACTTTATATATTTCAATATAGGATCAGCAATGACCCTGTTGCAGTAGTTTAGTGCCGACTTCCAAGGAATAGCAATGCCCATGTTGAAAGCTAAAGGCCCCTTTTTTGACGGGTGGTTTTAGAAATCTTTGCCTTAGGTTCTGATATCTTCGACGATCCATGAAGAAGTGTTCGATCGTTTCTGCTTCATTACAAAATATACATTGAGTGAAGCAACGAATGTAGGCCTGTGTAAGTAATACTTTAATGAGGGTGTTCTGCATCGCAGTTTCGTTAACCTGACCTTCAATCGGGTTGTAATGAACCATGAGCTATTCCATGGGTACCCAAAGCGCTAGAAACTTGTCTCGCTCAGTACAGAATGTTTAGTAAGTTCCTCGTGCTGACAAAGGTTTTTGAATTGTGCGAACGTGTTATCACGAGATTCATTTAGATTAGTTAACAGAGGTCCTTTAACACTTGCTGCCAATAAGGTGTCCGTAGCTTCATATAAATCGTATCTAGCGTGGCCTGGTACCCAAAGCAGACGAACGTTCCGCACAACATTTGGCCTATACGAATAAAGTTCTGCGAGGCAGCTCGATGAGTGAGGTGCACATGGAGAAGGAATTTGTTAACACTACTACAGAAGAATTGTTTAATGAGAGTTTTAGTACTGTCAGAATAATTGTCATTCATTCTGCCTGAAATATTGGGGTGAAATCGGACAAGCGAGAAGAAAAGGGTCGAATAAGATTCATTGAATAGATTTTCGCTCCGGCCTTCATGCCAATTACAGAATAATCGATGGCTACTACTGGATTCATCTGCACACTCTTGAGGTTGTCTTCCTACAATCCTTTTACTTACCTGGGGGGTAGTGGTTTAGCATTTCTTGGAAATGTATAATCTAATTCTATTACCGGTCTGGGAGTAAGCATGTTTGGGTGGACTATATTATGAATTGATACTTTTACAGGTTCCAAAAGCTTCTCCGCGAATATTATTGGGTGTCTATGTAGCCCAGACCAATCACATTGAAAAAATGGGCAAGGCTCATAAAGTTAAGGGTCATTAACACATATTGAAAGCATCTACAAGGGGCCCCGCTGCTGTGGTTTAGTGGCTGAGGTACTCGGCTGCTTACCCGCAGGTCGCGGGATCGAATCCCGGCTGTGGCGGCTGCATTTTCGGTGGAAGCGGAAATGTTGTCGGCCCGTGTGCTCAGATTTCGGTGCACGTTAAAGAACTCCAGGTGCTCGAAATTTCCGGAACCCTCTACTACGGCGTCTCTCATAATCGTATGGTGGTTTTGGGACGTTAAACCCCACAAATCAATCAATCAAGTTAAACGTCTGCGTGGGAAGGCATACATGTTTAGATACGCTTAAACTGATAACATGCGGAACCTAGTATGAAGAGAAGGCAGGTATGCTTCGTCATAAAGTATGTTGTTGGTTACAAATTTTGGAATGCCGCGACATAAACATAGCGCCTCACGTTGTAAGGTTAAAAGCGGGCGTTCTGGCAATGTGGAGGCAGCTGCTGCGTAGGCTCAGTAAGGGTGGTCACGCGGCACACCACCGAATTGAACTCTGCTGCGTCACTTCTAAAACGACATTGAATTTCATCACGCGAGTACTGTACGTCTTTCTTAGGATGGGTGACAACCCCGTGCTGCTAGCGCAATCCAAAGCAGAATCGCGCAACATGACATCCAGGAGCCACCACCTTATTTTGTAGGGTACCACCAAGTCAAGCATCGACGGCTTGCTCGGCCGTTAACTTTCGACTGTGGCATTTTACCGTAGCCTACACGGGAAATTAAGATGATGTATGGGAAAGGCTTAACTTGAGCCGTTATAATAGACATTCATTCAGAGAAGCATCTAATCACTGCTGCGCCTGAAATGAGAGATCCTACAGGCATTCTAAACAAAATAATAGAATATATGTTGTATAGTTGGTGCTAAACAAACCTTGGAATACGATTGAGTTAAGTTCCACGACGACAAAGTGAAAACGAAGTTGACTTGTCCTTTTTCACACAGTCTTTAATGGCATACTTTTAAAACACTAGCACCCCATAGCTTTTTGTTCTTTGTTGGTAATATCAGGCGCCCCCGTCTGTGTTAGCTTCTCAAACGAAACGTCAAACATTAATGCGGCGTTTAGATGCGTCACGCTTGGCTTGGTCATTTGGCTTGGCTCTAAATGGTCTCTTCCGGACACATTATGCTCTATGACAGAGAAACATTTCGCAAAATTTGTTGGCTCCCAATAAGTGTTCACTCGTTCTCTAAAATTTATTTCAGGTTGAGTAAATGAAGAGTACGTGATTAGAGCAACAGCAAAGTAATTTGTCTCTCATAACCTAACTTTCAATGACAATAGCCAGTGAAACACTAGTTCTTTAACGTATACGCGCAACGAGGCCTTATTATTATGCTTTTACAAAAATCGATTTCTGGAGATGAAGCACATGACGTCATACAAGGTATTTCAACATAATTGATGTTTCAGACTTAATATTCGCATGTAGGCACAATACTACGTAGGTTGCTGCCCTAATAAAAAGACGTCCAGCCGAATGCACCGCACGTAGGCGTTTATCGGTTTATTTCTATGAGGTGGTAGCCTGACGAGTTTTCTTTTGCAGCCTTACACACTGAGAAGACATGTATTGCACGAAAATTGCAACTGTGGCTTCAGAAGTGGAAATGTGTTCTGGTTTGGTATTTGTCTAATATAATATGTACTCAATTTGAAGGGGCCCTACAGCCCTTTCTGAGCATGGTCATAAAACGCTGCTGATCGGTAGTAGATGCTCCCGACAACACGCGAGCCAAATAATATAGCACAGCACGCGACCTCGAATTCATAGTAAATGATCAAAATCAGATAAAAATTGCTTTTTCTTCTCTTGACAAATGGTGGTATATGCCCAAAAATCACACGTGAGTTACCCATCTGCCAGCCATGGGCTGATTTGAACATGGCGCGCTCGCTCGTTACAGAGATCGCAGCGGGAGGCCACTACTTCACCATGCGTGCGCCTGCGATCACACTGAGAAAGCCGCACATTCGAAAAAAAAAAGTTTCCAAAGCCATGAGGCACGCGTGACGTTTTTCTGTGGCCCTGCCATCCCTCCCTGCTTAGCTTTTTAGCGCTTTCGTTGGGATGAGAGAAGAAGAGAGAGTGGAATTGCAGCGTGCGACAAACCTTTGAAACTCCACTCGCACTTTTTGCAGTGCTGAATTCGTGAGGCAATAAGCTCTTCCAGTGAATTCACTTCATGGTTACAGGAAAAAGTGTTTGAGGGCCCCTTTAAATACTACTTCCAATACTAATATGAGCGATTGTGTTCATTTCGTGGTAAGTGAACTACACTTAGGTAATATTTTGGTTGAATAGAAAATATACGAGACCGCAGGCCTAGCATTTATTTATATTACTGATGAAGCTTGGGGTGTGCTTCGAAGCACAGTTAGAACAATCAGTATTAAAATACGAGCATTGACTCCCACAAACGTTAAGAGCATACGTGAAATCATAAAGTGGCAATGCACACTTGAACATTCCATCGCACGGAAGTGTTTGAAAGAGACGTGGTACAAAACGCCTGGTGTGCTTTGCCCATAGACATTACTAACTGGTATTACCTATTACATTAACACAACAGGCAGTCTGGGGTCTTCAAAACTCGAATACATAGGTTCGATTCTAGGCCACGCCAGTTACATTTTAATGGTTGGGACACGCAAAAAATCACACAGAGGCGCACGTCGAAAAACCCGAAGTCATCGAAGCTAAACCGTATTCCTTTACATGGCAAGCGTTGTACCCCAGAAAACTTCCGGTCACCTCACTTACCAGCTCCTAACGTCAAAACTTATAGCACGCTTACAAGTTCCTTTTAAAGGTAATAAACGTCTCCCTTTAGTTTTTGAGATAAACGTAACGTACGTAAATATAAAGAGAATCCCCTATATTTTTATATACCTTAGAAGAAGAGTTCATTGTATATATTTTGCCAAATAGGGAGAAAAAAGGTAGAAAATAGGGAGAAATAATGAGAAACAAGACTCAGTGGGCTCTTTCCTAAAACTGTTCTTGCCTACCTACGCTATTAAAGCACGTCGGTGGACAAAATCGGATGCCATCAAGGGGCTGTTTTTTTGTACTGTGAAAGGGTTCCATACGGTCGCGGGTTCAAATCCCGGCTGCGGCGGCTGCATTTCTGATGGAGGCGGAAATGTCGAGGCCCGTGTGCTCAGATTTGGGTGCACGTTAAAGAACCCCAGGTGGTCGAAATTTCCGGAGCCCTCCACTACGGCGTCTCTCATAATCATATGGTGGTTTTGGGACGTTAAACCCCACAAATCAATCAATCAAGGGTTCCATACGCGTCACATTTTGGCGTGTTCTCTGTATACGAAAAATCTCAGAATCGATCAGTATGCTTCAATGAGATTTCACATGCTGATTACACGTTTGTTATAGTGCTTCTTTCTCGTCAACATTGTACATAACTTTTCCTGTGTCGGGTTGTGATGAGGTGATATTTCCCACAGCATATCGGCTTTCCTTCGCAGTCTCTTCTCGTGTCAGAAAAAAAATAGAAATAAAAACGTGACCAAAAAGCCTTTTAGTGATATTTGAGAAAGATAGTGACAAGTAGCAAGGCCAGGAGGGGAAACTTGGCGATGTCATATTTCGTCGTGTACCGTGAAAGCTACGATCCAGCCACGTATGTTTATATGAACGGATTCGCTCAGCTGTCAAGGCGTCCGTTAACAGTGCACGCTCGCAAAGAAGAAAGACGTGACGAGCCGAGCCTATCAGATATTCATTTCAAATGGATCTAGAAAGGCGAAGCCAAATGCACCGAGCGCCTTAGCCAGCTCCAGAAAAAAAAAACACATGCGAAACTGCTTGCGTGCTATGCTACGAAACCTCCACCAGAATGTGGTATACTTGCACGTTCTCTACATATTCGAAAGTTTGCATCAGTACTCCAAAATATTTCAACAGGCTTTTGTCCACTTGTCAAGAAGAAACCTGGCTGACGTTGTACACTTCAATGCCGCTTTTCGAGTATTTAAAAAGAAATTGCCTTACAGCTCCTAATACCCACGAAGACATTTCTGCGCGCAATTCTAGTTTCGATGTTGCGGCATTCAGCTTGCACACACAAAGACCGCGAAAAATGCTCAACGGAGGCCGTGTATCAATGTCCTAGAAAGTTCGCGATTGTAGTAGATTGTTTCGTTAAGTTGGTTTTGTTAAGTTCGCGTGCCAAACACCTTGAGAGGAGTCGAACACCCCTCAAAAATACCTAGCTGAAATATATTTTGCAAAGCTGAAGTATAACCGGATAGACAGTTGTCGCAATGTTTGTTTGACGCATTCTTCATCAACTCGCTTCGCTCTGCAGTGGAGGGCATCGCTGATCGCTGCACCCCGCCTGATTTCTTACGTCACCTCGACTAAGGTTGTGTGGTCTGTCTTTTTTGCGTAATATAGCAATTCTGAAGGCTTCCGAGGGTATATCACGCTTATTGAGTGCGATGCAGGATCCCCAGAACCTCACGAAACTTGGGATCTTTCCGTGTTCTGAATACATCCCTTTTTCAAAGAGCAGACAGTTAGAAAAAGTCAAATACACCCCTCAACCTACTGCATTTCAATTATTAGGATGAAACCCGGCATCGCATCAAGGGTGATCGGTAAAGCGTAGCGTTGTTTTGAAACCAGAGACATCTTGCTTCATTTGTTTTTGTTACACTAAATAAAAGAGTCAGCCTATGCAATAAACGTGTCGAAAGATTTTCCTGTTATTGTTTACAGAGGCTCGAGCTCTTTGAATTCCTTTTGAAGCTTTAAATCTCTGCATTAGGTCTGCTTTAGTATAATTAACTTGGTGGCTTCTAAGATTTGTTCCCGCCGAGCGCCACACAACATCGGGACCACAGCTCAACCCGAGACCACGTGTTAATCATCAAGGTTCACATGTACATTCTAGCACGTTGTTCGGCGACTGCATGCCTTGTCTGTCGGGTGCATCGTCGGCTGGCACCGGAGCACGTGCGGCCATATAATTAGCTATTTGGCTGGGCGGCATAATTGGAAAGTTAGGTAGGGACATTCTATCAACGAGGTAATCAGGCCAAGATCTTGTAATACCGGTGTAATTGTGACACTTCTTATTAAGACCATACTCATGATGCCCTGTCAAGCTAGAACGGTCGTAACTAAATTGTTCTAGTTGACATGCCCACTAAATGTTGGTAATTAACGCAACGTTAATCGTAAGCACGCTAAGAATATCTCTACTACTAGACCTTATTATTATAATGCCAATTAGCACTGTGCAAATAAGTATTGCGTTAAGTAGCTCTATTCAAATGACGGCTTTGCTTATTGTAACCCTAAATAATTATTGCCATCTTAAGTGAAACATTAACAATTAGTAAAATACTGTTAAGTGTTATGTCCATTATGCCCTAGGTAATTGGTGTAATCAGAATTAAAAAATTGTTGATGCGGCCTTCTCTTCGAACCCGACAGATCAGATGAGCAGACTGCCGAATGGAGAAGCTAAAAGAAGCTAGGTTATCACAAGATCCTGTATCACAACAGGGGGATCCGAATGAAAAGCCAAAGCCAGCTTTTGCGGAGAGTAGAGTGACCTTTGTTCTCAAGCCGATACAATGCACGGCCAAGGGCGCGTGGGTGGCGTCCATGGGAGGCTGATCGGATGATCGAATCCAGCCCATGGGATCTACCCAGATGGCAGCATTCGCGGCGTTCTCAGACGAGAGGAGCCCGATAGATGCGTTGGCAAGAACTGGTGTGACGGCGTCGACGAAGGAAAGCTGAGCCGCAGTGGAGGGCTGGACGCCGTCCTCGGACGGCATGCGGAGCTCCGGGAGGTCTTGATGTTACGAGTTTTGACGTTACACTTTACCACACTGGGCTCGGTGCGGTGGTGGGTAGACAGGCTCTACGGACCAGGATGTGTGGACAGCTTTCCCGGTGTGGAAGCTCCGGAACGCCGAGTACGTACGAGTGCCGGTGGCGTCTGCTGCAGCGTTTTCCGACAGCTGCGCCACTGTGAAGAAAAAAATAGACACAACGCCTCATCCTTGGTTAGTTGGTTGATTGTTCCTCATAGTCCTGGCGCAACCAACCACGGTGAATTTGCCATGAGTTGCACGTTAGCTCAACTTTGAAATGGAATTGCTTTACAAGACAGGGTCTTTAGTTAGAGATGTTTTAAGAAAGCATATAGGTAAATTATGGATGAAAAATCGAATAAATAGAGCTACTATGAAGAAAACCCAAAAAGGTAATATATTTGGAAATAAAATGAACCTATGTCTCGCTTCACATTCTATTCGTATCGTTTCTGTTGGAAGACTGTACATGGCCTGGCAAACGTTTCTGGGGTCTAATCCCTTTTCAGTTGATCGAAAAGAAATGACCACCAGAAGGGATATCTTTCAAGCCAACCTACGGAGAGGTTCTTCTAACAGTCTTTCTCTTTTGATTTGTAAATAACCTGCATGTTAAGAAAAACTGATGCAGAGATTGAATCTCGTTGCAGTGGAGGCATAGGGGAGACTGCAGCAGACAAGACCTGTGTAGATAAAAATTCAGTGGGTGGACTCAGAGTCGTAGTCTCGTAGTTGATATCCCCACCCTTCTAGAGGAGCATCATCGATTTTTCCAGGAGTACTCGAGATGAGAAAACTTAGAAGTTGCCAAACGAGACTTTTCGAAATTGTCTGTGACAAATTTTTGAATGTTTTCCACAGCAATAAATGCTAGCGTCGGCCCTAAAGAAATTATGCGACAATATTGTGAGGCGACTGCAAGTACATTTGCATAATAATTGAGGGTTAAACCTTTATGGCCTGGTATCCACACCAAGCAAATGACTCGTAAACGTCTTGGGGCAAGACCGTATAACACTTCTAAAGCATTGCAGAAAATAGGCGCAGTAAATTAAGTACACACAGACAGGCACTTTGTGAGAGAGATAACGTCTGTTATGGATTGAGGCAATTCCCGTATGCTAAGAGAACTGCAAGTAATTCCGATAATAAACAGATGTAAAATCTCGTAAGCAAATTGAAAAACAAAACTAATTCAACACGGCAGATGCGAATCCGACTCCTGCCTTTTTTCGCTTCTCATGTTGGCAGGTGGTCTTTAAAAATGGCATTTAGGTGCCTGCTAGCAAGAGTCTTTAATTAATAGAAAATATAATGTTAAAATCTATTTTTAGTGTTTTAATGGGTTTCCTACTGGTAATTAGTGAAGGTTTACTTTTAATATTTTCAAGAACTTGTGTACGACGATGACTTGTGGGCTCCTTAATTTCGACCGCTGTTCTTAAAAAAGGACGTCAGCTCATTCATGAAAACGTACTGTGACCTTTTTTGTGGGGATGCATATAATTTTAGGAAGATAGGAGCGGCTAGTATTTGGAACCTTGCCAGAGGAGAATTCAGGCACCCTTTTTTATATAAAAACCGTTCGCGACAATTTTCGGAAAGCAAAGCCATAATCGTAAATGCTTCGCGTTTTAGAAGTACCCGTGGTCGAATATTGTAGGCAGGTGTTCTAGAAATCAGGAAACAGCCAAACTTTAGTATCAGATGGATATACATACATTATATCATAACGGGAACATCGCGACATGAACCAGATCGTTTTCTGCGCACACTCTCAGACACAATTACCCGGAAAAAGAGTAACGGAGCCCAATAGGCGCGCGCGATGAATGGATAGATCGTCGAAGAGCAACCAAAGAGGGAAGCGTGCGGCGCGAAACCACTTTGTCTCCACTAGCGATGAACCGCGCGGGCATTGCAGGCAGCGCAAAAAGCGTTGCCAAGGTGACCAACCCTCCTTCTCCACATAACACATGTCCTTCTCCTCCTCTGCCTGCTCAGTCTTTTCCCTATTTTGCCGGTGACAGTTGCGTAGCGTCGCGCTCGGAGTGCTCGACCACGGCAGTCTGGATTCGACGATCTAACAATTGCTACGTGGTGCTTGTGTGTACGCCTGGATGAGCGTGGGCTGCTGCTTTAGCGTTTCGCTGCACCCATGTAGTCTGGATCAAGTATCGACATGTCACCACGCCACGCTGTATATCTCTGGCTTCAAGGTAATCACGATCAACACACGACAGCAACAGTTGGGAAGGCCAATATGGCGGCTGAGAAGAACAGGCCTGTCGGATATGTACTTCAGTCCAACTCAGGGCAGAAAACAGCGCTGGATTCTAAGGCAAGTAGGTTATCACTCAATATTCTACTCGTAGCATGTGCCATACGGATCGCGCTTGCCGGCAACGGGCTCGGTCGTGTTGTATATCACACGCACGAAGTGCATTGCGAAGGTCAGCTTCGGCGTCTGCAGGTCGCCTGTGCTTTGCGACCGCCTGGGAATCGGCCGCCATTGCCGTCGGCCTCCCGTACGCTCGCTCATCGAGTGCTCGCCTGTCTTCCCTGCCGCGACGAGCTCCATGTTGACAATATTGGACTGAGACCTCGTCGCTGTGTTGGGAGTCATCAAAAACACGTTGCGGGTTCTCGTAAAGAGCTTGGTTGTATGAGGCACGCTGTAAGTGCACCAGTACGGGCTGGCGGGGCTGTCGCTAGCGTCGGAACTCACTGAAAATTGGTCGCCATTACAGTTGGTTTCCCATCAGTCAGTCGCAAGCAGCTCGGCGCAGTCCGTTGGCCGCAGCGGTGGACTCGTGTTTGCGCGCTGCACTCACTCGAGTTTGTGGAAAAGGTCCACATTACCGTCGATTTCTTCGGCGCTAGCTCCAAACCAGTTTAGCGCTGTTCATGGCGGCGGCCAAGCGTACGCTCTCTCTCCTTTTCGAAGTTCGCTGGCGGCAGACACTCCGCGTGCAGTGCCGTGTTTGGTCTCACGTTCGGTTGCTCGAACTGAGCGACGTCGCTCGCTAAGGACTCGCCGACTTGTTAGCGGCATGGTGGTTCGCGGAGTTGTGACTGCGGCCGCCGCTCCTAACCTGTTGCGATACGGGGATCGAAATGAGTCTTTGACGATGTGTGACATCACGGTGAAATCATTACCAAGTCATATCTCACATATGTTTTCATTTCCCCTTCACGTATTTCTCGTATACATTTGTATTCATCCTCTGTCACGTGTGACTCTCTATTTTACATACTTATTGTGCAGCCGTGGGCACACAACATGCTGAAGATTGTGCGCTGGCGTCTGCGATGCCCGTCATCCATCTCTTTCGTCAGAGCAGCTTCAGAAGGACTGGGCGAGATGTGAAGGTAAAGTTACTTGTGTATCATAATTTAACGCTTGTTTTTATATTAACTTGCACATAGTTGTCATATGCGTTCATCTTCGTCTTCTGTGACGTGTGCCTAACTATTTTCAGTATATTATTTATTGTACGTGCAGCCGTAGGAACACAACAGGCAGAAGTCTGCGTGCGCTGGCGTCTGCAATGCCTGCCATCTATCGCTTCCATCGGAAGAGCTCCCCAAGGAGTGAACAAGATTTGACAACGAGACTAGACTTGTACACATCACCATGACTTCACTTAAAAGAATGGGGAAACTTCATGTGTATGTAGAAAAATAAAATATTTCGATGTCTCACTTTCGTCTTCATCGTTGCCATGAATGTGAAAGCAGTTACACATAGGTGGCTAACTACTTTTTCGCGTGTTCTTCTCTGCGGAATTTGTTGCTCACTGCGCAGAAAAACAGGTGAAAAAAGTATTAGGCCTGGCAGATAATAAACAAAAAAACAATGTTTGAACTGGAGACAAAAAGTTCATCCGATTGGAGTATTTGAGTGGATCAACCGTTTGTCCGGCAAGGTGCAAGTGTGAGGACTAATGGTTGCCTGGTAAAGTGTAAATGTGAGAATTAACAGTTGCTCCATAAGATGCAAATGTGAGGACTAAATGTTAGTCGTTTGGGGTGAACTGTGGACTAACGGTTACTCACTAAGTTTTAAATGTAAGGACTAAATGTTTGTCTCCTGAGGGGACTAAGTGTTAGACCCGGTGCCGTTAGTCCTTAAAGGGATTATTGATTGTGGCAGCCACATTAGTTCCCAAAAAGACGAACCACACACACTTTTAACACCCTTTTGCCTTAGAGTGTAGTATACGAAGCTTCCATGCCACCCGTGCTCCTTTAGCTACTAAATTATCTATATGCGGACTCCAATTCAACTTTTCGTACAAATTACTCCTAAGTACCTAATAGAATTCGCGGGATAACATCCTCTCTGTGAAGTATGAAAATATGCACTGAAAAACTTAGCGCGAATTGCAAGTTTCCTAGTGTTTAATGATAGAATAATATTGTCCGACAGAGCGTTCACATAAAACTGGAGCATCTGATACTGTGTATGTATATCTGCAGCTGTAGCACAATGCGATGTCATCAGCGTATACATACACCTGTACGTCATGGTGTATTGGAATCGTGCACAATTAAACAAAAATTTTAAAAGTGTCCTTCCCCGCCCGCTGCCACTCACCATGTACCAAGCGTTGTGCTCACGGTAGTATCTCACACTCTAGTCTTTGTTCACGTAATCTAACTGACAATGGTGACAACCCACAATGCCGGAGTACACACCTAACAGTGGCGCTCAAAAAATACGAACTGTATGGAATCGCCCGCGCTGGAAAACAGCGCTGAACACGGTTGAAGCGGTGAGCGTACGACGCTTTGATAAAGTTTTTAGATACAAGCTGTAAAGCCGCAATATCACCGAAAACAAAAAGCACTCTTCAATCAGAATCAGTTTAACGACATAACTGTTTGTTCATTATGAAATAATAACTATCTGAAAAATCCTCTTTTTTCCTTCGTATGTGAAAAAGCACCATATTCTGCTGAAAATTATTAACGAATAACTTAACATTCTTTCCCCTTGCATTAACCTTAATTTTTCGCTTACACAGAAAGGCGTCTTGAAACGCCCGCTCTAAAGCGACAATGTGAAACCACCGGCGCCCACACGCACTAACTAGGGGATGTCATCACAAGAAATGCTTTTTTTATCGAGGAACACGGAACTCTTCGGTACTTGCGATGCGTGTGATTGGGACACCCATCATGGTCATTGCCATACGATATCAGCGCTAAGTTAAACTCTGACGTCATATTAAGCAACGTTCTTGTGAGACTTGGATCGTGTATGGCAGACGCCAACGAGCACCTCTTGCGCGTGCTTGATATGTCGTAGAGTTTTCCATTCAACGATAGTCAAAGCATCTAGGTAGGTCCACTCTGGCTGATAATATAGTTAGCGCGTACGGCTGCCGATAGGACCGCATTGTCGTTCTAAATCGACCATTTCACGGCCCCTTTAACCGCAGACTTCTTAGCCAATCCCCCGTAGAGGGTGAGATCCACGTGCAATAGAGTAACAAGCAAGCAAGGAAGCTGATTGATTGATTGATTGATTGATTGATTTGTGGGGTTTAACGTCCCAAAACCACGATATGATTATGAGAGACGCCGTAGTGGAGGGCTCCGGAAATTTTGACCACCTGGGGTTCTTTAACGTGCACCCAAATCTGAGCACACGGGCCTACAACATTTCCGCCTCCATCGGAAATGCAGCCGCCGCAGCCGGGATTCGAACCCGCGCCCTGCGGGTAGCAAGGAAGCTTCCTCCATCTATGAATACACCGATTGAGAGCTTTGTACTACGTTACAATACACTTACTGTGCAAAGAACGACACTGAAATTATACCAAAAAAAAAACCTTAGCAGTTGCCGAAATAATGCAAGGAGTCGGAATTTTGCGTTTTTTATCTTCTGTAGGAAAGCATTGCAAAGCATATTTGACGCCAGTTATATGATGTGAACGTAATGGTTCATTATCTTCTATGTTGAATACGATCTAACACTGTTGGGTGCAAGTAAAATATACAAAACAAACCTAATTAAACCCAGCCAAACAAATTAGTGCAGTACATTGTATTTTGATTAGCTGCTTCGCAATCAGAAAGCACACCAACTGGCGGCACTCGAAAGGCGTCGCTTATCAGTGAGAACGTGGCCACACTTTAGATACGGCACTTAACTTGACTGGCGTAATCGCGAGCCCTCAATGGCGTAGTTACCATGCCGCGAAGTGCTACGCTTGCTCTGTCCTTTAAAGCGTGAACATGCCGAGGTAACGCCCATTTCACGTAACGAGAAATAAAGGCACGGTGCTTGCGCTCAAATCTGAATATTTGTCATTTGCCTTTCTCATCACGTTACTTTTGCAAATTCTCGACCCCCTCGTGTCTCCGTTTTATTACAATGGTGTGTTTTATTTACAATATTTGAATTTGCGATGTTTCATTTCTTATAATTTTAAGGTGTTGTTGGAGATTGTTTTTGTCAAGAAGACCTGCAACGTATGAGTTTATTCCAAAGCTTACATTTATTGAGTGAGCTAAGACATTCAAGTTTCTCTGCCGATAAAACAGGATGTGCTCAAACTTTCCAGGAAGAACGTTTAAATTGAATTCTAAGCATGAGAAAAAAATATCTTGTAGAGTCTCTTTAGTAATCAATTACGGTGACTGGAACGCGGAAACCATACACTAATTGTTTTCAGTCAATGCATGGATTCCCCTCCCTCTACTTGTGAAAAGTTTCTTCGTCTAATATAGCTTTCCACTGCCTCGCTGGTTGACACCTTTTCGAATGTCCGTGCAGTACGAAGGCGACATGGCGTGAAAAATGTTTGTGATGCCAAGATCATGCCACAGGCTGACGTCATTGAAGGCGTCATGGTACATTGAGGTATAGCGCCTTTGGTCGACGTCCTCAGCTTCGCTCAAACGTGCAACACGATGCTGATGAAAACACAAAAAATGGAAATCACGAGCGCTGACTGTACAACTTGCTGAAATAGACAGTCTCTTCTAAATCTCGAGTGGCTTTCAGGTAATCACAAAGCACATATATGCAATAAAAAACGCGTCGTGGCCCTCCTGCATCTTCAACGTGCGTAGCCACAGACATAACAGTGGTTATGTTTTTATCGGGTTTCAAGTCCAGTTCCATGCAGAACTTTGGTCCTCATTTAAGAATTTCCATGTGCTTATTTGGAATGCTTGTGTCTGTCACGTTTATTGTTTTGCCTGCTGGCGCAGGAATTTTGTCGCTACATGCGGTTGGCAGAGGGGATGACATAGGCAGTGCCGAGCTTACAAAAATTGATTGGCGATGGATAAGTCAAAGATCAATTTCCTTTGGACCGGGGAGGATTACCCGCCCGAGAAAAAATTTCGACGCTAGCAGACAAAATGATCAACATGAGAGACACAACGACCCCCGGTTATATTCTATTGGAAACACAAAGGTTCTGCTTTGAATCAGACTTGAAACCGGTTGAAAAGATAATAACCGTTAGGTCTTTGACTAAGCACGTTGATCAAGTGGTAAGAACTCAATATGTGTTTCTGCTTACATAGGTGTGCTTTGAAAGTCCTTGAAAAGCCACTCGAGATTCACCAGAACCTATTGAATTCAGCAAGCTGTACAGTCAAATCTGACGTCGTTATTTTTTCGTCCTTTTGTCTGTGTCACGCTGCACGTCACGCAAAGATGCTAGTATAAAACTCATTCAAATTACAGCATTATTTCGACAATTTCAATTCTACAAGAATAGTATATCACGTTACTTTCAACTGCAATTCCTTGAATACCTTTTGTGTGTCAGTCTTGTTGACAATGATTCCAGTATCACTGATATGTATCTTTAGCAGTATGCTGGTATCACCCGCTGCGTTTATTATCGTGCTCAACGACTACAGAAGCGCACTTCACGGGATCAAATCTCGGCCTCTACGGCCACATTTTCGCTGAAGACTAAATACTTGACACAACTGGTCTTTGATTAAGTGTAGTGTAGAGAGCCACACGTGGTCCAAATTTTCTCAGCTCTCCACCATGGTGTCGCTTATAATCATACTGACACGGGTTGAGCTGCAGCCGCAATTGCAGACGCCCTAATTCATGTTCGACATCATCGGTACTGAGCCCCAGAAACTTCAACTTCTACGGCTAGTACCCTCTTCTACTCAACACTGGCGTAAACACCTACGTAACAATATGATCAATTGGGGATGTTAAACCCAAGTATTATTGTTGAATTGCTACTAAGGTTTTAGGTAAAATTAGTGATACTTTATCACACCCTGCCCTGTGCTTGTATGGCCGAGCTTTAACGACCGTAACAACTTTCCCAGGAATTACGGCGATGTATCTAGAAGAACTCACAAGTCATCATGCCTCGCGAAACATTCAAGGCGCCGCTGATGCCGAAGGCAAATCTTCGCGTTTGATGAGGGAATTAAAGGTTTTGCTTTAAAAAAGCAAAAGTTCACTCTGTTGATTGCAACATAAAATTTTTTGTGGTTGCGCTTGCAGGAAAGCTGTCTTTGCACGTCGGGTGTTGGTAAAATAAAGCACATATGCGTACACAAAAAATGCGCACATGTAATCGAAGCTTGCTGGCGACTGCAAAGCTTACGGGCTTACGAGTGACCGCAATACTAATAAGAGATAGATAATTTTTATGACCAGATTAAGTGTATAAATGGTACGTTATCGAGACAGTAAGGACTGTTTACAGCGTTTCAAGGATTTTGGGCCGACAGTCAACAGAAGAATATCAGGCCGCTTGGATGCTAGGAGGTAAACATCCCTTAGGACGGTTCGATACGCTAGCTGCACAGCCGAAACACACGTGCCAGCACACCTGCCACACCAAAGCGAAGGGGGAAAGAGCGCCACCAATTAACTTATTTGTTCCCCGCTTGCGTGCGGCAGGGTTCTCGACAAGTGCGTTGTGGCTGTTCGGGTAGCGCGTGGAAGAGTCCTTTCTGTTGAGAAGGCGTCCGTCAACGACATATGCCGCCTACTTATGAGCCCGGTGCTTCACCTGCAAGTCCAGTGACGATACAGTGATGTTCGTTGAAGTAACGATATAGTGATGTCAACCACGAGACCCGTCCTGACCGTTCAAGTACTTGATGATTTTTTTTTATTTTATTTGAACATACTGCAGGTTTTTCACGGCCTGGGCATGAGCGGTGACACGAAAATACATACTAAGCAATCGAAAGAAAGTACATAACGCAATAACAAGAAAAAAGATACAATGTAAAACAGCTCATAATTCAAAATGAACACACTGTATTTTGGTCATAAATGATTGAATGGTGTTACAGCACACAATATTGTTGTGCATCTAGTCTATTCCAATGGTGAATAGCTGATGGGAAAAGGGAAAGTTTGTGAGCGTTAACATGACTGAAAGGTTGGTGAATAGTTTTGGAATGGTTCAGTCACGATGAGTGTTTGGGCGCGTCTAGCAGGTAACGAGATCATGATATGCGGAATAAGTGGTAAAGAAATTTCAGTCGCGAGATAATTTTGCGTTGCGAAAAAGGTTTTGAGTTGGTCTTGCGAGCAAGCCTGCAGAACTGGATTGCCTCGAGAAGTCTGAATATACAAATCTAACTGCCAATTTTCGTATTCTTTCTATTTTATTAACAACAACTCAAGGCTGTCTGGAAGGCCCACGATGCGGCGGTGAGGCCCTATACCCTGTACCCCTATAAATTGGGGGTGGAATCCTTCAGGACCCCAATAAAAGTTTTTCATTCATCCATCCGTCCATTCAGATGAGATTGCCTTACTCTGATTAGTGTTCTGTATGCATTACTTTTAAGTGTGATGGTCCAGTCTGCCATTTTCTCTTCAGGAAGGATAGCTTCTTCTCCGCTTTACGACATATGGTTAAAACATGTGGTTCCCAGTTGACCCCGGACCATTTTGTGTGCAGAAGATACTAGGACCTTGGGCATCTGCCTCAGTTGCGCAGAAAGCAACTAAAGCACTGCTACTTTACCTTAAGTCAACAAACCTGAGCGACCGCCTGTAAACTTTGTGTGCTCCCCGAGAGTGCTCGTGATTGTGTGTACCTTCTCATCTTTCTGCAACCTCTTTTCTCCTCTTTATCCCCTCCCCAGTGCAGGGTAGCAAACCGAATGTGCGTCTGGTTAACCTCCCTGCCTTTCCTTGCATCTTTATCTCTTTCTCTCTCCCAGTTGAGGTTCGATCAGAAAGTAACGCCTAAGTATTTTACTTGGTCGCTTTTGTCAATAGTTGTGTTTCCTGTAGTATATGTAAAGTTAAGGAGTTGGTCTTATTCGTGAATGAAATGAAGTGTGTTTTGGTTGTGTTTAAGTTCATGCCCTAAGTATCACACCAGGAATAGATCATTTGCAATGAATTGTTCAGTTTAACTTGATCGTTTGAATTATGTACGGCTGTGTACGTGACACAGTCATCTGCGAATAGTCGCATTTGAACAGGATTATAAACAGAAAATTGAATGTCGTTATTAAACATTAAAAACAAAAGTGGGCAAGTACCGATCCCTGAGGTACTCCAGAGTAAACATGAAGCGTTGTCGATTGTTACTCTGTTTTGTTGGGTTAGAAAACTGTTATACCACGCTACTATTTGATCATCAATCCAAAAGGCCGATACTTTTGTTATTAAAGCCTTGTGTGAAACAACGTCGAACGCTGTAGAATAGTCTACAAAAACGGCGTGTAATTGATAGCTCTCGTTAATTGCATTGGCTATGTCTTGAGTTATTTCAGCTAATTGGCTTGTAGTTGAGAGACCTTATCTGAAGTGATTTAGATATTTGTAAAGAAGCTCATTTGTTTCTATGTAAGTTAATATAGCCTTGAAAATGATAAGTTCGAATATTTTGCAGCATGAGCTCGTAAGCGACACTGAGTCGTAGTTGCTTATTTCTAGCTTTGAGCCTGATTTGTGTATAGGGACTACTGTAGCATTGCACCAGTCGTCCGGTAGTTTTGAAGTGTGTACAGATAACGTGTATACTTTAAAGAGATATTTAGATGTCCATTGCGCATATCGGCATAAAAATGAGTTCAAGCTTGAGTAGAAGAGCAAGTGTGCCTTCTTCACTTACAATTCATTCTTCAATGACTACTTTCACAGCACACGGGTGTAGTACCCCGTTAGTGACATGTTTCGTAAAAAGTGAAGAAAAAACTGACTTATCACATAAGCGATTTGCTCTAGTTCCCTAATAACTTGCTTTGAATATTTAATTTGTGAGATTGAATCTTGCTCATCTGACAAGAATCGCCCGAATTTTTGGGGACTGTGGGTCACAAGCGAAGGTAACGTAGTGTTAGGAAATGAGCTTTTGCTTTGAGCATTGTATGTGTCAAAGCTCCAATAAGATTGTACGTGTTATTTTTGTTTCCGTTTTTCTACCATCGTTTAATTTTTCTATTCAGTTGAAATATTCCCCGAATTATTCAAGGGTACTCCCTGCTGATGCGTTTCTTTTTATTCGGAATGGAGGTATGTCCGCAATAGTTGACAATGTTTTTAAAACGTGTACAGAGTTCTTCTATATCAATTAGCCTTGCGAGTTTATGAAACTGTGTTTCTTGGGAACGTAGTACAGAGCGATCATTTGCATGGGTGTAATCTCTAAAGAATGTAGATAGTGGCTTTTTGTATTTCCGCGTGTAAGTAATGGGACAAATTAAATAAATCACTTTGTGGTCTGAAATACAATTCTCGATGAACACAGCAGAGCTTTTTAAGTGCTACTTACAAACTATAGATCAAGTAAAGGCGATGACGTCGAAGAGATCCGAGTGTTGTCAGTCACTAGTTGATTCAGTGAAAACGCGAAAGCCACGTCAAGAAGCAATTCTGAATTCGTGACATCACGACCATCATGTGAAATATTGCTCCAATTTATTCCGGGAAGGTGAAAGTCCCCGGCAAGAATTATTTTTGACTTGGAGTTTGTATGTTTTTAAAGATGATCATTAATCATTTTGATGTAGTAAGGTGCCACAATTGGAGGCCTACATATGCCTCTTACAGATGCGAACATGAGGCGGGAATTATATCTATCTAGGATTGCCTAGATGAAGACGTCCCATCTAGGAATGCTTAGATGAGGTAGGAATGTATGCATGAGTTAGTACTTCGGCTTACATCTCCTTCACAGTACCAGTGTCTGTGACCAGTAGTTCAGAGGTGTGGATTGCTGTCATGATTCATCAAAGCTTCAATTATTCAAGAAGCGACAACTCCCTTTTCTCTATTTTCTCATGGTGGTTAGAAACAGAAAGTTAAATGAACGTCCTCTTGGAGGTGCTGACCATGTGCGTCATAGAGACATTCTTTTCAAATCATCACATCTATATTAATTGAACATGTCTAATTTAGGCATTTACATAACAAGAAACATAACGTGGCATCAAGCTCTCATTGAACACGAATCTGTCATCATACAGTTCGCTCGTCTTTGAAGATGCAAACAAGCTTCTGTTAGTCTTCGTCCTTCTAGTCGCTCACTGCCTCGGCTGAATGCTCCTGTCGTGCATAGGGCTGTGATTCAACACCTCCACTCAGCATCGTGGTAGTTACTGGTCAGCTTCTGCAAGAGGCTTGTTGCAAGAGGATCTAACTCACTGATTACTTTGCTCTTGTAAAGATGCACGATTTGATATCACTTGGTTCTCGGGGTAGAACTGACTCGAAGGCAGCGTGTGGACATTAACTGTATATATCCCTCTCACTCCTCCTGTCGTTGTCGTCTCCGAATTCACTGAACCATTTCACCATGGCATGTCTTGCTGATCGCAAACACCACGTATTTTCTTCAAAGAAATATTGCCCCTTGAAAGCTTGCTAAAATGAGCAATTTCGTTTTAATATCAAAGTGCGAAACGCTGCCGCCAACTTTGTAGATTAAGGGTCGACTTTTGCAGAACACTTATGGCTTTGGTTTTACACAAAACTACAAGGGCTCGGGTAAAAAAAGTTTCGCTCGCATCTGTATTGCCAGAATCTTTTTCAAAACGCGGTATTCACAGCTATATGTGCTAATAACAAGAATTGTTTTTGCTAACAGCTTCTTCTCAAGCCCCTGGTAGGTGGGTTTTAGGAAAGCTGGGGTGTCATACGTAGGCCAGGAAGTCCGGTGGGAAATTGGTTTTATGCAGCAAGTCCCAACAAAAGTGGGAAAATTACTTTCACCAAAGTTTAGTTCAATGGCTCTGTGTTTGTTTTGTTTGGTTATATCTTGAATCCACATCACGCACAAATCATTACCGCAGCCTTCGAGTTTCCGCTGTCTTTGAATATTCGATGTGCTTGGTTAAACGGTCCAGTAATACCAACACTGTACTATTCATATTTTAATACTATGAATTAATGCGAAATGCTCAGCGTAGTACCGAAATAGTCGATTTTGTGTTGGGTCGTTTTTGAGCGATAGTGCGAAACCGTACGTAATTTATCTTGGTTGTCTACCAGCTATGCTTGTGAGTGTAAAATTCAGCTTTAATATCTTTGCTGGAAACATCACAGCACGGAGTGCATAATCTATGGAGTCATTAAATACGTTTGAAGCTAAAATATCGAATTTTATATACAAGCACAAGTTTGCAATGAGCACACATACTAATTGCATGTTCTTGTACACTATGTAACCAATAAATATATATTCGCTGCTTTGAAGTGTATTGCGTTGTGAAACATGCGCTGCTATTGTGAAAGTGCGCCCCTGCGACCGGATATCAGTAATAGATTCAGTGAGTATGCGCTTTGGACATGTGCGCCATTAAAATGCAAGTAATATACGCAAGAATGCTATACATCATACAGTTTTCATTAGGCAGGCTCATCAACGGACAGAGGAGAGAAACAGGCTGATGCCCCAGGTCACAATCCGATGGCGCGGAGCGACCCCATTAGTTAGTCAGACAGCCTCCCGGAGGCGCTAGCGCAGAGCCTCTTAATGAGCCTCTAGGAATGAGAAAATAATAGCCGGCTCCATCTGTCAGCCTACTCCTGCGTGTCTGCCAACGGTAGAGTGCAGCAGAGGTTCCTAATAGTACGATGGAATAAAATAAGCCTTCTTGCAAAATGATTGTCAGGGGAAGCGCTCAGATTAGCCTAGTTTTCACGTTTGACCATAGCGTAAATGCGCGTGAATCTAAATAGCAGCAAAGTCATTATACCTTATTTTCGAACCAACTGACTCTAACTAGTGTCTTTTGTCATAGGTGTTGATTAATTTAGTTTCATGGCAACAGCTTATAATTTCTGCGCACTAAGTTTTAAAAATAGAGATTTTGGCGTTTCAGCAGAAACCTCACTAAAACAACTTAAAATAAGGATTGTAAGGGTAAACTGAAATTAGATGCGTTGTTAAAAGTCGGTGAGCTGTTGTCAAACGTGAGCTTATCAACGCACCTTCTTGTCTATATAGATAACCTAAGACCACACGAAAACTGATTCCGAGAACCCGACACTAGAGCAGTATTCTAGAAAGATCCTACGAGTTGGCAAGACAAAAAAAGTTCGCCAATTGTTCTCAGTGTTCTGTAGTACCCAATGATACTTTTTTCGTCAATGAGGTCTACATAATTAGTCGCAATTATGTCTCTAACTCTACAAGTACCGGCCTAAGCAATAAAACTCTGGGGATTTAGGAGTTGAACTCAATAGCGATGCCCTGTTTCTAGTGCGTACTTCAAACACGTAATGCATGAAATCTTCTAACACTAGCTATGCATCCACTACGTGACCTTCGGTAATAGGCGGAGTAACGTGTGATTTTGTAGTGGTGACCTATTTTAAACTTAAAAGTCGTTATGATAACTACACGTTTTTGCACCCAATGGCAATTTACGCTTGTAGCATTCAATACTACTGCAATATTTTATATTCTATTGTAATGAATGTATGCAGGACGCGTGTCTTTGAACTTCTTTGAACTAAAATGAAAGAAATTTTACTGTATTCATAAGCAGAGACGTGGCTCTGTGGTAGAACATTCATTTGCGACGCAAACAACACGGTTAAGATCCGGACTCAAGCCCGAGAGTTTTATAACTTATTTCATTTACATCTTTCTAGCCTTTAGAGCAACGCACAAGATGACAATTTTCGCTCAGAACCAATGACGACGACGACGACGCGAGAAATTCTGTGAAACCAGCTCTTCAACGCAATCGTGTTCAGAGAAGAAATGATAGAAAGTGAAAGGCAGGGAGGTTTAGCCGTCCAAAAAAACCGGTTCACTACCTTATACAATTGGGAACAGGAAATGAGAGATTAAATGTTTAGAGAATAGAGTGAAATGCATGTTAAATGACATCAAACTGCGCTATTGTAGGCAAGTTAAATAAATGGCATCAAACTGCACCAATTAAAAGAACGTACCAATCACGTGGTAAGTTTAAGGTTATAATTAAAGAACGTGTAATGTGAAAAGTAACAATTGACCCTCATCTGGCACCTCACCAAAGGTGGAACTGTAGCCGTGACTCGTGGTCTCAGAGGGATCTTGTGTGAAGGCGGTGCTGTCTGATTGACGCTATAGTCCAGTCAGCTTATTTTTTTTTCTCGAGCAGTCTAGTTATGTTTCTTTCTCTGTTGTCCGCATATTTAGATGCCCAAGAATATTTTGCTGCGGCAAACCGTAATTACAGTTAAAAGAAAAAATTGGCCATTTGGCTGCAGAATTCAATCAAAAGGGAACTGTACAAAGCTACTGCCCAGAGCAAGCGTCAGAGTAGGCGCTGCAACGCTTAGCATCTGGCTTCCCTGTATGTCGCAGTAGCCAGTTTATTGGGGAGCTCCGAAGGGCGTCCCCTATGGGTCGTAAGGGCTGCCATCATTTCAGGAGTGGCCTGCAGCTCCTTTGGACATTTCCTGAACTGCGACGCGAGCACTGATAGGTGTTATCTGTGATAGCAGTATGGGCGTGGAGGCGGAATCGCTCGCCATTAACGCCTTCGCCGACTGCAAGGCACCACTGTGATCTGAGAGTTCTCGGGCTAGGGACCACGCCGGGAAGATGAGACCCGACACTTTTTCTCGGTTAACGACATCTGCCATCTCGCACACGGTGTCCCGTCGCCAATTACCAGCTGCTCCTCCGTTTCTGAGCTTTTTCACCTCGGCGCTTCAGAAAATACAACCAATGCCTCTACAGCAAGAATTCTTCACTGCATACGACGCAGTCTGCATGATATCATGAAATATTTTCTTTATTTTAGGCACTTTCTTCATTTTAAGCACAAATAATGCACAATTCCAGCGAGACTTCGAGGATTAGATCTTAATTCAATGTAGAAAGCATACACCTAATAAAAAGTTCTTCGCAGGTCACTAGTGCAAGCAGCAAATCAGGCAGAAAGAACACGTTGAATGCTCCTTTTTTCACACTCCACCATAAGAGGTATGCGCCAAATGCGTAAAAAAATAAATCTAGGACAGTACTAACCTACAGAAACCCGCAACGCTTAACGTTCCTTTCTACACTTTGCGTTTCAAAGGATAACCTGTTAGTTTGTGTATATATTCTAGCCTACCTGGGTTTGAAATTTTTACCAATATATACTGTGGTCGCATGTCGTCGAGAAACTACCGGAGATAACGTTGACAACGTACTGAATGCAGATAATAATACATACCTGCAAGGAAATCAAGATGTGTGCGTGTACAGTATATAGAAATACTCTTTTGTTTAGCTGTCCTTGATATTGCACAAGAAGTTGTGTGTATCAACGTCAGAAGTGTAAGAATAAGTGAGGAAAATATCACGAAGGCATGTGCGCAAATCGCATAACCGCAGTCGCTATTTGAAGATATACACCATAAACAATTTAGCGTACCTATGAAACGGGCGAAGAAAATATCGGTTGATCATAATTAGGCCTCATAGTTTTCATGTAGTTTTGTGTTGGTAGGCAGGTACTGACCGCCTGCACTAAGAATCGTTATGCATTCATAGGGGCCTAATGAAGTGATGACTATTGCTGTCAGCCAGCTCATCGTCTATACTGAATTGGGAATGGCAGAATACTTGCGACGCCTTTGTGCTACACGATAGGCTGGGTACATATGGTGGGCTTACCACAATAGGTAAAGCGAGTTGACTACTTGGATGTGTGAAGGGCAGCGTAATTTAAAGCGCTGCGTCGGTGCTGAGGATTCATTCTAAATGCCACATTTATTGTCACTAAGGGAAACCTATGATAACGGTTCCAAGATAATACTGCGGGAATGAGCAGTGCTAGACCAAAGCGTGCATAGTCAACGGAGTTCATATCGGTTCCTTATTAGGATATGATTAGGCGTACAGCCTACACTGTAATGGCTATTGACATTTACCCAATATAACGCCCATAAGCAATACTTTTCCCGACGATGTCTCAAGCACCTGCTTGACGGTGTGGTAGAATGCACTCGTAGAACGCCAATGATAACTTCTGCCTAAAATATAATCTTTATTTTATGCAACTCTAAGTATTATAAAGCAAAAGCTGTTATGAGATTACAAGGGCTGATTTTGGTGACAATGGCGTGAGCTGCCATCACCACCACTGCAGCATCCGGCACCTGTAACCATTATCGAGCGAAATAAAAAAAAATTAAATAATACCGAGGAACGAATAACATTTGAGCTTCAACCCTCTGCGTGGCAGCCCAGTGCTCTGTTTGTTTAACAGCGTCTCAAACTGTCCCTATTCGCAGGCTTCATGCTTGGAGAGCAATCGCGTTACCATGTGTAATGGAACGTTTTAGAGCAGTAAAATAACTACGCATTACACAATATAAATTGTGTAACGACTCGTTCGCATGAATGCCCCAACCCATTTTAAAAGCATGCGGCATAATTCTTTATTATCATCCGCCACATTCACCAGATTGATTGATATGTCAAGCTTAATGTCTAAAAACCACCATATGATTATGAGAGACGCCGTAGTGGAGAGCTTCAGAAATTTTGACCACCTAGATTTTACTAAGGTGCGCCCAAATCTGAGCACACGGGGCTGCAACATTACCGCCTCCATTTTAAATGCAGCCGCCGCAGCCTAGATTCAATCTCGCGACCTGTGTCAGCAGCCGTATACCTGAGCCACTAGACCACCACGGTGGGGCCGCCACGTGCACCAGAAAAGTGCGCATATTATCATGTAAGTGCAGGTAAGAAAAGAAAAGTGCGCATATTATCATCATGCAGGTACCACGAAGTTCAAAAAAACAATGAATAATGAGCAGCGATATGGATGCTACCTCAAAACACAAAATTTGGCTGATTTGAGGCATTCTTGTATTAGTTACCAAAAGACAGTTTAAAATTTGTGCATCGCCACAAAGTGAATCACGAGGTGAAGCTCTGTGCATGGTATTGGTGAGTAACCACACTTTGTATATCGAAGCATTGACCCATGCATTGTGAATTGACTGACATTATTTGCATGTAAAATTGCAAAACTCGTTCGCCTTCCTGTTTTTTAGTCAATTAAAGAAGGATAGAGATAATTGCTGGAGTGGAGGATATATGATTTAGAGGTGAATCTATCTCGTCACCAACGTCTGGGTGCTCTCGTGATTATACATTAACTTGGAGTAAAGCAAAATTTGTGAAGAAGGATAAAATTGATGTATACGACTTGCTGGTCAGGACATGAATGAACCCTACTGAAACGTTCCGCATATACGGATCCGTACATACGCAATTATTGGACTACGGAAAGCTGCATCATGCGGAAGGATGCGAACATCCGCAGCTTACGGAAAGCGCCATATCATGCGAAAAGATGCGGACATCCGCAGCTTACGGAAAGCGCCATATCGAGCAGAAAGATGCGGACATCTGCAGCTTATGGAAAGTGCCATATCATGCTAAATTACCCGATAAGCAGCTTACGGAAATCAGCATAATGCAGAAACCATGCATCTATCTGCTGCATCTTGCAAAGATCAAATGGACAACCTAGATCTCGAGTAAAAGCAATTGGCCATTCACGTTGTTTGCAAAAGCAAGTACTGTGTAGAAATATATATGAATATTTCATTCTTAATATGTTGCATGAAGGTGAAATATGTTTGCTATCTGAAACAACCTTGATGAGTAAACAAAGGCTTGAAAGAAACAAATGTGTTAAGAAGCTACTTAATGAGGGATTGAATCATCGGCATCTTTCTAATTGTCGTGATGAGGAAGCAAAATTACCTTTCAAATAAAATACATTACAAAACTACTAAATTAACATGCTAGCGATTATAAATGGTGGTTACATTGCAACACATTAATGCAGTGTTTTATGCAAGACCTAAAGAACTTATAAAGTTATTATTATCAATAGAGAAGCATTATTATACACACCAGCCCTGCTACAATCAATATATTTTTTTAATTGTCTGTATGCTCCAGCTGTGAATAGTGACATTGCAGTGTTGATGGTACAAAAATGAGGAGACTACATAGTAATTTCACGAGCTCCATCTAAGCCACAGGATGGTGGCACAAAACACAATGTAACAGCAATTTTAGAATGAAATGTTTAAACATAAATAATAATCATAGCACTGTGAAAGTGTGGCGCTGTGTTTGTCTCATGAACGCCTTGTGGAGATCGGCGAAATGCTGCTTGAGGCTCCGGCACCACTGTAAATTTGGGAGGTCACTGCCATAGAACTTATGTGTCCTTCATAGGCACCTGGAAATGAAAATAATTGGCACAAATAATGTCAGAGACACATGTTAGCACATTAGTTCACATGCACAAGAAATATAACACACAGAATGAAACTGAAAATGTAAGGCACACAATCCTTCATGTTATGCATATGTGAATAATAGAAGGAATGAGTGTATAAATTAGTTCTGCCACATCAAAGAAAACAGCATGCTTATCACAGTGAAAATAACTAGGTTGTCACGATTTTCAATGGTAGAGATAATCGAATAATATGTCCTTATGAAATTATGATTTGAATGCTTCCTGCACAGTAAAACTTTAGAAACTGCAAGTGAAAGCTCTCAGTGTACATTTAATAGTGTGTGCATGTACATCTGCTGCCTTTATATTATACAGTTTGTGCACAAAATTGGCATCTTGAACAATTTTGAGAGTTAAACCTATGCAACCTATGAAGGTTAAAATCACCATGAAAGCAAGCAGGACAAGGCAGGTGCCATTAAAAATCTGTGCAAGCCAGATAACTATAACCGAAGTGCACACATATAGGTGAGCAAGAGTACCAGAAATTCGGCTGCTGACCCGCAGGTCGTATAATCAAATCCCGGCTCAATTTACGATGGAGGCAGAAATACTGTAGGCACGTGTGCTCAGATTTGGGTGTACGGTAAAGAACCCCAAGTGGTCGAAGTTTCCAGTGCCCTCCACTACGGCGTCTCTCATAATCATATCGTGGTTTTCGGACGTGAAACCCCACATATAAATCAAGAATAACAGAAATAAACTGCCAACAGAAAAGTTGGGTGCATGTGCTATCTGTAAGTGCTTACACCTTACTACATACAGCATGCTCATTCCATTTTAAATACCGATATTGAAAATAACTGCTCTATTAAGAATGTAAAAGATAAGGTAGAACTGAGCGACTCTACAAAAAGTGACCCTATTATGACATCACGTTTTCTTATAACAAAATTGACTAAGACTCTGAAATATCATTATGCAAGAAAACATCTTCAAAAGAACAATCAAGTTTGAAGTCATATATTTTTAATATGGCTACTATGACTATAACTAAGAAATCGACCTCAACATGGCTGATGTTAGTTTTTAAGGCCTATATTCACTAGACAATGAACTATACCACAAAAAGCACAGCGTTCAGGCAAAGCACCACACAAAAAAAGCAGTCCTTTTTGTTATTACCTACAATGCCTTTAAAATGGTATTTTTACCTCTACTTCCCGCTTTTTATCAAAGTAACTGGTGTGAAACAAGTTAGCTGAAAATGCACTGTGCCTCCAAAACCTGTTGGTTGAATGTGAATTTTTAAAAAATGGTGAAGCTTGCACTAAATTAGGCTCCACAAGCCTTGGAACAGCGAGACTGCATAACTCTTTGGTTGCTCGTGTTTTGTTTCTGGGCCTAAGCATAAAGACAAGGGCTTAACTGAATTGCTCCTAACAAACAAATGCTTTCGAAATTGCCCGAGTGTCAAAGGATGCTCAGACATTTGTTGTTTTTCGCACTGGGCTATTCTACACCAAACATACAAACCATACTGCCTGGTGACCATCACAGATGTATAGTTTAAAAAATGATGGTAATTTACTCTTCTGAAAATAGCTATTTGCAGAAATGTTTTGAAGAGAAAAAAGTAGTGGTCACGTGGGTACCTTCAGAATTTCGCAGAATGTCGTGCGGGTGTTATTTGTGAGAAAAATTTCAAAGTACCGCTTTTTCCTGCTATATCAAATTTGATCTACATATTAAGTAAAGGTGCTTCTTAAAATATTTGAAGCCGAGTAACATTAGTGCAATTTTTCCGCTACATAGGCTTTGAAGAATTCAGCCAAACTGTTTATCGTTTGCATTTCTTGTATGGCAATACTGCACTTTGTATGAATATTTGAGCCACAAATACTCACTGCACAGAAGTTATATTTCACAAAAAAAAAATAATGTTAGGTCCAGATTACAAATATCAATATATAATCGTTTTTGTCCACATTGAGATGCAACTTGAGCTGTGTGTTTGCCTAATAGAAAATTACTTTTATGTGTAAGTTGAAAGCAAATAAACAGTTCTTGTTATATGGGAAGTGTTATCATTACAATTTTTGTTTATATGAGGAAAATGATCTTTGAAGTCTCCTATTGAGGGCCATGGTGAACTTCGGAACGGAAGCTGTCGTATATCAAATGCAGAAAACAGCCATCATAAGAAAACTTCAAAAATTCATTTCTATTTTAAGACAAAGTGTAATCATATAACTTGCCATATAAAGAGAACTGCTTCCTTGCTTTTGATGTGGCAAAAAATTGCACTAATATTACTGAGCTTCACGCACTACACACAATCACTTTTACCTAATACCTAGACCGAATTTGGTGAAGAAGAGGCAGTATTTTTGAAACACTTTTTACTTTTTACAAACAACACCCAGACGACATCTTGGGAAGTCCAGAAGGCACCAACGTGGCCTAATATTTTGTTCTCTGCGATATATTTTAGCATTTTGCTGTTTTCAATACAGTACCCGAGCACAATATTTTTTTTTTCAAAACACATTTAGTACCGTTGGAAAAATGGCTGGGATGTTTGATGTGTGATTGCTTCACTGCCAGCATTTATTCTTCCGAAGCTCAAGAGCTATCACCTCTCTGTTACTGCCTCCCTCACATACAATGCCTGCATAGGAAAGAAAAAGAAAAGCAGGTCCGAGAAAGTTCGCAAGGCAAGAAATTTTCATGTTGGATAAATTCATTACCATAAACAGCAGCAAAATTACATTCATTTTGAGTAGTCCAAGACACAAGCTATATACCAGCATACTAAGAGCCAAGCACAAACTTTTCATTTGAACATGTGTGGTGATAGACAGGAAGCACTTATTGCAAGACTGATCAGTCTGTAATTAACTGAATGAAGTACAATGCACTGTTCAATCCAGCACCACATAGGCATCTTTGCTATAGCAAAGCCATATGTCATTGATTCATGCACTAGATGGGACAATGCAAATGTAACAAAAAAGGTGAAAAAAGAAAACAAGGGAAAAAAGAAGAAAAGGGGGGATGCAAAGTAGGAGCAGTGTAGCACTACTTTTACTTTGCATCCCCCTTTTCTTTCTTCTTTTTTTCTTCTTTTCTATAATTTATCTTTTTTTTCGCTTCTCTTACCCCCAACCTCCGACAGGAGAACACTTTGTATCAGCGCAACCTAACTTGAAAAGAAGCAAGGGCTGCACTCTTCTGCGTTATAGGTTTTTTTCTTTTTTTTCTGACAAACATTTCCAACAGGCACACACGCCTACACCAAAAGATGATGTCATTACTGACCCCATTTAAACTAACACGCCAAGGATGACAAGGTGACTTCTAAAAAATAGGTCCTCCTATCGCAACATCGGCCAGCCTGTCTGAGGCACTTCCACTGTTCACCCTGATTACCCCACTAGATGTTTCCATCTGTCGACTCACATCTTCATTTTGGATAACACTAAGACGAGCTTACATTGATGAATACGCACGAAAGTTTAGTGATGTATCATGTATGAGATTAAGCAACTCTGTTAAAAAATTAGTGATAGCTTGCTTCCAGGCTTTTTATACTGTAGCCCGAAACTTCGTAATGTCTTCTATGCACATAAACCAGATTGACAACGTAATGCACAACATGCTTAAGAATACTGCGAGGAACATGATAACGACAAAACGACCGGCCACCCAAATTTTTCGCTGTACATGTTTATAAAATGTTCATGTACACCCAAACAAGGTGCTTATGATACAAGCCGAAAAAACCTACAAGTAGGGCCTTGGAGCCTTCTGGAAGTAGACGTGTTGCATTTTTTCTGTGGAGGGCTTTACACCCATAAGAGAGGAACAAAACTCCTGTATAATGAAGAATGTTGGCCGCTATCAGTTATAGAAAAACCTAATGCAGCTAATCTTCCCCGACACATCTGTACATTTAGAGAGGTGACGTAGCTTCTGTGATTGTGGCAGTAACTCTAACAGGACCAGTGCAAAAATTGGCACTACTTGGCCAGACAAATGTCCAAACATGCCTGCCCGACTCCCTCTAGCCATCCCGGCTGAATCTGACACATGATTTCTTAACTGCTGGCTGGACAAAAACAAAACCACTGAAGCGCTCACAATACACAGCGTGAAGTTCCTGTGGAGTGGTCAACTTCGTCTTCTGCGATGAAAGAGCAGCACACTGTACTCCTTGCAATGGTTTTCAATGCCACACAGTGACCATGATGGTCCTGTCGAAGAGAGCTTCGGGAGCTTGGAGGGTGCTTGCTCTTTTCTGGGGGCTGCTGCCGCTCCTCGTTTTCTGCTCAAGGTCAACCTGCACAAAGTTGTAGACGAGGCTTTAAGAGTTGTATATTATGATATGCAAATTTTCGCGGAACACACATTTCCTCATGGCACACTGAGGGATTTCTTATAAAACTTAAGGCCTCGCACATGCAAACATTTACAATCGATCCGAAGATGCACTCGACTCTAAAGGAGCAAGTTTGTTATGTAGTGTATATAAAGAAAGGTCATTCAGCACAACCACAACTACAGTTGCACACGAAAACGACATTTTACACGATCCTGTTCATTTACATGGTCGATTTTATTTTATTTACAAGGTCCATTTTACACAATCCTGTTTTACACGATCTGGTCTGCATGAACTCTTGAACCGGGCACCATATAGATTGAAAGACACACACAGAGTTTGAGACAAAACTAGTTTCCCGTGGAGCATCCTCTTGCACTATAACAACACATCTCAATTTAGTTAGTTGGTCAGAACGAGGTGAAGACAGCTCGCACTTGAAAAGCACGGGAGAAGGAATGACGCCTGCACTCTGTGCTCCCTGTACATTCTCGTTGAGGGTGCAGTTTTCACCTTATCCTTATGCAATTTCACATTTATAACATTGTTCGCTGCATAATCTTTGTGGCATTGAAGTGTGTGATACCGTCATGTGTATCCCTTGTAATTTATAAAAATAGAATACAATATAGCTTGATTCAAAAATAACAAAGTGCATCCAGTGCCATGTTCAGTAGCCATTCTTTAGGCAAGTGGCAGAATGATTTATTCTTCAAAACATATCTTACTTGTAACAACTACAAGAGCTAACTCGTGCACTGGCACATTCTGTTTGCCTCTTCAGATTATAAGGTACCTTTTTTACACCAGAAAGTCTTCAAGAAGAATAGAAGTGTTGTAATTGTGAAGAAAGAAAAGTAGAAGGAAAAAAAGATAACCTGCCCTGTACAGGGACCGAGCCTGCGAACTTCGAATAACATGTCTGATGCTCTATCAACTGAGCTACCATGGCGGCTATCCCTCTTCCATTTTGTACGGTGTACATGTGCATTTATACATGGAAGAGTCAGTCAGCGCTGCTTGTTACCATTATGGGGAGTGTGGGACGGCTTTTTTTTGCCTACTGGCAATTACATTACGATTGCAGTTACGTTACGATTACTTACAATATCCCTATACTTCTTTGGAAGCATTATGCATCTGTCAGTTCTCAGAAAAGCTGCTAGTCACAGGAGGTGACAATGGTTCACCCTCGCACCTAAATGCATGTACTTGAACACATGCACAACTGATCAAAAAAAAAGTCACACACCGCTAAGATTACTGAGATTCACTGTTTCAGATTCATGAGTAAAGGAAAGAACTATAAATTTAAGGGTTTGTTGTCTTTGTTGAACACATTATAATGAGAACTAGCAGAAAATGATGCCAAACAAAATATAGGGGCTGTTATCAAAAGTAACGTTAACAAAATTGTGAAAAGAAAGGTGAACGAAAACGTAACTTGGCAACGTTTTTTGACAATTGAATTAACACTACTTTTTATAACATCCCTATATTTTACTGGGTAATGTTGTCGGGTAATTCTCATTATTAGAGTGGTGAGTAGGCTGACAAAGAAAGCTTATATGGCATTGATACTTCTTTTGAACACCTTATAGTTTGAGGACCTTAAAAGAGCGGAAGCTACTTTGAGTAGACCAGAATATTTAGTTGGAGCGAAAAAAAACGTACACACATTTTTACCAGGCTTTCTAACACATTTTGAGACATAAAAGTGTATGCTGCCAGTAATGTTAAGTACCATTACTTTTGTCACACTATGCACTGTAGCAGGTGTAGTTAGAGTGGTGATAGTGAAGGATTAATCAAGCACGCCACCAACTGTGTTCACATCAATGGTCGCGTATTTTAAAAATAAACCTGCTGTATAATAAAAAAAGTTTAGAGCATTTATGTTTTTATCCAAATCAAGTTAAACCCACTGGGTAAGCAAACCATTTGTATAAAATCAAAAGGCGTAAAGTGATTCATGTATTATAACTATGTGAACAATTTCAGCAACGCAGGGCAAAGTGACAACAGTTCTATTAAAAACCCCTCTCATTATGACATGCATGAAAAGCACCGCACCAGAATATTTTATAGTGCATGTAATATCGAGACTACTAGACTGTCTATTGACCTTTTAGAAGAAGGGTATCTCTTTCACATTCAAGGGGCAACCACTTAGCCTTTCCCTGAGCTTTTCTGTGAATATTTCCTGAATTTCAGATATCATTAGGATTGATTTAGAGTGAACAGATTTTGCTTACGCATTGAAACTTAGTTCTGTATGTAACTGCAATTATGGGTGCCAAACCACCTCCAATTAATCTTTAACATTTAACTCATTTTTTAACTGCAGCAGCAAAACTAGCTGTGGATGCCCAAAAAGTAGCTAGAAACAATACCTTTACCTCTTTGAGCCTTTCGGAAGTGTTCAGCTTTTCAGTGCTCACCTTACAACATTTTTTTTAAATACGTGTTTGTGTGCCCACTACTCTTGCTGCTTGTACAGTGAGGAGGAGCACATGGCAAGAAGAGACAAGAAAGAAGCATTGCGAAAAAAAGCGAAATAAGCGAGGACCTCTTTTGTATCGTACAATGTGTGTAACATTACTATTGCGACAACATATTGACAAATTATCACGGCTATGCATCCATTGTAGAATCATACACAGCTGCAACACCACGACTAAATTTCAACCTTGTGTTGGTTTAGTATCCCTTTATAGTGGCAAGCTAATGATATCTGCATTTGTTTGGCACACATTGAGCTGCAGCAAAATGTGAAATAGTAATCTCATTTAGAATGCACGTCATGTGGCTTCATTGTATATGTGGTTACAAGTAACTCTGGTTGCAAAGCAATATGGCAGAGCCTAAACAGACGTGACCGACCACTCCAATCTGAACTTGCCTTTGCTACTTGCCCATTATCATCCCAGCAAACAATGAATAATTGAATCTGCTACAGGTATGTGCTAGCTTATGCTAAGGACGAAGTATGAAGGGTGTTTTGTCATTATTGAGATCAGTTATTTGTTCAAGAACACTTACTGTCAAACACAAATACATTGCTGTCGAAGCATCAAGACTCAAATATAAAGCAAAAAGAAGTGTCTCTTTAATAAAAATTACAGGCCACAAGGTGCAAGATAAATGTTTGATATACTTGGGATGTAAGGCACGCACAAGAGGTGCTGCCATATTATACTTTTCCTTGTGTTGAAACCTGCTTGCTTTACTCACCCAACACATCTGTAAAGATGCCGTGAAAACACCAAGGAGCTGATGCAGCAAGGTTGAACACATGTCCAGGGATTCCACCATTCCTAAGCAGCCCTACAGCCTCCACAGTCCTGCAACCATTTGTAAGATAAATATAGTTCTACCCAAAGTTCTTGGTTTACAGACACACATGCAAGACGCATAACCACTCTATAGGAAGTTTGCATGATAATGCGCTGGGTAGCAAAACGGATGCCAATATGAAGTATCCCGGCCTGCCGCTTCTTTCTTTCCGTTCTTAATTAGTCAATCCATGGTTAATAAATGTTCCCCCAATGTGAAGTGTACTGGCAGTCCGGGCAAGAATTGCAATGTATTTCAAACACAGTCCAATTCATGGCAAGTAAGCATTCAATGGCGTTTTGTCAGCTGTTCAAGAAAAAAGCATGAAGTTTAGCTAAAACCCATGTTTTTTATAAACACCATTCAATTTGATATAAAAGTTGTGAGCATTATGTGAAGGAACACGGATTAATGTTTAATCAATGATTTCTTATAATGTACTGATATGAATGCAACTAACTGAATATGAAAGGATAATTTTTGCTTGAGAATTTAGAGTTATGAACACTATCGCACTTGCCAGCTGCATCTTGTCCAAAACAGCAGCAAGATAGGCTAGTTTTTGTAGGTGAGCAGTAATGAGCAGTGCAAAGTAACAACAAGAAACACCAGTAACAACAGTATGGAGCAAGCACAGACTGCCAACTGTATAATTTATTGCACAAAAGTTCGCCTGAATATCAGTCAGACAACTCGTGCAAATGAAGGTCCAGTTGGGAATGAACAAGTTACAAAATCAACAATGCCTGCTTTCACTAACAGGACCCTCATTCACATAAAGTATGCAGCGATAGGCCCCTACCGAGGTACGTCACAGCATGATGTCACTGGCACATGTAAAAGGTGTGGCTGGAAAAACACTCCCGCTGGTGGCTCAGCCCGGTACAGTCGTGCGGTGTTTGGGGCAAGTTTTAATTTTTCAGAGCTTACACTTCACGTTACAATGTCGATATTAGCTGTAGTATGTGTCAGCAAACATCTAGCTGTGTGGTAAACTGTGTGGTAAAATATTTGCCACGCTGTCTGTTTATCTTGAAGAAGTGAACACACGTGGTGGCCTGTGCGAGGAACAGCGGCATAGTCTTCAAAAATGTGCACTGTCGATTGCGGCATGTAGTGTGCATTGAAAGGTATTGAGAATATCGGTTCAACTGAGAATATTGTGTGTGGTGTGTGCAGTGTCAATAACAATGTGTCTTGTTTGCGAAGACGTTAGCACTCATGGCAGGGACCGGTCGATGAAAAAACTTAATTCGACATTTTAGTCAAGGTAAATATGCACTTGACGCGACCATCTGCGAGTGGGTACATCTCGGTGTTTGCGCTGTGTGCAGAAAAAAATTGCACGGTCACCGGGCTGGAAGATACCATTTGCTGAAGCTGCATGTACGAATCGCCCCGACGAGTACGCAAGCCCAATAAAGATATAACTCGTTTTATCGAAGGCCTCATATGTCTTCTTGTAATAAGCAGAGATTCTTGTTTCACATATACTCAGTACCTTTACCGCTCGATATTCATGAAGTGACAATGCACACTACAAGTTTGTGAATTAGATCCTAAGGGAGAAATGTAAATATGCAAATAAGTTGTAGGTGTCAGATGCAGCGATGTAACTGCGCAAAAGATTATGTATATATTAGGCTACAGGTTTAGAATTGCATACATCTCAGTGGTCTATCAGGAACGTCACAAACAACTTCCTTGCCAACCAGCCCTTGCACAGAAGGAGGGAATGGCTGGCACGGCGCTCGAAGTGACGTCACACTATTTGCAAACATAGAGAGGTTTCTTACTTAGGCAACATTTTGCACAATATATTTTTTTACATGCAAGACTGTACTCGTCCACATTGATCATACTGATGTCTTTTGTTGTTACTTTGTGCTGTGAATTACTAGGCATTTAGTCACCATGATCTTTAAAAGCTAATTTCAGTGTTCTCTCTCATATTGCTGACAACTGTGTTGTTGCATAAATTGGGCAAAAAAGCAACACAGAAAGGCTGTCACAATAAATACACCAACATGGGTATTCTCCTGCAAGCAAAAGTCGGCACTGGTCCTGTCATTACCCGTCTTCCTTCTCTCTTTGCTTTGTTTGTGCTGAAACAGCCAAACACCTGAAGAGTTAGATGAGAAATATTAACGCATCAAAACTATAAGTGCTTGCATCAGCAACTACACAACATTGTGATAACCGCACCCCTGCCACACAGCAGCGAAACATATTTTGAACATGCTGGCAGTGTATTATTTTATAAAAAGCAACTCTGGCAGATTACAAAATCTCACATTGTGCATGCAAGTTTTCTTCAAAGTCAGGCGTACAATGTAGGTGCTGGCCCGTACATTATTAGTTACAAGCAAAAGCGTCTTGCAGGTACATATGCATATTGCACGAACACCTCTCTCTCTACACTAGGCACACACATTATATCTTTTAACAAGCACACGCCACTGTTTAGGGGCATAATAACGCTCTACCGTGAACGTATGCTAATCAACCCACTTAGGCGGTTGGCTAGGTGAATCGAGCCAAGTTACAAATTGTATCACTCGCGAATGTAAACAAAATGCTGCTTTCCATCAAATGGCACTGCAGGCTTCGTTTAATCAACAACGCAGCAAGCGCCGTGTGCGTCTTCCTCACTACATTGCACATACGAAAAAATCGATCACCATACACATGCATGTTGCCGCAGTTGTCTCGAATTAGCTCCAGTAAGGCCGCGCCGATGCGCCATGGCTCTGCTAGCGTTAGCGTTGTCAAAGCGAATCGGCAACCGCACTCGCAAAGGCGCGTAAGGTTGCCGTTTCACGACGCCTCGTTCGAGTGAAGCAACACACACTTGCACTGAGTGGCATACTTGGTCTACATAAAAAAGTGTCCCCCTTACCTTTAGTTTCTTTCACACTGTCCTGAGGGAAGCAACCACAGGCGTCAGCCGTCACCTCGGAGTCCTTCGAGCGCCCGCCCAACCCGCCGATTCCTTGGACGACTCGCACTTGATCCGCACTCGAACAACCGCGGGAATAGGGCGCAATCTTAGCACAACACACGAACGAGGAACGGCGCTTCCTTGCGTAAATTTAACATTTCGTGCTCTCATGTGTAGCAGCGCGAACACATGAGAGAGCATGCCCACGGAGACAAAGACAAACAACATGTGGCTTTAGCTGTGAATGGATTTGGCTTGGATATCTGTGTGAGGAAAATAAAAAAAAACATCTGTCGCTGCTATAAACTGAAAAAAATGTATGTTATCTGGCAAAATACCTTACAAGTGATAAACGGTTATTCAAAAAACAAGTTAGAACTTATGAATATTTTCGCAGGTCTTTGTTTTGTTTTTGTTCTAGCAGACGACAGCCTCCTACTGCTTTTACGACAGACGTAGTGCGGTTTCACGTTCGGTGCGTGTCACCGACGCAAAGCTCTACAGTAGTGATATTAGAGTTATCAGTTCTCAATGAATCATAGGATGGCTACAAAGCAGTAACATTTTGACATAGTGCAGTACGCAATCTTTCAAGGTATGACATTTCTTTGCTCTGAAGCAAATCGAAGCAAGCCGGCCGGCGCAATCAGCTGATGTCGCCACTACGCGAGGCATGGTCGTGCGCAATAGCGTCGCGCCCCGCGCTCGATTTGTCATCAAGCGATAGAGCTACTAAGTGGAATACAGCTAGATGCAGGGATTAATGGCGTATCACTCTAATTCCCTGCGGTGGCCGACTCAATCGCAAGAGAGCCCCGGGAAACAACCTTCAACTGCTCAAGCTTGTGTGTGGGTGTAAAAATACTTGTTTTCATCCGCGGCGGGGCAGCAATCTATAGTTGAAAGACATGCGAAAAGCATGTGACGTATATACAATAAAAAACATATGCACACAACAATAGATACAATCGCATATCGTTCATGAGTATGCCAACACATAGCGTGTGAAAAGCGAATTTACATACATAACTTAAACCAAGGTGTTCTGTTCAGCGCCAGTAGCTTAGCAAGCTAACGCACTCAGTTCACGTGCGCGAGCAAAACTAAGTGGCGCAGGTTCGAGTCCCACCAAGTTTAATTTTTTTTTCAACGTTTTTATTGTACTGCTATCTTTTTTAATGCCTTAGGTTCTAAAACAAAATAAAAGCAATATTGCGTTCAAGTACGTATGTGGGACTGTGTTTTTTGCGCAACAGTTATTAGTATTTTTATTTTCATTATTATTTTTTTATTTATTTCATAATATAACAAAATTAAGGACTAAGGGGAACATTGGGTCTGCTTGATTGTGAAGGGACTCGAGAAGTGAGGAAACTCAAACCAAAAAAATTATTTGAGAAAAAACTGAGCATTTCACAGCCGGACCAGTTTCTTCAAGGGTAGGCCCTAGGTATGCTTGAGACTTGCTATATGACTCATCTCAAGCTGTGGCAGTTGAGGGAAAGCAATATCACCAAGAAGCAGTTCCAAAATATATTTTGGTTGATGTTTTTTGATTCCTCCAAAATAAGGGCTGCACAATTGTGATCGAGCCAAACCAAGAATTGCGGGCACGAAGTCATGAGACAGAAAATGAATAACGTTGATTGTTTGAAAAATTGCCCTTAATAAAAGGAAGAGTTATGGAGTGCTACGTAGCTTAACCCGCAGTAGGAATTTTATATATACATATAGATAGTTTAAAATGGACAATGTTGCACACACAGACATTGGTTAAATTTCTTTGCAGCACAGTTGAAGCATCCATGTAGAACTGAAGCATCAAGAGAAGCTCATGCGTCCTCACTTTATTGCGCTTTACATAGCTTGTATGCGTCCATGCAGCCATGATATGATATATTTTAAAGCATTTGTTTAACCTATAATCTTCTTATCATTACAACTGGCCCATAAGTTGTGTCTTACGTAGCACTACAATTGAAGCGTAATCTGCATGGTGGTCTGAAAAAATGCTTTTGAAGATCTCAAAACGACCCAGCTCTATACACGACCATCCGTGCATCAATGATAAGCACCATTATGTGTCCGTACATATCAGTTGTGCTCTCATACTTAATTATTTTTCTGACCACTCCCTCTGCCCCTACCTCGTTTCTGTCGTGAAGCTGTGGCAAGTTGTGTATAGCTGTATTTATATTGTAGGAGCACATATACTATCAATAAAAAATTATTTTTTGGCTACATGCAATTAGTTTTCATAGATTTTCATTTCTTTTGTCGGTGCGCAGGAGAGCTAAGCTCATGGTCGATATTTTAAAACGACATTTCTCTTTGCCAATGTAAATGAGAACAGTTTTATTAATATTGACAAGTTCATTCACATTGAATTTAGTTCTCATTGTTATTGTTTCTACCAAAAAACGAGCCCTCGAAGTTATGCTTTTCTTGCTTGATTTGTTTTCGTGTGACAGCATGCAAGTAAAATGACAGGTATTGTCATTCCTTGTGAATGACACATTTTCCGTGTGACAGACTTTAGCACCTGGTCATCTGCAGAAGTTGTATTCATTCTGGAAAAGGGCGAACAGTGGTGACTGACAACACAGACTAGCCTGCGTTATTTTTTTGTACTATATATGTCACTGTGCATTCATTTATAACTTTATAGAGCTCGGATTTCCTGCTGAAAATGAGACAACAACTGTAGAGTTTCCACATTTTTGCAACAATCTACATTCCTTTCATACACCATTGCACATTTTCGTAAGCACCTTACAAAATCTGTATATTTCCGTAAGACCTTACATTCTGTATTTTCCTTATGAAAGCTTCTGTACACTCCATACACTTTCCTTATCCTCCCATATCTTCCATAATGAACTCTCCGTATGCTCCATAAGTTTCCTTATCTTTCCAAATTTTCCATAAAACTCACTCCATCAACACCATAAAACTTCCTTATCCTTCCATATACTCCATAAAAAGCGTTCCATATATGCCATACATTTTCCTTATCTTTCTCTATACTCCATAAAAAGCTTTCCGTATACGCCATACAATTTCCTTATCCTTCCATATACTCCATAAGAAGCCTTCCGTAAATGCTATACAACTTCCGTATATTTCCATAAAACTCCATAGGTTTTCCGTATGTAGCATAAGGAAATGTTACGGAGTCCATATATTTTCCGTAAGATTTCATATGGAACTTTTCAGTAGGGAAGTCACAATCCCTTCGTTTACCTCGTAAAACTCTTTCCACCAGAAAGCGGCACATAACCGCAGGTGCGTATGTGCCCTTGGTAGTGGGTATGGACCACACCTGATTGACAGATAATGTCAAGCTAAGAATGGCATAAACACAAATGAGTAATTTGAAAGTGTGAGCAATGTGGAAAAGGTGGCATCGTCTGCGTTAACCCGATGAGTGTAAAGAAAAAATGTCACGGTCTCAGAAGTCGAAACCAAGAATTCTGCGGTGCTACCGAGAATTCTACCACAGAGCCACCCCAGGTCTCTCACCTGTTTCTCAAATAGACCATAATGTTCATGAAGTGTCAATTGGGATTGCAGTGATCACTATCTCACTAGATATGTACTCCTATGACACGGTCATTACGTCGGGTTAAGATCAGCTGTACTTAACGGCAATGCACCGACAGTGATTGACACTTTTTACCAATCAAGGAACGGCGTGTACTGACATTGGTATTAATAATTTTAAAGTAAGAAAACTCGGTGCATCTCCACGAAGTGAACAATGATGAACGGGAGATGCTATAGGTTCTAAGGTCCATATTGTCTACGTTGAGGTCACCGACTAGTAGAAAGGACGGATGCATGAACGAACAGAAAGGTGGGCGCATGCTTGGACAAAAATCTTCGAGGCAATCAAATAGACTACCACAGAGCAATGCCAGATTTCAGAAATGCAGTTGAAGTAGAGCCTATTGTTCATGAAATTTCAATTGTGGTTGTAGTGCTGGATAACCGATCCTATAAACAGCACTTACGAACTTCTATCATACAGCTATGACGTCGGGTAAACTGCAATTCTAGAGAAGCACAATCCACTGAAGCTCATTCACAGTGTCCAAGACCACCACCTTTTCTGGCCCAAGCGCTATATACCAAGACACTCCATCTGGTGCTGCGAATACAAATGTTGCTGTTGGCATTATTACTTAACAGTAAACATGCGACTACTTACACATATTGGTGCGTAGGGCACTTCTACATATTTTTGGTGCATTTCGTACTATTTCGCTCAATCAAAAACTATAACACAGTCACCTTCTCTCTGCATATATGTAAAGAAGTTTTTGCAGATTTTTCAATGGGTCAATTGTTATAAGACACAATATAGCGGTTGCCCTAATTTTATTTGCAACGGTTTCTACCGGTGGACCGGTCTTCGTCAGGGTTCGCGAACAAGTCTGAATAACATTTCCGACCATGACGAAGACCGGTCCACCGGTTGAATCCATTGGATAAAAATGAAGTCAACTGCTCATCTGTGTAACTCTCTACATATATATATATATATATATATATATATATATTCAGTGGGAAAGTTCAGTGGGTCTGGTACGTATAAGAAAAGAAGCTGGTACAAGTACGAGAAAGCAAGCAGTTCCTTTATAGATTTACGTTTCGGCCATGGCACGGCCTTCGTCACAGTAATATATATATATATATATATATATATATATATATATATATATATGCGTGCGTGTGCACGTGTGTGTGCGTGGATGGCACAAGAAAAAATAATGCGGAAAAACTCCAAGGCACTCACCGAGGTTTGATCAAGCGATCCAGATCTTCACAACGTCAGGGCAGTTGCGCCCGGCGTTAGATCTGACACCGGGTAGAAGTAATAAGAAGCTTATAACAGTCACCCATTCAACGTCAGTTGGCAATATTAAACGATTTCAGCTCGTCATCGTCAGACCGGCTTTCTGTTGTGATATTATACGGTACTTTAAACATTAGAAATCCTTTATCACAGATCACAATTTTGGGGGATTATCACAAGTTTGAGAGATTGGCCATTAGTCTGTAACTAATTCATGTAGTTTCCGGAGCAAAGCAGTCGTGGTGGTACCCAAAAGCAGTTTCAAGATGGTAGATTCCGCTTTATAATTTCTAAACATTCTTTGGGTATGTTGTCTAATATCGCATTCTCTCAAAGCAATTGACATACAATTTACTGGTTTACAAATCTTTCAAAAGTGTGCAAGAGGCAAGACCCCTGATCATCAAGCTAAACCCTAAAGTTAACCTCAAAGCAACCAGAATATTTTGAAGATTCGTACAAATTTGCTGTTTAGGTGCTGTGGTGCGGCTAAGTAAAAGCTTTGCCATTTGCTTTTTTTTACATAGAATTGTTAAATTCCAATTCAGTGGTACATTTCCGTCACAGCAGTGCCATTAGGACATCAAAGCAAAACTTTATTTCGATGGGCATTGAACGATGGACATTCTCTCGGGTCACCTCAATAGATGCTGCGCACTTTGTCTGCTGCTCCACCATAATAGAAGTGTGAATGAATTCATATTGCAGTGGTAGATTAAAGCATTCATTCATAGCTTTGGCCTCCGCAAGTAGTGCGCCTAAGGCGTGTTGCTACGCGTCCGTCCCAATCGGCACTTTTGTATAAAATTGCAATTTTTCAACGCCTTAACACCGTGTGCAGGGCTGATCTCCGCCCTAAGGTTTTCTCGCTCATAGCGTCCATATAACTCGGCGACGCGTAGCTGCCTCACCTGGCTGTAATAATGTGTTTCCTGCTGGGTCCAATACACGATGGCCTTCTGTTCAGCTAGCCTCTTCCTCTGATTACGCTTTCGCTGCTCACATCTAGAGCTACCACTGTTGCTTGATTAAATAATTTATCACGAACATTAGTAGCCGGAATTTAGATGTACTCCAAAGCTTCAACGTGGGTTCATCCTTATTGAGGTTGATATAGCTGTTGTACAGTACCATGCATTGTGCAAACTCTGTATAATGCATGCGCAGTAAACACTCATTTACCTCTCTAAGCGCACGTATTGCTTTTATTTCATACCAATCCCAATGACAAGAGGATCAATAATGTTTTGTTTCACCACAGTAACCAGGCACAGAAACGAAATGAAATCATGTGAACAATGAGCGCCCGTTTTTAAAGCGACCAATCTTACTGCTGAACCGGTCGAAAAGTAAATATGCTACGCCACGCTCTTGAACATATCCTGGATGCTTACAATGCTGTGGAACACTCAAAATGAGGCGCCTTCATGTCTAGAGTCAAACATAGCCTAGGCACGAAAATTCGAAAACGTTAGGTTTGCGCTGTCTCGCCTGAAGCCACACGACACGATGTCTGCATCAGAACAGTTGTCGTCATGGTTATGCTGAAACAGCCGAGGTAGCAAGCAGCCTGCCATCGATCGCTCCTTGATTAGACAGCGTCGCCGGTCGTTGGTGTAGAGCACCTCGCAGTCCTTCTGCAAGAGCCTTGATATTTTTTCTGCATATTCCTGAAAGTGAAAACAGATCAATATGGCCGCGTATTTAGAAGACCTGGCAAGCTCACAGAAAGCTAAAGTGGGCTGATCGTGTACTAAAGTTTTATGAACAAAGGCACCCGGATGAAGACATGCCCAAGCAACGTCGCAGCGAATCAAACTGCGTGCAAATAAAACCAAGTTTGCTCCTTCTTTTCGTAGCATGTGATATTCATTAATCTACGATAGCCACATGTACGTTCCACTGCTTCCGAAAAGTCAATATTGTAGTACAAATAAATGTATGAACTTGAAAGACGTGCCTTTGCAAGGATTTCAACGATCGCATTTCTCTGTATTTCCTCGTATTTCTCTGTATTTCCTCACGGTTCCTCGTGTTTTCAAAGAGGTGAGAAACACCATGGTATGGAAGGGCAGTGCAGAACAGTTGTAGACCACTCCAAGTCATGTGAGCTAAGTTCACGTGAGAATACCGCAACGGTAGATCCGGCATGCAGTGTCGAAGAAATTTCGACCCACTTACCATGAACACCGGGGTCAACACAGGAGACGGAGCCAAGGCAGACATTATTCAGTACAGTGCGGTTATGGGCAGCTCTGTAGAATGTGAGATAACTTGTTTGGAAGGAAATGGCTGCACTGTTGCTAGATGCTTTAAGGTGTCAGCCAGTCTGACTACGAAAGAAAAAAAAGCAATTTGCACGCAAATCTTTTAGACAGCGTGGGCCCGAGGGCGAACAAAATAAGGGAGGGTGCTGGTAGCGAGGCACGAGTGGAAGAGTTCTTTGCTCGGCGTCATCAGCAGCGCCCTGAAGGACGCCACCAAACAACGACGCTTCGGGCAACCTGCACGGCTGGTCACCCTCAGGTCGAGTGTTTCGCTGGTGGACGAGCTGTTGCGACGGGCACATGGGCCGACGAGGGAGCGGCGTTCTTTGATCCTCAGAGAAGTCACTGAATGGCTGTCGGCCTATGTATTTTTCTTCCTACCGGAAGGTGAGGCGCCATGTCGCCGGACAACGTCAGCCATTTCACGAGACGATCACAAGTGTTTACGCGGTAGCAACATCTCCTTTGGAAGAGAAAGTAGCGTTAGCATCCACGTTAACCACCCCGCTAAATGAGAGAACGATTCGGTTAACCCTTTTTAGCTTTGCTGTGGTGGCCCTTTCTATGTATGCTGTTGTGTGTTTGAGACCCGTCGCCCAGTGACACATACACGACAAGGAAGAGCCACGTTGGTGCCACATTGCAGTGCAGTGACAACACCTCAATAGTGGACGCATTTACCTGTGCGGGTGTGGACGTCACCCTCTCAGGTTGTCTGTGACACGTTATTGGACTGTGAGATCGGCCCAAATTCCCCGATCTAAGTATTTGGGGACAACGTACTCTTTATAATGGCCACCAGGCTCAGGTAGAGTGAGCTTGCCATGTAAAGAATATAAATAAACACTATGGTAAGTTCACCTTCCTTCTGCCTGGACATCTTCGTTCCAGATTTTCGGCGCCTGCTAAGACTGGTCGCAACTGGACACTGCACACAAAATAGTTCATTTAGGTTTAGGGATGTCTAAACGATACCTTAAGATGCGAAGCATCTCTTGGACAAGCCTGTCTGGGGCAGTATGTACGTGCGTCCGTACAAACATTGTGGTGCGTCCGTGCGAACGCACAGCGATGCGCTCATCTCGCCGCAGCTGTTGGAGCTGTGCCAAAGGTCACGCCGCAGCTCCGCTCTGATGGCATGCTCAATCCCCTCGCAGTGCGTGCTGCCTTCACTCTCTCCATCGTCTGCTGCACTCGCTGCAGCGCCCGCAGTTGCCGCCTCGTCCGTTACACCACAACAATGGCCTCTAACGCTTCTCGCCAAAGCACCGACTCGTCACTTCAGGAGCAATTAACATGACGGGTGCTTCACGTACACATCGAAACGTGGCTGCACATGTCACAAAACTCGCGCTAACCATCGCTACAAACAAATCCTCCAGCGTTCACCTAAGCACCCACCTTAGCGCTTCAACCAGTGATGCCACCTGTGCGCAAGGCTGCTGCTTCTCATCCCATCAGAGTTCGTCTTGTGAAGATGGTGCAATTTTTATTATCATTCTTACACTTTACAATTGCTTGTATTCATAGGAGGAACTTTTGGTAACATGCATATTCTGCGTCTAATGAAACCCGAACAGCGGCACGCCTTTGTGATGTTTAGTGCGCGCCATTCACTTATCACCACGGATGGGAACGCATATGTGCGCACAGAGCTACAAACCAGGATGCGTGCGCGTATCAATGGAGAGAACTAACTGGTGTGCACTATACCATCGTGAATTCTTTCCACTGTTCGGGTTCGATTTGACGCTGATAATTTATGAACACGGCTGGCACGCTTAGCATAACGCTCACTTGGACTGGATACTGGGTAAGTCCGGTCTCGCCGCAGTTGAGTTTCGATGGTGGAAGTTTCAGCTTTTCGAGCTTGAGAACATTTTAAACTGTTTCACAAGAAGTAGGTGGAAGGGCAAGTATTGCCAGACTGGCGTGTTTGGTTCGGCTATTCCGAACCCCGGCTGTTTTTTTTTGCCTCTGCTTGAAGTTCAGTAGGCGTGCCAAAGCACATATTTGTAGTAGGTATTTATATATTTAGAACTAAAACATCACCGGACCAAACACTAGCACAATCAGCTGAAAAAGTGTCGCAGTGTATTAGTTCACAAAAGCCTACCAAAAGCGTGCCAAAAGCGCACCTACGAGTTAGAAACGTACGAAAAAATATGACTCCGCCCAGCAGCATTCAGTGACAGCTTGCGTTGCTGAAATCGCCTCACATCGATGAAAATCGCATCTCGTTGGGACATAGAATACAAACAAGAGTGATTTATTTATATTGACGCATGCTTGAACTATGCTTTACAGCCATTATTACACTTTAGACTTGTTTGTACTTAAAGCAAGAAGCTCCGGCAACATTTACACTGACACCAACGGCATGCACAGGCTTCATGCTTACAGGTACCGGACACCGGGTAAGACTGATCTCCACGCAGGGTAGTTGCTATGATTGAAGTCTGTGCATTTCAGTTTCAGAACGTTACTTCTTATACTGTACCAGAAGTAAGCAGAAGGACAACGATTGCCACACATGCATTTTCGGTGTGGTGATATCGGACGAAGACTGTTTTTAGGGGCGAAGCTCTTTAAAGCGGCACCCGTTTGTCCCTCATCGTAGCTCGTAACCAGTCTTACGCTTTGACCTGCAAGGCGGTGCCAGTGGGAGTTTTCTCCTGTGCGTTGTTGAACAATATAAAATTCGCAGCGTGCGCGTTAACTAAAGCTGAATTCTGTCTCTCATTCCCAAATAGCAGTCATTGGCATGCACATTGAGCAATATCTGACAAGAAAGGCTTGCTACGTTATACTCGCTGGGCGTAACCTCCTTGGTTTTAGAAAGGTTGAGCGAGCGTTGGGCCGCAGTGCCATGAATACAGTGAATTATTATATACCATGAACTCAAGGTGGTTAAAGGTGGGAAGTAGATACGAAGCGCAAGCTGTAAGAAACCACCTCTCGTTTTGTCCTTGGAATTTCCGCTGGATGGCGGTGCTTGTATATGTGAAATATATGATGAAAAGATGTGAGATGTTTGTACTTGGAGTGTTGACTAGATGGACGAACAGACACACAGACAGATGCAAGGACAGACGCATGGATGGCTGCACAGACGAATGGGCGCATGGATGGATGCAGGGGCAGATGCATGGACGACCGCAGGAATGGACGCACGGATGGACGTGCGGACGCACAAACAGATGCACGCACGCGGACGGGTGAATGTACGCAAGGACTGTCACACAGACAGACGCATATATGATTAGAATCTGCGAGATGGTGGTACTTGAAGCGTTGACTAGGTAGAAGAACGGGCACATAGACAGGTGCATGAACGGACACGCGGATGGCAGCACGGATGGATGGACGCATGGATGAACGCAGGGGCGGATGCATGGACGAACTCAGAGACGGACACACGGAATGACTTGCGGACGCACGAACAGACGCACGGACGGGCAGATGGACGCACGGATGGTCACACAGATGGACGCATGGACGGACGTAAACAAGAACGAATGGACGGACGGATGCTTCGCCCCACTCTCCATCATTCACCCCGTGAATGTGCTGCCACTTTTTTCGGCCTCCGCTGGGAAAGGTCTTGAATTGCAATTTCTTTTACGACTGCACAAATTCGTTGTGATGTAGCGATTCGCTCTTACGTGGGGCACATCCAGGCTAATAAGCCTGGATGTGCCCCAGCGGCAACGGACAACACTGCAACATGAAATCATTAAAACAATACATCACTGATGCGATATTGGTATTCACTTGGGGCACGCAGAAAAAAGTGTGTTCATTGCTGCAACATACGTTCACCTCTTCAATTAACGCTGTAATTGACACTGTGTAAATATTAAGGATAGCCGAGCTAAGTATCAAAACAACCAGAGTTTGCTCTTTTGTGATACGAACACACTTTTCTCCCCATCCCAGGGAAAAACAGTACATATGACAGTGATTTAGCATATCAACTATACATAATGAATGTATTATGCTTACTCTTTATCTCTGCCAAGCGACTAATCGTGACAAATGCTCAGGAGCTGCTTGGGTGCCATATATTCATACTGTTACGTTTGAAAGAGACTTGTAGACGTTGAAAGGGACCGTTTATTAGGTCGTGAGGGGCAGCTCAGAAGCGGCCGACTGGTTAAAGATCCTCCTGATCCTCTTCTTCCTCTCTCGCACTGGGCGACCAGTGCGTTCACCGTATACGCTTCTTTTTCTTCGTGCATGTACGCAACATTCCTCACCGCGCAGACGATGGCCGCCGGACGAGTCAGTCAAGTTGTCGTGGCGTGTACAGTTTCAGGCGCGCAACATGAACCACTTGAGTTTTGGCAGCTCGTCGACCACTCGCCGTGAGACGAGCTCTTACATAGTTGACCTCTGTAAGTCTGTCGACGATGACAAAAGGTCCATCGTAAGTGGCCAAAAACTTTTGGCATAACCCGCGCTTGCGCATCGGAGTCCACAACCACACCAGATCACCACGGCGATAAATCACTGGTCGATGGTGAATGTCATAGCGTGCCTTCGCTTTGTCTTGCGATGCCAATGTGCGTAGTCGAGCTATGCGACGCGCCTCTTCGGCGAGGCAGAGAGTCTCGGCGACAGTGACGTTGTCGTGGTCGCAGAAAGGCAATATTGTGTCGATTGTGTGTCGGGGCGAACGTGCATAAAGCAAAAAGAAAGGGCTATAGCCTGTAATCTCACACTTCGCGGTGTTGAACGCGTAAGTAATGAACGGGAGTACGTCATCCCAGTTCTTGTGGTCGCATGAGACGTACATAGACAACATGTTTATAATGGTGCGGTTGGTACGCTCCGTCAGCCCATTAGTTTGGGGGTGGTATGGTGTCGAGTGACGCAGGCGGGATTCACATAAACGGAGTAGCTCCTCGACGACATCCGCTGTGAATTGTCGTCCACGATCACTGATAATCAGGCAAGGTGGGCCATATCGGAGGGTGACGTACTGTAACAAAAACGACGAGACTTCACTGGCAGTTGCGGAGGGGACGGCTGCCGTCGCGCAGTAGCGTGTGTGGTAGTCGACGCAAACAATCATCCATCGGTTGCCCTTTGCCGATTTTGGGAAGGGGTCGAGAAAGTCAATGCCCACTTGTTCGAAAGGTACGCTTGGAGTAGGCATCGGCTGTAGAAGACCAGCTGGACCAGTTGATGGACGTTTGTGACGCTGACATTGCATGCAGCTTGCCACATAACTCTCAACAGACTTCGGCATACCAGGAAATAAAAGCGCTCTTTAGTCCGGTGAAGCGTCCGGGCCAAACCTAAATGTCCAGATGTAGGGTCGTCGTGCATGACACTCATAATAACTGTTCGCAGGCTCTCCGGGACCACTAGAAGGAAACGCGCGCCACTGCTGGAGAGGTTCCTTTTGAACAGTAGTCCATCACGCATACAGAAACGGTGTGCACTAGTGGAAGCGGATGCAGCGGCGAATAGGGGTGCTAGTTTAGCATCTTTCCGCTGTTCTGCTCTGAAACTGGGATAGTCCGGAAACGTAGGCGACACAGACGCTACAAGCTGGTCAAGGTCATCGGATTCACAATCTGTTGTGCTAAGTGGCATACGTGAAAGACAGTCCGCGTCAGCATGTCGACGACCACTCTTGTAAGCGACGGTAAAACTGTATTCTTGTAGCCGGAGTGCCCAGCGCGCAAGGCGGCCACAAGGGTCACGAAGGTTGACAAGCCAACACAACGAGTGGTGGTCGGTTACGACTGTGAATGGGCATCCGTATAGGTAAGGCCTAAACCGCTGAATTGCAAATAATACCGCCAGGCATTCTTGTTCGGTAACAGTGTAGTTTTGTTCCGGCCTGCTTAGGGAGCGACTTGCGTAAGCAATGACGTGTTCGCGGTCGCCGTAACGTTGTACTAGGACGGCTCCAATACCTATGCCGCTAGCATCCGTATGAAGCTCTGTCGGAGCAGAAGGACTGAAGTGCTGAAGGACGGGTCGTGACGTCAACGAAAACTTCAATTGACGGAATGAAGAATCGCACTCCGGAATCCACTCAAAGGAATTGTCCTTTCGTAAGAGGCATGTGTGAGGGTACGCATAGTTGGCAAACGGTGAACGCACTGGGCGACCAGTGCGTTCACCGTATACGCTTCTTTTTCTTCGTGCATGTACGCAACAATACTATCGAATCAACTGTTTTACATTAAACGATACCGAAACATTCCACAGCACACACTACATAAACGTGCACGCGGCACTAGTGCCCGAACAGTGCATGCTCGAGCATGCACCAGTGCACTCCTGTGCAAATTCTAGTGTTTCCAGCGTTTTCTTGTGTGTGTCAGCGTCATAGCTGTAAGCCAGTGCCCATACCATGGAACACAGTTTTTGGCCGTGCGCCCACCGAACTGCCAGTAAATACCAGCGTGTACCACTGCAAAAACGTAATAGCCTGCTGCTGAGGACTTCAGTTTTTTCACCAAGGACTTCTTCTTTTCTTTTCGCTTTTTCCCACTTTACTCAAAAACGCTCACGGAAATTCGCAGTGTCAACGGAAAACTATGACACCAAAAACGGCTCTTGTTGTGGTCTCATAACAGCATTCGGAGAAAATTAATTCAGAAAAAAATTATTACCGAAAAAGATTCATACCTGCGCCCTCTCCGTGGCAGCGAAGTTTTCTGGCACAAAGTGATGTTGGCGCTTTAGACCCTCCGTCAGGAAAATAACCCTATACCAGCGTTATGCGGGAAGGAGCAGCACCAGCATACATAACGAGGCCTTATGCAATGAGAATTCAGTAACCAGGCGTCACGCAATACGTGTTACGTAACAAATAGTTAGTTAAATACTTTGAACCCATTCCAAAGGGCTCAGCGGTTATTCGTCATTGTTACCAGCCACCACATCAAAAAAGTGCTGGTAACACCTTAATGGGTGGCGGGTACCTCACATCTGCGTAAAATGACGAATACAGAACTAGAGAGTGTTTTTTAAGTTAAGAACAAAATTATAATTTAGGGCGTATTCAGTAGCTTTCAGGTGTATTTGTATTAGTAGACCCTCGGAAGCTAACTAAAAATCTCACTGTTCTAGATTTTGCTCCAACTGCGCTACTAAATTTCGTGCAGACCTGACATTTTTGACTGAAACCCCTCTACCAACATTGCTTTATGAGTGAAGCGGGTGAGTTGAGAGAAAGGCTTTGAGTTGGTGAAATAAACAGAGAGGTGCATAGGTGGGGTGGTTATCAACGAGACAGAATTCACTTCGATGGCTGGCTAGGTCATGAGGTTGGTCGGTGACCTGCAGGACGCGCAGTACTTTTTCTGTGAGGGGGGGGGGGGGAGGGCATGCGTGCCTTTCGGGGTACAGGATAGCTAGTAACGAGGAAAACAATCAGGGGGTTTCTTTTACAGTGGTATAGACAGATACGATTCCAAAATGGCATGAATAACTAAGACACGTAGAGTTCGGGTGAGAAATCGACGTAGCCACGAGGGCCGAGCCAATTCAGACGTAGGTATATCAACATGCAGGGTGGCAGGAATACGCTTAAGTAGGAAGAGATAGCAAAACAGCTAAGTAAGGAGAGGCCGATGGTATATGGTTTTGTAGAAACACATCTTAGGGACAAGGAACAACGTCCTAATAACCCGGTGTACGCGTGAGAATATTGCAATAGAACAGAAGGCAGCAGAAAGAGAAGTGGTATTGGGGCATTCATCTATAAAAGTACAGACTGCCAAAAGTTCAAGGAGCAGTGCAAGGAACATTTATTACTAAAAGGAAAAGTGGCAAGGCACCTGACGCCCCTGGATTTCGTATAGTTGTGGACAGGGGCAAACGCCAGAGAGGAAAAACAACAAATGATGCAGTGCATAGGAAATGACATTGACGAAATAGGAGAAGAGTGCGAGGTAATTATATTGGGAGATATGAATGCGCACATAGTAGATATGGATGAATATACTGACCCAACAGGCAGAATGATAAAGAATATGTGTGAAAGGCATGGAATGGAATGAAAAAAAAACTTCATTACTTCATTAGCAACAGCACCGAAAAATGTGAAAGCCAGAAAACATGGGAGATGGGAAGGCTGCAGTCGACGATTGATTACGCAATAATGTCAGATACGATTTATGATCAGCTAAGGGTGATGAACATAGACGAATACTGGTCCAGAAGCTTAGGTAGTGATCACAAACATAACGTAAAGCTGAGTTTTGGAAAAGAAATGAAATTGAAAAGGTGGCATTACGAGCAACCACAAGGTAATATTTATTCAGAAAGGCAAATAAAAATAGTGACTAAAGATATTGTGAAAATAATCACTAAGGATACTAAAACAGAGTGGACGTACACAAATCTAGCTCGATTGTTTGAGTTAGAGCTTGCAAAGGGACGAGTCAAATCAACTGAGAAAAGCAGACAGAAACCCTAGAGCTGGCGGGATGAGGAAATTAAGGGAGCCATAGTAAGAAATCAGGAAGCCTCCTGGGAACACAGGTATGCTAAAGAGAGGGGTGAACAGGAAGGTGGTGTTAAAAGAAAATGCGATAATTCTTTGAGATGCAGAAGGAAAGCATCCGATTTGATCAATGAAAAGATCAGAAGAAAAGGGGCCCAGTGGATAGCGGAAGTAAAAAAAAAGAATAGAAAGACAGCTGCAAAGTTTTGAAACAATCTCAATTCTCTGAGTAATAAGACAAGCATGAAGCAGAGCTTTAAAACTAGTTCATTTGGTCAGAATATAAGGGCATGGGACAATGGAATATATAAAAACAATGATGATAGAAATATTTGAACACCAAGAAAGCGCTTCATGCACTGCACTAGATGAGGATGGACCAATTAGCTCAATGGCTCCCGCGGCACAACGAGAGTGGGAAAGGACAGAGAAAAAAGTTTCTAATAACACATAAACAGACCCTGACACCATCCTAATCTAGCTAATAAAGAAACTAGGACCAAACTCTAAGAAAACAGTATGAGAGGCAGTGAGCAAAGCAACAATGAATGGTGAAGCTCCCAATGGGTAGAAGCGAAACAGGATGAGCATGATCTATAAATAAAAGGGGAACAAAGCCGATTTAAACAACTACCGTCTTATGACAGTGACATCACTAGTTTACAGGCTGGTGATGCAGATAGTAAACGAAAGACCACAGAGATGGGTGGAGAATGAGGAGGTGCAAGGAGAACTACAAAATGGGTTCCGTAAACAAAGGAAGTTGGAGGACAATCTGTTTTTATTGATTCAGTGTATTGAAATTACGGAAAAAGAACACAGGCCCCTGTGGCTAGCATTTCTAGATATCAAGTGAGCTTACGATAGTGTGATTAAAGAAGACTTGTGGAGACTACTGGACACAGTAGTTGTGTAAGATGGAATGACTAATCTTCTAAAGCGTATTTATAAAAAGTAACAAGGTAGTTATCGAATGGAAATAACAGGTATCTGAACCTATACAGATACAACGCGGTCTTCAACAGGGATGTACCTTGTCACCTTTGTTATTTATGTGGTATTTACAGGGACTAGAAGCCAAATTAGAGGGGAGTCGACGCGGATACGGGCTCTCTGTTGCCAAGCAAGGAAAACACATTAAAGAGTCATTACTAACATTGATGTGTGCAGATGATATAGTACTAATAGCCGACAACAAGGAGTATCTGCAGGGATTGATAGACATCTGTGGTAATTAGGTAGATAGGTTAAATTTGAAGTTCAGCAGGGAAAAATAGGCAATCATGATTTTTAATTATAGCAAAGACCGTGAGCACAAAATACAGGAAGTCACACTAGAAACAGTGGATAAATAAAAATACTTGAGTGTATGAATAAATAACGGTGCTGAATATGTAAGGGAGCACAAAAAATACGTAATGACTATGGAACCAGGAATGCAGCTGTAATGAAAAATAGGACACTGTGGAACTACAATAGGTATGAGGTTGTGAGAGGGATTCGGAAAGGTGTCATGGTACCGGGTTTGACGTTCGGCAATGCGGTCTTGTGCATGAAATCAGAAGTTCAAGCAACATTGGAAATTGAACAACGTGGCATAGGTAGACTTGCTTTGAGAGCACACGCGAATACCCAAAATGAGGGGGTACAGGGAGCCATGGGTTGGACATCGTTTGTGTGCAGGGAAGCTAGCAGCAAAATAGAACTTGAGGAGCGATTAAGAAAAATGTGAGTGAGCATAGGGCTAGGAAATTTTTCAGTTACTTTTACATAAAAAATGTCAATGTTAAATGGAAGAAATAAACTCAAAAATTGTCCAGCAAGTATTTAGTTAACAGCAGAATACCTAGCCAAAAGAAAACATCGCTTAAGAAGAAGTTGAAAGAAACAGAGAGGAACGTGTGGAAGATGGAATGCTTACGAAATCATCACTGCAGACCTACCTAACATTTAAACAGAAAATTGCAAGAGAAAAGATCTACGATAATTTTCGGGGTTGTCGTCTGCTCTTCGAGGCTAGAAAGGGAGTGTTGCGGACCAAGACGTACCGCGCAAAATACGAAGGCACACACACGGTATGTAGTGCATGTGAGGTGGATGAAAGAGCTGAACATTAGATAATGTTCTGCAAAAGGCTCCACCCTATAGTCGAAGATAATGGCGCCAAATTTTTCAAAGCGTTGGGGTTTAGGAACAGTGAAGGCCAAATATACTCTAAACAGGTAGAAGTAACCAGGAGGTGGCTAACTGATTGGTGGCTACAATGAAGGCGCAAATTAAATTCAATCCTTAAACACACAGTGATAGTACTTAACTTTGTGGCTATGTGGCGTGAGCCACAGCCCGATCTACAGGGCTCAGCCGGATACATCCAACCGTACATTCATCTGATTGGCTGCTCCGTGGGCTGTGCCTTGGTATGCGGAGAACGAGTGTCTCTCTCAGTCTCCTGGACAGCCGCTGCACGTTGTGGATCTTTGTGGGGCATAAACGAAGCAGAGAGGCGCGCGCGTTGAAGAGGCTTGCTCTCGGCTTGCTTGACTCGCGTCTCGTTGGTGTCACTCCTGCACAGTCCGCTTTCTCGAACGTAATCGGACGCATGGACACATACGCACGGACGAATAGATGAACGAACGCCTCGCCCCAGTCACCCTCATTCACTCCATGGGTATCCTGTGATTTTTTTTCTATTGAACCCTTTTTTGTGGTTCGTGTACTTTTTATAATTTATAGTGCCCCATCTAAAGCGACATAAAAAGCTCCTCTATTACGGCGTAAATGTAGCGCTAAAGAGACACGAACATAGAAGTGTACACCACTTTCAAACAAAAGTGTGGTGTACACTTTTTCGTCCGTATGTTTTTCGCGCTAAATTTACGCCACATTGAAACAGTACCAGCTAGCTTGCCTCTCCGTTTTGCTGAAGCTCCTCTTTTATTCGCGCAAATTTACCCTCTTCATGTGTAAAAGGCCAAATGAATGATCGTTTCTAATTTGTTTTGTTTATTGTTTAATAACAGAGACAAACTTTTGCGGAGCTTTATCATGATCAAATTGCATCGGTCGCGAAACTTGGAACGACAATTGTATGAAACCTATTGCCACAGGCAGTAATGCCTGCCAGCGATTGAAGCGTGACTAGGTGAGGTGTGGACTAACAACCGAAACTAAAAACTCATTATGATTTTTTGAAATAGTGATAACTTCATATAAGTCAAAGTGAACAATAAATTTCATGGTGTATCTCACGCTTGCCTAAATGGTGGATTGCCTCAATTTTTCTACGGGTGTACTAAATAGGGAAGAAGGCGCATATCCAGGCCATCCGCTATCAGAGCTTGTGATTACTTCGGCGTGTTCTTAGGTTCAGCACAATCCAGATCAAGGAATCAAGGAAAGATCGCTCACTTTTCCGTGATGGTTTCGTGCGTACTTTTAGTACTTTACTCGTTAAATACGAAGCATTTCTATTGAACTTAAGCGACTTTGCACATATCTATCTATCTATCTATCTATCTATCTATCTATATATCTATCTATCTATCTATCTATCTATGTATCTATCTATCTATCTATCTATCTATCTATCTTGCCGCCTACGACTTTTAGCTGTCTTGGCCGTTCCGATAAGGGTATCGATACCAAACTTGGTATAGCATACAATGACTGTATGAAGAATGTATTTTTAAAGTACTAACATAAAAATCATGACATAGATGTCATGAACGTCATAACTTACATTTAATGATCCTGCAGCTCTTGCTGTAGTTTCGTTCAGATGGCATGTCGCAAAACTGGGATGGTATGACATAATTGCATGGTTAACACAAACGACAAAAAAGCGTGAAAATCGTGACATTCGTGACGCTACATTGGAGAATATTATGCCCTTCAAGATGCGTTCGCGGTAGTTTTGTTTGCTTGACATATACCAAATTTGGTATTACGTGACGTCAATGCATGACGAAAGTATATTATTTGTGTAAACATGATAATCCTGATGTGCGTGTCATATAAGAACATGACACCATACCACGCTCAAAACGTGCTCGCAGTCGTTTCGCTAGGTTCACATATACTAAATTTGGTATTACAATGCATTGATAGATGGGGAAGGTAAACGACACACCCAGAGATGAAAATCATCACACAGAAGTCATGTACGGCATCATTAACCACCAACCACCTCGTAACGTTGTGCTGATTTTAAAGTGACATATGAACTTTTCTGATTCGTTCTTCGCATATCATCGATTCGCACTGTACGTGGAATCTGCCAGTTTTTTTTATGTTTTCTTTACTGGTGTGATATTTTAGAGCTAGCCAGTGCTACGACTGCCTACTGCTGTCGCTAGCAGACGGTTGGCGTGCCCTGGCTTTTAGTGGCAGCAAACGCGGCAAGCTGAGCATTGAGACGCTGTACTCTACTGCTGCTTAAGCTTTATTTTCGAAGCTGCTGTCTCGCAGCAGTGGTTTTCGACTATTGGACAACATGAGGTTTCGAACAAATATGCTATTTTTCCATGAACAGCTCTCTCACAATTGCCTCTGCGAAGGATTTTGTGCATATGTTAGGCAAGTAATTTAGCTATTAAAACACCTTCGCTTCCTGAATCTTAGTTTTTTTGTTTTTTTTCTCCCGCTGGCAATTAGCGAGGCACAAGGCGCGAAAATAATCCGCTATAATAACGACAACAAAAATGCCACCAATGAAAAAAAAATCACTTTCCTGCCATGTAGGAAAAATACGCGACATAGCGACCACTTCCGGTTGTGGCGTAATATTTTATTTTTTATTTTAGTTTGCTGTTAGTTTATCTCTCCTCACGTAGATTGCTACAGTGACAACGAGGCGTTGAATACTGGTTCCATAGGCTTCTAATAAAATTACGCTACCGGTTTATAAACTTTATGGCTTTATCAAAAAAGCAACGCCTTATGTGAGCTCAAAAAACATAAATAGTGGCGAAAATAGCATTAATGTTTGCGTTTTAAGAGCCTATGTCACATTATGACGATAATGCATGCAATATATGCAGAGACTATGAGGAAAGTTTGGCTTTCTCGGATTCAATAAAGTGTGTTCTTCTATCTAAGCCCCATCAACTGGCGTTGACCCCGGTCATGAATTAAACCTGTCTCTGTTAAACTGAACAGCGTGGCAGTCTATACTTTATGCTACAGCGTTGACATATGAGAAAGTGAAAATGCCATCATGCAAGACGTTATAGTTGTTGGACAGATGCAAGCAAAATGAAATATGTTCGAGTGTAATGCTTAACAAATTATATAGTTACCGGGAAACTAACAAAATCTGAACTTATTCCTTAGCAAGAATTATAAAAAGAAACGCGAGTGTTTACAGTCTTCAAGCTTTCGCATTCAACTTTCATGGCTGGATTGTAGAAAGAATTCTTCATTGCTATTTTTTCTCAGGCTGCACAACGAGAACGCGTACGTGATTGCCTGGCGCACTCAAGGAGCCTCAGTCGCCAACATTCTACGTCGAGACAGTTGAACGAACAGAAGGAGGTGTTTCAGCTGACATACGATCTCGATTTATTCTGACCCTGTTTCGTCGACTCACTCTGTGTCACTAATGATGTAGATTGAGAAGAATAGCTCATTTAGGATGCATGTGCCGGTCCAGACGAAGAATATGGCATCGTTAGGCAGAGGTCACGTCTCAAGGCGCTCTCCACAGTAAGTATACTTTTTTATTCGAAGTAGGATGGCGTGGTAGATCAAAAAGAGTAAAGAAATGCGGTGAAAACGGGTCGTAGAACAGCGATTTAAAACCGTGCTGCCGAACAACTTTAGTTTATAAAGTAAGAGCTTATATGTGATGTCCATTCCTTTTGTTTGTCCAGGTACCTGAAATTACTTGAGCGCTTCGAAAATTTGAATCACTATAATAGTGTTAGATTTAGACTCGATTGAAATTTCAAATTTTAGAGGTTTCGAAGTGTTAAAAAACAAATGGACGTATTTAACTGAATAAACAGCTGTTCCTAAGCAGGTTTCTTTTAAGCATATGTCACCGATTCGCGATACGTTCTTATGGGGAATTTCCGGGCTTCCAGAAGGCCACCCTCATTGTTGAATGAATAAATTAACTCTATGACGGCTACAGGGACAAGCTAAAGCAACAAGAAAAAAAAGGGCCTCAGGTAGCCCAGAAAATTTGTTGAGAAAATTGAAAATATATACCAATAGCAGCAGCACGTGAGGAAGTTGTTGAAAAAGAGTGGGCTACTTGTTAAGGCTTTTGTTCCCCACCAACGCCGTTAGATTACGCCAGCGCACAAAACCGAAATCCGTCCAGGACCTTTGTTTGTTAACATCCAAAAAAGCCTTAGTTCAGACGGTTGCCTAAGCAATGTTCATAGTATACACATAATAATAATTAAAGATTATAGTCTTGCAGTGTATTATTCAACACAGTAATCCTGGTCTGTCAGTTGGTCCTTACTTTGAACAATTCAGCCAGCCGGCAACAGCTTAACGCCCGCCCTTCTTAATCTTGTGACTGCGCTCATACTTGTGAACAATCAAATAGCAAATTTCAGGCACATTTTGGCTTTGCATCAATACGTAAGTATTAGATAATGTGTTTAATTAGAAAATAGAAAGATACGCAATTTTACAAACCATAGTGTTATTTACATACCATAGTGTTATTTATTGAAAGTGCACGTCCGAGTGTCCACCCTGCCTCCTTTTCGCTGATCTAAGTACGCGTGGGAGATAAAAGCGCGTGCCACCTTGTCGTGACAATGTGGCGACCCACGTTGATTACAAAATCTTGCTGGTAATGCTGAAAGCACGATAGTTTCCCCCGAGATTCCCATCATCAGCCGTATTTGGTAGATATAAATAGCGTGTCAATTAACGTTAAACGAGGTGCTCCTTCATGGCTTAGTGGCTAACGCGTCGCACTCAAAATTCACAATTCAGAGGCGCAACGTTCGATTCGGCGCACCGGACTCTTTCTGAAATATCGTTTTTCTTGTGTTTTCACACACACATACACACACACACACGCATATATATATATATATATATATATATATATATAGTGGGAGTAATAATTCAATGGGCCAGTTAGTCTTCGTGAAGGTATGAGTATAACTCATCCCCTGATGAAGGGAGGTCCCCTCCCGAAACTGTTGGGAAATAAATATATTTATCCTGTTGACAACGCTCCCGTTGTGCCATATCCCATATATATATATATATATATATATATGTATATATATATATATATATATATATAGGAAAAATAAGTATACGCCTCTAAAAAACTGTTTATTGGTGACGTTTCGATGGGAGAACGATCTTCATTAGACGAAATTTAGTAGGCTCCGACGCGTTTTTATGCCAACTTCCAGCCGAGAGAGAGCGAGAGAAAAAGAAAAGAAAAAAAAGAAAAAAAAGAAAAAAGAAAGCGAGAGAAAAAGAAAAATCTACATATACCAGTGGCCCACTACCCATCATGCACTGATAAGCAGCCGAACGGCCAGGTGTGCGTGCTACGCATAACACGTGCATTAAAAAAAGAAAAAAAGAAAAGAGAAAAAAGAGAAAAAAGAAAAAAAAACAACGCACCTGGGTCAGTGGCAATACCATCCATTATACCCTGATAAGTAGTCAAACGACCACGTTTGCGTACTATTAATGGCACGTTCATTTTGTAAAAAAAAAACGAGTGGTAAACAACATACAATCATGGCAAGTTTTTTGGTCCAGGGGGCTAAATTAAGCAAATTCCAGTGATGAAAAGTTTGACTCCTCAGGTTCACCTCGCATCAGCTTTCCGGGTAGCTTGTAAAGAATACCACATTGTATTCCTTGCGATCATTGTCGCTGTCGCATTCCACCTGTTCTCCCCCTCCATAGTTGCTCTTGGAGCCTGGTGAAGAGGGCTACGTCAGAACAATGTGATATATTTTAAAAAAGGGAAAAAAGAAAAAAAAGGAAAAAGGGGAAAAAGAAAACAAAAGGAGAAAAGAACAGCAAACAAACGCTACGCGTGTCAAAGCTCCGCACGTGCAGGATAGGCACTTGCCGCGTAGCTACAATCTCCGGTCTGTGGCTCAAGAATATTAAACATATACTGGAGGTTATTTTTTAGGTTTTTACCTCGGGGCTTGGATGTGTCATTTTACTTCGTTTAGTGGTCAGCCTTTCTCGGAATGCGCGTGCCCATGCCGCATGCCCGAACACGTGCTCCAGGCGAAATCAGAAGAGAAGAAAAATGATAATTAAGGAAACCAAAAAGAGAGAAGAAGAAGAAGGAAAAAAAAGAAAACTGAAACGTTTGGTTGGGATAAATATTATCCCGAATCTTCCAGAGCGCGAATGGAAGAAAGTATGCGTGGAGTGTTATTTAAACCAGCTTTAAATGTATTAAATTTTAAATCATGTATGATTCACGCTGTTCACGTTCCCTTGTGCTAGAGAGACCGCTTTGTAAGAGTGTGACCTTTATGGAATTAAATGGGTGGTTTCCGCCGTTAATATGCTGAGACAGAGGCAGATCCGGAAGTGAATGAACATGTGAACGGTGGTTATTGAAGCGGATGCGAAAGGCTGTGTCAGTTTGTCCTATGTATAGAATACCGCCTTTTCTGCACTCGAGAAGGTATATTAGATTGAAGCTGTCAGAGTTAAGGTTTGAATTATTGAAGTACTTGAAATCAGATTGTGTGCTTTCAGCAACGTTTGTTACCTGTATGTGTTGGCACACCTTGCAGTGGGCTTTGCCACATGGTTTATATCAAGTTATAGACGTTTTATCGGTTTTTGATCACACAAGATAACCTTTAATGTTTTTGGGGCGTCTATATACCACTCGTGGAGGGGAATGGAAAGCTTTTGATAGTCGTTCACTCTGTTGTAAGATGTTAAAGTGTTTCTTTAGAATTTTGTTTACGTTAGGGGGTTGCTACAAAATGTTAAAACTAAGTTCTTTCGTCCCTCTTGTTTCAATTCTTTCTGCTGGTCAGATAGCTGCTCGCAATCTAGGTTTGCCGCTTTGTGTATGGCGTCGTTGACTATTGTTGCGACGCGCACCTCCGACGACGACACGAAGGGCGCCTCGAAATCTCACCGCTGCAACCACTGTTTCGAAAGACGGCGACGACAACACGGTCCCGAAGGCGCCACTGCTTCGAATTTCACCGGGAAGGTCACCAGCGGTTTGGTAGCGTAGGTTTCTCAGCTCGCGACTGCTTCTGCGCAGAGCTGATAGACGAGCGGACGAGACGACGGTGAGTTAAACAAGCTTTATGTACAGCATATATACAGAGGCGTTACAAATTCGGCACTGGGGCCGACAGAGACGCGAAGAGCCGAGCTCTTTTCTCTAACACATAGCTCTACTCTCAAATGGGTCTGCTGTCAAAGGAGTTTGCTGTCAAAGGGGTCTGCTCTCGACGCGCCGCAGGGCTTCTTTTATATGCCCCGGGTTCAACCCAAATGTCCAACCAGAAGCGCCGCTGGTCGCGAGGTCAGAATCCTCCAATGAGGCCGCCGCTGGGCCGCGTCCTTCTTTCTCATCGAATCTGGAGAGGCTGCGCTGCAGGTGGCTGCACCCAAGGACGAGTGACGTCGCCGCGCATTGCGTCAGCTGCCAGACAGGAAGACGCCGGTTGTTTACTCGACGGGCCCACGGCTGAGATGACTCACTGCACGTGCGCGCCAGAAAGGTGCCGTGGCGTGAGGACGCCGTTGAGTTGTTCGCGTCAGGCGGCCTGGCCTTGACACATATTGCCTTTTTCAGAGGCACGGACGTTCGCTGTGGACTCGTAGGCATAACAGCACCCCCGCCGCCAGACAATGCGCTGAAAAGACGAGCTGCTTCCACGTGGCTCGTATGTCAGCCGCGCTCGTTCGCCAGGTCCCTCCAGGTTCACCTTCAGGGCCATGGGGAGAATGCAGCTCCAGACTCACTTCCGGGAACACACCCCATTCTTGAGGACGGATCCCAGCTCCACTGGCTTGTCGCCACAACTTGCTGACCAGCTTCGCTCGTCTCTTCTGACAATCTTTGGTTAGAGCACTTGTCGATGGTTCTGCAACTTGCCAAGAACGGTTCGACAACAGACAACACACGACACAAGCAAGTGCCCTCGGTCACCCGACAGAACACCAGACAAAGTACAGTACAACATATACCTAGCTACGTGTCTATCGGAATTTCGTTCCCTCTACATCAAGAGGCACATGTGGGACACAAGACTCTTAAATTGAGAGCTCATTTTTTTTACACGTACAATAACGCAACGAATTAGAATACCACATAAAGTTGGCCTCTTGAGACCACTCTGAACGAGAGCGCTCAGCCCAGGTCGTGATGAGGACAAAATTTTGCCCCGAATTGCCAGCGAGAAACCGAAAGGTTGAGAAGGTACTAGCTAGAACGCACTGCTCAATGCACCTGCATTAGCGTTTAGCTTTCCTTTTTTCTTTAGCGAAGGTCAAAGTTGCGCTGTCGGAGGACCACGCTCCATCTCAGTAACCGGTCACTTTTAGGCGACGATACCTATGCGGTACCAACAGATGCTCATACTTGCGACGTTCCACAGGAGAACAACGATACGGCTTGCTAGGGATTGGCTCCTCACAAGTTATCTCGGTATCGTAATCGATCACCGTCGTGTTCCCGTGACAGTCCGAAAACACGTCTTCAAACACCAAAACAATCTTTCTCACGTCCTCCTTCCGCAACCTAGGTTATAGGTTCAACTGCTCCAAGGTTACCTCTGATCCCCTTTCGATTACATCACTAGAACTCAAAACTTCCGCTCCCTCTTCCTCTGAAGCAGTTAAAAGTAAATTTACGACCGCTTGACGTTGAACGTATGGTTTCCTCAAGTTACTGTGATAAATTTTGTTCGGCCGCCTTCCTAATTTCACTTCATAATTCGTATCGGAAAGCTTAGATATTGCTTTGGCGGGCCCTTCCCAATGAATCTCAAGCTTTTTCATTTTGAACGGCCACAGCAGCACTACCTGACTTCCTACTTCAAAAGCGCGCTTTTTCGCCGATCTGTCGTTATACTCCTTCGACAACACTTGTGCAGCTTTCATGTAGCTTTCTCCAGCCGCTTTAATCGAGAGGTCCGCACGCTGCTCTAGAATGGGCGTTTCTCGATCAACCCTCGACAGCTCACTCCAACTTTCCGCTACAGGCAAGAACGTTGCGCCCCTCTCGCTCTGACTTAATGGCGCCATGTCGTCTCCCCCCCTTTCTACAGAACCCGCGCGGGTCGCTTCGGCGACGGGCCGCTCGCGTGAGTCCTCACATGATTCACGCGGAAAATTTCCTCTCTGAGGTTCCGTCGACCCGCCGACAAGGTCACTTGAAAGTTCACCGCATTGAACAAGATCAAGCTCCTGCGAAAGCTTCCACCCTTGCGATCGCGTGAGGCCCATGTACGCTAAGTTGGGCAAGAACGATTTACCCTGGTCTTTAAGAAGCTGCTCTGAGTTGTTAGAGAAAAGATAAAGAAAACGATCGGGAAGCGCGGCAGACACAGCCGCTTCGGTGCGAAGCTTACCGAACGGGCCTTCAATGACAACCGTAGCTATTGGTAAGCAAGCACTCAGCTCCTCCGCGACTTGCCTAATCCACGCGCATTCTCCTGTAAAGTCAACCGGAGACACCAATGAAGGATGGACAACATCCATGGTTGCCGCTGAGTCACGAAGTGCTCGACACGTTTGCCCATTCACACTAATTTCTTGGATATACGGCTCCAACAACCGCATGTTCTTTTCCGATTCTCGGATTGTTGCAAATGCAAACTTTTGCTTACAGTTTATCGCGATGTGCCCTTCCTTTTTGCAGTTGTAGCAGATTAGCGGCTTCCGTGAATCAAACGCCCATGTGGTATCAGTGCGCTGTTTAGAAACCTCACTCGATTTCTCCGCTTCCGTTTGCCCTTCCCCTACAGTGTCCTTCGTAAGAGACGGGTCCTTCTTGAAATTACGGTGCGGAGCGGGTTTCCGTTGATCAGGTTTCCTTGAAAAGCCCTCTTTCCTTTCATCCTTTTCAACGCGCACTGCCCTGCTATGCAACTTTCGGCGAGTATAATACTCCTCAGCTAACTCTGCTGCCTTGTTTAGCTGTACATTACCAAGTTTGTCCTGCAGCCAAAGTTTGACATCCTCCTCGATGCAGTGGTAGAATTGCTCCAATGCAACGCATTTCACCACTTTATCGCGGTCGTCATAAACACCTTCGCCCTTGAGCCATTCAATTAAATCGGCTTTAAGACGAAACGCGAAGTCAACGTGTGACTCATTTCCCTTTTTAGCATATCGGAACCTTTGCCTGAAAGCCTCGGGTGACAACTCATAACGTCTGAAGAGCACTTCCTTAACCTCGTCAAAGCTCTCAAACGCTTCCCTCGACAAGCAAGTTATCGCGTCGGACACTTCGCCGGGAAGAAGAGCTAACAGTTTCTGCGCCTAAAGAGACCGCTCCAAAGCATTTCGCTCACAGACGTGTTCAAACTTGACGAGATACTTCGCCATGTCCTCGCCTACTACGAACGGTGACAGTTGGTCCCGAATTCTATAACCGCTGACCTGAACTGTTGGTGAAGCTACGCTAGGCGCCTGCGAACACTGTAGTATTGCCAATTCTAGTCGTTTCAACTCCAGGCGTACCTGTCTCTCGGTCTCCTCGCTCGCGACGTTCGCGCCTTTCAGCTTCTTCACGTTAGCGAACTTCTCGCCTTTCAGCTTCTTCACGTTCGCGAGCTCCTCGCCTCTCAGCTTCTTCACGTTCGCGAGCTTCTACTTCTCGCCTTTCAGCCTCCTCGCGGCGTGCTTTGATATCCGCCCAGGCCTCATCGACTTCCTCAACCGACACTCCCTCATCCTTCATGATCTCAAGGATCGCTTGCTTTCGTTTCGCACTGCCCAAAGTAATGCCGAGTTCCCCACAAATTTCGATGAGTTCCTTCACTTTAAGGTTCTCTATCGTTCACACTAGCCTCTTGCTGTTTGCCCCTGTTAACAATTTACTTACCGTACCCACTATAAGTCAACTAGCAAGACGCGCAAGCAATTTTTCACACTCCCGTGTTTACCCCCTCCGCATTACTTTGGTTTAAAAGCACTTCGACTTTGCTTGAAACGATCAAAACTCACTTCAATGCTTCACACAGCCCGTCTCTAAACTACTACAACATGAGCTAGAGTAGTCTGGTGAACTGAGGGGAAAACATCAGGCACTCACCGCATCGATGTCGCTGACGCCAGCCGATCCCGCAGCTGCCAACCATTGTTGCGACGCGCACCTCCGACGACGTTACGAAGGGCGCCTCGAAATGTCACCGCTGCAACCACTGTTTCGAAAGACGGCGACGCCAACACGGTCCCGAAGGCGCCACTTCTTCGAATTCCACCGGGAAGGGCACCAGCCGTTTGGTAGCGTAGGTTTCTCAGCTCGCGACTGCTTCTGCGCAGAGCTGATAGACGAGCGGACGAGACGACGGTGAGTTAAACAATGCTTATGTACAGCATATATACAGAGGCGTTACAAATTCGGCACTGGGGCCGACAAAGACGCGAAAAGCCGAGCTCTTCTCTCTAACACATAGCTCTACTCTCAAATGGGTCTGCTGTCAAAGGAGTCTGCTGTCAAAGGGGTCTGCTCTCGACGCGCCGCGGGGTTTTTTTTATATGCCCCGGGTCCAACCCAAATGTCCAACCAGAAGCGCCGCTGGTCACGAGGTCAGAATTTTCCAATGAGGCCACCGCTGGGCCGCGTCCTTCTTTCTCATCGAATCTGGAGAGGCTGCGCTGCACGTGGCTGCACCCAAGGACGAGTGACGTCGCCGCGCATTGCGTCAGCCGCCAGACAGGAAGACGCCGGTTGTTTACTCGACGGGCCCACGGCTGAGATGACTCACTGCACGTGCGCGCCAGAAAGGCGCCGTGGCGCGATGACGCCGTTGAGTTGTTCGCGTCAGGCGGGCTGGCCTTGACACAGATTGCCTTTTTCAGAGGCACGGACGTTCGCTGTGGACTCGCAGGCATAACGCTATGGAAGGAGGATGATGCTGTTTTGAATGTACCTTGCGCAAGTTCTCTTTATTGGCCTAAAGTCTTCGGAACGGGAGCAAATTCTTTTGAATCGGTGAACCTGGGAGTACGGGATGGATGTCTTGCAGTGACGAGGGTGACAGCTATCGAAATCAAGGTATTGCTGCCTGTCTGTAGGCTTTTTGTAAACGTTAGTAGCTAATGACCCGTCTTTTACTGTTACGTGGACTTCTAGAAAATTTATTTCCATTGTTGAGTACGAATAAGTGAACGTTATGTCTGGATGAACTTTGTTATACGATTTTCTAAAATTGATTAAGCTCTCTTGTGTGTCTGTCCAAATGATAAAGATATCATCGAGGAAGCGTCGGTAGAGAAGTGGCTGAATTTTCTGGGTTGATAGAAACTTAGTTTCAAGGTCGTTTATAAAGATGTTTGCGTAGTTAGGCGCCATGCAAGTCCCCATAGCCGTGCCATTAATTTGTAAGTAGTATTGCTTAGAAAACTCGAAGCTGTTGAGCTGGAGGACCAACTTAGCGAGGGTTTGAATCAATATTGGGTTTGGTGAGTTGTCAGATTTATGTGAACTATAGGCTTGTACTAGTGCTTTGACGCCGTCACTGTGTGGAATATTGGTGTAAAGGGAAGTAACATCAAGAGTTACAAGAAAGGCATCCTCAGGGGTTATGAGATCTTTGATCGTCCTAATGAAATGGTTGGTATCACGTAGGTAGGAGGGGTGCGTAGGAGGTATGTTCTTAATTAGGGAGTCAAAGTAACTTGATATTGGTTCGGTGAGGGTACCTCTTCCTGAAATAATTGGTCGGCCGGGGTTTCTTTTTGTGTATTTTCGGGAGCATATAGAACCGTCCTGGTTTGGCACGAGCTACAGTAAGTGCCCTAGATAGATTAGGATCTAACTCTCTGAGCTCTACCAGATCATGGAGTGCGGTGGTTATTATTGCTTGATGTTCTAGGGTTCGATCTTTATCCAGTGGTTTGTGGAAATAAGTGTTCGTTAGTTGGCGGGTGCCCTCTTGGATATAGTCCGATTTATTTAATATTACAATTCCTTCTCCTTTATCCGGTGGTTTTATAATGATGTCCGTTCGGTCAGTAAGTGCCTTAAGTGCTTCATACTTCTTTCTTGAGAGGTTTTTGGCTGCTGCCGGTCTGTGTGTGTTATATTCCCGAAGTATGTCATATTGGATGGCTTCGATACAGATATCTAGATGCCTTGCCCGCTGAGAGCTTGGTGTCCACTGTTGCCCTGAACTAGAAGGCACTTTGGTAGTGGTTTATTTCTGGGGTTTGTTGAAAAAGTATTCTTCTAGGCGAAGATTCTGTGCGAAGTTATCAAGATCTTGTAATAAGGAGAACTGACTGTATCGGCTAGTGGAGGGGCAAAATGTGAGTCTGCGCGAGATTACTGTCCGTTCATGACAGTAATGACGCAAGTGGTGTTTCTCAATGTCTTCCCCTTAAAAGCTGTTTATACGGCTTCAAACAAGTACCTGATGAACCTATAGTGCCCCTATATGACTCACAAAACAATTTTGGTGCAGTTTTTTTTGGTGAATTACCTGAAATCTCCACTTGCTGCTCGTTCAATTTTTTTTCATTGTTAGCATGTGCTATACTCGTTTGCTATCGTGAGACGCATTTCATATAAACATCGTATGTTCTCTCTGTGTTTCAGCTTTATTATCTGTTCGATGGTTGCAACTTATTTCTAAAAAAAGAACACCGTCGCTAAGGCTGGATGAGGCTTGCAACGTCGATAGCGTATATATAGACAGAAACAATGGCAAGCAGTTAGCTTTTTGAAAACATGCCCAACTACCAAGCTTGCTTTGTTGCACGTGCTACTTCCCTAAAAATGTTCTTTTCTGTCAGTTGAGGCTAGCGCTATTATCTAAACGGGCGCAGCTTTACCTTGCGGTGATTAAGTTAAAGTGTAAAGGAAATCGGCACACCAATATAAATTATTCACTGTCATTATTCATATAACACCACTTCACCGCCACGTACATTGAATGTGCCAAAAACCGTCGCTGCGCATTGTCGAGCCACTTCAAATAGATTTTGGGCACAAGCTTTCCACTGTATTGGTTCTATCGCTAAATCATTCTAATACTTAGCCTACCGCAGCCCCACCCAACTGGAAATTCCAACCTCTCTCACCTTTCTTTACCACTACTTTTACATTGCGTGCCACGGGTTGACATCACGTGATATAGTCGCATACTGATAGGAACTAGTGGGAGCCGATCAATTTTGCGGCCGCAACAAACCTATAATTGCGACGAAAGCGACTGTATAATGCGGTCAACGTTACCCCTGATATAAACAATGTTTTTGCGCTGAGTGGCTGATGTTATCGTGTTGCAAAATTATGCAGTGCCCGCACTCACAGAGAGCAATGCAGAAATAAATATGTTTAGCAGAGAAGTAAACAATAAAGGTGGTGCACGAGAAGCGTTTACGCGACATTAAAGCTTCTTGGCGTGAGCAGCACCTGCGAGTAGTTTTCTGAAAGAGCTTGTGGTGTTCCATTGAGCAAATTGCCCCAAGCTGTCCTGTGCGCTCGTTATTAAGTGCAAAACGGTGTAATGGTGCGGCTTTCAATATGCAGCTCTTCGACAGACAGGAACATTGATTAATTGAACGTGAAACTTGCGTGCCTCCATTACGTTATGAACTGCTTCTCGCTGTATACTTGTATTTGTAAACTGTAGCTCAGTCAAGCTGTGTGTGACAGCTTTTTCTGCAGCAGCTCGCTGTCACACTATCTTCATTAGGCAAAATAAAATTATAGTATTAAAAACACTTTCAAGCAGAAGCGTGAGTGGAAGTAACTGTTAATTGCATTCATGAACTGCATTTCTCAAGAGAGCTCGATGCGGTGCTGTGACAAAACCATTTGCGAAAGCCGATATGCTGAATATTATACATTACACATTTAGTCCAACAGAAGAGATACACATCAGAGAACGGTAAGTAGGCAATTGGTCATATATAAATTTAAAAAGATTGTTCAGAAGATCACCATAGGTGGCACAAAAGAATACCTGCTGACGCAGGTATTTTGTCCTCAGCTTATCCTTCAGACAATACGTAGCAGTTCAAAAACGTACCTCTTCGATATGTACTTACATATGATTCATTTCACGCAAGGGCAATATAACATACATACATACATACATACATACATACATACATACATACATACATACATACATACATACATACATACATACATACATACATACATACATACATACATACATACATACATACATACAGGAGAGGCATTTGGGCACTGGCGCGATCTTGACTACCGCGAAGCGGAGCATGACGAAGTCAGATAAGGTGCAGCATAGTTTGTGCAATCAGTGAATTTTATAGTGTCATGTATGAATGCTCGTGAATAAATACAAAGTGTCTTGTAGTTCTCCAAGAAGTGGTCCTAGCTCCACTTCTATTTAGCCTAATAATCAGTTCTTGTCAGGTTTGCTATGCCTACGTGTATGCATATGATATAGCATTCTACGCAGCTGGCATCAATATTCACGCTCTACAGCTAAAATCACGAATCTACTTGAATATGTTGTATATATGGCTGCAGCCGATTTCAATTGCATTGAATGCGAACGAGAGCCCTCCTGGCGTTTTCTTTAGCAAGTTCTATTTGCACCACTACTGCATAAACAAGAAAGAACTCCGCAAGTAGACTCTTTCAAATATTTGGGTGTTTTACGCAATAAAATATTTGACTTCAGTCATCTTATTGGATACGTAGCAGCTAAGTTCAACAAGTTTTGGACTCGTCGTGCCCAATGATCAACCGCAAATTCTGGTGTACGTAGGAACTCCATGTTATTGTTGCACAACATGCATATGCACCCTATATTAGAATTCTAATGTGTGTTGTTCTTGAACGCACCTCCTCACTAAATCAAGCCGTTTATCACCTTGGCGTGGGAAGCTGTGAGCTTGTGTCTGGGGTTCTATAGATCTGCAGCAATTAGAGTTATCCATCTGGAAGCGCGTCTGGCTTTATTTCTATGTCGATTTTGCTTATTAACAGTACAAACATTTCTAAAATTTTATGGCTTGCCAGCAAGAAGAGATGATTATGTTTTTATAATTGATCTGGGCTGCTTGTTTCTGGCCTATTAACAACGTGTTCATACGCCTCAGATATTGTACATAGAAAAGAAACTGAAATATAAATGTCAACAGAGAGGTAATTGTAACTAGTACCTCCAATCAGCTTCTCACGAAAGATTCTGATGAGCTTTTTCCTCCTAAAGTTAATTTCAATGCTACAAATTCTTCACGAATATGTTTTTGGGTACTGCATAAACACTTAACAACAACAGATGATTCAGTGAATGAGAGAAGGGCAGGCGGGATAATTGTCTGCTCGTCACTTGGCTATGGATTCACAATGAGGACGCCCAATTTCACTCCGGTTTTTGAAGTGGAGCTCATCGTTCTCATCGTGGCACTGCAAAATCTTCTGGAAGATAAGATCTGGGTGGTAATACTCGATTCGGTGTTGGTATGCACTATTCTTTCAGCTTTACATAACTCTCCAGCCCTCAAGATGTGGTCTTTAGTTCCACCTCTGATAAAGCACCTAAATTTAGCGACGGCCCCAGGTCACTCTACGCTAATATTAGATAAAAGGCTCGATGATTTAGTACAGGCATCACTTGACCTCCCGATAGTTCACGTTCTTTCAGTGGTAGAATACTTCACCACAAGCAAATATAAAAAATAGCACTTCACAAAGCCAGAGTGAGATCAACAACGTGGATGGAGTACAGAAACCTAAACTTTCTATGGAAGGCTCAAGAGAGCCAATCTCCTTGGTCAGAAGTGACGACCATAAAAACTTTATGTCATGCCCGCTCTCCCCCCCTTCCTCCTAATTGACTTATGTGGACTGACTGGTCTGAAAACATCACGGTTCTGCAAATGCTGCAGGGAATTAAGAAATATTGCACTCTACATTCTGTCAGGAATCAGATATACAAAGAACACAACTTTTAATGAGACTGCTTTCTAAAACAGGTTTATCGTTAACTGAAGATTTCGTACTAAGCTTCAGGGCGTTATGTTTGGATACTGCCACAAGGATGCCCGTGCTGCAGTGCGCAGCTTCATTGCAACTACTAAACTAGTACCATTTTAGTGTTCTCTTCAGAAATATTCGTTATCAAAATGCTGTAAGATATAACTAATCTATTTGAAAACTGTTCTGATCAGGCAATATAAGGCATTCTGCGAGCTCAAAAGCATACAACTTGTTTTCCTAGTTTTATGTAATACGTGTCAATGCCGTTTCATTTGTAACTTTTAAATCCATAAACATTTTTGAATAACCTTTCATATTTTCAACTGCTCATCCTGAAGTGGTAACGGGACATTGTTTTTGAAGGAAAAACAAACACCCGGCGCAGTGAGCGGGTATTGTCTTTTGCCTCTTCCGTGACAGTGGCGTAGTCGAAAAAAACAAAACCTTACGTCCAAGCTTCCTCTTCTATGGCACCCGCACACGTACAGTCGCATTTACCGTGGGTTGAAGACCGCGTGCAGGCTTCCTCAGTTGCGCCACACCACTTGACTTTCACCAGTTCACTACATGGAACGCCGTTCACGTGTTTTTAGCTAAAGATCCCGCTGCGATGAGTACGAGGAACCGCGTACTCCACTAACTACACCTATGGTAAATAAAGTGCCTCAACAAAGATCAGTGCGAAACTCATGTGTCCTCACGCCACTGTTCTCTTATTTCGACCACTTCTTGTCGTGGCACTAACAACCGCTTCATAATCGTTGGCTGTTTGAGCACTTCCAGTGTCCCATGGTTTTCAGGACGACGTCTTTGAGTAGCATTCTACCATAATCTAGCTCGGCATTCTCCATGCCTAGCCGGAAAATGAAAAAAATGAATAGTACCCATCAACCACCTTCGACATACCGCCAAGACAAGGCATTCCCACGGAGGCATCAGGCAAGAATCCTAATGGCAATAGCGTGTGTGTGTGTATGTGTGTGCGTGTGTGTGTGTGTGTGTTTGTGTGTGTGCGTGATGAAGTCTTATAGATGAGGCAGCAATGTTCATTGGAGTGGAAACGTAGTGCATTACCATGCGCCAGAAATACTTCTTCCTGGGACCTATGTAAAGTTTTTTCATACAATACCTTACAAAGACTCGCTCACGCAGCAAGACTTCCTAAAGGTGACATGATCTCGAACCGGAAACACTATGCCTCTCGGCATAAGAGAGTCGTTGTCGGGCTTACTTGTCGTAGATATTTTTTTCTTTTTGAACAGTCAAAAAAGGGGATGCAGAGGAGAAAATCTCTCTGCAAGCAAAGCAGAACTTGTGGTTACGGGGACACAGGTACGGAAATGGTCCTCGTAGGTTTATTCTCTCGGCTGTGAACAACCATTTCAGCAAAACTTCTATATGGGTGAGTTGGTTCATAATTCTAGGAAACCTGGTGTGCGCAAATGCAGGCGAACGACAAGAGCAAAGAATAGACAGGGGCCAGCGCAAACTTTCAATTGAATTCAGTTCATCGTTCTTCGTCATTCTTCATATATATATATATATATATATATATATATATATATATATATATATATATATATGCAGGCATGGTGGTTGAGTGGCCGTAGCGTTGCATATAGTCTAGTAGATCCTCCGTGAGCGGTCACAACGTGGTTTATTTCGACGTTTCGGCCTAGAGTCTGGCCTTCATCAGGAATAGAGATACAGTTTGTCGGTGCTCAGCTTTATACAATCTCAAATCAGAGGGCAAGGTAAGAGCGAAAAAAAGAAAAGAAAAAAAGAAAAGAAAAGAAAAGGAAAGAAAAAAAAAGAGAAAAATAATATACGGTGAACGCCCCTCGGGTGCCCCCCTTCTGATCGGGAGGAAAGCGCTAGTGAACGGAAACATACACAGACCGCTGACATCAGAAAGGTGAAGGGGAGAGGGGGGAGAGAGATGGGGGGAGTGGAGGGAAAAGTGGAAGGGGGGCACCCGAGGGGCGTTCACCGTATATTATTTTTTTCTTTTTTTTCTTTCCTTTTCTTTTCTTTTCTTTTTTTCTTTTCTTTTTTTCCCTCTTACCTTGCCCTCTGATTTGAGATTGTATAAAGCTGAGCACCGACAAACTGTATCTCTATTCCTGATGAAGGCCAGACTCTAGGCCGAAACGTCGAAATAAACCACGTTGTGACCGCTCACGGAGGATCTACTAGACTATATATATATATATATATATATATATATATATATATATATATATATATATATATATATATATATATATATATATATATATGTATATATATATATTTTTATATTTATTTATTTATTTATTTATTTATTTATTTATTTATGCACCCAGCATAATCAAGTGGTTATAAGGTCCGAACTAAACAGCTTACAGCAGGGCGCGCCAAAATCACGCTCACTCTCAAATAATATTATTGACGTATCACTAACACAAGTGTTGCCTATTGCAGCAATATAAAAGGTTTCCATCTGTTCATAGCCTGTGTATGTGAACACGCGTCTGTGCATGTGAATCGTGCGAGAAGTGTCGTCAACAAAATACCTCTCTCTTGTGGAAAATGTTACGTAAGTCATACGGGGCGTTTCGTGAACGACCGTGCAAGGGAACATGAACGTTCGCTTAAAAATAACGGGATCACTCATTTGCCCGCGCATTCCAAAGATTGCATGTGCTCACCGATTTTTTCAGAGATTATGATTTTAGGTCGAAGTGCTGATATTAGGTCGAAGTGCTGATGAACTGATGGAAGCCATTTATATTACACCACCGCGGTGATCTAGTGGCTGAGGTGCTCGGGTGCTGACCCGCAGGTCGCGGGATCTAATCCTGGCTGCGGCGGCTGCACTTCCAGTGGAGGCGGAAATGTTGCAGGCCCGTGTGTTCAGATTTGGGTGCTCGTAAAGAACCGCAGGTGGTCGAAATTTCCGGAGCCCTCCACTATGGCGTCTCTCATATCCATATGATGGTTTTGGGACGTTAAACACCACAAATCAATCAATCATCAATCAATCAGCCTTTTCCAACGCTGCGAGAGCCAGCACTTGTGCTAGTGATGCGTCAATGTCATTATTTCATAGAGTCCGTGACTTTTTGCATGACCTTCTGTAAAATGTTTGTTTCTGACCTTGTTACCACTTGAATATGCTAACTCACACTACATATGAAGGATGATGAAGAATTAAATTGAGTTGAAAATTTGCGCTCGTCCCTGTCTATTCTTTTCTGTTGTAGTGTGTCTGCATTTGCGGACACTAGGTTACCCAGAAACAACCGTTTGACTAACACTTTTCACGACGGCAGTGGCATCACGGCTGGTTAAATATACTTAAGGGCCTTTTCTTTTCCGTGTATGTTACACAGTCTAATTGAATAGCAATTTTCTGAGCTAATGAGCGTTTCGTGTTACCAATATGAGCATCAGAGTAGCTATTTTTTAGGATGGGCACGCGCTTGTTGTTTGTGCGAGTGCATGCTAGTGCTTGCACTGTGAAAGCGATGTTATTATCGCTGCCACCACGAACGCAGGCACCATCTTAAATATATTTCTGGACTGTTGAAATAGATCAAGCTAGAGCAAGTGATTCACGAATTTTCCCACCTAGTTTGACTTTGTGTGAAGGGCGTCCTCTATCCGGTGTCTAGGCTTTGAGAAACCCTCCTTTTAGAGCCACGCTGTGACAGAAACGGACACGTTTCGAGAAACATTTTGTTCATAAGCGAAGACGCATGGTCTACTTTATTTGTCACAATTATGACAGAGTTAGCATGTACATGCTTTAGGTATATTGTGTCGTAGTCTTTTTAGGGTACCAAGTATATGCAAATCAAAGTATGTATGAGTAAGACGAACGTTTATTTATTTTCACTTACTTTATTATGGAGGTTCAATTTTTGTTAAGTTCTGCCACGAGGAGCGCATCTATCTATCTATCTATCTATCTATCTATCTATCTATCTATCTATCTATCTATCTATCTATCTATCTATCTATCTATCTATCTATCTGTCTATCTATCTATCTATCTATTTATTTATTTATTTATTTATCTATCTATCTATCTATCTATCTATTTATCTATCTATCTATCTCTGGTAACGAATGCGTGAAAAACATATGATAGTGAACAGCGTAGCCTGAGAAGAAAGCCATGATTTCCCACCGAGAAATTAGTTCAACCTATGCAACTTCCTCCCGATTGTTTTGAATTACATTCATTCATAAAACGCGCGTGTTTTGTCAGAGTTTGAATGAATTATTTATTTCATTTTTATAATAATTTGTTTATCTGCAAAAAGTTCGCAAGCATAATAACACGAAAGTAAGCAACAATACAAGTTACACATCAATCGTAGATTGTCCTCTCAAGCAAAAAATCTACGGATATAAACGAAGTGAATCACGTCGAGAGGGCAGATCACTGAGGAGCGCTCTTATCGTAAATCACCCGTGGCAACACCCTCCGCACTCGTGATTGTGTGACAATGCGTGGGCACTGTGTATTTTCGCCGTCGAGCCACCGTATTCCGCATATTCAACTGTAGGTAAGTAGATTGTTGTTGGCGTTGCCACTACGCAGCTGCTTATCGAGCTCCCACGTCTGTGGTACCTTGCTCTTGGCGTAGATGTTGAGCCACCGCCTGCCACGTTCTCTCCTCCGGAGTGACAGCTTTCTGTCATCGTTACCACTTTGGCTTTATCGGGCGAGAGCACTTTCACGATCAGTTTCTTCTATTGCTGAAAGGGAATGTGTGGCAGAAAGAGAATTACCGAAGTAAATTGCAACACGCTCATTCCTTATCGATATCACACTATCGACATCATCATGAAATACACAGATGCATTATATGTACAGGGCTGTGAAGGCAGTGTCATCGTCATTGCCTCAGTATATAGTGGGTAATTTGCTTGTGTTTTATCGGCAACGGACAACAAACAGCACAGAAGCGTAGACACTAAGTTGCTTCACCCCTAAAAAAAAGCAAACATGTTGGCAAGATTGGCCCTGCTTATGCTATTGAAACACTGAATGCTAATACATTATGCCAAGAACAGGATTGAACCGTGATTTTTAACTACGGGTTGAGAAAGCATGAAAATGTATTCATACAGCCTAAGTTGAGTACAAAGTAAGGTGTATTGCGAATGTAAAGAAGGTGACCGGTTCACAAATTTGCCGAAATCGCATATACTTGCTTTTTTTCTAGCGAAAAGTTGTTTATTGACTCAACGATAAAAGTTAAATTACTACAAATATAATTGAATTGACAAAAGACTTTGTAAGCCCATTTCCACAGTTCACAAGCAGATTATTGGCAACCATCCGTGTCGAAGAACAGCCAGCCCTATTGAAAAAACGTCCACAGTTAGAATGTTAGATTCCACCATCGACCATGGTGGTGGATTATGGTGCTGTAAATGTTGGTGGCACCTGGTGCACGGCGCGCTCTAGCCAGTATTGCTGGAGCGTGAAGCAGCGTCAAAACCACCGTGCAAGCTGCCACTAAAGAAACAATAAGTATAATTATATAAATAAGGATGTATACAGCACCCGTAAAAATTGTGAGAGCGCGGAATCGAACCTGCCACCTTCAGATTCCCTACTGATCACACTAAGAACTGCGCCACGCTGCCACATGACAAGCCTGGTGTTAAAAAAGTAATCAACTCTCAAACTTACTGTTTAACTTAAGTTCTGTTTGTCGTTTACTCGATATTGACGGAATCTGCACCTGCTATTAAAATTTGCGCATTTGATAAAAAACGAACTCTTGCTGCCTGTAACAATTGCCACTGCGATAAGGGTACCAGGGTTATATTTTTGTTACTATTTACAACCGGAAGAAAAAATCAACTCAATCGACTGAGGACCAGGTACCGTTTGTCGGCGGTTATTGCCAAGTTTAAAATCCATCTCTCGCTCCTTCCAAAGGGCGATATCTGTTCATGCTTTATAAAGCTGCTATGGTCTTTCGATAGATACGCCCACACAATCTATTGGGATGTTTTTCGCGCAACGATCAGCGCAGTCATGCCAGCGCACTACTGTTGCTCTGTCGTTGGAAACAACTACATAACGGCTCGGCCAAAATAATGCAGCGCGCCAGAAACATTGCGCTATCATAATGGTTCAGTAATCATGCGAATTGACGAGTCTGTGTTCTCGTATAAGAGCCTGTGATGTGCCGGGGAGTGCAACCGGCGGCTGTCGGTGAGTGTAGGCGTACATTTGGTGGAAGTGCTGCAAGCGCGTCGCATCGATGTTTGTCGCTTCTTTCGTGGACACCGCACACAACAAAAAAGCTTCATTTAGGTCTAACGATGCCACAACTGTGCTGTATGGTCATTTTCGCTCGTTAAAACTGTGTATTCTGAAACCCAGAAGCGCTGATAACACTTGTACGGGCTCAGTCGGTAGGACTAACCTTTCATGGAAATCATGGTGGTAGAACAGAAGGGTGAAAGTCAAATTCACTGGGGTTCGTCTCGACGCATGTCGAAAGAGAAAGTTTATGCATATTCGCTCGCACTTAGTTAACTTGAAAGTACGGCTCACGAATAGAGTGTGTGAGAATCGCCAGAGTTGCGTTTAAAGCGTGGCGACTTCAAGTGACCGCTGCGTTTTGCTCTATTAATGAAAGGGGCAATTGCGAACTGAAGCTCATTTATTTCTCGATAACTGCGCGCCGATGTAAAACATTTATTTTCACTGTTCATAGTGACACCTCTAGTTTTTTACACATCATAACGAAGAAACATATAGCGGATGTTAACGGCTGTAAGTACATGGGCTAAGTGTAAACATATTCATGGTCGCATATTCTATGCTCCACAAAAATTGGAGCGTTGTTGACACCACAGAAACAAAAAAAAAATAAACGTGCTAGAAAGTCTTATGAGCAGCGTTGGTTTATCTGGATTGTAAACATATAACTCTGTGCATTCAAGATTGAAACGCTGCAAGTAAGTGATTTCACTTACTGTCATGTGCTTTTATCATGCCACCATCACCACCAAGCTTCCATCACGCCACCGTCATCCACCTTGTTCACCAAGCCTTCCACCTAACACGTTTTGCCTCGCCACCATCAGCCGGCATTTTCCACCATTACCACTATTAGCTCGGCACCACCACCACCATTTGCACCATTTTTTCCACTCTAGCCGTTTATCAGCCGGCATTTTCCGCCGCCACCCCCACCACCATCTGCCATCATTTTCCCCCTCTCGCCGTCATAAGCCATATGCCCACTAAAGTTTCTACCATATCAACTTGTATTTCCACCATATACACTATTCTCTCAACCACATCCACCAACGATTCCAGCATCCACAAACCCAGGATTTTATAGAGAGGAGGGATTGTATTTCAGTTTTAGGGGCGAAGCTCCTTATGGAATGGGCATGTTGCTCCTATGTATGTATGTATGTATGTATGTATGTATGTATGTATGTATGTATGTATGTATGTATGTATGTATGTATGTATGTATGTATGTATGTATGTATGTATGTATGTATGTATGTATGTATGTATTTATGTATGTATGTATGTATGTATGTATGTATGTATGTATGTGTGTATGTATGTATGTATGTATGTATGTATGTATGTATGTATGTATGTATGTATGTATGTGTGTGTGTGCCACCGGTGGCACATACCCGGTCCAGAGCAAGCGGGTATGTGCCACAGGGATAGCGAGATGGGAGATGGTGGTACTTTGAGTGTTCACTATATGAATGCACGGACAGGCGCATGAACGAACACACACACTGGCAGAAGGACGGACGGATGGATGAACGTACGAGCGGATGGACAGGTGGATAGACGGATTCACAGACGGACGCACGGAGAAACGGATGGACGCATGGATTGACGCACGAATGGTCGCGCGGACGGACGGAAGCACGAACAGTCTGACGGACGCTTCGCCACACTCATCATCAATCACTCCGTGGATATGCTGTGAATTTTTGTTTTTTGTGACCGTGAAGTGCCTTGCAAAGTCTCGCCTGTACATGCTATCAAATAAACACTTAGGTTATTTAATAAGTTTGGTATTCATCATTATCAGCCTGACTACACCGACAAGAGTGCAAAGGCGTGTTCCATGTTCTGCCAATCAGTAATATCCTGGAAATTCAGGGTTCAGGCCTTACCTGCAAACTCCTTAATATCATCTGTCCACCCAATTTTATGTCTCCCTCTCGCGCATGTGCCTTCTTTTAGAATTCAGTCAGTTCCCCCAATGACCAACGATAATTCTGCTTACGCGCTGCCTTCCCACCCCATATTATTTCTTCTGATCACGACTATGATATACTTACCATCATTTTTTTTATGACGCACGCTGCCTTCTTCTTGTCTATAAAAGTTACACCCATTTTTTCCTTTCCATGCTTAGATTCATCGTCCTCAATTTAAGTTGAACCCTCTTTCTGAGCCTTCAAATTTCTGTTTTTGCTCCGAAGGTAAGCAATGGTAAGAAACAGCCGTTGTATATTTTTCTCATGAGGGATAAGTGGTACATTACAAATCAAGATTGGAGGTTGCTAGCTGACTGTGCTGCACCCCGTCGTTATTTTCCTGTGGTATTTTCTCTGTGGCATTTTGAATATATATTTCAAGATAATAATTAATGGTAGGTCTCAGCTGTGCGTAATAGTGTAGCGGCGTACGGTGGTGTTGCGTACTTGCTTAATAAATGTACCTTAAACCCGAATTAACCACGTAATTTTTTTATTGAGACGCCCTTTGTATTTTTATAATAAATACTTTTATCAGCAAAGATAGGCGTGGCAGTCTTCCTTTTTGATATTTACTTCTTAATTTGCTTTTTTTGGACAAGTTTTTATGAGACGCATGTTAACGTAGACTGCAGCAATGTGGATACGCAACACAAAATACGTCGACCCTGAAGCAGCTTGTCTCATCACGTGTAAATAAGTAAGGGGAGGCCGGGCCCATGTTTCGAGCATAAAAGCGGGAGCCTGCTGCTAGAAAGTATCGGAAAAAAGCAGTGGGTGAAACAGCTATGTTGTCCTATGCGTATTTACATCATGCTGGTCACACCACGTTCAAGTACTCAAATAAACAAGAAATGGCATTTTTTCAAACCTCATTTCTATACCCACTGCTTCTGGACGAATTGGTTCTTCTTCATCCTTTATGACTTAACACCTCCAGGCTCATCAGTAATTTGTTTAAAACTTGTGGTAACGGGCGTTGAGATGAAGACCTACAATAGCACTGTTACTGCGTGGTTTCGGCGACCAAGAGGCATGAGGTGACAAGATGGTCCGCCGCTCTTGTGCCAAGTGCACTGTCGCGTTCATTTGTACAATTGGATACCACCTGCTATAAGAAAACAAATTCATAGTTTCACAACAATTATTCTACAGCGCAACGTCTTCGTTCACTTCAGGAGGTAATGAGTAATTATCTTCTAAACAATTTAATAACTTTTTCATGTATATCCGTATACGTAATAAATGAACTCAGGGTTTCATTGTCTGAACAGTGTTGTATACTGATTACTTAGTGTATGTATTGGCACTATGAAACTTATGGAGCTTTGTGTCAACTGCCAATAGATGTAAGCATGCAGCTATATTACATTCAACGCCAAATTTCATGAAAACAAGCACGTCTGCACGCAATGCTTTCACAAGTATTCACAAAGACTCCAGTGATGTTATCAAAATCACTGAATTGACAGTGATAAAGTGCAACCGAAGAAACAGAAAAACCGTTTGGCAGATCCTACGTAATGGAGGAATCGATGCTATGCGAAGGACGAATGAGAAAAATTGCTATATCACTTTGAAATAAGCACAACGTTACGAGGTGGACGTAAAATATGCCGTACTTTAGTTCCCTGGCATAATTATTACGTCGGACAGTGCCGTTTACCTTTGTTGTCTGTTCACGACATGCAATACTGGTTCGTATATGTGGTGCTAGCGAAACGGCTGCAAGCACGCTATGAGCGCAGCAAGTTGTCATCTTTTAAATGACATGCCTATCATGATTATCATGTTTGGACGTGTCATTTACCTTCGTTGTTCGTTCCCGGCACGTAATAGCAAATTTTGTATATGTGGAGCTACCGAAACGGCCACAAGCACGCTGAGAGCGTGGCATGCAGTCATGTGTTACATGACACGCATGTCATGATTATAATGCTTGGACGTATCATTTACCTCCGTCGTCTATTGAAGTCACGTGATGTCAAATTCTGTATATGTGGTGCCAGCGAAATCGCCATGAGCACTCTATGAGCATTAAATCAAGTTTCACATGACACGCTTATCATGATTATTATGATTGGACGTGTCATCTACCTTCGTCGTCTATTCACGTCACGTAACATTAAATTTAGTACATGTGGAGCTGGATAAATAGCTGAGAGCGCACTATGAGCATAGCATGTAGCCATCATAATCATGAGACGAATGTCATAATTACCATGTTTGGACGTGTAATTTACCTTCTTCATTTATTCACGTCACGTAATACCAAATTTGGTATTGGTGTATGTCAAGCTAGCAAAACGACCAAGAGCGCACCATGTGCATGGCTTGTAGTCACGACTAGTCATATTATGAAAATATTGACATGCAAGTCAATATTTGCGCGTTAGGGTCCGTCACTTATGTTCGCTATGCAGTCGTGTCATACCATACTAGTTTTGCAAAATGTCTTCTGAACTACACCATCGCCAGAGCTGTAAGACCTTGAAATGTATATCATGACATTATTGACGTAAATATGATGATTTTCATGTTACGACCAGTGTAATATGCTCATCGTACAGTTTTGTTATGCCATACCAATTTTCGTATAGATGCCAATATCTAAGACGGCCAGGAAAGCATAAAGTTGTAAATAGATAGATAGATAGATAGATAGATAGATAGATAGATAGATAGATAGATAGATAGATAGATAGATAGATAGATAGATAGATAGATAGATAGATAGATACGCCTAAACTCACTGATGTTCGACAAAGAATTCTTTGCATTTAAAAATACGCCATCTCCCACAAAGATGTAGCATGAGTAGCAAGCGAAGCAGCTACGCAGGTGTCGACTTGAAGTTTCGTTCATGACAGGTGCCGATGTTAGCGCGTCCTTGACTGTGGATCACATTTTGAAATAAACGTAGTTTCTCTTACTGGTACTCGTCTCAAGCTGTTGTTGGAGCACGCCACGTGGGTTCATCGCCACGCCATGCAGAACCACGTGGGTTCATCATGAGTCGGCAGAATCTCGTTGCCCGACACCATCACATGATTACGGAGAAAGTGTAAGGAGGAGAGACCACATACTGTTACACAGCCACTGAAGCAGGTGAAAACGCGCTAGCGCATGAGCGCATTCTGGCAGTCTTGGGCAGCAGTTGGACATGCGAAGTAAGCTTGGTTACGCACTCAGTGTCGAACTCGGCCATATTGATTGATATGTGATGTTTAACGTCCCAAAAGCGAGAACTTGGTCATACGCTGCTTCGCAACTAAAAATAGAATCTGTACAAGAGGGTTGCATTGATTTGAAAGCTCTGGCCATCGAGCGCACGACTTCTCACGACAATACGTACCGGGCTTTACTCGCACTGAGCTAAAAACGCATATTCAAGAGGCTTGAGAAACGCAGCTAATATTTGTCACATCGCTTCCATATCACTGTGGTCTTGGTTTGCGGGGGCGGTGTCACAGCATAAAGGAGCTGAAGTGGAGTACTACATTCAGACCCAAACAAGCAGTGAAAGAGACCGAATCTATATTGTTTAGGTCCAATGGAGGCGTTCACTGCGATAATGTAGAAACGTTCTGGATTCGGTGCAAGGCGCCAAACGCAGTGAATTGGTTTGGTGAAGACGGAGTGTTCTACTTATCATTTCATGCCGCGGCAGCGTGTGACGTCTCGTTGCCAGAGCAGTGCAGCTTCTACCAGTGCAGCTTCTACCAGTGCAGATGTTTTTTTTTGCCACCGAGCACCTTGAGTGCGTAAACAGAGATAAATAACACTGTTGCAATCAGCGGCCAAACAAGGTCATGGTGCCGATACTCATACGCCAGTGGAAGCTGAAGATCACCCTGCGTTCATGACTCAGACCATGAACTCCACCTTTGGCATTGCTGAAGTGCAGAGTAGTGTATGCATGAACTTGAGCGTAGGTAACCCGATTTTTAGGCAGCGCACACCTTGACGCTACCCTCCTCGCGATGGTTTTCATGAGGACTCATTGATTGCCAGTGTGTAAAACGTGATTTTTGACATTTATTCACAGGTATAATTCCAAGCTGTTGCCAACTTGTTTTTTGTATTAGCTACCACAAGCGATAAATCATAACCATGAATGTTGTTAGCGGGGATGGAGATACGTGACAAGACGCGAACGTGGGTGCAGTGACGTCGAAAGGTGCTACCTCTGCCAAACACAATAAACATAATGCAATCTCTAAAACATCAATGCACAAACGACAATCAACCACTTTAGCAAAGACGCGGTTGACTTTCGTGTGATACCGATTCCTATGGTAAAGGCAGGAACAGTGTTTCTGTATTTCTTTTTGACCAGCAGTCTTGGTAGTACGGCATCTGACTAGGTGACGACAGATGGATGAAACATGGCATTTCGGGTCACGTACCTTCTTTGGTGAAAGAACGTGTAAAGGATATTCCGAAATCGAAACACGTCGCCTTCATTCTGCCTTGGGTGACAATGGCCTTCTTCAGCTCAGCAACAAAAGAAATGCAAGATTGATGAATAGGCGCCTGCTTAGTGTCCCGAGAAAAAAGGAGAGATGTTCTGCAGGGCTGCAGTAGCTTTTATGTTGAATAAAATACCACGAACAATAATACCACTAAAGAACAGTGGTAAAATTTTGCCCCGGGGAAGATTCGATTGAGGTTTAGACAAACAATTCAAGCAAGAGCATGACGCCCTATCATAAAAATCAAAGGCTGCTTGTTAGAAACTACACCCAAGTAACCTGCCACAGAGTTTATTTGGGCCATTGCAAAGGAAAAACCGAGAATAAAGTTCAGTTCACCCACTCGAGGAATATGATAGAAAATGTTTAGAAGTTTTGTATTGGGATGAAAAAAGGCAGGGATTTCGAACAGTAGGCCCGCGCACTTCTCGCTTCAAGCCCATAGACTGCACCTAGCCTTCATCTTCGCATCTACTTTTTTATAATTTATAGTTCCATTAGCTACTCAAGCATGACTGGTCTAAATGATTGCTTTTTGAGGCATCTTTCATGGTCACTAGACATGGTCATTCATTTCAGCCATGTTCACTCAAAGAACTCCTTTAGTCACACTTTGTACAAGGTCCTTAAGACAGTTTCAGGAAAGTCGTGTATATATATATATATATATATATATATATATATATATATATATATATATATATATATATATATATATATATATATATATAAATATATATATATATATATATATATATATATATAGCATCAGTAGCAGCCTGACTACGTCGACTGCAGGACAAATGTCTCTTTCATGTTCCGCCAGTTACCCCAGTCCTGTGCTTGCTGCTGCCAATTTATACCCGCAAACTTCTTAATCTCATCTGCCCACCTAACCTTTTGTCTCCCCTGAACCCGCTTACATTCTCTGAGAACGCAATCAGTTACCCTTAATGACCAGCGGTTATCCTGTCTACGCGCTACATGCCCGACCTATGCCCATTTCCTCTTCTTGATTTTAGCTACGATATCCTTAATCCCGTTTGTTCCCTAATCCACTTTGCGTTCTTCTTGTATCTTAAGGTTACATCTACCATTTTTTTTTCCATTGCTCGCTGCGGCGTCCTCAATTGAAGCTGAACCCTCTTTGTAAGTCTTCAGGTTTCTGCTCCGTAGCTAAGTACCGGCAAGATACAGCTGTTATATACCTTCCTCTTAAGGGATAATGGCAATCTACCTGTCATATTTTGAGAGTGCTTGCCAAATGTGCTCCACCCTATTCTTATTCTTCTATAGTTACTTCAATCTCGTGGTTTGGCTCCGCGGTTATTAGCTGCCCTAAGTAGACATAGTCTTTTACAACTTGAAGTGCACTATTACCTATCTTGAAGCGCTGCTCTTTTCCGAGGGCAGCGCTTCGATATATATATATATATATATATATATATATATATATATATATATATATATATATTTATATATATATAAATATATATATATATATATATATATATATATGTGTGTGTGTGCGGGTGTGTGTGTGTGTGTGTTGAAGTGTACTCACAAAACAAAACGGTATTCAGGCTCTACATCCACATTAGGCTCATTTTGAAAATCATATATACATGTTGGTAAATGCAATCGCCGCCCTGAATCTTTGGAAATAAACCAAATGGTGATATAAACATGCTTTTTTCACTACGAAAGTGTTTTATGCCGGGATTAATCACGGCTCGGCTGGTGAATGCATTTAGTTGTAAAGCCGCTCTTTATCTAACCTTGTCTTGAGTCAGACGAAACCGGCAGCATTAAAGAGACAGACAAAGAGATAGACAAACAGATAGACAGATGGTTAGACAGAGGAACACACGCATGTACGGACGGACGCACAGACGAAAGAGAATACATACAGACAGACAGAAAGACGGAGGGATGGTTCTCTCGCTCATCATCATTTACTCAATGGATGTGCTGTGACTTTTTTTGTCCGGCTACTTTTGCCTTATCACTGTCTGGATGCTACCTGCCCAGTCTGATGGCCCTCGCGTCAAGCTACTCAAGAAACTTTGGGGGCTCTTGAAACTGTGTTTATAATTTTTTAACGGAATAAATCAAGCTGTGCTTGTGAGCCAGGTCTTGTTCCGTGCGTGTCATTGCCCTGTGTTTGCCACTCTTTCACATCGAATACCTACCTACTGGCCCAAATGAGCACTCTAGTGCTGTGTGCATCTACTTTGGTGCTCAACCTAGGAATGTTTTGTGTTAAGACAATATTGTCTTACCGACAAGTCCCCAGCTGACTTCGAAGCCCAAAAGGCATCTTGGATCAGGCTGCGCATAGAGCAATGGCCATTAAAGTCATGGACTAGGAACCCATGCATGCCGCTCTCTTGTCTCTCTTGTTTTTGAAGAACGTTTTTCAGCAGCAACAACAACAACTAACAATCCCCTCAACACCCACTGCGTTTTGTCCGATTGGATGACGGGTGAATCACCACTCCGCACTTCGTGCAGTTATCGGATCGGTGCGACTGCATATGTATCTTACGCAATCAGACTCAGCCTATTGTGTGTATTATTGTGCACTCTCACAATGTTTTATAATGTGCGAGTGGTTTTGACACAAAAAAGTGGAAACAACTGCTGTAAAGTATGCATTGCAAACCCTGTTCTTATGCTTTTTGTTACAGACCTGTGCACAAGGAACTTCTTTATTATTTCTTTTACAGACCGTTGTTCATTTGATTGAGCAATTTTATCGTAGTAAACGACTACCTTAAATACAAAATAGTTCACGTTAGCACATAAATAAGGCGCACTTCTAGAACTATCATGGATATCCACTTAGGCATGTTCATGCTTCCTGTGTGACAAAGGCAAGATATTCACGGCAATTTGATAATTCTGACCTATTTGGGTAATACAGTACCTTGCTTTATTTTGTTAGTATTTAGTTTGAGTACTAGCAGTTTAACACTGTTCATGACATCATTTGTGTAGTTGGTTAATCTCGCCTAATGTTTTATGAAATTAGGTGACTGCCTATTACACACTGGCTCTCAAGAGTTATAGAACTTTTAAGTTATTCTCTCATCAACTAGGTAGAAGTGTGCAGGGTTCGCAAGTTTATTAAAATGCGAAGCATTTATAGTGAACTTCAGCGGCTTTGTGCGTATCTATCTATATATCTAGCCGTTTACGACTTCTTGCTCTCCTGGCCGTTTCCATTTTGGTATCAATGCCAAAATTGGTATCACATAACATGACTGTATGACGAGCGTAAAAGGCAAGTCATAAAACAAAAGTCATGACACGCGTGTCCAGAACGTCATAATTTATATTCATGGTCTTGCTTCCAGATTGATTGATTGATTGATTGATTGATTGACATGTGGCGTTTAACGTTTCAAAACCACCATATGAATGAGAGAGCCGCCATATTTGAGGGCTCCGGAAACTTCAACCAACCGGGTTTCTTTAACGTCCACCCATATAAGAGAACATGGGCCTACAGCAATTGCGCCTCTATCAAAAATGCAGCTGCCGCAGCCGGAATTTGATCCCGCGACCTGCGGGTCAGCAGCCGAGTACCTTAGCCACTAGACCACCGCGGCGTGGTGGCCTTCTTGCAATTGCGTTGGTTTCGTTCATATGACATGTTGCAAAACAGGTATGGCATGACTTGACTGCATGACTAACAAAAGTGACGAACGCTGACGTGGAAATCATGACATGCATGTCATGTACGTCATGACTACACGCCACACTTATGGTGCGGTTGCGATTGTTTTGCTTGCTTCGCATATACCAAATTTCGTATTACGGGACGTGAATGGATGAGGAAGGTATATGACTGGCTCAAACAAGATAATCGTGAGATTCGTGTCATTCAAGAACATGATTACATGCCACACTAATTATGCGCTCGTGGTCATTTGGCTGGCTTAACAAACACCAAAATTGCTAACGTGGTTGCTTTGGCGAGTTTAAGTGAATCACCAAAATTGGCGTTGCAAGACCTGAATCGTTGACAAAAGTATGTGACTGGTGCAACCATGATAATCATGAGATGCGTGTCATCTAACAACAAGACCACGTGTAACGCTCTTGATGCGCTCGCGTCCGTTTCTATATCTTCACATATAAGAAGTTAGCTATTAACTGACGCAAACGGACAATGACGATAATTGGCAATCTTATAATGATAATCGTTACATTCATGTCTCGTAAAAGACGAGTATGTACTCATAGCGTTCTCGTGGTCGTTAAACTTGCTTAACATATACCAATTTTGATGTTTCGTGACGTCAATGAATGATGAAGGCATACGATTTGTGAAAACATGATAACCATCACATGCGTGCCGTGTAAGAACATTACAACGTACCACGCTCAAGATGCGCTTGCGGCCGTTTCGCAAGCTTCAAATACTAACTTGGTATTACGTGACGTGTATGGTCGACGAAGGACCAAACGTGATAATTATGGCATGCGCGTAAATAAAGCATGACTACATGTTACGCTCATAACGCGCTCGCGGCTGTTTCGCTAGATAAACATACACTTAATTTGATATCACGTGACGTGGATAGATGATGAAGGTAAATCAAACATGCAAACTAGATAATCATGGCATGTGTGTCATGTAAGCATGACTGCAAGTAACGCTCATAGCATGCTCACAGCCATTTCACTAGCTCCACATATACCGAATTCGGTACCACATGACGTTATTAGACGACGAAAGTAAATGACTTGTGCAAACATGCTAATCATGACATGGAAGTTATGTACGGCAAGATTTACGTCTGCCTCTTAACGTTGTGCTGGTTTTAAGGGAACATATCAACCTTCCTCTTTGGTGCATTGCATATGATCAATTCTCATTGTATATGGGATATGAAGTTTTTTGTGCTTGAGTGCGAAAAAACGATGAACAAAAAAAGAACGATGTCAGAAAGGTAGAGAGGTTAACTAGGCTAAGTCCAGTTTGCTACCATACAAGGGGAGATTGGAACTAGAGGAAAAAAGAGAGAGAGGAGGAGATACACATTGCACATAACACACACACCGCACGCACAGTTCAGGTTTTTCTACAAACCACCGATCTAGGACAAAGTTTCTTGACCTTGAGGTGAACATTTCAAACATATTTGAAAAAAGTTCTTATTTATTGTAACGAAAACATAGAAAAGCCAGAATGCTCAATGAGGAAAAAAAATTGGTTGCGTGGAAGTCGCCTAATTTTTGGGCAACGTCTTCGTATGCTTCTAAGGACAGCTGCTCTGAAAGCAGTTTTTTGTGTATATAAGAAATCTGGGTTGAATGCATAGCAAACACTCTTGTTTTAGGAGCTCGAAGCTTTAAGCTGTTACAGAATTTTTCGGCCTTAACTACCTCCACCAAGTTCAGCAGATTGTGCTAGGCTCACATTTCAGGCCTATGCGCGAACGTCTTGATAACTATAACTTACAACACCACAGAAGACATACCATGCATCAGAAATAGTTACCGACCACTAAGCTTTCCAATTATTAGGGGAAATTTTTGCACTATCAATGAAACTTTCACGTCGAGGCACAAGTTACACCTCTCTGATCTCACCCAAAAAAAGTTAGATTGCATCGTAGAAAGCAGCCGAAGATTTCTTCATGCATGTAAGTTTCATCATTGATTCTTTTGTTTTTGCTTAAGCAAGAAAACAATCCTTGAAGGTTTTATTTATTCACGTTGGTCTTCACATTTGCTCATATGGAAGCTTCCCTTTTGCAGTTTACTGTTATGGTAAGTGGGCCATATTAACAGATATGCTTGGAAGAATTATTACCACTTACTTACATAACTGCTCCTGATGCGCTTGCTGGTATGCTGCGTGAAAGCTAGCGCTCACGCAACCAATTATTATACAATTATTTATAATATAAGTTTACTATCTGGATACATGCCTGATAGTTTGCAGCTATATGATAAACTAAAGGCATTCGGTGTTAATTGTCTTCATTTTGAAGGTTTCGTGATTGTGCGGGGATCATTCATACTTGATCGGATAGACGACATAACCCTTAAAATGAACCATACAAAAAATATCGAGCACACTGATCCCGCATCTCGCATAAACAGGCGTGATCTCTATTGTTGCAACTTGCCTCGTCTGTTGGTTACATCGATGACACGTAGAACACATCGAGAGCACAAGAGTCACAGCACCTGCTTCAGCCAATTCGCGGAAGAGGATTACGACGGCTGCGCATCTGTAGTGTATGGCGACTGGCACTCCTTTCTTTCTGTATTTTCTTCTCAATCCAGGTAGAGGGAGAGGAAACGTTTAGAAAATATCAGAAGAGGTCTCCACGCATGTGTACCTGGTTCGCCTGGACGGGAATAAATCGATGAGGCACCCTTCGCAAGCGGGATTCTTGCGGAACTCATGCGGCTTACAGACGGAGCCGGTGATAGCCGGAAATCTTCGTCATCATCTTGCCTCGAATGATGACTTCAGTGTTGGCGCAGTTGCAATGGCCATATACACTGAAAGATTGGCTAGGTGTGCTTTGAGAATGTGATGACCAAGCATGTTAGAGTCTGCAGGTGGCCAGAACCGCTTGAGACACGGCTACGTGGTGCCTCACTTAGTGAAGTCTCATGTGTGACAAGGAACAGTCGCACCATTTCTTAAAATCCCCTGTTCCGTTCCGATGATTAAATGCTGCGACGTATTTGTTATTCCCTGCTAGATAGTATTCGCTAAAATCTTCCTATTTTTTATTATACAATGATATAAAAGAAATATTTGGGTATACATGAAACTCACCAATTGAAGGGAGTTAACGGGAGATGGTACTCCAAAAAGCTTTCTTTTAAACTGCAGCCGAATGGAATAAATGTTTCTTGTTTCGATGGAGTTCTAGGTCAATGTCAAATATATATTTTGCTTATAGTAAATTGCATGGTTTTCATTTTGTACCACGACAACGTGTAAAATAAATATTTTATTTAGATACAATTTTTCTGCCAAAAAGCATTGCTTAACAACTCCAACCTGAATAAGAGGAGGATCACTAACTTTTGTTTTGTCAATGCCCTCAAAACGTACTGCCCCTTCAGTATGCACTGCAGGCCAACTCGACAGATGCAGCGTGTGACAAAAGTCAAATGCCCTGCACACGTTCTGCCGCCGCTGCTGACCTTGCAAATCCATATATCTGTTATGCTGCCACGGAGGGAAGGTCAAGGAAAGTAGTACGCGGCCATTGCCCTTTTTTTTTAAAGGACGGATACACACTGATAAAGAATGGACAGGAAAAGTGGCTGCATAGTTTACTGCTGTGTTGTTGTTTTTTTGCAGGGAAGACTTATTTGTTCTAAGTAATGCACTTTCCCCGCGTACGCACTACCCCTTAGTAGTTACTTGCTATGAGACCTAAGCCTCTCTTCTAAGCGGACATGAAACGAGTGCTTGAAACGACTGGCACTACCAGAACAGAATGGCGTGGCGAAATGATGCCTCCGACAGCGTGCTACGACCAACGACTCCACATCAAGAAATTACACCAGACCATATATTACTGTGATGCCTTTTCAAGAAGTGCGCCCTTTTTATGAGCCCCGCCGCGGTGGTGTAGTGACTAAGGTACTCGGCTGCTGACCCGCAGGTCGCGGGTTCGAATCCCGGCTGCGGCAGCTGCATTTCCGATGGAGGCGGAAATGTTGTAGGCCCGTGTGCTCAGATTTGGGTGCACGTTAAAGAACCCCAGGTGGTCGAAATTTCCGGAGCCCTCCACTACGGCATCTCTCATAATCATATAGTGGTTTTGGGATGTTAAACCACACATATCATCATCAGCCTTTTTATGATCTTCAATCATACTTTCCTGGTCTAGAGAAGAGAGTCACGCATCTTTGCTAAGTAAATCATGATGAGTGGGCAAAGTAAGGTTCGAAGATTTATGATGTCTTCGTTCATGTCGCCTGCTAGTATTGAGGGTATGTAGTTGTATGCCATATAATTCATGATTTTCTGCCCCAATTATGATTGACATTAGTGAATTGTTAAATTATTTTTGTGTCTCACATATGTTTTGACTATACCGTACGTCATCCGAGTGGTGCCCGATGTAATGCACATGGAGCAAAATAAAGTTCCATAAAGAGTCCACAAAAGGGCCAGGTCCTAAGGTCTATAATTTCTACGCTTGAGTCACTGACTAGTACGCTGAGTCTTTGCTTGTGTTTATTATTTTTTGTTGACAGCAATAATTGTTGTTCGTCTATTATGAACCTTTTTTTGATTCAAACACACACTCTAAAAAAAGAGCGAGTAAAAAGGGTGTCTTTTTGTCGCATAACAATAATCGTCATCCATATTGCGTTCCATCCTTGCGCTATCGCCCCGCGCCAGGTGAACTCTGGTCACAATCGACATGCCCATTATCAGGGTTACATTGCATTATCGATAGAAAAGTGGCCAGCGCCGAGTTTTCAAGAAAAGGAGCGCACGCAAGCCTGATGACGATTATTGTTGTGGGACAAAAATACACCCTTTTTACTCAATATTTTTTAGAGTGCATATATGTTTCGATTAGAGCAAAGGTTTTCTAACGACCATTACAGGGGACGATGAGCTTCGTATGAACGTGAGCTGCTATCGTTGATATGAACGCTAGCTGATATCACCTATAGTGCGTATGTTGAAGGCGCCGTCTGAACTAAAAGTGAAGGAAATCGAAGCTCCTGTTGCGTATAAAAAGTAGTTTATATTTCATAAACCGCAGCCTGACTCCATGGGTTGCTGCAGCAGTACGTGAATGAAAGACAGAACAGTTCGTTATCGTCTTTCTGGTCGATATTTCTCCAACAAACCAGTTTTTATTCGTATTACTTGGTATTTGATAACGTGCTTAGAAAAAGTATTACGATATAGAGTACTAGGTAATCTACATGGCAGAGCAGAAATCGATCCCGTGGGCTGCAATCGGGATTTACAATTGATAATAATTTATTCTTGATCATTTTTTTGGGTCTCGAATCTACGCATTTTCCCGTTTACAACCAACGTGCACCATGGGCGGACAAACCCCGATCCGAAGGTGCTGCGTCTCTGAAAGAATAACTAAAATGTGGTCCTACAAAACGGTAATGAAGTGGTAATGAAGCAATTGTCACAAACACTGCAAGCTCTTCACGGAGCTCGCATTGTTTATCGACCACTTCACAAAATACGTATTTGAGCCTAGTGAAGCCCCTTATCGGCCACCACAGTCGCATAAGTCTAGATCCTACTTCAGGACTGTTGAGCTTCTGTACAACTGCTATATGCTGAGATTTATGATTGTCGACTAAATATATGGAAATAAAAAGTTCTATATTATAAAAAAGTGTGTTTTGTTGCAAGTTATTTTCTTCGTGCATGTCTATTAAAGTTACCGACACGGCCTTTACCAGAGCAGAGAAGAAAGCGCAACTCACTGCACTGAATGTTGAAGTTGGCAGGCTGATTGATTGTTATGTGGGGTTTACGCCCCAAAACCACCATATGATTATAAAAGACGACATAATGGAAGGCTCTGGAAATTTTCACTGATGTTGCCAGCCTGGTACTTTTGCAATTTGCCTTGATCGAAGTGCCGTACTGCATTGAAATGAAGAGCAGAGGAGTGAGAGCGCTGATGCATTGAACATGGCACTCGCTTTTTCTTTTTTTCTTTCAGCAACTTAAGGAAACAGTGTTCAGCACGTCTCACGGTAACCTTCAGGGCACATAGCTTGAAGTGCTTCACATATGTCTGACATACTGGAAAACTTATCTAATTCAGTATGAATGATCTCACTATATCCCTCCATAAAACAAGACTATATTGGTCACAGAACTTTTTATTGGTTCAAGTCAACTTCCTCAAATTGGCCTGCCTCAATGTATTTCGGCCAGTGTAAAATGTGTCCGAAGCTAATGTATGTATTTCTAGGTATAGCTATGCAGGTCTCTCCTACCCTCCCCACCCTCCACCGCGACCACAACTTTAAATGTCTATACATATATTTTAGAGGCATACCTAGTAAATCGGTGGTAGTCGGCACACTTCGCGGGAATATGTGAGAAAAGTGGACACTCGAAACATCAAATTAAGGGCCAACCAAGTTTGTGAAGGCATGCAGACTGATGTAAGCGTTCCATTTGCTATTCATTTTATGTACGTATGAAATACAGGAATTTCAAAGGCTCGTGTCCTTGTTTAGCACATTCATGAATTGTGAGATTTTAGATATTCTTAGTTGCTGGGTTTTCATTGAATCAGGGTAGAATCGTGGCGCGATCCGCACGGCAACAGCCAATTGTCTCAGCCACCTGACCACAGTGGCTGGTTAGAATTTAATAGGGTATTGTAAATGTGACATCTGTGCATTGTGATACGAATCTGACCTAATTAAATTTGACAAAAGGTTAACTGGTCGCAAAAATCGACGGAACTCGAAACGTTCGCAGAACACTTCCTATGCTCAATCAATTGAGCTACAACGGTGATTGTCATCCCGTTTCCTTCATCGGATGTTTCTGTTCAATCAAAGCCTGGGAGTTCTAGGTGTTGCCGCTTGTAGCCATGGCATCGAGAGCATAACAGCCTTTGCCACTAGCACTTCTACACGTTTTTGAAGTTCCGTCACTATGCACAATATTAGCATAAGTAAAAATTGCCTCGTAAATAAGCGCCAGCCTGCATGTGGTGACATCCTCCGCAGAACAATTCGGCACATAACTTTCACGTTTGAGTTTGGAAGGGAAATCTTAATCTTACAAAAAGGGTGAACATTACAAGCCCGAAAATTGCAGACACCGCCACATATGCTCTCCAATGAAAACCAAATCAGCCACATAACGACTACGGTGCAATGTGATGGGAGACAGAAATTAGACTCCTTTTTATCTCTTCCTCTTTCATTAACATCTCTCTGTTTGCAATGCATGTTTCGGATCAATGTATACCTGGCTACGGAGGGCACATATTTCATTAACCCCAATGCGTAGTGAGAGAAATTGTATAAACAGACTCATGGGGCCGTGCTCTTCAATCCCTGATATTTGTTTGATAGAGCAGCAGTTCGCTTCGTCAACAAATAGCGTTTACCTGCAGGTTTCAGCTGTCTAATAGGAAGACATTGAGTTTGATCGAAGTACAGGCCAAAATCACTTGAATGCAGGAAAAAATTGAGAAGCTGTTTACTTTTTTCTGACGCATGAGTCTTTAATCAGTAGGTGACTTCCTATTCCTCATCGTTTTCCGGAACGAACTGCATTTATATCAAAGCAACAAACAAATCAGAGGTGGGCGTAATTACTGGAACTTAGTCTAAATAACTTAAAATCACCTGGGCGACAATATAAAGGAAAAATAAGTATAGCTTTTTCAGTCATAGTGTGTACGAATGGAGACGCCAAATTTAATGACACGTCACACGCTACGTGTTTAATAAAACGGCTGCAAACGAAGTGTGCATTATCTGGCAGTCTTCCTGAGGGGACAAAAGCAATCATTCATTATCATTTCGCAACATGTTGCTGAGGAAGATCACTTTACTATATACAATACCGTGTTCGACAATCGTTCAACGTGGCGCGTTTGAAGACCAACGTGAAAAGTATTTTTTCTTCGCTGAAAACAGATGCAACTTATAACTGTACTTGCATTTCCGGAATAATTGCGGATTCTTTTATTGCAAGTACTGAATCTGACTGGTGGCAGAATATTTCGAAAATTAGTTGTGCACTGATTACCTGTAACTACCAAAACTTACACGGAATCATCTGTTTCTTCATTTTCTTACTTGTAATGTATTACTGAGTGCCTTGGAATTAATCCACGCGAATTTGACGTGTTTCTGATTGCGCATCATAATTCGTGACTGAAGAGGGTCGAAACGATAATGTATCGCAAACAAGCAGATATCTTGCAAACTGCAGCATAGTAGGGCAATGCTGGACTTAAGAGATAAGCATCCTGCTTGTAGTGCAGAGGTGTTGGGGTCATCGAAGTCGGAAGATTTTTTACTAATGGGACAATAGGTCCACTTCCTGAACTCAAGCGATAATGATATTTTGGCACTTCAAATGCAGTACTCAGAAACTAATACGAGAAAACTTGGAAATAAATAATGCACATACACTTGGTTACAGCTTTTTCAACGCGGATAATTTCAGTGTAGTTTTAACACATACACTAAATTTGAAGTCAATGTTATCTTCAAAATTTGCGTTTTGCGACTCTACAGAAAATTGTCATCTCCCGTTTTAGTCCGTCAATGAGGTGCATTGAATCTTTCGCGCGAGAATGCTTCTGCTTTCCACTTGCCAGTTTATACACCTTCTGGGTGGGCCACGTATTCTCCTAGGACATAGGACCGTTCTTTGTGTTCAGCAGATTTGAAACGGTTCACTTGTCTAATTAGTATTCTGTCCTAGGTACGTTAACTCCTTTGCGTAATGTTAGGGAACTTAATAAAGCCATATGGATGTCAGAGTTGTTCAACGACACCGCTAAATTCCAGAAGAAAGCACGTTACCGTGAAGCATTCGTTTGAAAATACCCACTAAAGTCCCCCTTGCAGGCCACAAATAAAGTTTTGCACACACCACCTATCCGCTTGCGTTGTACGCAGCAGCGCGCAACAGAAGGCAGCTCAGCGTTAGCGACTGCGGATTTTAATAACAAGCCTAGTGGTTGCCACTCAGAACTAAGGTTTGCTGCACCACGCAAGCAGGCGAATATGAACAATTCACGCAACAAACCCGTGATGAGAATCAGAAGCAGTTTGCAAGTGTGCGGCTATAATTGTCTATAAAGTCTTGTTTCCTGAAGTAACACTTTTAAAGGACAGCCTCATTGTTCACACAACGAAAACGAAACTTGTTTCTATCATTGTTTGTCGAGTAGAAGGTCTCCGAATACCCCGACAATTTACACAACCTGTATTTAACGACACGTGGTGCTGTTAAAATATTTATGCAAGGTATACCTAAATTAAACATAGATCGAAAACAGGATACATTCGCGACCGTTAGAACAAAGCGAGTTTTACTATGTTTCTTGACCACAACTGATTTTTTGTTCTTGTAATCAGGCAGCACTTCAGGCTGCCGCTCATATGTAATGGTTGCACCAGGTTGCTGGAAGATTACATGAACAAAAATTTTACAATTTTCTAGAAGTGCCATCAAAAATATTCGTTTAAATTTACCCTAAACATCTCAGTGAAATTTAAATGAGGCAGGTTATAACAATATTGTGTCGTTAAAAGTGTTGTAAACAGTTGTTCTTGGGTGAAACCCATGTACAAACCAAAATTTCGGCGCTGTGTGAGTTGAGGTCAAATAATAATAGCGTTATCTTTTTTTTGTTCAAAGATGTCATCCTAATTTGCGCAATTTGATGTTATAGCAGTCTCACTACCCCTCATAAATATTTTTCAACGCATATAATGCACGTATTCTAAAGCTGTGCGTCGCCGCGCTGCCACCGCCACCCTTTTTAACTCACATCGTTCGCACCGCCACGCAATAATTGTGGCGCGTCGCTGTTTCTCTTATTTTACCCAAGCAAGGAATCTGCGCCTAAAACAGATCACTTCACTTAATTTTTCTCACCTCTAGAATTTTCGAGAGCGGTGTTTGCGGAGTCTACACTGCTTTACAGCATACGTGTTTGCATTCCCTGTTTATATAAGGACCCTAAAACAGCTTCTGAAGACATACAATCGAGCTGCTGTTCACTCTTGGCGTTTTTTGTTGTTTTTGCGCTCTTCGTGACGAAAAAACGGTGACATGATTAGCGTAGATGCTCTTGAATGGTCCACATAGTAAAAATATCAGTTGAATATTGTTTTTGCGCTGATTTGCATTGCATCTGCCCACCGCAGATACAAAGCAAATCAGCGTAAGAGTGAAATGAGTGTTTAGAACACTCATTGCCCTCGTGCTTTATGAAGACATAAATGTCGAAGAGACATAGCGTGTAAGAGATTTGGCGAATTTGGAAGAATTTGTAAATATTGCGTAATGGAGTGTAATGAGAACAACACAAAAGGAAGAGGCTCCAGCTTTTTCCAACGGAAGATTTATTTAAAAGCAAAAATGACGCAGCTTGCCTTAAAAAAAGGCCAGCCCACTTCGATGATATCTATCTCTTTTTTTTTGCGAGAAAATATTAAATGAACACTTTCTAACGGCTTTCAACACTGTCATGTTCAGTATAAAGTTCAAATCAATAGCTTTGTACGCACACTGTATACGCTAATCCCACGGATGTAATGTTGCGAGCGTTAGCGGAGAACACTGCTGAAGCACAAATGAAAAAAAAAACTACCCATCCGTCCACACTATCCACACGCAGAGTGAATGCAACATCACTCCGCATGCCTGCCATTGGTTGCTCACGAGCCTGAAAGATAGCTGTCAGTCTTTTGCTGAACAAAGGGTTATGAAGAGATACGCAGGTAGGAGGCAGCGAGGCTTGATTCACAACTGCGAACTTTCATTATGAGGGCGTGGTCATAAGCGTGTGCTATTCCTGAAGGCATCAGCGAACGGCACGGGTACCCTTCTATGCGGTAATATATTACTGCACAAACACAGTTCTTTTTTCCGGTAGCGGCCGTGTTTCAATACACCAGAGTTTTGCAGTTTCGCTACATCAGCCAAAGAGATTTTGCTGCAGCCTTTGTTCCTAATGGAAATGCTTGCTACTATCGTACGGCGTGATATATGAAGTCTCCCGAGAATTTTCCGACCTTAAACGGTTGAAGGCGTCACAAACTTGGCGTGTTCTCCTCAAGGTTCTGAGATCAAAACTGTTCTGAACTTTCTGAAAGTTCCCGACACTTCCGTATTGGGCACTTTATCTTGATCATTTGAACAATTTGAATGTTGTAGCAAAGTTTACAAATTTGATGTATTCCTTCCTAAGTTTTTAGCATTGTGCATTAATCCCAAATAAAGTATCTGCCTCAAAAATATATTAAATCAAATCCATGCCACTCATGGTACCATAAAGATATAATTCATCTCACTCATCGCAGAATGCGCTTACGTTAGAGCCGTCATTCAGGGTGTAATAATACATCTTCATCACATATTGTATTATTAAATAAATCAGAAGGTATAACAAGAGAGGCTAAAAATACAACTTTGGCAATGCCATTGCTTCATCAATGAAAAAAAAAAGCATCCGAGTTCTAGAGGTCAACTAATCCTGCATCATCTGTACTTTCATCGCTTATTCTGAACGACCAATTTTCTTAAAATCCTCAAGCCATAGCAAAAGCCTCTATTTTTATTGGACTTGTATTCTGCACCAGTAGTGGTATCACTGCTTCATTTTCCGCGTGCACCAAGCTACCGGCTTTTTCTTATCTTGAATTGAGCACCTCTTAAGAATATAAGCTAATACTAACTCTTAAGGTTCCGAAATGGTCTAGCCCTGACATCATCGCAAATAATTTTCTAAAGTATTCTTCAGTATTGTGTGCCGTATATCTTACTGTTATATTTAAAGTATCAATAACCTTTGCAGCAGGTACCCAGCTGTGAAAATTAGCGAATGTCGTGCCCGTATTTACGTCCAGAAATATGCAAATGATATCAAATTATATATCAATACTATTGCTTTCTACGAGCCGTAACTGTTGGAGCACTTTACTAAAAAATGACATAACTGACATCTAGTGAGAATCAGTGATATGCGAAGCACGAATGAGGAAGGTTGATATGCAACATTAAAATCAACATCACGTTAAGAGGTGGACGTAAATTATTCCGTACATCACCTCCATGTCAATATTATCGCGTTTGCGCCTGGAATTTGTCTTCGTCGTGCACTCACATCACGTAATATCAAACTTGGTGCATGTGAAGCCAGATAAACGGCCGCGAACACGCTAAGGGGGTAGCATGTAGTCATGTTTCAAACGTCACGCATGTCCTAATTATCATGTTTTGGACGTGTAATTTACCTTTGTTGTCTATTCTTGTCACCTTATAGAAAATTCGCTATGTATATTTATTTTTTATTCTACCCTGTAAACTTTACATGATTATAGAGGGGAGGGGCAAGAGAAACTACAAAAAATAGAAGATAACATTCCAACTAAGATATCTGAGTTTCAATCATTTGAGAAAATTAGTAAAACAACAACAAAGAATTACAACAAGGCATATTTGACAAAGAAGAATAGTATATACATAAGAAAACAGAAACAGAAAAAAAACGGAGGTTGCCGCATCATGTAAGCATGTTATGAAGTCAAATTGACGTATCTAATACATTGCGGAATGTGTCAGTCTTATTAATACTGACGAGTTATGCAAACATGTGGTTTGAGCCATAGCCAGTTTTATGTAGAAGTGAACGAGGTAGGTCAACGTGTTGCTACGGGAATTAAGTACTTGGAGGTTGTTAGCTAAATGAAATGATATAAAAGGTCCAGGTTGTATTAAACGTGATTTTACAATGTTATTGCAGAGCTAACAAAACGCTCGTGAGCATGCTATGAGTGTAGTATGTAGTTATGTTTTACATGACACCGATGTAATGATTATCATGCTTGAACGTGTCATTTAGGTTCGCCGTCTATTCACGTCACGTAATAACGAATTTGGTAAAACAAAGCTAGCGAAATTCCTGCTAGCGCATGATGTGCATAGTATGTTGTCATGTGCTTACAGGTCACGCATATCATGATAATCCTGTTTGCACCAGTCACATGAATTAGTCATCAATTCACGTCACGTAACACCGAATTTTGTATAGCTGAAGATAGGAAAACGATTGTGAGCGCAATATGAGCGTAGCATGCAACCATGTTTTACACGGCACGCATGTCATGATTATGATGTTTCAACGTGTCATTTACCTTCATCGTCAATTCGCGTCCCGTAATACGACATTTGGTATATGTGAAGTTATCAAAAAAACCGCGAGCGCACCATGAGGGTGGCGTGTAGTCAAGACTTACATGGCATGCATGTCATGACTTCCATGTTAGGGTTTGTCACTTATGTTTGCCACGCATTCATGCCATACCATACCAGTATTGCTATATTTCATGCGAAGAAAAGCACCGCAAGAGCTGCTTGATCATAAAAACGTAAATCATGGTTTTTATGACAAACTGTCCTGTTTTTCAGGTTACGAATAGTTATTTGGGCTCGTCATACAGTCATGTTATGGCACAATAATTTTGACATAGATATCGTTATTGAAACGGCCAGGAAGAGCTAAAAGTTGTAGGCGGATAGATAGATAGATAGATAGATAGATAGATAGATAGATAGACAGATAGATAGCTAGATAGATAGATAGGAAGATAGATAGATAGATAGGAAGATAGATAGATAGATAGATATAAAGATAGATAAATAAATAGATAGATAGATAGATAGATAGATAGATAGATAGATAGATAGATAGATAGATAGATAGATAGATAGATAGATAGATAGATAGATAGATAGATAGATAGATTTAGAGTCGCTGAAAGTCGCTTTGATTCTTCGCATTCAAATAAATATCGGTAGATCTTACCTACTTTTATAGTCAATGTTATGCGATGAATGCGCATGCAAGGTGCGTGAGGGGTAATTTCTTATGTAGCAAAGTGTATTGAAACTGCCCCAAAGACATATAACAAAAGCACGCACAGAAATGCATTAGGCATCCACCTATGTTTTATATCACCAGTTCTTCCCACTTGTGTAATGATGCCAACAGCAATGTGCATATCAGCAACACTATAGGAGGTGAGCAGATCTAAAGCACTGCTGCTCGCGAGGACTGTCGCCCTAGACACTGTTACATAAATGAAGTTTTGCAGATGACACCTGACTAGATTTGATGTTAACCTCACGTTAATGCTGTATCAAAATAGTACATATGTAATGTTAACATAATTGGAAAGCCAGCACTGCAACCATAATTAGCGTTTCACGGACAAGTGGGTCTGTTTGAAACATCTTTCCAAGACATGGCATGGCTCTGTGGTAGAATACTCTATTGCCACGCAGAATGATAGGGTTCAATTTTGGTTAAAACATTGACGCTCATTCTCTGCATTCGTCCGGTCAACACTGCCGATGTCAGGTTTTTCTTTACGCTTAAGCGATGAAAATATCCATGTGTATTCTCGCCCTTCTTGGGTTAGAGAAACTGTCAAACACCAGTGGCACATAGTATGCGCCAGTGTTTTTGGCAAGGGTTTGACAACGTACGTGACCGTATTGTGTCATTATTCCTGTTATGACCGTCCAATTCTATCCGTCAATCTATTTCGTCATTCCATACTAATTTTGGTTTACGCTAAGTTAAGGAGCTTATCATGAGAGCACCGAGACGTAGGTGGCCAGATAGTTGTATCGATAGAAACGTAGATAGGTGCTCAATGTGTCTACAGTATTCCAAGAAGAGCACCGCATCTACTATTTTGTAGAATACCTAAATGCAAAATACGTACTTTCACATTCACAATTCGGTTTTTGTGCTGGCTTATTTGCTGTTCACAGTTGCTTCAATTTACGCACGAGATTGCTTCTTTAGCTAACGACCGAAAACAGGTTGATGTCATATTCGATCGTCTTCGACATGGTTTACCAGGCCGAATTTTTACCCTTTTTATGCATTTTTTTGACAATCTGGTTAATGGATTGCAAATTACTTGTTTTCGCACTCGGATATTGTTACGTTTAACCACGTAAAGTCAGCTTACACACATTTAACATCAGGAATAGGCCTCAAAGTTCGGTGCTTGATCCCCTTTAATTTTTGATTCATATGAATGACCGAGAAGAAATTCAGTGATACTGAAAATAAAATTTGAATGTATGTAGTTGACTGTGTTATCTGTAGAACCGACTCATAATACTAAAGATCAAGATGCGCTGAATAATTTGTTTATTGTTTCGTCGTTTTGTAACGGCAGTGTACAGCATTGCGAACTTCGAAAATACTGTAGTCACGACGATTATAAAGAAGAAACACACTCTTTATTTTACGTATACTATCGCCCGTGAAAGTCTAGTAGGTGTTTTGAAGTGTAAATACATTGGTGTCACTCTCACAGCAAAGTTAAAATGGCACAGGTCGGTAGAAATTACCTGCAACATGTTCTTTAAAAACTTTTGAGTCTGCGATGCACGTTAACGAACCCAACAAATATTACTTACTGGCAGATCATAAGACTTTGGTCAAACTCGATTATGTGTTGGTTACTTGGTCGTCTCACCACAAATAAAACGTAACTATCTTAGGAGCCGTTTCTTTAACCCACACTGCTTATATATATATTTTTTTGCTATGACCAGCGTTTCCTACCTACAATCATGCGCATGTTTCATTGCTGTTGCCGCTCCCTAACATTGGGGCATTTGCACTAGTGGCATCCTCCTGCATACATACGCTAGTAGACACTGGGGTGTAAGCGTTCCAGCACCCACATCCTTCGTTGTACCTTGTGCACGTCATACCCGACAACTTCATCAAGTGAATATTGTGCCCGTTGGATTATTGATAATTGATTGATATGTAGGGTTTAATGCACCAAAATCACCATAGGATTATGAGAGATGCCGTATAGTAGAGGGCTCTAGAAATTTCGAACACCTGGAGTTCTTTGACGAGCACCAAACTGTGAGCACACGACCGTAAGATCATTTAGAAATTGTTTTGATTTTTTTCTTTGTTTTTTTCCAGCACATGCATTTCTGGAGTAAGCGTTCAGGGTACCTGCGCAGACTCGGTACTTTGCAATTAAAAAAAAAGAGTTGCGTAAACATCTATTTTTTTAAACGGTATTTTTTCAAAGTGCTCAACATTTATATTTAAACCTATTGTTTTTTTTTTAACTGAGACGGCGGATTTTTTAAGTAAGTAACATCAAATCATGCTGTCATTGCGTTAGCTGCTTCGCCGAGTCAAGAGAAACTTTTTTTTCAGAATTCAAGGGACAAATTTTTATTCCAACCGACCCTTAAATTTTCATCCCCCCCCCCACCTCCTGCGCTGTGCCACCACCGATTCAATGTACCTCATGCCGTAGACGCGCCGCCGCCAAAGGAGGAAACAGCGGCGCGCCACCATGAGCAATTTCGGTACCAGTGCACTAATCCTATACTCCTATACTAAAATATTTCACAAGCGCAAGGTATCAGGGTCTAACAGTATTACCATGCCTAAAAAAACTGAAATGCAATGTCATACACGTGTATTCCAATCAAGCACGCTAGTTCTCACGCCACTTTTTTGTTTTGCGTCGGCTAATACACCGATCGTCGACGTGTACTCGGCACATTAAGACAGCATCTTTAATCTCCAGTGTCATAAGCGCAAGACCTCGCTTAGTGAACAGCTCGTTAGCTTGAATAATGTAGGAAAATCGCCTTTGTATAGGAAACATTAAACGGGGCATTTTGATGCGTTTCCTGTTGGAAGGATCTGTTAACTGGCCACTAGCTGGCAGAAATCCTTTACTGAGGCTTTCTCTCGCTAATGCTCTCTCACTAAGATACTTTTATTGTCAACGGCATCGAAGCTTTTCCCTCAAGACGTCGCGAGTACAGCGAGATGCATTTGAGCTAAAGTAGTTTTCAGTGTCACTTCAAAATAACCCCGAGTGTGCTCTCTTGCGCGATCAGAAAGGTTTTTCCAGGTGTTTTTACAGATATAACCTAGACGAGGCAGAGCACTTCCCAGAAAATCTAAAATGCTAGAGTGTTTCGATTCCCAATGGCGCACAATTGAGAGGCCCTTTATTGAATTCCAATATATATATATATATAGATATATATATATATATATATATATATATATATATATATATATATATATATATCCGCCTTTCCAGGAAGGCACTTTAAGACTGAGGTAGGTCTTCGTCTGCCGAGCTCTTGTTGGTTGCTTTTTATTGGGACAAACACCTCAGTGCAATCTGCGTACTGTTCCAGTACAGAATGCCATGAACGACGCCATATTCAGAATAAAGCAGCTCTTTCTGTCCGTCATTCCTACCAATTCACTTTAAGCTTGAAGTGTGAAAGCTTATCGACTAAATGTTAAAATATTCATAGAAAAGACATGTATATAGCTTCACCTCACTTTCTCAGCCTATTTTGTTTTATATATTGGGTTGTAGCTGAAGTTACGAGTCGTTATTTAGAATGACTATACCGTGAGATGTTATACTACAGTGTTTGTAAATCTTCAATGTAGAGTAACATCAAAACATGAAGAAATTTGTAGAGTGTGTGACACGAATAAACTGTAGTTCAATATGTACCGTGGTTAAACGTTCAGGCGTTTTACAGCGAAAACTGGTATGACATCAGGACACAGGTCACGTGCAGCGCCGTAGTGATCCGCCTGCCAGTGTCCGCAACCAATATCGCAAGATATAAGAAAAAAAAAACTCTGTAATTATACACCGAGGACGCAACTGACTTCAAACCCGAGTATGCTTCGTTCCTGCCCAGTATTTTGCCACTCAGACCACGTCAGAGCTCAGTGGTAAAATACAGATTTCAAAACATGCTTTAGGCATGCTTGATGTGAAGAAAGGAATCGCAACGATATAAGTAATAAAGCGTTTTAGAACACCGAAGAATCAACCAGGTGTCACACAATGCGAATTACGTAAATAGAACGTCGTTGAAAGATCCAACCCATCACAAAAGCTTCTTCGTCACCGATTAACTGTGGCGCATACCCACTTCAGGTGTAATTCATTATCATCATCAGCCACTGCATCAAAATATTGCACGTAATTCTTAGCAAGTGTGAAATAGATACCACGCTCCTCCCATTAAACAATGAAGGGAAGCGTATTGAATGGCAGTCTACTAAACAAAAATTATGAATAATTGTCGCATATTGCGTGCACAGAAAGTGTTCTTGTAGCAGTTACTCAAATAGTGTCGAGAGAAGACTGAAAATCCACTTTTCGAGCTTTCCCTGTGACAGTGCTTCACTGTCCGCACAAACTTGGCGTTTTTAGGGCGAAGCTCTCTGTAGTCTAACCTTGTTCTGCGTCAGACGTAACAGGCAGTATTCGACAGACAGACAGACAGACAGACAGACAGACAGACAGACAGACAGACAGACAGACAGACAGACAGACAGACAGACAGATGGACAGACAGACAGACAGATGGACTGGCCGACGGACGGACGGATGGACAGACAGACAGACAGACAGACAGACAGACGGACGAATGGACTGGCGGACGGACGGACGGACGGACAGGCGGACAGACAGACAGACAGACAGACAGACAGACAGACAGACAGACAGACAGACAGGTGGAGGGACGAATGTTTGGATGGATGCTTCGCCCCACTCATCATTTACTGCGTGGACATGCTGTGATACTTTTATTGATTGCGCCACGTCAAGTCATTGCACCACGTCATAGCACCGTAGAAAACAATTGGAAGTTATTAGTCGAAAAACTCCACCAACTATGTGATGCATATATACCAAGCATAAAAATTAAAAACTAAACATCCGCGCCTTGGTTTAACAACGTCATTAAAAAACTCATAAACCGGAAAAAACGCCTGTTCAGACGTGGCAAAAACAGAACCAACCGTCCTTATGCAAATAATATTTAGACTCTGTGCGATGCCTCTCGATTAGCATTCAAAACACGAAACATGATTTTTTTCGAACAACACTACGAGACATGCTCAAAAATAACCCTAAGAAATTCTGGCAAACAATAAACGCAAGAAACATATCGTCAATAACCTTATCCAGTACTAATGACAAACCTCTCAGTGACGTAGATTTTGCCAATGTCTTAAACCATGCCCTTTGTTCTGTTTTCACGCGTTAACATAGCTATTGTGCGAACTCCAGAGAGAACCTTGAGTCTATTATAAGCGAGCCAATGTCACCCATTGAAATATCTGCAAATGAAATAAGCAACGTAGTTAGAAAAATGAGATTCTCATCTGCAAGTGGAATTGATAACATAAACAGCAAAACATTAAAGAATACACAATTGATAATTATCGCAGCATTTCAGCTTCTCTTCTCTCATTCACTTTCACAGGGACAGGTGTCAAGTGATACGAAACTCGGTAAAATCACTCCATTGTTCAAAAAAGGCAACAAAGCATCCCCATATAACTACCGGCCCATATCGCTTACAAGTGTCCCATCCAAAGTTATGGAGCACATTTTATTCACCAACATCATTAATCACCTCGAACAGCACAACTTCATTCCCCCTTCCCAACATGGTTTTCGAAAAAACCTGTCATGTGAAACGCAACTTGCTGCCTTCATTCATGACTTGCACAAAAATCTTGACCGGAACATCCAAACTGACGCCATATTTCTGGACTTTGAAAAAGCTTTTGATAAAGATCCTCACCACCGCCTTGTGACCAAACTTTCTTTGCTTAATCACGACCTATACGTTTTGTCCTGAATTAATAACTTTCTTACTGAGAGAAACCAAGTCGTCGTCATAAATACAGCTAGGTCTTAAATCTCCCCCGTCCTCTTCGGTGTTCCCCAAGGAACAGTACTTGGCCCTCTTCTTTTCTTGATTTAAATCAACGACCTTCCACACTGTAATAATAAAAACATCAGATTATTCGCTGACGATCGCGTTATTTACGCAACAATCGCTAGTCATGAAGACCAAAAAGCTTTACAAGCCGACCTAACAGTCCTTCGAAATTGGTGCGACAAGTGGCAGATGAGTTTAAACATTTCTAAATATAGATAAAAGTCTTTTCACAGACGTACTAATCTGTTAAAGTACAACTACGCTCTACATAACAGTTTTCTACAACCGACTAGCTCGTATAAATACCTTGGAATACATATCTCAGGTGACCTATCATTCACCCTCCACGTCAATCACGTCATTTCAACAGCTAGTAGATAGGTTATATCCAAAGAACCCTGAAGTTTGCTCCCAGCCACTTAAACATACTAGTTTCACCACAATAATGCGCCCCGAACTGGAGTATGCCGCAGCAATTTGGGACCCACATCAGCACTATCTAATCCAAAACCTAGAAGCCATTCGAAACCGCGCTGCCAGATTCGCCTTTTCCTATTACCTATCGTTCGCCAGTGTAACAGACTAAAAGAATCGCGTGGCATTCATTCCTCTTAGTAAATGCCGAGAAACAACGCGGCTCGTATTATTCCACAAATTCTATCACGCATCCTCGTCCAGCCTTTACGTCACCCAACGCCACTATTTCTCTGCTCGTTGTTGCAACACTATGCAACTACATTACCCTCGTCCCAAAATTACCACTTTTGTCGATTATTTCTTCGTTCGGACAGCTAAGGAATGGAACGCCCTACCGGATAATATTGTTAGCATTCAGAATGCCGAAGCCTTTAAAAATTCCCTGCCAACCATCACTGAACCGTAATAGTTTTTTTTCCGGGTGACTTACTATGCTAATTCTTGTGTAATGGTTTATAGTGTCATCTTCCTAGTATAGCATGTATGTATATTTTGTGTACTTGGCAATGTTTTGTACTTTATAAGGGGTATCTTTTGTCACCGCAAAATGTTTTTATCTGAAGTCCACAAACAAATGTACCTGCTACCTCCCCCCCCCCTCTTCTCTTTTTTTTTTGTTTTGTTTGTCTCTGCCGCTTCAGCTATGTCCTAAAACTTGTTTTTTGTTTTGTTGCACATCCAACTTTGCCTTTCCTCATTTCTTGTATTCCCACCCCTCAAGTAATGTTTCTTCTGTGAGGGACCCTTGAGGAAAATACATTTAATAAATGAATAAATGAATAAATAAATGTGCTGCCAGTAATATAACGAGTGCCAAATTTGGTAGGTATATAAAAATAGTGATGATGAACTGGTGATAATATTGCCAGCAATGGCGTTGAAGCCAACGTACCACCTAATGAATCAGTTTTATAAGTAATGCGTGTATTAAGAACAGCTTTCTTGTGATGATAATAATGCTGTATTGTCTTGTCAGATACTGCACTTTTGCGCAACATTTTGCGGTTTTGCGTTGCGTTGAAATCAGACACGTTGTTCTTTTAGTTCGTGTAGGTTTAAGTTTACTGAACCTGATGTTTTGTATAATAACCTTAATTAGACAAGAAAACTTATACAAGCGTGGAATGTTTCTAGACCTAAATACAAGTGCGGTAGTCATCCTTAGGTGTCGCTGAACCCAAAAGAAACTGAATTGTTGAATAACATTTGATGTTGTGCTGCATATGTTAAAGGATTTATTGGTTAAATTTTTTGTACTATGCCGTTTTTGCTCATTCGCAGTGATCATGGGCTGCTGAAAAGAGCGTATATATGTTTTATTATTTATTAAAAACCATTTATCAGTCTGCGCTGGTCCTTGTATTCCTTTATTTTTAGTCCTCGTGTGTGCGCGATAAAGCTTTAGTATGCAGCTAAACCAACTATCCCGTCTTTCCGTAGTAATGTGGTGTCGTTGCTTGTGCTCGCAGTCTAACGCCTGAATTCTAGAACGTTTATTCACTGAACTCTCTATCTTGACTTTTGAAAGTCAATGGGACAGCCGTCTCAAGAAGAACAGGAATATTTGCGATAATATGAAGTAGTCCTTGGAAAGAACGGTGTCATTTTTTGTCGTGAAGCGACGCTGTGGCAACTCGACGCTGTGGCAAAATCCGACTCGTGTTCCCCTTCGCTCTTCAGATGCCCAGGCGACATTTTCCTACTTTCCCACTGAGCCCACTCTATTTTCACCAGAACAAAATGCCGCAGTAGTCTACTCTAAATATAAGTCGATGAAATAGGTTTGTTTATTAAAATCATCATCACCATCATTCATCATTATATGTTGAGAGCCACATGCTGGCATTTTTACTTGTCTACAATTTACTTTAAGCTATGCTAGCTCTTTCCATTTTGGGCTCACGATGTTCACGTGTTCTTCACTGCATTGAACTCGCTGGCTCTCTCGTATGTGTTTCCCCTCTCTTAGTATCCAATTTGTTCGTAGTAGACCATAGCTTATCCGTTCTGCACTTGGTGTGACGTGTCCACCTTTACGTATTTTCTGAGGTCAGATAAATTGCCAGCTACCCTGTTCTCTCTAGAACAATCATTATACACGGTCCGTAGTTATTATTTAAACGTCAGGAAAATAGTACACTTCTAAGTTAACTCACTTAAGACCAGAATAGGGGTTAAAGTGTATCACTGATTTCATGAAAGTAGATGGGATGCCAGTTTTCAATACATAAACAATTTGATAGCAATAGTGGTCTTTTAGTTGGGGCTGACCACGGGCATTTCCCAAGTTTTTTTTTATTTACATTACCGTCGCTTGATTCCCTGAAAATTAAATGTACCCAGATGCACCAACATGTTCATTCATTGATCTCTTCAATAAACATAACATGTGTATAATTAAAAGCATTGCGCAGATAAAGGGAGTACTATAAACCAATATAACACACACAATCCTTCAAAAAATTATGAAAAGAACCCTCAGTATCAAAAGATGAATCAAAATGATATACGAATGTTAGGGCGAGAAATGGACTTTATGCTTGATTGTGTTGCACAGTTGTGTCACTTGCGCCTTATAGTTTTGTGTGCACGTTTCAGATGAATTTGTAATTGACCGAATCATCTCAGGAAGGTGAGCTGTAGCAAAATCTGAAGCAAGATTTTCGTAAAGCTAAAATATGCAGACGGCTTTGGGTTTTGCTTGGGCAATTTTATTTATGTCGCCTGCGCTGAATTTGTATTTATAATTTTCCACCCCTTACTCTTACCTGCATGAGAAGTTATTTCACAGCGCAGCTTATACAAACTCTCTCACGGCACTCGTCATTCTTGTGCCGTGGTTTTTCACGATTCTGTAGAACACTTACAGCATACTTAGCGCTTAACGCTAGCTATCCTATCAGAAAAATACACCCATTCCCTCTAATAGGAATTATGTGTAGATGTGAAGCAACAGGCGCCAGTATTTACTTTGTTGGTGGCTGGGCCACTGGAACAGATCACAGAGTTGTGCAAGAGACAAATGTGGAGAGGCGCAAACCACGCAGTGACGAACCGGTATTTCTTAACGGAAGATGCGAATCATAGCTAATGGACAATGGGAGACAGAAGAGTCTGATTGGACACAGATACCCGCAGTATGTTTTTCGTTAACGGGCAAGCTGCGAATTTTTATTGTTCAACAAGACACAGAAGAAATCACCCAGAAGCCTTGCCCTGAAGGTCAAGATGCAGTGTCTCTATATACGGGGTGGCCACTTAATGGTTGCGCCGCGCGAGGAGATTGTTTGTTCAATATATAAACTCACTAGCAGACACTGGCTGCGTTGGCTTTGTGAGAGAAAAGAGAAGAGAGTGTAGAATAGGAGAAAGGGGAAGGAAGGTGAATGCGCAATGTAGGTGTCAACGCTACTGGAAAGGATGTTCAGAAAATAAAAGGAGGAAAAAGCGTAGGCTAGCAGATGCCACCTGATGCAAGGCGACGAAGGGGGAGGGGACGCACAAGCGCAGTGTGACGCGAACGCCACCGTAAGAAGCTCACTCATAGGATGCTTCACATCTAATAACACAACAACACACATGTTAGAACGATAGTAGTGTGCGGCGTTATCTCCAGGCAACGTAACTCCAGCCAAGTGTGACTGACATCAGTGTGATTTCTACCACACGAACCACAGAATTCCTTAGTGGAGTCCTGAACATAGGCCCCCACCCGTTTATCTTCAAATGTCATTTCCTTTCGCTCCATAAGAGGTATTCTTTTTTTCTACTAAAAACGGACGCACAAATGTAAGCGTTCAGTCAGAAGAAAATGACCTCACAGCTGGATCAAATATTGTAAGCAAGGATTCTGATAAATTATAGAAACTGCACTTGACGCCACCTTGCACGCATTGATTGACAGTAACGATGTTTACGCTACCGCATGTTTGACATTCGTATGGCGCTAAGACTACTGGAATTCTCTTGTTTTCCGTGTTGTCTTGGCTTGTTGAACCGACCAGGAGCTCCCGCAGGTCATAGAGAAAAGCAAATGTTTTCGAAAACATTTTTTACGCACCGTCAATATGGAAATAAACAAAGCACTGAACTGACGTCTGAGTATTCCGCAAGCACAAAATACAACGCTACTCTGTTCCTTCGACACACAACAAATATACGGAAAGAGAGAGATCTGAAGGCGAATATATATACGAAAAAGTCATTTCCGGGTGCTGAAGCTAGGCATACAGCCGCGAGAGCACCATGTTTAAGGCAGAACTGACGACATCGTCCAAAAGGGGAAATTGGCTTTGAGGAGGCACGGAAATGCGAAGCTGTTTTTTGGTACAGCGTGCAAAAGTTTGCAAATGGTACGACATATGGATTTTTCCCACTTTCCTGGAGCGTTCTCACGGCTCCGCCAAAATCGATTCCTGCCTGGTGGCTTTGAAAGAGCACTGTAAACGGGTCCATTGTTATTCCCTTCCACGAGGCCCTGGTGTGGCGCCTTGAAGGTGAAACCATTTTGGCGTTCATAACTGTCGACTAAAGAGCTCGATATACTCGTTTTGTGTTATATGTACAGATTTCCCCATGTTCATGAGCATAACGCTAACCAGCTTTAACAAAACTATGCACCTCAAAAAAGTTTCTGCATATCCTCGCTGAAGCACTGTACTTGAAAATTTGACATTTCGCAGCCGTTATCCCTAACTAAAGGCTATATGCTTTTACATACCTGCAGGTTATTTGGAAGCAAGCCTAGTGATTGTTGAATTGAGAATTTCTCATTATCCCTATCTGGCAGATTATCCTCCCTTGAACTACACAAATTCTAATGACCGTGGAAATACCACCAGGAAAAAAATTTGGCAATACTTTTGATTGGTTGATTATTTGATTGATTGCTTTATTCGATTCTTTAAAGTACAGTGTAACAGAAGACGGACAAAAAGGCTTATTGACGGTTTGAGGAATCATTCGCACCTTTTATGAGTAATGCCAGCAGCTGAAAGGCATTACAACATTATCACAATATTATGTACCTCGTACAGGGCATCAAAATATGATATACTTTTTTCCTTTAGACTGTTTTAGACTGTCACATTTCTTTGCTTAAAGATCGTGTCGTAAAAAACTATAAACGCGGTTTATAGATAACTTACAGAAGAAAGAGACCCGATACAATCTTATGCATTTAAAGAGATAACTACATAGTTTACACAACAAAAAGAACAGCTAAATCTGTGACACCTAAACGAGACACAAATATATCTTTGCTAAGATATTTACATAAAATTCTTCAAACACTGCATCGAGGCTTCTGAAAGTCACAATTAGTACGCTAGCAAGGAGCGGTCCAAATTTCTGTATTCCTTGTTTCGTGCGCCTTTTTCTTAAAGTAAAGATTCACCATCTCCGTAAACGAAGAGTTTGAGCGTTAGCAGGTACGGTGGTACTCTCGTAGCAGTCTGTGTCGGTATGGGTCATCAGCGCTAAACTTCACGGCTATTACCTCAATGACTCGCTGCATACATATTCAAGTGGGTCAGCCAACGACCACAGTTTTTCGGGGGTCAAAGCGATCGTATAACTCTTTCACAAAGACCATAGTTTCGTTCACACATGCTGTGGTATTGTGTTCTCTGCATTGACATTGAGAAGATCTTCTGCAATTACTATACCGCTAAAGACTTACCGTGATGACTTGAAAGTTTGTGAACTATGCACACAAGCAGGCGATCTTTTGAGAAACCGTGTGTGTCCCGCGGTCACTAGATAAAACTATGAAGCGTTGTGACTATGTCAAACGAAAGAATAGCTATAACAATCGACGTTTTGAATGCATGGTCATTGTGGGACGGGTCTCTTCAATTCTGCATATAACACTGCTGGTGGGTCACGCGAGGAAAGGCACAGCGTACGAGTTGCGTTTTTTAATATGCACTGCCAGACACCATCCACCCCTAATGACGTAGGCCCAAGCTGATGTTCATGAAGCCACCCCATAAAAGACATATATATTTCTAGCAAATGAACAATACACGAGAAATCCTACATAAACACAGACTTAGTCAACATGACGATTTGATTGTTCATATAATTTCAATGGGAAAGGTTGTAAGAAAGGCATGCGTAAGAATAATTTGAGTGATCCACATTGCAGTATGCGTGGCCCACGGTGCCAAAAAAAATATTGTCAGTTTCAAGTGCCACTGACCTCTACTTGGCTCCCAAAAACAAAGGTTTTCTGGCACCTAATAATATTAGGAGGGTTGTCCAATTTTTCATTTTGGTGTAGAGAACTAGAGAGGGCATACCCCAGAAGACGCAAGTTTATAACAATTTGAACAACGCGGCTATTTATGGCCGAAGTGAGAAGACTCACTGGCGAACTTTAAAGCTTAAACTTGCAGAAAGCAAAGAGCGTATGCACCAGAGAAAATGGACGGGAGTAAAGCACCTACAGGCATAGCATAGCTAGGTGCTGAAAACGTTAGGGGGACGTGATAAGTAGTGCCATGATGGTAAGGTGAAACAATACTAGGAGGGTATGGAGTAAGTCATGGAATAGTTTGTAAAGTAGAAGGCTAGCGACTGTGAACTTGAGGAGGGCTGATGTATTAAAGCGGGAGGAGGGGAGTTTACCATAGCATAGCCGTGTACAGTACACCTTAGCGATCGTCTGAGCTTCAGAAGAAAGGAATGGAGAGATGTCATTATAAAGAAAATTATAAAAAAGAAAGCGCAACGAGTCTGGACAGAAAAAAAAAAGACGCAGATGTGGAATAAAAATAAAAAACAAGTAAAGTCATTCCGCGTTTGTACACTTGTGGCATTTCGTTGCCTCTCAGATGTTTTGGCCCAGATGATTTTGCCTGCCGTAGAATCCGCTTCAATTTTCATTATTTCGGAAAACCAAGTGACTGTTAGGAATGTGTTATATAGAGCAGAACTTTGGGATAATCGTTTCCTTCTGGAAGGCTTACTTTTAGTTGCGAAGGTGATTTTCGGTTAACCAAATACATACACTCTATTCGTATCTATCTATCTATCAATCTATCTATCTATCTATCTATCTATCTATCTATCTATCTATCTATCTATCTATCTATCTATCTATCTATCTATCTATCTATCTATTTATCTATCTATCTATCTATCTAGCTGCCTACGACTTTTAGCTTTCCGGGCCGTTTCGATAATGGTATCGATACCAAACTTGGTATGACACATGACTGTATAAAGAACATATCTGATTATTCACGACATATCTGATTAATCATGACTTGGTCATATTTGACGTTCACGTACAATACGGCAATATAGGAACCACTGTCACTTTTGTTCTTGTTTATGCACGCAACCTACAAACGATGCTTGACGCTATGCTGCCATACTGTATTAGTGATGAGCTTGCTTTCTAAACCAAGTACTAACAAGCAGTACGTCGAAGAGTCTCGTCAGCTAGCTCGTGTAAACATCAGTCACCAACAAGACGCAGATGTGCGGCGTTGCAAGTCTTCGTTGTCGAAAGGTCGCATACCACCTTCGTAAACGAGTGGGGGTGTACACTCCTCTCCGACGACTAGGCTTGTCTCAAAAGCTTCTGAGCCATTACTTCGGACCATACAAGGGTATACGACCTCTGAGTGAGCCAGTTACGCAGTATTTCAGGACGGCACAGTGTCTTGACGTCGACAACTATGATTCGAAACTGTGCATTCCATACAACTCAAGCCGTACTAAACACAGTAGCCTCTGTGCTTTTTAGTTACCTCGGCTAACCTCTGAAAATGATCTCACAGTGATCTTACAGTATCTTTTTACTAGTTGTTCATTGATGTTTTTGCGTTTGCGCATGGTGAAGTGTCGGTGCGTGGACTTACTTTTTTCCTGGTACTCGCTCTCTGAGTCTCTGTGTTAGCACTTGTTGTAGTTGTGACTTTTTTATTTACAAGCATTTTTATTTGAAAGGGGGATTTAATGACACATGGTTTCGCGTGAGAGACCCACCTGTGGTAGAGGACAAAGAAGTTAGGACTGAGCCACTTATTGGCCCACCTCAACGAGTCGTACAACCAAAATAGCCTTGCACGTAACAATATCAATTACAGATGGGATGAAACTGTAATAAACACCTAACGCACAAAGTCTTTGTACTGGTCCGTGAGTTGAACTTACACATTAATGACATCAGGACTTGGCTTTGTTGTCGACTTTCACTGTTCGCTAGAATGGTATATGGAAAGCCCTTGCTAATCGGTCGAAAGGCGATTGACTGTTTATATGCGACCAGGAAGGGTGAGAAAATACATCAATTTTTTTAACGCGTGAGTTTTCTGGAAGAAATGACATAGGCAGTGTTAACCCGACAAATGCAAATAAGATTTGCCAGGTCCCACCAGGAATTGAAACCCAGCATTTTGTGTTCCAACTAAATATTCCACCACAGCACCACGCCAGGACTTGGAAATACCCTCAAATAGACCTAATGTTCGAGAAACGTCAATTGTGGTTGCAGTGCTTGCTATCCAATTTTGGAATCACTGCTTATGTACTCCTAGAACACCGCCTTCATATCAGGCTGTGTCAACGGCTACCATCATCGCGAGCACCAGTGCTTCATATCAGCGTACTGCTTCAGGTTTTGCTAATATACATTATGTTAATGAAATTGTGACACAACTGCAAATTACTCGTAATATAAAACATATCCGGCTGTTTAATGTGTCTGTGCGTGCATATCTACAAGTTTAGAGTGTCATTTTGTAATGTTTCACGAAATTAGAGAACTACAATACAGGCACATTCCATCCGCATGCGTCTCATAACAATGATTCCCGAGGTACGTGGGATCTTCTTAATGTCCATCTTTGCATTCGTCAGGCATACGGTGTCAATGTATATTTCTCGTGATGTTATGACACATGAGTCACTACTGTGTGTGTTCACCTTTCTGCGGCAGATACATACTGTCAGTCACCTGTTGCACATACCCGCATTCCGCAACCCATGATGTAGTGATATGGGCCAAAATGGTCTGAAGAAAAGAACTTTTATGAAGTACGTGAGAGAGTTATGAATTTTTTATGAGATAACATGACAGTCGTATCCCTCAAACACTCTTGCCTTTCCACGCCAATTTTGCTCAGCACCAAGTTAAGCAGGCGATCACTAGAGATCCCAGACGTAACGTATGGATAGATAGATAGATAGATAGATAGATAGATAGATAGATAGATAGATAGATAGATAGATAGATAGATAGACTGATAGATAGATAGACTGATAGATAAATAGATAGACAGATAGATAGATATATAGAGAGATAGACTGATAGATATAGATAGATAGATAGATAGATAAACAGATAGATATATAGATAGATAGATAGATAGATGGATAGATAGATGGATAGTTAGATAGATAGATAGATAGATAGATAGATAGATAGATAGATAGATTGAAACACTCTGAGTGTTGACAGTTTCCTAAAAAATGCTTGGCTTCTGCAAACGTGCAACGCGAAATGCCAGATCAAGAGCTAGCGCACGCCGCATTTCTCAATATATTTCGTGGTTGTTCGTGATCGCGATTCGCAGTGCAAAGCTTTCCTCTATCTGAGGGCTTTTTCGCAGTAGCCTCATGCACTTCTAGACAGTTTTGTCTTGCAGTTTCACGCTCACTTGCCCATCTCGGGCTGCCTCACGCAGGAAAAAGCCGCCGGAACGTTTCACTTAATAGACCCGCAAATAGACCCGCAATAAATAGACCCGCAAGAAACGCAAGCAAAAGAAGCTGTACGCATTCCAGCATTTTTCTCTACGGAATCTACACCAAAGATGAAAGTGTCATCACTGAAGAAACGCGGTCACGAGTATTGTCGCTTCGCAGAACTTGGTGTTACAGCCCTCATGAAAGAAATCAATAGGAATATTTTTGTAGCATTGCGTTTCTCGCACTGTCCGTATATTTTGTAAGGCCTGGCAAAAGGCAAATTAAGTGGCTTTTTAGAAAACTTCGTTATCGTAAGAATCAGCTTCAACACGTAGGAATGAGCTTTCATATTAACTTTGATATTCTACATCTGACGCTGCATTAAAACAATTGCAGTGCTTAGAATAAAACAATAGGAGAGCTTAAAATACGTACCTGCTCTAAATTTACACATCGTTAAATGTTCAAGAAATCCAGGCGAAATGATTTTTTCACAGTAGAGAAATATTTATTATTGGTAACTACATATGCATGCTGCGCTCTAAAGTTGAAATCACAATCTTCAGCAGTGACCATAACAATATGAAAAAGTTAACCTGTCACGTAAGTGAAGAGAAGATTGGTGCGTTATGCAGGATCTCCCGTGCTTGGAAAAACTCGAGATCTTTCCGAGCTCCAGCGACACCCCCTTTAGAATGAACACACAGTGCGAAAAACTCAAATCCACCCCTCATCACGATGTTCTTTTTTGGTTACAATGGAACCCTGCATAGCGTCAACAGCATTCAGCAAAATTCGGCGATGTTTTCAAACCACAAGCGGCTTCCTTATTTCTTGGTCGTTCCACTGGGTGCAGAAGTGCACCCACTAAAGAGAAGAGGTGGAAGCTTTTCCTGATGATAATTTTAGACGCATGTGCTGTTTAGAATAATTTTGAAGCTTTTAGTGTTTACACTAAGTCTGCTCCAGAATAATCAGCACGCCGGCCTCTGAGATTTCTTCCGACCGAGCACCTCACAACACTAAGAGCGCAGCTGAATCTGAAGCCACGTGTTGATCATCATGGCCAGCCTGTACATTCCAGCATGCTACTCTGCTGGTGCGCGCCTTTGTCACCTTCATCGTCTGCTAGCCTGCGAGCACGTGCGGCCGGCTAATTAGCCATTTGGTTGGGCGATATACTCGGCTAGTCAGGCAAGGATATTCCACTGCCAAGGTAATGGAGCGAAGTCGTAATAAGAGCGAGATAATTACGCCACCCTAATGGCAATGAAGGCACGCGAAGCCTGAACCACGCTAACTAAAGCATACTAGTTGACACGCAAACTAAATCGTGCTAATTAACATGTTATTCATGAACACCTTAAGTAAACCTATGGTAATTAAACCTTGCTGACCAGATGAGCATCCCTATCATGCTAATAAGTAATCTGTTAGTACCTCCATAATAATCACGGTTTGGCTTATTGCACCAGAAAAAAATATTGCTGTTTAAACTGAAACCCTAGCAATTAAGACAAAACATTCAGTGTTAGGTGTCAATACGCCTTAAGTAACTAGCATAAATAAAATTAGGTGAGCTGATGCGGCCTTCACTTCAAAGCAGATCAAGCAGACGAATAGAAGACCGAATTGAATAGTTCGAAGAAGCTGTGTTATCAAAAGCTCTTTCATGGCAGTGAAAGTTGACAATCATTTCACGTGCAAGAAGCTATTGCTTAGCATCCATAGCTTCAAACGCTTGACCTACAAAGACACCTTGACAGTGACAAGTTGAACTGTGCCTTCTCAGTATCAACGTTTATATATCCGAGCTTATATAAACGGAGTTGATATCCGAGCTCAAGCGTGAATGAGTTTGATTGATAGACGCCCGTGATGAAGATAAGGTTCGCCCACTACTTTTGCTCCTGCCGAGGAGCAGTGCTCACACTGCAACACCTGCGAGCGACACGATTCAGCTATCACTTTTATCGCGCTGCCTATGCACCCACGCCCGCAGGAGTAAAAGTTATATGGTCTTGTACATAATATGTGTTGCATTCAATTTCATCGCGCTCACCATGTATCCACTCGCAGCAGCATTGCCATCATGATGCCCCTGATGAAACCTGCCCTTATATTTATATGCAGTAATTGATAAGCAATATGAGCAGCACGAGAATTCTGCGTCTGTATTCTTGCTGATTTCGAGTGTGAAAACTACCGTGGTGCAGGTGGAACGAACGAACTTGCCCAAAAGAGAACAAACGCATGCGAACACGCCTGTGGGAGGTGCGTGCAGAGTTGGCTAAAAGATATCGCAACGATCAAGCTAATGGTCCTGCAGTGTTGAATTGTTGACTGAGTGGCCATACCGACGTGTACGCACGCGATCTATCTATGATAACCACTTCGATTGGCCAACAAGCGTTTTTGACGCTTGTTGGGCAACCTACACAACGCCCTGCAATTAGGAGCACAACACCCTGTATTAAGGTACGCATACGTTCAATATAGAAAAGGCACTGACGGGGCTCAAAACATGGCCAAAATGACAAATCAAGACCAGTGAACAGCCTCGAGACACTGAGATTTGCTTGCAGGTGGACGGGGCGTTTCTTGGCCAGTCAATTCCTGTAGGGAAGCTTGTTAATGAGCTGGCGCAAGATGTTTGCGCTCAAGGCAGCGTTGTCGGACACGTTTAGCACCTGGAACTACACAGTGTTGTTCCGCTGATCGGTACATGAACCACCTGCCACTTTCTTCTTTACTGGAAGCTGCCGTGTTTCAAATTAATAACTTTCCTGAATTGCAGACGCGGAGCTATCAAGCGTTCTTTATTTGAGTTGGAGAGCAGGTAGGTGAGGGGCTCGGAAGGATGTCGGTACCTGTGAGTAACACTCACTGTAGGAACTTCTCACGTTCTACCGAGCTTACGAAGTGACGAGACCAAAGTCGTAGTTGCGATGATGAAGAGGCAAGCTCGCGTGCCACCGATAGCGGACGCCATAGGTGGTGGCGTGCGATCTAGTGAGCATTGTATGAATCACCAGGGAAAACGTTGTGATCGGTGACCGGAGAAGGGTACACTGGCAACGCGGTGAGCACGCCGGCCGCCACCACTGGACAAGGCACGAGCATAAAAATGCGGTCGTACGTTGCATCTTTGTTGGCATTGAAGGGCCCTTCTCCACCCCATACAAGAGAGTGGCTTCTTCACGTTATCCTACAAGCTATATCTCCTGCTCGCCGCTTATTTTTTGAAAATACTTGTAGAATGTCAGCATTAAGCGATGAGGGTGTCTAGATTTCACGCTTCCCGGCTACAGACTTCTATCTGCGCTTGCGCAACCGTAAACACACAAAATGAAGTGAAATCAGTTGAGACGGCATGATAGTTATACGAGACAAAGAAGAACAGGTGGGTGGCTGCATAGGTAATAATTATAAGATACAATTTACCTCTGCTGTTTCGCGTACATGGACCAATCGAGAGTGCGTACCGTATAAGCACGTCATTTGTATCACTCTTCTCGCGTGATGAAATGCACGAGAAAGACGAGAAACTTCTTGATGGAATTATCTGCTCCTTTTTTTGTAATTTCAAGAAATACGCCCGGCCTGCGTAGATGGCGCAGCACAGTCACAACAAAAGCAAGAAAAGCGGCCTTTCATAGCATTTTAAAAACACTCATTGGGTAGCTGCTGCAAGCACACTTGCTTGGTACGCACTATGGCAATAATAATCATACTTTGTGGGCAGTAGGCAGGCGTTCGTTATGCTATCCTCCGTCATTATTTTCGAAAGCGCGTTATCCACTAAACACTTACAAGTAATTTTGTACTAATTGTTCCTCCAGTGGCTGATAACGATAAAGAATTATGCCTGAGTGTTCATGCACCACAGTTATTAGGTGATCAAGAAGAAGCTTTTGTAATGTGTTTGGACATTGTACGACCCACTCGTTATGCTATTCTTACTGTGTGGCACCTAGGTTGCTCTTTCGCTGCTATGAAACGCTTTATTACACATAATAACGCGATTTCTTTCCCGGCATCAAGCCTGCCTAAGGGAAGTTTGCGGACAAGTTCCAAACACCGGCTTGGTTCAGTGGTGAAATACTGGACTGGCACGCAGCGGACCCAGGTTGAATCCCGCTGTGTTTTTCGTGTTTTGAACTCGCAAGTTTTTTTTTTATTTCATGCAATAGTGGTTACGGACAGGGGCGGTGGTGGCGGCGGCGGTGGGCAACTATTGTGCCTCGCTAAATCCGAGTTGTGATTTCACAGCACATTTCGCTGCAAAATCTGTGTACTTGAAGAAAAAGAAAGTAGATACAATGTGTCACGCAAAGCGCAGGACAGATACCCGACGGTTGGTTTCAAAATGGAAATAATACTAACCGAGGCGAAATGCAGAGATGGGTTGAAGCCGCCAGACATTTGGGTGGATATAAGAAGGTGAGAAAAACGTAGAAACAAAACTTAATCACCTTGAAGAGACCTTTCGTACCAGTTGCTGTTAATGATCCTCGTATCTATTATTGCCTACGGGTGGTGGTTTTGAAGTCCACAAATGACGTATCCCATTACCCTAAGTGAGTGAATAAAGTATGCGTGCATAGTCTGAAGGTTGTCAGTTATTATCCTGACTGGTGCACATTTGCATTTTCTCGTGCATCAACCTATTTGTTGGTTTTATGGATGAACTGGCAAAAATTTACTTGGGCAGATGAGATTAGGATGTTTGCAGGTATAAAGTGGGAGCCGCAAGAACAGTGTTAATTTAGGAATTAGGGTCAGGCCTTTGCTGTGCAGTGGGCGCAGTCAGGATGATAATTATCACAAGCACTATGAAATTCTAAATGAAGTCAATACAGAAAACTCTTATTCTCTTTATTGATTCACTTCACCGTCTTTATATAAGGCTAACGCAACTTTGTCGTATCGTCTTTGGAAACACACTTATGTAGGTGGCTTCAATGCATCTGGTACATACCTGCCTGAGGCAGCCTAGTCTGCGAGATTTAAAAACATATATTCCAGGCACTCTTCAAGTAATCTACACATATCTTAAAATGTAGCCCTTGACAGGAGGAAGCAATGCATGGGGAACATCTCTCATATAATAAACGGTGGACAACATAGCACAGTACAGTTCAACAAAAGCAGTAAAAAAGAACTACCGAATCTTTTTGTTATGGCATCACCGTCATGAGGCGTTTCGGGTGCCCCGAGAAACAGCAGAATTGCACACATTCTCAATTGATATTCAAGAAACGTTTTGTTCTGGTGCCACGTGCTTGCGCAAGAATTTGACCGATAATTTAAACAAAATATGCCAAGCTTCCATTTGTTGTGAAAATTATGTCATTTGCTTGACCTCAAAAACTGATTTCGTCTTTTTTACTGCTGAAGTGAGAAAGTGACACTTTAATATATTCGCACGTTGCATATTCTCCGATGAACCGATCCCTTTCCTTTGAAACATACTTGAGCAGGTGAATAGGACGATTGAAAAACAATCCTTACTTTTCCTACGTAATAACACTGCTTCCTTTGTGGTTCTCAATTCGGAGAACGCTAGAAGCAACGTGCGTTTTTTTATATGAATTGCTTTAGAGGCAGTTACGCATTAGAGGTTGATGACATGCCAATTCCTGCCAAAAGCACCATACATCTCCATGATCTGAGTAGACCTAAGTAGACGACGAGTAGGCGACTGCAAAGTAAGTCTGCGGTTTTAGAACGTGACAGAAAATAAACAGTTGATGAGTCCACCAAAGCGGACTTGAGAAAACAACCTGGTAGATTTTATGGCATTGTTTTCTGCAAGTACAAGCGTAAGAAAGCAATGAAATGAGAAAGATCTTAAGCAAGACGATCATCTTCATAATCATCATTATCATTATCAGCAGCAGCTGCATGACTACGCCCACTGCAGGACAAAGACCTCTCGCATGTTCCGTCAGTCAACTCGGTCCTGTGCTTGCTGCTGCCAATTTATACCCACAAACTTCTTAATCTCACCTGCCCACCTAACCTTCTGAATCTCCCTAACCCACTTGCCTTCTCTGGGAACTCAGTTAGTTGCCCTTAATGACCAGCGGCTATCCTGTCTACGTGCTAAATGCCCGGCCCATGTCCATGTCCTCTACTTGAATTCAACTGTGATATTCTTAACCCCCGTGTGTTCCCTAATCTAATCTGCTCTCTTCTTGTCTCTTAAGGTTAAACCTACCATTTTTCTTTTCATTGCTCGCTGCGTCGTCCTCTATTTAAACTGAATTCTCTTTGTAAGTCTCCAGATTTCTGCTCCATAGCTAATTACCGGGCAGATGCAGCTGGTATTTACCTTCCTCTTGAGAGATAGTGGCAATCTACCTGTCATGATTTATGTACCCACCAGTACCATCTTTCTGGTACATTCATCCTGTTTTGTTGTTACATTAAATGCAAGCGTTGGGGGTGATCGGAGTGGGTTCACGGGCAGCATGGGTGGAAGAAAATTTTTATGATCAAAGCAGTAGCAGAAGAGTCTCTGAACACGTCATTCGTTGGCGCAGAGTAAGGCGGTGCTTCAATGGTGTACTGGAAGTTTTCGCTATTACCACTAAGACTCGCTCGCAGTAATGCAGTGGAGGCATAAAAAAGCCCTAATTGTCAAGTGGTTTTTTCGGCTCTGAACTGAGTTTTTGTGAAGACAAATAGATGAGTGCTGTATAGGTATAAGAAATTTCGAGATGAAAGGGAAAGGTAAGCCATTCATTGGAAAAATTAGAGGTACTTCATAATGAAGCTTGCCAGCTTTGACAGTATAGTAGCATTGCAACACGGCACATAACATAGTTCACTTTTCAAGTAAAACTGGAGAAACCGTGAATAATTGTTTATTCGTGCTTATCATGAAGGATCATTCCCGATGCCTGAAACTTTTCACGTGCGATTCGCTTCACATGCGTTCAGCACCTTCGGTATATCAATTAAATTCCACGGAAACTACAAAAGTGGGGTGCAGTAAAGCATTCCATGCACCAGTTATACGGGCGAAAATGCACCAGTAGTGGCATGCGCAGAATGCCATCTCATATTCTTTGCTTCCATTGTGACCGGAGTCGGCGACGTTTGTGCGTTAAATTAAAGTGCCGCTAATAGAACTTTTTGTGTATTTATTTATTTATTTACTTATTTTATTTATTGATTTATTTATTCATGGTACTGCTAAGTTGTTCTGCTTGCGCACGCTTTTATTTTTAGGTTCAAGACAGGTGATGCTCGAGAGCTTCACACCTTCTACGCGCCTACTAGAAGAACAAGACAAATAAAATGCAGGCTTTTTAATTGCGAGGCATTTCTTAGCGAACTCCAATAACTGTGAGCGTATCTATCTATCTATCTATCTATCTATCTATCTATCTATCTATCTATCTATCTATCTATCAATGTATCTATCTATCTATCTATCTATCTATATATCTATCTATCTATCTATCTATCTATCTATCTATCTATCTATCTATCTATCTATCTATCTATCTAGCCGCCTACGACTTTTAGCCCTCCTGGCCGTTTCAATCATGGTATCGATACCAAACTTAGTATGGCATAACATAACCATATGAAGAATATATTTGAGTAATCATAACAATAAAAGTCATGATATATACATATATATATATATATATATATCAGTCATGAATGTCATAATTCATATTTAATGGTCCTGCAGCTCTTGCGGTGCTTTCGTTCACATGGCATGTTCACATGGCAAAACCGGTATGGTATCGCATACTTGCATAGCAAACACAAACGACAGACCCTGACATGAAAATGATGACATGTGTGACACGTAACAACGTGACTACATGCCACGCTCATAATGGGCTTGTGGCTGTTTCGATAGCGTGACATATACAAAATTTGGTATTACAGTACGTTAACAGATGGCGAAGGCAGGTGACTGGTGCAAACATGGTAATAAAGAGATGCGTGTCATGTAACAACACGACTACATGCCACGCTCATGATGTGCTGGCCGCCGTTTCACTAGCTTCACTTATATCAAACTTAGTATTACGGGACGTGAATGGATGATGAAGGTATGGTACTGGTGCAAACACGATAAACATGAGATGCGTGCCACGTAACAACATGACTACACGCTACGCTCACGATGCATTCACGGCCGTTTCGCTAGCTTCACACGTTCCAAACTCGGTATTACACGACACGAACGGATAAAATACGTAAATGAAACTTCTAAACATAATAATAGCGACATGCGTGTAACGTAACAAAATGACTACACGCAATACTAATGATGCGCTCGCGGCCGTTTCACAAGCTTCACATATGCCGAATTCGGTATTACGTGATGCTAATTATTGACGAAGGTATGCGACTGGTGCAAGCATGATAATCATGAGATGCGTGCCATGTCAGAACATGACTACATGCCACAGTCAAGGAGCCACAAAATTTCAACGTGATGCAGTGCGCTAACTCGCTGGCGTTCATTTTGTCACGTCAAACATATAATACATGACATGGAAGTCACATGTGGCATTGTTTACCTCCACCTCGTAACGTTGTACTAATTTTAAAGCGATATATCAACATTTCTTATATTCGTGCTTTGCATGTCATCGACTACCACTGCACGTGGGATCTGCCAACATTTTTTTTTTCATCTGCTGTATTTTGTGTCTTCTGCTAACTCTTGTTTTCCGAGGCATGTAGAAACGGAAGAGCGCCAGAGCTTCGTCTTCAAGAGTAGGTCGCGATAGCATAATCGTGACTCGTGCACATTGCCTTCTGAACGGCTGACTTGCTTCAGTTTTTGGTAAAGGCCTCCATTGCACCGTAAAAAGACAAATGAGTCTGCGCGTAACATTGGTCATTTCAAAGTGTCATTGAGTGCCTATTGCAAGCACAGTTCATAAGCGCTCACTACACTATAGTTTTTATTGTGAGAGCCATTATATAGAAACTCTTAATTGTAGTTTCCCGCCAGCGTCGACGTTGCCGTCAATCACCGTATATATATATATATATATATATATATGCAAGCGTAAGGAGGAAAAACAAGACTCCAGTGCACGTAAGTAAAAGTGAGACCCCTGAATCGCGAATGTGCGGCGTTAACCACTCAGCCGTGGAGAAGCTCCTCTTTAAACGTTCAAATGGCAGGCTATTTATATCTACCACATACCGCTGCTGATGGGCATCTCCGGGGTAACCATTGTGTTTTCAGCGTTACCAGAAAGATGGCGCAATGAGCGCGCATCGCCACATTGCCACGACGGAGTGTAACGCGCTCTCATTTTTCACAGGTATTTTGCACTGCGGAGAGGATCTAGCGCTGTCTTGCGCGCTCTCATCTCGCGGTGGGAAGGATCCTACGTGTTGACTGGCCTACGGCTTTTACTTGAACGATTCTGTTGTAGTTACCTGGCGCACAAAAGTCACTGCAATCGCAGCTTATTCGCATTCATCTGTACCTGTGAGCACGTTTCGTGCGTCGATTGTGCGTGAGAAACTTGTGGCAAGTTTTTATATGCTTGCCATTCGTTGTGGCAAAGCTGTGACTTTTCATTTTGTGGAATATCAAAGAGCCCACTCGGCGTTCTATGCGAAACACTAGCACCTACATAGGTGTTCACCTTTCTCGTGGTTTGCTGCTGGTGATTATGAAATACGTCCTAGCACTTTGTAACTGGCAGGTTTTTGAAACATGAAATCGTCACTCAAATATTATTGTTTTATGCCTGGCGCGAGTGTACACTTATGCCACGATATATATAGGGTGCTAACGAGACTCATTCCACAATATGACATTCAAGGTGTGAATATTTTGTAAATCAACTTATAGAAATTCATTATTTTAATAAAAAAGAGTATTTTGATTCGTAATATACTACCTGCTTGTGACTTGGACGATCTAGGTTTCATATCATTCAAACCCGTTAATATATATTTCATTTATTAGCATCTATGTCAATTTTCTGGTCACGGACAGGTTGATAATATTTGCTAAAAGCCAATGAGGCCGACGCCAAAACGGTATTTTTACGAAGAAAGGCCTTTAAAGCTATACCGGTAATCAATCCAGTACGCAAGTTTCTATTACCTTCTTGTTTGCGTTGAGCACAGCGTTGTGGTGCAGGCTAAAAAGCTCTAAACCGGAATATGTGCCAATGTGCGTGTAAATTCATTATAGGAGACAGCATATATAACAAGAAAAACGTAACGAGTATTGTCAGCATTTTTTTTATTATTGTCACCCACAGTTGAAAAGTAGACTTTGATGAAAATAGCTATAACAGGCAAACTTGTGCCCCACCAAACAAACAAGTTAGAGAAAAATGTTTACCTCTTCATGTTGCCTCTTCAAAACGTTGCCTCTTCAAAATTTGGCACCAAATCTTTTTTTTTTCTTATTCCGCACAGCTAGAACATGTCTGAGTTGTGATTGTCGATCCTGGTAGTCCCCACAGGCGCTTCACTTGCTTTGTTTCGCACGCACACCACAGGCAATATTAAGGGCGTAGCAAACGACTAGCGCACGAACTTTAAAGGGATCTTGCGTCAGTATCCTCGTTCCGAGAATGCATCGTCCCGATGCTTGTTTAGGTTCGAGGCTTGTATTGTATAATAAATATACCGGTAGTAAAAGGCATCATCCAGTGGTGTTGCCTCAAATCAGGTGGTGAGGTGTCAGAGGTGCTCAGGTTCGCCACTCAGACGTAGTCGTGTATATTTGCAATAACGGTCCCCTTCGCAAGGTGCTGTACTTAATTCCCAAAGTTTGTCAGCAAGACGTTAGCACATCCGTCACGAAACTGCACAAGGCCTCTTGCCATACAGATTCCCTTTTGGAATATCAGCGTAGTGTTGCGGTCAGCAAGCCTTTGTGGTCACTAAACGCATTGCTTGTTACCCGGACACCTACGCTGGACCTTGGACGTACCGCCACGTCGTCGTCCGTAATACGCAGGTCATTGACTTTTTTTTCTGTTTCGAACGTTGCAATCGCATGCTTGGTTGAAAATGAGACGCACGATTCCGGCAAGGTAACTAAAGCACCATTAGCCTTCAGGACGTCCATTTCGATGATTACGTCCCTAAGGCATCGCGGAAGCATAATGAAACTGGCGACTTGTATGAAACACCTTATTCTGATTCTTGCCTTACACGTTCCAATCAGATCGATGAGGTGTCCCTCACGGTGCGCACTTGAGGTCTTTTCCATGGAGTCAGTACCTTAATAAGTTCTTTGGCGAGATCACTACTGATTACTGAGTAATCCGCACCTGTATCCACAAGTGCATTCACTTCATAGCTGCAAACAAATACACGCAAGTAGGAAGCGACGTCATGACTGCTGTATCACCTCTTTAGTTCGTCGTTATCACGCGGAGTCACCTATGGGGGTTCTGTTTCAGCATTGGAAGCAGCCTTATCTCCACAGGACGCTGGCTCTAGTTTTCCCGACCCGGACTTGGTGAACGGCACCTTGCAGTGAGAGAGGCTGTTGATGGACGGGCACTCGGTGACCGATATCTCAACGGTGCTGTCGAGCGATGCTGATGTGGCTGAAGGTTATGAGGGTACTGACGAGACGACAGGTAATGCTTGATCTCGAAAGTACGCTCCCCGTTCCGAAGCCTAGGTGCATTCACTGCGAATCCCTGAAGCCCTGCCTTGCGGTACTGGCACATTCGATACAGGTGGCCGGCCTCACCACAGTGGTCGCAGAGAGGTACCCTGTCAAGAATGCGCCATATATTTGTATTTTTTGGTCTCCTATCTGGTGGCGGGAGTATGTTTGGTTGCGCACTGCTGTACGCCGAATTGGCGGTGATGTCCTTACACACGGGGGCTCCTTGCAGTAGAGCGTCGGCATATGAGACTTTCTGCGATAGCGATGGTGGCACTTCTGGCTCGGCTTACTGATGATGTTCCCGAATGGGCTGGGCATCCCGAACCACCAGTCTGACTTCCCCACGCACGACGTCGCCACTGACGACTGAGCTGGGGTGCTTTGGTGAAGTCGCTGTCTTTGGAGCTCCACTCGCACCAAATACCTCATGAGTTCACGTAAAAACTCCATGCTATTTTCCAAGGCAGTGGGTGCTGTTTCAACGGAGGCGATGGCCAGATACTGCTTGTACATCCTCGCCCGTTGCTGAAGCGTTCTTTCCAACGTGGCTACCTCAGAACAGAACTTCGCGACCGTAGATGGCGGATTCCTAACAAAAACGGCAAAAAGTTTCTGTCTCAGGCTCGCATTAGAAGACGAAGCTTTTTGTTCTCGCTCATGTTAAGGTCTCCTCGGCCGAAAAGACGGGTCATGTCCTTTACATACATGGCCACGCTTTCATTGTTCTGCTGAATCCGAGCTTCGAGAGTGGTCTTGGCTTGGAGAGCGGTCTCGGCTCTCTCATTGCGATTTGTACTGAGGTAGGTGGCAAGTAGCTGCCGTCGAAAGTCATCCACGTTCAGCTCGTCTGCCTCTCATTTTCGCACAGTGTTTCAAGCTGAGGCTTTGTGCTATCTGTTCGGGCCTCATATAACACAATGGTTCAAAATGAATGCAGAATATCTGGAGCTATGTCTAACAAGTGATCAAGTAAGGTAAGTCTTTCTGCTCAGTAATGTCTCAACGTGTAACGAGCGCTCAAACTTGTTATCGAGTGGAAATAATGAATCAGGTACGCAATAGACAACACATTGGTAAAATACAGTCAAAGTAAATATAGTTGGATAGTCTGCTAGGTGTTATATTTATTTAACGTGTTTACCTACAATGATTCTATCAAATTTGGAAGACCACCGAGCCAGTTGGCCCCATCATGCGTCTATCATGCTCTAAACAAATGATTCTAAAATGGCAGTAGTGGGTTCGTGAAGCGTTTTTTTATCTGTGAAAGTCTCAGCCCATTTAGTGATAGCGGCCCCTAGTGATTTATTATATACTTCATCATAAAACCTTGCTACATTGGGAAGGGCTTGTCCTATGTTCTCGCTTCTTCACAAGTTCGCTGTGAAGCTATTCTTGCAGTTTTCACGAGACAACATAGCAAGCATATTTTTCTGGTCTTGCATACCTAAAGACTAAAATAGTAAAAAACAGGTTCAATAAGACCACAGAACTCTTTGGCAGGCTATTAAAATTAGATTCACGAAGCAAGTTAATGTGGCTTTCTATTTCGAGTATTATTACACTTCGCTATGTGTTGTTCAACTGCCTGTTTACACGGTTTGCACGTCTGCAACTCATTTTCATACAGTGTCTTGAAATGTGGCCTTGATTATCTGAGCGGGCCCAAAATAAAGCAAGAGTGGAAATACAGAAAGGAATTGATATGTGGGGTTTAACGTCCCAAAACCACTGATGATTATGAGAGATGCCGTAGTGGAGGGCTCCGGAAATTTCGACCACCTGGGGTTCTTTAACGTGCACCCAAATTTGAGTACACGGGCCTACAACATTTCCGCCTCCATCGAAAATGCAGCCGCCGCAGCCGGGATTCGAACCCGCGACCTTCGGGTCAGCAGCCGAGTATCTTAGCCACCAGACCACCGCGGCGGGACCAGAAAGCAAAGCCACCTATTTCACACTGCATGTTGTGTTAATGCATGACCCATTTTCTTCCGCCTTTTCTGTCCCTGCAAGGGTTCTCTGTATAGCCGCAGCTCTAGGGTCTACCACACAGTGAAATCACAGCTTCTTCGGTTAATTTTTATAAGATAGAGTGCATCACTACTATTTTTCGGCCCCACTTGTACACAACCTTGACAAGTTCTCATTTCTGTCAATATTTCATAAATAGAATTTACATATCTTTCAATGCGTACGTCCCTTTAGGGCTTTTCACGAGAAACAGCACTTATTGTCAATGTTATATTCTCACTAGGCGAGTGTACAAGCGGGTAGGGGGGGCTGTCACTCCAACCTAATCCTTTCCACCGTACTTTCATCTTTCAGTAGGCGCTGTCTCATCATTGATTAATGATCAAAAGTTCAGATATGCAGGTTTTTGACAATGGCAGCGAAGAACCACTGATGCTGCTTCGACAGAGCAGCTTACTTTCCTCATTTACGCTCGCAAACACGTGGGACCAATGGCCGGCCATTGTAAAAACACGTCATCGCCTCGCTTCTATTTGTACACCCACTTCGGAGATTGTTCTTTTGCAAACTTAACCAATTTTCGAGAGAGGTAGGGGGGCTGTCATGAGAAGCCATTATGGGCTGAAAATCACGTATGCATGTAATGTGTATTGCTTACACTTTCTCAGCCAACTTGTGCCTTGGTTAGTTAGTCTTTTATCACGAGTTTGTTTTGTTGTGCACGCGCACGATCGCAAATGGGCTTTCGAAGAAGGCTCTCTTGAGATCGCCATCTTGAATAGCCCGACAAAGCACCCCGAAGCTAGTCCCATGGCGCACACTTCCGAACAACTGACAATTATCACCATGACAACGCGCTGTCTTTGCATGCATCCGAGAAAATTCAAAACACCTATGTCATATATATATATATATAAATATATATATATATATATATATATATATATATATATATATATATATATATATATATATATATATATATATATATATATATATATATATATATATATATATATATGTTGGAATTCACATATAAACCCAATAAAGTGGCTAGGAGGATAGCCGCCGTGATAGCTCAGTGGTAGAGCATCGAATGCGTTATTCGAAGGTCACATGTTGGTTCCTGCCCTCGGCAAGTTCAAGTTCTCTTTTCACCCACTTTTCTTTCTTGGTATATACATTGAAATTTGGCCTAATAACTTTCCCTGTACTTTCCTTAGCATTATTTGTTCTTAGATCTTATTATTACTCTTTCAAAACATTGAAAAACGAGCCCTTAAGTACACACTTCTTTCCCTTGTTCATTAACGAGGGTCTCGTACTGGCAGACTTGGTGCCTTAGGTTGTATACGGGGGACTATTGGTCAGCTGCTAGCTCTTAGTAGGTTCACGTGCTTCATGATGCCAAACAGGCTCATAAAGAGTATGCCACACTTGCCGCCATGGATACAGATGGCGCTGACAGACACTCCCGCTCTTAAATTCACAAATAACCCAATAAAGTGGCTGGGAGGCTAGCCGCCATGGTAGCTCAGTGGTATAATATCTAACGCGTTATTTAAAGGTCACAGGTTCAGTTCCTGCCTACGGCAAGTTATCTTTTCACCCACTTTTCTTTCTCCGTATTTACATTAAAATTTGGTCTAATAACTTCCCTTATGCTTTTTGGCAGTATTGTCTGTTAGATCTAATTATAACTGTTTCGAAACACGGAAAAACGAACCCTTAAGTATACACCTATTTTCCGTATATATATATATATATATATATATATATATATATATATCACAAGCAGTCGCGTACATCAACGTATCCATTTAGCCATCACCCATTGCATTTGTCAACAATGCAGAAGAGTGCTGCATAGCGATTCCCTGCACCGCTTCAGAGACACGAAGTGCATGTTAACCTTCATCACCATCATCAGCGTCATCACTTTTCAAGCGCACTGCCAAGCCTGCCACGCCACTCGTGCTGGCAGTTCGAGGCGCGTGCTAGATTAGAAAAAACGCCAGGACTACGTGGTAGGCGCACTACAGCCACTACAAGAGCGTCGTTTCAGAGCCTTTTTCAAAACAATCATTGGGTAACTACTGCGAGCACACTTGCTTGATACCAAGTAGGGAATTATAATGAACTCTTGTGTAGTAGGCTGGCATTCGCTATGCTATTTTTCGTCATCCTTTTGAGAAGTGTTGTATCCGCTAAACACTTGCAAGGAATTTTGTGCCACTTGTCCATGCAGTGGCTGACGACGATGAAAAATTATGGTTGTAGTGGGTCTGCGCGACAGTTAATAGAAAAACAAGAACAAGTTTTTGTAATAAGTTGGAGCATTGGACGGCCCACTCGTTATGCTAACCGCATTGTGCGACCACTATCGTTTGTTTCGCTGTTGCAAAACTCTTTATAAGTGATTTATATAGTGATTTAGTGATAGTATATATAAACTCTTTATATAGTAATCTATTTCCCGACATCAAGTCTGCCTAAGGCAAGTTTGACAACAAGTTACAAGCACCGGCGTAACTCAGAGGAAGAACATTGGGCTGGCAACAAGCTGACCCGGGTTCAAGCTTCACTGTGTCATTGGTGCAAGGTTTTTTTTCTTCTAATTTCGCGAGTTGTGATTACGGACACTGGTAGCGGCGGCGGCGGCGGAACACATGTAACTGCGCGTGACCCGAAACGTGATCTCATAACATCTTTCGCTGTAAAAAGTACTCACGCCTGGCGGTACGGACTGTTCAGAAGCTGGCAGCCTCCAACGCTCTTTTTTGACCTCCTAGAATAAAGTGGTGCGATCGGTACGGCAAAGTCGGCCGCTGTCATGTCGTTTCTCTGCCTCTCGCTGCGACTTGTTCAGGACGTTGAATTTCAAAGCATATAGTCTTTCAAATTCTTCCAAAATCTTGCTAACTGCATTCGCAAGACACTGTAAGTTTAAATTTACATGCATTCATTTCTTTATAATGGAGACCGGCGTACTGAACGATGTCTGTGCGTGTTACAGAACACCAGATCATCGAAATTTCTGGAAGCCTTTTCTACAGCATACCTCATAGGCACATTGTGATTTTGCGACGTGAAGCATCGCACATTATATGGTTTCATTTGTTTTCAGAAGAAGAAATTACCCTTTGGTAACCTCACGTTGCGCTGCCAAACAAGTTTAATCGTCTGTATTTCGAAGAAAATTTAGCGCGCAAGCTCTGCGAGTTCACGAAAAATGTGTGCTAGGGCGCTCATGTAGACTTCCATTTCGATCAGTGTAGGAGTGCCCATTGGCCGTCCAATTGCTTCTATCCTTTCGTACATACCCTGTGTGAGTACATATTGATACCACCTTACTGCCTTTAATTGTGCTAAAACTACATTGCCGATTTCAAAATCGATTTATCGACAACACTACATCAATGCCATTTTCTACGCAATAATAGGTGCAGACAGTGTTGTCAAACAGATAAATAAAACTTCGATCATTCTTTTGTTCATTTAACTACATCAAAGGTAATAATTCGTGTCATAAAAATCCATGTACATCGTCCATAGAAACGGAACCATGCACCAACATCTCACGACATCGCGTTTGTCGTCAGAAAAAGGTTGGAATGTGAAGTCTGTAATGGAATCAAGAGCAGCAGAGAATTGCTGTTCCAATCATACGGAGAGGGCGTAAATTGTGATAGTGTTTTTGGCACCTCCCCCGCACCACTCATTAAGAGAAGGTAAGAAAAAAGGTGGAAATGATGCAGAACCCGTACCTCAGATCTTTGAGCCGAACGGCAGCCATCAATTTGAGGCTTATTACGGGTGCAATGGAATGGAACCGAGTCGGCCGTTTGCGCTAATGTCTTCCAATGTGTCAAGCAGGCTACATTACCTCAGAAGTTAGCGAAAAGCGAGAAACAAAGTTCAACCTCCTGCTTTAAAATTGTTCTTTTGGACGGCCCAATTTTAGTTCGTCTGCTACATACTGCAGAAATTTTTCGACCATACTGTAGGCAGCACATTCGTGGAGAAATCGATATCCACCTAAAGGTTGTCATGGAAAGGAGATTACGTTTTAGTAAAAGGAACTGCGAATATAATTGTCGGCATTTTGTTATTCATTGCGAAGAATTTTTAGCGAACTTCGGCGACGTATAGCATATCTATCTATCTATCTATCTATCTATCTATCTATCTATCTATCTATCTATCTATCTATCTATCTATCTATCTATCTATCTATCTATCTATCTATCTATCTATCTATCTATCAAGCAGCCTACGACTTCAGCTCTTCTGGCCGTTTCAGTAACGGTATCTATACCGAAATTGGTATGGGCTAACGTTAGTGTATGGTGAGAATAAGTGAGTTGTCATAACATGAAATGTCATGAATATCATGATTTACAATTCATCCTCGCTGCTCTTGCGTAGGTTTCGTTCACATGACATATTGCAAAATTGCTGTGGTACGACATGACTGCATGATGAACATGAGTGATAGATCCTAACCTGAAAATAATGATATGCATGTCATGTAAGTCAGGACAACACGCCACGCTTATGGTTTGCTTGCGCTCGTTTCGCTGGCTTCACATATACCAAGTTTGACATTTTGAAACGTGTATGAATGACGAAGGTATATGTCTAGTGGAAACACAATAATCTTGAGATGCGTGTCACGTAAGAACATGACTACATGTCACGCTCATGGCATGCTCGCGGCCGTTTCTCCTGCTCCACATATAGGAAATTGGTGTAACGTGATTTAAATAGACGACAAAGGTAGATGCTACGTTCAAACATGACAATCATGATATGCGTGTGATGTGAAACATGACTGCAAGCCACGCTCATAGCGTGCTCATGGCCGTTTTCTTAGCTCCACATATACCAAAATGGTATAACCGGGCGTGAATACACGAGAAAAGTAGATGAAACATCCAAACATGATAGTCATAACAAGCATGTTATGTATTACACGACTAAACGCTACGCTCACAGCGTGCTCGGGGCTCTTTTCGTACCTTCCCATATACCTTATTTGGTATTAAGTGACGTGAATGAACGATGAAATGAAATGTCAGGCGCGAACATTATGATAATGAGGTGGCAGTAATGTATGTCTTCGTTTACGCCCCCCTTCTAACGTTGTGCTGATTTCAAAGTGACATATCAACCTCCCTCATTTGTGCTTCGCATATCATTGATTCGCACTGTACATAGAATTCGCGCGTTTCTTTCCATTACATTGCGAAGACCTGAAGTTTTCACTTTCGCACATTATAACATGCGTTCTATTGCAACACTGGCAATAAAGAGGGGTCATAAGAACTTAGCTTTTCATAGGTTTCTCCATGGAACAATCACTAAATAGTTTTATCGACCTAATGAAACTGATCACTTCATGTTGCACTTCAGTCTAAAGCATACTTAAATGACTCAAACAATGAGCCTTCTCCAAAGATATATCTATATACCAGAACGAATACATTGCAACAAAAAAAAAAGATTGAGGTAAGAGAGAGAACATGCAGATGCGTAATACCAAAAAAGGCACAATAGAAGACATCTTGCCGCCTTCTTTATTCTGTGTTCCTGCTAATGTTTCACCAACACACCGAAGCTTTACTCTAAGTAGCACATTGTTGTGTACTCTGATATGAAAAATCTCCTTGTTTACTAAAGTAGTACGTGGGCGTGCTGCTTCTGCGCACCACCACACGACAGCACCGAAGAAAGATACACAAGAGCACTAACTGGGGCACTTCATTGAGAAACGAAAAGCCGAATGTGCTGAAAAGTCATGGATGTACGGCACAATATCACGGTCAGCAAAAAAAAAATCCGTGACCACGTAAATATTGTAATTCTTCCGGACATACAAAAAGCCATACAATTGTTATGATATTGTAATAATAAGTGTTGAGGTTTAACGTCCTCGAAACAACCGTTTATTATGAGAGACGCCATAGTGGAAGGCTCTGGAAAGTTTGACCACTTCAGGTTCTTTAACGAGCGCCGAAATCTAAGCAAAGGGCTTCCGGCATTTTTGTTTCCACCCAAAATGTGTCAGCCATGGCCGCTATTTGATCCCATGACCGGTGGGTCAGCAGCCAACATTCTTAGCCATTAGAGCACCACGGTCTGGTGGTGTTCGTCTATACTATAAACCGTTACTGTCTATCACTTCATGCATGTGTTGTCTGCTATTGCTCTTTGTGGGATTACTGCATGATTTATAGAACTGTACAACAGTAGATTTATATGTAGGTTTTATAGATTTGTAGACAGCACCACTCTCAGAGGTACGTCAGCGGGAACAACGTAAAGAATATTTCTTGTTTTGTTTTGTTTGGTTCGTTGGCCTGCGACCGTTCAAGGACTTTAGCAAAAGTGGCAACTACATGACATGCTGGTCGCAGACAAGTGATTTACGACACAGGTGAACATCTCCTACTTCCTTCAATATACATCAAAAATACCTCCCACTTGTCCCTGGCATTTCGAGAATGCTTCATCATCATCATCATCAACAACAACAACAACATCATCATCATTATTCATCATCATCGTCGTCGTCGTCATCATCATCATCGTCATCATCAGCCTGACTACGTTCACTGCAGGACAAAGGCCTCTTCCATAATCCACCAGTCAACTCGATCCTGTGCTTGCTGCTGCCATTTTATACCCGTGCAAACTTCCTAATCTCATTTGCCCATCTAACTTTCTGTCTACCACTAACCCGCTTAACTTTCTGGGAACCTAGTTAGTTACCCTTAATCACCAGTGGTTATCCTATCTACGCGCTGGATGACTGGCCAGTGTCCATTTCCTCTTCTTGATTTCAATCGTGCTATTCTTAACCCATGTTTGCTGCCTCATCCACTCTGCTTTCTTCTTGTCTCTTGAGGTTGCACAAACCACCTTCCTTCCCAGTGCTCACTGTGTGGCCCTCAATTTAAGCTGAACCTTTTTGTAAGTCTCCACGTCCACGCTCCGTAGCTAAGTACCGGCGAAATGCTGCAGCTATGTACCTTCCTCTTGAGTGATTGTGGCAATCTACCCGTCAAGATTTCAGAATGCTTGCTAAACGCGCTCTACCCCATTCTCATTCTTCTAGTTACTTGAATGCTGTGGTTCGGCTCCGCGGTTATTACCTGTCCTCTGTAGACATATCCTTTCACAACTTCTAGTCCACTACTACCTATCTCGGAGCGCTGTATTTTTCCGAGGTTGTTGTACATTACTTTCGTTTTCTGCAAATTAGTTATGAGACCTACCTTTATGCTCTCCTTGTCTAACTCCATTATCATAAGTTGCAATTGGTCCCCTCAGTTACTAAGCATTGCATTGTCAACGGCGAAGCGCAGAATAATAAGGTACTCTCCATTAACTCTCATTCCTTATTCTTCCCATTCCAGCCCTCTTATTTTCGAATCTTCCCATTCTAGGCCTCTCACAACCTTCTGTAAGCGCGCGGTAAATAGCATTGGAGAGATTTTCCCTGCCTTACACCCTTCTTGATTGGTATTCTGTTGCTTTTCTTATCAAGCACTAAGGTAGCAGTTGATCCCTTGTAGATTTCTTCCAGGATGCTTATATGTGCTTCGTTGACGTCTTGATTCTGCAGTATCTCCATGACTGCTGATATTTCTACTGAATCAAATGTCTTCTCGTTATCTATGAACGCTATGTGTAGTGGTTAAATGTGTATTGCGTATTTCTCTATTACATAACTGATAGTATGTATGTGGTCAATTGTTTAGTAGCCCGTTCAATATCCTGCATGTTCGTTTGGTTGATTAAATTGTAATGTTGCCTTAATTCTGTTAGCAATTACCTTCGTAAATATTTTGTATACAATGGAGAGCGAGCTGATTGGCCTTTAATTCTTCAAGTCCTTGTTGCCTCTTTTCTTATGTATTAAGATGATGTTAGCATTCTTGCAAGGTTCTGGTACGCTTCCCTATAGGAAACACCTTGTAAACAGGGTTGCTAGTTTTTCTAACACATTATGTTCTGCATTTCTCAGTACTTTGGATGTTACCTGATCCTGACCAGCAGCTTTGCCTCTTTAAATGCTGTCCAAGGCTTTTCCGACCTCTATCATTACTGGTAGGCTGCCATCAGGGCATTTGAGGATAATAAACTTCAACTATGTTTCCGGTGGTTATCCATTGCATTATATGCAAAAACATCTTTAGAGGCACTAATTTCCTATAAGGAAGTATTTCTTTTATTGAACTTCATCTGTCTACCAGCCATATTTTCAAGATCAATTGAGCTAAATTTTATGCTATGCCTCGCGGGCGTATATGATGCATACCACTGCCAAATCGCCCACTCATTAAGGGTGGTGCAACATTGCTTGCCTATAGAGCGCTACCGATACAAAGTTTTCCCGGCGGTATACGAAAAACGAACCATGTGCTTCTCAGTGCGTGTGCATAACCATTAGGTTTGAAAATTGTTTCCAGAGGTCGTGTGGATTTTAAAACAGTTCTAAAATGGCGCAGCTGTTTCTAATAGTTTATTTCTAGCTGAGCCTGAAGAATGTATGAGAGACTAACGATCGAGACTTCTTCGCCCACTCACAACTTTTACCAGTGATAGTGGAAAGGAATCTGAATCGTCTAGACAGCTTTGGCTCTTTTTGTGCTTAACCACGCTAGTAAAAACAAAAATTACAGAAGTATTCAAAAAATAAAGTGCGATTCCCAGTTGTGACTCGATACCTTGTATTTCGAGCACTGTTCTGTATCACCGTGAATGTTTAATTGTGAACCATATACGTGGTGCCATAAACTTCACTCTAGTGAGAGTTCACTGTAGGGATTTTGAACGTTAAATAAAAAAAAGCAAAGAATTTGTGCTCGTTTTGCTCCACGATGACATTTTTCGTAATTTTATGCCCTTACAATTGCGTGCACAAATGTGACTTCGTTAAAATACAGTCATTGACAAGTTTGCGTTCATAGAAATCGATTGACAATTAGGGTTTAAAGTTACAAAACAGCCATATGATTATAAGAGAAACCATAGTGGAGGGCTCCGCGCATTCACACTACCTAGAGGTTTTAACCTGCACCCAAATCTGAAAACACAGACCTACAGCATTTTCGTCTCCATCAAAAATAAAGCCGCCGCAGCCGATATTCAATGAGAGAAATTCTAAGCATTATCATGGGCTAGGCACTCTCTTATTTTTGGGATCCGCAAATCATGTACTGCCAAAGTTTACATCTACCAAAAGTCACAAGGCGTTACGAGCTGCGATTGTTTTGCTTCTTCTAAAGAAGAGCTCGCTTCAGAACATGGAGCTTAGCGGTGAAGTAAGTGCGCTGGTAAGAAGCCATATGTGTAATTTATTGTAACACTTGATGTCTTAAGAGTTTCAAGTACGTGGCTGAATTTAATTCAACTAATGGCAGCAACGCAGAGGCAAGCTTGAGCATGTGGATGTTTAAGCTTTAACTGTGGGTGAATAATAAGGCTTGTTAAATTCTTGTGCGAAATATTGCTCACTTTTACTTCAGTGCACTTTCGCTGCGAGAGCCAGCTTCCTTGCTTATGACTGGCATATTCATACGTATATAAACATTTACCGTCAGGTGTTCTTCGTTCACTATGCTGCTGATCATCACCTTTGTATTTCTCATATTTGCTGGGATTTTACGTGCCAAGACCTTCCTTTCATCATGAAACACGTCGTAGTGGATAACTCCGGATTGAAATATGGCCCTCTGAGGCTGTTTATCGGTAATCTCAATCTAACCACACGGGTGGTTGTTTTTGCATTTCAACCGCATGTAAAAGTGGCCAACGTGTCAGGCGGTCTAACCCGCGTCCTTGATGATAACTTATCACGGCGGGTCACCGTTGTCTTTTCTTTATTGAACACTGAACTGAACAATTTAAGCATATTCAGCAGAACATTTCAGCAGCACAATTTCGCCCTGCCGCAGTGGTCTAGTGGCTAAGGTACTCGGCCGCTGACCCGTAGGTCGCGGGATCGAATCCCGGCTGAGGTGGCTGCATTGCCGATGGAGTTGGCAATGTTGAAGACCCGTGTGCTCAGCTTTGAGTGCACGTTAAAGAACTCCACGTGGTCGAAATTTTCGGATCCCTCCACTACGGTGTCTTTCATAATCATATGGTGGTTTTGGGACGTTAAACCTCATATATCAATCAATCAATCAATAAAATCAAGCACAGCAATTGTTATCTTAAAATCGTTAACATCTTCAGCTATGCGCAATTGATAAGCATGTCAAGCTTAAGAGGCCAAATTTATGATATTGGAGTGACGCTGGGTCAGTTTTCGGCTACCATGGCACAGATGCAAACACTGACGGGGGTACAAGAAGATAGTATTTGATCAAGGGCGTATATTACAACGTGCTTCGTGATGCTATTCTTGCATGTTAGAAAAAACCTGATACAGCGTGGATTTTGTGTTATAGCTCACCTAAAACAAAACTGTTCATGATTTCAATTATCTACTTTATGTTCTGAAACTATCACAAGTTCGGAGTTGCAAGTTCTTCAAACTCACCTTGCGCCAAGAATTTTTATTATTTGTACATATCACTGTCATTACGCTGACGCACGTGTGTAGCGTTTGTGCCATGACTTGAAAAAACGAGATTGTTTCCCTACATTCTACCTAATTTTCACTACATATACTATATTTGCCTGCGGTAACAGCGCACGGGTATTGCAGATGTATTCTTGCTTTAGTTTTGACTTGAAATGTTTTAGAAAGATATCTCAAAATATCTCACGCAACGTGTGACTCTTTGAGAAGAGGTAGATACCAAACTTTTGTAAACTACTAATAAAAAAGCCTGCGTTTTTGTAAGGCTGCCTAAGTTATTGATGGAAAAAAACTAGAATATCACAGGCTTTCTTTCTAATTCAGTCAATTTTTTCAAATTTATACTAGTGCAAAAACAAGTAAAATGTACGCCTGCAGTAGCCAGAACTGATCCTTTTATCTCACATGACCATTAGTCGAAAGACCGTAGACTCCAATCTGGATCTGCTAAAGGTCGAACGACAGCTTTGGTAAATTGCGCAGCAGAGAAACTAGTGAAAAGCAGAAAAGCACTGCAATCACAGTGCGACCAGCTAGTAATGGGAATCGGTAAATAAGATCCCATGCGGGTAGGCCAGCGATTCAGTTGCTCGGGCTGATTGAGGTCACCGCTTTTGTGCTGTATACTTTTTCTGCATGGTGGCGAACAGATTGCTGAGGTTGCAACCTCAGTCTGAGAGCCACTCGAAGTAAAAATAAAGCTATGAAAAAAGGGCAAAGTAATTCAGGAAAATTAGGCCTTGCAGGGTGATTGCTGCGGTTTCGCGCATCATTTGCTTCTACTGATCTTCAGTGTCATCAGCAGGGACGCCACGGTGCCTTGATCTTGGCGTCGCTTTCATTAGATAAATCCCCCTGACGCGATCGGGTGTTGATATCGCTGTGTTGTCCCCGTCGAGCTTACGGTGCCACAGATGCATGCCAATTTTGAGAGGGACAAAGCACCATAGGAGCTAGGCTTGTCCGTCCGTTTGACGTCTATATGCATGAAGCGGCACCACAAAATACTCGCCGTCTTGAAAAGACGCAATAGGGCCCCTAAAAACTTCTTTACACTAGACTTTCACTTAGGCAAAGGCTAATTGACAGAAAAGGAATAGCAGTTACCAGCAAATTATTATAACGAGAAGAGTACAAAGGAGTTGGTATTTACTCTAATGTGTTAGGTCGAGGCTGCTCAAGGAAACAAGTCACATGAAGGCATACCTCAAGCACTATATGTCAAAAGAAATTTTTTTTCACCTGTGAAATAACGGTTTTTTGTGTTTATATTAAAACAGCGCAGACAAGAATCACGAAGGAAGACTACACAATGTGAGCACTGATTTTCTTGCTTTTTTCACCTGAAAAAAGATTACACATGTAACATAATTACGTCAGCTCGCAATCAAGTATTGTGAACGATGGTGCTCTAAAAGAACGTCACCAATTTTGTAGATGGCAAGAACTTCATCTTTTGTGTGAGATTTAGTATGTCAGTTCATGGTCGTCTTGCGGTAAAATTATGGCAGGAAACCGCAGGTGGCACAGTGGACACTTAAATGGAAGAAAGTGCTCGTTTTAAAAAAGCAATCGTGCTCACGCAGGCGTTTGTTGAGACCTGTTTTCCTCTCATAAACTTTACGACATGGCAGTGCAATCATATAGAAGACATTTTTTAAGGGACAAACGGCTTATTGTGCTTAACTGTGCACGTTCTGCTGGAAGACATATTTACACTCGAGGATAGCTTAAATATTTTGCACGCAGGGTGTTGAGCCTATTTTTGGCAGAAAAGTGACGATGAAGGCTGAACTTGTCAGCAATCAATTTTATGTGGTGAGATATACCAGGATTACATAAATCACTGCTATAGCCTCTTAGCCTTTGCTCATTTGACAATACATGGTTCAGTTTGAACATTTTCAACTTCGTTCAAAACTTTTATTGTTTCGGAAACAATTACCATTGCGGTCCACTAAATATCCTCAAGCATATTTACTTATGTTAAGCGTCTCAAATATGCAAATATGCAGCCTTCCCTCGCGATGTCATTTTTTTTCACAGCAATAAAAGCTTTGAACAAAGTCAAAGAAGCACGTAATGTCAAATCAGAAAATTGTAAGATGCTAGCGGTGATTAAATATATTCATGGTATTTATCACCGTATAAAAAATTGCCGAAAAGTGCTACGTGCGTTGATGGTCACTTTTCCGCCAGAAGTAGGCTCAACACCCTGTGTGCCAGAATTTAAATGTTATCCTCGACAGTAAATTTGTCTTCCAGTGGAACTTTGCATAATCAAGCACCGCACGCCATTTTTGCCTTAAAAAAATGTCGTCTATTCCATTCCACTGTCATGTGGTAAGGTTTGTGGCCGGAGTATGGGCGCTGCCTCAACGTACGCTGCGTGAGCAACACAGCTATTTTAAAGGTAGCGCCATGCTCCCATTTTTCTGCTCACTGTGCCAATGGGGGCTGCATCTCAGAATTTTGCCGCAAGACCACCGTTTACAGACACACTGATTCTAACATAAAAGAGATACCTGAAGTCTTTGCTGCTGCAAAATGGCGACACGTTTGTTAGCGTACCATCGATCGCATCACTCATTGCGAGTTGACGTATTTGGAAAAGACTCAATAATGATACATATATATAGTCTTTTCTTAGGTGCAAAGAAAGTGAAAAAACAGCACTCGCATTGTTGTTTCTTCCTTGGTGATTCGTATCTGCCATGTTCTATTAAGAATTCAAGCCATCTAACCAAACTCTTCTTTTTGAAATTCACTTTCTAGGTATACTTTTTGCAGCCATTTAGTGCTCAATATGAGATGGTTCAGTGTCTCCTTGGATTAAAGTACTTTCGCGAATGCTCTGAATTGTTAATCAATCTTTCTGAACATTCTGCTGTTCAGCAACTGGTCTGGAAGGTGAAATAAACTGACAATTCTATATAAACTTTAGGTAACTAGGTTTGAAGGGGTGACGATGGGATAACGTACAGTTACTCACCAAAGCGGCAAACAAAGCTTCACCCGATTGTCGGTATTTACTTCTTGAAGATGCGTGGATTTTTTCTCAATCTTGCCAGCTATGCTTACCTGTGCTTTTGCAGAAGAAGTATCTCTTCCCATTGGACGATAAATCATCAAACAAGATCTGCTAGGTTGTTCTTTACAGGCTCACGCTTTTGTAAACGTATGACCATATAGAAAGACCAAAAATATAGCTTTTAAATGTACAGTTTTATGCTTTTATTTATTCCTGTCTAGTGCTAAAGCCACATAATCCACAAGGGCTGATGCTAGCCTGTCTTACCGCTGTGTTTACCTTGTGATCACGACCAGTCAGGGAAAAAATATTCTAGAACATCAGGTGGACAGTTTTGCCTTACTATAAGGTAAGTACTGTTCCTTAAGAAGAAGTCGCAACAGAACACGCGCTGTCATTTGTGTTAGGTTTATACGGTGCGATCACAGTCAGGCAACTTACTTACCTGGTTTAAAACTCACGTCTCACACGGTAAAAACAAATTATAGTTGCGGGCAATGTAAGTGCGCAATCTAAAGAGAGCTTAAGGTGCACTTAATTTGGTGGGTTTCAGGGGGTAACCAAATTTTTAAATTACGCATATTGTAGTGACTATTGAAAATTATAATTGGCGCCCCCACAACGCACAAAGTAAGTGTTGGGGATATTGCAAAGATTTTCTCGTTAGGTGTTGGCTGTGTGGCACATCAGATTATGCTGCGGTCTCCCATGCTGAAGGATTGCTAGTCAAGAAAACAAAGAAAACCTGCTCGGGGGTTCCTTTGCTGGCCGAACTTTACTATTACTGTTGGCCTCTATAACAAGTAGCATTAACAACTTGATGTTTTTCAAATGTCTTGAAGAAAAGTTCCTTTCTTTGGAGATACAAATAGCCTGCATACAAAGGCATCCACAAGTTGACAACATGGCAACATCAATACGCATATACACTGTAAACAGAAATAAGCCCAGATGGGAGTAAATGACCTTGTCCTCTAGCGCACGCCCCAATGGGAGTTTTATAAACACCGTCCAGAGGGAGTAAAAAATGTAATCCCCATCAGTGGGGGGTTTTTGCATGGTGCCACGGCGGTTTTTATTTACATCCATCGAGGAACTTTTTCAGGTCAGTATGGAAGTAAATGTTTTGCATCGACCGAGAAAAAGTAATTACGTCAGCAGCCGTACCATGCGCAAGCATAACTTCAATTGCATTACCTTCGATACACACAACAATGATTTCGGTACAAAAACATGCTCACAACGTTCATGCAATATCACGACACCCACACTCACCACAGCTTGCCATCCGCAGTAAACACATACCATTCAGTCACCGGGTATATATAGGCACCACATTCTGACCTCCCATGTAGCCCGGAAGGAACCTATATTTTTGCTAATAATTAGGCATAAAACACGCACGGCATAAATAGAAAGTTGCGGTGGCCTGATGTAAAAACTCCAACACACAAGCCTTTTATTCTAAGCCTGCCTAATATTCAATATTTTTTAACTATAGCGGAAAAGTGCTATCAGTTGGTGCTCTGTCGTACGGGCTGAATTTGCATTAGCAGTACTGTATGCGGATCCATAAAATGCACTAAATCATACACAAAGCCTGCGCGGCCTTGAATGAACACATTAACGAGGCACATTCAGCAGCTCCTGCGATGAACCGAGGTAGACCGCTGCTACCGCGTTCGACGACTAGACCTCACTCACGAGTACGGCACGGTGATTCGATGAATAACAGCTGGCGATCACAAAATACTTGCTGCTGTGCAGTTTACGTCTCGTTATTTTTCCCATGCACAGAAATAGGTGTCCGCTATGCACGCAGTTTAAGCTACGGAGCGATATACTTAAACTAACGAGACGGTTGGCAGTCGCTGTTCCCGTTGCTCGCATGCATTGCATGGGAATGCATTCATGCCGTACGGCGTGTCTCCGCCTCGTTCGGAGCTCACCTTCGAGTTTGTCATTTGACAGCTGTGGTCCCAAGGCGCAGAAGTCTGTTATTCATCCCTGCAGCCTTTATTTTTTGTAAGAAACATTCATTGCCTCGCCGGTAGTGAGTGCTGCTAGCTCGTAGAGCTCACCACGGCGACTGGTGCGCAGTGCGAGCTCGATACGATGCCGGCTTGATACCGACGGCATAGCGAGGCCTTCTTACCGCTTAGATGTTGCAGCCGGTAAAATACCGGTAACACTCCGAAAACTCACCATCGGCGGAGACGGGGCGAGCGCGTCGCTGGCACAACTCTCACACCAGTTGCCGGCCAGCCTGCCTTGTCGAGCGAAGAAAACCTTCGAAGTGTTACGGTGCAATCGCTGACGATCGTACGCCGCCTCGTTCGGCGCTCGCCTTGTAGTTAGTCATTCGGCAGCTGCGGTCGCAAGGCGCAGAAGACTGTTATTCGTAGCAGCAGCCTTTATTTTTTGTGAAACACATTCTTCGCCTCGCCGGTGGTCGGTGCATTCTAGGTCGTAGTGCTTGGCACAGCGGCCGGCGCACAGTGCGAGCTCGATACCATGCCGGCTTGACACCGACGGCATAGCGAGGCTTTATTACCACTTAGATGTTAAAGCTGGTGAAATACCGGTGACACTGCGAGAAGCCAGTATCGGCGGAGACCGTATCGGCGGTGACAGTAACGGCGGAGACAGCCAGTATGGGTGGAGACCGTATCGGCGGTGACAGTAACGGCGGAGACAGCCAGTATGGGTGGAGACGGCGGAGACAGACGAACGCGCGCGGCGCCACTGCCCAAAAACGATATGAAGATTATCATGCGGCCCAGACCAGGGTTAGTTGCGAAGGAACTGAATGCATACCAGAGTGCGCGAGCGATAGAATATGCGAGCAGTAACACAGATGGCTGTAACAGCCACAAATTTCTGCTTCGCCTTCGCAACGGATGAAACATAATTATTGCAAGCACTCCGTACGAAGATGTAGCAGAAAAGATCTTGAAGATAAAGACACTGGAGCTTACTGGCACCAACTATCCCGTGAACACCTACATATCCACTCCTGCTGGATACCTGAAAGGAGTGGTACACGGATTAGAACGCGAAACACCAGAAGCTGAACTCCTGAGCCATCTCAGAGTGCGCACTCAAAGAGTGAGAATTGTTCAAGCCCGCATGCTCGGACAGTCACAAACTGCAGTGATCACGTTCGATAGACCAATACTGCCGCGCTTCGTGTATTATTACGGTGGCGAAAGAAAATGCCGTGCGTGCCTTATCAATCCACACGGCAGTACAATAAACTCTGCAAGAGCCAGGGACATAGGACGGATGTTTGTCCCGCAACAATGACAAAAGTGTGCAGCAACTGTCGCCTGAGAGACCCACCTGAGGACCACGCTTGCGATCCGGAATTTTCCCTGTGCGGCGGACGCCATCCCACGGCGGCATCGGAGTGCACCAAAAAACTCAAACGCGTCCCTCGAAAGGGCCAGTCGCTGCTGTCGCACCAACACAGCACACCAAAAACCGCTGGCATACTCAAAAGACGCTGGTTCAGCACGGACCGCGAGGACTCTGCAACGCCAGGCGGGGCCCGTTCCAGTTCCCTATCCAGGTCTCGATCTACATCCCGATCCAGGTCCGGCTTTTGAGACTGCTCCAACTCCAGGAATGGTGGCCACAAGCAGGCCCAAGCAAAGCAACAACAGCACAAGGGCAAAAAGGTGCAGAAAAAGGAAGCGAAGAACCAGGTGAGCTGGGCAGCAATATCCTCCCTACCAAACACCACAACTCACGCGCTTAGAACGTTAGTTAGAGATAACCGCGGTGAGAATAGGTGACCTAGAACGCGAAAATAGGGAACTAAGAAAGCAACAAACGCAGCACTCGCAACAAAACTGTATACCAGTCCAGAGTGGCTATTAATTGCAGACGCAACTGAATGCAGGAGGTGACTCAATGATTACGTCGTCAATGCTGAAAGAAACATTAAAGGAAGTTATACCGACAGTTATAGAGCAAGTAATGATAAATGTAGATAGAAAGCTCGAGATTCTGGACAAGAAAATCCAGGCACAGCACGTCGAATTCACGAAAGCCTTGCGAAAGCATGCCACAGGCATTAACATCGAAGAAAAAGCTGAGAAAATTTACAAAAGGCCCGGATTGTTGGTCATGAACCAGGAGACGCATAATGGCTAATCATCAAACACAGCGGTCAGAAAGGTGCGAATTATGGCAGTGGAACTGCCGTGGTTTCCAGTGGAAAAGAGGGCAACTGTTGCAGCTGGTGGCGTCGCAACAAAAGCCACCTGCTGTCATAGCAGTCCAGGAAGCTGGAACACAACCAAAATTACGGGGCTACGAAACTTATAGTACCGGGGACGCAGAATGGAAAGTTGCTACATTATTCGATAACTCATTTACAGCAATATGTCATCAGCCCATTGCAGAGGCGGATATCCCGCATATCATAACAAAAATAACCTACAAAAGAAGCCATGGAACGAGTGCCTTCATACTTAATATCCATATTTCCCCAAGACAAAAAAGAGCAACGTTCGACAAGCTCTTTCAAGAGACAGCAAAACTGGCGAAAGGAAATCCATTAATCATAGTTGGGGACTTTATTGCCAGGCATGCAAGCTGGGGATATAAGATGCAAGACACCGATGGCAAGAATATCGAAAGACAAATAGAGAAACTGGAAATGACTCTGTTAACTGACCCTGCAATACCAACGAAGATAGGCAACAGCGTATCCATGGACACAAGTCCGGACTTGACGATAGTACAAAACTGCCACAGCGTGGACTGATACAACACCCTTGAAAACCTGGGCAGTGATCTTACATACTAAGCACCACAATCCGCACCGGCCCAATCCGCAAACACATCGGCACAGCCAAAATTACAGACTGGCACGCATATAGAAAAGCGCTAAAAGCGCACGTGACCGCCATAGACGACTTGGACGAGTGGTGCAAAGTAATTCGAAATGAAAAGCAAATGCACACCAAAACCGTCGCCAGAACAGATGATACCCCTGAAGTAGACGCTCACCTTCTTCGTCTGTGGGAAGCAAGAAGAAGCCTCACTAAAAGATGGAAAAGGCAAAAGCGAAATAAGAAACTCAAAGCGAAAATTGAAGAAATAACGCAGCAAGCCGAACAGTACGCTAATCAACTCGTGACAGCCAACTGGGAACAATTTTGCGATTCACTAATTGGAACCCTAGGAACAGCAAAGACATGGAATATCCTAAGAGCCATGGTTGACCCTCTGAAAACTAAACGCGAAGGACAAAAATCTCTAGAAAGATTATTGCACACATATTCAGGCACACGAGATAACCTCCTTCAAGACATCTATAATAAGTGTTTCGGCATCCGAGCCATCACAGCCCCTTACCAGGCTAAATACACTGCGATCCCAAACTCAGAACTGGATGCACCTTTCACGCATGCCGAGGTCAGAGCGGCAATCGTCAGCATGAAACGCAACACAGCGCCTGGGGCGGATCAAATCACCAATGCCATGATTCGCAGCATGAATGACGAAGCCATAACAGCGCTTCTAAACTTCAATAACAAACACTGGGTGAATGGCACTATACCTCAGCAATCGAAGCATGCTGTAATAATTATGATACCTAAACCAGGAAAGAAATTGGCAATAGAAAACCTCAGGCCAATCTCTCTTACCTCGTGCTTAGGCAAAGTGTTTGAGAGATTAATAAATACCGGACTTCAACGGCACAAACAAAATAACTTGTTGCCAAACATCATGTTTGGTTTCCACTCGAACCTTTCCACACAGGACATCCTTCTGCTTTTAAAGGAGGAAGTACTAACAAATGTTCCAAAAGCAGGAGAAAACATTGTGATGGCCATCGACATAAAAGGCGCTTTCGACAACGTAAGCCATAAGGCCATTATAAATGGGCCAGCAGCGACAAACTGCGGTCAAAGGACGTACAAATATGTACAGAACTTCCTTACTAAAAGAACCGCTGTTATCAGATTAGGAGAAGACAAATCCAATGTCTTCCACCCACCGAGAAAAGGCACACCACAAGGCGCTGTGATCTCGCCTACGCTTTTCAACACAGCCATGATTGGTCTAGCCAAAAAACTGGAAGGTATTCCCGACATCCGACACTCCTTCTATGCGGATGACATCACTATATGGAAAACCAAGGGTAGCTTGGCAGAAAAAGAAGAGCGGCTTCAACTGGCAGCTAAAACCATCGAAGATTACACTAAAGAAAAGGGACTTCAGTGCTCAGCAGACAAATCGGAACTCATTCGGTTCTCCAAGAGTAAAAAACAAAGGACAGACCCGAGCCTCCGCCTTGAGGTCAAGCTAGACGGCAATATTATTCCAGAGAAAACAACCGTTTGAATCTTGGGGATGATGTTACAGTCCAATCAGCGATGTCCCCACACACTGAATATGTTTAAAGAAACAGCTATACAAATTGTCCGTATGATAGTTCGAATAACGAACAATCGTGCTGGACTGAAAGAGCAAGACGTGCTTCGTTTGGTAAAGAGCTTAATCATCAGCAGACTAACATACTCGCTACCCTACCACAACATGAATAGAGAGGAGAAAGAAAAAGCAGACAAAATAATAAGGATGGCGTATAAAGCGGCTCTGCGACTACCACAAAGCACTTCAACTGCGAAGTTATTACCGCTAGGACTTCACAATACATTTCATGAGTTGGCTGAGGCACAAGTAACCACCCAGATTAACCGCCTGCTACAGACGCCAACCAGCAGCAAATTTCTTCAGAGGATCGGCCTCGACGAACAAGTACAGGCACATGGAAGAGCTAAGGATTTGTCGTGCTCAGTCAGAGCCTGGTACAAAATATGCCCCCTACTGAAGTACATGGACCCAGTTTTACATGCTTGAAGACGTAAAGCAAGAGCCGCTTACATAGATAAAGAGACAAAATATTCGAATACGGCAAGATTTACTGACGCTGCACCATATCAGGCAAATGCAAAGAACATGGTGGCCGTGGTCACAGACCGAAAAGGAAACGTCACAAGTTGTGCCTCCATTGCCCAAGCCTCTATCACAGAAGCGGAGGAGATAGCGATCGCGCTGGCAATCAATAAGCAGGGAGCGAAAAGCCCCAATGACAATAATCACAGATTCGAAGGCTGCATGTAGAAATTACAAAAAAGTAGAATATGTAAGAAGGCCTTCCAAATTCTAACCAAAGCTCATAAGGACTTCCCAATTGAATACACCCAAACCATTATCTGGGCGCCAGGGCATGAGGGCGTCACCGGGAACCAGTTTGCCCCTAGATCCTAACGCCCCTAGATCCTAACTTTGGTACAATTCTTCAGTATTACAGGGACAATAGAAAAGTGTATCCAGCACCGCATAAGAAACTCACAGCAATGTAATCGGTGGCGTTACGCAGAATCCAAACAAAAACACATACACGAACTTACACAAGCTGCATGTATTCTACCTCACAGCATACAAAGATATATGTCCGTGGTGTGGGGCCGCACCAACTCTGTTTCACATCACGTGGGAGTGTACGCATCACAATGAAGATAACCCCAACATGAACAACACAGAGGAACAATGGGAGGCGCTGCTGTCCAGCTCGGCCATTGTTGATCAGCGCTGGCTGGTCCAACGGGTAGAGATGATGGCTAGAGTCAGCGGAGCCCTGGAATAGGGGCCCGACCATTTAGAATGCTCCGCGTTATGCTCAAATGAGTTTTTTATTTCTCTCTCGTTACGACGACATGTGCCGTGTTCACTCCCTACCAGGGAGTAAATAATTGGAGCAGGGGAGTTTTGTTGGCTCATGTGCTGGAGAAACTCCCATATCGGCTAACTTTTGTTTACAGTCTTTTTATATATTAGGCACATTACTAACTTCAGGAATGACATCTTTTTAACGACAATTTGACAAATGCGATATGAATAATACTGAAGCTTTTTGTAGTATTTCTGTAGGCACTGATTCAGATATTTTCTGCAAGTAGCCCAGAATTGTATTGTAAAGTTCGATGAGTGAGCCAGGAAAAGTTTTATTATCTGGTAATACATCGGTGAGATGAACCCTTGGTCTATGCTTGGTAGCTTGCCCACAGCATCTTGAACCGTGGTGGGCTTGTCGGTGGCTAGTTTGGCGGCGGGTATTCATGTAAGGCAGTGAGGAATAGGACGGCTAGATAGGACCAATCCTAGCTCAATGTTATTGGCTTGTCTCTCATCACGAACCTGCCAATGAACCGCCGCGCCGCGGCTCTAGCTTCGTGGGCGACACAACAAACCCAATCACATTGAAGAAGGTGGAGACTGTATCATATCTAATGAAACCACATGTGCTATCTACCTGCATGATTGCCTCGTGCGTGATTCTGGCTCTCACCTTTTCTAACGCTTTCCACCATCGAATATAACTACCAACGCAGAATAAACGATGACGTTCACTTGTTTCTCGACAACCCAGCTGTCCAGTGTGTTCATTCCACACGCGAATGAAACATGGTGTCAGAATTGGGCAACGTATAAGCAACGAAATGGATCACCCCCGCCCCGCCGCGGTGGTCTAGTGGCTAAGGTACTCTGCTGCTGACCTGCAGGTCGCGGGTTCAAATCCCGGCTGCGGCTGCTGCATTTCCGATGGAGGCGGAAATGTCGAGGCCCGTGTGCTCAGATTTGGGTGCACGTTAAAGAACCCCAGGTGGTCAAAATTTCCGGAGCCCTCCACTACGGCATCTCTCATAGTCATATGGTGGTTTTGGGACGTTAAACCCCACAAATCAATCAAATGGATCACCTGAGGCCGCCTGAACCGCTACGTTTGACAGCTGATAAAGGAAGGAACTGGACGCGGTTTCGTCAGCAGTTCAGATTTTTTCTGCAAGTGACGGCATGCCAAGCTAATCTGAGGTCGGAAGAAGCGAAAACGGTCCTGCTCCTCGGCGTTGCGGGGGAGGCAGCCTTGGACGTTTTCAACAATTTTGTGTTCAGCGGAGAAGAAAACAAGGAGCATTTCAGCACCGTAATTGCCAAATTCGAAGATTACTGCCTGGAACAACAAAATGAAATACACGAGCGATACGTGTTCCGTCCCCGCAGTCAAGGTGAGGCGGAGCCCTTTGAGCAGTTTCTACGCGAGCTTAAAAAACAAGCGCAGCACTGCTACTTCGGGACCATGGCGGATGATATGGTGGGAGACCAAAATGTTTTTGGAACAAACTCGCCAAGGCTTCGAGAAAAGATGCTCAGGAACAAAAAGTTGACCTTGGAAAAAGTAATCATCCTTTGCAAACCGGCGAAAAATCAGCTCGTCAAAATGAATTTTTGCAGAAAACAAAGAAAGAACTCGATATAAACGCTGTCACAGCCAGTAAGAGCACCCCTAGAGGGTCTAGGAACGACCTAAAATGCAATCGTTGCAACCGAAGGCATGCCTACAGATGCTGCCCGGCATACGAAAAAGTATGTTACTCGTGTAATGGCCGCAACCACTTCGCGTCTTGTCGGAGTGAGAAAGAGCGCGTGTATGAGGTGCAACATCAGAGCGACGACTTCGAAGTACTGAATGTCGCCAGCAGCTGCGCATTAAGAAAACGGGACTGGCGTGTGAACGCATGCATTGGCGGCAAATACATCCCCTTTAAGGTGGACACAGGATCGCAGGCCAATATTTTGCCACTTTCATTGTCTCGCAAGCCCAAGACGACAACCCTGATGCCCAGTAGCGCAGTTCTGAGACCATATGGTGGCAACACGATCAAGCACATCGGCAAGTTTTCAGCGGTTATCCATATTTATGGTCGCAAGGCGTGCGCACAATTTTTTGTAGTAAAGAAGGACCGCAGCACTATCTTAAGATTGGACACCAGCGAGAAGCTTGGAATCGTACAACGGGCTGTTGACAGCGTGACGACGAACAACACCGAAGAAATTGTCAAGGAGTTTCCACGTATTTTCCACGAAACAGGACGCGCCCCACGTGAATACAAGATTGAGCTGCACAGGGATGCCACGCCAGTTGTCCAGCCAGCTCGGAGGGTTCCCCTGTCGTTGCATGAGCCTCTACGTACTGAACAGGACAGAATGGAAAAGGAGGACATCATCCAGAAGGTCAGCAGCCCCACAGATTGGGTAAGCCCCCTTGTCATTGTACTAAAGATGGCAAATTGCGGGTCTGCATAGACCCTAGACGCATCAACGAAAACATCAAGAGGGAACACTATCAAACCCCGTGCCGAGAGGATATTGAAGCACACTTCCCGTTCTTTCCGCGGCTCAACGCAAATGCGGGATTTCATCAAATCTCATTAGACGAACAATCGTCGAAGATATGCACAATCGCGACGCCTTTCGGCCGGTATCGCTTTCTTCGTCTACCGTTCGGTATAGCGTCGGCGAGCGAAGTGTTTCAAAAGGACCTTAACGAGGTTTTTGATGATCTTGCCGGTGTACGTGTGTACGTAGACGATGTGTTAATTTGGGGAAGGACCAGGGCTGAGCATGATGAGAGGCTGCGCAGAGCATTAGAAACAGCTGAAAAAGCAGGCCTTCGATTCAACGGCATTCAAATGTCGCTTCGGCCAACAAGAAGTGCTCTTTTTGGGTAACATCATTAGCGACAAGGGTATTAGGCCAAATACTGATCTTGTTCACGGTCTTTAGAAAATGCCACGACTTCAGGACAAAATGGCTATCCAAAGGCTACTGGGAGTAGTTAACTACTTCAGCAAGTACCTACCAGCTGTCTCACAGCGCACGTCTACTTTACGTTCTCTCATAAAACATGGTACAATCTTTGATTGGCCACCAAACCACGAAAGCGAATCGCAGGCTATATGCTGGGATTTAAGTAATGCCTCAGTGCTTGCTATATTTGATCCAAATCGGGAGACAAAGGTAACTGAAGATGCCTCTCAAAGTGGGGTTGGCACGGCACTTCTGCAACGTCATGGAGGCTGCTGGCAACCGGTAGCATATGCGTCGAGAGCTTTTACAGAAACGAAGCAAAGATATTTACAGGTTGATAAAGAGGTTTTGGCTGCAGTTTTTGGTTGTGAAAAATTCAATCATTTTGTTTATGGCCGCACCATCACCCTCGAGAGTTATCACAGTCCGCTGATAGACATATCAAAGAAAGGCATAAGCGATATGCCACCCAGAATGCAACGATTTTTCTTGAGATTGATGAAATATTGCCACGTTCCATTTCACAAGTTTTTCTTATCGTTCCGAAGCACCGCACAATTCTCGGCGCAAGCCGCGCCTGCAGGTTTCTAGAGGGTTCCGGACTGTAGTAGATCATTTCGATAAGATCACGCCCACTGTGCGAACGGTACAGATTGTTCTGGAACCTACGCCACCGCCAGCGATAACGCTAGAACATTCGACGGCAAGGGTATAAATGCCGACGCGCTTCGCCGCTTGTCAGTTGTTGATCGAAGGCCGACGCTGCGTTCGCCGCTATCAGTCCGAGACTGCTATCTGTGCAAGACTGCTGCTGTAATTAGACTTTCCCTTTACCGGGCACAGGTTCGCCCAAATAAACAGTTAAATCCCAACACGAAGTTTTCTGTCTTTGGCCACGTCACGACTCCGTGACAATATAATTACACGACGTACATTCCTGGTAAACAGATGGCCCTTGCTGATATGCTGTCCCGATCACCTGTTCCTGGAATCAAGGGAGCTGCAGGCACGAGTGACGTCGTGATCCATGCCGTCATGGTGGTATCAGCACTCAAAAGTGAAACGACAGCTAAAAACCTTGCACAGGCAACAGCTCTCGATCCATACCTTGGCACAGTGCTAAGAAAGCTTGCCAAGGGAGAGCCTGTCGATGGCCCGCTGAAACCGAAGGCCGCCGAGCTATCTGTAGTAAACGGCATGCTATTGAAAGACACTAAAGTGGTGATACCGACAAGCATGCGTAGCGACATGTTGAGACGGATCCACGCAGGTCATCTTGGCCAGGTAAAGTGTAAAGATGGAGCAAGACAAACGGTTTACTGGCCGAATATAAACTCGGAAATTCAGTTCTTGATCGAAACATGTCCAACTTGCAAGACATACGCTTATAAGCAGCCATCTAAGCCTTTAATTCAAGAACGCTTGTTCTTAAAACTTTCTTGTCTCGACCTTGACCCCTTAGTTTTCAATTGGATTTGCGACTTTTTAACTAACCGCCAGCTGTTTGTTTACGCAAATAATCTTTCTTCGTCTTTATGCCCTGTCATTTCAGGCGTGCCTCAAGGCACGGTTTTAGGACCTTTGCTTTTTCTCACTATATTAACGACTTGCCGAATAATATTTCTTCTAACATCAGACTTTTCGACGATGATTGTGTCATTTATCGCCCAATTAACAACACATCAGATGTTCATGAACTTCAATCTGACCTTCATAAAATTGAAATCTGGTGTACAACGTGGTTGATGTCCCTTAACGCAAACAAAACGTCACTAGACTCTTTCCATCACCGACAGTGCTACGCATCTCCAGCATACTTCATTAACAACACTCAAATTTCATGCGTAACTACATACAAGTGTTTAGGTGTCCATTTTCTTCTGATTTAACATGTTCCCTTCACATAACGCACATTACTAACGAAGCGAAACGTGCTCTTGGCTGTCTGCGCCGAAACCTTCATCTAGCTCCTACCCCTGTGAACTACTTGCTTATCAGACACTAATCAGACCAAAACTTGAATACGCATGCGCTGTTTGGGACCCTCATCAGAGTAACAATACTAAAACACTTGAAACAGTGCAAAGCCGGGCAGCAAGATTCAGTTTGCAGATTATTCATATCAGTGAAGCGTAACCGAACTTAAATCTCGTGCTAACCTCGCTACCCTTTCGTCACGCCGCTGTATAGCTCGTCTGTGCCTGTTTTTCAAGTTTTATCATGGATCGCCTCGTACTCCCACCATCAAGCCAGCCCATCGTCATTGAGACCGCATTAATCACAGGAAAGCTGTTTACCCGCCAAGAACTCACACCGTTGCGCACCTTTCACCCTTCTTTGTCAAGACCGCACAAGATTGGAATGGCCTTCCTCCTCACGTTGCGCGCCACTCCAGTATCATCAACTTCAAAGCAGCGATCGAGCATCTACTCCTTTAACCGATTGTAATAGCCCACCCCTCATGTAAAACCCCTTCGTTGGGCCTTTTGAGGTACTGTAAATAAATAAATAAATAAATAAATAGATAAATAATAATGCAACCAACGCCTACTCAGCCATGGTATCGTATCGGTGTCGATCTCTTTCAGTACTCGGGAAGATATTATTTGAGCGCCTATGACTTGATGTCCAATTTCCCTGAGGTGGAGCTACTGCCCGATACAACAGCCAGTACTGTCATCGATAGACTGACTGCAATATTTTCAAGGTACGGCATACCAGCCAATGTTTCTACTGATAATGGCCCACAGTTTAGCAGCCAAGAGTTGATTATTTTTACAAAGCGTTACGTTTTTAAGCTTGTGAAATCAAGCCCGCAGTACCCGCAATTGAACGGGTTCGCAGAAAAGGGCGTACAACTTGTAACACGCATCCGAAAGAAAACAAAAGCTGCAGGAGAGTGTTTCTGGCTGGGCTTGCTGAAATACAGGGCGAGTCCTGTTGAAGATGACCGGTCTCCGGGTGACCTCTTGCAATGAAGGAGGCTGCGCACACCATTGCCGGACTTCAATCCAGTGTCAGCAGCGCTCGTCAAGAAACACCAGCAGAGAAGTCATCAGAGATGCACCTTACCTGGCCTCTGCGACAATGACGTGGTTCGCTTTAAAGGGACACCATGGGCAACGAAAGCCAAAGTGATCGGATCAGCCGGCCCACGGTCCTTTTACGTACGCACAGAGGACAACACCGTGCTGAGGCGCAATCGTCGGCACCTTCTGGCGACAAAGAAACCATATAGTGTTGGTTCATCAGACGACGAAGATTGTGTCAACAACCACATCCCATTTCAAGGTGAGGCGTCATCGACCACCGCAGCCTCACCCACAGAAGTTCAGCAGCCGTCACCTCAACCACTGAGACGCAGTCGACGAAAGATGCGGCCGTCAGAGCGTCTGGGTTATGACCAGCAGCTACAGCAGACAAGCCAGCGGCATTAATTTGGTCAACTATTTGGAAGGAGGATGTATCATATCTGATGAAAGCACATGTGCTATATTCATGCATGATTGCCTCGTGCGTACTCCTGGCCCTCAACTTTTCTAACCCCTTTGATTTTCGACTATAACTACCAACGCAGAATAAACGAGGACGTTCACTTGTTTCTCGACAACCCAGCTGCCCAGTTTGTACTTTCCTCACGCGAATGGAACAGTGACAGCATCTAGAGAACTTTGCAGCGAGTGCCTAGGCGCCGTGAGGTTATCTTTGTGTCCTCTAACCTCAAGGTTAGTGATAGCCAGCTTCTCTTTTTTTATTGAAATAGAAAACAAACAAAGAAAATTTTGTCGCCGTTGGCGATGGCTACCCCTATCCACTTAATGAGTACAAATAAAAGTATGAAAAAAAACACTAGCATATATACATATATACAGTCCTACATGGGTGAGAGCAAAAGTTCTCCTATATAAGCAGAACAAAGACGTAGACCACACGCTCACTTTTAACTTTTGTCCGCTTAGTATTCCTCACAAATCTTCGTTTTTTCGAAGAACTGTTGCAGCACCTTCGCTCTGTTCTGAGTGCCTTTTTTTTAAACACGCTGCTGGTACGGCCACCCGCAACGCTTCCTTAAGTTAAGTGATACTTCACGGAGTGTTTGTTGTGGGCATGTCACATGGCAAGGCAGTCATTGTATCGCAAGATGAAGATTGTAGAGCTATCAGCAAGCGAACTGGTGACGCTAAAGCGTACCCTATTCTGCCCAATGACACAATGCTGCTCACGCACAAAAAGTAGTTATATGAGCGGTTGCTACCAGCAGCCCGAGCCTCTCGAGGCATTCATGCCTAAATAGAAGTCGGAATCGGTAGCCTTATGATCTCAAAAATCGCCAAAGCCAGCGCAAGCCTTTCAGCACAACCACTCTTGCTTATTTTATGTCACATGCAAGTCATAGAGGTGACAGATATACGCCATTGCTACCAATACTTCCTAAACGGAAATTAAACACAAGTGGATTGGAAAAAACTATTTCTGAATTTTTCCACTTTTTCTGAATTTTTTTCCGAGTTTTCCACGCCTCCCTACACCTTTCCCCTTTCAATATGTCCAGCACATGAAAGTTTCAGCAAAAAGGATGTTTTACCCACATGGCGATATTTGAATATCATGTACAGTATTTAGAAAAAGGAAACAGTTCGGCAGATCCAACGGTTCTTTAGAATGAGCATCATGCGAAGCACGTGGGGTGAAGGTGACCGTGTTGTAACTTTTTACAGCGTGACACGTCATGAAATGACGCCAGATATATGTATAAATGTTGCGTCCGCATACATACTTTGAAGAGTGCAGATGTTTATATAACTAGCTCTTTGCACTTGCCTAACAACACCAACAGGTCTATAAATATTACCAACACCAGAAGTGATTAGCTGATATGAAGTGCTAGTGCTGGCGAGGATGGTAACACTGCTACATAAATCATCTTCAGCGCATGACACCCCACAACAATTGACAGTAACTGGACGTGACGGCTCTATTTTAGGGGTATATTTGTATTGTTTATAAAATTAGATAGCCAACTCTGCAACTATGATTGATGGTTCACGAGTATAGTGGTTATTTTGAAAAGTGCTTCAGACACCTGGTGGGGTTCTGTGATACGCATTCGAAATAATGACCATAGTTAAGTGTTTATTCTTTAACTAATACTTTGCCAAATAACAATAAAAACAGCAACATTGGATACGCGCGTGACTCCCTTCGTTTCGCTCCAGCACGTGAACGATTCACTGGAAGTCATATTATGGGTCTTTCGAGTCGAGGTCACGTCTCCTCGTTGCAACCACCTCGCAGTTGTGAGCCGGAGGCACACGGTAATTTACAGCTGCACAGAGCTGGCCTGACAGGCATTTGCGAAGCGAGGCAAAACTGCCGGACGTGCAATGCAGCTCGGCGAAGGAGCAGCTTAATTTTGCCGTCTCCCCCTCTCTCCTTCACCACACTTTACCTGTCTTTATCTGAATACTATAGTTTCAGACTTTATATAGTGAAAGTTAATACGTGCCGTTTCGCCGTGGGTCGAGCTTTTCTGCGCGTTGCTATCATTTTTTGCTCGCCTTTGTTCGATCCCGCTTTTTCTATGAGAACTTCACTTTACTTTACCTTGAACTTGCGCATCCTTACACTCTGTTCATTTATTACTGTAAAATGATGCTATTTTTATGGCGAGTTGGATAATAGAAGTTCGTAAGGGAGTACCACCGTATAAGCACAACAGCCCACGAGTGAAACGAGACATGAATGGTGTTTTTGGCATTGCTAGATATTCTTTCCACCATTTCACGGCACCCTTTTCACGAAGTACCCACACAGCTCCTAAAAGATTCTAGGAAATGCGTGGTATGGGCTGTCGCAGAATTTTAGGAGGGGAATAGTTAGGAGGAGTAAACGTATTTCAACTGGTGTGTCGCAGACATTGCTGTTCTCGACATCGTTATTCAGTTTTTATGATGCTGTTGCCTTGATATCTAGTGAAGTTAGTGAGTGTGAACATGTGAATAATACAGAGGCACTTAAACTGTCTTATACAATGCCATCAGCGTCGTAGACGTTATATAAATAATTGTACGGTGAAAATTACTCCTCTCGATTTGAAGAATATTACACTCGTTCAATAGAGCTGTAAAAAGCAACTGAACAATTACAAAAATAACTCTGAATAAACTTGCATTACTTTTCTTCAAACGTGTATAGCCGTAAAACAACAAGTTTACTGAAAATACAATGCACTTGTGAATTTGCTCTGTATACCGAGAAGCTTAGCACCTCGCCTGAAGGCAGCGAGACTTAGTGTGGATTTGGTGGTATAGTGCTACACGTTGTGAACCTTCAATAAGAATTTTTGTTCGTAGTAGTCATCGCCAACTACGCCACTTTTTTTTCTAGTGCGGGGCCTCTTGACGTTCCTGACTGTACGCTGTTGTCGTCTGATCTGTAGTTTGGCGTAACACCTTTATCCTTCTGTAGCATATTGATAAGGTAGTTGCAAATATTACAACGCTTTTTTCCGTTTCGCTTATTCTTCGAGCTGCGTAAAGGTAAAAGTAGGTGCCAAGCACCTTAGGAACGGCCACTGCACTGTCGCTTCACGTAACGCCAGAAAAAAGGACGTATGAAACTGTAAAGACAAAACGATGAAGAAATAGAAATACAATTAGATTCTTTATCGTGAGGTAAAAATAATGAATCCTCGGCCCACACTATAAACATCTAGCAGGCAAAATACAAAGACAGGAAGACATAATGAAGAGAAATAAGTACAAATAACATAAAAAAGAAGAAACTGACAACAAATAAAAAGAAACCTGTCAAGCTGCACTCTTCCTCCAGTAGGTATGCAAGATTCTTCAGGCTACGTGCCACTAGTGCGAAGTTATAATTTTGCGTAGTTTTAATCTGTGTAGCAGTAATCAATGCTTATTCAGTAGTTTAATCAGTGTAGCAGCTGTCTTTAAAATAAAGACAGCTGCTACACTGAACGCTGTCTCAGAGCATGTGCTGTAGATAAGGGTGCTTTACAAGATAGGAATGCCTTGCTCACCAGCTCGCAGTTCTACAGTTCTTTGAAATGATGTCCATGTCCTCTATTAAAGCGTCGCTCTTCGCTGATGCTGGTGCTAGGGTAAAGTAAGGCGTTGCAGGTAAGGCCAAAAAAACGGGTAAAAAAACTGCATTCTCTAAGAACTCTTCCTCCTACTGTGACATGGAAAAGGGGTTCGCTCTGTAAGCCTAGTTGAAAATTGAATTGGAAAAAAAGTTGTTCATTACGGAGATAATTGTTTGAAAAAAATGTTATCATTTGGAAGAGCGTTATATATTTGTCAATTATGTTACAAGACTACAGTAAACGAAATACATCTAAAGATAGATAAATTGTGACGCGTCGTGCTCAACTTTTATGAGATGCATGGGGCCCCAAAATGATTGAAGAGTGTTGTGTTACCGTTAGTAAATTAAAAACAAGCCCTGATAGACTTACATATTTTAACACTATTCAAATAAATACATCCATATTACTGCATTTTGAACGCTGCACTCCATGCGAATGCACCTCAGGAAACCTTATAGAAGCATACAAATATATGCTTTCAACATATCGCAATAGCACGTATAGGCAGAAGTGCCTGGGTGCATTCAATTTGAAACGCTACATGTCAGTTTCATTAGGTTTGATACATCTCCCACTAACTGAATTGACAGTTTGCTTTTAGCATAGGGTGTGGTGAGTTTCGGTACCACTCATTGTGCCTTTTACTCAGGGTGCAGGAAAATACAGAGTTGTAGAGGAAATTAAAAGTGCATGTGTTGTTTCTCAGTTAAGAGAAAAAAAGTCTTTAAGCTTGGACCGTTGTAGCAGAATTTCGTTTTACTAACTCGACCTATTCTTTTTGTGTTCACAACAAAAATCGCAACTAATGGCCCAATCATAAAATTCCATTAGCTGTCTGCTATTTAGAGATAATACGCGTGCAATAAACTTCAGCTTTGACCAGTTGCACGATACCCTACTGTGAACGCCCTAATTGGAAGACACAAAATACTGAAAAAACATATAAACTGCTTGTCTTGGTGTCATTTTTAATTTTTGACGCCGTTTTGTCAGAGTAATTGTATTACAAGTACACATGCTGTATTTCTTTTTCGTTTTTTTTGAGGCGCGAAGCTTCTTTCGACGTACCCTTGTCTTCATTTTTTGGTCACGGTATAGAACCGATGCAGCAGTCGAAATTTATATGAGATAGAAAGAAATACTTTACATGGGCTTTAAAGGCAGTCACAGTGAAGGCTCATTATAAAGTAAGAGGTCACTGTTCTTGCAAAAACTACCCATTGGACAGAGTACTAATGAATCCAATTTGCCTAGACTCTGAGGCTTCTCAAAGAAACCTGTACCATCAAGGCACACATGAGCACTAAATGTCTACAACAAAGTACCTACGCTAAAGTAGTATCCTGCCCCCGATAATATGGCGCGATCTTGTATTCGCTTTCGAGGCATACTTTCCAATCCAGCAATTTTCTAAGTTTTCTTCGAATGGCTTAAGACGATAAAACGCGAAATGAGCTTACATTTCAGTATACACTTTATGACACTCAATTTCCACTATACGGGGCAACACTCAGGTGACGTACGGTCACTCGCCGATGCAATACCCAGACCTTCGCCCCCTCGTCATGGTTCACTTCATGGAGATGTGTCAATTACTGCATGTATTGCCTGTGAACAAGCATTTTTAAGGCCCCATTTGCGTGTGTCCTCCTAGCGTATAGATACCATTGCGCACAAAATATTAGGCCAGGATTAGTTGTGAGCAAACTCACAGCTATCTCTTTCGAAGTGTTGTCTTTCGGGGACCAATAACGATGAGGCTGTTATATGTCGACGTCTAGTCAGCTGTCATGGCAAAAAGCGGGCAACACTGTCGGTATGAAAGCGTTAGTTAGATACATTCGGTGCACTTGACATCTGAGCCATTGAAAGAGACAGCATCCTATTTCAAGTATTTAGATTGACGATATCAATTTTAATTAAACTATATAATTTACATTCACACCATTTTTAATATCAAATCTTCAAGTGCGATAAATTTCTAGAATATGTGAATGTAGGGAACGATATTCCATAGAAACAAGGCTTGCTTCTATACCTAAGGTCATACCTCTCCAATCGGCATCATTTCTTGATCCTTTTTAGAACATTAAAACCAAGACAGCAGCCTCGTGAATAAACTATTGTTCCTTATTGTTCTGGCCATGCATCGTCTTATTCTTCGCCCTTACGATACTACAGTGGCGACGAGGATGGGATCCGGTTAATTGCACTCCGACGCTGAGACCAGAAGAATGGGATCCCGACCCCCTGCCTTCGACGACGCCGTGAGTAGCTGGAGCACGTATCGTGTCCGGTTGGAAGCCTACTTTGAGGGCAACGATATTACCGACGTAGCGAAACGCCGGGCCCTACTGGTTTCATTGTTGAGCGACAGTGTCGTCCGGATATTGCAAGGGCACCAGCCGGGGGTCGCCATCAACTCCTTGACGTACGATGACGTTGTGAAATGCTTGGAAGAACATTTCAACCCTCAGGCAAACGAAATAGCAGCAAGCTATTCTTTCTTTATGCGAAAACAAGATGAGCAAGAAAGCGTCCGGGACTACATTGCTGTACTGAGAAGACTGGCCGTAAATTGTAATTTCGGGGCGACACTGGACCGTATGTTGCGGGACCAAATCGTTTGTGGGATTCGGGATGAGGAAACGCGCCGGTGCCTGCTGGGCCGCAAGAACTTGACTCGTGAAGAAGCCGAAGAATTCGCCTTAGCTTCTGAGCAAGCGAACGAAGACGCTCGGGACATGCGTACTTCATACGCCCGGACCGAAGGTGGCGGCGTCAACGTGGTACAGCAACAAGGCAGACAGTGGAGGAAGAATTGCAGCCTTTCATGCGACAGATGCAAAGGGGCGCATGCAACGGCGTCCTGTCGACATCGCTGTTCCATATGCCATCAACGTGGTAAAAGAGGGCATCTTGCTAGGGCTTGCAAAAGACCCCACACCCCCAGGTCAGGAACGTTCGCTGTCGACGGAACCGAATGTGAAAGCGAAGAAGAGAGGTTGTATGCTCTCGTTGCACACAGTTCCGCCAATAAGCACTTGGTGCAGCCAATCGAGCGCACCTTAACGTGGGAAGGCCGTAGGCTGCGAATGATTGTCGATACTGGATCACCAGTAAGCGTGATTCCCAAAAGCTTGTACAAGAAGCATCGCAAGTGGTGGCCGGCTCTGCAAAAAACTCCACTACGCCTTTCATGTTTCCTGGGACCGTTGCCGGTCGTTGGCAAGGTAGACATGCAGGTACAGCTTGGACCAGTAACGGTGAGCAGTTCGCTGATAGTAGTGGACCATCGAGGGCCCCTTTTGTGCGGAAGGGACACAATAGAGGAATTTCGCAAAGCAGGCATGTTGCTAGTAGAAGGCACGTCGTCTTCGGTGAATGTTGTTCACGCCGACAGCCAGCTAACCGCACTTTTTGACGAGTTTCTGGACCTCTTTGAGAACCACGGATGCTGTAAGGGACCACCGGTGAAGCTGTACCTCAAGGAAAGTGCGCAACCTCGATTTCTGAAGGCTCGGACAGTCCCGTATGCCATGAGAGCGCAAGTCTCCGCCGAAATTGACCGACTGGTGGAAGTGGGCGTGCTGTCCCCAGTGAGCGTGGCTGAATGGGCAACACGGGTCGTGCCCGTAGCAAAGAAGAACGGAGACATCCGGCTGTGTGGGGACTTTAAGCTAACAGTTAATCCAGCGACAAGAACAGAGCAGTACCCGCTTCCAAAAATTGACGACATCTTTGCGGCGCTATCAGGAGGCGAAGTGTTCAGCACACTCGACTTACGAAACGCATACAACCAGCTTCCCCTGGATGATGATGCTAAGAAGATAACTGTGTTGAATACACACAAAGGCCTCTTCTGCTACAACCGCTTGGCTTTTGGCATTGCCTCAGCGCCTGCGCTGTTTCAGCGGCGCATTGAAGCCGTGCTGCAGGGTATACCAGGGGTGAAAGTTTACTTGGACGATATTATTGTAGCAGAAAAAGAGTATGACACAACGATACTGCGGCAAGTGTTCGAACGACTTCGGGCGAACGGCCTAACACTGAACAAGGAGAAGTGCCACTTCCGGGAGAAAGAAGTGGTATTTCTAGGGCACAGAATCGATGCAAAAAGCCTCCACCCACTGCAGGACAATTTGGAAGCAGTGCTAGCGGCACCGCCACCGACTTCGGTAAGCCAGCTTAAATCATTATTAGGACTGGTCACATACTATTCCAAATTTCTACCGAACTTGTCGTCCACTTTGGCCCCGTTACACCGACTCTTGTCTAAAGGAGCACTGTGGTGTTGGGGGCCCGCACAGAGAACAGCATTCCAAGAAACCAAGCGCGCCATGAGAAGGGCGAACTTTCTTGTGCATTACGACCCCCAAAGACCCTTGCGGCTTGAGTGTGATGCGTCGGCCGAGGGTATAGGCGCAGTTTTGTCGCACCGCATACAAGGAGTGGATCATCCCATAGCGTTCCGCTCGAGAACTCTAACGTCGGCGGAACGTAATTATTCACAATTGGAAAAGGAGGCACTAGCGCTTGTCTTCGGCGTGGTAAAATTTCGAGATTATTTGTTTGGCAACAAGTTTACTCTGGTGACCGATCACAAGCCTCTGACTGGTTTGCTAGGCCCAGATAAACCCATTCCGCAAACGTTGGGCGCGGCTCTTAGCAGCTTATCAATACGACTTGGAATACAGAAAAGGAGAGCTAATTGCAAATGCCGACGCTCTAAGCCGGTTGCCATTACCGGTTCGCGATAATGGCTGGGAAAATGAACTAGCCGAATATGTCCTGCATGCGCAGGCTATGGAGGATTTTGCTTTGTCTGCGCAGAGTATTTCAGACCACACCAGCAAAGATGACGTACTTCAGCAAGTGAAGACTTGGATCTTGCAAGGCTGGCCAAGGCGTCTCGGTTCAGAGGAACAGCAGTACCAACCGTATTTTGCACGGAGGCATGAATTGGCCGTGAGTAACGGGATACTCTACTGGGGCCACCGGGTAGTTCTGCCTAAAACTGCCCGGCAATTTGTTTTGAAAGAGTTGCACGATACGCACCCAGGCATCACGGCAATGAAGAACCTCGCGCGCTCAATTTTCTGGTACCCAGGGCTAGACGGTGAAATTGAAATGCTTGCAAAACGGTGTCCCCAATGTGTGCAGTGTTTGCCCATGCCCCCAGCGCAGGTCCCGGCAAACTGGCCAAAGAACAACAGACGGTGGTACCGCCTACACGTGGATTTTGCTGGTCCCGTGGAAGGGCATATGATCTTCGTTCTCGTCGACGCCGAGACTAAGTGGATCGAAGCAGTGCCCTTGAAGACGGCGACAGCAGCGACTACGGTAGACACACTTAGGTGCATTTTCGCGCGATTTGGCATACCACGGACTGTCGTGTCGGATAACGGTCCGCAATTCACCAGTGCAGAGACAGCGCGGTTCTTCCGGGAAAATGGGGTGCGCCACGTAACGACGGCCCCATACTACCCGCAATCCAACGGTTTGGCGGAACGGGCAGTACGCACCATCAAGGAGGGCCTGAAGAAAAATCGGGTGGGAACGCTGCAAAGTCGGCTTGCCAAATTTTTTGTTGTGTTACAGGACCACACCGACCCGAGAGGAGCAGTCGCCCGCGGAAAGGCTTTTTGGATTCCAACCACAAACCCGCCTGAGCACCTACCTGGCAGAGGAATACGGGGCGAAGAGGGAGGCTACCGTCAACGGAGTCCCGAACTCTGGAAAGAAAGAGTTTGCACCAGGAAGGGAGGTGTGGAGTCGACAGTACAGTCAGCTAGGTCAAAGGTGGCTACCCGGAACCGTGACAACAGTCGAAGGCAAGCGATTGTTAACCGTTAGCACGCCAAGGGGGGTGCAACGTAGACACGTCGATCAAGTACGACCACGCGACTCGTCGACACCGGTTAAGAAAGAACCGTGCGAAACGCCAATTGCCATGGAGCAATTGCCACTCTCATCCAGCGGCATCCAGTCAACTAGCAGCGAAGCCCTTCAGGCCGGTCTGTCCGAGCCTGGTGAGGAAGCGTCTGGCGGTGGCATCGAGCCAGCAAGTCCAAGGTCCACGGCAGAACCACTCCCACTCCGACGCTCCACCCGTGCCCGCAAGCCGCCGGATAGGTTCTAGCTCAGAGGAGAGGAAGTGATATATCGTAGATTATCAGGTGCACGCGCCGAAGAACATACCGATAACACGTGCCTCCACCCCTCGCCACGGCGCATGCTCCGGCCTCGGGCCAGGGTATTAAAACCATGACAGCAGCCTCGTGAATAAACCATTGTTCCTTCTTGTTCCGGCCATGCATCGTCTTATTCTTCGCTCTTACGATACTACACTTTCTTTAAGCACCCACAAATGATGAGGTGCCCAGAATATTTCCGATTTTTCTAACGTTGTCGCGTAGCGGAAATACATGCGCCTTACCAACAGGGCAATATTGCTTGCATGTTTTGGTACGACGTACATTTTTGTTGTTACTGTGCTTTATTAACCACATTAAAAGATATTATGTTAGTGTAGAAAGAAGACGAATACTCTATTTGTATTCACATACAACACCACAACACACGACATTATTATTCATGTGTCGTAAGGCATGATAACGCCCTGCAATCCTCCTGAATTAAGGTGGACACTACATTAATAATAGAAGGAACAGTCAGATGTCACGACAGGCTGAGACCTTCTATTGAGGTAGAAATCGGACTGTACTTATAGCAGAGCCAGTCAAAATAGAAAATTATAAAAAAGAAACAGTACAACAAACGCATCAATAAGAAGATCATGAATGTGGTCACTACACTGAATAAAAAAGACCCTTCTCCATCTGGAAGGGCAGTGCCCACTCACGACCGAGATCTTTTTGTGTCCGACCATCAGATGTAATTGAGTGCCGGTCGATAGCGGTCACAGTGGCTGGGCGTGCCACAGAATGTTGAACGTGTGCTATGATCGCCGCGGCTTTTGTCACCCACGCTATTTTTTATCTTTTTAGGAGCATTGGTAGTAGGCCAAAGTCGTAAATAGTGTCGGTGGATGCCGCACGTTCTAACGCCGCATAAAGATTAAACAATGAGTAGCGATTAAACAGTGAGGTGACAGTCTAAATATTGCACGATGTGCGGTGCTTTCTGCAGTCACCTTAAAGATGAATGGATATGGCGTCTATAATAAATATGTTGATAGTTGTACGAATGACTGCCTCCTATTCGTATTGACTGCTACATACGCTACGCGATCAAATATTGCACGCATGAGAGTTAATTCAGGTGTAACAAGACACTCTACATATTAATCTCAAACTCACAGAATTGTCACTGCCTCGATCGGCTCTTTTAAGAGGCCGGAAAACACAAGACAATTTAATGAGCCAAAGCATACACGTGTAATGAATGAATTCATCTATGCTACTTCTTCCAACGAAATTGTATCAGTAGCAAAACCCCTTTAAATAATGAATGAATGAATCTTTAGCATTTATTGCTACGTGCTGGCGTTTTGGTTTCATGAAACGTGCGCACATTATTATAATATATTCATCAGTCGCAACCTTCCACACAAACTCATAATGCAATGGCACACTGCTTGGGGCGCGCCGTAGTTTTTGATATGAGGTTGTCCCAGTGGATGTCTGAAGGATTTATTGCCAATGGAAGCTTTACGAAAAAATACCGAATTACGTGCTGCGTGGCAATAAAAGTTGAGATTACCGGGATTAACAAGAAGTCCCTTCACGTCTCAGCACATCATTCGATGGTACTGATGCGCCACCAATATTAGTAGCGTGGACATGCATTTTGCCCAGCGCTCGCATCGTCCGTAATGTTTCGCAGCTTGTTATAGCTTTATTGTTACCAAGTGATGAATCGCATCAATTTGAGATGAAATATGCATGACGCCTCAGTCAGTTACACCACAACATGTGGCTTAAGGGTATATTCCTTCGACAATACAGAGATCAATAAACAATAAATCAATCTGTCAATCACAGCTCTGTAGGCAACTCCGTCACAGTGGTCAATACCCAACTTTCTTTTCTTTTTAGAATTGCAAGTGAAACCTGGCTTTATGGTATACAGCTTCTTCTTATACAGGAAAATACGCTATGTATCTGCTTTCATCTCAAATTATATATTTCTTTAGGGAATAAACGCAATTTGAAGTTAACTTGCAGACACATTTATGAATAAGAGAAATGTCGAGTCACTACTGACAATTACTAAAAGAATCTGCTTAACGTATATGTTCATTCTATAATAGCCTTTCAAAGATCGCATTGACCAGGACGGTATTTAATAACCGCCCAAGTTACAATGAATTTCTGATTGTTTTTAGAGAGCCGTGTGAAAAAAGCTTTCAGGTTGACAGAGACACTAATATACGACATCTCAGTCTAGCCAAAAAATGAGTTCACTGCACACGATTATAGTTTTAAAAAACATTCACCAGCGCCAAAAGGCAGAACACTAAGACACCCACTCATCCCCTTAACACAAATACGCACGAAAACGTACTAAATCTGGATGGAACCCCGTAAGTTACGGAATTAAATCCTGTAACATAAAGTAGTTGTCAAAAAGTCTTTGTTTTTCGTTAAATATTGGTTATTGATGCGGCAGCGAACATTTGTTAAGGTTTTCTACTGCACAAAAATTCTCCTTTCTCTTGTATCAATGGCTAGCTTCTCCCATAAGAACGTTTTATATATGCTCATTGAGAAAATTGCTCCTTGTATTTTTTATTGTTTTCATGTTTATTGTGAACAGTGTAGATAAGTAAATTAGCTGCATACTTTCGTGCGTCTTTTTGCTTGTTCAAGTTGCAACTTCAAATACCATAACGAACCACACTTTTCGCAGCTTTTGTGAAACTGCGGATGTAGGCGAAGATTCATTTAAATAACTGTACTGTACCTAATGTGCAAGGTATAGTTATTAACAACATAAGAATGAGTTAGCGCTCGGCCCCCAGTATTACAGCACGCCTGTCATTTATCTGAGTAACAAGCAAAGATTCGCAATTTTCCGTGTAACCATAAACGCATTCTGACTGTTGAAGAAGTATCACACATATCCTACATTAGGGTCGCCGTTCTTTGTTAAAATGCTAGGTTTCGCCGATTAGTGAAGTTGTAGCATCTAACGAAACTTGGTAAGAAGTATTTTTTTATTGAAAACTATCGAAGTGAACACCAGCTGCTGCGACCTATTATATGTAAAAAATCTGTGAAAACACTCTGACGTGATGTAAGTGAGGCTTCATTGCCGGAAGTTTGTTCACGGCATAATTTTTGTCGCTACGGGCTCAAGTGGGAGGCCCACTGGACGGCTTTATGCTCTCTCATAGTAGAAGACCTCGTACTGCACCTCGATAACAACTTTTTTTTCAACACACATTTAGGCAAACTCTACCAGGGTGGCTTTGAGTTTAGTTTTTTCAATCATGATTAGGCTGTAACCGACTATATTTGTCTCCTAACGTAATAGTTTTAGGGGTGAAACTCCTTCGGGTGTGGGTGTATCACTCGTAGTAGTATGCTGTAGTAGTCGCCACTTCTAGTTAGTTTTAAAAATTGCTCATTTGATGGCGTTTTGTGTATATGTCTTAGAAATATTGTCACTAGATGGCATTTGTGGTTTTCATATAGTTAAAGGTTTCATTTAGTTGACTGACGGACAGACAAATGGACGGATGTACAGACAGACGCACGAACAGATGATTGGACGGATGGACGGTTGGATGGACAGACAAACAGCCAGACGAAAGGACGGACGGATGTACAGACAGACGTACGAACAGATGATTGGACGGATGGACAGATGGATGGACAGACAAACAGCCAGACGAAAGGACGGATGGATGGAAGGGCGGACGCTTCACCCTACTGATCATCATTCACTCCCTGGATATGCTGTGGTTTTTGTGCCAAAAACGCCTCCATCAATTAAAAAGCGTGTATCGTCCTTATGTAGCTCGTGAAGTTATGTTGTGTGTACAGAGCTTACATATCAGTGATGAGGAGTTCACTAGTATGGAAGATGCAATAAACGTATAAGTTTTATGTACAACACGGAATGATAATATTGTGCTATTTAGGAAAAATGTTAGACGACCTAGAGTACTATGTACTCTACTTTGAAAGACCTTTAAGTTGTCCCAGTGCCCAAATCGACAAAACATCAGTTTAGCCTTCAGAATCAGTTATCATACTCGGGACATTTCTTAAATGCGAAGCATTTTGTAGCGAACTTCAGCGACCTTGAGGGTATCTATCTATCTATCTATCTATCTATCTATCTATCTATCTATCTATCTATCTATCTATCTATCTATCTATCTATCTATCTATCTATTTATCTATCTATCTATCTATCTATCTATCTATCTATCTATCTATCTATTTAGCCACTTACGTTTGGGTACTCTCGTGGTCACCCCTTAACTAGGCGCGAATCAAAATTATCATGGGAGGGTAAGGTGGTTGATGAATATGACACGCTTGTCAAGATGTCACATTCCCGTCAACTAGATCGTCAAACACTTCCCGCCAGGCAGTGGCACTTACCCATGGGTGGGTATGTGCCACTGGTATGCGGGTATGTGCCACAGGTGATTGACACTTAGTATCTGCTTAGGAACGACGAGAACAGACATCGAAAATTTTAACGTGTGAGGGTTAGCAAATACCCTACATTGCCCGCGTTGATCAGGCGAATAAAAAGAACTAATGTCAGGGTTCAAGCTGGAATCAAAGCCAAGCATTATGCGTGGTAATGAATCATTTTAACACAGAGCTACTACGCCAGGTCTTGGAACTACTTTTCAAATAAACGGTAATTTTCATTAAAAGTAAATAGTGGTTGCAGTGCTGCCTATCCAATTTTGTAAACATTACATACGTACTCATTTGATCCAGTCGCCACGTCATATTAACGTCAATTGTGGTCAGTTGCCATGCACTGGAGCGACGTATGCAGCAGTGCCCAAGGCCAGCATGCGCGCAAACATGAGCGCATCATATCAGCTTCTGGTGTTGGTAATACAGATCTTCCAGTTGGCATCGTTGCGCAAGTGCAAAGAACTGGTTATATAAACATACGCAACTCTTGAACATGTCTGTGCATGCCAAATTTGTACATATATTTAGAGCCATTTTATAACGTGTCGCTAAATAAAAATTTGCAACACGGTCACCTTCACTCCGCATGCTTGGCGTAACTTCTATTCCCAAGTACAAGGGATATGTCAAATTTTCTGACGCACAGTTAATCTGCTGGTTTCACTTGCTTAATACTTTTGAAGTCTTCAACCCCGTAAATGTGGCAATTTCTTAAACAATATTGTTTACAAAAAAACTAGAAATAATTTCATCTTCTCTCTTTTATGGTAATATTAAGGCGTTGTTTTTCACGACTAATACTTTTTATACAGCTTGCTCCAATACAGAGACACTCGAACACACACAAAAAAATATATAGATTTCCATGCTCTCTTTATCATTGATATCACAAAAAATAGCTGCATATCCACGGAGTGTATGATGGAGAGTGGGGCGAGGCATCCATTCGTTCATTCGTTCTTTATTCCGTCCGTCCATGCGTCCGTCTGTGTGACCGTCCACGCGTCCATCTGCCCGTCCATGCGTGCGTCTGTTCGTGCGTCTACACGTCCATTTGTGCGTCCGTCTCCGCGTTTGTCCATGCATTCGCCCCTGCGTCGGTCCATGCGTCCATCCGTCCATGCAGCCATCCATGCATCCGTCCATGCGTCTGTCTGTGTGTCCATTCGTTTATCTAGTGAACACTCCAATACCACGATCTCGCATCTTTTCATCGTTTATTCTGCATAGAGAAGCACCGCCATCCAGCGGACATTACAAGGACTAAACGAGAGGTGGCACACTCATAATTTCTTATGGCTTGCGCTTCGTGTCTACTTCCCACCTTTAACCACCATGGTATATACTAGTTTACTGTATTCATGAATCTGCGGCCTAACGCTCGCTAAACCTTTCTAAAACCAAGGAGAATACGCCCAGCGAGTATAACGAAGCAATCCTTTCTTGCCGGATATTGCTCAATGCGCATGCCGATGGCTGCTAATGGAGAATGAGAGACAGGAGAATTCAGCTTTTAGATAACGCGCACGCTGCGAATTTTTTATTGTTCAACAACGAACAGGAGAAATCTCCCACCAGCATCACCTTGCAGGTGAAAAGGTAAGACTGGTTACAAACTACGACTACGACTAGGAGGGGTGAACGGGCGCTGCTTTGAGGAGCTTCGCCCCTAAAAAGAAACGCACGAACAAACTTTCTTAGGAATGTACACCTCGAAAGAAGACGCAAACTTGCAACGCAACGCGGCGCTTCTAAGACGGCCCGGCTAAAAAGAATTCTCGTGGTAGACAATCTTGCTTGAGGTCGCGCTTGTTTTTTTAGGCACATCGATGAATGATTGCAATATGGCAAAAGGCTACCTTCTCACATTGCTAGAAAATGAAGCTTGTGGATGGGACAAACCCTCCCAGATGAATACGGTGGCACATACATTGTGAGATAGAGTGGGAAGCTCATAGACACAAGTGCATGTTGTGTATTAGCATAGCGAAGGCCGGAAAGTGGCGTCTGCTGCGCAGTCACGCTTTGTTATACGACACGATTACGCGGGGAAAGGCAGTCACCGCCGGAACCTTTCAGGCTCCTGCATCCGCTGAGGCGTTTGGTCTGGACATGAACGAGATAATGTATTCGTTGCTAATGGGAAGTTGGGCACTTCTGAGTGGTATTTGACGAACATGGCACTGAGGTTTATACAGGCGCTCGCTTTCATTGATGTCGCCTTACGTGTGGGTGCGGGTCTCCATTTGGGTAATAAAGCCAAGCTTATCCGCGCCCTGTCCCACGCTGGAACACTTGCCTTTTCGTGCAAGCGTTGCCTAGTCAGTGCAACGTGATAAACGCTACGGTACTTATAATTACTTATCTATGCCTTTTCTGGCAAGAGACACACAGAATATTGACGTGTTGTTATGGAGCCTCAAATATGAGCAAAAATTGCTTTTTAATTGACAATCGCAAAAGTATGAACGCAGAATCTTGAGCAATATAGATGATTGCTGCGGATGAGGTCAGCCGTTTGGTGTCTTGTTTGGCCACTTTGATGTCATTTAAGGTACCATTAAGGGTAGACAAATAGACAAACAGACAGACAGACAGGCAGACACAGACAGACAGACAGACAGACAGGCAGACAGACAGACAGACAGACAGGCAGGCAGGCAGGCAGACAGGCAGGCAGCCAGGCAGGCAGGCAGGCAGGCTGGCAGGCGGGCGGGCAGACAGGCAGGCAGGCAGGCAGGCAGACTAAAATATTTGCGTCAAAAGTCCCCAAGAAAGATTATCGTCTTTAAAAGCTGAGAGTGAAAAGATGACGCAACACCTGGAAGAGCTTTCCAGTGTCAGGCTACCAGCCCTGCGTTATTTTTCGCAGTTTGTGATCAGTATGAGATAGCGACTAGCTTATGAAAGCACATTGTATGCCCTGCTAGCACAAAAACGTGAATGATACGTCGCATACTTGCGCATTACAGAGATGCATATATTGTGATATCACTGACGCGGTTGGCTTGATGTACACGTCTTGAAGCAGTCGTGGTGGTTTCGTAATAATGGTATATATGGCATGCTTTTTATAGGTCATATATCAGAATATATGACAGTAATAAATGACACCATAATATCATAATATCTTACAAAGCGCACGGAGCCTGTATCACTATTGCTAAACGGCAAGGTGCCATTAGAGTATTTTCAAAAAGTGCCGTATATTTCACTATAAGCGATATAACACGAACGACGAGGCAGCACGGGTTTGATCAATGTGTACCGCTTTTCCTCATATAAAAGCTACGCTGGTTGTCGAAGTTAATGTCAGGGTTCTCGTAGTGGAATAAAGCATTTGTGAACGTTTCATTAGGACAATATAAGAATGGCGGAGTGATGAATCGCTCATGGCTGACAAGCACCACATTGCGCTTGCTGCCGCACTAGTGATCGATATATATTGCTAATAAAACGTAGTGCTAAATACGGCTCGCGAATTCGGCCTAATTGGCTACCTAAACTGGGTAAGTGCGGCTAGTGCCTACTAATCTCTTAAAGATGGTTCCAATACTGCAAGCGGTGTACCCCAAAACATTTCTGGTCATTTAACTCACCAGCTACTAACGTCGAAATAATAGCACGTTTTCAAGATTCTTTCAAGTATAACGAGAGTTTCTCTTTATTTTTTCGTTAAAAGGAATGTGCGCAAAATTCAAGGGAATCTCTTATTTTTGTGTAGCTGAAAAGAACGTTTATTTGAATATATTTTGGCTAATAAAGAAAGGAAAGTGTAGAAAATCAGCAGGCCATTTGCCAAAGCTCTTCTTGCCTACTGAAGCTATTAAAGCACGTAGCTGGACGAAACCGGATGTCAGAAAGCGCATGTGTTAGTTAAGAAAGCGTAACGACTAAAGTTTCGTTAGTATAGTTGGGTAATAGAACTAGTGTCGTGTTGGACAGGTTAACATTTAATGTCAGTGCGAGTTCCCTATAACTGGTCAGTGTTGGCTAGCACGTGCTACCATTGGGTAGGTTTTCGAAATGTTGAGGTTGGTTAACTCTTAAGTAGTGCTACCTGATGTCACGAAATGGCGGTGAACCTTTCACTAACATTTTCATAAAACATTGAACACATTCTTTTTAAACGCTGCCAACTTTAACACAGCGAAAAGTCAACATGCGCTAGCAAGTGCAGGTTTTGCTTAGCCGACCTATATATCACTTCGCAATTTAGAGAATTTCGTTTACAGAAGCCGTGAGTTGTGTGTCCGTGATGTACGTAGTAGTAGTAGTAGTAGGTAGCCAGTAGTAGGACTAGAGGAATTGAGAAGGAAACCCACGCACATTATTCATAAATAAAAAGATAGTCGTTTCCGATGATACAACATAAAGAGTAGAGTGTCGGTGACTTTATCTACAATAAATTTGCCTTGAATTTGAGGCTTAATGAAAAGAACTAGTAACAAAAAGACGCCATTTGAGCACTATCTGACCAGGAAAGGTTGCCACGTTAAAGTCACTGGGTGTAACCTTCTTGTTTTAGCAAGATTCGGCAAGGGCTGGACCTCACTGCCATGAACTAGCGGCAGGGAAAGGTGGGAACTAGACACGAAGTGCAAGTGGTAAGAAAGTGCGCGCATGCCGCTCTTCTAGCCCGGCTGCACTACCTTTCGTTTAGTCTTTAGAGTGTTCGCTGGATGACGGTACTTCTATAAGATGAATATATGATGAAAAGATGCGAGATGACGGTCTTAACAGTGTTTGCTAGATAGACGGACGGATGGACAGATGCATGAACAGATGGAAAGACAGATGCACGGACGGACGGACAGTTGCACATATGGACGCATGGACAGACGGACGCATGGACAAACGTAAAGACGGACGCGCGGACAGCCGCATGGAAGGCCGCACGAATGGACGCACGGACGGCCACACAGATGGATGCACGAATGGACACACGGAAGAACGCAAAGCTGGACGCACGGACGGATGAATGCGTGGACAGATGAATGGACGCACGAACGGATGAAAGACGGGAACGAATGGTTGGACAGACGGACGCACGGACGGACTGACGGATGCTTCGCCCCACTCACCATCATGCACTCCGTGGATATGCTGCGATTTTTTTCTCTAGTGCATTCATTCTATGACTTATAGTCTCAAGAAAGGTGTTTCATCTTTGTAGCGTTGCATTGCATCGGTCAATAAATATGTGTTTTTCTTTATTCTTTCACTAAAGTATTTGACGCTCTACGACAATATTAAGTCCTGGGTCAAGAGTGCCAAGCAGCAAGCATAAGAAACAATACAATTTGTACAAAGCATTGCGAAAAAATCTGGTCATGCTAACTCCAACATGGCTCGCCTCCTCTTCCGTTAGATATTGCAGCAAAAACTCGTTTACCCCTCTCAATTTCGTCAACTCATGGTATAAGATTGAGCACATCCAAAGGCGATCAACCACGAAGCCTCGCGTGCCATAACTGGACGGACACGCATCACTCCTCTGACAGTAATGCAACAGGAGGCCCCACTAAACACTATTGATGAATTAGTACACCACCGTCATTGTGCGCGCAACCTGATGCCATCAACGTTCTGTTCGGCTGCTGCATTAGCGCGCTGCATGGACAAAGAAGCTCACCACACCCTCAAAAAATGTCCACTACTGCCCCGTTGAACTAAATGCAGCTCACTGAAAACAAACCCATTGGTCGTATTTACTGCATGCTTTCGCGCCAGGTGAACACCCAAGTTTTCCGCGTGCTTCGTACCGAACACCTACTGTCATTGATTATACTGATTCCAGTGTGAGCAGCGGCAACATTATTCATACCGCCCTGGCATTTTCATTTATACCAGGGGCTGGCCACAAAAACTCATTTTATGCGGATCCTGCACCACTGGCTCACCGAGCGGAGCTGGCCTTCACACGTGATGAACTGGCAGCGCTGCTACCTCATCTACAGCCTACCAAATGCTCTTAGCTCAACATCGTACCGGCTCGACGCAACTTATTCACAATATACAAGGGGTGTATCAATTTACGTCACTCTCCGATGATATTAACGATCTTGCTGTCTCCCCATCTGTGAAATCCGTGTTCAGTGGGTTCGACAAGGCGCTTTGCGGACCTTGTTAAAGTTGATTTGGTCACCCGTCTTTAAGTTACATCCCACCCGCTACCGTATTTGCCGGAGGACGTTCAGGGACAGATTCTCTGGGAAAAGGATAGCCTCCGTCGTACCATACGAGCTCTTACACTTCCGTGGTAATCAAACTTCTCTTATGATATAACTCGCCGAGAGGTGGTTACGTTGCATGGGCTTCTTGTTGTGGTCGCGCTTACCCCATCCATCACCATTCATTGGACGCAAAAATAATAAGGCCCGTTTGGCGAATCATGACCGTTTTGTGACACCCAATTTAGGATATAGCTGCCTTACACTTACTGTGGATATGCATTGGTCTAGAATTAAGCCGACAAATTTGCGCTACAGGTCTCAAGCCTGGCCGACCAACCTACTTTGACCGCTGAGTTCGTGTACCTCACCATCGTTCTCTACTGAACTTTACACACGAAGCAAACCTGCATGTGTGTTTTGAATAAAATTGTACAAGGCCGAGGGATAGGCTTTCGTAACCAAGAAACCCTTGTAGCGTCGGACTTTATTTGAACAATACAGACGACTATAGATCCCTTTATTGGTATACTCATGGTGAAGGTGTCTTAATACATTCGGAAGATGCATCAATAACCGGCTATTGGAATTCCAGTATGGAATTCCAGTATGGTTGGTAAATAGAGAAATTCGCCCGAAACATTTCTAGTGCTCATCTAGAGTGCTCAAAATGTTATCCAGAATTGCTTGCGAAAGTCAATGTGAATATTCGCCATGAGCGCTGTGTTCGTGGTTATAATGGACTTAAAAAAACAAATCTTTGTTCTGTCGATGGTCTGATGACGAAATGCCTCAATCAGTTCATCTAGCCATCAAAGAAGACCAATACATGAACAACATATTATCTCAACTAATACAATAGCAAAGTGCCAATGAAAAAAACAATAAAAAATTACATTATCTCAGTTAGACAGTATTGCCACGTAAAATGAGACGAGACGTGACTATTGGCAAGTGTCTTAACAGCCATCAAGACCGAGCACCGCACGCACGGCGGGCAAGCCAGTCCACTGCTTCGTTGTCGTCTGATGATCGCTGATGTGTCAGCTAATCAGCATACCCCCCCCCCATGTGGTAATAGTGTCGTGTCGCTGCACATAAAGTATGGTCTTCAGAAGGCAGGCGGTAGGGTTCCAGCCTGCTGACGTGCACTACTTCACTGGGCGTGGTTGCGGGCAGGGGAGGTTTCAGTTGCAGGAGTGATCTCATACTTGACATCGGTTACCTGGCGGATGATATGGTAAGGACCTGTGTACCCAAGATATTAATTTATATGACAATCCAAGTGGACGAACTTGGCAAACACAGGAGATTGAAATAACTGGCTGAGATGCGAATTCGACATGCCGGCTCTCATAGATGGCTTTCTGGGTGGCTTGTGGAGCCAAAAGTGGGTGATCTGATGTGTGTGGTCGGCACGAGAAATAGTGTCTCGTGCATATTCGGTTGATGGAGTTGTAGTGCTCAGAAGTAGAATGCCCAATGGTAAAGTCCGATCACGGTCATAAAGCAAATAAAGGGGTGCGTAACCTGTGGTGTCATGGTGCGCAGAATTGTACGCGAAGGTCACGTGCGCTAGCGCACGGTCCTACTCATTGTGATCGAAGGACACATACATCGCGAGCAGGTCCCTGAGAGTGCGATTTAGGTGCTCGTTGAGGCCGTTAGTTTGTAAATGGTTGAAAGTGGTCAACTTTTGCTGCGTCGAGGAAGAGCGTGGCCGCGATCTGTGAGAAATTGGTGAGGAGCGCCATGGTGCATGACGACATCGTGAACCAAAAATCCGCCACGTAAATAGCGGTGCTAGTAGGGAGCGCTAGAGTACTGGCATACCTAGACGCATAGCCTATGTAACGAAATAACCGGCTCGCAGACGTTAGGCGGAGACGACCCGTTTATTTAGCATGGTGCCCGAACTGTCCATTCCTAGCGTGAGCCTATCTCCATTTCGTAGTCTTCCCCTCCATCGCGCACGCTCCTCGATGCTCCGTTCCAGCGCATTTCACAACATCCTCCGGGGCAGGCCAAGATTAGCCTGATGCTTCGAGGGCGCAGAGTTTCGGCACCGGGTGATTCACTACTGAACCATTGGCTCGATGCACTGAGCACGTGCACACTAAGCTGTCTCTTCCTTGCAATAAGGCGATCACTCGGCCTAGCTTCCAGTATGTTGCAGGTGTGTTGTCTTCTAACATTCACAATACATCACTGATCTGTAATTTGGTTGATGAACAACTTGGGCTGTTGTGAGCTGAGTGCAGTAGCAGCAGGTAGGCTCATTTCCTATTTTTTCCCAAGTTCATCTATGCTACGTTGGCGATGAGGTGCCTTGCGGTTCAATTCAACTGTAGTCGGAAGCTCCGAGAGGTCAAGTTGTTGTGACAGGGAAATGCTGCGCCTCCTTAGCAAGAAATGCGGTAGAGTTAATGGATGGAGCCCATTGGGATCACTCTCGAGATACGTCAGTGGTCGGCTATTGATTACTGCTTCGATCTCACACAGCATAGTTGAGAATGCTTCCAGGCCTAGGCTGCTGCGTCCCAAAAAATATTTCAAGGAGTTTTTGGTTGAGCGAATGAGATGCTCCCACCATCATCCGCACCAAGGAGCTCTCTCTACGATGAACTTCCACTGTATCCGTAGCTCAGCTGTTCACTCCCGAAGTGCTCGTAGTGTAGATGCAAATGTTTTTGCGCAGCTGCGGAAGGTTTGAGCGTTGTCGGAGTGTACTGTCGAAGGAACTCTGCGCCAGGCGACTATACGGCGGAAGGCGAGCAATGTTGCTGCAGCAGTCATGTCCGAGGTTAGTTCTAGATGTACCGCCCGTGTGACTGCACATAAAAAAAGAAGAACGTAGGACTTTGGTGAACCACTTGCTAGTTTAACGTATGAGATCAAAATGTTGAGGAAAGGACGAGCCACCGTGCCCATGACGAAGCCCATCCGTCGACCTCTTCTTTAATGCAAATGCACTGCCCTAATCCCTGAAGCTGATAATGTCGCTCCTCGTATACTACACAATTTGCAACATCCTCCACGGCCTCCAGTGTTGCCTCATGATGAACCATATTACAGTTGCTGTAAACACTACACACACAATGTTCGTCACTAATAGTTCGAGGTACAAGTCAATCCACGTGGAACAATCCGGGTTCACTCTTGCACCTCGTTTTGCAACGGTGCTTCCGACGCTTGTTCTATATACGTGCCTTCGAACGCGTCGCGTACGGTAAACTTGCGCTCTTGATGATCAGGTTTCGTTGGCAGAAACACGGTTTCTTCAGCTCCCTGGTGTGGCTCATTTTGAGAAGGTTTGCCTTTGAATTTCTTGCCTTGGCTGTGCTCACTTTGGGAGCAGCATCCTTTTTCTTCCACCCAGACTTTATTGCTTCATTTGCCGGTTTGGCCCTGTGTCAATATACTTAATCGGTAGCGACGTTGCTTGTGTGGTTCGCATTCTTTTCCCCTTTGATGTTTGTAGCTTACTCGTAGGACTAATACTAGCAGCAGGCTCCTCTGCCCTCACAGTTTTTCTCTTGCTTCTTTTTGCTTGAATTTGTCTTGATTTGCTTGTGCTTCTGTCAGACGTTTCTACGCGTGGCTGCGAGGACAGTGCAACAACGGAATCTGCTGGCCTTGGCTTGCACCCATTGCGATATCCCTTAAATGCCCGTTTATAACTACAAAGGCTTCCTGCTTTTAATTAGTAGAACTTTGTCTCTCCACCACATGCACTTGAGTTTTTGTAACTGTCGTGTCCTTTGCTTCAGTCATAGTGTACACTGACGGGAGTTGTAATGGCGTGAGCGAGTTCTTTGAAAGTAGCGGTTTTTGCGTTATTGAATGCTCATTACAGTGGCGAAATCAGTGACTTTTCGGCTTCCAGCGCGTTGAGTGACTCAACGTGAGTCTGAGTCTTCTAGCTTCTGCAGAAGAAGATTGCTGCTGAATAAGCAGAGGCAAGATGGTGGCGACACAGACGAAGAGTGCGCGTCAGCTTGTACGTCTCTCGAAAGCCCTTGCCCCATGGCCTCCAAGTGAGCTTGTAGAGCATTGAATAGGTCTGCGATCTTATACTCTACTCTTACCTTGGCTAGAATGATCTGATGTTCATCAAGCTCCACTTCGCTCTTCTCAAATTTCAAGCGAACGATATGAACTGCGCCTTGTACTTCCTTGTAGATTTTATTAGGAAGCTTGTGATGCTCAATCAAAATTCGATCAATGTATCGTAACTCGCTTGCTCACGGACGCTCCACGTGTATTAGACGTTTAATGTTGGCGATGGCTTCTGTGACGGTCTTCCGCACTTCATTTCGCCTTGCGAACAGGGCCTCCATTATCCAGTCCAGCGTTGAAAATGTGAGAGACCACTGGCCGCTTACGTCACAAGGAGAAGTCGCAGTGAACTTGGTGCCTTTGACAAACGGTTCGCAGCACGAAATCTCAAGCAATGTCGAGGTGTCATGCTTGTTGATCTGGTTCTTGAGGTGGTTTGGTTCGCACATCAACTTTAACCAACGGTGGCTTCACAAAAGTCATCGAGGGTGCGACTGTGGCCGAAATTCGTGAAGGCCGCCCCATCTCATCCCCGTAGGTTTTTCCTCGCGGGTGTCGGCTCCAAAATGTTGAGGAAATGACGACCCATCGTGCCCATGACGAAACCTATCCGTCGACCTCTTCTTTATTGCAAATGCACTGCCCTAATCCCGATGATGATAATGTCACTCCTCGTCCTCTACACAGTTTTCAACAGTTTACAGCAACAGCGACCAACTTGCTGCACGAGCTTGACTCAGGAAAAGGACCGAGAAGATCTATACCAACTAGGTAGAGAGGTACGTTGGGAATGAATATCGACTGAAGAAGTTTAGCTGGGGGATCAGTAGGTCACTTCCTACGTTGGTACTCATCGCAGGAGGACAACTAACGGTGAACAGACCTGGTGAGACCAAGCCAAGAGAAGGGGCGGCGAACACAGTCGTACGTGCGAGGTAGATCCAAATGGCCAGCAGTTGGTTCGTCGTAGAGATCATGCAGCACGGTGGTACGCAGAAATTTCGGTACGACTAGAAGGAGCTCAGGGCCATCTGGCTGAAAGCTACGGTGGTGGAACCTACCGTTCAAGACGACGTACATGCGAAGAGACGTGTCGTTCAGAGAAGAGTTGAGACGGTCAATGAGTGACCACAGGAAATCATCGTGACGCTGTTCGTCACCAATCTGAAAAAAAAACCTTTACATCGACGTGACGCTCCGATCCGTCTGGTTGCTCAAAAGGGTATAGCGGGACAGCCGATGAGCGTCCATATTGAAGCTTCCAGACTTGTAGGCAACTGGATAGATTAGATTTGTGGGGTTTAACGTCCCAAAACAACCATATGACTATGAGAGACGCCGTAGTGGAGGACTGCGGAAATTTTGACCACCTGGGGTTCTTTAACGTGCGCCCAAATCTGAGTACACGGGCCTACAACATTTCCGCCTCCATCGGAAATGCAGACGCCGCAGCCGAGATTTGAACCCGCGACCTGCGGGTCAGCAGCCGAGTACCTTAGCCACTAGACCACCGCGGCGGGGCCGTGTAGGCAACTGGGTAAGAGTACTCCTGAACATGCGACGCTCAGCGACCAAGTTGTCCAGTATGGTCCTTCACTTAGGAAAGCCAACATAGCGCGTGATGATTTGTGACGACACGGAAAGGGGGGCCATACAAGTAAGGACGGAATTTCACAACTGCTTATTCAAGAGCGAGACATTCCCGTTCAGTCACGGAGTAATTGCGTTCAGACTTCGAAAGGAGACGACTTGAATACGCATTTGCACGGTCGTTACCTCACTGAGCTTGCGCCAGAACTTAACGGATGCCGTGACCACGCGTGTCTTTGCGCACTTCTGTAGGAACATCGGGGTTGAAATGTGCAAGAGTGGGGGGTGTCGTAAGAGCGGTGATTAGCTAAGAAAAGGCGTCAGCTTGAAGAGGGCCCCAATAAAATGAGACACTTTATGTGAAAAGGTCCATGAGTGGTCATGCGAGTGCGACAAAGTTTTTTATGAACCGCCGAAAGTAGGAGCTGAAGCCCACAAAACTGTGAACACCATGAACAGAGTGTGGGACTGGGAAGTTCGTTGCAGCGCGTACATTCGCTGGGTCTGGTCGTACGCCAGTAGCGTCAACACAGTGACCCAACACAGTAATTTTACAAAGACTGAAGTGGCCCTTCGGGGAACTTAGTCAGGTGCCGGCTTGTCGGAATATTTATAGAATGGTAGAAAAGCGTTCAAAGTGTGTGGCGAAGGTGGGTGAAAATATTATCACGTCATAGAAGTAGCACAAGCACGTCATTTATATAAATCCTTGAAGTAGCGCATCCATCATTCTCAAGAAGGTTGCTGGGGCATTGAAGAGACCAAACAGCATGACCTTGGTGAAGGCCGTCGGTGAAACGAATGCAGTTTTCTCACGTGTAATTTTGTCTACAGGAATTTGCCAGTAGCCAGATCGGAGGTTGAGAGATGAAAAGAAGGCGGCGCCATAAAGACAGTCAAATGCGTAGCCAATACAGAGAAGAGCATACACGTCTTTTTTGATGACTTTGTTGAGGGGCTGATAATCAATGCAGAAACGCCAGGAGTCACCAGAAATTACTGCTAGTCGTGATGTGTACACGAGTTGAGATTGATGGTGGATGTGCGCAGAGTCACCAGTTTTAATTTGGTGCTCGACAATATTAGTCTGGCCCAAGGAACGATCATGGATATAAAAAAATATCACTGTAGGAGGCCAAAACCTAGCAGAGAGCATCGCCTTGATCAGGCAAAAGGTCTGATTCAATCATGCTTCAAAAGATGGCTTCGTCCGAACTGCGTAACCGTGAGACTTCAGCTTTGCCCGGAACAGTTACAGCGACAGCGTTGATGTCATCGTCTGTTATGGCTGTGAGTTGAGCATGCGACATCTGGCAGGGCAAAACCAGGAGAATTAGGCCAAAATAGAGAAGCGGAAGAAACAGACAGTTCATAACTATGTTGGCGATGGTATGTGGCACTGTAACAAAGCGTGTCAGTCGGTGTTATCGGTGGAACGATGTAGTCTCCGTCAGGAACTGGAGCAGTCAATGACAAACAAACGTATCTCACACCTTGAGGAGGCCAGCGAACAAAAGTGATTGGACCAAAGCGGCTGAAGGGCTTTTCACATGCATCAGAGAGAAGTGGAAGGTCGAGGCCGAGGGTGCCAAAAGGTCATTTAAGCCCCATTGTGCCGACAGGAAATCAAGGCCAAGTAAGAGGTGATGGGGGCGACGAGCTAGCAAGTCTATGTGTGACGACCAGCAATGCTTACGCGAGCAGTACACATTCTGCCGACTTTACGACACTGCCATCTGCAACTCGTATGGCTATAGTCGTAGAGGGCGTCATAATTTTCTGCTAAAAGTGGCTTAGATGAACGCTCATAATAGTTGGGTGGGCGCCTGTGTCAACAAGGGCAGTCACGGGAACATTGATGAGTTTTACTTTAATGAGGCCGTAGTGTGTGCGCAGCATCAGAAGAGAATTTCCGAGAGTCGTTAATATTGCAGCTTCACCTTCATAAGCAGCAATACCTAGTTTTCCTGGTGCGATTGCCCAGAGAAGCTAGGCAAGGAAAACCGTCGAGGTGGCGGAGAACGGTATTGCGGGGTAGCGGCGACGGGGAACGAGAGTAGCGGCAACTGGACGAAGAGGCGTGAGTGGAGTGAGGCTCGTTAGAAGGCGGCGAGTAGAAGTTATACGGTGCAGCGGCTGAACGTCTACAAGTGGTAGGGCACGTATAAGTAGGGTTGCTCTGGCGTGGTGGGTTGGACCAGCGGCGATGGCAATAACGAGAAACATGGCCAGGTTGATGAGAGGAAAAGCAGATATGGTGGCTGTCAGAGGGTCGCAATAATCCGTAGGCTTCCGGAAGGGCAAAGTTGAAGGAGGTCGGCAAGCGTTACCTAAGGAGTAAGGACGTACTTCAGGGTGAGTCAGGAGAGATGCTGATGGTAGACCAAGATTAGCAAATTGCTGCCTGACCACAGCTTGAATTAGAGGTACCGATGGCTGTGATGCGTCGGTGGTTTGTGTTGCGAAAACAGGCTGTTGAATGGGAGCTTTAAAGGCAGCTTTAAGCTCCAGACCAACAAATCGGGTGACGTGGTCATAGATCCGTGGCTGGCGAGCGGCTTCAAAGGACGAAGTTGCGGTCGTGTTGGGCTGTCGTGTGAATCCCTGCGCGATACGGCGGCTCTTGGCGTGTTCAAACCGCCGGCACTCTTTGAAGATTTCATCGATGGTGGTGACGTTAGCGTAGACAAGTCGGTTGAAGGCACCGTCGACGATGCTTTTCAGCACATTCGATACCTCCTCAGTCTCGGGCATGAGTTCGTCCACCTGGCGGCAAGGGGAATATACGCGACGTACGATTCAGTAGACGTCTGTGCCCTAGTAGCCAACTGATTTCGCGCAGTCGTCTGCCGTGCTGCGGGGTTGCCAAAAAGGTCACGGATCCCTCCAATGAATGTTTCAGTTGGTAACGTAAGCATCATGCATCTCGAGCCACACCCGTGGTGAGTCATCAAAAAAAGCACGTTAGCAAGAATGAGTCTCGTGTCCCACCTAGAGCCGGCGCTTATCCGTCATTCACGTTAAGTGACTTGTCAAAGTCAAAGCCATTCTATCTAGAAAATATGCCCGGATCTCAAGCAGAAGGTATGACGACGTATGTATGAGTCACAGAAGAGGTGGGTGGTGATGACAATGTTCCTTGAACCTGTGACAAGGTTGGACCCGTGATGATGCGTCCGCTGCTGAGATTTGTGATAGGCATAGGGAAGAGGCAACACTTCCACCACAAATGTGCCACGTAAAATGAGATGAGACGCGACTATTGATGAGTGTATAACAGTGATCAAGACGGAGCACAGCACGCATGGCGGGCAAGTCAGTTCACTTCATCGTTATTATCTTCTGATCATGGATACGTCAGCGTAGCGATATAATGTTGTTTTAAACTATTTAAAGCACTCACATAAGGCCAGTGGAAAGCAAAAGTAATAAAACGGAATGAAAAAACGCGTTTACTACGTCCGGCAGGGGGCGTCTTCTCCGTAGAGACCGACAGGGAGTACCTGGTGGCCGCTTCGTTAGCTTGCAGGACGGGCCTTTGCTGGTCGGCGAGAAGTGAGCTCCTGAGAGACCTCTCCTCATTTTTCTTTTCAGAAGGTGCACTGTTCCTATAACACCACTCTCAGAACTATTTCTGCCGCTAATGTGCTTCTTTATTGGCTCTGGAATTGGAGGCATCAAACATAGTTTTGCACTGCCTGCATTAACGGCCCACCATTGACGAAAATACAGTGTAATGCACCGACACCATCGTGTAACATCACAATGCCTGACGTCACCATAGCACAATGACGCCACCATCTGCGACGTCATTTGTGATGGCAATATGTGACGTCGTGGTGACTCGATCACACGGTGAGGGTCAGTGAGCACTCATTTTGACGCCGCTGACGAAATGTGGCGGTCCATTATCGCGTCTGATGAGGCATACGAGCCGTTCACCTTACAATTATTCATTTTTCTGGCCATATTTTGCACAACATGCATGTCTTGTGTCACTGACTCATAAGGCACGGACCCGCTAAGGTGGTCTGGTGGTTATGGCGCTCGACTTGTGACGAGAATGTCGTGGTATTGAAACGCGGCCTCGTCAGCGGCATTTTTGATAAAGGCAAAAAATGCTTTATATTGCGTGCACCTAGATTTAGGTACATGTTAAATAACGCCGAGTGATTTAAATTCCCGCGTTCCTTCAGTACGCCGTCCCTCATAGCCATATTGTGATTTGGGGGTATTAAACCCCAAGAAATAAATTGTTACTAATTCGCACGCATACACTTTGACGTGAAGCTTGGCGCACAACATTCTAACTCGAAAATTTATAAGCAAATATGAATTTTGTTATTTTCATCAGGTGGCATTCCAGCGTGACACCCCTGGATAGAGAAGACGGACAGCTCAAGCCTATTTCATGACAAAACGCCTAATAGAGGAGCCAGGAAAGTTGCTGCGCATTGTCGTATTAGTGTTCTTCCTAGATCAGCACGTGCTAGTCGGACAAAAAAGCTTTACGTTGCTAACAAGACAGGTGAAAGTACAAGTGCTGAGAGATTGAAATCACTTCAGCTACGACGTTTTATTTATGGTGCGAGTAGGTTGCTGATTATTCAGTTTTTTTAACAGGTGCTGAAACAAGCATGTACCGTGCTGTTTGTTATCATTGATTATAATGTCGGTTTAAGCATAAGTAGAGTTCCTCTAACACCTACTGCAACGCCGTTTCGCTGCACCACAAGCACAGTAAGCTTTGAGTCGCCACGATAGGATCGGTGATGAAGAAGTCGAGAATAAGGTGTTGCTCAAAAAGTAAACGTTATTATGAGATTTGTTTTACGGAGAGCCATTCTTTTTAGTGCAGAATATAAATAATCTTGTAAAGTTTGTGTTGCACGTAAAATCGTAGGCTAGTTCATGTGCTTGTGTAGTTTTCTTAGCTAAAGAGCTGGTATTTGGAGGAAGGCGATAGATGGCACAATGGTCAAGCTTAATTTGAGAGATTCTTTGGAGCTCTTTAAAGTATTCAGCTGCCAGGCGTTAAACACTGCCGATATTTAGTCAACACTATTGAGAACATGTAAGCCAAACATAGTACAGCAGCACGGAGTAAAGAAGGGCTGTTTTCAGTGGATGATAGTGACATCAGACTCGCGCTCTACGCTGTACAACACCTAGACCAATGTCAGAAAGTCTGCCATTGGCTAATTACATTCTGTCGGCAATAACCTGAGTATTATTTTTTTCTTTCCGTTTTAAATTCAGCAAGTACGTCAACAGGATTGTGCTTGTATTCAATGGCATCGACATGTCAGTCCATATTTCCAGTTAGCACCCCGGTCGATCGCTGCTTGCTTAATAATTTTCTCGTGCGATCGAGCCAGGCTTATTTAAGCGCAGTATATACGGGTGATTGTAAACTCTACCTGCCTCAGTAGGTCATGCCGCTCGTACTGGACTACTTGGCTATGCTGGTGGCTATTCGCAGCATAAAAGGCCACTGTTTGTGCTACGAGTAACAAGGAATGTGGACTCACTCTTGTTAAATGGCTGCACCGAGGCTCCCAGACTTTCCACAAGTGACATGGCGGGAGACGTTACGTGTTTCACAAGGCTGTTTTGCTAATTTTGTGCTAATGTGCCCTCGGGACATGACGTTGGGCTGCATATATGCAATACACATGTGTGGTGGGTTGCGCTGTAAAGCTAAATAAGCCACACACATGTTTGGTGTAGTGACTGATGACGGGGGTGATCAAGAATGCTCCATTAAGAATGGGTAAAGGCAGCTTCCAAGCGCACTTTCATTACGCATACATACTGCCCGAATCCAGTTGCCATATCAAGCAAGCGCTATACATCGTTTGTATGGAAACAAAGGTGACTTCTACCCCAATATGACATATCTATATGGTCGTATCTTGGAGAAAAGTTCAATGAGCACGCGCCACTAGCCACAAAAGCTCAGCCACTGACTATGTTACGTACACAAAAGAAATCAAAAATATTGTTTGATAGGCTACAAAAATGCCGTCCTTTTTTTGTATACAGCGAAATAGTAAACATTTCGACCACGGTCGAAATAATTAGAAGACGATGAGGCTTTGTCAGGAGTAAAAGCAGACGAGGAGGCAGAAGTGAAGGAATATTGTTTATATACCAATAGAAAGACAAATTAAAAACCTTTCTCTCCACCCCCTCTTGAAAAAAAGTGATCGCATTCATCGTGTATTGTGTGGCGTCATGTTTTTTTTTCTATACGTGGCAAGCTTGCCCTAGACGCTTTCGCAATATATTGCGTCATGTGTTCTCGTTTCATGATTGCGATTGCTGACACTTGTGGTAATCTGAATTATCATCACCCTGCGGCAATCCTGATCCGCTACTGGAATGAATAGCAATGCTTCAGAAATACAAGAATGATGGTCTTGCCATCGAAACGTTGTAAATGTCACAATAAATATGATAAGGGCTATAAAGTAGCTGTAACAAGTACATCTGTTCAAAAATTGCTTTGATTTCAGTGCTGCACAAACAAGCTTTGTTTATTGGAAAGATCTATTTCTCTTTAAAAGAAAATTCAGGTTTACTTTACACAACGTCCTTACGGCCCAGGTAAACAAATCATTTGTGTAGGTTGGCTGTTAAAATTGCATGTTCGGCAAAAAGCTCAGAACCGCTCACACAAGCAGTCGGTTCAAGGCACTGGCGACTTTCCCGTTTGCAGCAAGCTGCTAATCATCAGCAAAGCTGCTAATCATCTGCTAAAAATAATCATTTTTTATCTGTTCGAAAGTGTTGGATTGCTTTAGAGAAAATTTTATGACAGAGCAATTATTGTCTAATTTTAGCGCATGTATTCTTACCAAACCTTATGATAAGTAACTACAAATGCATCAACAGGTGGTCTAGAAATGATGAGTTTTTTTTTTCAACTAGTCTTCCAGGAAATCGATAATTTAAGGCATTGCGCCCTTTAAAAAACGTCTTCGACATTTTGCGTCTAGGAGCATGCTTTCAGAAAAAGTCGACAGTTTTTTTTGCTGTTCCTTAAGTCGGCTGTACAGCATTCATTCAGGCCAAGCATTGTACCTTTCAGCCTCTTTCTTAGAATGCAGGGAAGCCAGCTTGCAATTTGCGTTCAACAAACAAATTTGTTTAATATTGTGTCCTCAATGGACTGCAGAGTTGATATGAGATGGTGAATGAATGTAGCTGTTTTTAAATGCGAAGCGGTTCTTAGCAGACTTCAGCGGCTTTGAGCGTATCTTGCTATCTATCTATCTATCTATCTATCTATCTATCTATCTATCTATCTATCTATCTATCTATCTATCTATCTATCTATCTATCTATCTCTCTATCTATCCGCCTACGCAATATAGCTCGCCTGACCGTTTCAATATTTGTATCGATACCAAACTTGGTACCGCATAACATGACTGTATGAAGAACATATTTGGCTAGTTATAACATGAAAGTAATGATATATATGTCATGAATGTCATGATTTACATTTCACGATCCTGCAGCTCTTGCGGTGCTTTCGTTCACATGGCATGTTGAAGAACAGGTATTGTATGACATGATTGCATGCCGAACACAAGCGACCGACCATAACATGAAAATCATGACGTGCGTGCCATGTTACAATATTGCTAAATTCCACGCTCATGATGCACTCACGGCACTTTCGCTAGCTACACATATGCCATATGTTGTATTACGTGACGTCGATGAATGATGAAGGCATGTGACTGGTGCAAACATAATAATCATGAGATTCATGCCATGTGAAAACTTGACTACATACAACAGTCAAGAAGCTAATAGATTTAGACGTGACAAGGTGCGCGTGCTCTCCGACGTTCACTTCGTCGGGTCACGCTGGCGTTGCTACGCCAGGCGCCGTTGTTGCCATTACTAGCAGGCGTGCGCCGCACTTCGTTGCTTTGACGCATGTGCATTTCAGCGCATCTGGCGTCCCTCCGTCACGAAACGAGAGAGACGCAGTGCTGTCGGGTTAACGCATCAGCAGGAAATGCAGCATGTCGCTTTTCGCGCCGGTTGCCGTCGGGCCACGCTGACGGACGCTGGCCACGCTGGTCGTGCCGGGTGTCACACTATAGAGTGCTCACGTTTTGCTAACGTAGCGTCGCTGTGCCCAGCGTGCGCGCGTGTCAACGCTACATTGGAGTAAATTGACACCCTTCATGATGCACTCGCGGCTGGTTTTCTAACTCCACATATACTAAAGTTGGTGTTACGTGACGTCAATGGATGTCGAAAATATACGACTAATGCAAACATGATAATGCTGAAAAGCGTGTCATTTAAGAAAATGACAACATACCATGCGCATAGCGTGCTCGCGGCCGTTTGGCTAGCTCCACATATACTAAATTTAGTATCACGTCACGTGAATAAATGACGACGGTAAACGACACATCTAAACATGATAGTCATGACACGTATGTCATGTACGGCATCATTCACATCCACCTCGTATCATTGTGCTAATTTTAAACAGACATATCAAACTTCATTCGTGGTTCGCATTTCATCGATTCCCACTGTATGTGGGAATCTATGACAAAGTAGACATTTTTGATAAACATACATTTTCGTGAACAATATAAACAACTGCAATTCATGCAATCGAAGGTAAGCAAGGTTGACAATGTAACTGGAGGATATGGGGACGTTGTTGTCTGAATACATTCGTCAAGATTCAAAGTCGCTCGAAACACGCTCATAGAAAGCAATGCCAACGCATTTACATTTTCACAAAAATTATCAACGAATGTTTCCTTGCGAACCACTGAAGGCTGAAGTCTAATATAAATATTCTTCTTACTCATGGTGAAATAGCAGAATGGGAAACATCAATACGGTTATTACAAAGATAACCTCAGAATTTTTCATTCTGTAATGTACTGGTGAATTGTGTAGTGGTTAGAGTACATGGCTTCTAATTCAGTGTTCGAAAGTTTGAATCCTGTGTCCTTGTCAATTGTGTGTAGTCTACTTCCGAGTTCATTTTTGTGCGTTGATTGTAGGTGTCGTGAAATGCGTGTGCCAACCTCGAAAGTCCATGTAATTCATAGAACTGTACTCATAAGCCCATTTTTTTTATTCAAAAGGAGCAACAGGTAGTGCTCTCACACTTACTCATTTAAAAAAAGAATCATTCTTGTTTCAAATAGTAATGATCGAGCCAATGAAGTTACAATCATACGGACAAGCCGAAAACTCCATGTCCTCATTTGTGCCTTAGAGTGTTCAATTAAACTTCAAAAAATCTTGTTTCAGTTATCTTCAATTCGTCGCACCAACTGTTGGTGTTTGCTATATTTGTTTTTTTTTTCTTTTCGCAGCGGTCATACAACGTTTGAAACAGATGCGTCTGCCACCCTGAATCAGCGGCTAAGGTTGCTGGCTGCTAACCCCACGTCTCGGGTTCTTTCCCGGCCAAAGAGGTCGCGTTTTGATGGACGCGAACATTTCTAGAGCCCTCGACTACGGAGTTTCTCATATTCATATCCCGGTTTCGGATTGTAAAGCCCCAGATAGTATTATCATTTGAAACAGGTGCATTTCGCAATAAAACATTGAGCAAATAATTCTTTAGGACTGGGAGGTTCAGCTAAAAAATGTGCATGAAATAACCTAAGTGAAGTCGCACTGTATTTTTTTTTTTTGTTGAGTGGGTGTTCATCCTCGCCAGGGATCTAGTGGTAATTGAGAAATAGCATTACCTGATGTTGACAGTACAGATGTCTCTGGACCGTCTGGTGCCTTATGTATGCAAACGTGTCGTTTTTCAAGAAGAAATTGCATAATACCATTGTTGTGGTTCTTGCATGTCTCACTTCGCCCTGTCGGATGAGGGTCAAGAAAACCAAAAAATGTGGCTTTGGTCAGTTTTGAATTGCTTACTCTGGCAAAAGTGCTCGGCTTCGTTTCTACCCGGAAGTCACTTTTTTTCATTACGTGGAACAAAGACGTCACCAAAAAAAGTTACCGCGGAAATCAGTTATCTGGTTGAGCTCATCACAATAAAATGACTTTGAATGAGCTAATCAGTTAACGCTTGCGCAGCTCAAATATAACTGGCGCTGCCGTGAGGGAAGAAAGTGTGATTCTTGGAGGCCGGAAATACGGCGTCGTATTAGGAAATGAGTCAAGTTGGGAGGATAATAAAGCGTTCGCGGCGTAGTATAAAAGTAATTTCATTAAGTGCGGTAGGCATCCTTCACAAAAGACTTCAGTATTGTTATAACAATAAATTATGTTTCATAGAAGTTTGTTATCTTTTTCCGAGCGTAAAAGAAAAAAAACACCAGCCCTTTTGCGTTTTCGCCCATAAAACTGCATTGAATAAATATGGTAGTTTTAATTTCAAAAAGGCAAAGTTCGAAATTCAAAGTAAGCGTTATTTTGAAGTCAGTGGATCAAATTTACAGGAAGACAGAAATCGCAATAATTCCGCGCAAAAAAAGAATTCAATTTATATTAAAAAAGAGAAGCTACAGGAATTACAAAAAAACGTCCTTGTGTTTTCAGATGCGTGGAGGAAGCACGAACACCTGTATTTTCTAGACGTTAGCTTTACGACGCTTCAAACACGGTAGCACGTGCCGGCTAGGTTGCTTAGAGAGTAGGCTGCTGCTAATGATAGCACCAACGAACAGCAACCGAAACTGCAAGCCTAATTAGGTAATTACCGTGTCGCAGAGATGCGCACTACCTGATGAAGTTTCAATTTCAAAGGGCGACGTACACGAACAGCCAGCAGTGTTTCTTTTTCGCGACGAAGCTTCTTTGGGTGAGTCTCGCTCCCAGCTCACTATGTATGTAGTATGTTATATGTAGTATGTATAGAGCTGCCTCTATTTTATGAATTGCTTAATAGATGGGGTTTTTGGAAATATTATCACTATCAATGTCCTTAGAAATAATATCAGTAGATGGCACTAGTGGTTTTGGGGGAAATATTCTTAGACACGAAGAGATTTATGAACAGCCGGATGGACAAACGGGCTGACAGACCCACAAACATATAGGCTGTTGGCCATATGGACAGACGGATGGACGCGTGGACGGATGGTTGGATGGACGCTTCGCCCCACTCATCGTCAGAACTCCGTGAATAATCTGTGCATATTTTTTTCCGCGAGCGCTAGGCAGTCTATGCCAGCGTTAAAGAAACGCTAACGCTGTATACGCTTGTACCTTGTGTTGAATTATCAAGAACAGAAGCCTATACGAGCTGCAGTGCTATAAATATTTGTTATTGCCATTTTTATAATATTTTAAGGATGAAGCACCTTAGACTGTGGGTTATTCTCTTCTCTATTTTTATGTAGTATGCAGTATGTATTTAACCACCTCTGGTTTATGAATTGCTTACTAGCTGGCGTTTTCTGTATTTGACCTTACAAATAATACCACTAGATGATGTTAGTCACTTTCGTATAGTTTACGAATAAAGATGATACATGGCACTGTTTTAATAAGAAAATCACAGCATATACAAGAAGTGAATGATGATGATTGAAGTGATGCGTCCGTCCGTCAATCCGTCTGATGCGTGCTGTAGTGTGATATGAGCGGATGGACAGACAGACAGACAGACAGACAGACAGACAGACAGACAGACAGATGAACGGATGGACACACAGACACACAGATACACAGACACACAGACACACGGAGGGACAGACACACGTATAGAGAGAGAGAGACGGACATATAGGCAGACAGACGGATGCTTCGCCCCTCTCTTCATCACTCACCCTGTGAATATGCTGTGAATTTTTTCTACTTGACGCTATATGAGTAGGGGAAACGCCAGGCCTGCACGATAGGTGCAGCACAGTCCCAGAGAAAGCCTTTTCTGAACACTTATTGGATATCTGCTGCGAGCACACTTGCTTGATGGTCACTACGGCATTAGAAAAAATTCGGCAGATTCCACGTAACTGGGAATCGACGTTATGCGAAGCATGTGGAGGGTAGGTGACTGTGTTGCGATCTTTTTGTTGAGCGACACATTATAAGATGATGCTCAATATATGTATGAATGCTGCACCGACAGGTATATGTTGAAGAGTTGCTGATGGTTATATAAGCGGTTGTTCGCACATTCACAATGATGCCAACTGGAACACGCGTGTTTGCCATACCAGAAGCTGCTATGAAGTGCTGATCCTTGCGAGGATGCTGGCCCTAGACACTATACAACAAAAATCAATTTCAGCGCGTGGCAACTAACCACAATTGACATTAACCCGACGTGACGGCTTTATCAAAGGAGTATATACGAAATGTTTATAAAATATGGTAGGCAGCATTGCAACCACTATTGACATTCACGAAGATCATCGCCTATTCGAAAAGTAGTTTCGAGACATTGCGCAGCTCAGTGGTAAAAGGCTTCATTTCCACGCAGAATGCTTTAGTTCAATTCCTGATTGGACCCTGACAATTATTCTTTGAAATAATAGGGTGGACGCTACCGATGTCGAGTATTTCTTAACACCCACACGTTAAAATAGTCCATGTATGTTCTCGTCGTTCCTGGGTAGGTACCAAGTGTCAATCACCTGTCGCACATACCCGCATACCAGTGGCACATACCTACCCACGAGTATGTGCCACTGTCTGGTGGGCAGTGTTCACGACGTACCTGACGGCATTGTGACCTTATTCATGCCTTCACCAGTGCGTCATATTCGTCAAACCATCTTACCCTCCCATGTTAAATTTGGTTCACGCCAAGGTAAGGGTATGACCACGAGACACTCCAAACGTAAGCGGCTAGATAGATAGATAGATAGATAGATAGATAGATAGATAGATAGATAGATAGATAGATAGATAGATAGATAGATAGATAGATAGATAGATAGATAGATAGATAGATAGATAGATACGCTCAAAGTCGACAAAGGTCACAAAGAAATGCTTTGAATTTAATAACACAACTTTCTGCGTAGTAGGCTGGCATTCTCTATGTAGTCGTTCGAAATTCTACTGTGAAGCATGGTATCCGCTGCACACTTGCAAGAAAATATGTGCCAATTTCTCATGCAGTGGATGATGGCGATGAGGAATTGTGCCTGAAGTGGGTATGTGCCACAGTTATTAGGTGAACAAGAAGAAGATTTCGTAATGCATTGAAGCTTTGTACAAGCCACTTATTAAGCTAATGAGATTGTGCGACGACTGGTTGTTCTTTAGCTGTTTTAAAAAGCTTTAAAAGTCGTAATAATGCTATTTTTCTCCCGACATCAAGCCTGCCTAAGACAAGTTTACCCTCAAGCCCCTAGCACCGGCTGGGAAAGTGGTAAAATACTGGGCTAGCACCCAGTGGGCGCAGGTTCGAGCATCCCTGTGTTATCGGTAGAAAGTTTTTCTTTTTCTGATTTAATGGGTTGTGGTTACGGGCACCGGTGGCGGCGGACAATTATGGCAGCGCGTGACCCGAGTTTTGATCTCATAAGAACGTTCGCCGTAAAATGTATCTCTTAGTTTAGGCTTGCGGGTGGCGAATGAGTTGCGTAGTAATACATTTCATTGTTTTACTTTGTACATTTCAACTTTTAAGGGCTGTAGCGATTATACTCACAGTCGCGCGGAACTCGCTATCTCTAAAGCCCGCACCGCATGTCTTGCTTGAGCCCAGATGTAGATAGCAGTGAAATCGCTAATGAAAATTGTAATTGTAAGTGAACGCTTACATGCCTAAAGGAGCTCTGACAATAAAAATTCTGCGTCACAATTTTCAAAAATTTTATTTCTGCAAATTGTTACCAGTCGCCGGTAAGCCATAACCTGAGACATCGTTTGCTAATGGCACACGAGGGCTCCACAAAAGAGCAATCCCAGGATTATCATTCTGAACCACTTTAGGTTTCGGTTTGAGAGAGGTTCATAGACAACCAACCGCCAGCTGCAGCTGTGACCATCTAGTGTGTTTCCACACTGGACCACGCTATCCCACAGAATTGTAACGCACTTTCTCTCGGTCTGAGTCAAAGAGTCCTTTGGGACAGGAAACGGGGAAGTAGTGTCACTACACACAAAACTTCTAACGCACATTCCACGGCCACGTATACTCGCGAGCAGATGCCGAGATGTAATCTTCTGGCGAAAACATGGCGAAAGCATAATTCTGACGATGATGTAACTGTGACTTTTATCGGCTGCAGTGTCCTAACGTGAGGGAAGTAGGAGGCTTTCAGTCGAGCCACATTCGAGGGTGTCATTTTCATAGGGTGCTATGTATATGGCTCGCTTACTCTAAAAAAAACTTCACAATTCCCATAAATTGCGTTCGTAGTCACACTCGCTATTGAGAGTTTGCAGGTAACACGCACATGTTCACAGGAATCAGTCCCAAAAGCTATCTCACCCTATCAACGTACTATCACTGCTTATTTATTTAATGCTTGGCTTAAGCATGAATTCGCCGTAGTAACAGAATGAAATGTCGTAAATCAAACACAATGACACAGACTCGGCTGGAGTTCGTGTATTGCTTTTGAACATCCTCGCACATTAGGTTAGTGTAATCCCGTATATATTACCACTTTAAATTTGTAACCAAATAATTTCTATAGATGCAAAATAATAGGACCACTATAAATTAAAATACGAGGGGTGAGACTTCCCAAAGCCACGATATAATATTGAGGCATGCCGTATTGCAGGGCACCCGATATTTCGACCACCTTGGGTTTCTTTAAGGGGTCCCGAAAATCTCGGCATACGGGCCTTTAGTATCTCTAGCTCCACAAAAAAATGCAGCTTCCACGGCCGGCACTCAATTCCATAACCTTAGGTTACCATACGAGCGCCATGACCACAAGACCAACGTGGCAGCGCTAAGATTCTGCATGATAAGTTAAGAAATGCTGCACACGTGTTTTTGCTGGAAGCATTTATTCAAAATGATAAATTTCTCAAACCGCATATAGTGAGATATAGCAGATGCCATTATTAGTGAAGTATATTTGTTAGGTGCTAGTCCCATGGTGTATCTATTATTGAAACCATACTTGTAGCTCCTGTAGACCAATAGAAAAGGCTGCTGACCCGCAGGTCGCACGTTGGAATCCCGGCTGCAGCGGCGGCATTTCCGATGGAGGCGGAAATGTTGTAGGCCCGTGTGCTCAGATTTGGGTGCACGTTAAAGAACCCCAGGTGGTCGAAATTTCCGGAGCCCTCCACTACGGCGTCTCTCATAATCATATGGTGGTTTTGAGACGTTAAACCCTACATATCAATCAAAACAAGTAAGAAAATCACAACAGACAAAAAAAACTTTGAACTCTGATTTGACATAACACAGTTTAGCGAAAGGTATGGACTCTCTCTCATCTACGCAAGCGACATCTGGCACAAACGAGTGAAGGTTGAGCAGTCGACTCATCACTATTTTCTTTGTTATTGTATCGCAGATGGTTATGCTGTGTTGCTCACCAATGCATCACGCAAGAATAGTTAAGACATACGTTGGATGGCAGGAACCGCTGGTTTGCTGTCTGCATATATAAATGTTCATTGTTGCAAACAAAATCCCCTGTATTTTACCTGGATTTTTGTCTGGTTGTAGAGCTGTCCACTGGATGCTACGCTAAGCCCGAGCCAAGCCCTGGCTGGCTGACTGCGTTGAAGGCTCACCCCGCCCGATCCGGCCTACAAAATAAATGTCCAAGCCCTGCGCCATCTGGCTCGACATTATGAATGTTTGTAGCAGAGACACGATATTGTTTTCCTAAAATGTAGCATGTGAGAATACACACCCAACTGAAACATATGAACACAACACAAAGCGTGTGCTATAGACGATTACCACAATAGGTCGCTGAAATATAAGTCATCCAATGTTTCGGACTTCAAAGAAGTTGCGGGGCAATGATTTTGGTTGCAGTGAAGTGCATGGCATATCCCACCGAACTGAAATTTTCTTCACTGCTCGGACTCATAGCCGGATTCGTCGAGATCTTTCTCGCAAACATAGCAAAAGTGGTCAATTTAAACTTCATAATAAGAAAATCACAACGCTCACCTTGTGTGCTTATCGCTGCAACCTGAAAATATTTACCACAAAACACCTACATTTTCGAATGAATTCGGGCTTTTCATCTGGGTTTAGCACCACCCAATAAATAAACTAAGTTGTCCGATCCCGGCCCGAGCCCGAAGGGGTGAAGATGGCAGCATGACCAAACTTGGGTTAGTGCTTTTGGGCTACTCGGAGCCCGTGAGCACCTCTGCCGGTTAGTTGTATTTGTATTGTGTATTATTTATTGATTTATAGGTATTGCAGCCTTTCCTTTGAAAGATCTTGGTAGGGTGAGAAGTGTGTTCAACAATACTAGGTACATGCAATAAAAAGCAATGAAGGGACTATTAATAAGTACGTACAGTGTCACATGGAGGACTGAGAGTTGAAAGCACGTATTTCAACAAATTTTTGGCGTCACTTATATCACAATAACATATTACGCACGACATACACTACAGGCTAGCACAATAATTAAAATCAAGCCAAAAATTCATTATAGTAACAACTTATCGCTCCAGTGCTGTTTTTTTTTGCAATAACAGTGTGTTACCTAATTCATCGTTTTTAAGGTTATTCCAGTCATTATAAGTTCTAAGGAGGAATGAATATTTTTAGTACTTAATACGTAAAATCAGAGCAGTAGCCGTTTTACTGTGTAGCTTAAGAGTGGCGTATTCCCGTAGTAGCGATGAAGAATGTCTGGTGTGCTAACATTCAGACGGTAATTTGCTAATCGAAAAACAAACTGGAGGGTGCGAACGTGGTGTCCGTTCCCAGGAAAGTGAGTGCCACTTTTTATCAATACCTCAAATATTGTTGTTCTGCCAGGGGAGTCATCAATGAAGTATAGGCCACTCTACGGAATCTTTTCACTTGATTATGATTTAGTTTGTGAATGAATCTCAATTTATCACAGCATACTTTAACAATGAACAAATGAGAGTTTTATACGCTAGAATGCAGTGGCGAGATGGAGGCTGCGCTGGACTGTGCGCAGCGGTCGCCATATTCCCCCCCCCCCCCGCGGAGTGCAGAGCTCTCAGGGTCTGTAAAAACTTAGGAGACATACCGTACGTCCTGATCTTGCCGTGAAAGGAGTGGCCTTCGATGTCAATGGCTGTGGAAAGACGCCTGAGGAAGGAGTGGAGCTGCCCGGTTTATTCGCCGTGATGTATACGGGCTTGAGTCGGTCAACCGAGACGCGCACGTCATTGCTGTTAGGGCGCAGAGTGAAGGTCTTGTCGTCACGATGTACTACTAGATAGGGCACGCTATAGGGTGGCTGGAAGGGCCGTTTGACGGTGTCGTCATGGAGGAAAACGTGCGTGCATGATGCCAGCTCCTTGGACAAGAAATGTGTAGGCTTGCTGTGGTGGGCGGCAGGCGATCGCCGTATGACAGCGACGGTGCATCGGAGCTGAGCGACGAAGTCAGTGGGGTCTGACGTCGTATAGCTGGATGGCAGAGCTGCGTGATATTCACCTGGGAGATGGAGTGGTCCTCCGTAAACGAGCTCTGCTGCCGTAGCGAGGATGTCCGGCTTGAAGGTGGCTCGAAAACCGAGAATGACAGCCGGGATAGCCTCAAGCCAGGTTGAGTCCGGATGGGACATAATGGCTGCCTTAAAAAGTCTCTGAAAACGCTCGATCATTTCGTTGGCGCATGGGTGGTAACTGGCAGTCCTCAAGCGTTCGAAACCGATAATCAGTACGAGAAGCCTGAAAGGTGCGACTGTGGTCCTTGGTCGGTGGTTAAACCACCACATCGGGAAGTTGCGTGTTCGTATCACGTCCGGGTCACAAAATGTGGCATGCAGAGTCGGTGAAGGACGGATCCCAACATAAAACGTTACGATGTTTATTAAAGTAGTCAAAACGGCAAGGCAACCAAGCCGATGCTGCGCTTCGCATGGTTAGAGAGACAAACATGGAACCAAGCTTGGTAGCTTGGGTTATATAGTCACATGTGGGAACGTGAGCCTCCGGTGAAAGAGCGGCGGCGCTGTCCTTTAGCGGACGTGCGTGTTGCAGCAAGTGGCCGTGTCACGCCGGGCTTATGAGTGGTGAGGCGGAGGCTGCGCAAGACTGTACGCAGTGGTCACCATACTCTCATTGTTCGGCTCCATGGTTACTACCCATCAAAGTAGACAAAATCTCTTGCACCTTCCAGTGTCTCCCAACTTATCGCAAAGTGCTGTTTTCTGCCGAGACTGTTGCACATTACAGGCCGATCAGCTGATTACTCAAACTCAGACTGAAACTCAAACTTTGGGATTGTGCATATTATTTTCAGACGTACTCTTCTGCGTTCCGTGTCTAGTTCAGTTATCATGAGCAGTATACTCATGAGGACAATGTCATATGCGAATCTAAGGTTTCTAGATACTCTCCATTTACTCTTGTCCCTAACTATTCCCAATCAGGGCCCTAAAAACCTCCTCTAAACACGTGGTGAATAGCAATGGAAAGATCGTGCCTCTATGCCGAGCGTTCTTTTTGATTAAGATTCGGTTGCTTTTTTTATAGATAACTGTTGTGGCTGTGGACCCACTGTAGATTTCTTCCAGTATGTTTATTTAGAATTCGTCAATACCCTGACTACGTAGTACCTTCGATACTGCTGCTGTCTCGACTCAGTCAAATGTCTTCTCGTAATCTAAGAAAGCTATGTGTAAAGGCTGGTTGTATTCTGAGCATTTCTCGATTACCTGAATAATAGTATGAACGTGGTCTATTGTGGACTAGCCTGTACAAAAGCCTGCTTAGTTGTTTGGATGATTGAACTCTAATGTCGCAACACTTCTCTTAGTAATATTTTTGTAAATATTTTGTAGGGAACGCCCTGTCAGCTGATTGGCCTGTGATTTTTCAAGTCCTTGATGCATTTTTTCATACGGAAAAAATTGATCATTTCTTTCAGCAATCATATGGTCCATACTAATATATATTGTCCAAATCAAGGTAAGCATAATAAACCACCAACTGCCTAATGTTGAGAAAAGTGCCATGAGAGATAAAGAATCTTCATTGCTACAGTAATTGTTTGCTGTGTATACTTCGCCCCTATGCGTGCCTAACAATAGTTTCTTATACACAAAAACATAAGAATGATCCAGAAAGTGAATTATCTTCTTCGTGAGTTTTTTTAAACGAATTAGTATAGTTCATTTGTCAACGAAGCATTACATTAACAATAACCTTGATTTGCGTGATTTATTTCTTCATCAAAAACAGACACGATATTCGGAGAACGCAAAAGTGATAGGAAGTGAGATGTCATGCTTTCTTCTGCCATTTAAATATGTTGCCTGTGAAGCACAGTGTAGGAGTGTGTAGTTCAAATCAAATTTGAATGCCTTATTTTGATTTTTCTGTCATGACGATATTATGTGTACCGGTTTTTCTAATCCGGTAAGCAAACGAGTGCAACTTCTTGATTCCTAAATATAACAAAGAAAAACAGCTATAATAAATATCCCATTACAGTTTCTCGTGGTACCAGAAGGAATTGTATGTTACTTGGTGCATACGGCAGTGTTTCGCAATGATGCCAAGACGTTGTAACCTCCGCACTTTCGATGCGCACAGCTGGCGACGACGCTCGTTTTCGTCCAGCGGTTCATGTAATGAGGTGCGTTGGTGCATACCGAGCGTGCTTTCACGCCTAAGGAAGGAGCAGATTGCAACGCGCTGAGCCCAGCTTTAATGACTTCCCTTGAAGTACCCCTTTTGCAACTCTTGTTTCCCTCCCAACTACGCCCAGGAATGCTACTTGCTTTTAAAGTGATACGCGAAGGTAGTGCAGAATAGCATAGCGCAAGTGCAGGTCGTACCCTGCTGGCGAAAACAACGTGCGTCAGATGCCATCATCATGAACACCGAGATGCATACGTGATGCGTGAAGAGCTGTTGTGGTTCTGCCATGGGCTGCGCACAACAAACGTAATAAAGTGAGCGTTTTACGGCTTTGCGATTCATACTGTCAAAAGGTGCAGGCTGAAAGAATGCAAGATGAAAACACCTAAGAGAAAGGGCTCAGTAAAAAATACATAGAACGTGGTGACAAAAAAAATGCAGTTTCATGCATCAGGCATATTCTACAGTAAATAGTGCCAAGTGGTAAACCATGTACCACTAGAACAGAGAAGCGTAGCAATCAAGAACTAAGGAAATCGAGTAGTTTACCTCCTTTTGCATGGAGTGGCGACGTCAGCCTAACGGGAGTGAACCAACCAAAGGCGGTTGATATTATCAAGAATAGTTAGCGTCCATTTCCGGCACTGTTTCTGCTACGCTAAACCTGAAATTATTTTGAAACATTGCACATTTCCCCGTTGTTTGCGTTTGTAAATTTTACCTGCTTTCGTTCAATTGTTAGATGGCTCTAGGCCCACTATATAAAGCACATGCGTCCACAGTGGCAGCTAAGTTAATCTATTTTGCTGCACTTATGGTAGAAACCAAACACAGCTATGCGTAGTTACTGACAGGGCCTGTTAGATTAGGGTCATTTCATGCCAATTGTTTCAGCCATTTTGCTGACCATTTCAAATGTGTTCGAAAAAAAAACATTGTGGTGATTTACTGTGTTGAAAACAGCTAATTGATAGAATACTTCAGAGAGAAAAAGTTTTAGGTCACGTGGCTGCTTTATGAACTTCCCGCAATGTCGTTTGGCTGTTTTCATGTGGAAAAATAATTTTATAAGTACCGCTTCAGTTTTCTGTATGAAATATGATCTACGTGTTATATTTAGGGTGCTTGTGTAGGGTGTTAGGTGCTCAGTAATATTCATGCAATTTTACTGGAACATACGTCTCCAAGAATTGAATCAAATTGTGTTATGTTTGCATTTTTTTATTGGTATGCTACACTTTTTATGAATATCTGAATATCAAGTACTTACTTTGCAGAAGGCATATTTGGAGGGGAAAATGCCCTAGACCCTTTGAAGCTCTTAAACTTTACTATAAAAAAATCACAAATTTCGCAACATCGTCATTTTTGTTCTTATTGAGACACACTTTGCATCTTGTGGTGGTCAAGTTGAAATTTACCTTTTTACCTAGAGCACAATCAAATTAGAAGTTCTTTTTATATGGGAAATCTGATCCTTGATTTTTGTGTTTTAAGGAAGAAATCTATTTTTGAAATTTACCAGTGGCGCCTATCTTCCCATTTGGTCACACTACAGCTCCGCCGGGAAATTCTCATTACTGTCATTAGAAAAGTTCGAACAGTATTTTCTTCCATAAAACGAAAACAATGTGAAGATAAAGTTTGCCACGTAAGAAGAACTCTTTATTTTCTTTTTATTTAGGTATAAACGTGATTTTTAACTGGGTCACAACATGGTGCAAATTGCGTCTCACTATGAACAAAATTGAAAATTTAGCGAATTTTTTTATTTTTTATTGTATAGTTTATTACCTTGAGAGGTCTGAAAAACGTTTTACTCAAATTTATACCTTTTGCGAAGCAAGTGTTCACTAGTCAGATATTTATACAAAGTGCAGTATTGCAATAAAAATTGAAACATAACTCATTTTGACAAAATTCTTGGATGCGCATGGGCCAGTAAAATTGCTTTAATGTTACTGAGCTTCAAACACCTTACTCAAACACCTCTACTTAACATGTACACCAACCTTGTTATAGAAAGAAGGAGTGGTACTGCTCAAGTAGCTTTTTCTACAAACAACATCCAAACGACATTTCTGGTAGTTCAGAAAGCAGCCTCGTGACCACAAAGATTTTCTGTCTGAAATATTCCAGCTATTCAGTTTTCCATGTAATAAATCAGCATGATCTTTTCTAATAGCTTTGAGATGTTTACAAATTTGACTGGAACGTTTAGCTAGGAATGACCAATTCAGGAAGCACAGCATGCGGCCTGTTTTTTAAATCCATATTTCGACACACATATACCTGCCTTCTCAATATCTTTGACTATATAATACATGTTATTACTTTCGCGTTGTTCGAACAACCTGCGCTGCAATAGTGGCAAGCCTAGCCTAGTAATGGACATATAATCAACTTCCCGTCTCCTCGCAAGGTTGCCATAAACATTTAAAACAGCACTGTGATGTATTAAAAGCACCGATATAGGACTTATGTATACGCAGTGCACTTACTGATGGGGACATTTATGCGGGAGGCAGACGCCTATGTACGTAGGTGGGACGCAAAAAAAAAACGATGCAAAGACGCTCCCAGCGTGGTCACTGAACATTGCTGCTCAAACGCTGCTTGTGAATTTGCATTGCAGTATCGTCCAACGTCCCTGAACCACCGAATACTTCATGAAGCTTCTCTCAAAACCAACGTTTCGCGACTGTTCAGGCTTCCGTAAAATTGCAAAACTGAATGTTGTTACACTTCCTCACGTACACTAGCGGGTGCCATGACGGACATTCTCGCCATGAAAGTTCTTAGTGTAGCAGTGGTTATAGCAGTATTTCTTTTTATAGCAATGGTTTTTATTATAGCAGGCTGACACCTTCAGTCAAATTAAAAAAAACAGTGCTATAAATATTCAACGGAGTAAATTTTATAGAAAGCATTACTAACCCCTAAGCGTTAGTAATGCTTTTTGAAGCAATAGTAACCCTTACTATAGCATTTTTTTTCAATTGCCTTATTTTAGTGCAACTTATCAAGAAAGTAGACTCTGATCGCTCTTAACAAGATTATAGTTATGTCCAATTTCATTCCCTAGCCTGACTGTTTCAGATAATATTTATGTAACTAGGTTGACCGGGTAATAGCACAGACGCGCCTTTAGACTACACGTTACTTGAGTCTTTACGTATGCCAGCAGCTGTGCGTGACAGTGTTTGTACTACTGAATCAAGCGATGAATTCCCAAAGCTCGCGTGCACAAGCGCAATGCGCTTTTTTGAAGATTTCAGCGCAGTTTAGCGCGACATTGCTGCATTTCATGGTGGTTAAGTAGAAACGTATGCCGAACTGGCTTTCTTGAAATATCGAAATCGCCATGCAGTCAGATAGACACATATGGAATCGCAGTGGTAATACCGAAATCACAGGCACCGGAAAGCTGGCTGTTCTATTACCTAAGACTCCGGTAACAGAAAAGAGGTAGAGCACTACACGAGTCAAGCTCAAGCCCGCCAGAGACGGCCCGGTGTTTTTAAATAGGGCCCGTACCCAGCCCGGGCGCTAAATGTGTAGGCCCGGCCAACCGTGGGCCGTTTAAGCCATATATGCCTGTAACATAAACAGCACACTGTCTGATATGCGGCTAGTGTGAATACACCTGCTGGAAACATAATATTTTATAGAGCGCTTTGAGAAGTTTTCAGTGTCACGACACTGGTTCTATATACACTTTCGCTTATATTACACTCGTAGCGCGATTGCGAAATATTTGTAGAATAATATAAATTATAACTAAAGTCTTAGTTGGTGGTCGTAAGTACGCAGTGCCAACCAAGAAATCTTACTCATGCATTTCAAAGAACGACTGCAATACTCATATCTCATAAATTTCAAAAAAAAAAATACGCCGACAATGTGAAGTTTCGGTCTACAGTGATTGCATAGGAGCTGCTAATCTTCGTACTAGCGGGCGGCGAATCGCACTTGTGGCTTCGTTTATTACTGTGTTTCGGTTTTGTTTTGAAAGAAACAACAAACCATTTTGAACTTCTTGTGCTGAGTTGAAAAGGTAAGCCTAAAAAATAAGCTGGTAAAGCACAACCACTGAGCATTTGCTGGTTTTTGTTTCATGAGAAACCAGTTTCAAGCCACACAAACACACACAGAACGAGAAGCAAGCCAGAGGTACGAAGATTAGACAAATCTGTGTACTACCCATCATTGACATGCTCGCTGAAGCACCGTGCGTAGCAGCTCCCATAGGCACTAGCGCCAAAGTTCTCTCTAGTGTATGTTAGGAAACTACAGCCCAGAGGAGAGAATGGGGGAGCACGGTTAGTGGGAGCGAGCGTAGACTAGCAGATGCTGTATGCATCGGCGTTGCGAGTCGAGAGCGGGTTGGAATGTAGGAGAGAAGGGGAAGAGGGTGCGCATGCACACCGAATTTTTTAAAACCCTTAGGTTCTACCTGCCCATTTGTGACGAAGTTGGAGCATACATTGCTACACACCATTCCGTGCATATTTACTTCTTGCTCTTGTTTAGTTGAAAGATGAGAGAAAAAACTTGTTTCTTTTTTGTATAACTTTTTATTGCTGCAGATTTCATGTTAAGCTAGTTATATAGGCAGCAGTACTCTGCGATATAACCAGATTGTGCATGGAGGATGTTCAAGGAGACGATCTATATGAGCAGATGCAAAATTTATTTACTGTGAGGTTGAATCCTGTTTGGTACCTGAAGAGAGAACACAGGGGTTACTGATCCTAGGCAGATTACTGCTTCAGTCTCGTTGCGCAAAGGAAACGCCTGTATGCTCTCCCTCAGTAGAGTACGAAGTACGCTAAATTGTTATACATTTCATTATACGCACAAACCATACAGAAATAAGCATTTCAAATTGTTACCCACTTTTCGGGCCAAAGCTCCTTAGGCCGTGGGTCTTGCGTCCTCGATGTATGTAGTAGTAGGTATACCCATCTCTCGTTTCGTCCTTGAAGTGTGCGCAGCATGGCGGTACTTGTATATGATGAATATATGATGAAAACATGCGAGATGGTGGTACTTCTAATGTTCACTAGATGGATGGACGGACGAACGGACAGATGGACATATGGACACACAGACAGACCAACAGACAGACAGATGAACGAACAGACAGACAGATAGACAGACAGACGCATGGACGACGAACGTATGGGTGAACAGAACGGACGCTTCACCCCACTTATCATCATTCTCTCCATGGATATGCTGTGAATTTTTTCTATACACATAGTGACTGTACTCAACTTCTGTAAGTGGTTATGCAAATACAAAGGAGAGAAAAGTGCGGCCCGTAGCTGTCTATCATTATGATGACACCTCAACAGGGTGGCACATGAATAAAGTGTAGAGAATAAAACATATAGCAAGGAAAAGGTAATAGAAAAAAAGAAGGTAGGACACCATGAATCCGCCTCTTTCAGCGCGCGCCCGAACCACCACAATACGCTACCGTCGGGAAAATCCGCCGACAAGGGCAGGGAAAATATTCGCTGACAAAAAATGATGGGCCAAAATGGTGCAATAAGTGATGGGAGCGACAAAACAACTCTCCTTAGAAGAAAGCGAGGGGTCTGTTATCTGTAAGTAAATATAAAAAAGAAATCAAGTGAAAGTTATAATTCATCACTGTTTCTGATTGCGAGGGCAGATCAACAGATCACCGCCGGAAAGAGGAATGGGGAATTAGAAGTGATATGGAGAATCGTGGATGAAAGAAGGTGAAGAAATGAAAAATTTCGTGCTTGATTCCTCTTTTTCGTAATTGGTATAACACGAAAGTGAAACGAGTCTTGGCAGAGGTAGTTTAGCAATCATTTAATATCGTTTTACACAAGGGTGAAGGATAGAACGCTACAGTAACAAATTACAACGTAACTTGAAGAACAACAAACAGCTTGATACTTGCAGCGCTCATCTTAAGCAGAAATCACGTTTGTAATGAGCAAACACAGGACGAGTGCGGACAAACTCCTGCCACAATTTCTTGCTTCTTGTGCGACCAGTGCGCGGGTTTAGTAAGCGTGGCCGTGCCAGCGAGAAAATTGACACTCATGCTCTCTTTACCTACTGTAACTTCAAAGCAAACTTGCGGTGGAAGCTCAAGAGCTACGAAGCACCCGGATTCCGAGATAAAGGTGTGCGTGAATTACCCACCACGCAAGAGAATATCTATGCGCACTTCGACCACGCCATGTGGAGGCGCGCGTGTATAGCGACACGTGGGGTGCCGCACCACGACGACCTTTAGAGCACGCACGCCCAACGTGCACTCATCGCTCAATCTCACTACAGATTGCTAAAATGCGTTGAAGTTTCCGAGATTTGAGGGCTGCCAGCGGTACATGGTGCATATATATGGCTCGCCATTATAATGGTGGATAATGGTTGCTCTGTGGCTTAGTGGTGTGGCGCTGCGGTATTTGAACTTCTCGTTTTCTTCGTTGCATTCTGTTTCTAGATGTTTTACAACGACATATTCTTGACGCAAATAACTTACGGAGCTGTGGTGGACCACGGCATAAAACACTTTTGTGCTAAAGTACTTCGTCGGCCGGTCAGTGCATTTCATGGTGGGTGACTGAGGTGTCGTGATATGTTGACACTTTGCTGCCGCACTGTTTATTTTTTTTATTGCTATGTTCTGGCAGATTTGCAACATTGATTACGATGATCCTTTTGTGGTGTCGGTGCTATTCGTTGTAATGCGAACGTCAGCTATGGCGAGTTGCCCCTCCCGTGGTATTGTGTCTGCAGAGTGGGAGTCGATTTTGTCCCGTGCAGTGTCGCTCAGCGATCAAAATATTTTAAAATATGAGAGTATACTTTCAAAGAGCCCCTTATGGTGAGGTTTTTGACATCTATCAAATGGTAATGAGACACATCAACATTTTTTTTTGGGGGGGGGGCGAAAATATTTAGGGTGTCGGTCATTCACTGCTGTGTAATAGTAGGATGTAGTAGCCACTTCTACTTGTAGTTGGTTTGAGGAATTGCTCACTATATGGCGTTGTGTGTATGTCTTCGGAAATATCACTATACCGCGCTGATGGTTTTGGTTTAGTTGACAATTAAACAGAGTCGATGGAGTTGTCGTAATAAAATTGGCAGATCCCATGCACAGTGGGAATCGATGATATGCGAAACGCGATGGACAAAGGTGAATATGTCACTTTAAAATCAGCAACATGTTACGAGCTGGAGGTAAAAAATGCCGCACATGAATTCCATGTTATGATTATTATGACTGGACGTGTCGTTTACTTTGGACATCTATTCACGTTACGTAATACCAATTTTGGTATATGCGGAGCTAGCGAAACGGCCGCAAGCCCATCATGACCGTCGTATGTTGTCATGTTCTTCAGTGTGATAAACGTGTCTTGCTTCTCATGTTTGGCAAAGTCATATGTCATCTACTGATATAACGTAACACTAAATTAGTATATACACCAAAATTAGTACAACCGCGAGCGCACTATGAGCGTAGCATGTAGTCATGTTTGACGTGACACCCATATTATGATTATCATGTTTGAACGTGTCATTTATTTTCGTCACCCGTTCACGTCATGCAATTCCAAATTTGGTATATATGGAGCTAGCGAAACAGCCTCGAGAGTGGGGCATGCAGTCATGCTGTTCCTGCACACGTATCTCATGATTATCATGTTTGCAACAGTCACACATCTTCGTCATCCATTCACGTGACTTAACAACAAACTTGGCTAATGTGAAGCTGGTGAAACGGCGGCGAGCGCATCATGAGTGTGACATGTGATCAAGTTGTTACTTGACACGGACCTCATGATTACGATGTTTCGACGTGTTATTTACCTATGTCGTCTTTTCGCGTCACGTAATAACAAATTTGGTAATGTGAAGCTAGAGAAATGGCCGCGAGCGTACCGTGAACGTGGCATGTAGTTATTTTTAACATGGCACGAAAATCATGAATTTTATGTTATGATCTGTCGCTTGTGTTCGCCATGCACTCATGCCATACCATACCACTTTTGCAAAATGTCATGTGAACGAAACCGCCGCAAGAACAGTAAGACCATGACATGTTAATCATGACATTCGTGACATACATGTCATGATTTTTATGTTATGACTAGTCACTCATGCTCGTCATGCCGACTTTGGTATAGATACCATTTTCAAAATGGCCAGGGAGCTAAGAAGTTGTAGGCAGCTAGATAGATAGATATAAAGATAGATAGATAGATAGATAGATAGATAGATAGATAGATAGATAGATAGATAGATAGATAGATAGATAGATAGATAGATAGATAGATAGATAGATAGATAGATAGATAGATAGATAGATAGATACGCTCAACGTCGCCGAAGTTCGCCTCGCATTCAAAAATTTACGGCATATTCACGGACTAAATGATGACAAGTTAGGCGAAGTGTCCGTGCAATGTGTGCTCTAGTGTGATAGGAGTGGACAGACAAAACGATGGACAGATGAACGCTTCGCCCCACTCATCCTCATTTCCTCCATGGAAATTCTGTAATTTTTTTTTCTTTTTGTCCGGCCCGCCAATGTTCTCTTACAGTGAGTCTCATAATTTTTCACGCTTCTTGTGGCCTATGTGTACCAACCGCCGACGACACAATTGCCTTCAAGGGAAAAACACCGTGTTTGAGGAAAATGAATGAATGTGAACTTGATTACTAAGGCAGAACAGGTAAATCTCTTCCAAGAAAGGCATGAACAATCGTAAGAAAGCATCTAGTAAAATCATTACGCATGCGTAGTTGGGCTCTACTTGCTGCACGCCTTAATAGGCATCCGTCTCTTTTTCAACGTGAGGCACGCTTTTTCGACAACGTTCACTGCCCTAATCCTCAATTTTTAATCTGCCCCATGCCTTTTTTATTCCCACCAAGTTTCTTTCTTTACAAATAATGGCACTTCAAGGAGACTGCCAACTATGGCCGAGAATGTGTGATCTTCAGAATTATACCACCACAATCGTTTACAGTCCCTAATCTCCGCTTCCTGGGCATTCGAAAGAGAAATGATCTGCAGAAATGTAAATCGTGAGCTTGAAGATAGGTGTCCGTGCGGGAGTACGCGTCTGAAATTGGGAGTAGAGTTTCAGCGTCTTGTAATATACTGTTTTCAGGTTCTACTTTTTTGCATGATTTTTAAATCTCAGGAAAGTGTGTGAGCGATACATCAATCATTTTTTTTTCTTCCTGCTCGTTACCTAAAGTACACGCTGACATTATTATCTTATCCACACTTTTCTTGGTCTATATCGGTCATGGTTCTTTTAATTTCTGTTTTAAATAATTTGTCGTATCTCTTGCAATAACTCAGAGATTTTTATTTTATACTAATCTTGTTTTTGCATTAGAATGAGTGGTGCTGAATAACTTCTTTATATTTTTGAGTATATTTGCCTCAATAGGACATGACTACGGTGTTAACGGAAATGAGCATCAAACTTTCATATGTTATGCTTATTCCAATGCAGTGAAATGCCAGTGATGAATCATCCTTGTCAATAATGACAAAAGAAGAAAGCATCTATGAAGTATCTGTGACCACCCTAAATGTCTTCAATGGCAAGTATGTTTCTCCTGGTAGCAAAAATGGTAGCAAAATGTACACAATTGTACAGTCAGGATGTAAAATTCACCTAAATTCATTTAAACGCATTCACATAAACACGTTGAAACGGAGTCCTTAGAATTTCATTGTAACCCAGAAAACATAGTTAATAGTGGAGGAGCTGTGCTTTCCAATCAGAGGTTTGTATCAGATGAAGAAGACTTCCACCAGAAATTATTCGGCAAAACTACAATGATATGGCTGCATCAACAAGTAAGAAAACAAAGGTCTTCATGTGTGTAAAACAAACAAACGCCCCTACGTTATTCTTATGATTCGCGCACTTCAGCTTCACATTTTCTTTTGAAATATATGGTGCCTTTTATTACATTGATCAATTTTCATTTATTATCGACATGATGAACACTCGGTCAGCATTTTAAGCTTGACATGGTCAGAAATCAGTAATACAACGAAGCTCTAATGTCTCCACTAGTGGTTCGAATTCGCGCAGTACAAAACAAGGAAACGAAAAACGATGCACTTCTAACATGCCTTTGTCATTTCGAAGAATGGTATAATAAAATATCACACGCTTTAATTGATTGTTAGAATTGCTGGCACCGGTTTTGTTAACAAAACAAACTGTCGTCGACTCAGAGTTGCTGATGGGTAACGGCCGCGTCGATCGTCACTTAGTATGCTAATTTTGCTAACTGAGTATGCAAATTCGTGTCGTGAAATCAAATTATACATCAATTTTGCAATCAAATCGTTGCAAGTGGTTGTAACTGTCAAGACAATTTCAGAGCTTCTTGAATTAGGCACTGAAGCGATGTGTGAAGTACAGTGAAGCGCAGACGAGGTTGATGCTCAACGCTATGTCACTAGGCACAACGGCGGTTCATTGATATAGGTGTTATTACGCTGCCATTGAGTTGGAACCGTTGGCGTCTTTTGGACAAAATGCCGCGATGTTTTACGCGGCCTTGTACCGTCACTATGACGATATATACTTGGAGTTGAGTCTGTAAACTCGGCCTGTATTTGGGCACTACGGCCGAAGAATTAGTTAGCGTGACATATCACGATCAGAATACAGAATAAATGAAATCATTGCAAAGGTCTTGCTACGGCTGATCGGAAACCTGATGGGCGTTCGCTAATTGATAAAGAAGGCAGGATATGCTTTTTTTCGGAATTGGGCCTTTTATAGGCCCCGTTCTCTATACGCCTCGTATTCATGCGTACGCATGCGAAGAGCTTATTATACAATCAAGGAACGTGTTTTTAGTAGTCTTCTGGTGCTCGAGTAATCAGTCCTTCTGTCTAATAAATAGTTCAGCAGTTTTAGCTTGGCGTTATGTGCCGATCTCATCATTATAAACGGATATGTGCCGCAACCTTTCGGCAAATTCCACTACGCATGGCCTGCACGGAAAGATTGCATTAAAAAGCTGATAAGGAAGGGAAAATGCAAAGAAAAAAAACATTCTTGCTGAAGAACAATTACTGACGAGGCGGGATTCAAGCCCATGTACACTTGATCGGAAGCCATGCGTTTTAAATAGAGGTAATCTAGACATACTAGCAGCGCATAGCCGAGCCTTGTATTGTAAAGTGTAGCAAGGGTTGGAAAAACGAAGTTAGCATGTAAAATGTAGGAATGGAGCAGGAAAGTGTAGAGGAAAGAAAAGAGGATTAGAAAGGAAGAAATAAAGAGACAGAAATTCTCAAAGATAGAAAGAAAGGCTGATTAACCAGGAAAATGATGAATCGAGCAGAAAAATAAAAGTGTAGAAAAGAAGAAGCAAGCATGCATCGCACCGTCTACACTCCTAATATGGATACACATAGGTTCCAGGAAGTAAGCGGAACATTTCTGCAATAACGTTTTATTTAGTTAAGTGGAGCTGCGTTCCAGATAACACATCGAGTATGAGGAACAGTGTTCCACTCATTGGTCAATGGGTTGTGTACGTTTCAGGGTTCCACTTACTCAGTACCTAGGGAATTCATGCATCCTAGGGCATTTATGCTAGGCCATTTATCCTAGGGCATTTATGATTAGCATCACTCGTATTGCTGGCATAAGTAAAGAAGTATGATACTTGAATGAGACAAGTAAGCATTCAATTTTCTTATATATTTGCTCCATACCTGAACGGACGAATCGGAGGTCATTTCTCAGCATAGTATGGTAACACTGAAAAAAAAAACAGTTTTACTGAATTTCTGTGCAGGTCTGTCATCCTGGAACACGCTGGTATATATTCTTCATCAAAGCATGCCTGCCCATGCTTTTACCATATTTTAATGAATCTAAGCAACTCAGTTGCCAGTGCAGGTATAGGACAAAGCATATAAGAAATTTAATGTTGAGTTGTCCTACTTAATTGTTATATCGGCTGAGTAATGCCAGATATCGGTTACGGTAACCAGAAGAGGTCGAGAAGCATGTTTCGAGATAATAAAAGTAAGCCATTCATATATTCCTCGAAATCTAAATGGTAATTTAGATTATTTAGGTGAATCTGGAAACAGCCGTTTTGTCAGCCAGGGCCAAAAAGCGCCAATCAATAACCTGAAAAATTGTGAAAATAACTGTAGTACAGCTAAAGCATATGCATTTGCCTGTTCGTGCTTATAATTTGGCTTATATGCATACACACATTATCCTACATTATACAAACCTCCACCCTACAATGCAAGTGTAAAGATACAACTGCTACAGCTGTTCCTCTTGCTTTGTTTGTGCATGATCTGAAAATAAAATGCTACTCACGGAAAAACAATAATGCTCAGAAAGCCGCCTGCCATTTCGGCTGGAGGTAAAACAAAGACGAAAAATATTTGCTACAATTTGTTTCACAGATCACTTTCTCGCACATGGTAACGTGAAAACAAGTACAGTGTATGTAGATAATACAAGACCATCTCAAACAATACACAAAGAATAGGTCATAGTGCATAGCAATAGGGAATGAGATTCGTGTACCAACAACATGGATAGATTAGGAATAAACTGAAGATCTAGATTAAGTAAAAAGTATAACAGGTCTTCATACGCAGTATTAGGTTTGATCAGTTAATAATCTCGCGACATGCGAAGTGTCAAATATTTACTCAGAAATACATCTGCAAGAAATAGAAATTGTCGCTTAACGTAAGCTGTCTGTCAACAGGATACTAATGAAACAGTTGTGCTGTTAGTGGTGATGACTCTTGGATGCTATGCTTTGACATACTTAGCAAAACTACGGAATTAGTATCGCGAAACGTCAGTGCTTACGTAGCCACTTGACATGTGAATCTCATTGTAGAAGTAGTTGTTTCTCTTGCCAGAGCTTAGGTCGAGAACTGTGTTTCTATGGGGTTCACTTTGCCGTTTGAAGAGCCTTCGTCACAGTTGTTTGACGCCAAAAAACTTGTTTGCATGAGTGAGATCAAGATCTGGCAATTCTGGACCACATTTAATATTTAAAAAAATAAAAAAACACGTTTTAACATTTATGTGTTTAAACAGCAAAACAAGAATGACCTTAACTTCATATGATGTATTTCCTTCTAAATTGCGCTTACTCTTGCAAGCTTATAAAAGGAGTGTTTAAAACATTTGAATTACCTTTGTGGCAGTTTTGGTGCCTTTGCCGCTCCAATTGGCGTTAACATAATAAAACCCATAATATATGTTTAAATACACATGCAGAATAAAACATTCCGTACCCCCACCTACACACACGTACACACACATGTACACACACATGTACACACACACGCACACACACACGCACCACCCACATGCTCCCCACCCCAACCCAACCACACACGAGTGCGCACACACACGCGCACACACATGCACGCACACGCAGACACACGCACTCAAGCTCGTGTAAAGGAATACAATATTTCCGAAGTAGAAAACTAAATTCCCCTTATCTAAAAAAAATCAATGTGGAACTTTTTCGACGTGCGTGGAGAAACGGACAGTAAAGAGCCTTTTTTCTATGATAAGATCACCCTGCGGGTCATTATTGATGAGTCACATAACAAGGAGGTAATCAATCTCGAAGCCAGTCACTGGAAAAAAATTGAGATATGAAGTCGGTACCATCACTACTTGTTCATCACTGCTTGTACAGTTCAGAGGCAGCACATAATCGCCTAAGAATTCTCAGTACTTGACATGTAAAATCTAATGCTGTCGGAAGCGGTACAATATAAAAGTGACCTATAAGATAAATTATTGCGAATGTTTTATGAAGAATTTACATTATACGACACAGCACTGCGCACAAGAAAGATACCCGACAACGCACCAAGCACCACTTTGAACACCACCCTGTTGTCACAGACGTTCAAAACGGAAACATAAGGTGACACCACTTTGAACACCGACCTGTTGTCACAGACAATAAAATACAGAAACACAAGGTGATTTCGCCTGGTGCAAACTGCAATTTAGTTTGTCATGAAATGAAAAGGCTGTCGAGGCGAGCTAGTCGTGCAAGCAACACTTTTGATGGGTCATCGTGAATTGTCTTAACAAACTCACGTGAGCCATACGAGCAAGCGAACATCAATATTCTCGTAAAGGTCAGTGTTTTACAAAGCAAACCTAAGTGAACGAAGTCTATAGTTAAGCACGTCAAAATGGTACAGTGCCATTTTGGTTGCGAGCATTTCATCACGTCTATGATTTCTTGGTAGAATTGACATTAAAGATCTACTAGGCACACTAACTTTGCTACTGACAGACGCTTACGTATTCTTCTTGCCAGTTCATGTAGTTCCAAACTCTCTTCGCTTGGTTGAGGTCACATAAACATTCAAGCTACATAACAAAGGCAGAACTGAAAGCAAGCGATAAAAATAGCAGAAGGACTGCCATCATCGTACCGCTAATGCATAAGCAGTATAAATTCTCATCACTCACCTCTGGAAAGTTACCGCAGAATCAATAGCCCGTTGGCTTCAAAAGCAAACTTGTTAACGATGGTCCCAGAGCCTCCAGAATCATCTACAAACACGAACAAAGTTTCGAAAAAGCCCGCTTGTTTCCGAGCGAAGAAAATGGCGCACGCTGCCTGTAAGCCTATGCAGCACTTGTCAACTCCGCAACTACCGCAACACTCGCCAGTGAAGAGTGTTGGTGCGAGTGCACGGATGTCAATACTTCTGCCTGCAGGAATATCTACCTCAGAGAGACGTGGAGGTTCTGTAGTAGGTATTTCTCGAACGCTAATTTTGCGTTCAGAGTGCTTTTTCCATTGCACGTTTCAAAACCAAAGAAATGATTCAAGTTGAGGACCTCCTCCCTGATGCGCCTAAACTGTATAAACTGGTTCTTTATGCTATCTGGAACATGCGATGCAGATACCGCGTCACTTTGATGCTTTAAGTGGAACAACCATAAAAGCACGCCACTTGGTAACTAGAACAAATCGCTGGGCTCGATGGTGTGATTCGGGTTCCACTTGAGTAAACAAAAACTAAAGAAAAAACAGTTGTTGTTCCAGATAACCTTCACCAAACCACTTTGATCCACATAACAGCTCCGTCTGCCCCGGTTAACGACTGCTCTATCAGGAACCTATGTGAAACAAAATGAAGACTGTAGCTGCCAGGCACCACACCACCCGACCAAGCTGCTCATTCCCACCACGTTAGCCAAGCCCATTCAAAGAGTCAAAGCGCAATCACCGGCCTTTAGAATATAGTGCACTGCCTGACTGAGCTCGATCGTGTCCAAAAGCTCAAGATCATTCTGAAAATGGGCCGACTCTTGCGCAGTAAGCCTCACACCCTGAAGTTGACGTTTCGCTCGACGGGGATGGCGGGACAGTGCTTCGCTGTTCTATGCTGTTCGCCACTTAGCCAAACTGCCAGGAATTTTAAAATTTTCTTCTTACCTATTTCCCGGGATCCTGTGACTAGCCATCGGATAATTGATGCTGTTGCCTTGCCGATAATACAGATTGCTTCAGTGGATCGTAAACACTGAATTTTTTCTCCACGGTAAAATTCCAAATAAATAATTGTATCCGACTTCACGCCCCTACTTGACTCAAAATTATGCAGTTTTCTTTTTGTGAACACATACAGTATATTGCAACACACCCGCACCAACTATTTTAAATCTACACTATCAAAGCTGAAGGTAAAATGCATCAATACTAAAAACAATCATCGTCATGAACGGCATATGGCAGCATTTTGGCAGATCCCCACCACACCTCTGGTCCCCAAAGATGAAGAATACGACACACGACAGACAGAACACATGCACTGCCTTGCCCGGAGAGAGATTCAATAACCCTTATGGACGAGGACACCCTTCATGACAGAGTGAAAGAGAGTTGCGCAAAGAACGAAAACCTGATGAATTTTCGCCCAAAAATTTCTTCGCGACACTTCATTTATATCCGCTTACCAAAGACCGGAAGGCGAGAGTCGTGACGGCTCCACTCCGATGTACGCTAGCAGTGCATACTATAACATCGTATAAAATTATATAGCAAATGGGTGGAAACGGAAATGATCTTGAAAAGGATGTAAAGAGGGGAGTGAAAGTAAGGTAGAGAAAGAAAGAGAAAATTACATAGAAAGAAAGAAAGAAATAGAATAAACATGTAGAATAAAATTCAGAAATTTTGACAGGAAAAGGGCAACAAAAAAGTGAAAACAGTAGATGCATACCCAGAAACAGAATAAAAGAACAACTACACAGATAAAGAGAGAGATTATGACAGAAAACGTTTCAAACCTTTCTGAGAATAGATTTACCACGAATCAGCCGGCCAGTAGGTGTTTACGCGTACTACAACTACTCTAAGCACATGAGCCAGCACAGGAGTTGGGGTTACATAGCTGTTATGTACAAACATAGTACATATGTTGATGCAAAATTCGCATGGTACGCTCAGGAAGGAACATCAAACCAAATAACAAAACCAAACTAAAAAGTATACAAGAACACATCCTATGCTCAAATGTATCCTGTACACGTCAGAAAAAAATGGCAGCATATCCACGGAGTGAATTATGGATAGTGGTGCAAAGCATCGGACCGTCCATTCGTTCTTGCTTCCGTCCATCCATGCGTTCGTCTGTGTGGCCGCCCGTGCGTCCATGCGCCCGTCCATGCGTGCGTCTGTTCGTGCGTCTGCACGTTCATCTGTGCATCCGTCCTTGCTTTCGTCCATGCATCCACTCCTGCGTTCGTCCATGCGGCCATCCGTCCGTGCAGCCATCCATGCGTCCATCCATGCATCTGTCTGTGTGTCTGTTCGTCCACCTATTCAACACTCCAAGTACCACCATCTTGCATCTATTCATCATATATTTGTCATATAGAAGCACCGCCATCCAGCGGACATTCCAAGGACTGAACGAGAGGAGAAACGCGCACACTTTCTTACGGCTTGCGCTTCGTGTCTACTTCTCACCTTTAACCACCTCGAGTTCATGGTATATATTAGTTCACTGTATTCATGGCACTGCCGCCCAACGCTTGCTAAACTTTTCTAAAACTTAGGAGTTTACGACCAGTGAGTATAATGTAGCAACCCTTTCTTGTCTTCTGTGCGTTGTTGAACAATAAAAAATTCGCAGCCTGCGCGTTAACTAAAAGCCGAATTCTGCTGTCTCTCCTTTCCCCTTAGCAGCATCGGCATGTACATTGAGCACTATCTTTTATTGTTCAAGAACGCACTGATGAAATCTCTCACCGGCACCACCTTGGAGGTCAAAATGTTATACTTGTTACACACTACTACAACAGCTACGAGGGACGAACGGGTGCAGTTATAAGGAGCTTCGCCCTTAAAAAATGTAAAAAGAAAACAGATATAAACATGGCTCTGAGTCAAGTGTTAGCAGGCTGAACGACGTGTTTTTGTATATGTCGTTCTTGTGAGCTGATCGTGAGCCTACCAGGCACGTCGACTACACTGACGTTTGATGCAACGTGAGCACTCACCTAAGAGTACAGACGTCAGTATTACTCAAACAAAGAGCACTTAACGGTGCCCTGAAGTTTCGTTAAGTACAATATCCATAACCTTTCTAAGTGAGTGCACACTGCGGTGCCCCCCCCCCCCCCACGTACCACAGCTCGTTGTTTTATATGTGCCACGTGGATGGATCGACAGGGAACGGTTACAGGATGTTCGCGACAGGATATTCACGTTGCTCATGTACCGATGAGGCAGCCATAATGGCCATAGCTCCCTACGCTCCCGTACCTATTTCGGTCTGCACCAAGTCATGGTGACCACGAGAGCTCACAGTCGTAGGTGGGCAGATAGATAGGTCGATACGCATAAAAAAATTTCGTAGATCCCACAATCTTTGGACTGCCCAAAGTCCCTGGAAGCAGCACGGGAGACACAGGTCCAAGCGACCATATGGCGGCCCCAGGCCCGGGTTTTGCAATCACAAGGTTTGAAATTAACTTTTTTCATGGTCATGAAACAATCCTTGAAAACCATTGCTATGCGAAATATATAGTTGAAAATTGACTGCGTTATAATTTTTATTGAGTGAAGTGCTACGAAGTGGTGCTAAATATATGTAAAAATACCTACACCGACATACGTCCGACAGCCGCGTATGTTTTATATCTCTAGTGTAATACAGTTGCGTAACAATACCCACAACAACATGGATATTTGCATAACAAGAAGGGGTAGCCTAATATGAAATTCTGGTTCTTTCTCGAATGGTAGCCCTGGACACTGCTACACAAATCAACTTCTTCGGAGGGCACCTTTGGCTTCAGTCGACGTTAACGCGACGTGACGGCTATATCACAGGAATACATATGTAATGTTTATAAATTTGGATAACTAGTATAACAACCACAATTGACGTTTCATGAACATTTGGGTCTATTCGAAAAGTAGTTCCGAGACCTGGCGTGGCTTCGTGGTATAATACTTGTCTGCGCGGCTCCTTGTTGGGATGCCAACATTTATTTTTTGCATTCGTTCGTTCAACACTGCCGAGTGTTGTCCCACTGTGGTGGTCTATTAGCAAAGGTACTCGAATGCTGGCCAGTATTGTGGTTTGGAATCCCGGCTGCTGTCATTGCATTTTCGATGAAAGTAAAAATAGTGTGAGCTCGTGGGCTGACTTGGGTGCACGTTAAAAAACTACAGGCGGTCAAAATTTCTGGAGCTCTCCACTACGGCGTCTCTCATAATCATATTGTGCTTTTGGGGTGTTACGTTACAAACCTGGAGGCTTATAAAGAGGGTTATTCTTAGATGGAGTCTTTTAAATCAAGAGGTGGAAAAGAAAATGGTAGTTGTAACTCTAAGAGACAGACATAGAGCAGAGTGGTTCAGGCAACAAACAGGAAAAAAAAATATCCTAGTTGAAGTCAAGTAAAAATGAGTATTGGCTGGGCGCGTAGTGTGTATAAGCAGAATCGCCTCTCGTCAGTTATATTAGCTGATTGAATTCAGAAAAAAAACGCGTGAGAAGACAAAAAATTTGGTGGGATGATGGGATTCAGAAGTTTGCAGGTATAACGCGGCGGTAGAAAATATACGGCAACGTTAATTGGGAAAAACTTGGGAGATTCCTCTCCCTGTCTTGCGACGATTGTAGTCAGAGTTATGGTGATGACGAACTCTGATGTGCATGAAGTGCATCGCCCTTGTCGGCAACGGGGTCGATTGTGTTACTGTAAATCGTGCGTACGAAGGCCATCTTGAGTGTGAGTTCACCTGCGCTTTCTGACCGCCTGGAAATTATTGGCCGCCGTTGCCGTCGGCCGGCCGGAACCTCGCTCATGGATGGTTCATCGTAGAAACGAGCTGCGGGTGGCTGATTTTGTGCAGCGAACTCTCTGCTCTTCAACTCGTCCTAAAATCGTTGGGACGGCAGGCATTGAAGCTCAATTTATGCTGCGCGTTGAAGTGCACATGCAAAGGCTGCCTTGGACTTTATCTAGCCTACTTCAGCAGCGGTTCTGAACTCTGTGAAAGTGGGTTCCGATTACCGTCGGCTTCCCCGTCGCTCACTGGCAAGCAACTCACAACCGTTCGTGACGGCATTTAAAAAAAAAACGCAAGTCTTTCTTGAGATACTTGAATGCAGGAACCATTGTCTGCATGTATATTGCATCATGAGGCTGCCCATCCAAAGCTTAAGCCCTTGCTCAACGCCCTGTTATCATAAACTAATGGCTGCATTCATACTTTGGAACATGATCAATCAAAAAGCAAATATTACGCATATCTGAGGCGGAATGTCAATACGTAAGTATTAGGTGGTGTGTTCTCTTACTAAAAGATATACAAATAATAATTCTACAGAATCTAATGCTTATCACGTTGTGCTGGAAATGCGACGCTATGCATGAAAAAGCGTTGTGCCGACGATGTAGTGCTCCAACCTGCCAGTGACTTCGAGTTCTGCAGAAGCTCATGTTTCACGAAAGTACTGTCTAATGGCGTTCATATTTCACGCAACGCCCACTCTTTTGTCGATGCTAGCCAGCTGTGGCTGATTTATCAAGGAGAAGGCGCTATCTGAGGCAAAGCAAATCACAAATGGCCGATGTCTTTCAACACTGTTTTGAGCGAAACACACTGATACGCCCCATGGCCAATTTTTTCTCGCTTCGCCGCATAATTCATTTGCATAGCAGCTTAGCTTGCTTATATTTCATTTCTTTGCGATATTACTGGTAATTTTTATTGTATTTTTCTATGACGATGCAAGCGAGTATACTATTTCTAACGAAATATGTAGGGCCCGCCACCACCATATGATTATAATAGACGGTGTAGTGGTGGGCTCCGGCAACTTCTACCACCTTGGGTTCTTCTATGTGCACCCAAATTGAATGTACGTTTTCTAGAGCAAGTTTAGCTGTAGAAATAGGTTGATTGCACCTGCAAACAGCACATGCTTATGTAAGGTTTTGAGTTTGAATTGGCGTGGCAGTTTGAACATTCTTTAGCAGAAAAATTAAAAGAAGACACACGAGTTCCACGTCGCGTGTTGCGTTAACTAGTTGCATTCTATCCGTCCCCTTTTCCTTGACTGCAATTGCACCTTCGTCGTTGTTTTTGGTTTTTCAGAGTCGCCCAAACCTTCTATGTCTCAGGAATACCTGTCTAGGTAACGTAAAGCGGATCAGGACGTGCGAAGTAGGCTCCTTATTGGATTAGGCGTGCTGACTACGGTGGCAGTGACAAAAAATACTAATCAGCATCGGAATGTGAAGTTCATCATTCCCCTCTTGCAGCTTCGGGCATTTACTTTTTTGTTCTTTTTTTTAAGCATAAGAAGCTCAATTTATAAACTGACGCAAGACAAATTGAACACACAATAAAGATTTGGTAAGAAGGCGCTTGAAATTAGTCAAAGAAACCCAAAATGCTGATCAACTACTTACGAAGCACTTATCAAGGTTTATCAGCTCTTGTCATGCACAGCCCTTTATGATTTATGGTGGTTAGATTAGGAAAAGAACGTTGATTGGATCGGGAATACGAGCAAGGGGAGACATAAAAAATAGGTGAGGCAGTTCTCCTAATTAGCAGTAGTATAGGGGAGGAATTACAAGGAGCCGATGAACACAATAGCTACTAAAACCGGCCGCCGATGCAGTATTCACCGGCTTTGTCATTCCTAAACGAAGGAGATCATCAGCGTGATAACGCAGCTGTCTGCTTGATCGAACATTCTCCAGCTTGGCATTAGCACGACCACACCATGTAGAAGTGCTTTGTTGCACTTTTTCCTTCTCGTTGGTAGCTCAGGACGCTGAAGACTGAGACCTTGAGATCGACATCACCAGTGCTACCTTTGCCTTTTTCCGGGTGAGCGCTGCCGCAATTTGAAGCAACGTCACATTGCCTGCAGACTCCTCCTGCATAACGTGGTCCTCTGTTGCATGTCGGAAGTGGTCCCCAAAGTGCTTAGAAGTTCATCGTTACCAAGTGTTACCCAAATTTCTAATCAGCCGGTCAGTTCTGTAATTTGTTGGAATGCTTTTTCTGGCCTGCTGAGCATCATATGTGGAGTTCTCACATAACATGGCACTGCACCACAGTTACGTACGTTATTATTTGCTTTCACATCCAGCAAGTCCGCCTTTTCTAAAGTGACACGAGCACATATGAACACTGGAGAGATGACAACAGATTTCACAACACACTGCTTCTCTTTATGCAAGATACGCAACTAACAATGTATATACAGGGTGTTTCATGAAACGTGTTTAATTAACTTGAAGAATTAGAAAACGGCGCTATTTGTTCGCTGGCTACGCAGTTGTTTTTTATGTCGCTGCAGGAATCCGAATTGGCTTGAAGACAGCAATTAGGAACCTTGTAATAACATTTTAGTTCGTGCAAATAGGCAGTCAAGTCACATGAAAGAATCAAAGACCTTCTTACGAAGAACCCATTTTCACTTTGAGATTTCGGTAAAGTGGCCTCAATTATTAACTGCTTATAAATGAATTTCTCCTAAATCCTGCGGCAAAACCAAAACGGGAAAGAGCACGTTAGTCATTCTTGTCGGAGACGTCCGAAATGAGGGAGTGTTGTTATATCAACAATCAACCGGCTTCGTTGTGCGGGTGTATGAATTGTGCTTGCAATTACAGCACGCATGAGGCACACACGCTAACGAAAAGGGAAGAACTGCACGCCTGTAAGCATTATTTTGAACAGTGACGTCATAGTTGTCACTTTGGTTGCTGTTACGTTGTGTAATCTAAAGGGGCCCTGAAACACTCTTTCAAGTAACCATGCAATGAAATCACTAGAAGAGCTTATTGCCTCACGAATTTAACAGCGCAAAGATTTTTGGAATCCTTCCAGTACGAGAGGAAGTACAAATGTTCGTCGCATGCTGCCATTGCAGTATCTCTTCTCTCGTCCCGACGAAAGCGCTGGAAGCTAAGCAGGGGGGGGGGGGTGGGGGGGGGGTGCAGGAGGTGGCAGGTTCAAGAAACTACTGCGCCTCGTAACCTTGAGCACCTCTATATCTTTTCTTTTCTTCGAATGCATAGCTTTTTCAGTGTGATCGCGCGCGCACGCGTGTATAAATAGCGGCATCCCGCGGCGACCTCTGTAACGAGTAAGCACGCCATGTTTATCTCAGCCAATCACTGATGGATGGGATTTCGACGTGTAATTTTTGGGTATATTGAGTGATTTCTCGAGAGAAGAGAAATCAATTTCTAACTGACTGATAATTTATTGTGAATTCTAGGCTGCATGCAGCGCTAGATAATTTGAATCGTGTGTTGTCGAGAGCCTATACCACCGATCAGCAGCGTTTTCTGACCATGCTAGAAAAGTGTTGCAGGGCCCCTTCAAGAGAAATTCCTTGCTTGTTTTCTAAAATATCAAAGGGGAAATGAGTTCTTCGCATCAATAATGCCACTTCTACCATTTGAAATTACTGCCTACCTTAACTAATTAACTAATTATAAGGTTCAATAATTTACCTTTCCTAATTACCGTTCCAGATTATTTCTTGAACCCTCTTGATTTGTCTGCCGCTTCAGAGAAATTTATTGGAAACAGAAAGCAAATAACACATTTTCGTATTTAAAGATAATTGAACTCATTTCTTGAAACACCTTGTATACCACGAGTATTCGCACAAGATATAAGCTAAGTAAATGTAAAAAAAACTACTCTCATTTAATACAAACTTCAATGTCATCACTACATTAATATACATGAGTGCCTTTGTCCACTACTTAGGATTCACGGCCCCCAATGTTTCTGGCATGAGAGACTTAGAAATCTCAAAAGCATTGACTTGTACTGAGGAAATCCAATTCCCGTGACACCTATTTTATTTTACAAATACTTGTTCATGAGTATATATAAAAATGAATAGAACTATCTCACCTGATTGAGTTCGTTCCACACAGGCACTTTACACTTCTCCAGTGTTGAAGAAAAAAAACGTTTTTCTTTATTCCTGCCATATCCCATTTTATTTCGAACAAACACCACAATTTCGTTAAATTAGGTTCTTACTAGTGATGTATAACTGCCACTAAATGAGCTATCAATAGATTGCATGGATGACTGGTGCAAATTTATTGATAGTCTACAAAGACGTGACCAGCGCGCAGTCAGTTTCTTCTTAACTATTAATATTGTAAAATGAATATCAACAGAACTACTATTTATAAATAGGAGATATTATAGATAGTTCAAAAATTAGCAACATCAAGAGTATTGCTAAAGATGGTATAAATATTGCGCTGTGAATAATTGTGCTTTTCTAGGGTGGCGGTATCAACAAATCACTCGTGATAGCCTACTATCAGCTGTGGTTTGTTCACTTATTTTAGAGAAGTGTTCTTGCGAAAAAAAATAATTATGGCTAAATTTACACACCCGAATATGAACCCTAATGAATTTTTCTTGTAACACAGGCAGTAACACCTTAAGAGAAAAAAGTTGGCTAGTCTTTCTGGTTTCACAATAAAATACAAGATTAAATCCACACAGTTCCGTCACATGTAACGGTTCCTTTTCTGCTAAAGCTGGACAGTTCAGCTTCAACATGTGTCAATCAATTGCATAGAAGCTTCCTTGCACTTCTGAGTACTTCTGGTGCTCCACCATTCACTATCACACTCTAGAATCTTCAAGTTTATGCTGCAATAGGTTCGCGGTTTTATTTTATTGACAGTACTATTAATATTGCAATCGTTAGCACTTTCAATATTTTCTCCTACCTTTGATAGTGCGATAGTGATTCAATTATCGATAGTGTCGATAGTACTAGCGATTGTTCCGCATCACAAGGATTTACACGTTAGGTTTAATTTTTCGTGTTCGTAAACTGCAGCTGTCTAGTTTTCTCGTTTTGACGTAACCTGCACTCCTCACATTTATAGGCGCAGGACACTGGTGACGTGAAACAAAAACTTTTTCGGATCTCACATACCTCGGAAATATATTGATAAGATGTCTCACTACCAGGAAATACAAGGGAAGCGCGGGTAGAGAATGAAGACAACGTTGCCTCCACTGCGATCCCTCTGAGTGGGTACGAGCCATGGTGGTGGAGATCATCATCATTATACGGTGATCGCGGACTCAAGGCCCATTAAAAACCCCAATTAATTTACCTTGCCTTGTGTAACAATTTGGTGGAAGGTGCTGGGTAGGACGAACTCAAAGACGGAAGCTTCACTACCAGGACTTTGTCGAAGCCGCCGCTTTGCCGGACTTCCACCTTCACCGATCGTAATGGCCCAAGAGCAGCCATCCAACGCTTCGAGGCCAACTACGATGGGTTCCGCGCCGTACTACAGAGTGCCGCCAAACTTCGGCGGAACCTCAAAACAAGACGTCGACATGTGGCTGAAGAACTACAAGCGGGTGAGCAGAAGCAATGGCTGGACTCGAATGAACACTCAATCATGTCGTATTCTCGTTAACTGACGCCGCCCTCATGTGGTACGAGAACCACGAGGACATGTTCACTACTTGGGAACGTTTTGTTGAAGAAGTGCAGAAGTGTTTCGGTGATTCGGATGCAAAGAAGAAATGTGCGGAGCAGACATTGTCTCAGAGGGCACAGCTTCCAGGAGAAACATGTACGACATACATTGAAGAAATATTGAAGCTGTGCAAGATCGTGAATGGGAGGATGTCCGAAGAAGACAAGGTTGGACGCGTTCTCAAGGGTAATTTCTTAATTTGGAAAGACTGCTTGAACTCCGTGTCCGACGTGACGAAGCACTGTCGTACCTTTGAATCCCTCAAGATGCGACGAATTTCTCCGAAATTCAGCCGCCTGTCCAACGTCCCCACTGTGGCTAGTGTTGAAACAGTGCCGCCTAACGACCTTGCTTTGACCATACGGCAGATTGTCAGAGAAGAGCTGCTTCGATGTCAGCAGACCTATCATCGCCCCAGCAATTTTCAGGATGTGTAGGTGAGCGAACCAGAACGTGTACGGACTCCTGTTTCTCTTCCACCATGGCAACCATCGATCAACGCAGCAGACGCTTATGAATATCAAGGCGCACGGCAGGCTGGATTCCCCCGTCATCCAACTCCCAACAGCGAACGAAGTTTTCGCCCGCCTGTTTACCCAACATCGCCTGCCTACAGTGCCTCTGAAGGGCGGCACTACTATCCCATGCCTTCCGAGAGGAGTCGTTACTCTGAGCAGCCACGTGCCCCTCGACCAATTCCGGTATGCTACAACTGTGGCGTCCCGGGTCATATTGCACGTTTTTGTGACCACCGCCCATATCAGCGAGAGTCTTGGCACATGTATCACCAACATGTCGACCATCCGCACTCCACGTCATGAAACTCCACGTCATGAAACTTCGCACTCCACGTCATGCGCACCTACCGGGTCACGCTACCCCTCGCCGGCCTCTGATCGAAGTTTGACACCACCGCCAGCTCCCCGTTCTCCACGATCGCCATCGCCACGGCGACGCGCACGTACACCGCCGCCGGAAAACTAGTCGGTGCGGCCAGTGGGGGTGAAGCCGCAAGATGACAGGTGCTATATACAGATATACCCCCGTCAGCGTTTATGTTGAAGAACAAAGTTCGTGTAGTTGTTGATGGAGTGGCTACTATGGCACTCGTGGATACAGGCGCGACAGTCTCAGTGATGAGTGTAAGTTTTAAGAACCTGCTAGGACCAAAAGTGATGTTTTGCCTGAACCGTGGGGTGACATTTCGTGGTGTAAGTGGTGACCTAACGCACAAACCTAACGTTGATCAACAAGTTGTCAATGTACGTCGCCTCCGACCACAAAAACTGGGATGAAGTTTTACCATTCATCACGTACGCCTTCAACACGTCGAAACACGAAACGACAGGCTACAGCCCTTTCTACCTGCTCTACGCTCGCTCACCTCGACATACGCTGGACACTATCTTTCATTTTGTCGTCCATGACAATATAACAATTGCGGAAACTTTGTGTCGTGTGGAAGAGACACGTCGACTTGCCTGCCTACGTACACTGGCAGCGCAAGAGTCCTCTAAAACTCGCTACGACAGTCAACACAGGCATGTAACCTATGCCCCCGGTGATCTAGTGTGGGTGTGGACCCCAATGCGCAGACGTGGCTTGAGCCAAAAGCTACTGGCACAATACGCCGGTCCTTTCGTGATACTTCATCGTCTCACTAAGGTCAACTATGAAATTGCACTTGTCACCACTAGTGGCCGACGTTCATGCAAGACAGAGGTGACACATGTTGCCCACCTGAAGCCGTTTACACGAAGGATGCAAGAATGACTCGCCCAGCGGGCTTCGTCTGAGACCGGAGGAATGATAAGAAGTATCACTACCAGGAAATACAAGGGAAGCGCAGGTAGAGAATGAAGACATCGTTGCCTCCACTGCGATCTTTCTGAGTGGGTACGAGCCATGGTGGTGGAGACCATCATCAATATACGGTGATCGCGGACTCAGGGCCCATTAAAAACCCCCATTAATTTACTTTGCCTTGTGTAACAATATGTTGTGCGAAGCATGCGGTGGGAAGGTGTCTCTGTTTTCATTTATTTTATCGAGTAAAACGTTACGAATCGACGCTAAATATGTGCAAATGTTGTACGCACAGATATATGACAAGCAGTCGCATGTCTATTCTTGCTTCAGAATGACAACAGCAACATGGGTATTAGAAACACCGGAAGCGGTAAGCTGTTACTTAGCGCTTGTGCCAGCGAAGATAATGATTTCAACTTTTTTAGATAAATGAGCTTATGCCGATGGCACTTCACTACAAACGTCGCTCACATGATGTAACGCCTGTATGATATAATTACGTTCGCACTCAAGGCGTAAGCACGGTTTCCCTTCAGGAGGGGGCGAAGGTTTGTCGCAGCGCCCCCTGCTTGTTGTGTTAATATATGGGGCTCATTACGTACCCCTTTCTTAGTTGACTAAGAGGGCCGGTCACCCGATTGCCTCCCCCCCCCACCGGAATGCGCACGCCATTTGACTAAGGGGGCGTGTACTGTTAAATGCAAAACATTTCTTAGCGAACTTCAGCGACTTTGAGCGTATCTATCTATCTACATATCTTTCTAATTATCTAGCCGATAACGTTTGGGTGCTTTTGTGGTCACCTTCTTAACTTGGTGCCAACCAAAATTAGCATGGGAAAGTACTTTGGTTTGACGAATATGATGCGTTGTACTCCAGACATGAATAATGTCACAATCCCGTCGCGTACGTCGTCAAACACTCCCCTCCAGACAGTGGCACATACCCACGGGCGGATATGTGCCACTGGTATGCGGGTATGTGCCGCAGGTGATTGACACTTAGTATGTACCCAGGAACGACGAGAACACACTTGGGCAATTTTAACGCATGAGGGTTAAGAAATATTCGACATCGGTAGCGTCGACCCAACGAACGCAAAAAATAAATGTCAGGGTCCCAGCTGAAATCTAACCTAAAAATTTTGCGTGAAAATGAAGCATTTTACCACAGAGCTACGTGGTCTCGGAACTACTTTTCAAATAGACGCTCATCTTCGTGAAACGTCAATAATAATTGCAGTGCTACCTACCCAATTTTAGAAACATTACATATGTACTGCTTTTGTAAAGTCGTAACGTCGGGTTAACATGAAATGTGATTAGTTGCCATGTGCTGAATTTGATTTATGTAGCAGCGCCATGTGCCAGCATCCTCGCGAGCATCAGCGCTTCATATCAGCTTCTGTTGTTGCTAATACGCATGTTCCAGTTGGCATCGTTGCGCAAGTTCAAACAACTATAAATATCTGCAACTCTTCAACATATATCAGTCCTTGAAACATTTGCACATATATTTAGCGTCATTTCGTGATGTTTCGCTCAATAAAAGAATTGCATCATGGTAACTTTACCTCCGCATGCTTCGCATAACGTCGCTTTCCAGGTAAGTGGGATCTGCCGAATTTTTCATATGGTTTGATAGCCAGTACCGAAACTGGAAATGACGTTTCAGGAACACTATAGTCTACTTGAAAAGCATTCCCGAGACCTAGTGTGGCTCTGTGGTAGGATATATTATTGCCTAGCAGAAGTCTTGGGTTCAATTTCTGCTAGGACACTGATATTCTTTCTTATAATTTGTGGGGTCAACACAGCAGTTGTCAGCATTTTCTTAATGCTCAGACGGTAAAATTACCCATGTAAGCTTACCTATTTGAGGATTGCCCATGCTTAGATGTTAAATTACGCCAGCTTGCACGCCGGTATGTGTTACGCGTCTGGCGGAAAGGGTTTGACGATGTACGCGACTGAATTGTATCATATTCGTGTGATGACCAGCCCCGCAGGGGCGCCTGCGCAAGTAGGCGTTTGGTGTGTAGCGACACCACGGACCCGAGCTAACGGGGGAGTTTCTACTCCCTCCCACGCCTAGCCGTGCGTGGCTTTGCCGTGTTCGGGGAAAAGGGCATCCTTGGGGTTGAGCCGACGCTGGGTGATTGGACCTTTAAAGCCCCCCGGCAGAGGCAACGCACCCCTTTGGCCCCGGCTTCACGTAGACGGCACCCCTTGGCTGATCCACCCAGGGGAAATCGGCAGTCGCCTTTTCCTATCTCTCTCTCCCCCACACCTTCGTCTTTTCTCCTCTTTAAATCTATCCTGTCTTCTAATTTCTTCTGTTACTTACCCATTTTCATGGGCGGTTTGGGTTAAACTTGTGCAACTAGCCAACCTTGGCCTACGCGCATTAGGTTATCGTAGCGGTGTACGGCTGGCGTCTGCATGTTTCGCGTTTCATGAGCCCTCGTTGGGCTCCGTGGTGGGTGGCCGCCATCGTTACTGAATTACATTCCTCTATCATGCAGAGAAGCTTTCCACTCCTCAATGATTGTGCCGCTTCAAAGCGCGTACGCACCGAAGAATTTTCCTTTTTCAGCCGACCCAAAGAAGTATTCCCTCATTATCATGTTGTACACAGGTAGAAGCCCAACAAAACAGCCAGAACAGTGTCCCCGTTCATAGTTTCGCGGTCCCTGACAGCCACATTAGGTGATGGCTACAGAGTTACAAAAATGGCTAGCGGTGACCTTCTTTCAGAACTCCGTGACAAAAAACAATTTGACAAACTAAAGAACCTTGCAACATTCGGCGACATTCCCATCAGCGTAACACCTCATTGATCCATGAACTCTGCACGTGGAGTTGTTTTTGACACAGACCTCCTTGACCTGACGGAGGCTGAACTCCTCAAGGGCTGGGAAGAACAGAATGTGACCAATGTGAAGCGAATCGTCATCCGAAGGAACAATCTGGAAATCCCCACGAAACACTTGGTACTGACCTTTGGCACCAGTGAACTACCACAAACAATAGAAACTGGCTATACAAAGACACCGATCAGACCCTACATACCAAACCCCCGCCGATGTTACCAGTGTCAAAGGTTCGGCCATGGCTCTCAGAGCAGTCGTGGTCGACCTGCTTGTGCCAAATGTGGTGCCCAAGGTCACATCTCTGACAAATGTAATAAAACCCTACATTGTGTAAACTGTGACGGAGACCAAGCGTCATATTCACGTTCTTGTCCACAGTGGAAAAAAGAAAAAGACATTATTACACTGAAGATTCGCGAAAATATCTCCTTCAAGGAAGCACGCCGAAGGTGTTCGGCTTTTCACGGCACAACTTACGCTGATGCGGCGCGTCTGGGGGCCGCGTCGCATCACCCTCCGCCACTACCTAGGCCCACGCAAAGTGAGCCATCCGGTGTGGTGGCCGCCCCCATGGTGGAAGCAGCCAAGCCTGCTCCACCTACCAAGCCAGAGACTCAGGCGACTCCAGGGTCGTCGGGTCCACCGACCACGTCTCACCAGGCGAGGTCGCAAATACCCAACAGCAGCTCGCGTACGCGGGCGTCCAGTGCTTCACGTGAGGCAATGGACACAAACACGGTACCTCAGGTGCCGGAAATGCGGCGTGGCTCCCTAGAGCGCGCTAAAAGAACCAAGAAATAAAAAACAGGGCCCGACGACGGCCCTGCTACTTAAGCTACAACTTCCCACTTGAACAGCCACATCATTTCCGTACACACAGCACCACTTTCCATCATATATGGAAACACAGATTGTACAATGGAATGTCAGAGGGCTTCTCACAAACCTCGACGATGTCCAAGAACTTCTTCACATTCACTCACCAAAAGTGCTGTGTGTACAGGAAACACACTTAAAATCTAAACACACCAACTTTCTACGCAGTTACATTATTTTCCGAAAGGACCGTGATGATGCCGTGGCATCATCTGGAGGTGTAGCTGTTATAGTTAAGCAAGGTTTAGCATGTAAACCCTTGAAACTCTAAACGTCTCTTGAGGCAGTGGCTGTTCGAGTGGTGCTTCTAAGCAAACTCGTCACCATTTGCTATATATGCATACCTCCACATTTTCAACTACACAAACAGGAATTTCAGTACTTGATATATGAACTTTCCGAACCCTATCTTGTTCAAGAGGACGTTTATGCACATAACAGGCTATGGGGCGACTCTCGTTGTGACGCCCGAGGTCGACTGATTGAACAGTTTCTTCTCTTTTCAAGCGCGTGTTTCCTGAATCGAAAAAAACCGACCTATTATAACCTCGCTAACAATAACTATTCCTCAATAGACCTGAGCATAGTATCTCCATCGCTTGTGCCTCTACTTCACTGGAAAGTCATCACTAATCCCTATGGAAGTGACTATTTTCTCGTAGTTTTGAGCACACCTACATCAACTGAATGCCAGCCCCAGGTTCCGAAATGGCTATTGAGCAAAGCCAACTGGGAACAGTTCTATAACATCACTCAATTAAACTGGCGCGACATATGCAATTTAAGCATTGATGTGGCTGTCGACTACCTTACAGCGTCTCTGATTGATGCAGCCACAAAAAGCATACCAAAAATGAATGAAAAACGACCTGTGCCTTGGTGGAACTCAGAGTGCCAAAATGCACGCAGGCAGCAAAACAAAGCATGGAGGGTGCTTCGGAACTCACCAACAGCCGAAAATCTTGCCACTTTTAAGAAAATGAACTCTCAGGCCAGGAGAACGCGTCGGCAGGCCAGAAGAGAAAGCTGGCACAAGTTTTTATCGGGGATTAATTCATATACACAAGAAGCTAAAGTCTGGAACATGGTTGGTAGAGTAGCAGGAAAACAAGTGCATTCACTCCCACTCGTAAACACACAGGGTGACAGCCTGGAAGATCAGGCGAACTTCCTCGGTGCAAACTTCGAGCAGGTCTCTAGCTCGTCACACTATACTGAAGCTTTTCAAAGATATAAAGCAAAAATGGAAAAGCAGAAACTCGAATACAAGTGTACAAAATACGAGGCATACAACCAACCTCTCAGCTTAGCTGAGCTACAAACATTACTAAATTCCTGCAGTAATTCTGCCCCAGGCCACGACCATGTCATGTATGAAATGTTGAAAAACCTGCCGCTTGAAACGCGAAAAACTTTATTCTCCCTATAAAATGCTATCTGGCTTTCTGGCACCATACCTACTTCCTAGAAAGAAGCCATTGTTATCTCTATTGTGAAACAGGGCAAGGACCCTTCCTCTGTTTCAAGTTATAGGCCAATTGCACTAACCAGCTGCCTTTGTAAACATTTTGAAAAAATGATAAACCGCCGACTTTTATAATTCCTTGAAACACACAATCTGCTTGACCAATACCGTTGTGGGTTTCGAGAGTGTAGATCTACCCCCGACCATCTGGTGCGTGTCGAGGCACAGATCCGATACGCGTTCGTCCACAAACAATACTTTCTTTTTGTGTTTCTCGATATCGAAAAGGCTTACGACACATCATGGCGTTTTGGCATATTAAGAGACTTGTCTCACCTGGGTGTGCACGGTAGAATGCTTTCCATAATTGAGAGTTACTTGTCCAATCGGACATTCCGTGTGCGTGTGGGAAGTGTTCTCTCCCAATTATTTGTTCAAGAAACGGGAGTACCGCAAGGCGGTGTACTTAGTTGTACACTTTTTATTATCAAAATGAATTCCTTGCACCTTTCCACTCCCCGCAATATGTTCTATTGTACATATCTCGATGACGTTCAGCTTAGCTTCAAGTCATGCAACCTAGCAATGTGTGAACGGCAGGTTCAGCTAGCTTTGAACAAGGTCTCTAAATGGGCAGAAGAAAATGGATTCCGACTGAACCCACAAAAAAGCACATGTGTCTTGTTCTCCCGATAGAGAGGTATGCACTCAGAACCCGACATTGAACTGAACGGTCAACGTCTGTCTGTTAATACGGAGCATAAATTCTTAGGATTAATCTTGGACAACAAGTTGACCTTCGTACCGCACATCAAGTATCTAAAAACAAAATGTTTAAAAGCCATGAATGTTTTGAAAGTGCTGTCACGTACTAGGTGGGGTAGTGACAGGCAATGTGTCATGAACCTATATAGAAGCCTCATTCACACCCGCTTAGATTATGGGGCCGTTGTTTATCAGTCTGCGACTCAAAGTGCTTTGAAGATGCTGGACCCCGTGCACCATTTGGGCATCCGCCTTTCTACGGGTGCTTTTCGAACCAGCGCCGTAGAAAGCCTTTCTGTTGAGTCATATGAGTGGTCGCTTCATCTGCAGAGAACTTACACGTCCTTTGTTTATTTCCTTAAGGTGAAAGCAGACAAGAAGCACCCCTCATACTCTACTATTAATGATTTGTCGAGCTCAATTCTGTTTCAAAACAGGCCTTCTATGAGGCAGCCCTTCTCAGTTCGCCTGAAGAGTCTAGCTGAGGAAACTGGAGTCTCACTTGAACACAGTTTACTGGCTCCTGTAGCATACCCGCCACCATGGCAAAGGCAGACTATAGACTGCGATGTGTCTTTTCTAGAACTTACAAAAAAAGCACCGATTGCCCATATCCGAAACTACTTCCTGGAACTTCAACACAAATACACACGTCCTGAGTTCTTTACAGATGCCTCCAAGTCTAACTCCTCTGTGTCCTACGCTGCTGTTGGCCCTTCCTTTTCGGATGCTGGCCCTCTACATCCAGGCACAAGTATCTTCACAGCGGAAGCTTATGCGATACTTGTGGCAGCTAAACACATCAAACAATTACGAATACAAAAAGCAGTAAATTATACAGATTCTCTCAGTGTGGTAATGGCTCTGCACAGTCTTAAAAAACAAAAAAAAACCCCTGTCCTCGTCTCACTTTACTCCATTTTATGCACACTCTACACACTCAACCAACATGTTGTAGTGTGCTGGGTGCCAGGGCACCGTGAGATTCAAGGCAACGTGATGGCGGATCAGTTTGCTGCATCCGTCCACAAAAACACTGCCCCTACACCCATATTAATTCCGGCCCTTGATTTTAAGCCGTCTCTCAAACGAAACCTCAGGGACTACTGGCAGAGCAAGTGGGATACACAACACAAAACAAACTACACATTATTAAGCCACACCTTGGCCATTGGCCACCAGTATGAAAATCACGTCTAACAGAGGTAACACTAACAAGACTCAGGATAGGACACACACACACGACACACACACATCTTTTGTCTGGTGGCGACCCACCATTGTGTGACAAATGTGGTGAGGGATTACCTGTTCTTCACGTTTTAATCCAATGTAAACAATTAGACACTTTAAGAAGACAACACTTTCCATTACCCTACCGACAACATATACCATTACACCCCGCAATGTTTGTCGGTAGGGAACCACTTTTTACCCACAAATCATTGCTAGCTTTTTTAAGAGATGTCGGTTTTTACCATGTAATATACACAGGCATTGCGTAGCGTGACCTCTCAAGAGAGGTTGCTGCTACAGTGACTACATTTAAAAGCACTTGCCTCGCAGCCCTTGGACACAAGGGCGCTGATGAGGCACTTGTGCTAGTGCCAAATATTTTTACATGTTTTTATCATCAAAACCTTTGTCACCCTTTTTAATATGCATATCACGCCACTGCCATGATCTTAATACTTATGTTTTTACCCGCATTATCGCGAGGAATTTTAAGGCCCCTATACAGCCACGCAACATATCTTTATCCGCATCTCTACTCATCGAAATGGCGCTCATTGGCCATCAATTGGCCCCTGCGCCACAAAGCGCCACACATCATCATCATCGTGTGATGACCAGTGAATAAAATTCATCAAACCATCCTACCCCGTCACACTAATTTCGTTTTGCTTCAAGTCAAGGGGGTGATCACGAAAGCACTCTGATGTAGGCGGATAGATAGATAGATAGATAGATAGATAGATAGATAGATAGATAGATAGATAGATAGATAGATAGATAGATAGATAGATAGGATTAGATGCCAATTGTGATTTCAGGATACAAAGAATTGCACTTGTATTGTTACAGTACTTTTGGAATTCTTTCCTGTATCTCCATTTTCACATCAAGATACATTTCAAGAATGTATTTCTATATCTGCAATTAAACACTTTTAGGATGTATTGATTGTATTGCGATATTTTCGCAAGCATCGATGTCTCGTTATTTTTCGGTTGGACATGTGCTCATGCGTTTAAAAAAATGAACTTCCTTTTTTGTGCCAGGCAAGCCGCCAGTTGGCGATATAGGTAAGGTGGCTATGGTTATCCCTCAAGAACAATATGGCCCATGTGGTAAAGCACGTGATGCTACTGACAGCAAAATCGCGGAGACACTGTTGCCGGCCTCTTCCGAGGAAAGTCGCTGTATCTCGAGGCAAGCGCTACCAGCCTAATTCTTTTTGGGTGCCAAGTTGGCATGTGCAAATAGTGAACTTTCATACTAATTAAATTAGAATCAGATAGTGCAGCATAGTGCCAAAGCACAAATAAATGAAATAGAATATGGGATACAAACAGTTTTATTGGAAAGAGCAAGAATAAAAAGTGAAATGTGCGTAAGTTCCAAGTAGCTTACGGCCAAATGGCAGTAAGTGACAGCTTCGAATGACTACAGGTTTTAATGAAAAAATACAAGCCATTGCAAATGACTTTGCTTCAATTTCTCTCACCGTGTAGTTACGCAGATACCTACAGTTGAAAACATACGCTCACTGGTTTCTTAGTAGCAGAGATGGTAAGGTATTGCAAAGCAATTACGGCGACTTGTTCGTAAAATGCAGTCCTGTGTTGTTTCAGTGGTGTATTTATGAAGCTCGAGACTAAAACGACTGCGCTCAGTGCGCTCGTTATTTTTGACGATTAAAGTTCGGGACACCCAGACCAGTGTTCCCCGGCCTTGTTCGCTGGAGCCACGGCGTGTGGAAGCGACGTAGTCCTATTTTTAAATAAACAAGTACTTTCTTTTTATCAAGCATGTCAGTGAAACTTTTAACGAAAAGTGAAAGTTAAACAAATTTTAATGACGTTAGCTAAGTTTGAGTCATCCGACCTAAACCAAAATGCGCCATTGGCCTTCGTTGCATTTTAGGTATTGGTCTTGTTGAACTATTCCAATCTTTTAATGCGAACTATTCGAGTATCAAATGAAATTGTTCTATTATTATTATTCCGTTTACACTCGCAACTCAAAAAATCACACACCCTCAATATCAAGCTACTATTTATTGACCTCCCCCTGTGATACCGTCTTTAGAACAGAACCTTTGCAACGTTTCCCGTGGGTTCATTTTGCAAAGTGGCAGCACGTTGAAAAACACCTACTGTAGTCGCTGGGGAAATGAGTATATACAGTTAGAAGATGGCTACATTTTCCACTCTTTCAGAAGCGTGAGTCGGTCCTTCGTGGTACCAGGGTCAACATACTTCCCACCGACTGCGGAGGTGGGTAAGCAGATTTTCCCGGTTGTGGCTTGCTGAAATGGGCGCTGAAAACACGGTAATGCGGACAGCTTTATCGAAGAGCGAGCCTTTCTGCCCAGTAGATGACTGTTTGCTGTTGTTTATGATTAGGGGCTCTGAGCAAGGACACCGATGCACCGATTTTCATGTCTGTTTAGAGAGCTGCCAGTAGTAACCTGAGAGAACTTTAAACCCTCTCTTTTCCAAAAAAGCGTTAAGTTAGGAAGCCATTGTTTGAATTTTACAAATTTGATAGATAGGACTTCATTGTGCGCAGGTAATTATGCCCATGATATGTAGTGCTGGGGAAGCCTCAACCATCTCATGGCTCTTTTGTGACCAAGACAAAAGGCGAAATTTCTCATGATGAGGACCGACTTTGGCTTCTCAACAGCCAAAGAAGACGCACCTAAGGATGGGAGTGTTTGGGTATCTAGATGAACCGAGAAGAGAGATTGTCAAAGTGCAGGGTTATCTGGCTAGGAATGCGGCAATTCTTCACCGAAACTCGAATTCATCCTCTGCTGCAGTGAGGAGGGCACTTTCTTTCGCGATTCCTGAGTAGAAGTCACATTGGTGTTGTTACGAAAACAGCATGTTGAGAGGTTACTGTTACTATAGCGCAGTAAGACAGTAAGCTTCTATAAAAAAACGGATGTTTTTGCAAAGAGGACGCAAACTTCTTTTCAATTCACAATTTTTTTCAATTACTAATTTCAAACATTTGCATGAAATGTGCTAGTTTATGCAAAGCTCGTTTGGTTGCCACGAAGTATGCCCGTTTATACCAGCCCGGTGGTCTAGTTGTTCTGATGCTTGATTGGTGGTCTGAAATCCACAGGATGGAATTCCGACTGCAGTAGCCGTATTTTTGATTAAGGTACAAACGCATGACACCTACTTGCTCAGATTAAGGCAGACATTTAAGAACGGCTGGTGTTAAACGTTTCACAGCCCTCCACTGCGGCGTTCTTTAAAATCATATCGTGGTTTTGGGAAGTTGAACCTGGTCACTTACTATAATTATTACTCATCTCAATTTAAATGTCGAATGCTTGGTACCCTTGCTGTGAAAAGGTGTGCCTTTTAAATGCAATTGATGCCTATAATAGTGTCTAAAATAGTCGTTCAGTACTTTTTAACCCCCCTCCTATTGTAATGTCACAGTGGCGTATATTCTACTGCCATAAATGAGTCAACAAACTATAGTGTTTGCACAATGCAACTTCATTGATAACATTAGGCTGCATTTATTCAATGTAATTGAAGAGTATAAGAGCTGCGTAAATGTATAAAAGTGTTCGAGTGTGTCAGTCTTTGTATCTCTGTCCATGTGTCTCCAATCCACAATACTTTTTTCAGATTTTCAGAAAACATTTTTTCTAATGTATATCCTGTCATAAAAAGGCATATATTTCACTACTTGTGTTTTGAGGTCTACACATACCTATTCAGATATCTGTATTTTAAAATAAATTTACGAGTATATCTTCGAAGTCCTGCACAGCGTCAGCTGAAACTATGAGTCATGTGACTACAAGTCGCGGATAGTATTTCTTTTATTGAAAAGCCTTTATGGATGGCAGATATTTTTCCTTTCCTGTCTTTCCTATATGTAATCTCGCAATCGCACTTCAGTAGGATGTGAGTAATGGCAAACTCACTGTTTACATTCTGGTAATTTTGCTATCTGTGCAATTTCACAATAATGGCTTTGTTTAGAAAAAAAAGTTTTGACACCACCTATGCGGCTGTCGGAATTATCTATGCAAATTACAAAAAAACTGCCGTATGTAGTTCATGGACATTTTATTATGACCCTTCTTATTGAAATGATGACACTGGTCACTAAGACAATAGATGTCGAATAATTCATGAAATGGTACGTGTAATGATATTCTCGTGCCAGTGACAGTATGAAATGTAGCAACGCGAAAATCACTTCTGGTGTTTTCAAAGAGCAATTTCCTCGAATAAAACTTCCTCGCCTTCAAACAGTGTGAAAAGTTTTACAAAACAATTCTGCACAGAAATTTTTTCACTTTTTTCTGTCCAATAATTTTTGTCACGGTGGTGAACCTTGCTGATGCTTAGTAAACTGAATGTACACCAACTGTCACACCTGTCCCGTTATTAGTGAGGCGATCGCCGGGCTAATTCCAAGAGCCGAAGTATCGGCCCCCCGAACCGCACCACGAAAGCGTGGACAATTTAGAAGTGGTCCTTATCGGCGCGCCAGCGGACGCCGGCTGTGGCCCAAAGAACAAGACAGAGCCGAGAGTTGATAAACAAACAAAATTATATTCTCATTAACGGCAGATCAAAACACAATACACACTTATGCACACTCCACAATAGTTACATACAATACGTCACCAAACCAACAATGTACTACACAGTACAATCAACCACACTTGAAACAACGGACACAGACAACAATACGCACTACAATGCAGTCGCATGCATTGAACAACCAAGACACTTAAAGACCAAAGAAATATAAAACCTATTCAGTCCAAAGTCCTTGGAACAAAAGTCTGAATGATACTCTTCCGAGAATCACTCACTCAAAGTCCAGCGTTGTTGTCGTTACGCAGCTCTCGATGTTTCTCTTCCAGGAAACCTCGCCGAAGTTTCTCTTCTAGGAAACCTCCCGTTTTCAATTGGCCACTCTTCAAACTTCAACTTCTTCGCCGGAAATCCGTCGGCTTCCCACACGCAGCTGTTGCCACGCGTCCTCGCTCAATAGCGGTAAACCCACGCTCTTGCCTGTAGCTCGAGCCATCCCTACGGACCAAAAACTTCGCCGACTACACGGCGGACACTCTACGCACTCTGGCGCTCACTTCCGTCTCCTCCTGTTCTGTCACTACGGGCAGAACCTTCGCCGACTCCACGGCGGAATTCCTACGCGCTCTGGCGTTAACTTCCGTCACCTCCTGATTTCTCGTCTCGGCTGCTCGGTTAAATACCTTGCGCGCGACTTTCCAGATCTTTCTCGTCATTTCGTCGGCGCGATACGCAGCGAAGGCTGGGGAGAGGCGAGACGGTTTGTCTGCCCTCCGCGTCGGATGACTCAGCTCGGTCTGACCCCGCCCCGTTCGTTCGAGAGAAATCGCGGTCTTGCTGGGCCGCAGATGTGGGGTGAGGAGGATCGTCTGCGAAGCCGTGCTTCTGCGGGGAGAGCGCGCGCCCGGGAGCCCTGGATGTTTGCTTCTTTTTTTTTCTTTTTACCTCGCGGCGTTTCTGCCGCCCGTTGTCGCAAGGATTTGGCGGCGCGCTCTTGTTTAGCGCTCGTTCTGTGACACTGCCCCCCACTTTAAGAATATTATCTCATAATATTCAAAAACCACACAGACGAGCGCGAACAGTCACCACACATTCTCACAGACTGTAACACAATCCGTCGCTCATGACACTTCACATTCACAATATATCACTCAATACAAACGTACATTGTAGTTCAATTCCACAACACATGAAATATAACCACAGGTACATGCCTACAACACTTCATCACACATTCTAAACAATACAAACGTACAAAGTTCTGTCTATCCAACAGTTATACAACACTATACATCACACCATCGCACGGAACACTGACTCACTCGACATACACTTGAGACACAGGATAACAAGAACATTAACTCAACATATGTCACTCAGCCCTGCCGAACACATTCTGATTCCACCTCAGCACCTATCTTGAGTACTTCGAACAGCGCTTGCGCCCCTTTTTGCGGTGCTCGCTCGATCTATTCTTGTGTTTCCACGTTCTTTTTCGGCGAGCCCTTTCCCACGACGATATCTGAGGCGTCGTCTCAGCCATCGTTGTCTCTTCCGACACCGTTAACGCGTCATTACATTCGACGGGTCCTGTCTGTTTATTTACCCGCTTGATCATGCCTCTACATCTCGCCCGGCTGGCCCACTGCGTCTCCTTTACGCTGTCGGTCGGTTGAGGTCGTGTCGACGTAAGTCCGGTTGCTCGGCCCGTGAACTTATTCGACACGATCGTCTTCTCCTTCGCTGTCTCTTGCGCCGCGGCTTCGCCTTGGGCTCTAGTGAGATCCGTCACGGGATGCTCCTCCACTGTATCTCGCGGCCGCTGTGTTGGCGAGGGCTCTATCTTCGGGTCTTCTCCCAAACATTCTGGATCACTTGGCCCTCGCGCCCCGTCGATGTTTCCGATGACAAGGTCATACAGGGGGGTCGTCATGCATAACGCAGTAACCTTCCCGCTGAAGTACGGGGTTTCAACCTCAATTTCTGCTTCGGGAAGCATACGGACCGTACGGTCAATTAGGCAAACCGGTTTCGTTCTGCCTGTCAACTCTCTTTCCCGTACCAAATTTCTCCTCACGATAACCGTGGAGCTACCGGTGTCTCTTAGAACCGTAATCTTCTTGCCTGCAATCTTTCCAGGAAGCGTTGGCATTCCCTTCGTAACACCGGTTGGCTGTTTTGACATTACAGCCCCCACAATAGGAATTTTCTCCCCATTCTTCAACTCTACGAATCCATCAGTGACGGCATTATTATCAGATTTCGGTGCTGCTTGCACACAGGATACCTGGTTAGTTTGACTCACTCCGTTCCGACATGCATCTGCTTTGTGCCCAGTGTGACCACACTTGAAACATTTTACTGCCGTAGGGCTCGTAAAGATCGTTCAACAGTTTTTCGCGCGATGACCCACTCGGTTACACAGAAAACATCGCGGAATTTTCTCCGGTGCATGCTTCTTTTCCTCAGGAGCCGATTTCTTCGAATCCTCAGGACCCTCCTTCTTGACTTTGGCCAAATTAGTGCCACCTTGCGCTTCCAAGAATTGATCAGCTAATTCAAGCATGTCTTCAAGTGACTTCGCTCTCCTCTCTTTCAAGTACAGCGACAGGCTTGGGTGGCAACTAGTAAGAAATTGTTCTCTAATTAGGAGCTCTGTAAGCTCCTCGTACTCCTGTGCTGTCCCTGAAAGTTCAATCCATCTGTCGAAATAATGGCAAAGTCGGGCGGCATACTGCGTAGCCGTCTCACCATCAGCTGGCTTTCCTGTCCGAAATCTGTCCCGGAATCCTTCCACAGTGAATCTAAATCGCTTCAGCAAAGCAGCTTTCACCTTTGCATAGTTGGCTGCATCGGTCGGCGTCAGCCTACCGTACACACTGAGCGCTTCACCACTCAAGCAGGTACTCAAAGCAGTTGCCCATTGCTGTTCCGGCCAATTCTGGCTCCTCGCAATCGTCTCAAATCTGTGGAGGTACGCGTCTAGGTCGTCCTTCCTTTCATCAAACGCTACGAGCAGCTTGCTTGGGTTCAAGCGGAAGCCGTGATCTTCCCGTTCGCTGCTTTCAACTCTAGCTTGGACGGGAGTTTCGTTTCGCTGTTGCAAACGGAGCCGCTCGAGTTCAATTTTGTGCTGCCGCTGCCGTTCCCTTTCAGCCATCTCCGCTTCTCTTTCTTCTTTCAGCTGGCGCTCCCTCGCTTCTCTTTCTTCTCTCGCCCTTTCGGCTGCCAACTTCTCTCTCTCCAGCTCCAACTTCAATTGCTGCTCTCTTTCTTCCTTCAGCTGTCGCTCTTTTGCCTCTCTTTCTTCTTTCAGCTGTCGCTCCTTTGCTTCTCTTTCTTCTCTCGCCCTTTCAGCGGCCAGCCTTTCTCTCTCCAACTCAGCTGCCTTTTCTTCCTTGGCCCTCTCTTTTTCTTCTTTTTCCTTCTGGGTGACCCACTTCCGTAGTTCGACGCCAGAAAGACCCATCTTTTCACCAAGAGCAACTAACTTTTCGAGATCCATTGTGTCTCGCAACTCGCAACTAAAACCTTGCCGCGTGCAAAAAGTATCTGCCTAAATCAGTCTATCGGAACACTCCCCTGCACTCGTTAACGAGAACACTGAACAACACACAAAATCGTTCCGATAGCACTATCAACAACTCGAGGCTCTTTCTCACTACTTTGGACACACTGTGCACCAAAAGGTCCTGTCGCGGACGCCAGATTAATTGTCACACCTGTCCCGTTATTAGGGAGGCGATCGCCGGGCTAATTCCAAGAGCCGAAGTATCGGCCCCCCGAACCGCACCACGAAAGCGTGGACAATTTAGAAGTGGTCCTTATTGGTGCGCCAGCGGACGCCGGCTGTGGCCCAAAGAACAAGACAGAGCCGAGAGTTGATAAACAAACAAAATTATATTCTCATTAACGGCAGATCAAAACACAATACACACGTATGCACACTCCACAATAGTTACATACAATACGTCACCAAACCAACAATGTACTACACAGTACAATCAACCACACTTGAAACAACGGACACAGACAACAATACGCACTACAATGCAGTCGCATGCATTGAACAACCAAGACACTTAAAGACCAAAGAAATATAAAACCTATTCAGTCCAAAGTCCTTGGAACAAAAGTCTGAATGATACTCTTCCGAGAATCACTCACTCAAAGTCCAGCGTTGTTGTCGTTCCGCAGCTCTCGATGTTTCTCTTCCAGGAAACCTCGCCGAAGTTTCTCTTCTAGGAAACCTCCCGTCTTCAATTGGCCACTCTTCAAACTTAAACTTCTTCGCCGAAAATCCGTCGGCTTTCCACACGCAGCTGTTGCCACGCGTCCTCGCTCAATAGCGGTAAACCCACGCTCTTGCCTGTAGCTCGAGCCGTCCCTACGGACCAAAAACTTCGCCGACTACACGGCGGACACTCTACGCACTCTGGCGCTCACTTCCGTCTCCTCCTGTTCTGTCACTACGGGCAGAACCTTCGCCGACTCCACGGCGGAATTCCTACGCGCTCTGGCGTTAACTTCCGTCACCTCCTGATTTCTCGTCTCGGCTGCTCGGTTAAATACCTTGCGCGCGACTTTCCAGATCTTTCTCGTCATTTCGTCGGCGCGATACGCAGCGAAGGCTGGGGAGAGGCGAGACGGTTTGTCTGCCCTCCGCGTCGGATGACTCAGCTCGGTCTGACCCCGCCCCGTTCGTTCGAGAGAAATCGCGGTCTTGCTGGGCCGCAGATGTGGGGTGAGGAGGATCGTCTGCGAAGCCGTGCTTCTGCGGGGAGAGCGCGCGCCCGGGAGCCCTGGATGTTTGCTTCTTTTTTTTTTTCTTTTTACCTCGCGGCGTTTCTGCCGCCCGTTGTCGCAAGGATTTGGCGGCGCGCTCTTGTTTAGCGCTCGTTCTGTGACACCAACTATCTGCTCATTTTTTAAGCATTTCACTAAAAGAATTATTGTTTTCGTGTGGTATAGAGCGCGTATATGGTAAGCATATAATTTTGATATATCGTTTACTGGTGCTTGACATGCGCAGAAAAAACCACACTGCGCCACCCAGTAACTAAGCTCAGTGCAACGGTGATAGAAGGACTACAATATTATTGTGAGTAGAAAGGAGTGAAATTTGTTCAGTATTATCTATTGACTTCATTATTTATTTAGTTGTGGTGTAACAGTCACTCGTACTTGTACAAAACACCTTCGGAGCACAATAGACTGATTGAAGAGAACAGGTAAGCTGAGAGTAATCCTGCTTTAACTTTTGCAGCTTAGAGGCTGAATAGGCATCTTTTGCCATATTGAATTTCAGCCAGTAGCAGTGCTTTCCTGCGATCGCTCCTGAAGTTTCTGTACTTTACAGTGTAATCTGAATTCGATTCACTCATTTATGTTCGTAAGCAAGTTGGAGGCAGAGGCCTCATAATACTATGACGAACAAAATTTTTATAAAACTTATGCGCAATATATGTTAACTTGACCAATGCTTTTAATGCTAATACTTCAACTATTTAGTACATTCTCGATGAACTGACGCTTGTTTAGCTTACGCATTAGCCATATTGGAAATCCTGGGTTGGTGGATGCTGGAGTCGTTGGTGGATATGGTGGAAACATTAGTGAATATGGTGGAAACTGTAGTGGGCATAATAGCTTATGACGGCGAGAGCGGAAAAAAAGATGGCAGATGGTGGTGGTGGTGGTGGTGGTGAGACAATGGTGGTGACGGTGGAAAATGGCGGCTGGTGGTGGCGAGGCAAAACGTCTTTGGTGGAAGGCTTGGTGTGCAAGGTGGATGACGTTGGCGTGATGGAAGCTTGGTGGATGATGGTGGCACGATGAAAAAGCACATGACAGTATGTAAAATCACTTATTTTGACTGTTTCATTCTTGAATGCACAGAGAGATATATTAAAGGTCAAAAGAAGGCAGCGCTGCTTATTACGCTTTCTAGCACGTTTATTTTTTATGCAGGAGGTGTCAACAACGCTTCAATTCTTGTTGAGCGTAGAATATGCGGCCGTGAATATGTTTACATTTTATGCACGTACTTACATCACTTTGACATCCGTGATGTGTTTCTTTGTTGTGATGTTTAGAAGATTTGAGCTTTCACTATGAACAGTGACAGTAAATGTTTTACATTGGCACGCAGCTGTCTAGACATAAATAAGCTCCAGTTTGGAATGGCTCCTTTAAATGTAAGTGCAGAACACAGCGGTCACTTGATGTCGCCATGCTAGAAACGCCACTCTGGCAATTCTTGCACATTCTAATAATTGAGCCGTACTTTCAAGTAACAAAGTGCATGCAAATATGCGTAAACTTTCACTTAAAACATGCGTCGACACGAGCCCCAGCAAATTAAACTTTCACACTTCTCTTCCACCACCATGATTTCCACCAAAGATTAGTCCTACCGACCAAGTCCGTACAAGTGTTATTGGCGCTTTTGTGTTCCAGAACACACATATTTGACGAGTAAAAATGACAATGCAGCACAGCTGTGCATCATTCAACCTAACTGAAGAATTTTTATTGTGTATGGTGTCTGCGCAAGAAGCAACAAACATCGATGCAATGCGCTTGCAGAACTTCCACCAAATGTACGCATCCCCTCACCGACAGCCACCGGTTGCACTCGCCAGCACTTCACGGGCTCTTATGTGAGATCACAGATTCGTGAATTAGTTACCTTACCGAACCAATATGATAGCATAATGTTGCTGCCGCACTGCATTTGTTTTGGCCAAGCTAATATGTAGTTGTTCCCAACGACAGAGCAACAGTGGTGCGCTGGCACGACTGCGCTGTACGTTGCGTGAAAAATGTCACAATCAATTGCGTGGGCGTAGCTATCGATTGAGCATAGAAGCGTCATAAAGCATGAACAGATAATGCCCTTTGGAAGGAGCGAGAAACGGATATTATACTGTGCAGTAACCGCCGATAAACTCTACCTGCTTCTCAGTCCACTGAGGTTTTTTTTTATTGCGGCTGTAAATTGCAACAAAAACATAGCGCTTTTGCCCTTATCAGAGTAACAATCGTTATAGGCAGAAGTTGTTTGTGTTTAACGAGTGTGCAAATTTCAGTAGCAGGTGCAGATCTCGTCCATCTCGATTTAGCGACAAACAGAAGTGAAGCTTTACAGTGAGTTTTTGAGTTGACGACTTCTTTAACACGAATGTTACCATCTCACGGCGTGGTGCAGTGGTTAGTGGGCGCAGTTGAGATTCCGAAGGTGCTAGGTTTGATTCCACGCTGATGCACCTTCTAGTTTGCAGGTATTTTCTACATCGTTCTAATACAAATGTTTTATTTCTTTAGTGACAGCTCGCAACGGCGGTTCTGACGCTGCTTCGCGCTCCAGCGATACCGGCTGGAGCGCGCTATCCACCATCTGTTCCACCACACGCCACCATTCACCATGTGCCACCAACACTTCCAGCACCATCATATACCAAAATGATGGATGGTGGAATCCACCTTTCCTATGGTGGACGTTTTAAATGCGAAGCATTTCTTAGCGAACTTCGGCGACTTTGAGCGTATCTATTTATCTATCTATCTGTCTAGCCGCCTACGACGTTTAGCTCTCCTGGCCGTTTGGTAATGGTATCGATACCAAACTTGGTATGGCATAACATGACAGTATGACAAGCATATTTGATTAGTCAAAACATCACAATCATGATATGTATGTCACGAATGTTATGATTCACCTTTTAGGGTCTTGCTGCTCTTGCAGTGGTCTCGTTCACATGACATGTTGCAAAACTGGTATGGTGTGACATGATTGCATGGCGAACACAAGTGACAGACCCTAACGTGGAAATCATGAAATGCATGTCATGTAAGTCATGAGTCATGACTACACGCCACACTCATGGCGCCCTCGCAGCTGTTTCGCTAGCTTCACATGTACCGAATTCAGTATTACGTGACGTGAACAGACGGCATATGTAGATGACATGTTGAAACTTGATAAATATGACGTGCGTATCAATTAACAACATGAATACATGCTGCACTGATGATAGGCTCAGGGCCGTTTCGCTAGATGCATATATGCCAAATTTGGTATTACGTCACGTGAATAGATGACAAAGTTATGTGACTGGTGCCAACATAATAATTATGAGATGGGTGTCATGTAAGAGCATGACTACATGCCACACTCAAGGCGCCAATACATTTAGATGTGACCCGGTGCGCGTGTGCTCCAGCGTCGCGTCATGCCGGCGATGACAAACCAGGCGCCGATCTGCCTGGTATATACTTCCTGCAGGAACGCGCCGCAATGTGTTGCTTTGACGCATGCGCGTTTGAGAACACCCGGCGTCCCTTCTTCACGAAGCTAGGCAGACGTGGTGCATTCTTGGTAATGTGGCTGGCGCAAAATGCAGCATGTCACATTTCGCACAGGTTACCGCCGGGCACCGCCGACAGACGCTGGTCGCGTCTGGCGTCAGACTTCATGTTTTGCTAGCGTAGCGTCGCTGCGGCCAGCGTCCGCGCGTCCACGTTACTTCGCAGTGTATTGGGCTCTTCATGATGCTCTCCCCGCCGTTTCGCTAGCTTCACATATTCCAAGTTTGGTATTACGTGACGTGAATGGACGACGAAGGTATGTGACTGGTGCAAACATGATAATTATGAAACGCGTTTCGTGTAGCAACATCTCCACATGCCACGCTCATGATGCGCTCGCGGTCATTTCTCTAGCTTCACATATACCAAATTGGCATTACATGACGTCAATAGAGGGCGAAGTTAAATAACATGTCCAAACATGATAATCATGATATGCGTGTCATGTAAAACATGACTACATGCTACGCTCATAGCTCGCTCACGGCCGTTTTGCTAGCTCCACATATACCAAATTTGGTATCAGATGGCATGAATAGACAATAAAGGTAAATGACACGTCCAACATAATAATTATTAAACTGACATATAAACCTTTCTTATTCGTGCTTCGCATATAATCAATTCCCACTGTACGTGGGATCTGCCCATTTTTCTTAAATAGGGATGCCTTGTTCAAGAGCCATAGCCGGGCTTCCCTCATCGTCTGTCAATTTTATGTCAACAACATCACCAACACTTTGTTAAGTATACAGGCACCATGCTGACCTGAATAATGATGATTGATTGATACGTGGGTTTTAACATCCCAAACTACCATATGACATGAGAGACGCCGTAGTGAAGGGCTTCAGAATTTTCGACCACGTGGGGTTCTTTAACGTGCACGCAAATCTGAGCACATTGGAGTACAGCATTTTCGCCTCCATCGAAAATGCAGTCGCCGAAGCCGGGGTTAGATTTCATGAATTGCGGGTCAGCAATCGAGTGCCTTAGCCACTACACCACCGTGGCGGGGCCACCATGCCGACCTGTTTCTTCTTTTTTTGAAGGCGTGTTCTTTAGACCAAGGGGTGGTATGCGAAGCCCGAAACTCATTCAAATGAACTGAAAACAAAGACAAATCATCAAAGAACCAATACGACTGAAACTGCCGCGTGCTTCACGAAATGCTCCTTTCTCATGTATGCATACTCACTCAAGCTGAGGTTTCTTATTGCAGATGTAGTAACGACGAGTTGAAATGTGAGAGTTTAGTGCAAAGTGACGCACGTACGTTCATCTCCATCTCCAAGTGATTTCATGTCATCCTAACTGTCTGCCTAACTCGTACACCTACATCAAAGCCAACAACAACTCATGCTGCCAGAATCGGAGTGGCACTTCGCAATTATCACAAGCCGTTGTCTAATCCAGTCGTAATGTAAAAAACACGCACAAGAAAACGACGTCGCCGTTCAATGGGAAAGTCCTTTACGTGCAGCCGTAAGGAAGATGTAGCTTAGTGGAGTGATCGAGGTGATTACGTGGCAGAAATCTCTCTAAAATAACGTAAAAATTCTGTGTATGTATGAAACCACACATGCTCATTGTTACGAAACTTTAAAGCGAGTGAACGTGAAATTTTGCAGTCAATATTTATGTGTTCTTAGTACAACTCACAGTTAATAGAACGTGTTTGATAGGCAATATGCCACTTCTTTCGTTTTAGGTCCTCTGGGAGTTTGCGCTGTTAGCGACATGCTGGCAGGAAAGGTCTTCTCAACAGAGTTTTTAGTACTGCAGCATTGCACCCATGATGTCATTCTCGACACTGACATTACCTAAGACTGTGGTGGTTTTGTCGACTGTGAACCAGCAAAATTTCTCCACAGCTTTGTTGATGAGCCGCCGGACACAGATAACGCTTTGATTAGTTCTGCTGAACTGGCAGCGCCACTATGGTCGATTAATTGTGTGGCGGTATTAGCTTCTGCCCATGGCGGAGTCGCCTTTTATGCCATCGTTGAAACTGCTCTGGTTGCGTCTGCTAAGAAATGCATGCCGTGCATTGATCTTTTGTGTGCGTGGATGCGTGAATAAAATTTCAATTTTCTATGTTATCTTTTCCGCAACACGTTCCGGACCTCATAGATGTATCAATTAGACATAAAAACCCTCACTTTATTGACTGAACCGGCGTAGTGGGACGCACGTGGGCAAGTTTTCAATGTCACACACACCCGTTTGTTAGGCTTTACCTGTGTTAGTATTTAATAATTGGCTTTCTAAAAACAATGAACTTGGGAAACTTCCCCTCTTCACTTATGTTAGATTTGCTTGAACCCGTTATACCTCCTGGTGGTACGGGCTACTCTTCCTTTTTCTTTTTAGATATATTTATATATACGGGGTGAAAACCCACGCACACACAATTCCATGAGTTGGGTTATTACTAAAACACAAAAATACTGTGTGAACTTCGTTATATATGTATATTTACAAATATTAAACCAGTTCTCGATGTTCTTAGTATTCCTAATTAGACGCGTTGTTTTGACAAAAAGAAGCCCCAGATTGTACCTTATCTAAGCGAACACCGCAGAGAGAAAACATTGTCATAATTATTTTGATGAAAAGGAGGGGACACGCCGTGACGTGCATGTTCACGCTACAAAGCTTGTACACCAAAGCAGGCGTCTTAACAATGCAGCCCAACGACCTCTCAATATCAGCCCGGCCCAAGCATGGAAGCTTTTCTTCCACAAATTTTAAAGACCATGGCCTTTCTTGGGGACCTTCGACGCAAAAAGTTTGGTCTGTCTGTCTGTACATTTTTCTGTTCATTTAGTCCTAACGGCACCCTAAAAGGCACTTGAGTGACCGGCCGATACCTCAAAAGGCCGACCCAAACCGCAGTGCCCACCAATATTGCTGAAGGTTCAGCGTTCATACTTGTGCGACTGTCCATTGAAAACAATTATTGCGCATATGTGAGGCACCATAACAATACGTCAATAATTTGTATGTATATCTTTTACTAGACAAGGCATACATAAAGAATTCTAAAGACCGTAGCGTTTATCACGCTGTGTTGACCATGCAACGCTTGCACGAAAGTATTTCCAACGCTTTGCTACGATGACAGGTTGCTGGCACCCGCACGTTGCCTTGCGTTCTACAGCTTATAACCTCCGAGACAGGTGCGCACGCCGTACGCACGCTTCATTTCCAAGGAAACAGCCTGATGGCGCTCATGTCTCAGGTGTCTGCACGCTCATGTCTGCACGCTCGAGGCACGCTAACGCAGCACCTCCAGAATAACATTCACTGATTTTCTTGCGCAGAACAATAAGTATACATTTTGTTCACTCTCTCCAGACGCAAGACTATTGCTTTTCGACATTTGCGGTGTAAGATTCAGGTACAGAGCCAATGTTTTCTAGTAATTATTCCCAAAAGACAGAGAGGTGTGTTTGGAATCAGGCATTTTTCGTCAGGTACCTCATTTACACATTAAATATAAAAACATAAACGCCGAACGTTTCTGAAACTAAATACACGAGAATTGGTGTTAGACTTGACTCAATCCGGAGACAAGTACTGCTACGTTACCGGAAACCTGGCAACAAACTCTCTCCTGAATTGAACAATCTATCACATGTAAGACGTTCTTTCAAATGGCTTTAGTTGAGTTTTCATTGCCACCCCCCCCCCCGTCGCCTCCACCAGCCTTCATCACTTCAGTGACCCATTTGAGACTTAAGTTTCGTGACTGTAGCCCACTACCAGAAATGAATTACAGTTCCCTGCACTAACCCTGCCCGCTGGGGAGGACGTAGGTCTGCAGGTTGGCAACGGGGTGTTCAGGGACGCTTTACCTACATTCAGTGAAGTGGCTAAACACTACCAGTTGAGCAGGTGGTCATTTTATCCTCCGCACAACAAGTTGTCTAGACCTCAGGCCATCACGTTTAGAATGCTTCAGACCAGGTCCTATTCAAGCCTATTTTTCCTCAGCATAGTCTCCTCAGAGGCTTTTGACTCTACTTGTCCTGATTGTGGTGAGGTTAGTGACAGCACATATGCTCTGGCAGTGCCCCTTGTTACGGGGCCCAAGTTGGCTCACAGAAGAAGGTTTGGACTCTGCCTTACGCAGTTCAGAGTTGCTACCACAACTACGGGCTGTTCAGAAAGCCCACGATGCGGCGGTGAGGCTAGGTCTCCCCGTTCTTACGTGGGAGCAGCCCGCGACGTTGCTCTAAAGGAGCAGCGTTTCTCAGGACCCAATAAATTTTGTCTGTCTGTCTGTCTGTCTGTCTCTGCGCTAAAGTAAAATTGAAACAAAAACATTCAGCCACAATAAATGTAAGCCCCCCCTCCCTCTTATTTGACATGTTTGTCGAAGATCAGACACCAAGATCACACTGGAATGCTCCTTTTACGTTTGATTTCAGATGTGGTGAAGCAATATTTTTTCACAGCGAAGCGACAACCGATGCTATCGGCTGCTAAACGACGATCTCGAAAATGAAAAAAAAAACTGAAAAGAAAACGGCGATGTTTGGCTAGAACGACAACACTGGGTAGAGTTATGAAAGCATAGCTGGAGAAATATTCATGGCTTTTTGCGTCTTTTCGTCAAAAGGTCTGGTCATTTCTTGCAGCAGATAGATCCTGGACACAAAATTGGTCTGTCTAATTTTTCAGTATTTTCTTGACTTTTTTGCAAAATTTAAAGAAAGGCAATTCTGGTATTTCGTGAATTCCGTGGGTGCCCTGGTGGTTTTGTCTTGCAGCCATCTTCAAAAGCTCTGTTGCCCCAACCGAAATCAATAAATATCAGTTTTCGCGAAAGATAACGCTAAACTACATGGAGGGAATAACAATTCGTACAATTTCTGCTACTCCTTTTCAGTAGTTATTGTCATTACTTGTGGAGGCACTGAATGGAACGACAAATCAATGAATTCACCTCTGTGTCCATGTAACATTCGTTGTGAGCGTTTTTATGTGCATGCTACAGCTCTAATATACGTTTGCCGCAATAGCGACATAATTTTGAAGAATGCAAATTAGCATGCTTTGGAAGAACAATCACAACGAGTGTTCTGCTAGAATACGCTCAATATAAATTATATTAGTGCTTGTAGTGACGGGTTTCCCTCTCGTAATAGCCTTATTCGAGACGTTGGTACATTGTACAAGTTCCAATTGGCACACTTTATTGGGCAGTACGTCACGCTTGCTATGACCTCGCAGATAAAAAGTCTAAGGTTTTTGTCCCTTAATGAAGAAATCGTGGGGAAAAATTCAATACACTACAAGAGCAACGAAACATTTCAGTTCCACAACACGAATAAAATAAAAAACTGTTGATGCTGTCACCATACAATTATACCGCTAGGATCACTTTTAGCGCACCATGCAAATCCTCGATACTAATCTTCGGTAACAAAACGGAAAGTTGGCCAACTTGAAGATCTTTCATTTTCGGGAAAAAAGAGCCTACAAAAAGAATCTCGAGAACAGGAGATGGAGTAGACACAGCACTGCAGTCACAATTAAGTTTTAGGGGCGAAGCTTCTTAGGGCGTCATTCGATCGTCCTCTAACCACTTCTCTCTGGTATCTGCAACAGGGTGTTTACCTTTTCGAATGTCCGCTAGATGACAGTAGTTGTATATAATCAATATATGATAAAAAGATTCGAGATGATGGTACTTGGAGTGTTCACTAGATGGATGAACATACAGACAGACGCGGATGAGCAGATCGACCCACGGTTGAACGGATGAACGGATGCACGAATGGATGGAAGGACACTTAGCCCCACTTATCATCATTTAGTCCTTAGATAAGTGGTAATTTTTTTCCTGTGCGCTGTTTTTTTTGTCTTGTAGACGTTTTATGCACGAATGTGACGTGCTGATGCGCGCCGCATGCACCAAGACTTCCAACACAAGGGAATAAGGTAACACAAAGTGCTGACCAAAGTGCCCTGTCTACCACCTTGCCTTGTATTTTCTTTCCTGCAGCAGTGTGATTAAAAAAACTGGCAGTCACTAACACTAGTGTACTCTTAAATGCGTACTTTTTTGTGTATTCAATACACTTTGCGTCCATCTATGTAGCGCCTACGTCTGAGTACCCTCGTGATCACCTCTTTAACTAAGAGTAAACCAACATTAGTGTGGCAGGGTAGGATGGTTTGACAAATATGATTCGCTGGTCATGACATGATTATGCGACAATCCAGTCACGGACGCCGTCAAACCCTTTTCTTCAGACGAGTGGCACATACCCGCGGGTCGGCAAGAGTAATTTAACGTTTGAGTATGGGTAATGCTAACATAGAAAATTTTACATGAGTAATTTTAACAAGTGAGTATTTAGAAAAACCTGACATCGACAGCGTTGAGCCACCGAATGTAAAAAAAGTATCAAGGCCCCAGCGAGAATTGAACCGAAGCATTCTGCATGGCAACGAAGTATGCTGCCAAAGAGCCATGCAGGTCTCGCAACAGCTTTTCAAGTAGATGATGACGTTCTTGAGGCACTAGTTGGAGATGCACTCTTGGCTATCCATTTTTTAAACATTACATAATTACTCCTGCAATACAGCTGTCACGTCTGGTAAAGATGAACTGTAGTTAGGCGCAATGCGCATGAATTTATTTGACAGTTTATAACAACTGCGAACAGGAAGAACAGACATTAGTATATTTATTTCAGCGACGTTGAGAACGATCACTGCATCTTCACGAAGTGACGGCGAGTGGGCAAAGCAAGAAGTCCTGACGTGCATATTGTTTAAGTTGATGTCGCCAACTAATAGGTGGCGGAAACAAGCATTAGTATATTTAATTGAAAAAGGTTAAGAAAGACTAGTGCATCTTCTCAAAGGAACGAGGAGTGGGCGAAGCACTAGGCAAAATATTGGAGTGACATTCCTCCTGTGAACTATCGAAATGCTTGGAATCCTAACCACCAAAAAATCTCATCCTCAAATGTACATATTCTCAAAGAAACAACCAGTCTCTTATTGAGTGCATCATAAAAATGTTCCTCATACCAAATGTCGGAAAATAAAAAAAATGAATTAGACGAGCTTCAAACACATCGTAAATGTTCACAAGGAGATGACGCAAAAGAGCTATATCGCGTTATAATTTTGTTTACGAAATAGAGAGCTGAGATTGACTGCTTTCCATGACTCATAAACTAGTGTTTTAGTTTTTGGCCAGCCATACGGAAAGAATGAAGAGACAAGGTTCAGAGGGTATAATGATGAGCATAGCAATAATGAATGCTTCTAACGTAAGTTCTAGATTAATCGTGCCTAGAAGCTCACTTCGTAGGAGCACGTCTCTGATGACATGTGCATTAGGTGCTAGCACAGTGTCTTTTCTCTTTCCGTTATTTTCGGCGCTGCATAGATAAAACTACAAGAAGCGCGTAAACGCCACTTCACGTCTTGTTTCCATAAGCTCATCGAGAATTCAGCAAACATGTCTATGAAGACATTCTTTGTTATTTATCTTGATGGTTTCGTTTAAGTTTTGTGCAGAGAGATTTTGCGACGAGCTGCAACGTAACGATGAAAAATGTTTTGGTCATCGCATTAGCAGAATGATTTGAAAATCGCGCGCAATGATGCTGACGCTGTCTGCAATGGAAAAGGAAAGATGAACATCGTAGATATGCGCATTTTATAAAGCTTCCTCAGTATAAATAAAACGTTAAGCTTGCGCGGTATAAACACAGCACCGAGTTAAAAAACCCACAAGAATTTCTCTGATGGCTTATCGTGTATACCGCGGCCTGGTGCGCTAGGTTCTAGTGGGAACATTAACCCATTCTGGTGGGTCCTGGTAGGGTGTGTTCTGGTGGGATGTGTCCTGGTGTGAAAGTTCACCCACTGCGGTGTGTTCTGGTGGTAACGCTGCTCAGACTGGTGTGTTCTGGTAGCAAGACCACACAGATGTGGTGTATTCTGGTTGGACGTCTTCTAGTAGCCCTAGGAAATGTATTTCGTGCTTTGGGCATGGACCAAGAATTTTCTTGCCCAAATGCACTCAAACACACACTCGTTAATTTTTTGCTGAACCACACTCACTTGTACTAAAATTTCACAAAATAATACTCAGCCGGTCACTCTTAGACACGTGGCTTAATCATTTCATTGAGTTGATTCATGAGTGCGTTAACTTACAATCAGATTTTTGAACCGTGGTGTCAAATTTCTTAAGTTTCCTCGGCATTCAGTGTTAACACTCCTAGTTAACACTGAAACTAGAAAACACGTGTAACAAGCTTGGTTTCATTTTGAAGTTTTTGTAGTCCTGGAGAGTACGTTAGGCCCTTGACAAAAATATCAAAATTATCTTGGCCCATGCAGCTCATTGAAGCACTACCGCATTTGGATATCAGATTGTCATGCTTCTTGCAGTACTATTTTAGTGTATTGTGGTATACTGCATTTTTTCTCAAACTTCGTTGAAATACACGCATCCCTAAGACAACCCCCGTATAAGAGCTGATCACATCGAGACAGAACAGCTAACTTTTTTGCAAACTTTGTATCTGTGGGTAACCAAAATTGCTCTTGGAACACCTGCATGTGCATTGATTGATTGATTGATATGTGGGGTTTAACGTCCCAAAACCACCATTTGATTATGAGAGACGCCGTAGTGGAGGGCTTTGGAAATTTCGACCACCTGGGGTTCTTTACCGTGCACCCAAATCTGAGCACACGGGCCTACAACATTTCCGCCTCCATCGGAAATGCAGCCGCCGCAGCCGGGATTCGAACCCGCGACCTGCGGGTCAGCAGCCGAGTACCTTAGCCACTAGACCACCGCGGCGGGGCAGCATGTGTATTGAGCCTTTACTGTTTACATGCAACACGTACAACCTGCAGCGATATACTCAGTGTTGTTACTATCCTCTTGTGACCTGGATATACGCCACAGTACCCGATTTTCATTGAAAGGCAACTCACTCGAGTTATTTTTATCAATAACGTCATGTGAAAGAGATAGTAGGCTGAGGCCAAACAATCCACTTCCATAACTTAAGGCTCTGATCAACAAGCATTTAGAGTCAGTGTAAACTCTTATGCACTCAGCATGTGGGTAGGCACAACATTGAACAGGACATAAGGCTGATAGTAATGGAGTTGAGTAGATAGGACCATAAGGTGACAGAAAGGTGGAGCTCACGCAAGCTCACTCAAGAAATAAATTTTGGGCTTATGGCTGACTTGAACTCATTGTCCAAACTTTTCTGCACTGGAGCCTTAAACTAAAGCTTCCGAAAATGTTACTCACCCAAACTTACTCCAACTCAGACTTTCTGCTTGATCTGATGAGTAGTTAGTTGACTTACGAGTAAGTTTGCTGACCTATGTATATCCCTCTCTGGTATGTGATGTTCTTTCACAGAAACCACATTTCCATGTGGCAACACACAGCTAGCCTGGCCAGCTGATTTCCAGATCATCAAAGAACACAAGACAGTCCTAAAATTTACTGTGAACAGGAAATCTATACACGTTGTGGAACCGATGACCGACAGAAGGCACAGAAACCGAAGCCATGAAGAAGTGTGTATACTTTATCTCAAAATACACAGTTAATCAGAATAACATCAAGCTTTTCTATGACAGTTGATATCTACAAGACACTTTATAACAGATACTAATAGCAATAAGATATTTCAAAAATGTAATAGAACATTGTGCAAATTAGGTACTTGAATATGAGAGCACTTAAATTCTACATTGTATCATATTGTTTCGTAGCCTTCACATACCAACAAATACAAAACTAGATTGAAAACGGCCGATAATACTAAACTCATGCGCACGTCTGGTGTATAGAAAACTCAAATCAATATATGTGCGTGAGGGATCATTCGACATGGCAACCTAGGTCCAATGACATCACTAAATATGATGTTCACCAGTGCAGCACATTCTAAAATGCGAAGAGCCTTACAATAATTGTAAAAATGGTTTAGTTCTTTCCTCTACGTAATTATTTGACTTCCATGAGCACAAGCTCCTACTGACAACAGGGTTGACAGGTGATGTAGATTACAAATAGGATAATTTTAGAACTTTAATGCTCTTATTCGGGGCTTCGAAGGCTTGCCAAAAGTTTAAAAGTAGCCCAAATGAGATCGCTTAGAGTTTTAAGTTTGTAAGTAAAGTAACAATGCAAAAATTACCAGTTGCTTTTTAGCATCAAATACAAGGCTAAGCCACTAATGTCCCTAGATATTGCACTATTAGGTATCAGTGCACCTTGAAAAATAAAGTAAACATTTGTATCAGTTCCTACTGTAGCCTGACACCAAAACATAGTACAAGATTTTTTTTGAATCCTCACCCAAGCTCAAGATATTGACAGATTAACACGGTTGGCTCTGTTGGTGACGAACAAGCCCCCATTTTGTTCATTTTGATCCCTAACATTATCAACACTGCCCATACGTTGGTGCACGCGGTCACGAAAACCACTCTATAGGGTCAACGTCACAAGGGGCACCAAAATAAGTTAATATTTTCGACCTTTATCATGTTTCACACCAGGTCATAGTAATCTCCATATAAAGGATATTCGAATGACAAAGTTCAATTGGCTTTAAAATTGGTGTCTGTACCCCTTTCAGTAGAGGCAAAAAATTGTTTTCAAAATATGGCATTATGCAGCTTCAACAATCCATCCACCTGTGTTCATTGCATTCTAGTTGTTAAAACAAAAACAACTAGCACATAGCTTACAACCTGCTTGCAGGCAGGCCAGAAGGCATTAGTGCTGAAGTTCTCATTATAAAATCGAAGATCAGCATCACCATCGATGACTTGAGCATCTTCAGGAGCTATTTCAATATTTTTCGAATTACTGCAAACTTGACTGACTGTCAAAAGGAAAAAGTAATCTCGAAGACTTGGTTCATCTTTGAGCCCAACAATATCATCTAGCTCATTTGAACTTGCCTTCATAGAAAAAACAGCAGTAGAACAATAATAAGGATTTATTAAATCATATGTTTCATAACGAAGTGTACGCACATATGCGAATTTGTAGACAAAGCAACGAACGTCATGAGAACTACATGACAGAGTTACCTGAAACCTGAATCTGATACCCAGGACAACGGCAGCTGTTGAATGTTCTCGGTATGAAGGCAGGAGTACACACTGAGATGGGAGATGATTGAAACTCTAACGGAAAGTTTTGAAGAAACCCGACGTTTTAAAACCGAGTTTGTTTTTCCTCGAGAGAAACTGTAAATACTTAACAGCGCCGTCTTCAAAGCACTTGCGGGGCAGATAATTACCCCCCCCCCTCCTCTGTCTCTCATTCTGCCGTGGAGCGCAGTTTGCGTGTATACACTAGGGGAAGGGCTCCAAGAAAGTGGTTGATGTTTTGGGCTGTTTGCTGTGTATGCCACGACTCAAGTAGTAAACTTCTCCGCCATTTTGTTTCGCTTTCAAGGATGTTCGTTGCTTCGAAATTTATCCTGTGTTCCAACATCTCAGCATGCTCAACAGCTGCACTACACTCCTTGTGGAGCTTCCACACTTCGTTGGCGAGTTGCTTGATTGTTCTGGTAGGTTTTTTTTGTCTCGCCGATATACGAACAAAGGCGCTCGGCACACAGGATATTGTAAACGACATCGGGGGTCCTGTCCATTGTTGGCCGGTCATTCGTGTGGGGGAGGAGGCGTTCCAGCGTACACGAAGGCACGCGTGAGATGCGACCCCCTTCTTTTTTGAAGATCCCTGAACTTGCTCGTTCCCTGAACATCTCGCTGGTTCCCTGAAAGTACGGGATCGATACGCGTTTCGGAAGGCTGCCCTTCAAAGCCACACTAAAGCTGGCATGACACATGCTACAACAGATTAACCATAATTGTTTTTTGGTACTCCCGTGTATAGCATGCTAATATAAAGTACATATGATTCAAATTCATTGCTACTGACTGGTCTCTTCTGGCCAATACGGACAACTAGCAATGTATTCTTAATTTCTCTATCTAAGCAATCTAGCAAGGGGAACAAAGGGCCAGCTTATTTAATAGTCCATTTCGTTGCATGCAACTGTTGAATTCAAAATAGCTCCCATGATATTTTGCCTTCATTTGCCCTTATAGCATCACAGCAAATGTGAAACTGAAAACGATGACAACAAATTGATGCGATCGTAAAGAGATCACAGAAGCTGTAATACCGGACAAGTCATAGGAACATACCATTCATGGTTCTGGCAAGAAAAAAGTACTATTAGGTGTTATCCACACAATTCACTCTATCACCGTCCTTTCACCAGTTCTAAGCATTTTGAATAACTAGCCACACTGAATGAAAGAGATAACATCACAGCACAGCTCATGATTTATTCTTTAAAGAGATTTCTTGTTGGGAAAGTTTTTTTACAAGGAAAATATGCAGTAGCTTAAACAGAAACATTCCAGGCAAAAAAGGTTTCCCATATCAGCTTGCACTACGGAGAACTATTTATTATTATTTTAATAAAACTTTATTTCATTAAAAGCTCCATATATTAGCTGCAGAATTACGGGTTCTTTCTAATATTGCAATACTACTACACCCCTCTCTTGCTAGCGCTGAGCGCCCAGCTTATGCATAAATGTGAAATAGTTGACTGCATCGCCCCGCGGAAGAAAGCTGTCATTTACGGAAAAAAAAAGTGGTTGCCTCATACGAGCGCGAACCTAATGGCTCCATGGGCGAATCAACATTCATGGGTGACAATAGTTACTTCAAAATAGTAGTTAACCAAGCAGCATCTACGGTAGCTGACCATCCTTCTTCTCGCTTCACAGAGGAATTTCGATGATTAGTCGGTACGTGCTGACTTTAGTGGCTAGCCAACACCTCCATGGGTCCGTCCCTTCAACAGGTTCACGGTACTGACGCAACAACAAATACCACCTGCGCGTGCGCACTCTTCTAAACACACACACACACACACACACACACACACACACACCATGCTATATCAATAAAATGTGAGTATTTTTTCCTATATATGTGCTTTTTTTGCACTAATTTTCCACTAGCTGCGGTGTCTGAATCACTTAGCGCACTGCTGCCAAATTCACGACTGCGTGTGTCGCAAATACGACTCCTAGGTATAATAGTTTCTTTTTCTATTCCTGATATCACATTGTGGGAGAGTTAACCTGACTACTTCGAATAATTTGTTGTTGTTTTTTGTAGAAGAAAAATAGGCAGAAGCTGCACCTAAATGGCCCGACACGTACATAATCATTGGTTTTTCTACTGGTGCCTTATTTGAATCAGGCATCAGCATGATGTTGCCGGCCTAATTTATTAAAAGAAAAATAGTCCCGAGCATAGGAAAAAAAACAGTGGCAATCCTTAGATCTCTTTTGAAAAAATAACTAGTTTGGTTTTGTTTGAAACTGAAACTAATTACACAAAATAGAAGTGACAAAAGAACGTAATATTGATTGTCGTTTCTTGCTTGTGACTGCTATGTTTAGGCCTTAGAGCTCCGGTTCTTACAATTCAAACAGCAAAGTTGATAGTGAGAAAGATGTAATGTTAGTGAAAATTTTTTTACGGCGAAACAATCGCTTTTACGGCACTGTTAGCAACTCTGACGTATTTTTAATGGCTTTTACAAAAACTCTTGTGTAGGTGAAGAATTGCTCGCATGTCAACTGCCACTGAGACGCAGTTCTTGTACATAAGACACCAAGTTGACAAGATCAATACGGTTATAGGTGCGAAGAGCTTATGGTTGTACTGGCCACCTTAGTGCGGTGATTGAACCGCAAGGACATTCACGACATCACCCCTAGGGACGCAAGCAGTGCTTACAGAAAGGACCGATGAGAAAACCAAAAGCTGCCGCTACGACACCGTACTTCTGCATACGACAGGCGAAGAAAAATTCTCATGACGAGGCCTGCTCTACCACGCCGTGTTTAACCATTAGGTCATGTTCGAGAACCCTTGCTGACCGCTAGCTATATGTAACCTGCGTATAGAATACCGTACACCAAGCTTGCAGGTGTAGCTTTGCGAGCGTCACGTAAAGAGAACCCGCGAGAGGTTGGCTCAGAACACACCCTCATCACAAACGCGAAGCTTTGCGTGTGCTGTTCAAAAAATTGATATTCAAATGTATGTGCTTGCGCCGAGCTGCTGTAGACGCGAGAGGCGAATGTCAGTGAATGGTATGCTTTGCGCAGTGTGCAATTCTATGCACCCATGATTTACAATTTTTTTAATCCAAGTGAACCTACGATTGTATTCAGGTGACTAGTCGAATAGCTCAAATCTTGGTCCCTTGTTTTATCCCAAATGAAGTGTACGGGACACCTGCGAGCGAGTGATTTTTTCTAATATTTTTTCAAGTACTGCAGCTCAGTGCAGGGCTTATAAAGAGTTTGGTCCACAAATAGAATAGGAAACAATAATGATCACATAACAAATTCTGCTACCGAACAAATATTGTCACAGCGTAAGCTTAACTTGGTACGTAACTGGGTACAAGAAGACGACGAAGTGATTTTTTCTAGAACACATCTCGCTCGTCTCAGTGCTTTTCTTGACCTTCGCTGCAGTTTTGAGGTGTATTGCCGCGTGCGTTGTGGTAATGAATGCACAACCTCGCGAGGTGACGTCCGACTTCGGTTCAGTCGTGGCCACTACCTCGAAGAAGCAAGGAAACATATCCAGCAAGAGCGTATCACTGGGCTGTACTCCGCATCTTGTGACGAGTCCTCAGATGACAGCTTTCAACATGTCCTGCACCGCAAGGCCAAGTGACGAATCGTCAATCTATTGTCGTTTTCAAGTGCGGCCACCGTGAAAACAGCGTTTCAGCGGTGGCCCCATTCCATCCTGTTTGTGCCAAAGAACGCTACTGTAAGTCTGCGTGTTCTGAACAGAAAAGCGCTTTCGCTCTATTTTGAGAACACTGTGCCGAACAAGATGAAAGACGTGTGGTTAAATACAAGAAGAAACATCCTGGCTGTCGATGTGCTGCACCCGAGTGCACTGAGCACGCTGCAACAAGTAACACAACTGGGAAACAATGCAGTTAGGTCCACCATACCAGCCGATGTTGTGACCACATCAGGAGGCAATTACGATATTAACACGGAAATCCGAAACGCAGACCTTCCAACACTTATAAAACCAGCGAGTCAAGACAACGTCTTTGTCAACGTTGGACGCCTTGGTAACACACGTTGTGGGAGAGTAACGTTCAAAGGTGACTGTCTTCCGCATAGGTGAACGTTGGCCACTTTCGTCAACAACTTCCACCGTTCATTCCTAAACCCGTGTAATGCTTCAACTGTCAGAAGATCGGCCATGTAACGGGTGTTTGCAGAAGCTCCACAGCAGGTCCCTGGTGCGCCGAACCACATGCGGAAGACAACTGTAGCGCAACCATACTGAAGTGTCCTGACTGTGAGGGTGCTCACAAGGCTTCTTCTAAAATATGTCCGCACATAAAGAAAGAATTTTCTATATTGAAGCAATTGGTAAGAGACAGCTCAACCCACAAAGAAGCTGCTGAGAAAATCAGGCAAAGATGACATCGCCGTCGAAGGTCTTCACGTCAGACAGCGCCAACTTCAGGCAGTAAGTCGACGCATGTCACAGGTCCCGTTAATTTGGGAGGCGATCGCCGGGCTAATTCCAATGGCCGAAGTATCGGCCCCCCGAACCGCACCACGAAATCGTGGACAATTTAGAAGTGGTCCTATTTGGCGCGCCAGCGGACGCCGGCTGTGGCCCAAAGAACAAGTCAGAGCCGAGAGTTGATAAACAAAACAAAATTATATTCTCAATTATGGCATATTCAAAACGATGCACGAGTATGCACACTCAACAATAGTTGAATACAATATGTCACCAATCAAACAACGTACTACACAGTACAATCATCCACACTCGAAACAACGGACACAGACAACAATACGCACTACAACGCAGTCGCATGCATCGAACAACCAAGACACTTAGACTAAAGAGTTAGAAAACATATTCAGTCCAAAGTTCTTGGAACTAAAGTCTCAATAATACTCTTCCGAGACACACACTCACTCAAAGTCCGGCGTTGTTGTCGTTCCGCTGCCTCTGAAGTTTCTCTTCCAGGAAACCTCGCGTCTTCAATTGGCCTAACTCCAAGCTTTAAGCTTCTTCGCCGGAAACACGTCGGCTTCCCACACGCAGCTGTTGCCACGCGTCTTCGCTCGCTAGCGGTAGACACACACTGTTGCCTGTAGCTCGAGTTTTCACCCCTCAGGTGGAAATCCTCTTGTTCTCCTCCTTTGTCACGGAAGACAATAGGCTTCACCCTCAAGGCGGAACACCCTACGCACTCTGGCGCATACTTTTTTCTTCTCCTGCTTTGTCATCAAGGACAAAACCTTCACCGACAGACGCGGCGGAATACCCCACGCACACTGGCGCTAACTTCCTTCTTCTCCCGATCTCCCATCTCGGCTGCTCGATTAAATACCTTCCGCGCGAGATTCCAGAAAGTTCTCAATATTTCATCGGCGCGATACGCAGCGAAGGCTGGGGAAGGGTGAGACGGCACGAGGGCCGTGGGCGAGAGATGACGCAACCCTACATCACCACGCCCCTTTCCATCGAGAACTCTCTAGAGCTTGCTCGGCCGCCAATGCGAGGTGGTTCGTCGGCGAACCTACGCTTCCGAGGGGAGAGGGACGCCCGCCCGGGGAGTCTTTGGATGCTTGTTTTCTTTTTTTTTATCGTTGACCTCTCGGCGTTTCGGCGCGAGAATTTGGCGGCACGCCCTTTTTTTGAGCGCTTGTTTTGTGACAACGCATCAGGTAAGATCACCAGCTGCAGTTTTAAGCACGGCAAACACAGACGTTGGAAAAGAGCAAACGGGCAAATCAGTCTCTACAGAAGGGTGCACCATTACTTACGCGTACAAATTTCGCAGAATAGCCGCAGCAGAAGCCGTCTTTTTCAGAGCAAGCTGCTGCAATGGCGGACTTGCGGAACACAGATCAGCAAGCGATAGCTCTTTTGCGACCCTTAACGCCATTCGCTTGTGGTTAAGCAACATGTACACAACGTCAGCAAGAAGTGCTTTGCAAGACTGGACGCTTTGAGTCCAGTACTCGCAGCGCTTGAGTAAATAATGGCTGACCAGCCACTGTATTTCAGAGAAGACGTCCGAAAGGCAGCGATTCTTCAATGGCACGCCCGGGGAGAAAGATTACGCATCGCCGATTTCCGCCGGTTCGTGTACACCAATAAGTTCCCCATCATTGTCGTCTGCGAGCCAAATTAGCTGAACAAAATCAGACTTTCTGGTTGTAAGTCATTCATGTCGTCTACAAAGGCAGACAATAGCAAAGCTCTGATGTTTATTCGCCGTGACCTCACCTACAATCACTATCTGGTGTCACCCCACGATGACAAACAATATATAATTCTAACACTGAAGAAGAGGCTTACCGTCATGGTTGTGAGTGCCTACCTCTCTCCGTCAAGCCGTTTTGACTATACAAGTCTACAAGGTATTCTGTCAGCAACTCCTCACCCATGCATTATAACCGGCGACTTCAATGCTTATCATACAATCTGGGGAAGTTCGAAGACCAATGTTAAAGAGAGAAAGTTGGTGTCCTTAACCTTCGACAATGAACCTTTCTCGCTTAAGAACGGTAGTCCATGTTCCTGCGTGGTTCAAGGTTTAGCAGCTGCCTTGGCCTAGCCTTTGTCTCACGAGGCCTCGTCAGGCATGCTGAGTGGTTTCCAGACATAGAAACGCTTCGAAGTGTCCAAATTCTCAATTACGTCAAAATCGAAGGATTGTCCCATGCCAAGATACGCAATTGCGTTAAGAGAGTGGACAGGTTGAAATTTCAGTCTCGCATGGAAGAGCAATGGAAGCAAACAGATCCGTCAACCTAGAGGAGATAATTAAAAGCACAATACACGACACTAGGTGTACCCTCGCATGCTTTCCCAAAGTAACGAATTTGACATCGAGTGGGAACGACTTCGAGCAATCCGACGCATGCTGAATGAAGATACCGAAGCAAGGAGGCAGTGGAAGACTTACGGATCGCTTAACGTATACAAAGAAGAATTAGCGCCGGATCGATGAAGTCAAGTCAAAACGTTGGACTGCTTATTATCTGTCGCTTGACCCACGAAAACTTTTATCCCAATGGTGGAAGATGGTACGAGGTCTCCACACAGAACCCCCTCAGTGGTCATCATTCAGGGCTATCGCACTTTCTGAACAGAGACACGGTGTGGACGTGGCAGAAGACTTCCGTGTCAGAGTATCTGGGCCACTCGCAGTGCTTAATAGCCTATCCTCTCGACCAACTGTCCACAAACACTGTATTCCCGCGTGAATATGCCCTTTTCCATCGTTGAACTCTGAGCAGCACTAAATTTGTGTGGACGTGCGTCGGCACCAGTGCCCGATAAAATTTCTTATAGGGCCCTGTGTCATCTGGGTGAACGCGCGAGAGTCCTGCTCCTCGAGTTGTACAACAAATCCTGGCAAGATCGAACGCTCCCCAACAAACTGGAAGGCAAGTCGCCTAGTTCCACTTCTGAAGCCAGGCAAGTCACCGTAGGAGCTCTCGTCTTATCGCCCGATCGCATTGGCCAGTTGTGTAGGCAAAGTTATGGAGAGGATGATCTTGAGACGCCTGGAGTGGTACTTGGAGTGCAACAACATCTACCAGATGCCATGGCAGAATTTCGGCATGGTCGATCATTGATTGACAACTTAGTCGTCCTGGTCACTTACGTCCAACACGAGAAAGGCCGTAAGCGTCTCTGCGGATCTTTGTTCCTAGACGTGAAAGGGGCGTATGACAACGTTACGCATGAAGCTGTTCTCACCGCATCGAAGATGTAGGAGTAGGTGGTCGGATGTATCCCTGGATACGTAGTTGTTTGTCAATGCGATCCTTCTCTGGGAGCACTGAAGACGGTCAAGCCTCTCTACATTACAGCCACCGTAGCGTCCCCCAGGGTGGTGTACTCAGCCCTGTGCTGTACAATCGTACGCTGATTGCTCTCTCTGTGCATCTGCCATGCACAGTGAGGCTATCAATGTACGCAGATGATATCTGCGTTTAGACATCGGCTGTAACACGCCTGCAGTTGCGAGGGAGAATTGAAAAAGCTGCCACAGAAACATTACGTTACCTCAGAAATCGAGGCTTCGAAATTTCTTCCGAGAAATACACCCTCGTAGCTTTTACACGAAAGCCTATGCATGAGTACCCCATAATCATCAATGGTAAAACTGTACCATACATTCTATCGCACAAGTTTTTGGGCGTCATAATTGACATGACTCTATCATAGATCGACCACGTTTCGTACATTGAAAAACGGTGAATAGGCATCTGTAATATACTGAAGTTATTTGGACGGAAGACTTGGGAAATGTCTCCCAGTGCAATGCTACAGCTGTACAGGGTACTTTTACTCGAATTCCTGCGGTACAGCTTACTGACATTGACCAATGCAAGCAAAACAAGCCTCCTAACGCTACAGAGCATTCAGTCCCAGGCACTCCAGATTTGCCTCAGCTTGCCTCAGCTTGCTTCTTAGGACGTTCCGGAGCCTCGCCGCTACCATCTTATCTTGAATCTGTGGGAAAAAACGATTTTTTCTTCCCCAAAAATCAACTGTGAGTAACACGTGTATCCGCCCTATGGGGGCTGCCATGTTGACAGGGGACTTTAGCGGCTGCCCCCTCGTGCTCAAAGATTGAAAGAAAAGGCAAAGGATCACAACAAATATTGGTAACAATAATAAATCACGCAGAAGGAGGATTTCGGGCTCTGAGCTCAATCTTACCAGTTTATGACCGGCGAAAACAAACCCACGAGCAATTTTTCCCATCTTATGACCATATGGGGGCTGCCATCTTGTGTGGGACCGAGCCACTTTGAGGACAACGAGTCATATCTCGGCTTCTACACACCCCAGGACAACAAATCAGGTCTCAATTGAGTCGTTTAAATCCGGAGATAGCCATAGAAAAAACCGCGAGCGCCCAATTCAACTCAGAGCGTAAAAAGAGACTTATTCAGAAGACACACTCAGAGTTGCCGGACTTCTGTCACTGCTTGAGCTGGATTTGGCGAAACAGCTTCCACAGCGAATTAAGCCCACCGGAACTGCTCCTCCACCTCTTAGCCAATAAGCACAGATTATTCCAACTGCGGGAGCTAGAGTGGCCGCGTCAGCAGCACGGGTAAGTGAGCTCTGCACATATCTACCTATAACATATCTACCTATAACTTTAGCAATTTTGATCTTAGGAGGGTCAGAGTGGTGTCTATTTGTTCGTGAAGATACAAGGAGTTCAACCGCTACAAATACTGCTATTACAAACGAAAATTTCAAATTTTAGGAACGGAAAACAGTCTGAATCTGTGAAAACAACAACAGTCTGACCACGTGCCCGGTGCCGCGCAGTTCCCAACCGGGGAAAAAACAAAGTCGCGGGTTGATGGAACTACAATAAGAGGCCTGATGTGCGGCCTCACCGGTAACCACCGCCGGGAACGCACTCCCTCACCAGAGAAGGATTGGCCACCCTGGTGCAGTATCGGGCCACTACCTCCCACATGGATACGCCAAATAACTCACGGCCCTCAGTCCTCAGCAGCTGCGAAGCAACTGACTACGGTGGCGGTCAGATCTGCAACGCAGCAGAAGGTGCGAAGAATCTCTGGACTACAGGCCGCCATTGGAACCTGAACTTGGCAACGTTTAACGCTAGAACCTTATCTAGTGAGGGAAGTCTAGCTAAACTATTCGAAGAGCTAGAGGATGTTAAATGGGATATAATAAGGCTCAGTGAGGTTAGGAGGACAGATGAGGCCTATACGGTGCAACAGAATGGGCATGTCCTTTGCTATCGGGGCTTGGCAGACAGAAGAGAACTGGGAGTGGGGTTCCTAAATCACAGAAACATAGCTGGCAACATAGAGGAATATTATAGCATTAATGAAAGGGTGATAGGTATTGTAAATAAACTGAATAAAAGATACAAGATGAAGGTAGTAGAGGCTTACGTGCCTACATCCAGCCATGATGACGCTTCAGTTGAAAGCTTCTATGAAGACGTGGAATCGGCAATGAGTAAGATAAAAACACAGTATACTATAGTGATGGGTGACTTTAATGCAAAGGTAGGGAAAAAGCAGGCTGGAGACCAGGCAATAGGAGATTATGGCATTGGCACTCGAAACGCCAGAGGAGAGCTACTAGTAGAATTCGCAGAACGCAATAATTTGCGGATTTTGAATACCTTCTACCGAAAACGAGAAAACCGCAAGTGGACATGAAGGAGCCCTAATGACGAAAATAAGAACGAAATAGACTTTATAATGAACGCACACCCAGGAATCATGCAGGATGTGGAAGTGGTTGGCAAGGTACGATGCAGTGACCATAGAATGGTACGGTCTCGAATTCGCCTAGACTTGAAAAAGGAACGACAGAAACTGATACGCAAGAAGCCAATCAATGAGCTAGCACTGAGAGGGAAAGTACAGGAATTCAGAGTATCACTGCAGAACAGGTACTCGGCCCTTAGTGAGGAAACCAACCTTGTCGTAGATACAATGAATGATAATCTGACGAGTATCATTACGGAGTGTGCAGTGGAAGTTGGAGGCAGGGTAGTTAGACAGGACACTGGCAAGCTTTCCCAGGAAACGAAAAACCTAATTAAGAAGCGTCAAACTATGAAAGTGCCAAGTACAACTGACGAAATGGAACTGGCAGAGCTTTTGAAATTGATTAATAGACGTAAAGTATGTGATGTAAGAAGGTATAACATGGAGAAAATTGAACACGCTCTGAAAAACGGAGGAAGCTTCAAAGCAGTGAAGAGAAAACTTGGGATAGGCAAAAGTAGGATGTATGCACTAAGGGACGAAGAAGGCAAAATAACTACCAATATGGACAGGATAGTTAAAATAGCGGAGGAGTTTTACAGAGATCTGTACAGTAGCGGAGACAACCACGACCTAATACTATAAGAACTAGCAGTAACCCAGATGACACCCCATCAGTAATGATAGAAGAAGTCAGAAAAGCTTTGGGGAGCATGCAAAAAGCAAAGCTGCTGGTGAGGATCAGGTAACATCAGATCTGCTGAAAGACGAAGGACAGATTGTGTTAGAAAAACTAGCCACCCTGTTTACGAGGTGTCTACTGACGAGAAGGGTACCACAGTCTTTGAAGAACGCGAACATCATCTTAATACATAGGAAAGGAGATGACAAGGACTTGAAGAATTACAAACCAATCAGCTTGCTCTCTGTAGTATACAAGCTATTTACAAAGGTAATTGCTAACTGAGTAAAGAAAACATTAAAATTCAATCAACCAAAGGAACAAGCAGGATTTCGAACAGGCTACTCAACAATTGACCACATTCATACTGTCAATCAGGTAATAAAGAAATGTTCAGAGTATGACCAATTACTATACATAGCCTTCATAGTTTACGAGAAGGTGCTTGATTCAGCAGAAATATCAGCCGTCATGCAGACACTGCGGAATCAGGGCGTAGATGAAGTATATATAAACATTCTGGAAGAAATCTACAGGGGATCAACTGCTACCATAGTGCTTGATAAAGAAAGCAACAGAATACCAATAAAGAAGGGCGTAAGGCAGGGGGACACAATCTCCCCAATGCTATTTACCGCGTGCTTACAGGAGGTTTTCAGAAGCCTAGAATGGGAGCAGTTAGGGATAAGAGTTAACGGAGAATACCTTAGTAACCTACGCTTCGCCGATGACATTGCATTGCTGAGTAACTCAGGGGACGAATTGCAACTCATGGTTACGGAGTTACACAGGGAGTGCAGAAAGTTGGGTCTTAAAATTAATCTGCAGAAAACGAAAGTAATGTACAACAACCTCGGAAAGGAACAGCGCTTCGAGATAGGTAATAGTGCACTTGAAGTTGTAAAAGACTATGTCTACTTAGGGCAGGTAATAACCGCAGAGCCTTACCACGAGATTGAAGTAACTAGAAGAATAAGAACGGGGTGGAGCACATTCGGCAAGCACTCTCAAATTATGACAGATAGATTGCCACTATCCCTTAAGAGGAAGGTATATAACAGCTGTATCTTGCCGGTACTTAGCTACGGAGCAGAAACCTGGAGACTCACAAAGAGGGTTCAGCTTAAATTGAGGACGACGCAGCGAGCAATGGAAAGAAAAATGGTAGGTGCAACCTTGAGAGACAAGAAGAGAGCGGAGTGGATTAGGGGACAAACAGGGGTAAGGATATCAAAGTTGAAATAAAGAAGAGGAAATGGACATGGGCCGGGCATGTAGCGCGTAGACAGGATAACCGCTGGTCATTAAGAGTAATTAACTGGATTCCCAGATAAGTAAGGCGGGTTAGGGGGAGACAGAAGGTTAGGTGGGCAGATGAAATTAAGAAGTTTGCGGGTATAAATTGGCAGAAGCAAGCACAGGACCGGGTTAACTGGCGGAACATGGGAGAGGCCTTTGCCCTGCAGTGGACGTAGACATGGTGATGATGATGATGATGATGATGATGATGCCTCGTAGTGCGTCGACAATGGCTACTATAGGAATCGCCGGTGACTACCTCATCATGGCACATATTGACATTGAGGCACTCAGGACACATATAAGGCATATTGCTCGGACACCCTGCCACACCTGGTGTCTTCACCAGCAGACAGACCACGATCGTCATTTTGCGAAACGACAGCCACATATTTCAATTTTTTGCCAACATGCTTCACGCCCACCGCCAGGCCTTCGACTCCTCCTAGGTGCATGACTCAGGCTAACACCAGGTTAACTATACCTGGCATTTAGAAAAAAGCAGATATGTCGTCACCTGCTCTTAGGCAGCTTGCTGTGCTCTTGTTATACGAGACGTATCAATGCTGTATACACGTATACACCGACGGCTCTGTTTTAGAGAAGTGTTCAACAGCATCATTTATTATTCCAATAAAATACACGACAAGAAAATTCAAGACCTCCCACCTTACGACATCAATGGAAACAGAGCTCACAGCTCTTCGTGCCACTTTGCCATTCATCAGCGATCAACAGCCAGAAAAATGGACAATATTTAGTGACTCAAAGGCGGCACTGCAATCCCTTCTATGACCTTTACGCCATGGTCCTTACGAACAGCTCGTATTCAGATTGCAGAAAAGACTCACAAATTCATTGAGAAAGGACAAGAAATAGCTTTTCAATGACACTCAAGTCATTGTGGAATAATTCGGAATGAACGGACCGATCAAGCTTCCCGTTCTGCCCATACTGGAAACGATAAAATATCAATTCCGCTCTCCAGAACTGACTCTGCATGAAAACTCCGCATGCTTGCTCGCAAGCGCACCGCGTCACGATGGAATGAGTCACATTTCCTTCATTCACGGGTGTGTACCATACACGCAACTCGCAGCCTTCGAATTCTTTCGGAAGTACGCCGATGAGACGCTACTATGGTGTGCAGATTATGGTTGGGCGTCACATTTACCAATGCGTACGTGCTCCGCATAGGAATGGCTGACAATGCTGCATGCGACCATTGAAGCAGTGACCAAACAAGTTGGCACATTATGTGTGAGTGCCGACAATACTGCTCGCAGAGACAGACACTCTGCAATTCATTAGAGGAACTGGACAACAAGACTCTTTCGGAAGAAAAAATCCTGTGCTACTGACGGGACTTTATGTCGCAGAAGAAGGCTGTGAAGGCGCTCCTGCGCTTCTTGCGTTCAACCGGCCTGCCTGAACGACTGTGATCGGAACTCCCTGAATGTGTGCGCAATAGAATTTTTTAAAATCTGTTTCATATCTCTCTATCCCTATCCAATTTCTGCCCATTTTCCCCATCCCTGTACAGGGTAGCAAACCAGTTTTTCTAGGTTAACCTCACAGTCTCTTTCTTTCATTTATTTCTCTCTCTAAGAAAAGAAATAACCAAATTGGTCATTCTAATAAACAATATTGCTCAGAAAAAATTGTATTTAACTATAACCGTACATGCAAAAGTGGCCTTAGGATAGTTCCTACGTATAGTTGTAAGAGCATTACCATATGCGATGTAATTATCATTAGGTAGCCGACATATGTTCTTCAATGCACTGCACCACAGTGCTTATGCTTCAGCAAAAGCTCGAAACAAGCATGCGACCTGCGAAACCTGAATCCTACCAGCTTTTAAATTTCATTAGTATCACTCATACTTTATTTTTCTCCATGTGAATATAAATATTTCTTCACGTGTTTGTTCATTTCATCACGTGTTTGTTCATTCATGCACCCGTTCCACGTGCAAAAAAAGAAAAACAACTTCAAAATTCTCAAAAAGAAGAAGAGTGAAGAAAGAGAGATAGGTCTTTTGTATGAACATTCGACTCGCCCAAGCCGGAAACCTAGTTGCGAAATGACAACCAGTGCTTTGAAATCGCTGAATTCTTTTTTTTCTTGTGGCCACGTCTTTTGAGGGTTTGATGAAAAAGCACAGAAAAGAAAATTGAAACTGCTTAGTAACCTCAGTTTCGATCCTAGACTACGATCGCTTCTAACGTTACATTTATCCAATCATATACCGGCAACCTTCCAGCGTTATTTACACCCGCAAAGTTCTGGCGGGCACCACTATGTGATGATGTGGTCGGCAGCAACGTAGCGACTTCATTGCATGCATAAAAAATAAATCATTTGATATCAGCACTTAGACATACAATAAATTTATCTCCGGCTACGCTTCATACACAACACAAATGATAAATACGTGCTTCAATGGTGTTGGACAGCCCTTTTAATTTCGTTTCTTACTGTCTCTGACGAATATATCAGTACGGTTCTACTGCATGTGTTTCAGTTCGAAGTCTAATTCAAAGCTTATGAAACTCAGCACATTGTTTCGGTCATCGCGATGAAGTAATCAGTGCTGTTTTATTATGAAATAATTTTTAGTTTGTGTTTGCGCAGGTTCACCTAGCTATTGTGTGATTCCCTCAAAGGCCAGCTAGAGCCGGCTGATGAGAGTTACAAAGACTTCCATTTGGTCAAGTGGTGTACCATCCCAATCAGTTAGACAGAGACCAGGACGGCACGCATAGCAGCTTCACGGAAACTGTTTGAATCGGTTTTCGACAGAAGACGACCAGAAGCTTGCACAGGAGCAATTGTCTCCACAAAAAGAGGAATCATTAAGAAGCTAGTCAGGAAACTTGCTCACTTCAGTGGTGTGTTTCGTAATGCAAGCATATGGTTTTATAACATGTTTCCAGTTTTGCGACTATTGTGCCTTGTTTATGAGCACATATGTACGTTATATTTCCCGCCACAAAATTTCTAGCCATCGGCCCACTTAACACGAATGCTTCGACGCAGCGCCTTGACTTGCTTTGATTGACGCCAGTACTGCCAAGTGTTGAGCACTGCATGTTTGCTGCACCTTAGCGGGCGTTTATTTGAATAGTAAATTTTTGTTTCAAGTCTGCCTGACCGGTCGGTGTACAGCACTCACTTGGCAAGTTTATTTTTGCTATGTTTGGCTCATGGCTATGTTACACGCATTCCAATTAAATTCATTGCCATATGCTTGTCTCTGCAATGAACCATTGTGTGTGACAGCTTACACACCATTCGTTTTCGAAATTGCAGTTGCTGTTTGACCAAAGTAATATATTCGTATAGAAGATCAACTGCTTGCTCACCGCATTTCAGATTTTTATTGTGGAAAATTTACAAGCACTATGAATGTGCGTTTTCTCAGTTTTTCGAATACATTCTTATTTTTAGCAGGAGCTGTAATTTCGAACTAGAAGGGTGCGTGAGTTTTCGCACACATTAGTTAATTGCTGAGATGAGCGTTGGAAATGAACTTTATAGGATGACATGAAAATATCCATGAGCAAAATGTAGAAAAAAAAGAACTTGCCATGTATCCTTTTGTCCCACCAGTCAGGCACAAGTGAACTGAAAGTATACTGGTGAAATCAACCTGCACTTCATGTATTATTTGCTGCAGTGAATAAACCAGGTCACATGTGGTAGAGTAAAGCTGATGCTGTACATGCCTGATGGGGAAAATTCTGAAGGGCATTGCTACTTGACTTTTGTTATTATTTGCATACAGAAATAATTTGGTATTGTTCAAAGTTAGGTGGCATCTAGCTGTTACATGCTCTCCATTGTCTGAAGTGGTCTGCAGAAAAAAACCTTTACTGTGATCCATGATTGTACTGAAATTGCAGATGTCGCCCTTTCATGATGTGTGCGTCTTGTTTTAGTCACGGTTTGTTCGAACGATAGTCATACTTTTAAAATTGAGATCGTCAACTGGTTAGTCTGTTGGAGGAGCACATAATTTTCTTTGTAAATGTATAAATACTGTTAGTGCTTCCTTAGTGAGCTTAATGAACTGCCGTAGTTCAGCGATAGGCATTTTACAGAAAAAAAATCTGTGTAATTCAGTTTTTAGAGCTCTGTGAATAGCAAAACTTTGTTTGCGAAACGAATTCCAATCTGCACGCGTGAATAAAATATTTTTGACCAATTGTTGAGTATTTTTTAATACTTCGAAGTAAAGTTATGGAAGAAAAGTTGCAAAAGATTCCTAAGTACAATATTAAGAAATAGAAATGTGGCATTGTTTTGTTTTTCAGTAGGCTGGTGAAGATCTGGAGAGAAGGTGCTCCCTTGTTTTATCAAAGATGAGACATTGCAGACCGGATTGTATTTATTTATCAAAATTGGTGCAGCCAACGTGGTGCCGACAGCAGTGTACACGTGAAAGCCCCCCCCCCCCCCCCCCCCAGTCAACTTCTGTGAATGCCTTTCTAATTTTGGGGACAAGGACGTTCTCCTTTCAGAGTTTGTGTAGCTTATCTGCCTGCAGATGTCTGTGTAAAAAACACCTGAAAATTCAGATCGTGAAAACGGTCGTGGAATTTTTTTCGAACGTTTTTGTCTAACAAAATAAACAGAACCTCCACCCTTGCCATGCAGGCTTGAACCAGCGCTTTCAGAAGTTAATCAGATTACGTCCGTAGCGCACCTAGTGAAGCGGTAAAACTTATTAAAAAATGAAGGGGTTAATTGTAACGACATAGTGCATCTTCATGTTGAAACCGGCTTCATGTTGAAATCGAGTCAATGCAATTGCTACCAAAGCCCGAAAGGCAGCTTCGATGCAAAGTGAGAGCGTAATGGGGTAGAGCAAACTAAAAAATTTGAAGGGGCCACAGTTCATTGGGCATTGGTTGTTTTCTTCAGGAGGTTAATAACAGTATAACAATGAGTGGAAAAAATGAAAGAGCTAGTGCTATGCAAAAAATTTCGGAAAGTTTGAATATTGCGCAACCTGAATTTTTTCTAAAAAGCACAAATCTGCAATAAACATATTTAACTTCATTTATCAAATTAGAAACGTTGTAATCAATCGTTTGTCTTTTCCATCCCCTGCAGTGCCGTTCGAAGCCGTTTGAAAAATGAAGTGACGCAGGTACCCCTAAAGATCAAGGTGAGATGAGGAGAGAAATAAAATAGAAAAGTCCTTTTCAGTCTTACACTACTGTGAAAGCCTGCTGTTTTTGCCCATGGGCAAGTAAAAGTGCACGTTACTTGCCCATGGGCAAGTAAAACACAGCCGCCTTGTTTTTACCAAAACACACCAGCCCTTCTCACACAAGAAAGCGCGTGTATACACAAGACCAACCGTGTACGCCAGAAACCGTGCCTGACTTCCCACTCTGGTGTGAACGGGAGAAACACACCAGACACGTCCTTAGGAATTTTTCGACTAGACAAGCTCGGAAAAAGCTGGAACAGAGGTCTTTCTACAAGCTTATGTAAACTTTTGTGAGATAACTACTACAAGTGCACTTGCACGGCATCCAATACGCCATAAATGATCAAAACGTAGGCTGTCATCCACCGTTATGAAGCGTGAAGCATTGCTAGTAATAATAATAATACTGTGAGCATTATTCATGTGTGTCATCTTATTATATGTACATATTCATTATCATCAATCCGACCTGTGTTGTGGGGTAGATGCTCGGCAAGTAAAAGAAGTGTCTTGCAGCCAAAACGCTGCCTTACAAGTGGTGGAGAGGGCTTTCCGGTCCCCTGGTCCTGTCCCTGCAGCGCTTTTTCGTTATCTTCGACTACTAACTATCCCTGAAGTTCCGGTCGGGCCGCCGTCTGCGCAGTCAGCCCACGGTCATGTCTCAAGACGAGCACAACAACACGGCCCCATCCACCCCGCCTACACCCCTGGTCATGCCTTCATGGACTGTCACTGCCCCTCAAAAAGATCCCCCGATGCTCGCCGGCCTTCGCGGGGAAGACGTTGAAGACTGTTTCGACGAGTACGACCGTGTGAGTGCGCCTAAATATTGGAATGATTATGTGAAGCTATCCCGCATACCGTTCTATCTGACGGGGGTCGCTAAGCCTTGGTTTATCAACCATCAGCCAGATTTCCAAGACTGGCCTACTTTTAGATAGCATCTCCATCAGATATTTGCCAACCCTTCTGTCCGTACATACATACACAAACGGAAGCTTGCTGAACGTGTTCAGCATTCCGGCGAGTCTTATACCTCGTACATTGAAGAGGTCCTCGCTCTATGCCGTCGCGTCGACAGCTCGATGGCGGAGCATGACCGCGTTCACCACCTGCTCAAGGGGATAGGCGCCACCGCATTTAACGCTTTAGCGGCAAAGAACCCCGCCACGGTTGTGAATATCATCAGTACATGTCAGCGACTCGATGACCTTCAACCTATACGTTTACAAGCTGACACAGCAGATTCCAGGCCAATGCATGACAGTAAGCTTCGTGCGTTGATACGGTCCATGATCCGCGAGGAGCTGCAACTCCAGGCCACCTCGTCGTCTTATGAGCTCCACTTGACGCCTTTTGCAGGCAGCCTCCACAACATCGTGAGAGAAGGACTAGCGTCAATGACGTCTTAGTGAGTCCCGAGCTCGCATACCACTCCAAAGCCGACGTACGCTCAGGCGGTTGCAGCGTCATCGTCTCAGCAATCATTGCAGTATGTGTCAACCACGCAGCCCTCACTGAATGCCCTCGCCCCAAGGGCACCGCCTCCTTTTTTACATGCCTGGCGTCCAACTCGACCGATTTGCTAGTATTGTGGAATACGTGGCCACATCTCACGGGTCTGTCGTCGACGTCAACAAGACGAAGAGCAGTGCTATGGTAACTTCGAGAGGGATGAGTTTGCCGCTGCTCCACAACATCGCCACCCATACCAACTGTACCAGCGCCGCTCACCATCTCCACAGCACTTCGACGTAGCCAGTACCTTCCGCTTCTCGCGCCGTCATTCCCCATTACCTATGCGCCGTTCGTCATCACCACTTCGTCCGGCTACCACGTCGTATGATCACCGCCCGGAAAACTAAACAGTGCAGCTTCAGGAGGGAAAGCTGCATTTGGCGGACTGCAGCGAACTCCTCCGGAACGCCCTTCAAATGTACTTTCAGTGTGTGTTGAGGGTATATGGACTAAAGCCTTGGGGCACACAGGTGCATCGCTCTCAGTTATTAGTGCGGACTAGTGATCCTGTTTACGCAAAATGAAGCACCGTATGATGGCCCTCCCCTTCGCTGTGCTAATGCGGTTTTTTCAGCCTTCTGGTGTTCGCACTGCACGAGTTTTTAATGAGGGCATCCTTCTCCATATACAGTTCCTTGTTCTGTCATCGTGTACTAATGCGCTCATTTTAGGGTGGAACTTTCTCTCCTCAGCTTCAGACGTGATATCTTGCCGTCAAAGGGTCATTCGTGTGTCAGATACTGCGCTTTCGTTCGATAAAGATGCTCATAACCAGCGCTTTGTCACCGCTGATGACTGTTATATACCTCCAGGCATAGACCATATTCTGACCCTGACATCAGATAGGGTCAGTACTGGTGATGTGTTCCTAGAACCGTGTGTACGCTACATCTCTGGTCGACTTACCATCGCTCCTAGCCTGGTGCGCTTTCATAATGGCAGATCATAAGTTACGGCAGTTAACCCTACTCCTTTGCCTGTTGCACTGCCTCAGGGCACCAGTGTCATTTGCTTCACAGATACCGAACCACTTTCTCTGGTGCCCCTTCACGCCGACGCACCATCTTTCTCTACAAGTACTGATGACGATGCTACGATGGCTGCTTTAACAGCCACAATAAATCCCGATCTCACGTCAGCGCAAAAGCAAGAACTTTTGGGTAGCCTTCAAAAACACAGTGCTTCATTTGATGTAAATTTCAAACTTTTGGGACGCACTTCCGTCGCCGTACATCGAATTGAAACGGAAGGCAATACAATTGTACGCCACCACCCATATCGAGTGTCATCCGCAGAGCGGAAAATTCATCGAGAACAACGTCTGGTATGCTCAAACGAGATGTTATCCGCCCTTCGTCCAGCTCGTGGTCATCACCTGTAGTGCTAGTCCGAAAGAAGGATGGTTCGGTGCGTATCTGCGTCGATTATCGAGCACTTAATAAGATCACGCGAAAAGACGTGTACCCAATCCCACGAGTCGACGACGCACTTGATTCTCTGCAAGGCGCCGAATTTTTCTCCAGCCTGGATTTACGGTCTAGTTATTGGCAAATACCTATGCACGAAGCGGACAAAAAAAACTGTCTTTGCAACACCAGACGGGCTGTATGAATTCAGCGTGATGCCGTTCGGTTTATGTAATGCTCCTGCCACGTTTGAACGCATGAGTGACACAGTACTACGCGGCCTAAAATGGAAGACATGTCTCTGTTATCTAGATGACATTGTCATTTTCTCCACTTATTTCGTCAGCACCTTGATCATTTAGACGAAGTTTCGACGTGTATTTTTAATGCTGGACTTCAGCTAAACACAAACAAATGCCATTTCACCAACAAGAACATCAAGGTGTTGGGCCACTTTGTCAGCAAAGATGGCGTTCGCCCGGATCCTGACAAGCTTGCTACCGTGATACGCTTCCCTCAGCCAGAAAATCAGAAACACCTACGAAGTTTCCTGGGCCTGGCATCCTACTTCCGCCGCTTGATTAGTCATTTCGCTGCCATCGCGTCGCCACTGCACATGCTGCTGACACCCGGATCAACTTTCGCTTGGAACGACGACTGCAAGCGTGCCTTTCAAGCCCTCAAGCATGCTTTAGCATCCGACTCTGTTCTGTGCCATTTTGATGAGAACGCACCTACATGTCTCCTCACCGGCGCGAGTGGCCATGACATTGGCGCAGTTCTTCTACAGCGGGATGCCACTTCACGGGAAAGAGTTATTGCGTGTGCTAGTCGTGCACTTACGGCTGCTGGACAGAACTACTCCATAACTGAGCAGGAGTGCCTTGCTGTCGTTTGGGCCGTACAAAATTTTGACCGTATCTTTACGGACGCCACTTCACAGTTATTACAGACCATCACGCCTTGTGCTGGCTTTCGTCACTGAAAAACTTGTCTGGTCGCCTCGGTCGTTGGGTGCTCCGCCTACAAGTGTACGATTTTGACGTCACCTATTGGTCTGGCAAAAGACACCAAGATGCATATGCTCTCTCTCGTTGCCCCTTTCCACTGTCATCATCGAGTACGTCAGGTGATTGCTCATCTGGTGGGCAAAACACTGCGTCACCCCTCGCATTATCACAACTTGCGGTTATCGACACGCCGGCTTAAAATCACTACACCAAGTTCGCCACACGCCAGCGTGATGGTTCATATTGCAATAGCATTATTCAACGCCTAATTGGTATATTACCTACTCCTAATGCTAGATTGTGCCAACAACTAGGGCAATTTAAGCTCGATAACAACGTGCTCCATCGTTACGTTTACACTACTGGTTAACACCGCTGGGTTCCAGTACTTTCACGTTCTCTTCGTCAACAAGTCCTCGAAGCCTTTCACGACGACCCATGTGCAGGCCACTTAGTATTTCACAAAATACAAAGCCGCATCAGGAAACGTTTCTTCCGGCCTGGCATCTCTACCTTCGTGGCCAAGTACGTTGCATCTTGCCATCTTTGTCAACGGCGGAAGCGACCAACTTCGTCTCCTGCTGGCCTTCTGCAACCCAACCTAAGTCCCGAGACTCCTTTCGCCATCGTTGGCATAGACCTAGTAGGACCTCTTCCCATCACGCCAGCAGATAATCGTTGGATTGTGACTGCTGTCGATCACCTGACACGGTACGCAGAGACTGCTGCACTACGAACAAGTTCTGCTCCAGACTTCACAGGCTTCTTTCTCAACGCCATTGTATTGCGTCACGGTGCACCTCGCGTCCTCCGGCGTGATCGCGGCAAAACGTTCCTGTCCACAATAATGGAAACCCTGCTCACAATCTGTGGTACAGTAGATAAGACGACGTCAGCCTACCACCCCCAAACTAATGGGCTGACAGAGAGATTTCATCGGACACTAACAGACATGCTATCGATGTACATCGCACCAAACCATGACAACTAGGATACGATTTTGCCTTTTGTGACATTTGCCCATAACACCGCTGTTCAAAGAACTACTGGCTAGTCGCCTTTCTACCTCGTGTACGGCGGTTCACTGACATTCACGATCGACGTCTCTTTCCTAAATGTTCCAACTGACGCCTCGGCAACCGTATCAGAGCAGTTCATCACAAGGTTCGAGGAATGTCGGCAACGGGCTCGCCTTAATACAGAAGCCAATCAGCAAGATCGCAAGCAGCGCTACGACAGCTCTCATCGTGACGTCTCCTTCAGTCCGGGGGATGAAGTGTTGCTTTGGACGCCCAGTCGTACTCTAGGATTGTGCAATAAATTTCAGTCACGCTTCATTGGACTCTATACAATCAATGCACAAACGTCACCAGTGAACTTTCCTGTCTCTTCCAGCCACCTTTCTTCGGATTGTTGCTCTCGTGGTTCAGAAATTGTCCACGTATCGCGTCTGAAGCGCCATCTTATCATATGTACATACTCATCATCATCAGTCTGACCTTTGTTGGGGGGCAGAGGCTCGGCAAGTAAAAGATGTGTCTTGCAGCCAAAACGTTGCCTTACAATATTATTATCTTAGTGAACAAGTATGAAGACAATAAACAAGCCTTTGTTCTGAGACCGGTACACGCCGTAACTGTGTTAGAAGAGTGGCGAATAACTGTAAGTCCTCCTCTTTTACTCTTTCTTTGATTATCAAATAAAGAAAACAATTTATGACTTGATGCACTCCCCTCGTATCTGAGTTGGTACACTTTTGACAATGTGATCATATTAATTTGATGATCATATCCCGTAACGTCATCGTTTGTGACGACATAGCAAAACGACGACATCCTAATCACGTTGAAGTTTTGATGTTTGGGACATCACTTTGACGTCACGTGGCCATCTCCTGAAGCATTAATCTGTGATCACGAGACGCCGATGAGAATTACTCTAATTCCTTTAGGCGTCTTTAGGTTTTCACTTTGAAATTCAACACCTAACTTCAACTCCATTAATAACCCCGCAAGAGCGCCTGCGCAAGCAGGCATTCGGTGCATCACGACATCACGGACCCAAGCGAACAGGGGGTTTTCGGCCTCTTTCTGCACCTCGCCATGAATGACTTAGCCGTGTCTGGCGAAAATGGGATCCTGGGGGTGTAGCCGACGCTTGGTGCATTGATTTTTGAGCCCCCTTCCAGATGCAGCGTACCCCTTTGGCCCAGCTTCACACAGCTCGCACCCCTGTGCCAAACCGCGAAGGGGAAATCGGTAGTTGCCTTTTTCTTTCTTTCCCTACATCTTTGTCTGTATATCAAAATTTTTATAAGCCCTGTCTTCTCTCTTTTGTTTACTTCCCATTTCTCGGGGCGGCAAGGGTTAACCTAGTGTTTTCACCCGACCTTCAGATGCGTCACCTCTAGTTTGAGTTGCGATGCACAGCTGGCGTATGCAAGCCATATTTCTTCATGTCTTACAGCGTCCCCTCGCAGTGCTCGGTGATGGGTGGTTGTCTCCTCTTTTGAACATAATCCACACTTGCACCTGGGTCCACAGAGCTACGTATTTGCCCATACATCCCTAATCCCCGATGGTGCTTCCAATGTTAGAGATATGGCCACTGCTCGCAAAGCTGCCGTCTTCGACTAATTTGTTCACAGTGTGGAGTTTCGAACCACACCTCCGACACCTGCAATGAACTGGCTCACTGCGTGAACAGTGATGCAATTCATGCTGCTTATTCATGGCCCTATTTATTTTGCAAAAACGAGAAAGAGATCACCACGTCGAAGGTGAAAAAAAAACATCTAGCTGATGCACGAAGAAAAGTCTCCCCATTGTAGACTCAACATATGTTGATGCGGCGCGTCAGGGAGCAACGTCACACCAGCCTTTGCCACTCCTTCGGCCTGCGCAGGGCGAGCCATCCCCTGTGGCACCCGCCCCAACGGCGGCAGTAGTTCAGTCCACTCCACCTACTCACGAAAGGAGACCTCAGGATGCCCAGTTCTGAAGGGCTTGCCTTACAAGGCTATATCTGAAATTCAAACCACCGGCTCCCACGTGCGGGTATCTAGTGTCCCCAAAAAGGCAAGAGACAGGACGGTAAATCTCGTGCCGAAATATTAGCGTTGCTTTCTGCAGTGCTTCAAGAAAACAAAAAGCAGATAACAGTATGCCGCCACATAAACCTCGATGTTAAGTATTTAATTTTTACAGGACTTCTTTCGCGTTATTAGAAGTTCTGCTAAATTGCCTCTTTCTATTCATAATATCAACTTCTTTCACAATAGCTACCCTCATTGGTATTACAGAGCTTAGAGTCTTACTTTCTTGTGAGACACGTCTATTGGTAGATCGGGAGCACGATACAATCATACACATTCTTACCTCGATTGGTTGATATGTGGGATTTAACGTTCCAAAACCACCACAATATTACCAGAGGCGACGTAGTGGAAGGTTCCGGAAATTTCTACCACCTGGGGGTTTTAATGTGCACCCAAATCTGAGCACACGAGCCTACAGCATTTTGCCTTCATCAAAAATGCAGCAGCCGCAGGCTGGACTCGATCCCGCGACCTGCAGGTCAACAGCCGAGTACCTTAGCCACTAGACCATCTCGGAGGGGCCAGATTCTTATCTTATTCAGAGGTATACAAAAATGGGCAAATTTCTACGTGGCTATTCAGTCATCGCCCCTTTCATCAACAATGTCAGTTACATATTAAAAGGTTGTGCGTCGAAGTTCGATCGTCACAGAGATCTATGTAAGCCGGTTGTTACCATTCTAAGGCACAATTTCTGTATTTTGCGTCAATCTAAAACTAATCACGTGTAGATGAACATTTTGAATGGGCTCACGAATATATTACAGTAATGTATTTGTGGGACACATTAAGAAGTATACGCTGTTGAAATAAATATGATTAAACATAGCGTCTTCTTAGGACGAAAATTGGATCGTTAGGAGTACAATTTTTGCTAGACAATGAACAGAAACTTTTGAAAAGACGTTTTTGCTGAAGTTGCTGCGGATGTGCTAGTACAGTAAGAAGTATTTCTTCAACTTTAACCCAGCGAGGCTCTCAGTTTATGTAATGAATACTTCTTTTCGCGAATCCACATTCGCGGTAAATATCACGAGTAATGATATTCTTATATGTCTTCAATCTCGTGAGACAATATTTGAGGAGAACGTCTTCGCTATCATTTCCAAAGCGATGTACTTTGAAGAAAGGTGGGTAAAATCGCAGAGGTCTAACAGCTACTACGAATACGTTTCTGCAACAAACACCTCATCATTGTATCAATGTGTGATAAAAGCTGGCAAGAAAAAAATTTTAACCCTACAGGTATGACCGGTATCCCGGTGTACTGTAACAAAGCAAGCCTCATTTTTGCGCAAATGTTTGCACGTTGTCAGCGGCTCTCTTGGAGAAATTTCACGCTGCACTGTATAATATTGATCCCCACGCTGTAAATTTTCCTCGATCGGCCTATAGAGAAAATCTTGTCGTTTTTCTACGGCCGGTGTCTCTGATTTCCTCTTTTACGCTCGGTGCACAACAGCAACTCTGCAAAGCAAGAAGCTGTGCCTCCGAGGTTGAATAGATGCTAAGAATTTGTGCTGTCGCTGTCCAGGAGAGGAGCTCATAAACACCAGTGCTGGAACGCTGAAACATCCCTTGCGTTAATAATTCCAAAAGACCGGTCGTGCGTTTACGGGCAAACTGGCATAGTTGACTGTATGAAGAACATATTTGACTAGTCATAACATGAAAATCATGACATTTCTCTCATGAATGTGATGATTCACACTTCATGGTCCTGAAGCTTTTGCGGTTGTTTCGTTAGCATGACATGTTGAAGAATTCGTATGGTATGCCATGATTGCATGGCGAAGACAATCGAGAGACCCTAACAAGAAAATCATGACATACGTGTCATGTAACAACATGACTACATGCCACACTCATGATGCGCTAGCGGCCGTTTCATAGTGTCACAAATACCCAATTCGGTGTTATGGTAGGCGAATGGATGACAAAGGTATGTGACTGGTGCAATTATGATAATCGTGATATGCGTGTCATGTAATACCATCACTACATGACACGCTCAAGGTGCGCTGGTGGCCATTTTGCTAGCTTCACATATACCAAGTTTTGTACTATGTGGCTTGATTGAATGACAAACCGATGATACTGGTGCAAACATGATAAACTTTATATGCGTGTCATGTAACAACATTACAAGCTACGCTCATGATGTGCTCGCGGCTGTTCCGCTAGCTTCACAAGTACCAAACTTGCTGTTACGTGACGCCAATGGATGACAAAGGTATGTGACTGGTGCACACATGATCATGAGATGTGTCTCAAGTGAGAACATGACCACATGCCAAAGTCAAGACGCCAATACATTTCGACGTGACGCGGTGCGCATGCTCGCCGGCATGAAGCCGGTGTTTCATTTGTTGCGTCACGCCGGCGTTGCCACGCCAGGTGCCAGTTCTGCCATTTCCTCTCAAGCACGCGCCGTGCTTCGTTGGTTTAACGCATGCGCGTTTCAGCGCATCCAGTGTCCCTCCGTCCCAAAAAGAGAAAGACTGAGTGTTGTCTGGGTAACGCGTCGGCGCGAAATGCAGCATGTCGCATGTCGCGCCGTTTGCCGTCAGGCCGCTCCGACGGACGCTCGTTGCGCCTGGCGTCAGACTATAGAGTGCTCCCGTTTTGCTAATGTAGCGTCAAAGTGCCCAGTGTGCGCGCGCGTCGCCGCTACATTTGAGTATATCGGGCGCTTCATGATGCGCTCGCGGCCCTTTCGCCAGCTCCACATATACCCAATTTAGTGTTACGTGACGTTAATGGGTGACGAATATGACTGGCGCACAGGTGATAATCCTGACACGCGTTTTATGTAGGAACATGACGACATACCACGCTCATAGCGTGCTCGCGGCCACTTTGCTAGCGTCACATATACTAAATCTGGTATCATGTGACGTGATTAGATGTTGAAGGTAAACGACAGGTCCAAACATAATAATCATAACACGAAAGTCATGTACGGCATCATTTAGCCCTACCTCGTGATGCTGTGCTGATAATAAAGTTACATATTAACATTTATAATTCGTGCTTCGCATATCATTCATTCCCACTGTACGTGGGATCTGCCAATTTTGAGAACTTTTTATTAACTTTGATACTCGTTCTGTGGAAAATAATTGGGATATTTTGGTAAATCATGTACGTCTGTTGAGGAAAAACCTATTTTACCAGGTAACTCATACACGTTTACTCATTCGACTCGTTTTATTAGGTATTGGTTAAAACCAAATTTGTTGGCTAGAACACTTTCAGAAAGGTCTCGATTCAGTAACTCTCGATTCACCAGCGTTACGTCATGCGAGGTGCAGCTTTACACTTAGTTGTTTTTTTCTAATCGTTATATATATAGGACATTTCCAGAAACATAAAATTGAAACTACGCCTTTCGCTGATCACAGTGTTTTTATAACCCTATTCACAGCTCGAATGACATCATTGCTCTGCAACAGACTTAGACTTTATTGCTTCTTGGTGCAATGGGTCTGTGTCTTCACACTTATCTAAGTGCAAACTAATCTCATTTTTAGCAAAAAGACACCACGATAAGCCATACATACTACAGAAATTTGTGTCCCATCAGCTCAGCCAAAAAATACAAGTACTTAAGGACTCTAACTAACGCCATTGATATCACAGGCATCACATATTCAAATAGTCTGTTCTCAGGCACCATGTACACTAGGTTACTTGCGTTGCAGTCTCAAACCTGCCTCCGCTGACATCCAGAAACTGTCGTACCTAACATTTGTGCGACCAAAGCTCGAGTATGCGTATTAATTTGCACCCATCACAATAATATGTTATAGAAGAAATTGAAGCAGTGAAAAAGCGCGCATTGCGTTTTATAACAACCCATTACTCACCATACATAAGTACAACTGTTTCGAAGCGCATCCTATCACTTTTAGTGCCTAAATTACGTCACACAATTGCCCCTCTTTGCCTGCTCCATTGCTTCTTTCATCAGTCATTCGTAAGACATGCGCTCCTTATTCCACTGGTACAAACATAATCGAAACTGGCGCACACATGTCCCATCTCACATATAGGTGGTCGCACAACGACGATGAATTTCTTTTTTTTCCCACACGCAGTGAACCTATAGAACACGCTACCTGACGCCATTGCTTCCTTTTCAGATCGAGAAAAATTTAGCGGAAAGTTAACCTGCCATTTTGTCCAACAGTAGGTGCCTACCATAGCATGGTGAATAGTCTTGTGTGTGCAATCCTAAATTTGTTTCTCTTTTTCTTTGTGTCTGTTACTAATTACAGTTATTTCACTTTTGTGCAACCTGTGCATCTCCTGTTTTTTTTAAATATGTGCTTACCCAAGGCTGTTGCATTTTTCCCTGTGCACGTACGCAATGCTACATTTATTTCTTCTCTTTATTTCACTTGATTTCTTTTGTTACGAATTATTGTATATTACTCTTTAAAAACCTATGTATGCCCCTCCCCCTTATGTAATGCTTTAGGGTCTTTAGCGCGCAATAATTGAAATAAAATATGACCGTAATCTACTACGCGGGTACGAACAAACTTTGTCAATGCTGTCGCAGAGGACAAGGCAATCACGTGGAGCACGGGAACTCGAACAAAAGCATGCGTGAGCCATATCTGCCAAAACTGAAATGTTCATGTGATACTACCTACTTTCAAGAAAGGTTCCCGATTGTGTGGATACAGCCTCAAATCTCATGAAAGGCGTATTTAACAACACCGCTATAAGAAAGTAACAACAAATGACAGCTGTTCAAAATTTTTCTGGTCGTTGCGAATTGCTTGGTAAACGATCCTTGTTTTTTTTGGCTCAGAGCTTTGCTGCCATGCGAAAAAGTGCTTAACTATTTGGAAGGGCAACTAGCAGTCACAGGTCACAACACACCTGGTTCAATACCTATATACACAGGCACGCATGCGCTGTATCCTTACAAGTCCGCATGATTTCTGGCATTAAAAAAATTGATTGGCACTAATTTAAAGCCGTTCATTGCATTTTTTGGCCTTGGGAAAGAATAAAGAAAAACCTGCGCCAGCTTTCTTTTACACCATATTTCTATGTTTTAAGTTTATACGTATATTCTATGATACGAATTTTTCTTCTGGCTTCGCGTGATTAACATAACCGAACATTTACTGTTAGAGCATATTCGATCAGAAGGCTTATTTATAGAAACCACCTAGTTCGAGCCAGTCAATATAGTGAGCGCAGCTGCGCACCCATGCTGTCTGGTGCTAGGGTAGTTTCAACAATAAAAAAGAAATGTCTGCAAGAAATAGAAAAAGCGTTTCTATTAACTGACTTGACTAGTGTATCAAAGTCTCCTGTCACGTTGCATGCCACTGAAGTATATTCGTTGGGCCCCAGCTACTAAATCAAATGTAGTTTCTGTGTGTTTGTCAATAAAACTCAGTTAAAAAGTTCGCGCTGTGTTCGCGTCGTCCTTCATTTGTCTGTGTTTTTTAGCCCTAACATCCACAAAGGCGCTCAACCAAATCGCACAGAAAGCCACTCTTCTGAAGCTTACACATAAATTTATTATATAGAAGGGGACTCGAATGCACGCCTTCTGCGGGGCGTGGTTATCGGCAAGGTATACAACCACTGAGAGCAAGGCGTAATATAGAGCTAGTTGTGCTATAGCCGGCTTGCTTTATGGGGTGCCGCAAGGCTTTGAGCATAGCAGTAACGCAAGGCGTTCGTGTTTACCGAGGTTGGCACGAGAAATTGAGTAACAATACACTGGATTCCAGCAGTGCTTGGTGGCTTCTATCATGCATACCTGAAGGATTCCTTCTTTTCCTTTTTTTATACCTTAAGGACGCCAATGACCAAATGTACCATGCTAAAACAGCGGGTATAAACATATCCAATAACCAGCTTTGTTCTGTGTCTCCCTATGATAGTATTCTGAGAACCGAGGTGAAAGATCATTTTACTGCATGTTATTTTTACTACACTTACTACGCTTTTTGATTAGACCACCTTGTGGTGGTAGCAAATATGATAGGTAGTTCACTGCACGTCATGTAGTAAAACCTTCTTTGTTCTTCTATCGGGTCATGACTGAAGCTTCTGATGCCCTACAATATAACCTACTTTTTTGATACATTTTTTACACAATAGACAAAACGCGTACGGGCGCAATATCTTCTATAAAAAATGCGCCATCCGAGCCGTGGTGGTCTAGTTGCTAAGGTATTCGGCTTCTCATCCACAGGTCGCGGTATCGAATCCCGGTTGCGGCGGCTGGATTTTTTATGAAGGCGAAAATGCTGTAGGCCCGTGTGCTGAGAATTTTGTGCGCGTTAAATAACCTCCGTTTGTCGAATTTTCCAGAGCCCTCCACTGTGGCGTCTCACATAATCTGATGGTGGTTTTGGGATGTTGAACCTGACATACAAAAATTATAAAAAAAATGCGCCAGAAGTAGGTTCTCATGAAGTCTTAACTAGCTCGAACCCACATGTTATTTAAGCTCGCCTGAAGTATTGGCAGAAAAGACATACGTAGAGATGAATTCCGCGAAGCCTTGCTAGTAGGTGTAACTACTGGCACTTCGTCGGTTGCGGTACACAAGGGGCAACGTACCTTAGCAGCACAAGTAAACGGTGTGATTTTGCTTTAGAGAAGTAATTTGTGAAGTGCATCTGTGAACCTTCCAAAGAGTTCAAAATTTTTGTCAGCTTAACTCCTCAATTACCTTCAGTGCCACACAATCTTATTACACCTTATCCATCTTGAGAATCGCCATCCCGATTGGTTGATGCCGGTGGGGTCAAAATCCAAGAGAATGACAAAAGTGCGCTTCTTTTGCCAACAAAATTGTGGGGACTTTTGAGAAACACTAAGTGAGAGAAAAAGTTACAAAGCGCATTAGGAGTATGCTTGGCAGCCTGGAAATAGAAACCACTGTGCACAAGGGATGTGTTTTCCTAAAATTTCGGGCATCATCATTGCATCCGCTTAGCTTTTCTAGCCCTCGCCAGAAACAAAAACACTACTTAGACACTAATGAAAATTTTAGTTGTTAAATCGTTCTTGTGCTTTGAATTAGGATGCATTAAATAGTTCAGCCAATGCTCTAAGGAGCATCAGAGTATTCTCGCTGGCAAATGCAGCAGCTTCTGCAATGAAACATAATGTCCGAGGAGATAGGCTTGTGTACCTGCTTATGGGGTACACAAAGGCAAATATTACTTACGGCAGTGTGATCAAACTTGTAAGAGATACGAGTTGAAACTTGCACTTCGAACTGCTTTCTTTAACGTGCACTCACGCCCATTTCTCGCCCTAATTTGAAATTAACTGTTTGCCTTGAACCTAAACATCTTCTGACAGCGCCAGTGATTCCCAAGACGTCAGAGCTGTAGTCGCCTGTTTGTAAGCAGCTGTGCACTGGTTATAATAAAGGAGGGATACAAAAGAGCTGTGAACTTCTCAGCAAAAGGCAAAACGTTTAATTTCAGAAGGTCTCATGGAACTTCATAGGCTGCTGTAGAGCTGGCGGTGCTACGCAGTGCGCTTGAGTGGATTCAACTGGAGTCACCACAAAAATGGGCCATATTCCCCGACTCCAAATGAGCCCAGCAGTGTCTGTTGTCAGCTTAGCATCGTTGTGTACAAGACAAACTATAGTATCGGGACCAAAAGAAGTATATAGACATTTGAAAGACAAAAGTCATGCAAATATTTCCCGGTGGCTTTCAAGCCTCTGTGGCATTGACGGCAACGAACATGCCGAAAGTTTGCCAGAATTGCTCATAAAAGTGGCATACAAGAGTTCATAACATAATCGAAAACCGATGCAGCATTCAAGATTCGCGTGCTGGACGTCATATAACACACTCAAAGTGGAGAACGACCAGTTTTCTTCTGTTGTGATCCATCCCTTCAACATTAAAAATCCATACGCACTACCACGATCAGAAACAATCCTCCTCTGCCGCTTGTGGCTTGGAGTGTCATTCACGAACAGTTCGGCTTACCAGATCGGGATGACTGACAGTGCTACGTGTGAACAGTGTGGCACTGAGGAACCCATACCCACGCCCTTTTCGACTGTTGTCATTACAGCTTCCAAAGATAGCAGCTTTCGACAACGTTAGCAGGGCTCGATGACTGCCGCTTTCGAAGCAGTCAATATCGGAGTGGCGGAATGGTCCACCTCTCAGCCAGACAGCGCTGAAGTTTTTGTGATCAACATGACTCGCAAAACGACTGTGCAACTGCTGTGTGGGCGCGTTTTGCATTTCATTTTCTCTAACCATCCATTTTCCTCGTTTTTCACTTCTTACCACTTCATGCCGATTCCCATTTCTCCAGTTCAGAATAGTGAACCAAAATTTTTCTTCTGGTTAACCGTTTCCCACCCTTTCACTCAACCCTTTTCTCTCTCGCTGCCTTGAATCTGAACAAATAGACAGAGTCATGTCAGAAGTGCATAGCGCTTTAGATTTATTTCGTCTTAAAAGGAATACCCCACCTCTTTTGGCCACGCTTTTGTCGTCACGCACTAATCTACCGTACTTTCCTAATAAATATTGACATGTATTCTTGAATCTGTATGATAAAAGACTATTCCAAATGCCCTTTGCATTACCATGTGTATATATTTTACGGGTCATGAGTTATTGGGCATCCACAAATATTATTCTTACGACACCACAAACAGGGTAATTTGAATTTATTATGAACTTACTGGCTAACTAATTTGTCAAAATCCCCTTATCACGTTCTCGCAGTTGCAATTGTGCCCTGACCGAGAATTGGAATCACTAACATGACAAGGCACCAATAAAGTGGACACTTTACGTCCCGCACGTGAGCAGAGTCTTAAGAACTGCTTTTCGAAGCTTAGTGAGGATCTTCATTTCAACATATGCTGTTGTGCCTCTTTATTTAAATTCTAGTTTCTAATCCAGTGCCTTATAAATTATGGTAAAAAGACTCTAAAGCATCGCCTCAATTCCGTGATATGCACAATGTATTCAGGACCCACAAAGTGATCCGATAAAATACGTTGAAGTGCATAGTCCATTCAATGTGCTTCTTATTCTCCAGAACCCCTTAGGCAAACGTTATCTATAGGGTGTCAGCTTCTTGCATTTCATGATTGTATGTAAATAACTGAGCAAATATAACTATCATTCATTAGGGCTCATGTCTCTTTGATTCATGGTGCTGCTACGGCCCTTATGTATCGGTTTGTGCTGGCCAGAATATCAGCGCACTTTGCTAATGTAGCTCTAGAAAGCTGTTGTATATATTTGTGGATTTTAAAAAAAGAAAACTAATTAGTTTTTCTGGCAAAAGGGTCGTTCACACTCATTATCTCCGGGTAAAGAACGCCATGTTGTGAGGTAAAGGCAGTGTGATTAAAGACACAGAAGTTAATCAGATGTTAACTGTCGAAGAAGTTTGCCACCTCACCACCCGCACTGACAGGTCATTTCAATAAATATTTCGAACATATTATGTGCTAATATTTACCGTTAAGTCTGCGCCAATTCTTGTTTTGCAACCTTTTCCTGCAGTGAAAAATCCTTTTCCGGTGATAGTCAATAAAATTTCATGAAAGTTGCATGGTTTGCAGTATCAAAGAAGGAATAAAAAGAACCTTGCCAAAAACCTTAGAAATATATTAATCATCACTACAACCTTATCTCAAACATGGTTTTATTAAGTTATGCCTCGATTCGGCTAAATGCTTTCGAAACAATTGTGCAAAATCTGATCATGAAATGAATCAGTTTGCGTAGGTTTTGCTACTGAAGATTTTTTTGTGCTATATATAACGAGAACAGGTGCAGGCGGATAACACTACAGTGAAAAGAGCTAGAAACTGTGATGTCCAAAATCAGTTAGCATGCCGGTAGAAAGAATGTTGTTGATTTGGCACGGAGAAGTGAAAAAACTTGGTTCGGCAGGCTAGGAAAGAGGAAAATTGGATAACTATGAAGTAACTTTGCGGTTTACTAGCACTTGTGACAAAAGAAACGATTAAGCAAGCAAGCATTGAAATAGAGACACACTATGACTAGTATGGTCGAGTTAGCCCATATACAATCTCAAGAGAACAGCAATGCCTTGCACCGCGCAAATGGGAGCCACTGTGTGCGAGGTAAAGACACATGAATGAATTCGTCTAAAACGCGTACATTATATCGCAGGCGCTACCAAAAAAGTAAATATGTACGTTACTTTTTATTCTCCTAATATACATGCAAAAAGGAATGCATTGTGTTGCCGTTACACACAAAGTATGACATGCTGTTTGTGTCGTATCTCTATAGTCAGCCTATTTATTCCTTGCGGCTACCCTGGAGGACCACAGAATAAATTATATCCGTGTGCTCGGGACATCACTTCGATTTGGCAATATTTCCCATCACCTAGCGTGCGGACCTCCAGCTTAAGAAAACGACAACGCACGTAAAAAAAGCTGCATGATATTTACTATCACCCCTGAGAGCCAACCACGATTACTTACTGATGAGCGCAAGGTGTACGACGAGTGGTCGATGGCTGCTCGATTGGGAGTCAGCAAGTCTTCTGCAATGAAAGCGTGCACAAAACGTGGCTGAGTTTTAAAAGCACTAACCACCGTACTCAACGTCCCTTAACTCAATGCTTCACTTTTACTTGAAAATGTCGTTAGAAGTGCCTGCTATAGGTAGAACAAGTGACTGCAATAAACTGAAGTGGTTCTTGAGATGCCCAGTTGAGGGGAGCTGCGGCACAGTGCTCAAGTCAGTCAGTTCCTAAACTCAGAAATTCGCGTTCAAGAACGTTTGTAGGTAGGGGGACATTGTAAAAGAGCATGCTCACCGTCATTTATTTTCTTATCAATTTAATTATCTGGGTGTACAGTCATCAGGAACAACGCGTTTTGTAAAATTATAATGATATCAATTCTTCGCTGCTGTTTTTCGGTCTAAATAAGCTAATTTAAAACAACTAACATGCCAAGCATTGTGGGGATCAATATATTCCAAATCAGCCAATAAAAACAAACTATGCTGTACATAACGTACTTGTCAGTATTTACATGCTAGGACCTGTTACTCACGTTGTTCATGTAATAACGTCACTCAATAGCAGTTTTGATGTACGTCAAGTTAACGAAACCGCCACTACAACACTTTGAACGTGGCATGAAGTACATGCTGTGGCATGCAGTACCTGTACATACATGTTCTGAATGACACGCATTTCATAACTGTCATGTTACCACCAGGGATCTAATGTCCTTCATGCAGTTACGTCATGCAATATCAAATTTGCTGTATATCAAAATAGCGAAGTGGATCGGAGCGCACTAGGACCATTGAATGCAAAGAATGTTTTACAGCTGCCCATTTTTTTAACCCAACGCGCGAGCTTCGACCACTGAGACGAAGAGGGCCTGTTGTGGGCGCTTTGGTGCCCGATTACGAAAAAAAACGCAGCAGAAGACAGCTGCACAGCGCTAGTCATCGCGTGCATGCACGTAATCTTGTTCGTTTCGCCACTGTGCTTCGCTAAACTTCATCTATCGACTGGGCGGTCATTTCTCGTAGATTCATGTTAAAAATGGGAGGTTGCACATGGCATCTATATCAAGAGCATCACTTTACCAGCTGTGTCAATTATGTTCATTTTTCAGTCACGTCTTGCCATATAAATTCTACTCCATAACCAGCTGCCAGCGCGCCATGAGCGTCGTATGTAAATCATAATGCTTACGAAGTAAATGTTGTTATCTTTATAGTACCACCAATAATGTTCGTTAGACAGTCACATCCCCCAATACCAAACTTGGTACATGTAAAGCCAGCGAAACAGCCGTAAATGGGCCCTGAGCATAGCGTGTAGGTCAGGTTATACATTACATGCATGTCATAATTTTTTATCCTAACACCTCACGTGTACGTTATTCATACAGAGATGTCTCGTAATAACAATTTTCGTAAATATAAATTTAAGAAAACAGCCGCCAGAACACTACAGACATGGGGACATGGCATTTAAATTCAACTCTAATGTTTATGATTATATGAAAAGTTATTTACATTCATCATACAGCCATCTTATGTCCTACCAATCTCACTATAAACGTTATTACCGACATGGTGTGGAGAGCGAAAATTTGTGGGCGCTTAGACGTCTAGCCAGGTAGCCAGCTGCAGGGGGCCCACAGCTTGCATGACTGAGCTCAATACTTAGAGAATCTGACCGCCAAGTTTAGAGGCAAGGTCTGGGGAAAATACTTGTAAAGCGATTACTAAACGCTCTAAAATTCTTGAAAAATAATAAGTTTTGGCATCCATAGAGTAGTTCTAGCGCTATTGCTATGTTGTAGAGGTGCGCTAGGAGTCAGCTGCATTACTTCGTTCAGAGGCTGTGTGCAGCGGCCACTCTTTAGGTAGCCGGGACACCATCGAAACGGGGGATCTTCTGACTTGTCTTTTTCTATGCAACAGGATAGTTTTGGCAGGTTTAATAAAAGTTTATGTGGTCTTGTTATGGAGCCGATGCGAGCCCGGGTAAAAAAATAAATATCTTAGGTTTAGGTTTGTGCATACAGAACATTTCTTTTCGACCTACCACCTAGAAAACAATGGCTTTAGGTCTTCATCACTACTATTTCTACTGATCAATCAGAAGCAAAAAACGAACTTTAAACCAGCTGAACGCGTTCAATTACTACTACGGCGACCGATTGCTTGTCATAAAAACGAGACATTCGTGTTTCTGTCCTAAGTTTCTTTGGCATAATTCATTAAGTAATGTCAGCATGTGGGCCGACTGTTAAGGTATTGTTATCCTACTTTAAATACTGTTATTATTATTATTATTATTATTATTATTATTATTATTATTACCTTCTGTCGATGGCTAGTATGCTAGTATTTTTATGACTCAATCATGGCAAACAGATTAGACATGTGAATGTGCTTCAAGACAAATAATATTATAAAAAAACTGTAAAGACTCTCACAGCCTTGTGATAAGAAACATGATTCAATACACAATACATCTCTCTACTCTCGCAACCAATCAGTTTCCAGGGCAGACAAATTATCATTTGATGTAAAATGTTGCCTGGCATAGCAGCTCATGATTTAGAACTGAAGACAGTTATGCTCGATTCATTGCCGCCGCCAAGTTGTGATTTTCTTGGAACATCTCCTCGTCTTCCTAAATCGTAACATTCACAAATTTCGCAAAATTTCAAATGCGCCATGCAAAACTTAGTCATGAACTGGAGTCAGCCGTGAGAGTCTTATTTAAACTATTACAGGCACTTTATAACCAAGGGAGCAGTTCGAGGTGATGGCACCTAAGAGCATCGGTAAATATAGTCAGGCCAATAGTCAGCGCAGATAATAGGTGGTATTGGCCGGAAGTAATGTATTACTATTCAGAAAACGATGTATGGCGGGTGTGCTGGGAAGTCTGGCACATTCGAGCACTCTATCTATCTGAGCCGGGAACGCTGCTTCCGCTCATTTAGAGACCCGACGTGTCCACCGATACGTGATCACACGCAGGCATTGTTTCTGGCGAGTTCTGTGTTTGTAGGAAACAGGCGCGTTAATGTCTCTCCGGGGACACTGAGGACGTGATAAGGGCGTGAGAAGTGCGAGGCCAAAGGCTCGAACAGGTTCTTCATCGATGAAAGTTGCGCTGAGCCCACCCCTGCCTCGCAATCATGGCTGCTGGAGAAATAGCAAACGGAAACTACATCATTAGGATGCCGCAACGAGTTCATACTTGTTAGGGTTATTTTGGTTTTTAATTTGGAAGAGCGTCTCCTACATATGACTTGCAGCCACTGGTTCTGCTCTTTTTGTTTGCCTGACGTGTATACTAGGGGACAGAAACCAATGGCAGACAGCGTAGCTCACTCGGAGCTGCTCGGGCAGCTACGATATCTCAGCGCGGAGATGAATCAGCCAACAATTCAAAGCACACAGTTACTGAATTCAAAAATAATTTTTAAGAATAAAACCGACGTCTTGTTAAATCTTCTGCAGAAGATCAAGTTGTGTCGTCAAAGTTATCTCAGAGATTATAAAAAATTCTAAGTCTGGCGCATGTCACAAAAGGACGCATGCGTACAGATGCCCCTGATTTGTATTATTCCTGTGCACACGTGGTGCTGGGTATATCTTTGTTCGGCTATAGTTATATATGATCGAATATACTGCTGAAGCTCCAGAACATAAATGCAATCGAAACATTTTTTTGTGGGCGAAGCTCCCTATGCCATGGTTCGTGCGTCTGCGATGTATATAGCCATCGCCTTAGTAGCAGGAAGCCACGATAATCATAAATAAAAATATAGTTGTTTCTGATAAAATAATCTACAGAGATGAGTGTTTCTGACTTAATCTTCAACGAAGTTTGCTTTACATTTGATGCCTACTAAAAAAGTAGTATCAGGAGGACACATTTTGTGCGCTTTCTTACCATAAATTTTTGCCTCGTTAAACTCGCTGGGCGTAACCTCCTTGGTTTTAGTAAGGTTTAGCGAGGGTTGGGCCGATGTGCCATAAATATAATGAACTAGTATATAACCATGAATGGGAGGTGATGAAAGGTGGGAAGTTGACACGAAGTGCAGGCCGTAAGAATCTGCACGGGTGCCACCTCTCGTTTAGTCCTTGGAATGTCCGCAGGATGGCGGTACTTCTATATGCTGAATATATGATGGAAACATGCGAGATGGCGGTGCTTGGAGTGATCACTAGATTGACGGACGGACAGACAGGCAGATGCACGGACGGACGAACAGACGCGCGCACAAATTAACACAAAGACGGACGCACAAATCGGCGCACAAACGGACAGACGCAAGAAAAAATGCACGCACGAATGGACGGATGGACGCACGGATGGTTACACAGGTGGACGCACGAACGGACGGAAGCAAGAACGAATGATCAGACGGACGCTTCACCTCACTTATCATCATGCACTCCGTAGATATGCTGTGACTTTTAGGTATTTTCTAGCTGTTTTATGCACCTATTCTTTTTAGAAAGTGGGTGGATGGAAGCTTATAAAGAGTGATTTTTCAGAAGGGGTAGTACTACTCAAAAACACGTCACTTTATTGGAAGGTGCACCAGTGGAAACATCTACGCTGAAACGTGCTAGGAATGCACCCGCGTTGCTTATTGCGCTCTCTTTCTTTAATCTTTTCTGGTATTAGTCGCGCAGTTATGCCTGGTTGCGCACTAGAATGACGTAAAACACTAGGCCGGGTGCACAATATATACGCTCTACAATGGGTGACCGTTCTTTGCCTGGCGGTAAGTGGTCACAACAGGAGACTGCAACGTCTCTTCATAGAAGTATATGCAGCTTTGTTGAACGTTAAGATATACATTTCCGCACACCTAACGGGCGCTTACTTCTTGTCATCACATATATCTGCATTGTCCGAAGATAATTGGGGAATCCATCACTTCAATAAAGTTCCAGTAAATTCATTTATTGAATGATAGATATGCGTTATTATTTATGGTTTAGCGTGCTAACAGAAAACACACATACCGAAACACATAAAACAAAGAAGCAAAGCTAAGGTCGCGGCTCATCAACTAGATGGCTTTTACAAGATAGTAGCTGATCAGAAACAAAGCTGATCAGGAAAAACGTGAAAGGCGCTTCCTTGAAGGCTTGAGTTACCTTCAGGAATTTGTTAGAAGTCCTAATGTACACCACTGAAGCTGGCTCAATGCTTCAAGCAAAATGAATACCACTTATTATTGGTCAAAAGGGGTATACTCGTGCAGTCTGTGGGACTGGCGCCACGTTCCCCAGCTGCCGCGCGCGCGCCGACGGCGTAGCCCGGGCGTGCATAAGCACCGGCATCCGCAAAGATGGCTGCGAGGGCGCCTCTTGGGCTGGGCCAGTCAACCGTCGGCTCCATCCCGTGCTGGCATGTCCGGGCACGCTACGCTGGCGGGCTGCGCGGGCCTACGTCACAACGCAGCGCCATTTCCTTTTGGGCGCGCGTGACATTCTCCTCTCCTACGAGCCGTATTGCGCCCGACGATTCGCTCGTCGTGGCAGATGCTCTCAGGCCTTCACTAGGGGTTGACGCGTTGCTAAGCAGGCAGCTTCTCGTTCGTGCGTTCGACTTCGGCCCTTGTGCGGGAGTCGTCGCGCCCTAGGCAAGCGTACTTGCTCGGTCTTGCGGAGTTCCCTATACGGCCTGCAAACCCGGGAGTGTCGCACTGTGCTTCATCTTGGGTTAATAAACGCATTGTTGTTATTATCCTGCCTCGTGTGTGGTTTCTGCGCCGTACCGGAGAAAACGACGAACCCGGCCGCAGCGTCTTCGCACGCAGCGGCAGTGGAGGACGTCACATCCCTACACGATTGCTCTTAGTAGGTAAGCCTAGTGCAAACCTATCTCCACATAACTGGCGTCCAACGTGGGGCCCGAATCTACGACCCTGAGACTAAGAGTCTCAAGCTCTACCGACTGAGTTGAGCCGACGGTTGACTGGCCCAGACCGAGAGGCACCCTGGCAGCCATCTTGGCGGATGCTGGTGCTTATGCGAGCCCGGGCTACGCTGTCGGCGCGCGTGCGGCCGCTGGGGAACGAGGCGCCAGGTAGGAGGGCTCTCTCGATTTCCACAGGTCAAGCCAAAATGCATGGAAATAAAAACAGCCGTGAGAGTAAGTGTGCGAAATTCGAGAGGGAGCCTTTGAGGATGTGTGAGAGAAATTACCTGCCACAGCAAAGAAAGTGTATTGGTAAGAGTTGGCGTGATAGATTGTGTTTTCCAGAGCAAAATGTCACAAACCGGATATACCGTTGAGCAAAATTGTCAGTTAGCGTGGCACGTCACAACTTCATGTAAGCAGGTTTTTTTTTTGAAGGCTGGAAGAAACTTACCGTTCAATGGCAGAGCGAGCACGTAGGGTTGCTGTGGTTGGGCAACTAAATCTGTCCAGTGTTTCCACTCAACGTGCAGCTAGGTGTTACGGATGGTGAAGAGGTTGAAGCAAGAGATAAGTGTGTTGTGAGCTGACGGAGGAGCGAGAGCAGCTGCTGCGAGTGAGGGAGAGAGTGACGGCAGCTCGTAGCTGCAACCCACCTACTTGCTATCGTTCCGGCAACTGCGGCGGGTGGAGCGTGGTGCGGCACCTTGGCACGCAGACACGGACGGACAGCGTTACACAAGCTAGTCAAATAGCTGCTTTGCATCTAAAGAATCACAGAATATCCACGCAGTAATGATAACGAGTGGGCCGAATCGTCCATAAGCCTCTCTGTGAACGCGTTCGTGCATACCTTCGTCCGTCAGTGCGTTCGTCCATGCTTCCGTCTGTCCGTCCTTCCAACTGTCTGTCTGTCTGTCTGTCTGTCTGTCTGTCTGTCTGTCTGTCTTTCTGTCTGTCTTCTTGATGTCTGTATGTGTAGCGACGAACAGGAGCCGCCGCGACCCTCCGCACCCCTCCCCTCTGCTTCGACCACGTCCCATCAACGACGCGGTGCGTACAGTGACTATCCAAGGTACTGAGAGAGGCACTCGTGCTCCGCGCGCCTTGTACAGCCCACGCAGTGCCAATAGAAAAGTAGCGGTACAGTCCTATCCAGAATATCGTCGCTCAACTGCAGTTTGTATGTTCTTTTATGAGATAGTGCCATCTAATATACTGTTCCGAAAATACTGCTGGTTATGCCTGATGTGGGACAAGGTTAAGCCAAGAGGAGCTTAGCTCTTAAAAGCATTCCGTAAGCAGCCGGAATCATCTCTAGAGCAACCAACCAACAGTACGAGGTGGGCGAATATCAATAGCCTCGCCAGGTACCAGTCATTGTATAATTTAGTGCAGCCCGCGAATATTCGGTGACGTTGATTATCCTCGTCTTTTCTTTTTTTTTCTTTATTTTTGTGAGGCGACACTTCATCTACATCAAACCAGTCGCCATTTCAAGAGCTTTTGCTCACCCGGGTTAGCATTCTCGTTTGTTCCTTTAACAGGCCCTCTAACTCACTTCACGACTTCATTGCTTTAAATGTCTTTCTAGCTGGTTGCGTACACTAATGTCGTAAGAAATAAGTGCCCCAAAAACAGCAACATTGAAGGCACGCAGTTAAACGCTATTTGGCGTAGAGATATCAAAGTACAATGAAGTGGATGCTTACTCTCCACTAAATTTACGCTGGCTCACTGACCATAGTTCCCTCGCCCTGTGACATCGAAAAGCTCCGTAATGAAATTAACTGAAAACCCTACCGTACGGAAAGCTTGTACGCCATATTGCACGTTATGGCCAACGTATTGAGGACGCCGTTGCAAAGGTAACAAATATTGAGGTACATAAAATGGGAATGACACGTGCGAAAGGCAGCAACTCGCAAACGCTTCTATAATGTTCACTAGCTTTGCTGATCTTTCTTTTTGTAATGGCGTTCATATATCAATGCCCTTATACACTAAAAGCGAAGCATTTCTTAGCAAACATCGGCGACTTTGAGCGTATCTATATATCTAGCCGCTTACGTTTGGTTGCTCTCACGGTCGCTCTCTTTACTTGGCATGAACCAAAATTAGCATGCGATGCTAAGATGGCTTGATGAGATGACCCGCTGGTCAAGACATGAATAATGTCACAATCCCCTCGCGTACGTCATCAAACGATTCCCGCGAGGCAGTGGCACATAACCACGGGCGGGATTGTGCCACTGGTGATTGATACTTAGTAGCTACCCAGAAAAAACGAGAACACACATGACATGAATTCATGAACCGATATCGCAGTTGGGGTCGTGCGGGGACCCTCGGCCGTACGCGCCCGAATCTCTTGGTAATAAAGGTTTTACCCCCACCATATTTTAATGTGTGAGCGTTTAGAAATACCCGACATTGGTAGCGTCGACCCAACGAAGGCATAAAATAAGAGTCACTGTTCCAGCTGGAATTGAACAAAAGCATTCTGCGTGGCAATAAAGCGTTCTACCACAGAGCTACGCCCGGTCTCGGAACTACTTTTCAAATAGACTCCAATCTTCGTGAAACGTCAAGAGTGGTTTCAGTGCTGCCTACCCAATTTTATAAGCATTACATATGTACACCTTTTATAAAGCCGTCACGTCGGGTTGATGTTTTGTAGTTAGTTTCCATTCCCTGAAGTTGATTAATGTAGCAGTGTCCAGGGTCAGCATCTTTATGAGCATCAGCGCTTCACATCCGCTTCTGGTGTTGATAATACGCATGTTCCTGTAGGCATTGTTGCACAAGTTTAAACAACTGGTGATATAAACATCTGTAACGCTTCAGCATATGTCAGTTCGTGCAATATTTGTACATATACATAGCATCATTTCACGACGTGCGGCTCAATAAAAATATTGCAACATGGTCCCCTTCTCTCCGCATGCTCTCCATAACGTCGAACCCCAGGTATGCGGGATCTGCCTGTTTTTTCTTTTATTGTTTTGAAACAACAATGCCTGGAGTGTCTCTTGCTTGTTTTTTTTTCAGCACGATGGAGATTATCACATCCTTTTACCGGCTTTGACAATGTCAAGCTGAGAAATTGAGAGAGCTTTATTTTTCTCCAGGTTTTGCCAAAAATCATGCTGAATAAAAATGAAGTGCAATAATAATCCCTATTTTGATATAATGATGAGATAACAGTTACCGTTACAAATATTCAATCACATGTCTGCGCCTAACGTCGTTGTTTCTGCTCGCAGTAGTTCTAGCGAGCGCAACAATGAGTTATGAAGTCACAAATAATGTTTTGAAGCGTTAGCGGCCCCTATTATTACCAAATTAAAAGGTATAAAGAGATCACTTGTCGCTAATATTTGGCCACAAGGGCTGAATTATGCAGGTAAATCATAAAAAGTCAAAGCTTTGCCCAAAAACATAGCAATGAACGCGATAGCAACAAATTCGAAGGTCAGCTGCAGAATGGCAAGCATATCAGAATGGCAAGCAGGAACCGAACGGTTTCTGCCCACGGCAAGTTATCCTTTCACCCACATTTCTTTGTTCACATTTACATTACAATACGGTCTAATAACTTCCTCTATACGTTCCTTGGAATCATTATCGGTTACATCTCATAATTATTGTGGCATGATCGGTTTGATTATTATATGGGGTTTAACGTCCCAAAACCACCACATGATTATAAGAAACGCCGTGGTGGAGGGCTCCGGAAATTTCGTCTACCTCGGGTTCTTTTAACGTGCACTAAATCTGAGCACGCAGGCTTACAACGTTTCTGCCTCCATCGAAGATGCAGCCGCCGCAGTCGAGATTCGATCCCGCGATCTGCGGGTCAGCAGCCGAGCACCTTAGCCACTAGACCACAACGGCGGGGATAGATATTGTGATAAAACACGGAAAAACGAGCCCTTAAGTATAGACTTCTTTCCATTATTCACTAATGAGGGTCTCGTACTGGCAGTCTTGGTGCCTTAGGTTGTATACGAGGGGTTATTGGTCAGCTGGCAGCTCGTAATAAGTTCTTGTGTTACGTCAGGCCATACGGGCTCATGAAAAGTGTGTCACACTCGCCGCTAAGGCTACTGAAGGCGCTGACTGACACTCCCACGTTCAAATTCACATATAAACCCAATAAGGTAGTTCGTAGGATAGACACCATGGTAGCTCAGTGGTAGAGCATCGAACGCGTTATTCTGAGGTCGCAGGTTCGGTTCCTGCCTAGGGCAATTATGATTTCACCGACTTTTCTTTCTTCACATTTATAATACAATTCGGTCTAATAACTTCCCCTATACATTCTTTGGCGTTATTGTCTGTTGGATTTCATTAATATTGTGACAAAACGCGGAAAAGCGAGCCCTTAAATATACAATTTTTTCCCTTGTATATATATACGTATACATATACGGTGCGTGACATGGATGCTGACCCCCCCGCCAACGCTGGCAGCGAAATCCATAAGAGAGTGTTCATATAATTGCATTCGCAATAAAACGCCACCATCTTCAGTTGCCGAATTTTGGTGATCTTTTAATAGTAAAGGATCATAACATGCTGTACTGGGGTGCTATGCAGGATTACTCCAGCTTTGAAAAATTTGAATTCAGCTCAGCATCTTTCCGAGCTTTGGTGATACCCTATTTTGAATGAACCAAAAGTACTAAAAAGTTGAATACACCTTTTAGCGCGCTGTATTTCTTTCGACACGCGGCTATTCGTCAACTGGCCCGCAGTCTCACACTGACTGAGTGGAACACACCAAGCATAGGACGTACAAGACTGCACGAGCTTGAACCTTCACTACAACCCCGCCCTTCACCCGGCCTACATCGACGTGAAGCTTCGCTTCTCTATCGCCTTTGGCTGGGAGTTGCTTTCACGAAGACTTTTACCACGTTAATTGGAATTACTGACAGTGCGACGTGCGATGTTTGCGGCACCGACGAAAATATCGAATACCTGCTGTGCCACTGTCCTCGATTTGCTTCAAACAGACAAGTACTTGACAACGCAATGCGGCGACTGGATGGCCGGCCTCTTTCTGTGCAGGTGCTATTACAGCAGCGTCCACATGCCTCGACAGCCCACAAGGCTGTGAAAGCCCTGCTGTGATTCCTGAGAAAGGCAGGCTTGTGTGAACACCTTTGTCATGTGGTGGAGTTCTACACGCTGCAGTGAAATTACTGTCAGTCTCTCCCTCTTTTTTTCTTTCCCTCTCTTCTCTATTTCTCATCTTTCTTCTTGTCCACTTTCCAATTTTCCCAGTGTAGAAAGCTAACAGGATGTTTTTCTGGTTAACCTCCCTGCCTTCTCCCTTTTGTTGCTTCCTTCCTGCCTTCAACACGACAGAACACGCCATATTTTGAAGGACGGTCGACATATTTGGGTTGTGTTTTTGAAACCATAAGCACCTCCTTTCAATTTTTTCCGTTCCACTGAGCACAGAAGTGTACACAGCTCTTATGGTCTCGTGCAGCAGTCTGAGCATAGCGATTGAGCGTGTTCATAGCCTGGATATTTGAATAATTGATTGATTGATATGTGGGATTCAACGTCCCGAAATCACCATATGATTATGAGAGACGCCGTAGCGGAGGGCTCCAGAAATTTCGACCACCTGGGATTCCTTGACGTGCACCCAAGTCTGAGCACACGGGCCTACAGAATTTTCGCCTTCATCGAAATCGTAGTCGCCGCATCCGGGATTCAATCTCGCATCCTGCGGGTTAGCAGCCGAGTACCTTAGCCACTGAACCACCGCGGCGAGGCTCTCCTTAGCCTGACGTTGACCGGCGACTTAACTGCAGTGTGCGTATTTTCAGTCACTTCTATATAGTAATTGCTTTACAGAAAAATTTCTGATTGTTCTTCCGGGGTCTATTCTATAATTCCGCGATAAGTTCCCCTTTCAGTCCTCGCATAAACAAACAAGTTTTCTTCTCGTCAGACGTTTCTAGGTCAGAGTGATGGGGCAGACAGGTATGTTCTTTGGCGAAGATCGTAATGTTTTTCTCGGGAAGGCAAACCCTTTCTCCAGAAGAAAAGCGGTTCTTTCTTTGCGAAGGATGTTCCAACGTGTCCAAGATTGTGTCATAAAAGACATGCTACGTTCGAAGTCTCTACTACTGATTCACAAAACATGTACTTACCGCGTTCGCAGGTAGTTGTATACGCTATGCAGTATTTATTTCGTATATTTTTGAGTGCTTGAGGGTGGCCACTCTGTCGCAGGTCTCTAGCCAGGTCTCCGGGTCTTCGATAGTCGATCAATGGCAGCTCAGTGGCTCTCTGGGAGGCTGAAGTACGATTCTCGCAGAGGACACAGCGGCTGTCATCGTGCTTGTCATTCTAGTCGCCGCAGCTTTTTGCTTGCCGGTAGGAGGCGGTGCTAAAAAGATAGTCCTTCAGTTGGCAGCTTGCCTGGTTGCCCGTGACGGGGTTGGTGTCATCGTCACGGTTGGGGCTTAGCTTATGGCTGGAGGGGGGCGTTCGGTACATGGACCAGAAAGCCCCCCCCCCCCCCCCCCACAAGAAATGGAGTATAGACGTGAACGTAGGTAGGAGACTGTGTGGTTTATTTGGCTGAACTTGTGGTCGGTAAACGAAAACACCGATTACAGCGGTACACAGTGGCACAAATAACGGCTAAGAGAGCATCGGCCGTCAATATACTGAAAACTGAGGAAACGGGTCGACAAATATATATGAGCCGCCGAAAGTTCGAGTGTTTTCGCTATTGGTCATTTAGGTTTCAGAATGATCTGGTATGCTAGCATTGCGCGTAAGTCTAATTAAATAATCTACTACAGTCTCAAAGCTTTTCGAACACTGCAGGTGCAGTTTGCACTTAACGTTTTTTACAGTGTAATGCCTAAAATTCATATAACTGGTTGTTGGCCAGTTCTACTGAGTACTGAGTGGGTATGAGCCGTAGTTGAGACATCATCATTGTCATCATCATGAAGGGCAGATAGTCCAAACAGGTGGGCATCAAGTTCACCACCCTGTAACGAAGGAAGAGAAGAAGAGATTAAGAAAGTAGAATAAGAGAAAAAACTAATGTTTCCTCAACACTGCCGTGGTGTGTGCGAATCTGTAGGTTTTAAACACACTGTCAAAGTCCGCGTTGTTTTGCTAATCTGCGACGCATAGGACCACGAGCAGGAGGAATACAAAACTGCCAGCCTAAAGGAAACACTGGTTGCAGCGCTTGACCACCAGCTTAGGCAACGAAACGGGTTTGTTCATGGCCGTGGCGATCGCATTTTTATGGAGGTGATCTGCTATTGGCCCAAATACTGTGCGATGTCAGGGCGTAACAAAGAACACCAGGTGCTCGAGTTTTCCGGAGCCTCTATATACTGCCGTGCGCTTGTATCGTGGTATTAGCACGTAAAACACCCCCTATAACTGGTATCAGCAGTAGTGATGCAAAAACTTCCAAGAAAGCGTAATATGCAAAACATGTTTTCTTTTAGCTACACAGTAACAAAAAATAAAGTATAGGGGGTTGTAATATTTACAACACCCAATATATAGTAAGAGCTTGACCAGAGCAAATGAGCAGGTTGCTTTCGGCACACAGAAAAGTGACCCTTCTATGTTACTCGCGCATCTACATATTTTGTTTTCTGCTTGCTTCAATAGGCTTCCTATTACAGTGGCACTCTTCGCAGCAGATACTCATTCCAGGGTCGTTAGAGTGAAGCGCATACGGTGCGCTTGCTAACATCGAGGCCGGGAAACGTGCGAGCTTGTAGCCTATCCCCGTCGTCCCAGCCAACATCGTTGCAAGCGTTTCGCTGTGTTGATAGTTTGTGCTTTATATATCGTGCTTGCGAAACTCGGTCTTTGCGAGGCGCTTCATTATAATACCGAGGCTACGCCAACTACGGAGTCTCCCTTTCATGAAGCAAGATGGGCACCCTGACAGGAAAGCAAATTTAAAGTTGTTTAGGCATGAAGAACAGAATTGCGCTGGTTTTGTTTTTTCTTGTTCGTTTACTGTGAGACAACAGATTCAGAACAATGTTAGGGTTCATCAACTAGGCCACGGTTGCATAAAAATTTGAGAGCCAGCCACGCGTGCCATTTTTCCTGTCTTAAGTAACAAAGTGATAAGCCCCACATGAACGTAGGTAAGAAAAAGCTCATGGCCCGCAACAGTGGTGTAGTGGTTATGGTGCCACTGGTATTCGTGAAAGTCGACCAGCCCCAACTCGTCACGCGGGCCCGCCTGGCGCTTCAAGTCAGAAAGTTCCTCAAATAAGAGAACCTCTCACATTCACTCTTTGATCACCTAATAAACGTTTTCT